>NC_047097.1:67734529-68934529 GCF_902459505.1 Geotrypetes seraphini | reverse complement strand
GGCTTGTGCAGATGAGGACAGAGCTTAGGCATTGGTGGAATGAGGCATTATGACATCACAACCTGAGCTCTAGAATGTTGCTACTTAGGATTTTAAAGTGTTTGAGGCTTGTGCAGGTGAGGATGGAGCATAGGCATTGGTGGAATGAGGCATTATGACATCACAGTCTGAACTCTAGAATGTTGCTACTTGTGATTTTAAAGTGTTTGAGGCTTGTTCAGATGAGGATGAAGCTCAAGCATTGGTGGAATGAGACATTATGACATCACAATCTGAGCTCTAGAATGTTGCTACTTAGGATTTTAAAGTGTTTGAGGCTTGTGCAGATGAGGACGGAGCTTTCAGGAATGCAGCAGGGATAGGAAAAGAACTTGCAGGGACAGGAAAATAAATTCCCACAGGAATGGGGAAACATTTGTTCCTATGTCATTCTCTAGTTGCAGGTCTATATGAGGTGCCTGAGGTACCTATAGGAATAGCTCCAAAATGAGAAACAACAATTAGATTCACTAGATGACCAGCTTTTTAATTTTCTGTTGCATCATGTCTGTAACATAAATTTTACATCCTGGCATCACGAGGCTGTAGTAAGTAGAAGTAATTGCTGTCATATATCTCAACATAGTCTCCATCGAAGGTTGTACACTTAGCCCAACGAGTATCCAGTTCTTCCATCCCATTGGAAAAAATAGGTTTTTAAGGGCATAATAAAAAAAAAACCCTACATTTAAAACATGCCAAAAAAACACATGTCGGCATTTGGACGTCCTAATCGCTGGAACATCTAAGTGCCTAGAATCGAAACCATTTTGCTGGACATTTGGTGAGACGTTTCTCCTGCTGTTTGTTCAGAGATCTGGGGGGGTATATTGTGAGGTGTGTTATGGACAGCCTTACCTTGGACGTCTCGCCGTGATGTATAATCCAATCTTTTCCACGATGTTCTGGATGGAACTTACACCTTCAGATCTAGACCTAAATGCCAAAAAGCTACCCAAACAGTCCAGATGACTACTGGATACATTCAGGCATGACCCCACCCCCCTACACACACACATTCTCCCTCACTGCTCACTAACCCCCTTTAACACCCCCCCCCTCAAATCAGAAAGAAGAGTACACTTCCCCCTCCACATTTGCGGTTTCCCTATTCGCGATTTCACATAATCTGATTTTTTTTTGGGGGGGAGGAGGGATAACCCCCTCATATTTTTGTCTCCCCCCCGGCATCCTGGCCTTACCTGGTGGTCTAGCTGGTTTTCGGGGCAGGAGTGATCTTCCTACGCTCCTGCCCCATGCAGATAGCCATTAGGAAATGGCTGTGGGGAGTTCCCATAGTCTTTCGAGAGACTACGGGAACTCCCCACAGCCATTTCCTAAGACTACGGGAACTCCCCACAGCCATTTCCTAATGGCTATCTGCATGGGGCAGGAGCGTAGGAAGATCGCTTCTGCCCCGAAAACCAGCTAGACCACCAGGTAAAGCTGGGATGCCAGGGGAAGGCAGAAGGGAGGTGGGGGGGTGGGTCAGAGCCGGGTATTCACGGTTTTTCGCCATTCGCGGTCCGGCTCTGCCCCTATCCCCCGCGAATAACGAGGGAGAAGTGTACATATCTGTCTCTAGAACAGCACCACTTGGCATGGGAAAGCCTAGTAGAGCACAGGTGTCTTAAGCAACCTGGTGGATAATCTAGTGAACTATAGAGAGGAGGACCCAGGCCCATAAGGCACTCTAGCCACAGCATCTATGGTGTTGAGTATGAACGCATCACAATCCACCAAAACCCTACTATACTGCCATATAGACGCCACCTGCAGCCATAGAGTAGGTTTGGGGGGAGTTTTGGAGGGCTCACCATACATTATGAGGGGTATATGGTGAGATGTATATTTGGCATCTTTTATGTGAAGTTCACAGCGGTGCATGACTATGTGGCCAGTTCATTCGAATGCTGACCCCTCCCATGTCTAAATGGTGCTGATGTGAACGTTTCCAATGCGGATGTTTCTCTGGTTGAAAATGGTGAAAACAATTAGACATCCTAGCAGTTGGACATTTTGTCGGCCAAGACATCCTAGTAGACGATTAAAAAAAAAAAAAAAAAGAAACAGGACGTTTAGGAGATTAAATTTTGAAAATGACCTTTTTGTGCTTCCGATTTTGGCCCTTTAGTGGGAAACTTCTAAATCGGACTTAGACAGTTTTTTTCAGGCCCTATTTGTCAAATTTTAAAATATAGAGAGATTTTTTTACCAAACTTTTCAAACCGCTCTCCTATATAATCTGAGAAGCACAAATCTATGAAAATAACAGTTCAGTTGACTAGTTTCACATACTGTATATTGTCACTCTCGTACTGTTAGCCTTTCTTAATTACAGGTATCTCCTCTAATCTTCTTTCTCCTAACAATTTCCAACAGAAGATGTGCAATCTTGTCCAATTTTCAAATATTGCACTCTCTCTTGGGGGCCCTTTTATCAAACCGTGGCGAAAAGCGGTCTTAGCATGTCCTTATGTAGGAAAAATGGCTTTTTCCCCACATTAGCATGGGAGCCTGTACTGCTGCTACTATTTATCATTTCTATAGCTCTGATAAGTGTACGCAGCGCTGTGCAATCGCATGCAATAGACGGTCCCTGCTCAGAAGAGCTTACAATCTAATTGGACAGACAGACAGGACATATAGGGGCTGGGAGTTTCTTGCAGAGAGAATGATTGGATAGACAAAGGTCATTTTTGGGTGAGTGGGAATTAGGAGTTGAAGGCAGCATAGAAAAAAAACGGTATTTTCGCTTGGATTTGAATACTGCCAGAGACGGCGCCTGATGTAACGACTCAGGCTGTTTGTTCCATGCGTAAGGTACTAGTTTATTATCCTGGTCTCCCGGCCTCTTATCTCCTTTCACCGCAGGTTGAGATCTGCAAGGTGTTTGATCCCACCATCCTCGGCAACGGCGGTCTAGGGTATACCAAGGTTGCTGGCACTCCTCTTCCCTGACCGTGCCCTCATGGCACCTTCAATTTTTGTCTCCTCCTCTCCATATTTTCAAACCTGAAATACCACTACTCTTATTGTTTTTTCACTTACCTGGTGAGAGAAGTGGGGTGGCGAGCCCCGAGGGGCTCTTGCTCTTGCTTCTGGCTCCAGGCGCCCATCAGCCCTGACCAGGGCAGGATTAATTCGTCGAGGGCCCCTAGGCACACAAGTACACTGGGCCCCCCTGCCCTGCCCCACCCCACCATGCGCCCAGGCGGAAACAGGAAGCTGCGTCAGAGGGAAGCTTTGGGCAAGCAGCACCGCTTGTACAATTACAGTTCCCGTTGCCTTTCTTATCCGTGTTGCTTGCTTGTCTTACTTTCCATCGATGGGGGGGGGGGGGGCGCATTGCTGATCGGGGTGGGGCCCGTGTTGCCGATTGGGGGGGGCCCGCATTGCCGATCGATGCTGGAGTGGTCCATCGCCGTTTTGAAAAAACAATGTTGATGCCCTCCTTCATCGGGCCCCCTGACCATTTCGGGCCCTAGGCACGTGCCTACGTGGCCTATTGGTTAATCCTGCCCTGGCCCTGACCCACTCCAGGGACAGTGGCAGGTGGGGAGTTTGACTGGGGCGGTTCGCCTGTCAAATCCTAATGCAGGTGGTCCTAAGGCGAGCTCAGGGAGGACAGAATCCTCCCGTGGAGCAGAAGGGCAAAAGCTCACTTGATCTTGATTTTTCAGTATGAATACAGACTGTGAAAGTGGGGCCTCACGATCCTTCTGACTTTTTGGGTTTTAAGCAGATGTCAGGGCCTATACCCAGGTTGCTGGTAAGGATTCTCTCACTAACCATTAACCAGTTAACACAGAACATTCTGCCTCTGGTGCTAAAAGATAAATGTTATTTTTTAACACATGGATGGCATGAATACATCTAAAAATTACCATGAGGTGCCTCAGCACACCCTGAAGCTTTTTTTTTTTTTTTTTACTGCGGTAAACGCTCACTAGTGCTGACTGCGGCTTCATAAAAGGACCCCTTGATCAGCTGGCAAAATGGGCCACACACACATATGCAGTACCCAGAGTAAAATCCAGAATTTAGTTTAAAAAAAAAATATTATTGGAGATTGGCATGCATGATTGTATACAATTTAGTTTCATGCAAATGCATGCAAATTGTTTCAAAGTTAAAAAAAAAAATAAAGTGTATCACATACTTTTCAGATCCTTGTGAGAGAATGTAACTAGAATTTTGGTCATATTATGTACGAACACATCCCACGAGATCAACAAACATGCACGTACTCATTGATCTCCCCCTTTTACAAAACCGGAGTGTGGTAACAGCTTCGACGCTCTAAGACCATCGGAGCTGTTGCCGCCACAGCCGGCGTTAAAAACAGCTACAGTTTTGTACGAGGGGAGAGGGGGAGAAATGTGATCATTGATATTACCTGCATCTCCTTTTTTAATTTAAATGATGACTGGGTTTATTGAATAAAGAACCATTTATTTGCACACCTCAAAATAAGAGCACTTTTTTTTTTTTTTTTTTTTTTGGGGGGGGGCGAAATAAATAGCAATCTTTCTAAAACCATACTCATAACAATGTTTGTGTTTTTATAAAACCCTTTTCCTGCCCATTTCCTGGGAGACTGTATCCCCCTTTTAACCCTGAGAGGCCAAATGCATGTCAAACACAGATCTGTTTGAAAACATCGAGTGCGTTTTCATGATATTATTTATCTTTTATTGCACAAAACCCAGCAGGTGAAAAAAAAAAATGAAGGCAATTTAATAAATAATGGAGGTGGTGATGACATACTGTTTTCCTTCAATGAGGTATGTGTAGTATATTGTCTGACCTTTCCTCTGCCGCCTGCCAAGAACTCGGAGGGTAATAAAGTTTTCTTACAAGGGACTGGTGATTAAAGTGGCTATCTCTTTAAAAATACTCTAGCCCATTGTTAAAAGTCTCATCAGTGTGCATTCACAATGCCATCACACAAGAGCGATGGGTGGATGGATGTTGCACCGTGGTTACATTTTACTGTTTGGTTAGAAGGACACTGTTGATGTCTCTCTTCTGGGTATTCTCTTGACATTTCATGAAATATTTTCTGCAGATATTGTAACTGATTTCAAGCAAAGACCGGGGCTGCCTTTGGTGCCTTGAAAATGACTGCTGGAAGCAAAACAGAGCTGGAAACAAAGAGAAATAAGCCGACTACAATGCTGATGGTTGATACCAAATATATTCTTATTTCACTGCCCTAGAAAATTCTGGCACAGGAATGGCTTATATCCAAATCCCTAAACCTAGAGACTCTGGTTGGATTTACAGAAGAGCTAAATAAATTGGGGTTTTGGGGGGGAAAACATCCTGATGAATTAAATTGGAGCGGCTTAACATGGCTGAGGCTCTCTCACCCGCCCCCCCCCCCCCCCCCGATACATTTGGTCTAGATACAAGGAGCCTGGATAGAATTTGAAGAGGTGGGAGGTGAAAGGAGGCAGGAGAAACCGAACAATTACTGAGGAAGAGGGCAGCATTACGAGTGGATGAAAAATAATGTGGGGTTGAGATTGAGGTGGAAAGCCAGCACCAATTAAATCTGAGGATGAAGTGCAAAGAGAGTTTTGGTGGGATGAGAACAGTTTTTTTGGGTGAGCGACCTTGGGAATGGAGAGAAGTCAACCCACCCCGCCTGCCCTCTGTGTGTAAGGAAGTAACAGAATGTTATTGTGGTTACTTAAGTTTTGGTGGATGAGAATGTGAGGGTATTTGGCAGTGGAGTGGTCTTTGTCCTCATTTAAATATGATTTCCTGGGAGCTGAAAGATGGGGATTATGTGGTGACAGTGTTGGGGAAGGAGTATCCATGTGTTTCATTCCTATGGGCCTGGGGAGGTCATAGCTTGGATTGCTTGGGGAACATAAATAACCCTAACTTGACATGATTAGGATGTGATAGAATAAAGAGTGAGAGAGTGACGATGGGGGAAAATGTTAGGAAGCTGAAGCATGGTTTGATAATAAATAAATGTTATTGCACTTTAATGGTTCGGCTAATAAAGCTGAGGTTTATTTTATGCCACAAGTGTTAGTCTGCCTAAGCCATCTCAATAATGGCCTATGGACGTCTCTTTTGGGAAATTATTCAAACCTTTTTTAAACCCCACTAAGCTAACTGATTTCACCACATTCTCTGGCAAAGAATTCCTGAGTTTAATGACATGTTGTGTGAAGACGTATTTTCTCAGCCACGTTGAAAGTAGGCGCCAGAAATGTAGGCCAGGATTTTACAGGCCTGCATTTCGGTAATACATAGAAATAAAACAAAGCTTAAATGAAACAAGGTGATTCTTTTTATATAGGACTAACGTAATGCATTTTTGGGATTAGCTTTCAAAGGCAACCCTTTTTCTTCAGATGAGAAATGAGCGGATGTTGACAAATATCAGAATATATAAGTGAAACATTAAACGCATTCCAATGGCAGTCTTGCAGCAAAAGGGAAGGAGAAGGTGATAAGAGGATGAAAACGCAATATAATTACCGGTATATGGTTTGTAATGCGATGGGAAACCAAGATCTTTACAGTCCTGTCTGGTGGGTGTCAAAATATTCTGCTATTTTGAACATAAAAAGTACATGGGGGTAGGACGCTCATGCATATAAGTTAAATAGCATCCCTGATGAATTTTGGCAACTATACTCATGCCAGTTTTATCACTGGGTAACAACAGTACATGTTAGGCAAGTTGATACAAGGTTATGTTAGTATTACATAATGCGGCCTCGGCACCTTTGAAGATAGATTACTGCAATATCGTATATTTAGGTGTTTCTAAGACTTCTATGTAAAGAATTTAAACAACTTAGAAAAACAGTCATTCGGCTGATTTATGCAGTTTCAAAACTTGATAAAATATATCTGCATTACACTCACTGGCATAGTAGGGGGGGGCAGTTCACCCCGGGCGTGGTCTTTGTAAAGGGTGCAGGCAGCCATCCTCCTCTCTGCCCCCCTTCCCTCATACCTCTTTAATTTTTCCTGCGTGAGCAGCATTACGAACTTGCTGCCTGCGTCAGTGTCGCCTCTCTCTGACGTCACTTCTGGGCCCCTCGCTTAGGAAGTGACATCAGAGGGATAGTCGACACGACGTGGGCAGCAAATTCATGCCGTTGCTCTTGCCTGGAAAACGAAAAAAGGTATGGGGAAGGAGGGATGCGCGTGTGCAGGAAGGAGTGGGAAGGTGTGGGAAGGAGTGGAGGGGAAGAGAAGAGGGGGGAGGGGCGCCACTTACCTTCACTATGCTAGGCCCTCTTTGTCCTTGTTAGGGTCCTTGATAGTTAGGAAATGGGCAGGAGTGAACCCCAATAGCTCATTCCCCCGCCATCTTTGATCATAAAGTGGTGAGCTTCGTCTGCCTAATGGTTAAGCGAGTCCTTGTGTATCATCTTTTCAATACGGCAGTTTAAAAACAAAATCAGATTGTTTTCCTTCTGTAAATCTAATTTTTGAAGTACAGTACTCCCCCAAAATTCATGGGGGTTCCGTTCCAGGAACCCCCGCGAATCTTGAAAAACCGCGAATATGGTTTTTCGTAGGGGAGACTGGAGAGGGCAGCGGGAGAAGCAGGAGAGAGCAGCCGGAGCACCGGCAAATGAAGGAAATCACTCGCTGTATGCTCCGACCGCCTCTTCCTGCACTAAAGTTGGGCCTTATCAATCAGGAGCTGTGTGTTAAAGCAGCTCCTGATTGGCAAGGCCCGACTTTAGTGCAGGAAGAGACGGTCGGAGCATACAGTGAGTGATTTCCTTCACTCGCTGGCACTCCGGCTGCTCTCTCCTGCCTCTCCAGCTGTCCTCTTCTGGTCGCCGGTCGGAAAATACCGCGAATGACTGGGACCACGAACCACCGACCGCGAATAACTGGGGGAACACTGTATAGTATCGTGCAACACTTTTTGAAAGTTCTGCGACTTAGCTGCTGCTGTCTTCACTGAATCCAAGCAAACTACGGTACTGCTTTACTGAGCTGTGTGAAAATCCCATTTGAGGATCGCTCTCATGGCTCTACTACATCCATCTAGCATTTCTAACAAGAAGAAGTTACAAAAAAAACAAACACACCCATACACATAGATCCTGGTTGTAAAAAAAGGCAAAGAAATGGAAAAGAAAAAGGAAAGAAGATTTGGAAAGAAAATATACAGAATGAAAAAAAACCAAACAAACTCAGAGATGTTTGGAGAGTTTAGCCATAAAAAGCTTATACTGTACTTGATTCAAAGAGCTATAGAAGTTCCTTAGATTCAGCCGATTGGTTTCCTCAAACTTTTCTGGCTCACATCTTCATTGGGTTCCTTGACATTTGTAGATGAAAAACCACTGTACATACAAGAAGGTGCATCAGTACACCGTGCTCGAGTGGGGGAATTACAGAGATATTGGTGGTTAGCAGGTGGGTTGGATTTTGGAACTGAAAGCAAAAAAGTGGGCTTTGAGTCTTCTGGATTTGAATACTGCCAGAGAAGAAGCCTGACTTATCCAATCAGGATTCTGGAATATTATTGTTCTTTGAGATTCTGGAATGTTGCTATTATTTGGAATCCCCAAAGAGTAGCACATTCCATGCAGAATCTCCAAAGAGTAGCAACATTCCATGCAGAATCTCCAAAGAGTAGCAACATTCCATGCAGAATCTCCAAAGAGTAGCAAGATTCCATGCAGAATCTCCAAAGAGTAGCTACATTTCATGCAGAATCTCCAAAGAGTAGCTACATTTCATGCAGAATCTCTAAAGAGTAGCTACATTCCATGCAGAATCTCCAAAAAGTAGCTACATTCCATGCAGAATCTACAAAGAGTAGCTACATTCCATGCAGAATCTCCAAAAAGTAGCTACATTCCATGCAGAATCTCCAAAAAGTAGCTACATTCCATGCAGAATCTCTAAAGAGTAGCAACATTCCATGCAGAATCTTCAAAGAGTAGCAACATTCCATGCAGAATCTCCAAAAAGTAGCTACATTCCATGCAGAATCTCCAAAGAGTAGCAACATTCCATGCAGAATCTCTAAAGAGTAGCTACATTCCATGCAGAATCTTCAAAGAGTAGCAACATTCCATGCAGAATCTCCAAAGAGTAGCAACATTCCATGCAGAGTAGCAACATTCCATGCAGAATCTCCAAAGAGTAGCAACATTCCATGCAGAATCTTCAAAGAGTAGCAACATTCCATGCAGAATCTCCAAAAAGTAGCTACATTCCATGCAGAATCTCCAAAGAGTAGCAACATTCCATGCAGAATCTCTAAAGAGTAGCAACATTCCATGCAGAATCTCCAAAGAGTAGCTACATTCCATGCAGAATCTTCAAAGAGTAGCAACATTCCATGCAGAATCTCCAAAGAGTAGCAACATTCCATGCAGAATCTCCAAAGAGTAGCAACATTCCATGCAGAATCTCCAAAGAGTAGCAACATTCCATGCAGAATCTCCAAAGAGTAGCAACATTTCATGCTACTACTACTACTAATCATTTCTGTTGCACTATTAGACAAACGCAGCGCTGTACATAAAAAACAGAACAGATAGTCCCTGCTCAAAAGAGCTTACAATCTAATCAAGACAGGCAAATCTTCCCAGTCTCCAAACCAACGCAGACACAAACACACTTAGAAACTATCTTTATCTTAACCCATGTGACTTAGCGGACCAAATAGTAGCGGATGAGCGCAACTAAAATTAGCAAACACTCATCAATTAATGTATACCAGGGGTCTCAAAGTCCCTCCTCGAGGGCCGCAATCTAGTCGGGTTTTCAGGATTTCCCCAATGAATATGCATGAGATCTCTGTGCATGCACTGCTTTCAATGCCTATTCATTGGGGAAATCCTGAAACCCCGACTGGATTGCGGCCCTCGAGGAGGGACTTTGAGATCCCTGATGTAGACCATCTTGGATGTTAATTGTAGCTGAACACCAAATGACTCGGGTAATCGGCCTAGATGTTTGTGATTTTAAAATGTGCCGTGCCGCTTTAAGATGTAAATCTATTGAAATCCAGCTCTAGACATTGCCAGGGTCACTATGCTTATTACTTCCTGACATCTCCAGATTAAAGGTGCAGTAGGGCTCACATTAATTTGCTTTATGTTTGACTAGAAATGCCTCCCATCACTATTAGAGCACACTTTGAGCTATCTTCATTTCAGAGCCCTTGTCACTCATTCAGGAATGATATGCCCTGTGACTGGGATGAATAAACATACTGTATATTAGCCAGAGCCACGATAACAGCATCGTCAAGGAGCAGAAAACTTTGGCAACCAGCTAGGATTTAGATAAATAGGGTTCGTTGATAAGGCAGCAGAGATGGCAGAATTTCAGGGGGTAATCTAAAAATTAAAAAACAAAAACATTTATTTGGAAAGTCCCAAAAATTTGCCCCTCCTGGGCTGATTAAAATTTTTAAAAAAGCAACATGGGTGCCTCCGCATTTTGTAAACCAGTCAAAAAGACCTGCTCTTGGTATCACCAAACTCCCCATGTACACATTTACATTTGTTCCAAGAATTAGAGAATGACACGGGAACAAATTTTTTCTCATTCCTGCGGGAAGTTCTTTTGCTGTCCTTGTCCCGTTAATGCAAGCATCGTCCTCATCTGCACAAGCCTCAGACACTTTCAAATCCTAAGTAGCAACATTCGAGAGCTCAGATTGTGATGTCATAATGCCTCATTCCACCAATGCCTAAGCGATTTTTTTTCTGGGGAGGGGGAAAATTAAAAACCACATATTTTTTACCTCCCTGCCGCCTTCCCGGCCTTCCCTGGTGGTCTAGCAGGCTTTTGGGGCAGGAGCGATCTTCCTACGCTCCTGCCCCGTGCAGATCACAATGAGGAAATGGCAGTAGGGAGTTCCCGTCGAGACTACGAGAACTCACAGCAGCCATTTCTTCATGGCGATCTGCACGGGGAAGGAGTGTAGGAAGATCGCTCCTGCCCCGAAAGCCCTCTAGACCACAAGGTAAGGCTGGGAAGGCGGCAGGGAGGTGGGGGTGGGTCAGAGCCGGATAATCGCGTTTTTTTGCCATTCGCTGTCTGGCTCTGCCCGCATCCCCGCGAATAACGAGGGAGAAGTGTTTTAATAAACAATTAAACACACTCACATAACAAAACAGTTTCCCAAGCTACACATTAAACCATTACCAATAATATTCGGCCCACAACCCTGCCATGCCAGCAAAGGTCTGGGGAGTGGCATGTGCCAACATGCCCCTTTAACCAGAGACACCAGAACTCGGGCACGGCTCCCTGCCGGCCCCCCGCTCATCTCCTGATGAGCCCCACCAGACAGTAGCTCGGGATAACCGCAAACCCAACCTCAGCAACCTACCGAACCATAAAAAAAGGGGGGGGGGAGTGTGGACAGGAAAAGCCGCCTCGGAGGACCCAGGAAGACACCGGGACCTCTGAGGTCCTGGCTTTATAGGCTCCACCCGACCGTTACCCCGCGCCTCACCTATCAGGAGGCCGTTCTGTGGCGGGAAAAACTTTCCCACTGCTAAGCTGTCTCCTGTCCCTTCTACACCCGGTCACTCGCACAGCGCAGGCCCTCCATCCCCGCGTTACAGCCGCCCATTGAGACAAAGGCTCTCCTTAGCGATGTGGATCATGTGAGGAAAATCCTCTTTCCTCGTATAGTGAAGGAGAACTACGAGGGTTCTTCACACAAGATTCCGCACTTTTGTATTTTCACACTCAACCAAAAACATGTATCGCAAAACAGGTTGATTATGTGGAAAAGAGATGTCACTTGCTTTTGAGATATTTAATAGTCTTTGAAAAATAAAAAGTGTGGAAATTTTTGGAAAATTCTCTCATAATTAAATTAAAGGAGTCCATCCTAACACTTGGTTCCACTTTACATTCTATCTCTTCTGGGTCCCAATGAACATCATGTATGCCCTTACAATAAGCCAGTCTGAATTAGAGAGTTGCGCGGGGACAGAAATCCCACCCATCCCCGCCCGTCCTCGCCAAGATCCTCTCTGTCCCCACCCATCCCCGCCAGGATCCTCTCCGTCCCCACCCGTCCCCGCAAGGAATTACCTCCATCTCCGCCCGTCCCCATAAAAAGCAGCAATTACTTCTGACAGGATCATCAATTCCACAGTTTCTTTTGCTGTTTTCCTTGTGGAATCTCTTTGGTGGAACCTTTTTTTTGTTTTCTGTTCAGGTAATTAACTTATAAACCCCCTCTTTTACTAAGGCTGACGTGTCCATTATATTATATGGATGAACCCTGCTTCCAAAGCCTTCCATCCCTGTGGGAGTCCCGTGGGTTAGGGGGGATTCCCATGGGACCCCCGTGTTCCCTGTTCCCATGTAGACCTCTAGTCTGAATACAGCAATGCTTTATAGAATGGCATTAAGCTTTTACCCTTTGAAGAAGGTTACAAGCAATTTGAAGTGCAGTAGTCCAAACCTCTATCAAACATGGAGTGACCAGTGACTGTGCATCTTTTTTAACAAAACAAAACTGTCTGTCTTTTTGTATCAAATTTACAATGTTCAATCTACTCCTGAAGCCCTCTCAACCAGTGATCTCACTACTTGCCCTGGATCGGTAGCACGGAATGTTGCTACTCTTTTGGGTTCCAGAATCTTTGAGATTCTGCCTGGAATCTTGATACTCTTTGGGGTTCTAGAATCTTTTGTTACTCTTTGGGATTCTGGAATCTTGAGACTCTTTGGGGTTCTAGAATCTTTTGTTACTCTTTGGGATTCTGGAATCTTGAGACTCTTTGGGGTTATAGAATCTTTTGTTACTCTTTGGGATTCTGGAATCTTGAGACTCTTTGGGGTTCTAGAATCTTTTGTTACTCTTTGGGATTCTGGAATGTTGCTACTCTTTGGGGGTTCTAGAATCTTTTGTTATTCTTTGGGTTTTGACCAGGTGGATTGGCCACCGTGAGAACAGGCTACTGAGCTTGATGGCCCATTGGTCTGACCCAGTAAGACTATTTTTAAGTTCTTATGTAATATTTTTGTTTACTATTCTAAATTACATTGTTGTGCACTAGAAAAGGCAGTAAAGGTTTCTGAACAAACCAAACTGAGCTAAACCCCTAAAGACTTTTCTGCTCTCTCCCAAAGTTGGCAGGAGCAATTTTTTGAATATCGAACTCCATCTGTTTTTGACAATCAAGATTTATCCTTTGATGCAAACATGAAAACGCCTGCATGACTTTAACAGGTATTGCTCTTCATAGTCTATTTCTAGAATGGTCTCTTGTCACGTATGACCAGGTACTCTAGAATAGATGAAGGAGTCCTTTTTCAAAGGACATTTCTGGTTGAATCATGTGGATGAACACAGAATCTTCATCCACATTAGTCAAAGTCTGAACTAATTAATGTTAGAATAGCTCAGAATGATGGGCATATTATGGCTGCTTAATGCAACCTGTAATAATATCTTAAGTTATAATTATATTACCTCTCACCCACAACATTATTACCTGCTGGGATCTCCAGCTTATACGAAAAATTAAACTTCCAAGTCTGTCTTCAAGGTCAAAGAAAGAAAAAAAAAGAAAAGTCTGCATCTTTAATGCTTTTATTTGAGCTGAGGATACACAATGAAGATATTTTTCAAAGGTCAAAAAAAGAAAAAAAACCCTCACCAGAGTGTTGCATTATTTTATTATTATATATATTTTTTCTATAAGTAATTTACATTATATGCTGCCCATGTAATCTTTTGTTTGTGGGATTTACCTCCGGGAAATTCAAAACCCGAACTATTGAGCTTAATTATCATTGTGTTACTATACAAAAACTGGTATCTCCTTTGGTTTCACAATGTGTAAGATTTCAACATCAATTCATTGATTTACATATGTGGGTTTTGGAACATGTCAGACCATGTGGATACGGTAGAGACCATAGAAAAGTTCTTTGGATCCCAATGGGCTTAATGACTCTACTGAGTGACAAACTTTTTATAAATGACCTGGATTGGTCACTGTGAGAACCAGCTACTGGGCTTGATGGACTATTGGTTTGACCCAGTATGGCTATTCTTATGTTCTTACGTGAGCCAAGTATAGGACGATCAAACCATTGTAACATCACTGATGAGGTTGGCTTTGAGGCACTATGGACTGAGGCATTATGATATCAAAATCAGCTCTGGAATATTGATGTCATTGGGTTTTGGCAAGGTACTAGGGACCTGGATTGGCCACCATGAGAACGGGCTACTAGGCTTGATGAACCATTGGTCTGACCCAGTATGGCTATTCTTATATTCTTACGTGAGCCAAGTATAAGACAATCAAACCTTTGTAACATCACTGATGAGGTTGGCTCTGGGGCACTGTCGACTGAGGCATTATGACATCACAATCTTAGCTCTGGAATGTTGCTCTCATTGGGGTTCCAGAATCTTGGTATTCTTTGAGATGCTGGAATGTTGCTACTCCTTGGGTTTTGACCAGGTACTAGGGACTAGGATTGGCCACCTTGAGAGCAGGCTACTGGACTTGATGAACCATTGGTCTGACCCAGTATGGCTATTCTTATGTTCTTACGTGAGCCAAGTATAAGACAATCAAACCATTGTAACATCACTGATGAGGTTGACTCTGAGGCACTGTGGACTGAGGCATTATGACATCACAATCTCAGCTCTGGAATCTTGCTATTCTTTGAGATGCTGGATGCTACTACTCTTTGGGTTTTTGCAAGGTACTAGGGACTTGGATTGGCCACTGTGAGAATGGGCTACTGGGCTTGATGAACCATTGGTCTGACCTAGTATGGCTATTCTTATTTTCTTACGTGAGCCAAGTATAGGACAATTAAGCCATTGTAACATCACTGATGAGGTTGGCTCTGAGGCACTGTGGACTGAGGCATTATGACATCACAATCTCAGCTCTGGAATCTTGCTATTCTTTGAGATGCTGGATGCTACTACTCTTTGGGTTTTGGCAAGGTACTAGGGACCTGGATTGGCCACCATGAGAACGGGCTACTAGGCTTGATGAACCATTGGTCTGACCCAGTATGGCTATTCTTATATTCTTACGTGAGCCAAGTATAAGACAATCAAACCATTGTAACATCACTGATGAGGTTGGCTCTGGGGCACTGTCGACTGAGGCATTATGACATCACAATCTCAGCTCTGGAATCTTGCTATTCTTTGAGATGCTGGATGCTACTACTCTTTGGGTTTTTGCAAGGTACTAGGGACTTGGATTGGCCACTGTGAGAATGGGCTACTGGGCTTGATGAACCATTGGTCTGACCTAGTATGGCTATTCTTATTTTCTTACGTGAGCCAAGTATAGGACAATTAAGCCATTGTAACATCACTGATGAGGTTGGCTCTGAGGCACTGTGGACTGAGGCATTATGACATCACAATCTCAGCTCTGGAATCTTGCTATTCTTTGAGATGCTGGATGCTACTACTCTTTGGGTTTTGGCAAGGTACTAGGGACCTGGATTGGCCACCATGAGAACGGGCTACTAGGCTTGATGAACCATTGGTCTGACCCAGTATGGCTATTCTTATATTCTTACGTGAGCCAAGTATAAGACAATCAAACCATTGTAACATCACTGATGAGGTTGGCTCTGGGGCACTGTCGACTGAGGCATTATGACATCACAATCTTAGCTCTGGAATGTTGCTCTCATTGGGTTTTGGCCAGGTACTAGGGACTAGGATTGGCCACCTTGAGAGCAGGCTACTGGACTTGATGAACCGTTTGTCTGACCCAGTAAGGGCTATTTTTATGATCTCTTGCTGTTTTGAAGTTAGGAGGACCGAGGAGAGGGAAGGGCTTTTCCTAAAGTGCTTTTCATTTTTCTATTTTTGCTGTCTGGAGACGTTCGTAATCCCGTTGCGCTGTTTTCCCGAAGTGATCAGGAGATGAATATAATTCTCGTGAGATTTAGAATTGTTATAACAAATGCTGAATGACATCCTTTTGTAGGCATTTTGTTTGGGGAGAAAGACAGCTCGTAAACCTAATGAATAAATAATATGACTAAGAATTCCTGATAAATCTCGTCATATGTGTTATGGATAAAAATTTTGCATGGTCCAAAAATCATATTTTGTTTGTGAAAATCAGTTTGCAAAACTATGATTTTAAGCATAGAGCACAATTAGTTTAAAAGGTGATGATTTCAACAATCATTAGAAGTATTCGTTGATAGGAACGTCACATTTTCCCCTCTCGGCCTCTAAAAACCTTGCTCAATTAATCATATAAAGTGTGCCCCTCCCTTTTTTTTCTTTAAAAAAAAAAGCTTTTAGATTAATCATATTATCTTAGGGTTCCAAATTTCAACCAGCCTTTTAACCTTTCAAATCCATTATCTTTAACTAGCATGATAATCCTGACTTGAGGGAGGGGGGCGAGGAAAGCAGGCATCAAACCTAATAGATGGCAAATAAGATTAATCTATGATCTAAGTGCCAATTACACTTGGCCCTGCCCTTGAACACCCAGGTGTAACCTTGGAATTTACATCCACTAAGACATTGCAATTGGATTGAGAGTCCCAGAAGGCCGAATAGGGCCAGCTGGTCAAACTTTGCCTGTTATTCCCTTCTGAGACACTGGCTATCCTGGCTCAAATTCTTCTCCTGTCAAAGTTGGCAGCCATAGCAATTATCTTGTTTTTCAAGATTCTTAAATAATGTTTTTGTTTGAGACTCAAATGATGCCTTTTTTTTCCTATGTCTTTATTCATAATGAAAACCAATGAAAGATTGCTTTTCTGAGACCTCAAAAGAGTGAAAACTGATATATACTGACCCATGTTATATTCCAAGGATTACTGTAGATGACACAGACTTTTTACTATTCTGAATCTTAGGAGTAGAAATTGATAATCACCTATCTATGAAGAGTCACGTACATTCAATAATAAAACAGTCTTTCCCTGTGATGAGAAAGCTAAGATTCATCAGAAAATACTTTGAAAAAGAGGCTTTCCAAATCTTGATGCAATCCCTTATCCTATCTTGACCAGACTGCTGTAATATAACACAAGTTCTATACTCTAAAATTTGCTATCGCATCTACAACCAGTTCAAAATACAGCAGTATGACTTGTATACGGATTATGGAAATCGGAACATCAACAGCCCTACTATATGAAACTACATTGGCAACCCATAACCATAACCATCCTGGGGTACACAGGGAGTAGCAAAAGGCCCTGATTGGTTCAGATACTTAAGGCCCCTCCCTGAGCCAATCAGACTCTAGAGTTCCTCCCTCTGTATCCTAGGGAAGAGCCTAAGGCTCCTCCCCTGAGGGGGGCCTTAGACATTTGAGCCAATCAGAGTCATAGGCCCCTCCCTGTGCATCCCAGGATGTGCTGTGAAAGGGAAGGCCCGCCATTTTAGAGTGGCGAGCCTGACATCCCTCCTGCTGTCATTGATTTTTAAGGTATGGGGAGATTCAGGGAGGGGCTGGGGACATCTGGTGGCAGGAGGGAATGGGCATCCCTCCTGTACTGGGGTCATCGGGAGGGGGGCTGGCATGGCATGACATTTTTTTTTTTTTATGGACACAACAACTGTGCCCATAGAAAAATAATGAAAAACACAGACAGATCTGTTAGTAATCAGATGGCTGAACATGATGAAGACGACCATGGGGATGATGCTGGAGGATCTTAACGGACTAGTACAAAAACAATTTCTCTTTAGATCCACAATTCATCAAGTCGCTAGGGCTCGAACATGAGTTGATGGCATCTAACAACAACTCATATGGGTATTTTTTGTTGTTGTTTTTTTTAACCTCAAACAGCTCAGTAATTTTTTGCGGTCTAGAGCAGGGGTGTCCAACCTGCGGCCCCGTGTAGTATTTTGTGTGGCCCCGGTCGAGGGCGATGCAGTGTTTTCCTCTGCTGCCCCCGGGTGTTTACCGTCTTGCCGGCTCCCTCCTCTGTCTTGCTGCAGCGTTTGCGCGGCCCCAGAAACATTGTTTTCGGCCAATGCGGCCCAGAGAAGCCAAAAGGTTGGACACCCCTGGTCTAGAGAAAGTGTTCCCCCTGTTAGCACATCTTCTCAGATTTAGGTAAGCTTCATGATTGACTGTGCTCTCCGCTTTGACATTATGTTTTCAATTTATTATACGTGATGGGTTCTCCTGTTATTATAGTGGACAAATTGTTTTCAGTTGATTTCCTGGGTTGTGTTTTTTGTATTTTTTCTTTCTGTTCTTCTTCCTAATCACCGTTATGTGCTTAATTATTGAAATTTCAAATAAAAATAAAGTAAAAAAATAAAACCACCCAACGATGTAGGATATGTTTTTGATATTTGCTGTGTCATTGCAAATGACAGCCCGTCCCTAGAACATGCATAAGGGAGGACAGATATATATTTTTTTAAGATGACATTTTGAAACCCATAATCTCCCATAAAAATGATTATAGGGTACATTCTAAGTAGCATTCATAACATAAATGTATTTAAATAAATTGCTCGAGGTCAGACGACATGTCAGTTAAGATACTTGATCATATTTTGTTTTCAGAAACTGAACTGGAGTGCAGAAAACAGGGGTTTTATTTGTATTAGCAATGTAAAGGGGCCATTTCACTACACAGTCCTAAAATGTGGCCTTTGCTTTCACCAGCACAAGTCTTTCCCATGTGCTAAGGCCACTTTTAGCTGCCAGTAAATGGCTGAATTTCCTATTTCTGTAATAATGGTCACACACTAATTTTCCCATTGGCACGTGGCCATTTTTGAATGAGCAGTTACCAACACCTATTTTGTAAGTGGTAAGGGCTCACTCCGTTCAATGGGCAAGAAGGTAACACTCCAAACGAAAATCAGAATTGTCCACACACAGTGGTCAGTTACGGATGCGAAAGCTGGACACTACGGGAACATGACCGAAAGAAGATCGATTCATTTGAGTTATGGTCCTGGAGAAGGATTTTAGGTGTGCCGTGGACCGCCAAAAGAACTAACCAATCAATTTTGGAGGAGATGGAACTGGCTATGTCACTCGAAGCCCAAATGATGAAGTTACGACCGCCTTAATTTGGTCACATCATCAGGAGAGATCACTGGAGATGGACATCATGTTTGGGAAGATCGAAGGAACCAGACCTGCAATCAGATGGCTGGACACGTTGAAAACAACCATGGGGATGACGCTGGAGGACCTTTCCGGTCTAGCACAAAACCGATTTCTGTTTAGATCTGCAATTCATCAAGTTGCTAGGACTCGAACATGAGTCGATGGCACATAACAAACAAACAGAAAAAGGGCTCACATGATAATCCTGCATTAATCAGTTATCATGCGACAATGCCTGCACACGAACCGATTAGCATAGCCAGGCCTACTCTCCACTTTATTATTTAGCTCATGGGTAGTGCATGCACATGCTAAAGCTGCTACTTGATGCAGTGGCGTTGTAAGGGGCAAGAGGCGGACAGCCCCGGGCACCATCTTCACGGGAGACACCAGCATCTCTCCTCCTCTCTGCCCCCCCCCATGTACCTTTTTAAATGTTCATCAGCTCGAGCAGCATTTTCAACTTGCTGCTCGCGCCGGCATCAACTCCCTTCTGACATCACTTCCTGGTCATGGGACCAGGATGTGACATGAGAAGGGAGCCAACACCAGCGTGAGTAGCGGGTTGAAGATGCTGCTCATGCCAGCAAACATTTCAAGAGGTATGCGGGGGTGGGGGGCACTCAATTGGCAGGGAAGAGTTTGGGGGTCACCCAAGCAGTGGGGAAGAGTAGGGGGTGCATGGCGCGGCGATGCCAGGCTCCAACCTCTCTTGCTATGCAACTGACTTGAAACCTTAGTGAGCATCGCAATACTAATTTTAACTTACGTTAAGCACGCATTAGTGCTCACCGCAGCTTAGTAAAAGAGCTCGTATTTCGGTGTTGAAGCTTTTATTTATTTGTTTTATGTTTGCTTATTGGGATTCAACTCACTCTTTTTCATTAGAAGCGCCAAGTGAATTACAGGGGTAAAGAATGAGGTGGGCTTAGTAATCAGTGATGTTAGAATTACAAATACAAAGTGAAAGATAGAAAGATGTTTCCACTGGAATCTTTAATCAAGTTAGAATTACAATCTCTTTTTTTAAGCAAGAATACATAGTATTGCAAAGCCCTCAAACAATAAAGTGATACACCAATGATCCAATGTACACTATCCTACAACCAAAATCCTTGGCGTCACCCTGGACTGAAGCCTGACGCTTGAAGATCACACTAACTCTCAAGTCATAAAATGTTTTCTCACTCTATGGAAACTTTGTACCATTAAACATTACTTCGATTTATTTTCCTTTCGACTGCTGGTTCAATCCCTGATCTTAAGTACCTTAGACTACTGCAATATTATATACTTGGGATCTCTCAAGAAAACCATCAAACGACTGAGAGTCATCCAAAATGCTGCAGTCCGTCTCATTTATGGCCTCAAGAAATCAGACCATGTAAGCCCATATTACAAAAAACTACACCGGCTGCCTGTGGAAGCAAGCGTTATTTTTAAGTTTGCTTGCCTTTGCTTCAAAACCATGACAGGTTCATCCCCAACCTATCTGTCTCAGCAATTCGAATTCCCAGTCACAACTAATACGCGCAGTACCTACTTGTTCGCTTTTCCATCCCTAAAGGGCTGCACCTACAAGAGATACTTCGATAGAACACTATCATTCCAAGCAGGCAAATGGAGCAAATGTTTAACCAACTTCATCTCAAATGCACTTTCGTACCAAACGTTTAGAAAGTCAATAAAAACTGACAAATTTATCTGACCCTACTTCAACCTGATGTACTTTCAAAACACTTCCAGATAAACCTTGACTAAACTTAACATGCCAATGTATTTTCAAAAGTTCTCTGTAATGTCGCTGTCTGTATACAGTCTCTTCCCTTGTAAACCGCTTAGAAATGTTTGTGGTATGGCGGTATATAAAAATAAAATTATTATTATTATCATTATTATTATGCTGGGTTTAGTTATCCTGTGACCTTCCTCTACAATCTACATATCTGTGGAGGTCAACTTTTTAGCTTGTTGGACCATTCATGTGTTATGCGTTAACAACAATTAGATGTTGGCAAAGCATCAACAGTGGCGTTTGTCCAATGGACTCAAGTTGTGTAGAAAGATTTAAAACAGAATACAACAGAAGATTCTTTCTTTCCAGATGTATGCTCTGCCAGATGATGGTGGACAACTGTATTGCGCACACCCTGGAAAGGGTTAATG
The DNA here is from genome assembly GCF_902459505.1 of Geotrypetes seraphini. Classification (NCBI taxonomy): domain Eukaryota; kingdom Metazoa; phylum Chordata; class Amphibia; order Gymnophiona; family Dermophiidae; genus Geotrypetes; species Geotrypetes seraphini. The sequence goes on along the minus strand of NC_047097.1, from coordinate 68,913,227 downwards.
TACACTAACAGCAGATAATCCCATGCCATTACAATAAGAAGAGTAATGAAATTTCATTTAATTTGTCAGGAAGAAAGCGCTAATGTTAAAAAGGCATTTAATAAAAAAAGGGAAGACTCTCTGAATGGAACCTTTAAGTAATTACTTCAAGTGTCTTAGGCCCACTCACCAGAATATTTACATTGTCTGCCAGTGCCAAAATGTAATTAAATAAGAGCAGCTTTTACGTTGTCCTTTCTTAAAAGAAGTGTGATTTTGTTAAGAATTCTTGCAAAAAATAAATTTGTATCTAATCAAATTAGGAATTTGTTTGTCTTTAAATGATTTAAGGCAGCTGGGCAGAGGAGCTCTTCATTTCAATTGGAAAAATGTCATCTTTTATGTGCCAGGATCTGATCGTTGGCGTGCAGGAGGAGGATCCCAGGAGCCCCTGGTTAATCTGTTCTATGAAAACAAAGTGTCTCACCAAGTGGACCTGGACAAGAAGTGCCTGGGGTGGGCTTCGACGGGAACTACAATTTGAGATGGTTTAGAAAGGTGAGCTTGGATGGCACCTCTAGTAATTGGAACCTAATGACAGCGCAAGGCAGACTTCTATGGCAAAACTATCGAAGCAAAAAAAAAAAAAAAAATAGACCGTTGGGCAGACTGAATGGACCACATGGGTCTTTATCTGTCGTCATTTACAATGGGCTCTTTTTTATCAAGCTGCGCTAGCGGTTTAACGCACGTAATAGCCGCTAACACTTGCCTTGAGCAGGTGGTAGTTTTTTGGCCAGCGCGTGATTAAAAGTCACGCGGGCTAGCGCGGCTTGAAAAAAGGAGCCCTATGTTTGCTAAGAGAATGGTTGTGCTTCGCTAGAGTTATATGGTATTTATTCTAGTAGAGATCTGGGTTCTCTACATTCTGGGAAAGGGAGGGAGAGGGGGGGTGAAGTATAGGATGAAAGGAACTGAAGGTTCACCAGTCAGACTGGAGTACATCACTCTTCACTCTTCGCTTGTGCCTTGCGGTTCTAAGCGGATTTGTAATCCGCTTAGAACCGCAAGGCACAAGCAGAATAGAAATCACTAATGTAATGTAAGTTTTGCATTAAAATCAACAATATTATCAGCGAAGCCAACAACTATATGGAAGAAGTTAAGATACTGGGAAGAGTTTGTTAATAGAAGCATATTTTTAGACTATCCAGAAGTGTTACTGATAACAATGGGAAGAAGAAGCAGTTTTGCTTGATTATGTTGAAGAAATTTTGTAGAGATCCTATGCTGTCAAAGCTCGTTGGGTACCTAGTGTGACAGGGAAGAGCCTTTCACTGCTTCAAATCCTGGTTTAGAAACATAGAAACATAGAAAATGACGGCAAAGAAGTGCTATAGCCCACCAAGTCTGCCCATTCCAATTTTCCGCCCCCCCCCCCCTCGAGTTCACTCCTTTAGAGATCCCATGTGAGTATCCCAACCAGTAAGGTGTCTAGAGAAAGACACCTGCCCACTAAGTCTGTTCTTAGCCCTATGGGAAGGCGGGGGGGGGGGGGGGAGCAGATCAGAAGGGATACTATAGAGAAGAACAGGATTCCTGCTAGTCCCCTAACACTTTGCAAGCTCTCGAGCTAAACCTCTAGCCAAACAATCTGACACAGCAAGGGTTAAAGAAAGTGGAGGGGCAGAAAGATACAGCTCATTCGGAGAAAACTGGGGATTGCCCAGAGAGACAGGGCAAGGCAGGAACCTCAGCTGGATAAATTAAACCCAGTTGTAAATCCAGGCGGGCAATCAGGAACTCTGAAAGGAGAACGCTTCATAAGAACATAAGAAGTTGCCTCCACTGGGTCAGACCAGAGGTCCATCTCGCCCAGCGGTCCGCACCCGCGGCGGCCCATCAGGTCCACGACCTGTGAAGTGGTTTCTGAACACCTCAGAGAAGGCATAGAACACTATGCAGGAAGCCCAGTTCCAGTGCCTCTGCCCCATAAGCATTTTATTCATGGGGTGCAATAAAGCAGTTAGATGCAGAGCTCCAAGGCAGCAGCTAGCCAGAAGAAAGGAGCAGCTTACATAGAGTTATTTGGAAGCTGCTTGAGGAAGAAATGTGTCCTCTAGTTTAGAAGGGGAGGAGATGTCAACGGAGATAAGAGAAAATTTCTCTGACAAGGAGAGTCGCCATGAAGTGGATTGGAATCCAGAAGCAGTAGAACGTGTGGGAAAGGTGGTGCAGGTTTACTGGATAATAGATGGTCTAAGAGACTGTAAGAAAGTAATAATGTGTTTATGAATGAATGTTTGTGAAATGAAGGTGTGGCTTTGATACTAGGAACGGTAAAGTCAGTGTTATATTACATTACATTGGTGTCTTCTATCCCGCCAATACCTTTCAGTTCCAGGTGGTTTACAAGATTTGGCCTTGGCATTTCCAGGGAGAATACATGGTTAATAGATGTAGTATGCGTCGAGATCTGTGGAGGGTCAATCAGGTTTAGTTAGATCATTTGATAAATTTCTTGAATATTAAGGTTTTAAGGTCTTTCCTGAATGTTTTGTAGTTGGGTGTTATAGTCAGCAGATTAAAGAGGTGGCGGTCTACTTTTGCTGCTCTGGTGGCTAATAGTCTGTCGTATATTTTCTTGCTTTGTGTACCTTTGATCGGGGGGTGGGTAAAGTGTGCATGAGTTCTCCTTGGTCTGGATGTGTTTTTCCTGTTTAGGCGGTTGCTCAGATAGCTTGGTCCGTTTCAAGTTTCTTAAAAAATTTTATACCGCTTAATCAAATTTCTAGGCGGTGTACATTTAGGGCTTTGAATTGGATGCAGTAGAATTTGTATTGTATGCGTGCTTGTACTGGGAAACAGAACCAAAAAAAAATGCCATGGCCATCGTTACATAGAACACATGTCAGGATGCTGTGGAGCAAAACAAAAGGGGTAATTTTACTTCTAAAACTAGAACTGATAAGATATTGAGGGATTAGTTTAAAGTTTTAGAACAATGAAACTAATACATTTACCAGCTCTTGCCTCTTATTTGTAGGGGACCCATTCTTGAAAAAGCTTTTGGGTGAAACTGGTTGAACCTTAAGGTCCTTCCCGAGGTTTAAAAAAAAGAATGAATAAATAGCTAAAGCTAAGTACAAAAGTTTTAAAGTTGTATAAGAAAAGTTAATCGATTTGCACAAAGCATAGAATATAGAGCACAAGCACTTTAAAAAAAACTAAGGTCTGATGATGAATAAAAGCCAGAAAGAGAAACAAGCCTTCAAATAATTTGGCTGGTGGTTGGCTGGAGCTGAAGACCATAGAGATACTTAGAAAGGTATTATCTGAAAAAAAAGATCACTTAGAAATTAGGCACTTTGAAGTTTATTATATGCCATTGTGGATTGATGGTGCTTGTACTGAAGCATAGTGGAAGGAGAATGGGCTAAAAGTGACTAATGTGTAGAAGGGAAGGAATCCTTAAAGTGAATTCAGAGCCCTGACATTCTAGAATACATGATAGTGAGAACCCAGGGAGGGAATTATACCATCAAAATCATAAAAGGGTGGTACGGTTCTCAACTCCACTGCCCAGGGTTAAAGTCTGGTCAGTGGGGGGAATATGTAGTTTAGGGAATCAGCTGGGAAAAACATCCTGAAAAGTGTTTAACTGAAGCAGAGCAATTGTGACAAGCCTAAGGAAAAAGAAAGGGGCCAGAACAGGGTGGCCACTAGGGCTAGCCCTGCTTTCCAGCGGCTCCTGAACATTGGTTCTCAGAGCCAGAATTCTGCAAAGAGTGAGGGACTTGTTGCGAGTGATCTCCAGTGGGAAACCAGAGCTGGGGGATGGGAGCAGTTCCTACAGTGCTCAAGTACGAGCTTAAGAGCCTCTCTGTGAGCGCCTATGTACCCAGGGTCCGCCTTCTATTCTCTTCAACACTCAGCGCAGCCGCTCTTGCTGTCTGCCTGGGCTGATGCTGCTAATGCCCTTGCTGAGAAATACGAGCGTAAGAGCCTCTCTGTGAGCACCTAGTACCCAGGGTCTGCCTCCTATTCTCTTCAACATTCAGCACAGCTGCTCTTGCTGTCTGACTGGGCTGATGCAGCTAATACCTTCACTGACATGTGCACGGGCTAGCAGCATCAAATTCAGGGGATACCTGATCTACTGGGCATGCGCATGGCGACCTGCACCCACAGCACGTGCAGGTCGCCAGTAGATTGGAAAAGAAGCAGATGTATGATTATTGAATAGATAGGCCAACAAGAGAATGCCTCGCCTTAGAGTATAGGTAGATGACAAGAAGACACGGGGGGGGGGGAGGGTGTTTTAAAAAGGTAAGGGAGATTTTAAAAGGTACTGGATTTAGAGGAGGAAAACAAGAAAAAAACACATTCTGCACCCTGTCCCCCCCTCCCTGCCAGGCTCTGTCCCCTGTCCCGGCCTACCACTAGACCACCAGAGCCTGGCAAGGAGGGGGGACAGGGTGCAAAATGTTTTTTTTTCTTGTTTTCCTCCTCTAAATCTAGGGTGCGTCTTATGGTCGGGTACGTCTTATGGAATGAAAAATACAGTACATTGGATAGATTGTGAGCCCACTGGGACAGACAGGGAGAAATGCTCAAGTACCTGAAGAAATTCATGTAAACTGTTCTGAGTTCCCCTGGGAGAATGGTATAGAAAATTGAATAAATAAATAAATACATTAATTTCTAAAATGGCTGCCATAAATGTTTCAGTTCTGCTCCATAAACATTTATGTTGTTATTTCAGGACATGTATGTTTATGTGAATACTGATGTGTTCATGTTGGTCTTTTTAGATGTTTATGGTTCTAAAACGGATGCTCCGGTTGCGTGGAACTGGTGCCTAAAAGTCCATTTCTCCCCGTACACCCGCAGATTCTGTTCTGAAATAGTAGTGGAACTTTGGATGTCCCCTCCTGGGTACCTCAGTTCTGAGATTTGTGTGTCCTTTCGAGAATTTCGCTTCCCACTTATGACACGTTTCTTCAAATGCATCGCATTCTATGATTAATTTGTATAACGCACATCTCGCTTGGTTCCCATTCATTACTGAGCATTCTTGAGAACAATTGAATCGGTGCAGAGAATGGCCACCCGGATGGTCTCGGGACTCAAGGAGCTCCCATACGAAGAAAGGCTTGACAAATTGCAGCTTTACTCGCTCGAGGAGCGCAGGGAGAGGGGGGACATGATCGAGACGTTCAAGTAATCTTACGGGCCGCATCAAGGCGGAGGAAGATATCTTCTTTTTCAGGGGCCCCACGACAACAAGAGGGCATCCATGGAAAATCAGGGGCGGGAAACTACGAGGTGACACCAGGAAATTCTTTTTCACTGAAAGGGTGGTTGATCGCTGGAATAGTCTTCCACTACAGGTGATCGAGGCCAGCAGCGTGCCTGACTTTAAGGCCAAATGGGATCGGCACATGGGATCTATTCACAGGGCAAAGGTAGGGGAGGGACATTAGGATGGGCAGACTAGATGGGCCATGGCACTTATCTGCCGTCTATTTCTATGTTTCTATGTTAATTGATGGGTACACGTTAACGTTTTCAAGGAAAGTGGAAGAAAAAGCATTTCAAAAAGGAAATCTTAGGACTTGTGAGAGGAGAAAAAAAAAAATCTACAATATGCTAATGTTATAATCACGTCTGTAGCAAAACCGAAAAAACACTTCTTAGGATATTACTTTCAAGTATCTGGTTGGAACATTGTTCTACCCTGGGTTCTATTTGCTTTACAAACAACAGCAAAGGTTATCTTTGACAAGGTTTTAAGCTATTATTTTCTTCCGGTGAAATGCTATTTCTTGTGGAAAAAGGTCTTCGGAACAAAATGACAATAAATCCTGATTTAGATACATAAAGCTGCCATTGATATCACATAATATCAGTGTTCTTTCTCATTTGATACAGGCATTTTAAAGATAAATGGTAAAACAGAACTGGAAATCCATCTGGCCAGCTGCCTGCTCTAATGAATAACCCCACTTTGGCTCCTATAATGTAAGCAGAAAGTTCTCTCCCGGCCGCTTTCGTCTGTCATGAATCTACAAGACAGCCGACATAATATCAGAGCGACAAAGGCCTGCTAACAGTGCAGTCACTTCCATTTTCTTCGCTTCCTATTGATTTCCACTTAATAACAGGCGAAAAACTAAACGTCCGCTCTGAGTACCTAATAAATCCTGCCTGAGCTTTTTATTGAGGAGAATTTAATAAAAACAGTCATTGTGGCTGAAGGATTTTTCCTCGGTGCAGAACACAGAAGAAAGACATTTGAATTTTTTAAAGGGATGTTCTTCCCCTGGAAAAACCGTAACCAGGCCCCAATCAATCAAGCGCCTATTTAACCCGATGCGAAAGTGTTAATGTGTTACTCAGATGAGCAAAGATGAGCAGCTTGACAGCTTGACTGAGGCGTGAGAAGTGGGGGGTCAGGAGACGGCGTTCCCCCCTCCCCTTACAAGAAAACCAGATCCGATTTCAATTTGCTAATTGTTTGAAAAGGTTTAATTACCTGTCTCGGAGGTTGTCAAAGCTTACAGTGACAGAGATTTTACTAATCTACTTCATTGCCTATTTCCTGTGTGTTTGACTTGATATGCTCATCTTTTCCTCATCACACTAAGACAGGTTGCTGCTGTGTTTTAAACCGAAAGAGACTGGTAAAGCTGACTAAAGAGTTATCCAGCTAGGCTGAGCTCAACTTGCTTGGGTTAGGGTGGATGGCTTGTATTAAAGAGGTTCTTTTATTAAGGTGCACTAACCAATATAGTGCACGCTAAATACTAAGGTGCCCATAGAATAATAATGGATGCCTTAGCATTTAGCATGCGCTAAATCATTTAGTACGCCTTAATGAGAGGAACCCTAAGATATTAACATTGCCATAATTTCGTATATACTTCAAATGTTGCCTGTCCCATTTCCCAAGACCACTTGTCAGACATTTACCAAGCCCCCCCAGGGTTGCAAGAGGGGTGTTGTTTCTAAAGAGGGAGGCTAGGGGAGTACGCAACTTCAAAAGGTGTTACATAGCGGCTCATTTGAGAGGCCTGATAGAGTGGGAGCAGGACAACCCAATAAGTAGAACATTGATATCGTGTGTGGGGGGGGGGGGGGGGGGTGGGCTGTAAGTAGTGTATCAGATTGGAATGACATTGAAAATCCTTATGTTCTTGTCACCCATTTGTGGGGGAGCATCAAATCACTGTTAATGAGTCCAAATGATGTGCTGGCTCTTACAGTGATTGGACTAAACCCGGAATTACAATCCAGGATGGGAGCATCTGTTTTTACAGTTTCAGAAGGAAAGGGGCTTAAATAAATAGGACAATTGTTTGAGAATGGCAACTCTTCTATTATCCATAAGCATTGAGGACTAGACATTCACTTATATTTTAAATCCTGGCTGTTTTGGAGGACATGGAGGCTATAGAGGCTTTGTCTCCACAATCCATGGTTTCCTAGAGCCAATAGGCCTTGGTAGGGCAGGGCGTATGGCGCAGTGGGAGCAAGTTCTGTGGATGCCTTTTATGGATGAAGACTGGAAGTGGCTCTCAGGGAAGACAAGGCCTTAGCATAGAGATTAAATGAATTTGTTGCTTTAATTTTCACTCATGAAGATGTGGGGGAGATTCTGGTGCCAGAAAAAGTATTCAGCGCTAATGAATCAGAAAAACTTAAACAAATCTCTGTAATACTGGAAGATGTAATGGGTTGATTTTGACAAATTGAACAGTAGCAAATCTCCTGGACCAGATGGTATACATCCCAGAGTGATAGAATTGAAAAATTAACTTGCAGATCTATTAATAATTTGTAATTTATCTTTAAAATCCAGCATAGTACTGGAAGACAGGTCGATGTTTGCTGCTTTGACAGGGATACTAGTAAGGAGTAAGGTCGGAGACTCCCAGCATTCCTTTTGCCAGACTGTTATTCCAGGAAGTTACTCTTTTTTCAAGTGTGCTATATTTGGTTGAAGTGGATAAGAAGGGTCTTTTGTTATATGAGTGCCAATAAAACCAGGATATTTTGGAAGCTGCAATATTTTTTTAATTGGATCAACACCCAAAAGGTTAGACACCGATATTTGCATAATCAGCTTTAAAACTTAAAAAGGCTCCCTATCTGAAGGGGTCCATAACATTTTCTCACAAGAACATCCATCCACACATGAGTTTTTTGATGTTCAATTCAAAGATATAGCAACTTCCAAAATGGCTTATCTGCATATGTCAGTCAGTTGTATTTTTCGAGCAGGCCAGGTTGCACTGCGCAATTAGCGCAGGAAATCAGGGAATTTAAAGCAATGACATTTCCCTATGAAACAACATCGGGGAAACCCCCCCCCCAAACATTTTAAAGTATAATTTTCAAAGCTATAACATAGGGCTCCTTTTACGAAGGTGCGCTAGTGTTTTTAGCACACGCACTGGAATAGCCGCTCAAGAGGAGGCGGTGGCGGCTAGCGCGCGTTAAGGCCCCAGCGCACCTTCATAAAAGGAGCCCATAGTCTTTCACACATTCAAAATGGCCACTTGCTCCAATCAACCACGTCAGCAAACTGTAAACAGCTCCAAACACAAAGGTACTGCAATAGGGGTAGTCGCCCCAAATTAACACGTTTCCACAAGGCTAATTTTATATAAAAATGAAAAACACACAAAATTCTACTTAAAACACAGTTTTGGGGTCACCCCACCTTGCTTCTTTTCAGAACCACCACTAAGCTTAACAGTATATTGTAATTCTTGTGCACTCGACAAACGATCAACGCGCTATGACATAAGAGCCGCCTTTGGCGCAGAAGGAAACCTCTGGCGGTGGCTGGCTACTAGCCGAAGAACAAATTGTTTCAGCTCTTCATCTTTTCTCAAAGCATCATTGTATTTTTCAGCGAGGCTTAGCCCTTGTTCTGCTGCATCATTAACAGTCACTTTGGATGCCTTGAAAACTGGATCATCAGTTCACCCTGTGGGATATTTCTTCAGGAATGTTTTCACTTTTTTTTTTATAATATCTTTATTCATTTTGTAGCCATAAGTAAGTGAAACATATAATACAATCATAATACACTATAAAAGCACTTAAATACAATTAAAAATAGATATATCACCCCCCCCCCATAATTATATTCAAAAAGTACACTCAAATTAAGAAATTAAAAATATGTTCCAACCTTTATTTATTCATTTATTTAGCACAGGGGTAGGGAACTCCGGTCCTCGAGAGCCGCATTCCAGTCGGGTTTTCAGAATTTCCCCAATGAATACGCATGAGATCTATTTGCATGCACTGCTTTCAATGCATATTCATTGGGGAAATCTTGAAAACCCGACTGGAATACGGCTCTTGAGGACCGGAGTTCCCTACCCCTGATTTAGCCCATCCTCCCAAAGGAGCCCAGAACAGGTTACAATAGTACATTCACAGTATAGACAGGACAGACATAAGTGAAAAGTACATATTTGCCAGATATACGTAGCTTAGTAGATATTGCAACATTGACAGTATAGATATAGCAACCATAGTTTACTGTAGATTGATGTTGCAGCTTTCGTAGTAATAACAGAACCGAACATAGAGGTAATACAACTTTTGCATTGCAGGAGAGTACATGGTTGATGGTCAGCAGTTGGGTTCCAGTGGGTAGCAGAGATAGATTTTACATTTGAATTTTGGGAGTGTGTGGTGTAATGGTTAGAGCTAAAGCCTCAGCTCCTTGAGGTTGTGGGTTCAAATCCCGTACTGCTCCTTGTGACCCTGGGCAAGTCACTTAATCCCCTTTGTCCCAGCTGCATTAGATAGAGTGGGAGCCCACCAGGACAGTTAGGGTAAAATACTTGAGTATCTGCATAATTTGTAATCCGCATAGAATTGTAAGATATGCGGAATATAAATTAATTTTTTTTTTAAAAAGCGTGTAAGCACAATATGGTTTTGCTTGGAGTGTTTTGTAGGATTGGTAACTGTTCAAGTTATATTTGGTGGCATTTAGTCTCAATACCTTATTTACCACGGACCCCTGAGGAAGGTGTGTTGTCCGAAACACGGACCGTGTCAGGTCCTCTGGTTGGTAATAAGGTTATATTATATACCATTGATGTTGCAATAAACAGTGCCTGTATCTTGTACATTGCTTGCAGTTTTTGTATTGTTTTTTGCTTGGTCCATTTATTATACCAGGAGATGCCATTTGATTTCAATCTAACCAGGAGTGGATCCTTCGGTCATTAAGGAGCTGGATTTGTAAAGAGGAAGGTTTCCTCCTTCAGTCAAGAGATCAAGAAATGACTGTGTTCTCTGTGTTACGAGACTTTCTAAGGTCACAGGTTCCATTTCATCTGTACGCATGAGACGTCATGGAATGACTGGCAACGGTGGAGGCTGTAAGGTTTGCACCGTTTGCTGCTTTGTTTCTGACGCGATTCTGCCCTAAAACTAGACAAGTGCTGCTAGGTCCTTGGACAAAAGTACAAATGTAGTAATGCATTCCAAGTTCTTCACATTATTGATCATTTTTAGACATTTTAGCATAGATTCTATAAACGGCACCTGAAGGTGCCCAGATCAGCAGGCCTAGCTGATCTAGGCACGTAACTCTCCCCCCCCCCCCTTTTTACTAAACTGTGATGGCGGTTATTGGCGCAGGGAGCAGCGCTGAATGCTCGGAGCAGCTCCCGACGCTCGTAGGAACTCTATGAGCGTCGGGAGCTGCGCTGAGCATTCGGGGCGGCTCCCTACGCTAATAACCGCTATCGTGGTTTAGTAAAAGGGGGGGGGTAATTTTTTTAATTAGCTTAATTGGTGAAGTTAATGAGCAATAATGAGCTCATAATTAGCAAACATTAATTAGGTGCCTACCAGAAAACAGACATGGTTGGGGCAGATCATGGGCACGTTTTGTGTCTAGGCCCCGAAATTCAACTGAGATGCCTACTTAGGCATTGGCATTTAGGCCAAGAAAACTGTGGCGTAAATAAAGGGCAGCTAAGATTTTGACGCCTAACGATGTCACCTTAACGACTTTTAATCACGCTCTATCCCTGTGCTAGCCAAAAATCTACTGCCTGCTCAAGAGGAGGTGGTAGCGGCTAGCGTGCGCTATTACGCGCGTTAAACCACTAACGCGGCTTCGTAAAAGGAGCCCTACGTGCAATTCAGGCACTGCTGGGTGCGATGCTATAAATGGGACCTAACTGAAAATTAACATATCCTCGTTACTTATCTTTTAGTTGCTATTTATAGAATCAAGACGTATTTCTATGCACCTGTGGATAATTATATACTCAAAGAGTCATTTACATGCGCAATCACATGTCATGCAGCGCCCGGGACTGTGATGCCCCCCTCCGCTGCGCGTGCAGCCCTTCCCTGTACCATTTTATCCTCGGCGCGAGCATCCACGAACTTGCCGCTCTTTCCGTTGTCACTTCCTATGCGCAAGTCCCGGAAGTGACGCCAGCGAGAGCGCCGAAGCCGATGCGAGCGGAACGTTCGTGGCTGCTTGTGCCGAAGTGAAAAAGGTATGGGGGGGAAGGGAAGGGGCGCACGCGCGGCAGGGGGAGGAGTGGGAAGGGGGGGGGTGGAGAGTGGCACCCGAGTAGGACCACTCGCCACTCCTCTTACTACACCACTGACATCATATGTTTCATTTTTTAAAAAAGGTCATTCCTTGCACCCAGTGAGAGTTCATTATTTGCCGGGGAATTTGAATGAATTTTGGAAAGAAAATTCCCATGAGGCAATTTGTCACCCTCGCCAGCGATATGCAATAAATGCAGAGCCCCCGGTGCAATTCCTCTTATTCTCATTAACTTGCCAAAGAGTTTATCAGATGAACAGTTGAAGTGATAAAAAAAAAAAAAAGAACAGTATAAGTGCTCCAAAATGTCAAATGACTTCTATAAAATTGCCGACTCTCAAATTTATGCAGCACGATTGTTATGAAAGCTGTTCATCCATGCAAGGCAATAAGAGCCTTAATTACTCATCCACAGTGCTGCTTGTGATATTGTGCCTTATGCAGCCTAAAAGACATCATTGAAGTCTATGGTTAACTCCCATGCCAAGGAGCATCTTGGCTTGACAGAGCGGCAGCTACACTCACGTTTCCAGAAATGGAATGGTGTGAGGATAGACATATTTATCAGAATATTTATTCAATTTCCTATTCTGTTCTCCCCAGGCAGCTCAGAATGGTTTACAGGAGGAGACATGATAGAAACCTTCAAAATCCTGAGGGGCATAGAGAAAGTGGGCAGGGACAGATTTTTCAGACTGTGGGGAACCACTAACACAAGGGGTCACTCGGAGAAATTGAGAGGGGACAGGTTTGGAACAAATGCTAGGAGGTTCTTTTTTACCCAGAGGGTGGTGGACACATGGAACGCGCTTCCGGAGGTTGTGATAGCCCAGAGCACATTGTAGGGTTTCAAGGAAGGTTTAGATAAGTTCCTAAAAGATAAGGGGATTGAGGGTTACAGATAAAAAGAAGAGGTAGGTTACAGAAATGGACAGGAACCACATTACAGGTCATAGACCTGACGGGGCCGCCGCGGGAGCGGACCGCTGGGTGCGATGGACCAATGGTCTGACCCAGTGGTGGCAACTTCTTATGTTCATGAATTTATCCCTGTCTGTCCTGGTGGTCTCACAGTTTATCTAATGTACCTGGGGCAACGGGGGGGATTAAGTGACTTGCCCAGGGTCACAAGGAGCAGCGAGGGATTTGAACCCACAACCTCAGGATGCTGAGGCTGTAGCTTTAACCACTGCGCCACACTAGAAATCAAAATGTAGTGAAAGTGAGCCAAGTATAGGACAATGAAGCCATTGTGACATCACTGATGAGGTTGGCTCTTATTGGTGGAATGAGGCATTATGACGTCACAATACCAGATCTGGTTGTATGAGGCTGAAACTTTTCACATTATTTATTTAATTTTCTACACTCTTCTCCCAGGGGAGCTCAGAACCTATCTAATGTACTTGGGGCAATGGGGGGGGATTAAGTGACTTGCCCAGGGTCACAAGGAGCAGCGTGGTTTTGAACCCACCACCTCACTGTGCTGAGGCTGTAGCTTTAACTCTGTGCCACACTCTCCCCCTTAAGAGGTTGGGAAGTTTTTATATAAAAGACATCTGAATCACCGTTTCCATGTGTGTGTGTGTGTGTGTCTTTTTTACACTCCTCATGAAAAATTGTTCACTTGAGATAAGCAAACTGATTTTCTTTTCCAATGTAGATGATGTACATTTTATTTCTTGTATTGAAGACAAATATTGGAAAAATAATTATGCAAAAACCTTTTTATGTGTAAAACATATTGAAAAAAATGTTATATAAAACTTGCCGCTTGCGCGTTTCAAGACAGACAGAAGTGCGGCATCTTCTCTTATCAATTCTGTTGCACTGTTTGAGCTTCCGAGTTTTCTTTCCTTCTGCCTTTCTCTTTTCTCTTCTCGTTTGGTCTCCGATGGCACATCAACTTCGCCTTCTGCCATTCTCTTTCTTTTCCTGCAGTCTCCTTTCCCCCAGTCTCTCTGTTTTGTTCTCACTTTATAGCCCCCCACACAGCCTGTCTGTCTTTATATCCTCCCTTCTCCCTCCCCCTGGGCTTCTATCGTGTCTCTTTTCCTCAGTACACATCCATTTTATGGTAGTCCCTCACGTGAGAAGTGGACGAACGTACCTGTTTTATTCTTCCTCCTCCCTCCCCCCCATTCTCCTATGTGACTTGGAACCAGAAGAGCTCCACTTACTAATAATAAGCTTCCCCTAGACTTTTTATTTTATCATTTTACCCGTAACTTTTAGTTTGAGGTCATAAGGTGAAACAGGAAGGCAGGAGAGCTTTGCTGTTGCTTAACTAAAAGCTTTTTTAGTCTTTGTGGGGTCCTTGTACTAAGGCGCGATAGCCGTCTTCGCGCACGCTAAACGCAAATCGCATCAGCGCGCCTTAGTAAAAGGACCCCTAAGGGTGTGACCAGACTTTCTTTTAGGGTTTTTTTTTTGTCTTTTCATTATTTTCATGATTTATTTATTTCGGCATTTCTTTATCCCGTCCTCTCAAAGGAGCCCAGAACGGGTTACAAGAGCGCATTCATAGTATGGGTAGGACATGCATTAGTGAGAAATACAGAGTTTGCAGGATTTACAGTGTAGGCAAAGGGGTTTAGATTTCAGGATTTACACTGTGGACATAACATACAGACTTAAAATATAGACTTAGTGGGCATGGAGGTAAAGGAGCTTTTCTTAGCAGGTGTGTGCATCCTTGATTGTTTGAGAAAGTGATACTAATCCTATATAATAAAACTCTAAGCGCGCATGCGCACTTAAGGTTTTGTGTTCCCTGCCGCCGTGTTTTCTGATCCGTGGCCAGATTCTATTTTAGAATGCGGCGGCAGGGAACACTCTGGCCACTCCCCTCCTCCTGCCCTCACTCACCAACCGCTGGAGAAGCGCAGGCAAGCTCTCTCCCTGCATGCGTCCTGGCCGCCCCGATTGCCCTCCATGGTTGTATTCAGCAGCGGCAGAGGCAGCTCTCAGTCCTTCCTGCAAGACGTTGCCGGAGGAGCGTCTCTAATCTTCCCGCAGCGGACCCGGGGGGGGCTGACGTTGCGCCTTAGTGCCCGGGCACGAGCTGGCCATGGCTCTCGGCGGCGGGCCTGAAGGCGGGTAGCTGAACGCAAGAAAGCGCCCCATGGCTGGAAGCCTTCGTCAGCCTGCTGAACGCAGGTACGGTGCGCGGCCCCCTTTGCTTCTCGCCTCGCTGTGAGGAGGGGGGAAGCCGCGGGCCTTTAAATGCTCTGGGTTTGGAGCTGGGGCTGAAAATTTGGGGACATGTGAGGGAAGGAGGCTTTACTAGCACCCGTTAATGTAACGGGCTTAAACACTAGTTATGGTTATATTTGCGGTGTCAAGCGAGTTTTAGTGAGATTTCGATTGGTGTATTTGGTGGTGTCTCTGCGGTCCATCCGTCAGAGATGTGGACGCGGATCGTTAAGGAGCTGGGTTTCTAAGGAGGAAGGTTTTCACGGCTTTCCTGAAGTTCCAAAAACTGTCTAATGGATGGGGGGAGGGTGTGCCATAATTTAGGTAAGTAATGAGAATAAGAGCGTCTTCTGGCTGTTTCAGACTTGAGTGAGCGGCCGGGTGGCAGGATCAGCCGTTTTTCTGTTTTGGGATCTCAGTGATCGGTTGGGGACATAAATTTGTAGTTTTGATGCAATGTAGTTTGGTGTCATCTTGTGGAAAGTCTTGAAGGCTAACACCGAGGCTTTAAAAGCGCATCATTTTTGGATAGGCAGCCAGTGCATGGAAATTAGTGCAGGGGTGACGTGGTTGCGGAAGCCCAGGTTTTTTAGGAGTCGGCTTGTTTCATATCATTCCATATGTTTGAAATAAATATTGTTTTTTTAAACCAATTTCTGAGTCCCCTGTTGCTGCCTTCCAAACATCAATTCAAATTAAAAAGAAGAGCACAAATATTCACTCCTAGGCCTCTGCCTACCATCTCCTGTATTCTCTTTTACCAGATTGTTCTTTCTTAAGGGGGCTAGGACAACTCCTGGTCACTCTTGACCCCCCCAGCACACTTTATGCTAATAATGCTGGCAGATCAAGGCTGCCATTATTGTTAATCTTTGACAGTGAGAAAATGGTGCTGGTTATTTTCTTGAACATTAGGAAGGCTCAGTCTACCACAGGGATCTCAAAGTCCCTCCTTGAGGGCCGCAATCCAGTCGGGTTTTCAGGATTTCCCCAATGAATATGCATTGAAAGCAGTGCATGCACATAGATCTCATGCATATTCATTGGGGAAATCCTGAAAACCCGACTGGATTGCGGCCCTCAAGGAGGGACTTTGAGACCCCTGGTCTACTAGAACCATATGCAATACATTCCTGGAGCATTGAGTAGAAGAGTTGGGAAGGTTTTAGTTTTTTCCTTTTTTTACTGGTAGTGGGGTTGGCCTTTATTTATTTATTTATAATGAAACTATTAACGTAGTAACAGAGAAAATCATGGCAGATAAAGACCAACATGGTCCAACCAGTCTGCACAGAAATGTAGGGTTACCAGACGTCCAGATTTCGCCGGTCATGTCCAGGGATCCGGATGGCTTTTCCAAAACCCAGCACTTTGTCCAGGTTTTGAAAAGCAGCTTGCATCAGGAGGGGCATCCGGGCACGCCCTCCCAAATGAGATGAGCAGGCTGAGGGAGGCGGGGCTAGGGGTGAGACTGGGGCGGGGGCGGGGCTTGGGAGTAACAGGCGGGGATGGGTGGAACTGGACAGGCCAGGGGGGAATGGGCTATGGATCCAGATTTTACATACGTAAAATCTGGTAACCCTACCTCACACTGTACTGCCGCTAGGAGTCAGACTGCATTATAAGAGCCTTTTACCCTTCTGGTTTTATAGCCAATTCTCTCCAGGAAGACCTGATGGTTGACCACCAGAAGATCTGCATGTTTTGTTTTGTAAACGGTGTACTTTGATGCATAGTTTTGATTAACTTTGTCAGTTAGGCCTAGATTCACTAAACTAACCTTTGTTGGGTGATCCGTGGCCGAGTCTTGCCGGGCGACCAATTCACCGAGTCCTCATGCAAATTAATGTGATCGGAGGCACGCCCCACAGCGACCCCATGGATCACTGCAGAGCGATCCAGATGCATGCGCAGACCATCTTCTTTGCCTCTAGATGCGATTCGCGCATGCATCTCCACACAAGCGAGGTCAAAACAAGGGGAGGAGGGCTTTCATGGAACAGAACACGCTGCCAGATTATTGGAACGGAACACGCTTTTAACCATGGGGTCACACTGCAGGGACAAATTTCAGGGTGGCGGAGAGGGAGAGTTGGTAGAGCTTGCCTTCTTGTGCTTAGGAGAGCTAAAATACAAATATTAGCAAGCTACATTTGATGTAATGCGGCAGGGACAGGGCGACAGAGAGCAGGACAGTCAGCAAGGACGTGAGCGACTGGTCCTCAGCAGTTTTTTCTTTTTGGATTGGTAAGCCCAATCAGTGTTCCATCTTCTGTTTAATGAATCACTGCCTTCCTACTTATGCATGCCATTTCCCTTCATTTGCATGTGCAGATTGGATCGAGCAGAAGGTTAGTGAATCGGGTCGGGATTGGAGAAGGCTCACAAACTGGTCGGAACACGATCGATGAGCTTAGTGAATCTAGCCCTTAGAGTAGATTGAGAAAAGGAGTGGTCCCAGGACAGAGCCTTGAGGTACACCAATCGATAGTGGGAAGGCCGTGGAGGAGGAACCACCATTGCATACACTGAAGGTGCGATGGGAGAGATAGGAAGAAAACCAGGAGAGGACAGAACCCTAGAATCCCAACAAGGACAGCATATCAAGGTGTAGGCGATGATCAGCAGTATCAAAGGCGGCAGACAGATCGAGAAGGATGAGGATAAAGTAGAGGCCTTTGGATCTGGCCAAGAACAGGCCATTGGAAACTTTAGTAAGGGCAGCTTCCATGGAATGCAGCGGGCAAAAGCCTGACTGAAGCAAATCCAGAATAGCCTGGGATGAGAGGATGTCCAGGTAAAGGCGGTGAACAGCACATTCAGTTCAGCAAGTAGGTTGGATAAGAATGGAGGAGGCAATAGTTGGAGGGACACGTGGGGTCCAGTGAGAGTTTCTGGAGGAGGGGTGTGACAATGGCATGTTTGAAGGCATCAGGGAAAGTTGCAGTGTAAAGCGATAGGTTGAGGATGTGTTGGATAAGGAGGGATGACAGAGGGCGAGAGACCACCGAGTAGGTGAGTGGGAACCCTACTCAAATGCATTAGTACACACCAACACTGCTATCAAGCATTAACACAGATCCCATTTTATGCAGATTAGTAAGTTGTGGTTAACTTAATTAGCACACAAAGTAGCACATGTTATAACTCTACACTTTGCAAATCCTTCACTCTTTCCAGGGAAAATTATGTTCACAAGATATCAATGGCTACGATTAACCACACATCATCCCAGTAGTTTCAGAAATGCCTATTTCTCCATTAAAATGCTATTTTACCCATGGGAATGGCTCATAAAATTACCCCCTAAGTGATTACGTGCTTTTGCCGATTATGGCGATCAAAATTTATTATGATAAAATATTAAGAAACTATGTAACATAGAAACATAGAAAAGGGCCACAGCCCATCAAGTCTGCCCACCCTAATGACCCACCTTTTTAGCTTCACTCTGCTAGAGATCCCACATTTTTTCTTAAAATCTGGCACGCTGCTGACCTTAATCACCTTTAGTGGAAGTTAATTCCAATGATCGGCCACCCTTTCGGTGAAGAAGTACTTCATGGTGTCGCCATGAAATTGCCCGCCCCTGATTTTCAGCGGATGCCCTCTTGTGGTCGAGGGTCCTTTAAGAAAGAAGATATCATCTTCCACCTCGATACGGCCCGTGATATATTTAAACATCTCAATCATGTCCCCCCTCTCTCTACGTACCTCGAGTGAGTATAGGTGCAATTTATTCAGTCTTTCCTCATATGGGAGATTCTTGAGCCCCGAGACCATCCTGGTGGCCATTCGTTGAACCGACTCAATTCTCAGCACGTCTTTTTGATAATGTGGCCTCCAGAATTGTACACAATATTCCAGATGAGGTCTCACCATGGATCTGTACAAAGGCATTATGACTTCGGGCTTCCGGCTGACGAAACTTCTACGGATACAACCCATCATTTGTCTAGCCTTGGATGAAGCTTTCTCCACTTGTACTTATAAAGAAGAAAATATTATAACGTTCACAATAATGGACTCTTCTAAAAATTACCCACATCTAGAATTATATCTTATTAATTGAAGGCATATACTTATAATGGCAGACAAGCCCCCTCCCCTTCCACAAATTGTGCTGCCAAGTAGCACGCGCTAAATGCCAAACTGCCCATTCTAATCCTAAGGGCGGCTTGGCATTTTGCTCGCGCTGCTTGGCAGTGCGGCATGATAAAAGCGGGCAGGGGAGGTAATTATTATTATGGAGGACACGAGTACTTTCAGAAAATGCAAGAATCAACATAAACCTTTATTTTTCGACCTCAGTAATTGCATGTTTAAAGAAAATATATTTTGGTGACTTCCTGCTAACTCTCATATCTTACGGACTACCAGAATTATTCATTTTCTCAGGTCGAGAATAATTAGTGAAAACTGATTAATGATGTCTAATGTCACAGTATGTTATTGTGCTCTGGTAGTAGGTTAAATGTGTTTTTGCTTTGATTTTCCCCCCCGCCCTTTCTAATTAACAAAAATAAACTCCGATAAACACCCAGAAAATCAATTCCGAAACTGATTTGGATGTTCT
This sequence comes from Geotrypetes seraphini, assembly GCF_902459505.1. NCBI lineage: Eukaryota > Metazoa > Chordata > Amphibia > Gymnophiona > Dermophiidae > Geotrypetes > Geotrypetes seraphini. Next base: position 68,893,866 of record NC_047097.1, on the reverse strand, counting down.
GCCAATTGTGCCATGGCCTGGTGGCACGCTGGCAGCAAATGTGTCAGCCCGGTTCGTTAGGGAACTCGTGCACATTCTTAATGGTAAAATGCCTCTGAGGTCTACCAGCTTGACAGACAAGTATTACGTAAAATAAAAATTAGCTTGAATAAATTCAAACCAAGATTTTGCAACAGTCAGTTCATAATTCATAATATAATTTATTCTGGTATTTAGAAGTAAGCCACATGTGTGGTACCCTTTAATTGGTCAGCATAAAGGTATATTGCCATTCCACTAATGTATTCTATTGCTGAACAAAAGGTTGTTCTAGTGAGCTGTGATTGTGACAAATGATTTACTATTAAGAACATTCTGTAATTATTGTTCAGTGGTACCACAGACCGATACATCATTAACATGATAGATGACCTTTTATATCTGCAAAAATAACTAAATTAATAAAAATGGCTTCATTCCAGGCCCTGTCAGAAAACCAATATTCAGAACAATCAAGCATCGGTAATACCTGCAAAGGGCTATAATCCGGAGCTTTGTCACAGAGCGGAAGTCTCTCACTGCAAACCTCGAGGGCCGTGGAACCGGTTGGGTTTCCAGGATAAGCTCGATTAATATGCGGGTGATGTATTTCAGTAAGGATGCGTTGCAACCCGGACTGGTTTGTGGCCCTCGAGGATTACAATTTTTTTAAAGCCCATCTAGGTTTTCTAGATGCTTCCAGCTGATCAGAAGAGGCAAATCTTGTCTTAGGGCTCCTTTTACTAAGGTGCGCTAGTGTTTTTAGCGCACGCAGGATTTTAGGGTATTAATCTACAAACAAATCTCTTCAAGAGACAGATAAGCGGTAACACTAGAGCAGTGGTTCCCAACCCTGTCCTGGAGGAACACCAGGCCAATTGGGTTTTCAGGCTAGCCCTAATGAATATGCATGAAGCAAATTTGCATGCCTATCATTTCCATCATATGCAAATCTCTCTCATGCATATTCATTAGGGCTAGCCTGAAAACCCGATTGGCCTGGTGTTCCTCCAGGACAGGGTTGGGAATCACTGCACTAGAGGACATAAAATGAGACTGGGAGGTGGAAGATTCAGGAGGAATGTCAGTAAATACTTTTTCACAGAGAGGGTGATGGATGCATGGAATACCTTCCCTGAGGAGATGGTAGAGGCAAAAACAGTGATGGAGTTCAAAAATGTGTGGGATAGACACAAAGGATCCCTGAATTTTTTTAAAAAAAGAGTAACGACACAAGACTTTTCAAAACTAGAGCTATAACTTTATTATGATGAGCAGGAGAGGAGTTTAAATAGCAGCCCCAGCAGTGAAGCCAATGCTGGGCATACTTCTATGGTCTGGGACAAGTATTTGGCAAGACGGATTGGGATAGGCTGGCGTTAGCTTGGATGGCGACTCTAGTGGCGGATCACTGTGGTCAATACTGGGCAGACTTCTATGGATGGTGTCCACTGACATTTCTCCTGAATCTTCCACCTCACAGTCTCATTTTATGTCCTCTAGTGTTACCGTTTATCTGTCTCTTGACAGGAAGGCTTGTCTCCGCCGAAACACGAACCATATCGGATCCATCGACTCGGATAGGATCAGCACCTTTAAGCAGTGGATGTATTGCATTTTATCTGATATCATTCATTGCTCTCAATAAACAATATAACATAACATAAGTTTTTATTTATATACCGCAAAATGCCTTTCGTTTCAATGCGGTTACAGAAAAGTTGATGCAACAGGAAGAAAAAAAATGTTAACATTAAAATTATTTGAACCATTTGTATGTGGTATTAAGGCACATAGAGTTCCTTATCTGTCCCAAATTAGGATCATACTTTAAGCTAAAGTACCTAAAAGGTAATAATAATAATTTTATTTTTATATACCGCCTAACCAGGAATGGTTCTAGGCGGTTCACAACAAATAAAAACTGATCATACAGCGAAGAATACAATTTAAAATGGAAATACATCAGATAAGAAAACATAAGAAATGCTTAAAATTTTAAAAAGGCGACAAATACAATTAGGATACAAATTTATCAAATAATTAGGTCTTCAATAATTTTCTAAAATCAAGATAGGAGGAAGCTCCTAGCATAATTTTTCCAAGCCAACCATTCAGTATAAGTTATATTTAAAAGAAAAGAAAGATAATTAAAAACAGGAACAAGACTTCAAGAATGGTATTCCTTCAACTGCTGTGCTCCTTCAACTCCTTCTATTTATAGACCCATTATTTCCTCCCCCCCCCCTAAAGTCCGGCATATGCTCGTCTCTTTGAACCCCCCTTCCCTCCCTCCCTCCGAAAGACTGCACACTCCCCCCCCCCCTCCCCCCCGGGGAAGGCCTCCGTGTTCCCCCTGGCCTCCCTGCACTGTTTACCTTATAGGTGCAGCTTGCAGAGAAGATCGTGGTTATAGCGTCTTTGCAAATTGCTATGAGCTGTTTCCTCTGCTGCGGTCCTGCTCCTCCTCTGACGTCAGAGGCAGGATCATGGCGGAGGAAACAGTTCAAAGAAGTTTGCAAAGACGCTATAACTGCAATCTTCTCTGCAAGCTGCACCTATAAGGTAAACGGTGCGGGGAGGCCAGGGTGGGAAACTGGACGCCAGGGGGGGAAACCGGTGCCGGGGGGGGAAGCCGGACAGCAGCACAGCAGCACTTCCCAACTGACCCTCCCTCCTTGTCCTCTAAAGCAGGTGCGGCAGCAGCCAGACAGCAAGAGCAGCGCTGCCGCTCCTGAGGGGGGAGGGTCCGATTTTTTGTTTGTTTTAAATCGATTCACTCGAAGTGAATTGGTGAACCGATTTGAATCATGAATCGGGCAGCACTACTGTACACTAGAATATATGACATATACATCACATACTCAAGAGTCTCTCAATGTTATGAGCGTCTCTATGCGTAAGGATACAACTGCCCAGACAAGCATCATTCTTTGACCTGATCGGTCCTTGAAAACTAACGGCGAATAATTTTATTTTTTATTTATTTATTTCAATTTTTATCCTGTCTTCCCAGTAGCTCAGAACGGCCTAGAAGCAAACATTCACAGTGGTGTATATTTGGACAGTACAAAGATTATACAGTAGTTCAAGTACGGGGATTATAAAGCAATTTAAGTACAGATTAAGAGAGGACTATACAGTAATTTAAGTAGAGGTTCAGGATGGAGGGGGAGAGGGGGGAAGGAAGGGGGAGTTTAAGGGGTAGATCGCAGTTGTCATTTTAGTTGAAGAGGAGGGTCTTTACCACTTTCCGGAAGGTCATCAATGAGTTCCGTGATCTGAGTTGCGGGGGGGGGGGGGGGGGGAGTTGGTTCCAGAGTTGGGGGATGAAGTGCAATAGTTGTCCTAACTTGAGCAATTAAGGCTTTGTTACCGTTTGGCTCTTCTTATCTTTGCGAACTTGGATTTTCAGCTCTGACAGAAATTAAATTGAAAAAACGAGAACTGCAGATGGTGGATGATGAAATGCTTGTTTGTTTGTTGGCTATCGAGCTGCATTTTTTTTATATTTTGCCCTCAAAAACAAGCACATCCATCGCATTGATTAGCAATTCTATTCTATCTACTGTAGTTTCACTGTTGTTACAATTACTCCAACATAGCTTAAGGAATTTTAATAAATAACTCTCACATTTAATTTTTTGTGGGTTTTCCAATTTTATAATTTCAATTATAATGTGCCGCAAAACACATTTGCTCTGTTTAGTGTGCCAGAGCTAAAAAAAAGTTTGTGGGACACTTATATAGCAAATCCATCCTGTCCACTTTCATATGAAAATTCCCTTGCAGTTGTAGCAGATAACAAAGCAATTAAATGGTTCTTTTTCTATTAAACCCTCCTATTTCTCATGGCTGCGATGCCCTATCTTCCTGAAATGATTAGATGCAGTATGGCCATTAGCTTCATGAGAAGTCTGGAGGCCATAGTTAACCTGAACAGCAGAGCTCTGAACGAGAAGAAGCAAAAACCTATAGAATAATGTAAATCTGCCTGGCGAGGTTGTCTGATTGGGACCTAGAGGTTTGGTTGTTTTTTTTTTAATCTATTGAGTACAGAAAGGTCCCCTCAAGGTATGGCTGTTTGTAATGGTACGATGTTCCACGTACAAATGAGTTCTTTTTATTTTTGAGTGCTTTAATTCTAGAACTGGTCACAAAATAATGTCCTTGATGCTGCAAAATAAATCAAAAAGAAGTTGTAGCTTGGAGTATTTCAGACTGGCGAACAATTATGTCGCTATCAAGTCAAGAGTATAGGAGCAAAAAGGGGCAGTGTGTCTTCTCATTATAGACTTTTGTACTCATAAATCCAAAATATTTTTTTGCTTTATGAAATGTTTGGTTTTTCTGGAGTGCCCTCATTTCAACCAAGCCAATATTTTGAATTAGTATTTATTAGGGCTGTATGTTTAGGAGCAAATTCTGTACAGGATGCCGGTCTCAGAGGACCCCTAAGAAGTGGCTAAGGATTGCATACCGGTATCCTATACAGAATTGTATAGAATCCCCAATAAGCTGAACTGGCAGCTGATTTTAATAAGGGCTTCGGCAATTTCCTGGAGGAAAAGTCCATAGTCTGTTATTGAGAAAGACATGGGGGAAGCCACTGCTTGCCCTGGATCGGTAGCATGGAATTTTGCTACTCTTTGGGGTTCTGGAATCTTGCTATTCTTTGATATTCTGCCTGGAATCTAGAGACTTTTTGGGGTTCTAGAATCTTTTGTTACTCTTTGGGATTCTGGAATGTTGCTACTCTTTGGGGTTCCGGAATCTTGCTATTCTTTGAGATTCTGCCTGGAATCTAGAGACTCTTTGGGGTTCTAGAATCTTTTGTTACTCTTTGGGGTTCTAGAATCTTTTGTTACTCTTTGGGGTTCTGGAATGTTGCTACTCTTTGGGGTTCCGGAATCTTGCTATTCTTTGAGATTCTGCCTGGAATCTAGAGACTCTTTGGGGTTCTAGAATCTTTTGTTACTCTTTGGGGTTCTGGAATGTTGCTACTCTTTGGGGTTCCGGAATCTTGCTATTCTTTGAGATTCTGCCTGGAATCTAGAGACTCTTTGGGGTTCTAGAATCTTTTGTTACTCTTTGGGGTTCTGGAATGTTGCTACTCTTTGGGGTTCCGAAATCTTGCTATTCTTTGAGATTCTGCCTGGAATCTAGAGACTCTTTGGGGTTCTAGAATCTTTTGTTACTCTTTGGGGTTCTGGAATGTTGCTACTCTTTGGGGTTCTGGAATCTTGCTATTCTTTGAGATTCTGCCTGGAATCTAGAGACTCTTTGGGGTTCTAGAATCTTTTGTTACTCTTTGGGGTTCTGGAATCTTGCTATTCTTTGAGATTCTGAATGGAATCTTGATACTCTTTGAGGTTCTAGAATCTTTTGTTACTCTTTGGGATTCTGGAATGTTGCTACTCTTTGGGGTTCCGGAATCTTGCTATTCTTTGAGATTCTGCCTGGAATCTTGAGACTCTTTGGGGTTCTAGAATCTTTTGTTACTCTTTGGGATTCTGGAATGTTGCTACTCAAAACACTTTGAGGCCCTTTTATTAAACCGCATTTAGCATTTACACAATCTTAACGCAGGAAGAAAGGCCTACAGCAAGATGCATTGAGGCATTTTCTGCTATCTTGCTTTTAGTTTACATTGTTGCATGTTATATATTTTAAAAAATATTTTTGTAGGGGGGAGGCATGTCATGGGCAGGGAATAGGCATGGAAGCGCTAACCACTAGGCATTTACATTAGTGTGTTCTAACTGGTTAATGTAGAGTTAACCCAGAAGCACTTAACATTTAGAATATGGGCCACAAAAATAAAAACAAAGTCCTCTTTTGGGGATGCGGTAAAAATGGGCTTAGAGCTAAGCCCGGATTTTGTCAAGGTTTAGTAAAGGAGCTCCTGTTTTTCTCCTCTGAGACGTTTGCTCGTAAACACTACCACATTCATGAAGATTCCTATTATTTCTTATAAGAATAATTTTTAATAACCATTAAAAAAAATATGTTTCCATTTGTTTCCATCTTTTAACAATATACAATGGATTCTCATGTTACAGATTTATGTTTTAAAGAAGTTTTTTAGGGACTGTAGAGCGCTATGTGTGTCTGGTAACGCTGTAGAAATAATTAATAGTAGTATATACCAATAAGTTCTGATCCACAGACTCCTTTGTAGAAGTCAGGGTGTTGTAGAAACCTTGGGAAACAGCAGACGATTCCCAGTTTACACATATAATTGAGCTGTCATATACTCATAACTGAGAAATATGTACGGTATTACTGGAAGAAATGGAGAGCTAAAATCTGACACTATTAACCTTAGCGAAGCTGAAACCAAACCGCTGGGTCTTCATGAGCTATCAGTTGGGAAGAGTGCAATGGGGGTGGAGTGGGAGAGCATTAAATGATATTATCACTGGAGCCCGAGAATCACCAAGGAAAATATATTGTATCTGTGGAGAATGAAATTGGTTAAGATGCAAAAATCTTCATAAATTTGGAAGACAATTGTCCAAGTTAGAAACATATTTTGTCCCCTTGTTGCTGGTAGCATCACAGTGGACAGACTTTTTACAGCGGTCAGCCATACGTACACGCTGGTGATTCCCAAAGCTCTAATGCCTTCATTTCCCAAACAAAGTTTTATTCGTGAAGAGAAACCTCAGTGAGTGACCAATCTTAATATTTTCATAGAAACGTGATGGCAGATAAAGGCCAAATGGCCCATCTAGTCTGCCCGTCCGCAGTAACCATTATCTATTCCTGTCTCTAAGAGATCCCACATGTCTATCCCAGGCCCTCTTGAATTCAGACACAGTCTCTGTCTCCACCACCTCTTCTGGGCGACTGTTCCACGCATCTACCACCCTTTCTGTAAAAAAGTATTTCCTTAGATTACTCCGGAGCCCATCGCCTCTTAACTTCATCCTATACCCTCTCATTGCAGAGTTTCCTTTCAAATGAAAGAAACTCAACTCTGCGCATTTACATCATTTGGGTATTTAAACGTCTCTGTCATATCTTCCCTCTCCCACTTTTCCTCCAAAGTATACAGATTGAGATCTTTGAGTCTGTCCCCATAAGCCTTATGATGAAGACCACACATCATTTTAGTAGTCTTCCTCTGGACCGACTCCATCCTTTTTATATCTTTTTGAAGGTGTGGCCTCCAGAATTGTACACAATATTCTAAATGAGGTCTCACTAAAGTTTTATACAGGGGCATTAATACCGCCTTTTTCCTACTGGCCATACCTCTCCCAATGCAACCTAGCATCCTTCTAGCTTTCACCATCATCTTTTCAACCTGTTTGGCCACCTTAAGATCATCACATACAATCACACCCAAATTTCCTAAAAGAGAAGTCCATAGGCCATTTTTGAGACAGCTTGGGGAAATCCACTGCTTATCAGCATAAAATCTGTTTTATTATTATTTTTTTTTTAATTTGATAAAAAAACACTTATAAGAATTTCTAAGCGATGTACGTAATAAAAATAAGGGATATGAGACAGTTATAAAAATATGAACAAGACAAACTTTGGACAAGAAACAAACAAGAACAAAAGTGGAAAAGGGGGCAGAACTGTGATGGTTTTAAGAAAAGGCAACAATAAAGGAAAAATATTAGGTTGGGGGTACGACAAGAACAAGATCTCTTACTACTTAGGATCTTGCCAGGTACTTGGGAACGGTGACGGGACAAAAGCGCGCCAACATTACAGAGCAGACAATTGAGCGCAAGACTCCAGCGCGCTGCCCTAGAAGTTTATTTTAAAGAGCTCCGAGGGGGTTGTGGGGGGGTGAACCCCCCACTTTACTTAATAGTGTTCGCCCTACTATTCGCGCTGCCATTGAGGGTGGGGGGGGGGTGTAACCCCCCACATTATACAGAAAACATAACTTTTCTCCTAAAAAATATGGAAAAATTGTTTCCTCTATAATGGGGGTTCCAATCCCTCAAACCCCCTCCCCCCAACGGCAGCGCAAACACTATTAAGTAAACTGGGGGGGGTCTCCCCTCACACACACACACCCTCGGAGCTATTTAAATAAACTTTTACGGCAGCTTGCTGGAGTTTTGCGCTGTAATGTCGGTGCGCCTTTGTCCTGCGCATTTATGACTGTGAACCCTTGAGAACTGGGTTGGCCACTGTTGAAAACAGGATCCCGGGCTTGATGGACCTTTGATCTGTCCCAGTATGGCAATTCTTATGTTCATATGTTCGTATATGTTTCTCTCAACTACCTGCTGTTCTCACTGCAGCATTTCTGGGACAGCTCTCCGTTGCCGAAAAGATTGAATTTAAGAATATGCAAGTTGTTTCTTTTGGCCTTTCTTACATTAAGTACAGTTCTATAATCATATTGGGAATGTGCAGACAGGACGGAGGAATGCAATTTATAAGGTGTGTCTTTCGGACACCAGGGAAGACTGCTCTGAAGACACGAGGGCGTCAATCCTCATAATAAACAGGATTTCGAAATGCATTGCACACGCCCCGCCACACACTCTTACAACAATGAGCGCACTGTGCAAATCTAAAACCTGGATTACACGAAGAGTCCTAAGTACAAACTGATTAGTTAACCACATTTAGTGACATCTGTTTCCATTTCTTGCATTTGTGTTGGCATCGAATGAAGAAGGAAATGAGGGATTTGGCAGACGCATGCATGACAAGTAGTAGTCGTAACTGTACCGAGGCATGAGTTGGCGAGGCTGGAGGAAGAACTCCTGAATAGGGATGGGAAGCAAATTTTCTGCATTTTGGCACGTTTATTTGAAGGAAAAATTGTGGGTCTTGATATACTCTAGTTAAAAGTTTATCCATGTTCTCAAGTTTGCCAAGGAATGTGCAGTGGAATGCTTTTTTGTTTGGGGGTGCCCAGCAGAATCCTAACTCCCGACTCTCCCATCTACGAGCAGGCCTGGCCCGGAAGACTCCATTTGGCGGTGACGCTGCCTGAAGATTTTAAATTGCAGCGGCCGGGAGGAGGTGGGTGGGGAAGTAGAGCCATAATTAGGGTTACCAGATTTTAATTCCTCTGACTCCTCCCCTCCCTTTCTTCCCTGCTCCCTACTTTGACCTTCGATATGCCTCCGGACTCTCCGACTCCTCCGATCTTATTAAGCTAACCAAATGGCCTAACAAAACTGATCGCCTAGTTTAACTAAATATCCTGTTTTGTTACTCCTTTACCTTAAATGCCTCATCGCTGTAAATGTACAGTCTCTTCATCTGTTAACCGCATTGAACTTCCATGGTATTGCGGTATACAAGAATAAAGTTATTATTATTATTATTACTTTCATAAAATTTGGACCCCCCCCTAGGCCCGCCCTGTTCTGCCCCAGCCACGCCCCCCCCTCAACCTGTTCTCATCCTCAGGACCGCGTCAGGAGGGCATCTGCTCTTGCACGGATGCAATGCAATGATGTCACATGCATGCATGTAAGTACATGATGTCACCACGTTGCATCCGCGCATGCTCCGACGCCCTCCCGAGACGGCCCTGAGGTGGGAATTTTTCAAAACTCAGACAAAGTGCCGGGTTCTGAAAAGCCATCCAGACGCCCAGACATGTCCTCTAAAAGGTTCATAGACAACGGCGCGAAAGACAAAAGCGCTCGCCGACAATTGAGCGCAGCGCACGCCACCGCGCCGCTCTAAATTAAAGTTTTTAGGGGTTCCGATGGGGGTTTTTGTTGGGGAACCCCCCCAGTTTACTTACTAGACATTGCGCCGGCGTTATGGGGGGTTGTAACCCTCCACATTTTACTGTAAACTGAATTTTTTCCCTAAAAACAGGGAAAAAGTGAAGTTTTCAGTAAAATGTGGGGGGTTACAACCCCCCACACCCCCCACAACGCCGCCACAACGCGGCGCGATGTCTATTAAGTAAAGTTGGGGGGTTCCCCCCACGCCCCCCCGTCGGAGCACTAAAAACAGTAATTTAGAGCGGTGCGGCGGCGTGCGCTGCGCTCAATTGTCTGGGTGCGCCTTTTTCCCAGCGCGCTTTTGACCCGACACCCCTCTAAAAAGAGGACATGTCTGGGTAAATCCGTACATCTGGTAACCATAGCCATAAGAGTCATAACAGACGGCTGATTTTGGGGGAGGCCTTGGCCCCTGTGGCCTCTCCTGTTCCGATGCCCATGTGCCAGGGGATAGTTACTAATGTGCACTGAGGCAATAATTCACAATATTTGCAACTTCATTTTTTAATTTTTAAGATCATTATACAATCCATAAAACAACATAGAAAATGGAAATCATTATATATCAGTCAAAGGAAAACTTACTAACAAAAAAAATGGAAAATCCATCTAGTCCTCTTCAAGGGAGGAGTCTTTCTTAAACTTGAATTCAATCAAATAAGAACTGGACCAAACCATCCTACATTTTATGAGTGTTACTAACTAGTTCTATTCCACTTCTGGACTGTACATTCTCATGGTCTGTCAGAAATCGTTCCAATTGTAGTGGATCCCAGAATATAAAATCATTATTCTGAAAATTCAGTACACACTTGCATGGAAATTTTAAAAGGAACGTGGCTTTCAGGGCAGTCTAGGCTTCAAGGAAACACCCAACCAGTCAGATTTTCGGAATACAGTGCTCCCCTGTGAATTTGCGGTCCTCGGTCCCCCATGAATTTGCGGTCCTAAGTGGCAACATTCTAGAGTTCAAATTGTGATGTCATAATGCCTTATTCCGCCAATGCCTAAGCTCCGTCTTCATCTGCACAAGCCTCAAACACTTTAAAATCCTAAGTAGCAATATTCTAGAGCTCAGATTGTGATGTCATAATGCCTCATTCCACCAATGGCAAAGCTCTGTCCTCATCTGCGCAAGCCTCAAACGCATTAAAATCACAAGTAGCAACATTCTAGAGCTGAGATTGTGATGTCATAATGCCTCATTCCACCAATGCCTAAGCTCCGTCCTCATCTGCGCAAGCCTCAAACACTTTAAAATCCTAAGTAGCAATATTCTAGAGCTCAGATTGTGATGTCATAATGCCTCATTCCACCAATGGCAAAGCTCCGTCCTCATCTGCGCAAGCCTCAAACACATTAAAATCACAAGTAGCAACATTCTAGAGCTGAGATTGTGATGTCATAATGCCTCATTCCACCAATGCCTAAGCTCCGTCCTCATCTGCGCAAGCCTCAAACACTTTAAAATCCTAAGTAGCAATATTCTAGAGCTCAGATTGTGATGTCATAATGCCTCATTCCACCAATGGCAAAGCTCCGTCCTCATCTGCGCAAGCCTCAAACACATTAAAATCACAAGTAGCAACATTCTAGAGCTGAGATTGTGATGTCATAATGCCTCATTCCACCAATGCCTAAGCTCCGTCCTCATCTGCATAAGCCTCAAACCCTTTAAAATCATAAGTGTTTGAGGCTTGTGCGGTCAAGGCAGAGCTTACAGGAATGGAGCAGGGACAAAACTCATGGGGACAGGACGAGGAAATTGAGTTCCTGCAGAGACAGGGACACACACACACTAGGTGAACTGACACAGCTGCATGAAGGTGAAAAATGATCACATCGGGTGCTTTGATTAATAAAACTTCTTATCTCTTCTATCCGCTGGTCTGCTTCATCTCTTTGCTGATTGCACATTTACAGATCCTCGCCTCTGTGATTCTGTTATATTCACTGTACACTAGTTGTACCACGGACTGAGAAAAATAAATTAATCACCATAAGTGAATAAGAATTTTAATTTTGAAAGGATTTTTTCCCTAGATAAAGAACAAAGCAAAGAGGGGGAAAAATATGTCTTGGTAAGAATCTGAGCCAAAGCTTTTCTCTACGCTTCTACAGTAGAGAAGGAACAGCTTGTGGTCCATTGCAGATTATTGATAATATCTCTCAGTGGCAGGTGATTTGCTTCTTCCTAGTGAAAAATAGAAAAAAATAAAATAAAAAAAGAGCACGCATCTTTAAGTAGACTTGAATGTTCTGTGTCTTTAAACGAAAGCTTCACTGTTGTTGAGCAAATAAATTTAAACCACTTAACATGGCAGGGAAGGTCAGGAAAGCTTATTAAAGTGATCATAGCGTTAGGGCTATTGCGATTGACCGCTGCTCTCCAGAATCACCAATAATCAGGGGCCGCGAGCTGTGTTTGCAGAGAAAGGTCATCATTCATTTTTTTAAAGCATTAATATCTTTTGTTTGTTTGGCTTAACACGAAACAGGAATCGATAGAGGTAATTCACAGAGCAATTAGCCCCTCATCTGTCAAACAGCGTCATGGTATGCTTAGCAAAAAAGACCTCTGGAAAGGCTTAAAAGGAAGAGAGTGCCTGTACCATCAACAATTTATATCTGGACATGCCATATTGCCTGGATATCTGCATGCAAGACAAAAGCTGAAGTGCCTCTTGGAAAAATGCGCAGCTTTGCTTAAAGGACCAACTGTGTAGGACTGATCAGAGATTCTTGTCCACCCGCATTCACTTGGATGACTGGCAGCACCTTTCAGTGTACAGAAAGCTGGATTCTATAGGAAAAACGGAAAAAAAGCTATTCAAACAGGTGTAAACATTGGGGGAGTAATTTAAGATTGAGGGGAAAATTCTATAAATGGTGTCCCACTTGTAGTCAGTGGTAGGTGTATTATCACTGTCTAACCGGTCAATCGGGACACTTGTTTTCTAAAAAAAACCCAAAAACCAAAGCAGACCGCCCTACACTGTAGGCGTCTGTCATATTTCACCCAGAAGTGGCCTTGGGCGAGCTTAAGCAGCCCTAGGCACTCCCTAGGGCCGCAACAGATGCTAGCCTACATTTCAAATAGACGCGGCAGCCGAGCTGGTCTTGGCAAGGAAATCTCCCTGCCGCGATCAGCTGAGAAGCCGTGGCAGGGAAATCCCTGCACCGCAAAGTTGGTCAGCAGGAGGGATTCTCACTTCTGCCAGAACTCCCGAATGGGCCCCCCCCCCACCATGTCAGCTGGCAGGTGGAATGCCCACTCTCCCTCCTGCCAGAAATGCTGATGCCCCATCTCCCCTGAGAAATCCCTCGGCAGGAAGGATACCCACTCCCTCCTGCCACCATCTATCCCCCCTACTGAGCGATACCCCCATCCAGAGCCCCCCTTGTAGACCCCCAGCACCCCCCTAACTGATAGACCTCCCCCGGCACCCCTCAGCCCACCCACACACCTCCATCCCCATACACCCCCTGTACCTTTTAAAATGAAAGTCTGGCTGAAGGGATGCATACACTCTCTGGCCGGCAGGCCCACTACTGCAAAATACTGCATTCTGGAATGTACCAGGGAAGGGCCTAGGGCTCTGATTGGCCCAGATGCCTTAGGCCCCTCATATAAGAGGGGCCATAGGCACCTGGGCCAACTGGAGTCTTAGGTCTCCTTTTCATTGCAACCTGGGATGCGATGAGAGTGACCTAAGACTCCAATTAGCCAGATACTTAAGTCTCCTCCCATAGGGGTGTACGAGAAAAGGCAGCAGGAGGAAGTGGTCATCCCTCCTGCCAGGGAATTTGTTGGGGGGGGGGGGTTCAGGGGTTCTAATGGGAGGGAGTGGGTATACCTCCTGCTGGCCAAATTGGCGGGAAGTTCGGGGGTTTCCTGCCAAGGTTTCTCAGCTGATCACAGCAGGTGGATTCCCTTGCCACATTCAGCTGAGTGCAAGGGATCAAGCGCTGGTTAGAGAATCTGGTCAGTTAGGTGGGGTTAGGTGTCTTTACGTTAGGGCAGACAGAATTCTGTATAAAACGCCAGTGTGCGATTCTCAGCAGCTGCTTATGCGACTGCTGAGACCGACGTCCTATACAGAATTTTCCCCCACAGTATTCATCATCTCAAAGTCTAACTTTGAGCTCCATTTACTGAATCTACACCTCAGAGTAAAGTAATCATTGAAAATACTACTAGATCTTTAGCTAGAAAAACGAACCTTCTGCAAAATTTTTGAGCCTTCTAAATTTCTGGAGCTGTGGAGTACGTAAGTATATACTGTGTGTATATATATATATATATTTTTTTTTTTTTTTAATGCAGAAAAAGATTCATAGGAGTATTTTATACGAGTCAGGGGAGAGATGATTTTGCTTCACTCTGATTGCACTTTTCCAACTTCCACAGGATTAAGGCCATTGCCAATTCTTCTCCTTTCAAAGACAACAATTGACAAATCCCTTAAGCCCAGTGTATCTCAAACTCAAGTATGATGAATTTCAAACTCATTTTAAAGCAAGAAGGCTTTAGTATACATGATTAAAGGGGACAAAATGAACTGTTCTTCTACCCTTTCAAGGTCCTTGACCTCCTGTTGAGCAACACTTGCCAAGAACAGGAGCTCAAAGAAGTTTGAAATAATTCCCTTCAAAACTAGAACAGAAAGAAATTGCCAATAATAATATAACAGCCAATCCCACCCCCCTCCAGATTCTTATAGACAGATATATGACTATAGCCCGATAAAGTCTAAATTAGACCTTTCTCAAAATAGCATTTTATTGGTAACAATTATGACTGGAAAGGTGTTTGGGCCAAATGGAGCTTGCACGTCGCAATTTAAAACTGAAGAATAAAGTGATTGCCGCTTGATACACCTTTCGATGCTGATGACTAACATCTTGTTAATAAGCTGACTTTGTCTGCAAGTTTCGAAAGGCAGAACAAAGTCTTGGTAATTAAGTTCTCACTGAATTGTCTTTAAGGTGCAAGAATTCTGGTTTTCCGCACAAGGAGCTCAGAAAGGGGAAAACAGAAGTGATAACAAAAGTGAAAAGTAAAGCAATTTAACTCTGCCATAGACTGTAAAGAATCCTAATAAAGCTGTAACACCTTTGTCTCCGTTACCACAGTAACAAGATAGGGACATCCTCACAAGACAAAAGAATTATGGCTGTGGATCTTGTACATGTTGTTCTATCTGTACAAAGCCCATGATAAATGGAGCCAACAGATTTTCAGCTCTGTTTTCCAAGACCAATGATGATTCCTGAAGGAATTTATGGGAGAACGGTTTATTTGACGACAGACACTAACTTTGCCTCATGTTACTACCATGGAACCCCCAGAACAAGAGTACTATTGTTCAGAACTTTCTGGCAATCTCTCTTGGAGCAACGCTGTTCTATGGACTGAAACTCCGAGATAACAGAAAAGGACTGCTTAGGCAGTTACAGTTTTGGTCATCTGTAAATTTTTTCTCCTTAATGTGGTTAAGAAGCAGCTTCATTCCACAACATTTATACTTTCAGTCAAACATATGAGAGATAATCTCAGGGGCTAGTTATTTTTGTGAAAGATGTACCGGCAAAAAAACAAATAGGTGCAAATGTCTAAATATTTTGTGCTTCTCCAAGAAATTTCAAAGCAAGCACATGATTGATTCGAAAGCAAGGGTTCTAGATTTCAGGAAAACTATGCCAAATTGGGGAATTACCGTATCTCAAGGACCTGTTAGATGGATGAGAGATTTGAGGGGGAAATGAGAATGCAATGGACAAAACTGGAAGATGATGTTCTAAGAACATAATAGCCATACTGGATCAGACCAATGGTCCATCTAGTCCAGAATCCTGTTTCCACAGTGGCTAATCCAAGTCACAAGTACCTGGCAAAAACTGGGCAAACTGTGGTTTCACCTATATCTGTTTCAATAACAGACTATGAACTTTTCATAACATAAGACACAAGAATAGCTTTACTGGGTCAGACCAATGGTCCATCAAGCCCAGTAGCCCGTTCTCACGGTAGCCAATCCAGGTCCCTAGTACCTGGCCAAAACCCAAGGAGTAGCAATATTCCATGCAACCGATACAGGGCAAGCAGTGGACAAGTCTGATCTTTGTTTGGAGTGTTATGTCCTTTCCTTTGAATATTTTGTTGAGAGCCTTCATTGAAGAGTGATCAAGTGCTATTTTGCAGAGTATTTCTTCCCTGTTAGTTGCTTTTTATTTACCAAAGAGCCCAGGAGACTGAAATCCTTTACAATTTCTGTTCTGTTTTCAAGCTCAAAATCTTCATTTTCCATGTTCACGATCTTTGTCTTGTAAATATTCAATTCTAATCCCATGTTATGACTTTCAGCTTTGACTTTTCTCAGTAGATATAGGGTAGGAAAATAAAATCTGGTCAAGTCTGCACCTTTCTCTCAGTCAGGACATACAGTGAAAAGTAGAACAATGGATCCATCAATTAATTTCTCCTTCCTTCTTCTTAAAACCATTAACTAGATAAACTTGAACGTTTAAGCAGAATCTTGTCCAAACTTTTCTTTTAAACCATCTACATTAACCATTGTCTGGCAATGCATTCTAGAGCTTAATTGTTCTCTGAGGGAAAGTATTTCATCCTATGGCTTTCAAAGAATTTCCCTATAACTTCATTGAGAGTCCCTAGTCTTTGTCATTTTTGACAAAGTAAAATGGTGTGGTGGCCATGTTAGTCCACCTCAATGTAATATGTAGAAATAAAACAAAAATACAAAGGAAAAAATAATACCTTTTTTATTGAACTAACTTAATATACTTTATGATTAGCTTTCCAAGATAACCCCATCTTCCTCAGAGCAGAGTAAAAATCGATCCACTTGTACCCGTTTTACTCCACTCAGGATTTTGTAGACTTCAATCCTATCTCCCCTCAGCCGTCTCTTTTCCAAGCTGAAGAGCCCGAACCGTTTCAGTCTCCCCTTATACGAGAATAACCCAAATCATAGTTACCAGATGCTGGGGGTCAGTTCATGAGAAAAAGATCCGGGTATCATTGTAGCCAGTATGCTGAAACCTTCCGCTCAATGTACAGCGGTGGCCACAAAGGCAAACAAGATGCTAGGAATTATTAGAAAAGGGATGGTAAACAAGACTGTTATAATGCCCCCCTGTATCACTCCATGGTATGACCTCACCTGGAGTATTGTGTTCAATTCCAGTCCCTCTTATCTCAACAAAGATATAGTGGAACTAGAAAAGGTTCAAAGAAGAGCAACCAAGATGATAAAAGGGAGGAAACTCCACTCATATGAGGAAAGCCTAAAGAGATTAGGGTTCTGCAACTTGAAAAATAGATGACTAAGGCGAATTATGATTGAAGTCTATAAAATCCTGAGTGGTGCAGTGGATCAATTTTTTACTCTATTAAAAATCACAAAGACTGGGGGGGGGGGACACTCAATGAAGTTTTAAAACCAGTTGGAGGAAATATTTTTGTTAACTCAGAGAATAGTTCATCTCTGGAACGTGTTGCCAGAGGTTATGGTAAGAGCAGTGAACGTAGCTGGTTTTAAGAAAGGTTTGGAGACGTTCCTGGAGGAAAAGTCCATAGTCTGTTATTGAGAGGGACATGGGGGAAACTACTGTTTGCCTTGGATTGGTAGCATGAAATGTTGCTACTATTTCAGTTTTTGCCAGGTACTAAGGACCTGGATAGGCCACCTTAGAAACATAGAAACATAGAAAGGTGACGGCAGAAAAGGGCTACAGCCCATCAAGTCTGCCCACTCTACTGACCCACCCCATTAAGTCTGAGTGCTGCTCGACCCACGTAGGGATCCCACGTGGATGTCCCATTTATTCTTAAAGTCGAGCACGCTTGTGGCCTTGATTACCTGCGTCGGAAGTTTGTTCCAGTGATCCACCACCCTTTCTGTGAAGAAATACTTCCTGATGTCACCACTAAATTTCCCTCCTCTGAGTTTGAGCGGGTGCCCCCTTGTGACTGAGGGTCCCTTGGGAAGGAATATATCGTTTTCCACCTCGACACGACCTGTGACGTACTTAAAAGTCTCAATCATGTCACCCCTTTCCCTGCGCTCCTCTAGAGAGTAGAGCTGCAATTTGCCCAGTCTTTCCTCGTATGAGAGACCCTTGAGTCCAGAGACCTTCCTAGTGGCCATTCGCTGGACCGACTCAGCTCGAAGCACATCTTTACGGTAATGTGGCCTCCAGAATTGCACACAGTACTCTAGATGAGGTCTCACCATGGTTCTATACAGTGGCATTATGACTTCAGGTATGCGGCTGACGAAGCTTCTATTGATACATCCCATCATTTGCCTCGCCTTGGATGAGGCCTTCTCCACTTGTTTGGCAGCCTTCATGTCTGCACTGATGATCACTCCCAAGTCCCGTTCCTCTGAAGTCCTAGCTAGTGTTTCTCCATTCAAGGTGTATGTTCTGCATGGATTTCTGCTGCCAAGATGCATGACCTTACACTTCTTAGCGTTGAAGCCCAGCTGCCATGTCGTGGACCATTTTTCCAACTTGATCAGATCCTGCGTCATACCATCCGTGGGATTGCTTCCACCCACTATATTACACAGTTTGGCGTCGTCGGCGAACAGCGCTACTTTACCCTGAAGCCCTCGGGTCAAGTCCCTTATGAATATGTTAAAAAGGGATGGTCCCAGGACTGAGCCCTGCGGCACTCCGCTAGTCACCTCCGATGTCTCAGAGAGGGTGCCATTGACCACCACCTTGAAGATGGAATACTGGGCTAGACAGACCATTGGACTGACCCAGTAAGGCTATTCTTATGTTTTTAGTCTTACCTTTGGCTAGTATAAACTTAACCAGTCAGCACTTATTTAACTTTTTATCAGCCCAGAAACCCCCTGGATATTCAATGCCGGTGACCAGAAACTGAATCTCCACGGTCATCACCAACAATAGAATCTACCTGGGCTGCCTTCCGGCCGCTGAATATCAGACCCTTTGAATATACTATATAGTATATGGGGAGAATGCGCTAGAACACCGTTGCTGCCTCGTCTTGATCCAATAATTACAACCTTCCTTTCGCTCATTCTAAATCTATCCAATGGAGAAAATCTCACCACTCCTTTCCAGTCTGGTGAGCAGGCAGTGTTATATACATCTGGAAGTGCCTGTCAGATATTGTTATATCTCCATCTGATGATTATTCATTCAATTTTGTGAGGTCAAAAGACAGATTGCTTTTAGAAGGTGCCTTATGGGAGAAACACATAATCATTCAGGTCTATTAATTGTACTCTCATCTAATGATGCACATGTATAAGTGATATATATTATATCTACACTGGAATTGCTTGCAAGCAGATTTTAAAGCATTTTAGCAGCTGTATTATATACACTAGGGATGGATGAACTGGTTTAGATTCAATTCAACCTACTTTCAAATCGATGGACTGTTGGTATGTTTTAAATTTACCAAATTACAGCTAGTGCGGTGTGTTCTTATTTAGTTTGGGGCTCGATATTCAGCTACCAGTGGTTAGCATTTTTATAACCGCCGCCCACCTTATTCCTAGGTATTCAATGCTGGGAAATATTCAGGGTCTAGCATTGAATATTTAGGTTTATGTGGCCGCCTACCTCCTATGAGGTAGTGGAAGGGGACATACACAGATGGATCAAAAACTGGTTGGCAAACAGGAAACAGAGGGTAGGAGTAAAGGGACACTATTCTGACTGGAAAGGGGTCACAAGTGGCGTCCCACAAGGGTCAGTGCTGGGACCGCTGCTATTCAATATATTTATTAATGACTTGGAAACAGGGACAAAGTGTGAAGTTATAAAATTTGCGGATGACACAAAACTCTCCGGTAAGGTTAGATCTGTAGAGGAATGTAAAAAACTCCAAAGGGATCTGGACAAACTGAGTGAGTGGGCAGATAAATGGCAGATGAGTTTTAATGTGGAGAAATGTAAAGTTATGCACATAGGGAAAGGGAACCTGATGTACAACTACATGATGGGGGGGATGACATTGGGAAAAGGCAACCTAGAAAAGGACTTGGGGGTTTTGGTGGATAAAACAATGAAACCGGCAGCACAATGCGCAGCGGCCTCAAAAAAGGCGAACAGAATGTTGGGCATTATCAAAAAAGGTATCACTACCAGAACCAAGGAAGTTATCCTCCCGCTGTACAGGGCAATGGTGCGACCGCATCTGGAGTACTGCGTCCAGTACTGGTCGCCGTACCTAAAGAAAGATATGGCGATACTCGAGAGGGTCCAGAGAAGAGCGACAAAATTGATAAAGGGCATGGAAAACCTCTCGTATGCTGAGAGGCTGGAGAAGTTGGGGCTCTTTTCCCTAGAAAAGAGGAGACTTAGAGGGGATATGATAGAAACTTATAAGATCATGAAGGGTATAGTGAAGGTAGAGAGAGACAGATTCTTCAGACTGGCGGGGGCAACAAGAACTAGAGGACACTCAAAAAAATTGAAGGGAGATAGGTTTAGAACAAATGCTAGGAAGTTCTTCTTCACCCAGAGGGTGGTGGACACCTGGAATGCGCTTCCAGAGGGGGTGGTTGAGCAGAGTATGGTTTTGGGTTTCAAAAAGGGATTGGACGAATTCCTGAGGGGTAAGGGAATCCAGGGGTACAATTAGAGGGTTACTATACAAGACAAAATGCTCTTGAGTAATAGATCACTACAGGTCATTGACCTGGGGGGCCGCCGCGGGAGCGGACTGCTGGGCATGATGGACCTATGGTCTGACTCGGCAGAGGCAATGCTTATGTGCTTATGAAGTTAGGTGCAATATTCAGAACTTAACTGCATGAGCGACGCTGAATAAAGATACTGACTTTCATGTGGTCCGATTTGAGCGCTAAGCTTAGGGGATATCATGTGCCGGCTGGACCGCCAGGACAGACAGGGAAAAATGCATGAGTAAATGAATAAACTAATGTAAACCTGTCTGAGCTCCCTTGCGAGAACAGTATAGAAAATTGAATAAGTAAATATTATTCCACGCTTTCATTTCAATGAGGCAAATCATCTCGTAAATGGGCCCGAGTAGAGGGAAACCAAGCCATTGTGACATCACTGAGGAGGTTGGCTCTTAGGCATTGGTGGAATGAGGCATTATGACATCACAATGGGAGGAGCCGCTGAAAAGTTCTCAGCCCAGCAAAGAAGAGAATGATGTGGGGCCATGAAACTGACAACTTATTCCACACTTTTCATTTCAATGAGGCAAATGCATATAGTAAATGGGCACAAGTAGAGGGAAACCATTGCCATTGTGACATCACTGAGGAGGTTGGTTCTTAGGCATTGGTGGAATGAGGCATTATGACATCATAATACAAGAGGGTGCTGAAAAGCTCTCGGCTCAACCAAAAGCTACAGCCTCAGTTCCTTGTGACCCTGGGCAAGCCACGTAGTCCCCCCATTGCCCCAGGTACATTAGATAGATTGTGAACCCACTGGGACAGGGGAAAAATGCTTGAGTACCTTAGTAAATTCAGGTAAACTCTTCTGATCTTCCTTGGGAGAACAGTATAGAAAATTAAATAAATAAATTAAGCAATCAACATAGGTGCTTCCAAATTAGATGAGTGAAAAGCTGGCTTAATGGAGCGGCATCTACGTCTGGGACGCCTAGCAGTGCCTAAGTTTGGTTAAGCGCTGTTAGGCATGATCCTATAAATGGTGTCCAGTGGTTGATTGACTGCCAAGCAGTGGTTTTCTGAAATCGCCATCTATATCTGTCTACAATCTGCAAGTGTAAATGCCTTGTGTGTATACGGGGATGCTTTTAAAACTAGGGTTACCCGATTTTCCGATGTAGAAACCCGGACACATGGCCCCCGACTCATTCCGCCTCTACTTCGTCCTGTTCCGCCTCCGGCTCCGTCCCATTTCGCCCCCACAAAGTTTTTCTTCTCCGACCTCCGGGCCGGGCTGATCACATAACCCCTTCCTACCGACTCCTGCACTGGTTGCCAACGGAGGCACGTGCGAAGTTTAAGCTGGGCTGTTTCTGCTTTAAGGCACTATACGGTTTAGCCCCTAAATATATAACTGACCTCTTCTCCTTCTCAACCAACAAACATAAGAGAAGCTCACACCCAGGGCAGGATTAATTCGTCGAGGGCCCCTAGGCACACAAGTGCACTGGGCCCCCTGCCCCGCCCCACCCAACCATGCACCCAGGCGGAAACAGGAAGCTGCGTCAGAGGGAAGCTTTGGGCAAGCAGCACCGCTTGCACAATTACAGTTCCCGTTGCCTTTCTTACCCGCGTTGCCGATCGATGCCCCACCTGGAATACTGTGTGCAATTCTGGAGGCCGCATTGCCGTAAGGATGTGCTGAGACTGGAGTCGGTCCAGAGAATGGCCACCCGGATGGTCTCGGGACTCAAAGATCTCCCGTACGAGGAACGGCTGGATAAGTTGCAGCTGTACTCACTCGAGGAACGCAGAGAGAGGTGTGACATGATCGAGACATTCAAGTATCTCACGGGCCGCATCGAGGTGGAAAAATATATCTTTTTTTTCAAGGGTCCCGCGGCAACAAGGGGGTATCCATGGAAAATCAGGGGTGGGAAACTGCACGGGGACACCAGGAAATTCTTTTTCACTGAAAGGGTGGTTGATCGCTGGAATAGTCTTCCACTTCAGGTTATTGAGGCCAGCAGCGTGCCTGATTTTAAGGCCAAATGGGATAGACACGTGGGATCTATTCACAGAGAAAGGTAGGGGTCATTGGGGTGGGCAGACTAGATGGGCCGTGGCCCTTATCTGCCGTCTATATTTCTATGTTTCTATGATGCTGGAGGGGCCCATCGCCGTTTGGAAAAAACAATGTTGATGCCTTCCTTCATTGGGCCCCCCCTGACCATTTCGGGCCCTAGACACGTGCCTACTTGGCCTATTGGTTATTCCTGCCCTGCTCACACCCGAAGTTCGTCTCCCCACCGGTTAGAGGATGTAAATTTAAAAGACACCATCAACATTTCCTCTCTTATCAAGCAGCATCATGGGGCAAAGACCTGGAAAAACTACTTGGGCATACAAACAACTCTGGCGAATTTAGGAAACACCTAAAAACATATCTGTTCTTGAATTACCTCGGTAGCTGATCCGCACAATCTCTCCCACAGCAACCGTTCTCATATTCCGTTAGTCACTAACCTCCAACTATGTAAGCTCTACTCAGTTGTAGCATCTTTTAATCATCGTAAACCATCGCATAGAACTTCACGGTCCTGCGGTATATACGGTAAACCGCTATTATTATTATTATGGAGGGCTTCCGAGCATGCACAGAGGTCCTCCAGATGCAGCCGGAGGTCGTGGCTTTCCAAAACTCGGACAAACTACTGGGTTTTGTAAAGTCCATTCGGGCACCCAGACAGCCCTCTAAAAAGAGAACATGTCCGGGTTTCCCCCGAATGTCTAGTAACCGTATTTAAAACAGAAGTCCTTATATTGTTACACATTCAGGGGGTGCACTTGAAATGTTGGAACTCTCTCTCTCTCTCTCTACAATGATTCTCTAACAAATTGCCCTTTTTTATTCCCAATGCCAGCCTTTCAGGTTAAAAAAATATACTTGCAAAAAGCTAGATAGAATTGAAATGAAGGCAAAATTAGAGACCTGCTAATAAAATCCTATTTTCCTGACACTTTTAGTCAATGCAAAAATAATTGTGGGAATATAAAAAGGATTTTTATGGTCAATTATTCTTGTCTTAGTAAGTACCTATAATCATAAGCACTTCTGAATCGGTGATAATCCTCAGTGGAGAGACAGAAACCTTCCCTGCAGTATTATGAGATAGTAAAATGTTATCGCACAGATGCGTAATATATATTAATATTGAAAGGCTGCCGATGTGAAGGTCAAATGGTTAGACATCCACCTCTAAGGAAATACACTATTCAGCCTTATTGAGTTGATGCCATCCAAACTAATTTACATGATTTTTAGCTGATAAGTCTATATGTGCTTAATAGTTCCAGATGATAAGTATTATAATGTCAGATAAAAAGCCTGAGTACAACCTATAGCAATACCATTAAGAGTCTTAATATTACAGACGTGCCTGTTCCTTGTCTCCTCTGTTTGGTATTCATCTTACTGCTGTCTTATGTTTTTTGTTTTTTTTTTAATCTTAATATATTTAAAAGAGTTGGTTTTGCTTACACACGTAAAAAGAGGATTCAGACCTGTGAATTGGAATGCACATATAAACGGAGGGCAGACCTGCCACATCTCCAGACGCATCGTCTTTTCCCACCCTCCCGATGATTGGCCGACATCTGCCACCGAGTTGGCTCCCCGTGCTACGGCAACAGGCGAGGCCTTCATGTCGCCACAGTTTTTATGAACTCCTTTTGCCTCTGTTTGCCAACTGGCTTTGTCTGGGGCGCAGTAATTGGCGGGGCAGGTAGGCTGGGGGGGTGGACCCTGAATTTCTGGTAGCTCTCTGAGGGTCTGATATTCAAAATGATTTTTAACAGCCAGGAGAGGCTTCTGGCCTTTTAAATAGCCTATCTGGGGCTAAGTGGGCTATTTCAGCAGCACTTAACTGGATAGTGCCCCTGAAAATGCCCAATTAGCGCTAAAGCTGAACCAGTTATTTTTGGAACGTTCTTGGGGCAGAGCCAGCACTGAGCGAGTTACTAAATGCAGATATTCAGAACTCTTTCTCTTTCTTAGGCTCTGAGAATTTGGGGTGGGGAAAAAAAAAGTTCTTAATTTTTCTACTATACTTTTATAATTACTTTTATACTTTCTTACCCTCCATTTGTATTTTCCTTGTATGTATTCTTTACTATACTTATTGTAGTTCTCCCTACTTTCCATATCTATTGGTACGTCAGGTCCGTTTGTGTTGGTTGTAGTTAATAATTAAGACCCTCTTTTTAATTGTAAATCGCTTTGAATTAATGGTACTGCGAGTCATCAAAATTTTAATAAAACTTGAAACTTGAAACTTAACCAGCTAAGATAGCTGCATTAATAGGACCACTTAAAATGCAGTCCTATCTTTATGCAGTTTGTCCATTAGCTGTCGAATATCGCACCTAATTGGGTATAGGGTAGTTCCATGTCCACTGGTCCAATTGTAAGGAGGATCCCCACTCGACATATTCCATGGATATAAAAAAAGGTGGCCCAAATAAAGATCTCCTAACTCTGGACCTAGTTGAGATCATGTCCGCAAAACTTTGGATTTCTTCATAAGAACATAAGATTTGCCATACTAGGACAGACCGAAGGTCCATCAAACCCAGTATCGTGTTTCCAACAGTGGCCAATCTACAGTCATGTAAAAAAATTAGGACACCCCATGAAATATTCAGTTCTATCTTAAGAAATGTTCACATAGCGATGTCAAAAATTTTTTTTTTAATCTCTGGAAAAGAAAATGATGTAATTGCAGGTAAACAACACAAATTATCCTTGATTTTCTCATGAAACAAATGATATCCACTCTCGGTCATCAGGCCCATCCTGAAGAGTAAAGAAAAATACCTAGAAGATCCCTCCAACTACAGATCGGTAGCTAACCAACCATGGATATCTAAACTAATAGACAAACTAGTCTGTCAACAAATATCAGACTTCCTAGAAAATTCATCAAAGCTAGACCAGATCCAATCAGGGTTCAAAAGACACATCCGTGCTGGTAGCAGTACAGGACTCGGTCCTCAAACACCATGTGAAAGGATAAGATGTACTGCTGAGGTTCCTGGACCTCTCAACAGCCTTCAACCTAGTCCACCACACACTGCTAAAATCAAGATGCAAAGAATTGGGCCTCAAAGGAAAAGTCATGGCATAGATATGGTCCTTTCTCTCCAAAAGACTAACAGGGGTAGAATGGCAGGGGAACACAAGCAACTGGAATAAAACAGATGCAGAGGTACCACAGAGATCCTCTATGTCACCCATGCTATTCAACGTCTTCCTCCACCTGCTGGGAAAATTCATCAAAAAACTGGGATGGGAATGTTACATCTATGTGAACAACATCCAACTGTTGATCCCGCTGAAGAAACAGAATGCAAAGACTAATTGGTGGATCAAGACAGGCCTAGAAAAAATCTTTGGATGGTTCCAAACAAATGGACTAATAGCTATCAAGTATAAAACGGAGCTACTTCTAATTAACAAATAGGGAGGAAATAGCCCGAGATATCAACTAACTTTGAACGACAATAGCAAAAAAATAATCCACGGAAGGGGTGAGGAACCTAGGAGTATGGCTGAATCCAAACCTAGACATGACATTACAGACCAAACGTATCATGAAAAATGCTTATGGCAAACTCTACTGGGTTAGAGGACTTAAACCCTACCTCACTCATCAAGCAATGTCCAACATAACAATAACCCTGGTGCTCTCAGGGGGAAATTCTGTATAGGACACCGGTTTCTGTAGCTGCCTAAGAAGCAGCTGAGAATCACACATCAGCGTCCAATACAGAATCACGTCTGCCCTGAGGTACAGATGCCCAATCCTGACTAACTGGCCCGATTCTCTAACCGGTGCCCATGTCACAGGCACCAGTTAGAGAATTGCACCTGATTCACTTCCCATCAACTGATCATGGAAGGGAATCACCCTGCTTCAATCAGTTGAACAGCTGTGGCAGGGACCTCTGACCCCTCCCCCCGGCAGGAGGGATATCCAGTTCCTCCCGCTGCTACCCCTGAACCGCCACCGGACACTGTCCATGACAGAATGCACTGGGAAGGAGGTCTAAGACTCTGGTTGGCCCAGGGCATTAGGCCCCTTCCCAGTGCATCTCTGAATGCACCGTGAAGGGGAAGGCCCACCATTTTGGAGGAGGTGGGCCTGCTATCAGGAGAGAGTGAGCATCCCTCTTGCTGGTCATCTCCTAAAGGTACAGGGGGTTTTGGGAGGTGTCAGGAGGATGTTTGGGTGTGAGGGAGTGTTGTGGGTGTTGGGATTGTTGGGGAATGTCGGAGAATGTTGGGGGTTTGGGAGATCAACCGGGCTGGCAACAGGAGGGAGTGGGCATCCCTCTTGCTGCAGATAGTGTTGGGGGTTTCAGGGGTGGCAGCGGGAGGAACGAGACATCCCTTCTGCCATGGACAATGTTGGGTGGAGTTTTGAGGGTGGTGGCGGGAGGGATTGGGCATCTCTCCTGCTGACTGACTTTGGGGGGGGGCAGGTTCCCTGCTGCGGCCGCTCAGCTGATCGCAGCAGGGAGATTTCCTAGCGACAATCAGCTCAGCGACTGTGTCTATTTGAAATGTAGACCAGCTTTTTGTTGGCCTACATTTCAGGTGCCTATTGCAGCCCTAGGGAGACACCTAGGGTCGCTTAAGCTTTCCCAAAGCCTTTTCCGGGTGAAACCATGCCAACGCCCAGCCTTGAGTGAGCTTAAGCATCCCTAAGGTGCCTCCCTGCACCCACAACAAACACCTAATAATTGCTTAACACACTAGGAAAAGGGGCATTATTTACTGAATCTATATATATAAAATCGGAGGTATGTATGTATGTGCCGCGATCACGCAAAAACGGCTTGACCGATTTGAATGAAACTTGGTATGCAGATCCCTCACTACCCGGGATGATATGTTCTGGGGGTCTCGCGGCCCACCTGCACACGTGGGCGGAGCTACAAACATAAAATCAGATTTCACCCATTCAAGTCAATGGGAAAAATGTAAAAAGCTGTGGGACCGATTTGAACGAAACTTGATATGCAGATCCCTCACTACCTGGGGTGATATGTTCTGGGGGTCTTGCGGCCCACCTACACACGTGGGCGGAGCTACAAACATAAAATCAGATTTCACCCATTCAAGTCAATGGGAAAAATGTAAAAAGCTGTGGGACCGATTTGAACGAAACTTGATATGCAGATCCCTCACTACCTGGGGTGATATGTTCTGGGGGTCTTGCGGCCCACCTGCACATGTGGGCGGAGCTACAAACAGAAAATCAGATTTCACCCATTCATGTCAATGGAAAAAAATGTAAACAGCTGCCATTCTCACAGTAAATCTAAAACGGCTTGACCGATTTGAACGAAACTTGGTATGCAGATCCCTCACTAACTGGGGTGATATGTTCTGGGGGTCTCTTCACCCAAGAATTTATATGTTCTTGCTTCTGGAGGTGAAACTAAAAATGTTGTTTATAATCAAGTTTTGTGTTAGTTGTATTGTATTCATTTTGTCAAATATTTCACATTATAATTTGAATATTGTACTTTTTATAAAGCTGTAAAAAAATAATTTCATTCACCATTATAAAGTATCTTTATTTGAATCCATTTACAGTGTTATTGCTATAATTAAATACCCGTGCAACGCCGGGGCATCAGCTAGTAGTGAATAAAATACATCTCAGAACTGTTACTGCATGAAATATTAACTCAGTGCAAACAGTAACAAACTGGGTTGAAAATGTACTAATGCATGTTTTGTCTTTAAAGTTGGTTTTGAATGCCTTCTTCATGCATTGAAAAAACTGAAACTCATTCAAAGGGGGAATTCCAGATTCCTTCCTTCCTGTCTGAATGCTGATTCATTCTCTGGTGCTCCTTATTACATTAAAAGGAGAATGGTTTAAAATAATGAAGTTATTAATGTGAAAAGAGAAACAAATTCCAGCAGGAGACTAACATGATTTTCTCATCTGATGCAATAACACCCCGATGTAATTCTGACCAGAGTAAATGCTAGTATGATATTAAGTCCAGATTATATTTATATGCGACCAGTATAGCTGTTTGGTCCGAAGACACAAGGAATTGATGAATTAGAGTCAGCCACTCTTCTGGAGTTTGAAATATAAAAGAGATCTATAATGCTTTGATATAAAAGTTGAGAAAGCTAAAAAAAAAAACCCCAAAAAACCCAGGAATGACTAATCTATTTCCTGGTTATCATCCTACTGCTGACTATGGAAAGTCCCCAAATTTCTTGAATCTTATTTTCCAATAAATAAAAAATGTGAAAAGACAATAATTCTAATGCTAAGAAAGATATCTGCGTACCACATAGAATGCCACAGAATGCAAATGAAATGCAAATGAAAGCAAAGAGCCTTGAAAGCAGACCAATTGCAGAAATCATAACCATTAATATTTACTGTCATAATTTGTTTTGGCTAATATGTTTTTCATTTTATTGAGGTGATTAATTTAAGTGAATTAAATAAATAGGGGTCATTTTACTATAGTGAGCAGAAACTGCATTTTAGGTTCCTCTCCCCCTGCGCTCTCTCGAAGAACGCAGGGAGAGAGGAGACATGATTGAGACGTTTAAGTATGTCACTGGTCGTATCGAGGTAGAAGATGATGTTTTCCTTCTTAAAGGACCCTCGGCCACAAGAGGACACCCGCTGAATAAGGGCGGGAAGTTTCATGGCGACACCAGGAAGTACTTCTTCACCGAAAGAGTGGTTGACAGCTGGAATAAGCTCCCAGTGCAGGTGATCGAGGCCAGCAGCGTGCCGGATTTTAAGAACAGATGGGATGCTCATGTCGGATCTCTATGAGGGAAAGGTCATCAGAGAGCGATTAAATAGGGGGGGGGTCAGCGGTGTGGGCAGACTCGATGGGCCTCGGCCTTTTTCTGCCGTCACTTTCTATGTTTCTATGTTTGAGCGCTGGTTGCTTTTCATTGTCATTATTCCGTTGCGTATGTATTGATTGTGACCCACTTTGTGTAAAGCAGGATACAAAGAAATAAACTATAAACAGACACCCCCCTCCCATTTTTACGAAACCGCAATAGTGTTTTTTAGCCCAGGCCGACGTGCTGAATGTTCTGTGCTGCTCTCAACACACATAGAGTGCCTATGAGCGTCGGGAGCAGCGCAGAGCTTTCAGCGCGCCGGCCGGCACTATAAACCGCTATCATGGTTTTGTAAGTGGGGGCGGTGGAAGTGAACAGTTAATGAGATAGCGAAAAGGGCAAACAGAATGCTAGGAATGATAAAGAAGGGGATCACAAACAGATCGGAGAAGGTTAGCATGCCGCTGTACCGGTCCATGGTGCGCCCTCACCTGGGGTACTGCGTATAGCACTGGTCGCCGTACATGAAGAAAGACACGGTACTACTCAAAAGGGTCCAGAGAAGAGCAACGAAGATGGTTAAGGGGTTGGAGGAGCTGTCGTACAGCGAAAGATTAGAGAAACTGGGCCTCTTCTCCCTTGAAGAGAGGAGATTGAGAGGGGACATGATCGAAACATTCAAGGTACTGAAGGGAATAGACTTAGTAGATAAGGTCAAGTTGTTCACCCTCTCCAAGGTAGGGAGAACGAGAGGGAACTCTCTAAAGTTGAAAGGGGATAGATTCCGTACGAACATAAGGAAGTTCTTCTTCACCCAGAGAGCGGACTGCTGGGCATGATAGACCACTGGTTTGACCCAGCAGTGGCAACTCTTATGTTCTTATGCTATGGGGTACCTCTACATCCTATGTGGGGATCCACTGCTTATTCTTAGGATAAGCAGGCTGAAATATGTTTTATTCTTTAGGATCTTGCCAGGTGCTTGTGATCTGGGTTGGCCACTGCTGGAAACAGGATACTGGGCTTGATTCACCCGCAGTCTGTTCCAACATGGAAACTCTTATGTTTTTATAACATCTTGTCAAACAAAGCTCCCAATGCTAAGTTAAGTAGGGAGTGTTTGTTAGGGAAGCCATGTCTTTACAGCTGACTTGAAACTTTGAAGAGATTGCATGATGCATTTTTTTTGGGCTATAAAGTCCATTTTATGTGAAGGGCTAAGCTTTGCATTTAGTGCTGTAGTAAGGGGGGGTCAGACCTCAACAGACCTCAACACATTCCTCGAGAGGCAACAATCATCATATAACATAACATAGGGCTGTAACCATTAGTTCAACGCGGTTTACAAAAAATTACTAAAGAAAATCATAATTCATGGAATGAAGAGAGTTAGTCGGTCAGGTATTTAGAGAATAATTAGGTTTTCAATTGTGATCTAAAGTCTTTATAAGAGTGAGCTGCTTGCAACAAAGCTCGAAATTCTTATCATGAAGGGCCGCTTGGGATGCCAAAGTGTGACTGAGAAATTTTATACTTTTACAACCCTGGATTGAAGGAGAGTTAAACAAAGGATGAGTTCTTCTACTGTGTCTGAAGCAGCCGGCATAGGCGAAACGTTGGCCACCATCGATGTGGGAGATATTCTGTCTGCATGAGGATTAGACGTTGGTTTTGATTTATACTGGTTTGAGTCTCTAGCATTGCATACGGTCTTGAGTGTAGGTCTAATATGCCAATGAGGTTCCCTTAGCCCTGAATAACCTATTGCCAAGTTTACTGGAGGCATGGGTGGGGTCCTGAGACTTTTTCCAACCTCTTTTCGAGGTGCTTGAGACCCAATTGACCATTACTTATATTGCATGTTTCACTACATGGTGACAGTTTTTTTTTTTAATGCACATATATATATATATATATATATATATATATATACTTTACTGTGTAGGGTGTATGGCATGGATGTTTCTGTATAGCAAAAGAGTTTATTGTTAAATTTGTTCTGTTTATTCTACTTGCTTGGGTTTGGTACACTAGCTAACAACGCAGAGCCAGTTAGCAAGAGGCCTATATTTGTCAATTGTAGCCTTATCTGCTGACACAGTGTCCGAGGCAGGGAAAATGCACCGCGGGACATGGGTATGGGTCATAGATCAAAGGTGCGATGAGTCACAAGAAATGACCCACCGTCAGCTCTGACCAGAATTGGAACATAACACTCAAGGGTGCAGTGCCACATGGTTCCGACATAGAAGCATTATAATAATCTTTGTTTTATTTTATCTCCCTGTCCTAATGACTCGTAATTTCTAACGTTGTGTATGTATGTTATTGGTTTGTTTTGAGGGTTTTATAAATAGCCATCACATACATTAAGCAGAAGATTTCAGTGTATTGTCCACCATGACATTTAAGTCCTTTCTCCTGATGTGGACCCTAGCATCATCTAGCTATAATTTGGGCTATTCTTCCCAATGTCCACATTAAATTTGATAGATTCCTTTTCCCTACTGATTCATGGCCCTATAACCATGCACCTGTCCATTCATTTATTCAATTCCTTTTTCATATGACTCTCTCTGACACCTCTTTAAATGTCCGCTGGCTTACTCCCCTTTGAATCCCTTCACATCTCTATTGTAAATGACACCAGCCGCAATCGAGTTAATGCCTGCTTCAATTCTCTCGTTTAAAAGCCTGTTCTACCTTTTCCAGAAAAGGTTTCCCTTATTAATTTTACTGGCCAACGCTCCTTAGCATTTGCTTTGAGATATAATTGACAAGCAAGATGACATCCAACTGAATGCAAGCCATAAATCAGAAATAATTTCCAAAATTGGCCAAGGGGCCAAAACTTTGAATAAGCAAATGCAGGTAAAATCTCTTTATTAGGGATGACAGGAACAGCAAATGTCAGTGAAGTGTTTCATAATGTGCCAGGCTAGATTCATTTTGAGGTCCATTGTTGGGTAGAGTCTGTATTTTTATTAGTGTTCTGTAGCAAAACCTAGCTACCCTTTTCTTCCACAGATCTACTGGCATGGATTAATTGTTTAATAGCTCATGGAAAAGAAAAGACAATCAATTTCGCTTCTCCTCCCCCATACACACACACAAACTCCCCCCTGTATACACACACACACACTGCCCCTCCTCCATATACACCAGTGGTTCCCAAACCTGTCCTGGGGACCCCCAGCCAGTCAGGTTTTCAAGATATCCCTAATGAATATGCATGAGAGAGATTTGCATACCTGTCACTTCCATTATATGCAAATCTCTCTCATGCATATTCATTAGGGATATCTTGAAAACCTGACTGGCTGGGGGTCCCCCAGGACAGGTTTGGGAACCACTGATATACACACACACACACACTCCCCCCCTGTGTACACACATATACACATACTTCCCCTCCCCCATACATACACACACACAGTTTTCTTCCCCCGTACACACGCTTCCTCTCCCCATATATACACACGCACACACACTTCTCTTGCACACACACACACACTAGAGAATGACACGGTGAAAAAATTGGTCCCCGTCACCGCCCCGTCCCCGTCTCACCATCCCCGTCACCGCCCCGTCCCCGTCTCACCATCCCCGTCACCGCCCCGTCCCCGTCTCACCATCCTCTTCACCGCCCCGTCACCGCCACTGCCATCCCATTCACCGCCCCGTCACCGTCACTGCTGCATACATAAAAGCCTCAAACGGGTACGATTTTATATACTTTTCTAATATCTCCCCTATGTATCTGCCATTGCCCCCCCCTGTGTCCATATTCCATCCACATGGCATGTCCCCTTTTTGTCTCTGTCCCTATGCCCCAATGCACATAATTTCCCCTCTTTCTGTTACCTTCCTGTGTCCAGATTTCCCCTATCTTCCTCTTCCATACCAGTGTGTCTCTTCTTTTCAACCCCATCTAGCTTTTTTCCCTCTTTCTTCCCCCCCCCCTGCTTCTAGCATCTGGCTCACCTGCCTGTCCTTCCCTTTCTTTCCTGCTGTGGGTTTTTCTTTCCGTTTTCATCACCTTGGCCCAGAATCCTTTTCCCTTTCACTCCCTCCTTACAGTCTGAGCCGGGAACACTAGCGATCGCACGGTCCTCACAGCCCCCACCTGCCTGCCCAATCGATCCTAGTGTTTAGCCAGCTCTCTCCCTTCTCCTCACCTTAATTTGCAGGCTTTCAGTTTCAGCGACCTGCACGCTTTCCCAAAGAGCCGCACACGCGCGGCTGCTCAGTGTTCAATCTTCTGCTCTGCTGCAACTTCCTGTTTCCGGTTGCGTCAGAGCAGAAGATCGAAACTGAGCAGCAGCGGGTGCGCGGCTCTCTGATAGCGTGCGGGTCGCCGAAAAAGAAAATCTACAAACTAAGGTGAGGAGAAGGGAGAGAGCTGGCTAAACACTAGAATCGATTGGGCAGGCGGGTGTGAGCTGCGGGGACCGCGCGATCCTTCATGCCTCACTGCGGAGACAAGACCCATTCACCGCCCCGCGGGCGGTGAATGGCCTTGTCCCCGTCGCCGCAGCGACTGCTAGTTTTCTTCCCCGTTTTCGGCGGTGACCCGCGGCTAAAATGCGGTGGCCGCGGGTAAACCGCCACCGTGTCATTCTCTAACACACACACACACTTCCCCTCCCCTGTACACACACACACACACACACTTTTAAAATTATTTGTATCATGCCTTGTTAACATTTCCTGTTCTTGCTGTATATTAAAATCAATAAAATCTTGAACTGAAAAATTATTTACTTCAATGAAAAAGTACTGTAGTTTGTAATTATGAATTTCTTCACTTTTTGGATCCAGAGGTCATTTTTTGACTTCTGTCTTTCACTTTTGGGGAAACAGACAAATAAGTGTAAATGTGGGCCAAAGCCACGTAGAGAAAAAATAATAGGAACAACATAAGAAAATATTAGAACTCAGTAAATGGACATCTTAATAATGACTGACCTGTCTGGAATAATTTGAAGGTAAATATCTAGGAGAGCAATAAATAGCTGCTCCAGTTCAGGTTTTCCACCACTGAAGCCAGAAAGAAAAGTCTCTGCAGACAGTGGGGGGAAAACCAAGACTGGATCAGCTTGTCTTGGAGCCAGCAGGAGACATGTTGTCAGTAGGATGCGATAAAAGATTTTTTTTAAGCTTTGGCATACGTCAAAAGAACACGTGAAGGGTCATGTTCAGTAAGGCAAGACGTTTCCCACAAGAAGGCCAAAGTCGGAGGTGGAGAAAATGGCCATTTTCAAAATCGGCAACACAGCAAGACAACCATTTTTTTTAGTCATCTACTTAGATGTCTTGGACACCAGGAAGTCCAACCCTTAGGACGTCTAACTTTATTCGCCATTTTTGACACAAAACCATCCATTCAAAACATCCTAATCAAGTTTCAAGTTTTATTATTTTTTGATATCCTCCAAATCACAGAGTAATTACGGTAAAATTAGAATCAATGTGCAATAAAATTGACATTATTTAAAAAAAATAGTAATAATAAATAGCATACAATACAAGAGGGAGAAAGGAAGAACGCCAATTTATGATAGAAAAAAAGGGGAGGGAAACACATATAGGACGTGGGAGCGACCAGCATTGTAATGGACTGACCACATAGAGCAGTGAGGCACTGCTGTGAACTCCACATAAATGGTGCCAGAAGTACATCTCACCATAACCTACTATACTCACGTCTACCACCCTAATAGCGCTGTACAGAGTCACAAAGGAGACAGTCCCTGCTCGAGTGATCGTACAATCTAAACAATCAAGACACAAACAGGATGTCAGGGTAGGGATTACAGTTAGAAGGAAGGCTAAGGTGGTGAGCAGAGGGCAGAGTAGGGTTATGAGCTAAAAGGTTGTCTCAAATAGGTGGGTTTTCAGCCTACTTTTGAACAAGGGGAGGGGTGTGGCGGTGTGATGGGGTGTATGTCCCATCATGTGAGAGAGGGCCGTCCCGAGGGAAGGCTACATCAGGGTCTACCTCTCCCCAGAGTGCCCAGGGGTAATAGATAACCCAGGGTTAAACAGGGAATAGCTGGGGTGGTTCTAGTCATAGTGGAAGACTAGGTGGGTGGTGTTAGGAACCAGATACCCCTATTGCTCCGGAGTATTCTGTTGCCCCATAGTAAAGACTGAATGACCTTGCCATTGGACTTGAATAACTAATTTTCATAAGAATCAAGTGGCAGAGAAAAGTGGTGGTTTGTAAAGAAAAGAGACTCCTAGAACCTTAAACTGGACTCCTGACAGGGAGAGGAGCTCTGGCTTGGACCCCTCAATCCTTGGGGGACATTTTGAGGGGGGGGTCAAGAGGAACCTCACCCTGAATTGATAGGGGGGGTTCATTAATGGACTCC
The DNA here is from genome assembly GCF_902459505.1 of Geotrypetes seraphini. Classification (NCBI taxonomy): domain Eukaryota; kingdom Metazoa; phylum Chordata; class Amphibia; order Gymnophiona; family Dermophiidae; genus Geotrypetes; species Geotrypetes seraphini. The sequence goes on along the minus strand of NC_047097.1, from coordinate 68,858,174 downwards.
CAGCATAAAGGAGCATAAGAGCTCCAGTGAATGGTCACTCGGTCTATTCCCTGATAGGTGGTGAATGGACATGGCCTACACCTGGGTAGGCGGTGGGTGGAGACTCAGCCTAGCCCTTTGGGTAGGTGGTGCTAGGCGGATGGACTCTGATAGTTTATTCCAGGCATGTGGAGTGGTGACCTGAAAGGAACAGTCTGGTATTGGAACTGTTAAGTCACTCCTATCTGTGCCCTTCTCTTCAACTGCCGACTCTGCCTTGCTGCGCTGTATGCTTGGAACAAGCTACCTGAATCCCTGTCTCTGGTAGTGTTCAAGGCCCAGTTAAAAGCCCACCTCATGGAGAGTGCTTTCGACTCCTAACTCCTCTCACCTTGGGTTCTGTATCCCCAACCCTATATGTCATGTCTGTCTGTCCAAGTTAAATTGTAAGCTCTATTAAAAATGTTGCCCCTCCTACATCCCAATGGCATGTTCTATGTGTTTTTGTTTTGGCTGTGCTTTTTTTTTTTTTTATGGTTCCTACACACTTTTCTTAAAACAAGACAAACCAAGATAGATGCTTTGCAGTTTTGAAAATGGGCATGCTTGGTGCTGAATCTTTGTGCGTGTTCCACAAAGCATCTAAAATCAGATTTGGGCGTCGTATCAAAAATGCCCCTCCCCACGAAGTATGTGGCATTTATTGTGTATTTTTCATTTCCCTAAATAATGACTGAGAACGTACATTTCCCTTGACAATATTCCTTTTTTTTTATTTTTTAAATGTGGTTTTGTTTTATTGTAAAGTAGACGGCCTTTGTCTTCTGAACGGTTCAAAAGGTGCTAGAGCTAATTCCTTTACAGCTTTCTCTTGTACAGTTTGGAACAATTTAGTTCATGCCATGTAAAACGAGGCCACCCAGCCTGTTGCCTTTATTCTCCTTGCGGTGTTTAGATAGTATCTCTTTGTGCTTCCCAAAATGTCCTATTAGAGCACAGATTTGGATTGAGTCGTTTGCTGCCACTCCTTGACTCTCCACACCCTTTGCACTTGACCTTTATTTCCCCTTGAATCACTGACACGGAGCTTAACTGTGCTGATCCCTATTTACCGTAGCTCTAAAGCCAAAACAAAAAAAATATCGCCCCGTTGTTTTGCAAACTTCAATAGCATTTCTGGGGTGTAAGATTATTCTGTGGCCTTTTACCCCAGAAGCATAAAAGCTTCACTGACCTCATGATATTGCCAAATGTTGATAATGATGTTTCCATTTCTCTAATGGAAAGTCTGACCTTGTATTTCAGTAAGTACTGGAACTAAGTCAAATGCAGACCGGATCCACAGGGAGCTGGGTTTTCTCTTCGCTCTAAGTAGGTGTGGTGAGATTGTTTATCTAGGACCCAAGGGAGCCAGACCACGGTCAACTTGCCCAGCTCTCTGCTTTCCATAGAAAATAAGATTTAGCCTTTTTGATGTCAGGTCATTAAACCTCTGCACGGTACTTGCGACTCAAGAAAGCTAGTGATTATTCAGTTTAAGACTGTAGGTTAGTTTGACTACTCTGGTTTGCCTTTTCCTTTCTTGATGGACCATTGGTCTGTATTTCGGTACTCTGGAAGCTTCACACCATTAAGAAGTTTTTTGACGAAACTTCTTTCTGTCTGCTGGTACAAACTTCCATTTTGAGTATTCTGGATTACTGTAATATTGTATATTTAGGGGCTTAAAAGAAACTACTTAAAAAACCGAGAGTGGTTCAGAACACGGCTGTTCGCCTTATTTTCGGACTAAAGAAATGGGAGCATATTACTCCTTTCTATCAAAACCTTCACCGGTTGCCGGTAGAGTCCAGAGTCCTGTTTAAGTTCTCTTGCATTTGTTACAAAGCAGTTATCGGTATGCTACCTGGTTACCTTGCTCCTCACTTTTCTCTGAGTCATACCAACAAGAATACACATAGGATAAATTTGTTCAACTTCCCCTCTATAAAATCTTGCCATTCTAAGAAGTTCTTTGAGAGAACTTTCTCATTTCAGGCTGCCAAATTGAACATGTGGCTCGGAAAAACTATGCAAGAGGCTACTTCCCATTTTGATTTTAGAAAATGGTTAAAAACACATCTGTTTGATAGGTTGACATCTTAATGCATTCTAGTTTAAACTATCTTGTCTTTTAATTGATGTATTTTAATAATATCTGCCTGTTTTATCTGTATATTATCTACTTGCACTGTATGTATCAACTTTTCCTGTTGTGAACCGCTTTGAACCTTTTTGGTATGCCGGTATATAAAAAATAAATGATTATTATTATGACCCAGTAAGGCTATTCTTATGTCTCGTGCAGCTAGAGGATTCGTATATAAGTGATCTCTACGATGTAATTGGCTGCTTTACTTCCAGGACCCTTGAGGACCCTAAGGACCCCTGAGGAAGTCAACTCTGTTGCCAAAACACGGACTTGTATAGGGTCTATTGATTTTATGCACAAGTCCTGTTGATTTCATAGATAGCACTATTTTTATGGTTTATATACTGTTGGCATCGGCCAGAGTTTATAGTATGACTATTATGATATCATATTGTATTTTAATCTACACCAATAAACAATGATTGTTTTACTCCTGCAAGTCCAGGACTTGGTTCCATTGCTTTGCTTGTTTCATTATTGATTTTTGTGGTACCAAGGTCTTGGCTGTGTGAAGTTGGACCACTGCTTTTTGGCATTGACCACCCCTGAGTCTTTTTGTTTCTTCGTATAGCAAGAATAAATCAAACATAAGAAACAGGCTATTTACAATGTCAACACATATAACATATAACTGGTTAGTGCCGCTGAATATCCACAGTTAACGCCTAACCTGAAACTGGATACGTTGTGGGCATTCTGTGGGCAAAGTCAACACTTATGCCAGGGGTGTCCAATGTCGGTCCTCGAGGGCCGCAATCCAGTCGGGTTTTCAGGATTTCCCCAATGAATATGCATGAGATCTATGTGCATGCACTGCTTTCAATGCATATTCATTGGGGAAATCCTGAAAACCCGACTGGATTGCGGCCCTCGAGGACCGACTTTGGACACCCCTGACTTATGCAGTTAAATTTATTTATTTAAAAAAATTTTGTATTCTGTACTATCAACATTTCTAGGCGGATTCCAACAAACATAGATAAGGCAATACATAAAACAACTTTATACCACTTAAAGGGAAAAAAAAAATCAGCATTGATACGCCGATATTCAGCCCTTGACTGCGTAAAAGCAGTCAGCTTAGCGGGATTTTAAAAAGATTTTGATAATTTCCTAAAAGGAAAGTTCATAAACCATTATTAAGATGGACTTGGGAAAATCCACTGTTTATTCCTAGGATAAGCAGCATAAAATCTGTTTTACTCCTTGGGATCTTACCAGGTACTTGTGACCTAGGTTGGCCACTGTTGAAACAGGACACTGAGCTTGATGGACCTTTGGTCTGTCCCAGTATAGCTATTCTTATGTTCTTATGTGAGCCAAGTCTAGAACAATCAAGCCATTGTGACATCACTGAGGAGTTTGGCTCTTAGGCATTGGTGGAATGAGACATTATGACATCACAATAACAGCTCTGGAATGTTGCTACTCTTTGGGTTTCTGCCAGGTACTTGGGACCTGGGTTGGCCACTGTTGGAAACAGGATGCTGGGCTTGATGGACCTTCGATCTGTTCTAGTATGTCAATTCTAACGCTCTTATGTTCTAGTCTAGTCTTATCTTATGAGATTAAGGTCTGAATATTGCACTTAACCACATAAGGTTTAGCTGACAACATACAACCAGATATGTAGTGGCAGTGCTCGGACGTGGACTGACATTGAATATCCAGTAATGCAGCTGATAGCAAACATAAAAATGCTGACTGCTGCTGACGGAGCAAGGCCGCATCATCCCCAAAATCAAAGTCCCCTAGCTGCATGCCTTGTGCTTGGCTCCTAAACATCTCATTGAGAGCATTCTGCCACGTGTTCTGCCACGTCCACTTCGATCTGCGGAACAATCGGGGCTACAAATTCCATCTGTTAGGCAATTGAAACGGACAGTGGGAAATAACAGACATGCAACATACTTCGCTAATAGCTAAACACGTACACTTTGGTGGCCTTCCAAACACTCATAAGAACATAAGAACATAAGCAATGCCTCTGCCGGGTCAGACCAGAGGTCCATCCCGCCCGGCAGTCCGCCCCCGCGGCGGCCCAACAGGTCATGACCTGCCTTAATCACCAGAAGGGGCCCCCTTGCCCCCTAGGTTTCTCATCGAAGTCCTATCTTCCCATTCAATGTCTTCTTGAGATAGTCAGGAGAGAGCCTGCCGTTCAACTCCTTGCAGCAAGGCCTCACGCCGCACAGGGACCAAATAATAGCAAATGTGAAGAAACACGCAGCTTTATGGACTCGGTGGCTTTGAGCGCAACCGGGATGGGCTGGAAAACATTTTTTTTTAAAATATGATTTCTGATCGAGCCCAATTAAATTCACGGGAAAACTTCAAGTCACAAAGTTTTTCCAACTTTAGGGGCTCCTTTTAGGAAGAAGCGTTAGGGCCTTAAGGCGCGGAATTGCATGCGCTAAAAGGCCGCACGCGCTAGCCTCTTGAGTGGGCGGTAGTTTTTCAGCTGGTGCGCGCTAATCCGGTGCGTGCGTCAAAAACACTAACGCATCTTCGTAAAAGGAGCCCTAGGTTTTTCTGGACCACCCTATCGGGGTTTTTCCGCGTTAGTTGAGTACGGCCTGCGGACTTAATTTCACCGAGCTGGCAGCAGATTCAGGGCAGCCCAGGGATTCCATTAGTTATTGTCTTATAAACCACTTGGGCATAAAGCGAGCACATTTTTCATTCACGAACAGCATACCCACATAAAATCTCACCCCCTGTAGAAGTAGGTGAGATGACAAGACCACGCGCACTTTTTATGTGGCTCAGGTGGAGGTGTGTTTTGGACAGATTTGGGACACAGTGCAGGCAGAGTTATGATTTATGCATATCCTTTATGAAATATGCTCGTTGCCCATACTTCACCGGTGAACATTAAACCTGCATTTTTCGCTGGGATAAATGTTGACGGCTTCATTTAGCTGTGATTTCTTGCAGCTTTTGTGGTGCAGTTTTATAAAGAACTCGGATGCTTATACATCTTTATAAATAGACCCAAATTAGTGTCTACTTGCCTTCCTAACCTAGGAAACATGTTTCAAACTGACCTTTCACCTACTTAAATTAATTTGTATAATACACATTAGCTCATTAATACATATCAGCAATTCTGAGGTTCTTTATTTCCCATAAATTTTATTTAGAATCAGTCCATTGTTATAATTTATCATGCTAAGGCAGGGGTAGGAAACTCCGGTCCTCGAGAGCCGTAGTCCAGTCAGGTTTTCCCCCAATGAATATGCATTGAAAGCAGTTCATGCAAATAGATCTCATGCATATTCATTGGGAAAATCCTGAAAACCCGACTGCAATACGGCTCTCGAGGACCGGAGTTCCTTACCCCTGTGCTAGAGCCATGGAAAGGATCTTCCTATAGTACAGGGGTAGGGAACTCCGGTCCTCGAGAGCCGTATTCCAGTCGGGTTTTCAGGATTTCCCCAATGAATATGCATTGAAAGCAGTGCATGCAAATACATCTCATGCATATTCATTGGGGAAATCCTGAAAACCCGACTGGAGTACGGCTCTCAAGGACCGGAGTTCCCTACCCCTGTGCTAAGGCTATGAGATGGCTCCCATTTTTCAGATCTTTCAAATTTTTATCAAGGCTTATTCTTTCAGATTGTAATTTCAGAGTGTGTTGGGGAACAGAAGTTTAACTGCATAATTTGTAGGAACAAATTGTACAGTTTATAAACTATGCGGGGATTTCATAGTTTATAATTTGTTTTTCATATGTTTATGTCTAATTTTATCATTTTGATATTTTTATGAGTTTATCATGTATCGGGGAAGTTCTGATTGACAAGTCGATGAAGCCATCTGTACAATGCGTGGCGGCGGCGAAAAGGGCAAACAGAATGCTAGGAATGATTAAAAAGGGGATCACGAACAGATCGGAGAGGGTTATCATGCCACTGTACCGGGCCATGGTGCGCCCTCGCCTGGAGCACTGCGTCCACCAGTGCCCACTGCTTTAAATATCAGTTTTGAAATGCCAAAGCCACAAAAAGGCGATATTCAAGGCCTCCTTCCCTTCCCTCTATGAGACCAGTGAATAATAATGAATATTTTTTCAGTGAATTTTGTTCTGTCCAATTGCAAAGAATCCAGTCATTGGATTGATTTTCAACATTATCACCAAAGGCCATCACTAAGTCGTAAGGCGGAAGTCATTATGCCATTGTATAGATCCATGGTGAGGCCCCACCTGGAATACTGTGTGCAATTCTGGAGGCCGCATTATCGCAAGGATGTGCTGAGACTGGAGTCGGTGCAAAGAATGGCCACCCGGATGGTCTCGGGACTCAAGGATCTACCATACGAAAAACGGCTTGACAAATTACAGCTATACTCGCTCGAGGAGCGCAGAGAGAGGGGGGACATGATCGAGACGTTCAAGTATCTTACGGGCCGCATCGAGGCGGAGGAAGATATCTTCTTTTTCAAGGGTCCCACGACAACAAGAGGGCATCCGTTGAAAATCAGGGGCGGGAAACTACGAGGTGACACCAGGAAATTCTTTTTCACTGAAAGAGTGGTTGATCGCTGGAATAGTCTTCCACTACAGGTGATTGAGGCCAGCAGCGTGCCTGATTTTAAGGCCAAATGGGATCGGCACATGGGATCTATTCACAGGGCAAAGATAGGGGAGGGACATTAAGGTGGGCAGACTAGATGGGCCGTGGGCCCTTATCTGCCGTCTATTTCTATGTTTCTATGATGTGAGAAGTGGGATTTGACCTCTGGCTCTCATGCCATTGTCCTAGCCTTTAAGCTAGGCCTTCTCTCTTGAGCCGCTGTGCAAAGCAGTCTTAAGCGATATTAATGGTGGGATGATGGAGACAACCAATGTAGTCTTACTAGGTTTAGTTTTCCTGTTTTCAAAAGAAAGGTCACTTAAGGAGAAAATCAAAGTCGCTAGAAGTTATTCCAGTATTCCCTCCGTTTACAATAATGTGTAAGAGGAACACTGGAGTCCCCAGTACACAATGCAATTCTCTGCAGGGAAATTTACAAATCAGAAGCATTTTTCTGACTGAAAAGAGTAATATATTTTTCTTCAAGTACCTGTCTGTGCAAAATTAGTTCCGGACATATAAAAGAATTATGCATACATTAGCATTTATTTCTGCTTGAGCAAAGTGTACTGTGAAGACTGTAGATGAATATATTATAACCACTTTTTTTTTTTGTTTGTTTCACTGTGAATCACAGCAATTGGTGCTTTACTATTAACACCTCAGTCATTTCTAAGAGAGTAAACGTGGGCACTCAGCAAAATTACAAAATATAAACTGGAGAAAAGATATATGAACATTGAGCACCAATCCGTTTGCTCTGCGATTCAGTTATACAGACATGGGGGAAGCCACCGCTTTCCCTGGATCGGTGGCATGGAATGCTGCTACTCTTTGGGATTCTAGAATCTTGTTTCTATGTGGGATTCTGGAATCTTGAGATTCTGTATGGAATGCTGCTACTCTTTGGGATTCTAGAATCTCGTTACTATGTGGGATTCCGGAATCTTGATATTCTGTATGGAATGCTGCTACTCTTTGGGATTCTAGAATCTCGTTACTAAGTGAGATTCTAGAATCTTGAGATTCTGTTTGGAATGCTGCTACTCTTTGGGATTCTAGAATCTTGTTTCTATGTGGGATTCTGGAATCTTGAGATTCTGTATGGAATGCTGCTACTCTTTGGGATTCTAGAATCTCGTTACTATGTGGGATTCCGGAATCTTGAGATTCTGTATGGAATGCTGCTACTCTTTGGGATTCTAGAATCTCGTTACTATGTGGGATTCCGGAATCTTGATATTCTGTATGGAATGCTGCTACTCTTTGGGATTCTAGAATCTTGTTACTTTGTGGGATTCCGGAATTTTGCTATTCTTTGGGATTCTGTTTGGAATGCCACTACTATTTGGGTTTCTGCCAGGTACCTGTGACTTGGATTGGCCTCCGTAAAGATGGGATACTGGGTTAGATGGACCATTGGTCTGATCCAGTAAGGCTATTCTTATGTTCTTAAAACCCACATAGGTCACAATTTAAGTCCCAAATATAAGGTCTTGCCCAGTAGTAAGGGTGCCGATGCTGACGCAGGCAGCAACCTGCACCAGGGAAGTCAAAAGGGTACAGAGAAGAGAAGAGGTGCATGCATGCAGGAAGGAGAGGAGTGTTGGGGGGGGGGGGCAGAGAGAAAGAGGGGTGCTGTGCCCTTAGGAAAACCGTACCTGGGACTGACCGCCTCCCCCACCACACCCCTTACTAAAACTGGGCACCTAAGTGTTCTTGCGGGTAACTGCAAAAGGGGCATTCCCATGGGTGTGTCATGAGCATTCCCACTATTTTAGCCCACACTTTATAGAATATTCCCATTTGCTCATGCAACTGCAACATTTTGGAATGCCCTTTTACACGATCTATTGACATGGTATAAGTGGTGCTGCCTAATGGGTGTCTAAATTCTGTAAGTTACACAAGTAGGACAGTGCTACAGTTTCAGCACCCTGAGGTTGTGAGTTCAAAGTCACGCTGCTCTTTGTGACCCTGGGCAAGTCACTTAATCCCCTCATTGCCCCAGGTACATTAGATAGATTCTGAGCTCCCCTGGGAGAATAGTATAGAAAATTGAATAAATAAATAGTGTGAAAAGTTTCAGCCTCTGATAACCAGAGCTGCTATTGTGACATCATAATACCAGTTCTAAAGGATCAAAAAATCGGTCCTGATATAAAATCTAACTACAGGCCAATTGCCAATATCCCATATTTAGCAAAAATAACGGAAAAAATTGTGTATAATCAATTATCGGAATACATAGAAAAAACTAACGTATTACATCCAAATCAAACTGGATTCAGACAAAATCACTCTACAGAGCACTCTTTGATTGGGATGACCACAACGATACTTTACCATTTAGATCATCACTCTTCGGTCGTACTGATTTCTCTTGATCTGTCCTCCGCCTTCTATACCATCGACCATACTCTTTTAATACATAGGCTTCAGTCCGTTGGTGTGACTGATCAAGTCCTGTGCTGGTTCAAATCTTACTTTGAAAACCGTTCCTCCAATGTTTTCTTTAATAATACGACCTCAAACAGCTTCTCATTACCTTATGGTATCCCTCAAGGATCAATACTTTCTCCTATTTTATTTAACATCTTCCTCGCTCCACTTATGACTTTATGTCAATCCATTGGTTTTTCGGTATTCGCCTACGCCGATGATATACAATTATTACATCCAATTGATCCCAATAATACACAGGAAATAACAGCAATAAACGACAAACTGGATCAAATTCATCATTGGCTGGATGCTAATAAATTATCCTTAAATATTCATAAAACCAACATGATGCTCTTTCCATGGAAGGACTGTAGTACACCGCTTATTCCAATTTCTATTAATGGCACTCCATTGCAGATACACCAAAACATTAAGATCTTAGGAATAATATTTGACAATAAATTATCATACCACGATCACATAAGCAATGTGGTTAAATCTACTTTTTTCAGACTGCGCCAAATACGTTCCGTCGCCAAATTCTTATGTGCAAAATCCCTAAATATTCTAATACACTCTCTAGTCATCTCCAAACTTGATTATTGTAATGCCTTATTTAAAGGCTTGCCGCAAAAAGAAATCAGACGTCTTCAAATTATTCAGAACGCCTCCATTAAAATAATTCATAAAGCAAAAAAATTTGACCACGTCACACCTTTACTCAAGGAGTCACATTGGCTCCCCGTTGCACACCGCATTTTATTTAAAATATGTTTGCTCACTTTTAAATCATTAATATTTCAAACCCCCGCCTTTATTTTTAGAGTTTTAATTCCTTACACTACTTCCAGAACACTGAGATCTCAGGATCAACATTTGTTGGCCATTCCCTCATTGAGAATCATTAATACGAGACGTCTTACTATTTTTTCAGTGACTGCCCCCCAGTCTTGGAATGATCTCCCACTTTATATAAGAGAAGAAAAGAACTTAGATAAATTCAAGACTAAGCTTAAAAGTTTCCTTTTTAATGATGCTTTTAGTGATTAAATGATTCTTCAATCCCTCTTTATCTTTTATTTCCTTCTTTTTTTTTTTTTTTTCTTTTATGTTGGTCTTCCCTCCTAATGTTTTTACCTTTATATTTTGAATTTGATACAGATTGTAACCTTTAAAGAATTTTCCTATTGTTTCTATATTGTACTTAAGATTTTTTCTTTATTTTTTTGTTTTCGGTTGTTGTTTGTTTTTAAAATATTGTTTGTCTATGTAATAATTTACCTATGTTTTTAAATACTTTTACTATTTTGTATATCGCCTAGAATGTAGATTAGGCGATTAATCAAACTATATAATAAACTTGGAAACTTGGAACTCATTCCACCAATGCCTAAGATCCAACCTCAGAAGTGATGTCAGAATGGCTGGATTGTCCTATACTTGGATCACTTTTGCTACATTTTGATTTCTAGAGTGGTGCAGTGGTTAAAGGTACAGCCTCAGCACCCTGAGGTTGTGGGTTCAAATCCCACGCTGCTCCTTGTGACCCTGGGCAAGTCACTTAATCCCCCCATTGCCCCAGATACATTAGATAGATTGTGAACCAGACAGGGAAATATGCTTGAGTACCTGAATAAATTAATGTAAACCGGTCTGAGCTCCCCTGGGCGAACAGTGTAGAAAATTGAAAAATAAAAAAATAATCTCTTTTCCATGCTCCTCCCCTGTATATGTGCACTTGCAAATATGAGTTATGTAAATTAAGAGGCTATTTGCATTCTGGCATACCATGTATACTCAAATATAAACTGATGGTCCAGCAATGAGCGATCCTTCCCGCATCCTGCCCCAGCCGACTCTAAACCACCCCGCTTGCCTTTAAAGCCCTGGCGGTCTAGCAGTGAAGCAGGGCAGGGGTGATCTTCTTATGCTCCTGCCCCGTGAGAGGCACAATCAAAAATGCCCGCTATGAGTTCCCGTTGTGGTCTCACGAGTTCCCATGTGACATAACCAATATGTATTAGATGCAATTTTAGTTAAAACTTTTAAAGACACTATCCCCCTCTTTTACCACGGTGCGCTAACCAATTAGCGTGCACTAATCAAATTAGCATGCACTAAACACTGGCGCGTCCATAGACTATAACATGCACATGTTAGCAATTAGCGCGCCTTAGTAAAAGAGGGCGTAATATTATATGAAAGTTAATCCTTCAGACACTTGTGACACAGCAAAGTATAAACAGCAGAGTAGATAATTTTCTTAATGGAACAAAATATTTTGGTTTAATGTCTGAAACAAGATGGACACACAAAGGAGTAGAAATGTCCAAAGAAGACTGGTGAAGTCAGATGTATTTCAGAAACATCCTTCATTTCTTCAAAAAAGTAATTCAGCGACTCGACATGTACATGTTTCGGCCACAATGGCCTGCCTCAGGAGTCCACAATCATAGACAAACGTATTAGTAACAGCAATAATTCTAATATATATACAAAATAATAACAGACAATCTGTTGGTTAAAAACATCATACACTTCCCCCTCTGAATCGGCGGTTTCAGCATCCGTGGATTTGGTTATTCGCGATTTTTTTTTTTTAAGGTGGAAAAAACAACCTTCCCCCCCAGGCATCCCGGCCTTACCTGGTGGTTTAGTGGGCTTTCAGGGCAGGAGCGATCTTCCTACGCTCCTGCCCCCTGCAGATCGCCAATAGGAAATGGCTGCCGTGAGCTCCCGTCGTAGTCTCGAGAGTTTAAATCATCAATGGAATGCCCCTTATCATACCAACGTTCAACTACAGGTGCGCTCTGTATATTCCTGCTAATGCAGCTCCTATGCTCTATTATCCTTGTTTTAACCATTCGTTTTGTTTTCCCAAAATACCATTTCTTACATGGGCATACTATCCTTTACATGGATGTTCATAGCTCGAAACAGAGTCGGGGGCAGTGCAAAGCATTCAGTGCGCCAGCCTGAGCTAAAAAAAAAAAAAAACGCTTCCGAGGTTTGCTAAGAGGGTGGGGGGTTAGTTAAGCACGTAAGAGATCTCTAACTTTGGACGCCCTATAGAGAATCTTGCCCTTCGTGCCTTGCCAACCCCTTTTACAAACTTCCGTAGCATGGTAGAATCCCTATGAGCGTCAGATCTGTGACCACCACAGCTGGCACTAAAAACCACGGTTTTGTAAAAAGGAGGGGGGGGGGTTAATTTTAGACACTTAAATTTGATCACCTTTTACTGAACTGACCCCCCTCTCTGTGAAAAATACCACATTCTTTTTCGTGCTTCCAGTGACGTTTTTCCAAGTACCTATTTTATTTATTGTATCTTTTAATGCATCATTTTTGTAAACCGCTTAGAAGCCTCACGGTTATTAGCGGTATATAAGAATTAGATTAAATTAAAAATTAAATTAAATTTCAGAGGGTTTTCCCCCCACCCCACCCCGTCTTTTTAAACAGCTCTTTTAAAAAACAGAAAAGAAAGATAGTTTCATGAATGAAACAGAAGGCATTTGTGTCCTCTGTGTCATAAAACTGGTTGAAATCCTTATTGCCATTTGTTCCAGGCTCTGTAAAACCAACACGCCTATCACCTACCAGTTTTAAGCATTCTGTTAGACATCTAATCATATCACTGCTCCCAGAGCCATCAAAGTCATTTTAATCAAATTGTATCATGGCCGTGGCGCTATTGTTTTCCATGACTATTAGAAAAATAAAAGCTGGCGTTTATTAAATGAGAATTCTCTTGCATGCTGATTGCTTTGTTAATTTTTTGTTTACATCCCTTGTTTAGCCTTGGGATGGAAGAGTGCATTTCTGGTCTAGTTAAGCAGTAAATAGTATAATTAACAAGATCAGCTGAGCCAGATTTGTTGGAGACAGAGAAATGGTATCCAAAGGAACAATTGAATTACGGTACTCTTTCACTGAACAAAGAGAGGGACTTGTTTCAGCACGGACTTGTCCCGTGCCAAATTTGATGGCTGTCATGATCCCCCTTTGCAAGGATGGGTGAAGTGGGGAGCAAAGCCTCAGCAAAGTAACAAGCCCTTCTTTCATGCTGCTGCAATTATGTGGTGTAGCTGGGTTTTTAAAAAAAAAATTGGACAGGTTTCTGGAGGAAAAGTCCCTAAACATTTATGTTATGTTAATCAGGTTTTCTATTCTGCCTTTACCTATTCAGTTCAAGGTTGGATTACATTACAAGAGGTTGGATCAGTTACCCAGGAAGATACAACGGACAATTTAACACGGTCATTCAATAGAGTTTGCTAGTACAGGTAGATCAATACAATTACTAATACGGTTAGGTCATAGTTACATGTTCAAGTAGGCCATCTTTGGCTCATCATTATAAGATCATAAGAATAGCCTTACTGGGTCAGACCAAAGGCCCATCAAGCCCAGTAGCCCATTCTCATGGTGGCCAATCCAGGTCCCTAGTACCTGGCCAAAACCCAAGCTACCAATCCAGGGCAAGCAGTGGCTTGCCCCATGTCTTTCTCAATAGCAGACTATGGACTTTTCTTCCAGGAATTTGTCCAAACCCTTCTTAAAACCAGCTACGCTATCCGCTCTTAAGGCAGCCTCTGGCAATGCCCCAAGAGTTGCATTGGACAGTTGAAAAATGGGCTTTTACAATTACCGTTTCAGTTACTTCTGGGTTGGCTCCCTGTCTTAGTCTAGAAATGTTATTAAAAGCTTTCTGAACCTGAGATAGTGGTCACAGGATTGTATTGCCAGTGGTAGTTGGTTTCAGCATTTTGCTAATTGATATTGAATCGATAGGGTAATTTGCCTGATTGACTTTATATTATTGCACGCTGGGAATTTTAAGTGAAAACGATTTCTGTGGCATATCTGTGGGAGGTGCCCTAGAGTAGGATGGCCAACTCTGTTAGGTAGTCGGGGGCATTGTTCAGTTAGACGTGGGAAACTGTTGCTTGAACCCTAGGGGTATTACATTACATTACATTAGTGATTTCTATTCCGCCTGTGCCTTGCGGTTCTAAGCGGATTACAAATTAGAAGAGATCTGGACATTTCCGAGAGAATTACATAACAAAGATTCATGTAACTTATAAGTTACGGTAGAGAGTTACAAATAGAAGATATCTGGATTTTTCCGAGAGAATTACATAGCAAAGATTCAAGTAAATTGCAGACTACAGTGGGGAATAACAATATATTCTGGTAACAGAAAAACGTTATCTAACATTGAAGGAAGACGTTTATTGGATACTGGTGGTGGTTGCTTATTTAGGCTTCTGAATTTATATTGGTAGGTATGGTTCGAGCAGTTAACTAATGTGTTATTCACGGGGGAGAAAGCATGTTCGAGTAGGGAGGAGGGAAGTATTTTTTGAATAGAACTGTTTTGATTTCTTTTCGAAACACTTTAACGTCTGTTGTTTCGATCATCAGTTTGGTGATGGTAGGATCAATTTTCGCTGCCTTGTAACCTAGATTGGCCAATGTCCGAAATAAGATTCTGAGCTTGATGGACCAGAGGAGTAATCTAACGGTTAGTGCAGAAAGCAAGAATTGAGGATCACTTCCCACTACAGTGCCTTGTGAGTTTCAGCAAGTCACTTAACTCTCCAGGTATCAAAACTTATATTGTGAGTCCACTAGAGACAGAGAACGTGCTTGCATATAGCATATGTAAACTACTTTGCTTGTACCACAGAAAAGTGGTACAGTACTCCCCCAAGATTCGCTGGGGTTCCGTTCCAGGAACCCCTGCGAATCTTGAAAAACCGTGAATACAGTTTTTCATGGGGGAGCCTGAAGAGGGCAGCGGGAGAGGACAGCAGGAGAGCAGCCGGAGCGCCGCGAGTACGCTCCAACCGCCTCTTCCTGCACTAAGTCGGGCCTTATCCAATCAGGAGCTACGTGTCAAAGCAGCTCCTGATTGGATAAGGCCCGACTTAGTGCAGGAAGAGGCGGTCAGAGCGTGCCGCGAGTGATTTCCTGCACTCGCGGCGCTCTGGCTGCTCTCTCCTGCCTCTCGCGCGACCCTTTCCGTGTCGGCGGTTCCTGGTCAGAAAATTCCGCAAACTGCCGACCGCGAATGACTGGGGAACACTGTATATCAAATCCATGGCCCTGTAATCTGAACCAGTAAGGCTTTTCTTATGCTTTGGTCTGGAACGCGTTGCCAGAGGTTGTGGTAAGACCAGTTAATGTAGCTGGTTTTAAGAAAAGTTTGGATAATTTCCCAGAGGAAAAATCCATAGTCTGCTATTGATGGACATGGGGGAAGCCACTGCTTGCCCTGGATCGGTAGCAAGGAATGTTGCTACTCTTTGGGGTTCCAGAATCTTGCTATTCTTTGAGATTCTGCCTGGACTCTTGAGACTCTTTGGGGTTCTAGAATCTTTTGTTACTCTTTGGGATTCTGGAATGTTGCTACTCTTTGGGGTTCCAGAATCTTGCTATTCTTTGAGATTCTGCCTGGACTCTTGAGACTCTTTGGGGTTCTAGAATCTTTTGTTACTCTTTGGGATTCTGGAATGTTGCTACTCTTTGGGGTTCCGGAATCTTGCTATTCTTTGAGATTCTGCCTGGACTCTTGAGACTCTTTGGGGTTCTAGAATCTTTTGTTACTCTTTGGGATTCTGGAATGTTGCTACTCTTTGGGGTTCCGGAATCTTGCTATTCTTTGAGATTCTGCCTGGACTCTTGAGACTCTTTGGGGTTCTAGAATCTTTTGTTACTCTTTGGGATTCTGGAATGTTGCTACTCTTTGGGGTTCCGGAATCTTGCTATTCTTTGAGATTCTGCCTGGAATCTTGAGACTCTTTGGGGTTCTAGAATCTTTTGTTACTCTTTGGGATTCTGGAATATTGCTACTCTTTGGCGTTCCGGAATCTTCCTACTCTAAGATTCTGGAATATTGCTACTTTTGGGGTTTTTGTCAGGTATTAGTGACCTGGATGGGCTACTGTGATATATGGACCATTGATCTGACCTAATAAGACTATTCTTATGTTCTATTTATAAGAAAATGAGGTCAACGTGAATGGGATTTATTTCCTCCTAAATGTGCCTTCCCTAACTCCAGTATAACATTCCTAATTTCCCTCCAGCTAAGTTACTTTGTCATTGAGAAGAACTGATTTTTATTTATTTTTCCTTCTCTGATTCCCAAGGAAGCCGGAATAAGCAGCATATTTTATCAGGAGCCCCGGTTAAATCATCACAAGACGTTGTTATGAGAATCTGAATAAAGGCAATCTCTTAAGTATTTCAATGCTAGAAATACTGCTGAATGAGCAGTTATCACAGGAAAGGCATCCTTCTGTGTTCAAGAGCAGATTCTCATATGAGAAGTATAATTCAAATCAGATGCCTAAAACAGCAGCACCAATTATACACCACTGTCCTTTCGGAATAAAATACATGTTTTGTTAAGATACATCTTTGATTATTCTATAGTGATTCCCAAATTTCATTTACAATTACAGCAAAGTAGATTTCAGAAGATCAGGACAGATCTTCTAAAAATAATCTTTTGAGTGCCGGGTTTTGAAAAGCCATCCAGACACCTGGACAGTCCTGTAAAAAGAGGACAAGTCCAGGTAAATCCGGACCTCTGGTATCCCTACATAGGCATGTTTAGATTGTACATAAGAACATAAGAATTGCCGCTGCTGGGTCAGACCAGTGGTCCATCATGCCCAGCTCATGTGGTCCAAGACCAGCGCCCTAACTGAGACTAGCCCTACCAGCCTACGTCCTTGTAAGCTCCTTCGAGCAGGGATTGTCTTCTATGTGACTCTGTACAGCACTGCGTACATCTGGTAACGCTATAGAAATAATTAAACAGTACAGTACTCCCATGAAATTCACAGGGGTTACGTTCACGGAGTGACCGTGAATGTTGGAAAACCACGAATATCAGAAGAGTGCTTTAATTGGCACTCCCCCTCCTCCTCTCTTGCTCCAGCCCGAGCTGCGCCGCTTACCTGGTCGCCTTAGTCGGAGGTGTCTCAGTTTCCCCGTTGCTGGTTCCTGCGCACTCAACCTCTTCCTCCTGCACAACTCCGCACGGGAAGCGCGCTTCAGGTTTCCGCGAGAAGAGGCTGACATCGGGAGTGATGCGATCGCCATGTTGGTGGTGGGAGGAGGGAATTTGTAGCTCTGCTTCCCCCTCTCACTGTGTTGTGGGAGGGTGCATGGGAGGCGCGTGGCCAGGGAAAACAGAGAACTTTTCCATTGGTCAGTCATTCGTGTTATTTTTCGACTGGAAGAGGCGGTCAGAAAATACTGCGAATGACTGAGTCCACGAATCGCCGACCATTAATTTGCGGGGGTGTACTGTAGTAGTAGAAGTGGTAGTAGTAGATTCACGATAAAGATAGGCCCGGAAAACCCTGGACTACTTTTCTGGCACCTATCTTTTGCGGAGGTGCAATTCTCTAAAGGGCTGAATGCCTGGTCCAATATTTTCCCTTGTTCTTCATCTGTGTACCTTGACCAGTGGCGTAGTAAAGGAGGGGGGAGGACCACCCCAGGCGCCATTTTGTTGGGGGTGCCGGCATCTCTCTGTTCCCCTTGCCATGCTCGCACCCTCCCTTCCCTGCCCCCCACCCATGCCTGTTTAAAATCTTCGCTGGCAGCGAACCTGGGCTGGCACACGCAGGAATGAGCTTATGGAACTCCCACCCTGCCCCACTCACTGAAACACTGCCGCCAGTTCTCACGGGACTTGCGGTTCTCACGGCAGCCATTCAGAAAGCTGCTTAGGGCCGGGCAGGAGCTCCAAAAGCTTGCTCCTGCGCGTGCCGGCCCGGGCGCACTGCTGGCTTCTGACCGCTGACATCAGCAGGAGGGGCTCAGTGCGGGATACACCGCTGGACCACCAGGGAAAAGGTACGTGGGGAGGGGTAAAAAATAGTTAGTATAGCTAGTTTTATAAATTATTTATTTAACTCCACCAATCCTGCACAATACGAAGTTAGTTTGATAAACAGAGGGTATCACCTTATTTTTGTGCGGGATACACATACTGTATTAACATAGGCTGACTTACGTCCAGATCAACTTGCGACCTGTCAGTCGGAACCAATTGCGGTCGTAAGTCGACGAGGACCTGTAGTAGTACTATACAGCGAAAACAAAAACTCTGTGGAGATGGTGATGCTCAAGATGCAGGCTTTATTCAAAGATGTGCAATTTGAAAATCTGCATAAAGTATTTCTAGGACCTAAACTGTAGAAGGGGGTGGACCCAACACGGTCCGTGTTTCGACAGTGCTGAAACTGAAAACGACACTGAAATGTAACTCTGCGCGGATGAGGATTCAGTGTCGTTTTCATATCCACGTGTTTTCATAACATAAGAATTGCCGCTGTTGGGTCAGACTCAGGGTCCATCGTGCCTAGCAGTCTGCTCCTGCGGCGGCCCTTAGGTTAAAGTCCAGCGCCCTAACTGAGACTAGCCCTACCTGCAAACGTTCTGGTTCAGCAGGAACTTGTCTAACTTTGCCTTGAATCCCTGGAGGGTGTTTTCCCCTATGACAGACTCCAGAAGAGCGTTCCAGTTTTCTACCACTCTCTGGATGAAGAAGAATTCCTTACGTTCGTACGGACTCTATCTCCTTTTAACTTTAGAGAGTGCCCTCTCGTTCTCCCTACCTTGGGGAGGGTGAACAACCTGTCTTTATCTACTTTGTCTTGAGTCCCTGGAGGGTGTTTTCCCCTATGACAGACTCCAGAAGAGCGTTCCAGTTTTCTACCACTCTCTGGGTGAAGAAGAACTTCCTTATATTCGTACAGACTCTATCCCCTTTCAACTTTAGAGAGTGCCCTCTCGTTCTCTCTACCTTGGAGAGGGTGAACAACCTGTCTTTATCTACTTTGTCTTGAGTCCCTGGAGGGTGTTTTCCCCTATGACAGACTCCGGAAGAGCGTTCCAGTTTTCTACCACTCTCTGGGTGAAGAAGAACTTCCTTACGTTCGTACGGACTCTATCCCCTTTTAACTTTATAGAGTGCCCTCTCGTTCTCCCTACCTCGGAGAGGGTGAACAACCTGTCTTTATCTACTAAGTCTATTCCCTTCATTATCTTAACGTTTCAATCATGTCCCCTCTATCTCCTCTTTTCAAGGGAGAAGAGGCCCAGTTTCTCTAATCTCTCACTGTACAGCAACTCCTCCAGCCCCTTAACCATTTTAGTCGCTCTTCTCTGGACCCTTTCGAGTAGTACCGCGTCCTTCTTCATGTACGGCGACCAGTGCTTTACACAATATTCCAGATGAGGGTGTACCATGGCCCGGTACAGCAGCATGATAACCTTCTCCAATCTGTTCCTGATCCTCTTCTTAATCATTCCTAGCATTCTGTTCGCATTGTCGAAACACGGACTCCACAGAGTTTTTGTTTTCGCTGGACTTTGCATTCCCAGTGGGATTAAGGGTCTATCGTTTGCTTTTTCTCCTGTAGTAGTAATATATACATCTTTTTACATGTAATGTTGGAAGTTATATGCAAAAATCAAATCAATGTCAGCATACTGCTGAAATAGAGTACGTGATTTGACCCAAACAACGGGTATTGCATGCATGATCCCTTCTATTTATTCTGTTTTAAATACAAGGCAGGATGAGCAGAATTAAAGAACAGAGAAATGTCTTTACATCACTCGTAAGCTACTTGTTTATGATAAAATTGTGAATTATACTCTCTGTAATTGGAGAAAGGAACAGATGGTGAAAGTTTAGTTTAAACCATCATTTCCATGATAATACCGAGCGCTTTCGGTGCTTTTGCACCAGCTGGGCTGTTCTCCACTACACTTTCTTCTCCCTTAAAATGCACCGGTCAGGATCTAGAATGAAGCCGGCTGCTTAAATAGCGTTTTAGGCCCTGATTCCATAAGTGGCATCTACAAACCAGGCGCCTGCCGTGTGTCAATCACTGACAGGCGCTGCTTGACAGAATCGTGGCTCCCAAGGACCCTAGGCACCGGAAATGTAGAACAGGGCTAGATTTCCGGCACCCAGGGTTCTTCCTGAATTGCAGCCAGCAATGCTATGCCAAAGTAGGATTACCAGATTTTCCGTTTGGAAAATCCAGACCCCTCTAGACCCACCCCCGGGCCTGCCTAGTCCCACCCACCCCGGGAATGCCCTCCAGCCGGAGGTGGTGGAGATGAAAACAGTAACAGAATTCAAAAACGCATGGGATAAACACAAAGGAATCCTCTATGGAACCAAACAAGCATAGCAGTGATTGGATGGCAGCACTAGCAAATCAGAAGCAAAGCCAGGGCTGGGCAGACTTCAGTGGTCTGTGCCCTGAAAATGTCAGGGACAAATCAAGTATGCCTACGTAGTATTGCATCACAGACTATGTAGTTTATCTTGGGGTTTTTTTTGTTGTTTTTTTTTATAATTCTTTATTCATTTTCAAACTTACAATAAGTGTGATAATATGTCCAAACAAATTAACAATAAATATATCACTTAATAATCATCAATGGTACAAATGATATGCTCTTATCTCCCACCCTTTTCTATCATATAATCAATACCTTATACAATATGTAACAATAACATTTCCCCTCTCCCTCCCCTCACAATTGAACTTGTAAATTTAAGGGAAAAAATATCATCTAATCGGTAAAATACTTTGTAAATGGCTCCCAAACATCTTGAAATTTCCTGAAACATCCACGCTGTATTGCAATAAGTCTCTCCATTTTATAAACATGACATAAGGAATTCCACCAGAAATTATAATTTAATCTACTCCAATTTTTCCAATTATACGTAATTTGTTGAATGGCAACCCCAGTCATTATAAGTAATAATTTGTTATTATTTGTAGAAATCTGACTTTTTGCTCTCATTGCCATACCAAACAGCACAGTATCATATGATAATGCCACTGGGTTATCTAATAAACAATTAATTTGGTCCCAAATTGATTTCCAAAAATTCATAATAAATGGACAGTAGAATAATAAATGATCTAAAGTCCCTGCTTCGAGATGACAGTGCCAACATTCATTAGACTTAGAGTTATGTAATTTTTGTAGTTTATCTTGTTGGGCAGGTCTTTATCTGCCATCATCTGATATGTTAAATAAGTTAGTGGTAAGATCTCCAAGATGTACCTGTCACATCTCCTTCAGACACTGAAGCTCTGGTGGTATTTGTGTCTCTCTCATGAAGAAATTCCTTCTTAACTTCAAAAACTTTTTTTTTTTTTTTTTTTGCTGTGATATAATTTTGCAGAGGGTGCATAATGTGCTCTTGTTCTGCTTCCTCTCCGAGTGACCAATTTCACATGTGTGAGTGCAGTCTTTCAACAAGAATATAGAATCCATAAAGACAGGTTGGTTTAAGACAACCTTAGACAATTAATCAGCTGCCTTTCAATAGCAGAACATTCCCATTCCATGCAAGCATATCAGTAACATAACATAAGAACATAAGGAGTGCCATACTGGGACAGACCGAAGGTTCATCAAGCCCAGTCTCCCATTTCTAACAGTGGCCAACCCAGGTCCCAAGTACCTGGCAGAAAGTCAACTGGTATCAACATTCCAGGGCTGAGATTGTGATGTCATAATGCCTCATTCCACCAATGCCTAAGAGCCAAACTCATCAGTGATGTCACAATGGTTTGATTGTCCTATACTTGACTCACATAAAAAACATAAGAATTACACTTCTCCCTCCGTATCCACGGTTTCCGTATCTGCAGATTCGCTTATTCGTGATTTTTCGGCTGCTGACTCCGCCCCCTAATTTTCATCAGTGAACCGGGCGTTTCACATTGGAAATCGCTGCTCCCCAGTGATGGGGGGTGGGGGAGGAAAATGTATTTTGATTATTAATGTTACTTAATTATAATATTGTAATCACATAATATGTCTTCTTGTATTAATAATTGGGAGGAGGGGGGAGAAAATGATTGTTTATGTATTAATTGTGTATTTAATAGTGTGTATTACGCAGTGTTTATGTTCAATTAATTGTATTGCACTGTGAAAGATTGAAAATCAATAAAGATTTACAAAAAAAAAAAGAGTAACTCACGTTGATAACTTCCCCCTTTACCTTTGAAACTTTTTTCCCTTAGCATCTTGCACAGGAGCCAAAAAGGCTAACATCAGTAGCCAAAAGCTAATGCTGTTTCATATTTAGGCCACTTTGGACATACTTGGCAATGACTTCCACTAACGAGTATTTTGTGGTTGTGGGTTTCTCATTCCTAAGTGAGGATTTGAGCAAATTAGGCTGGTATCCTCTGTGATAATTCCCTCCCCCCAAAAACCCCCAACATATTTTTTCTGTAAGCTCCATTTCTTTGCTTATAGTAAAGTGACAAGACAGAAACCAGAAATATGAATCAGAGAGTGAGATGGAGCTAAGTTCTCGGATGCTTTTAATGCTGATACTGTATTTTCCAGAATCTCTTCAGGTCACATCGTGTTCTGATTCCATCGGATTCCGAATTCCAATGAAGTGATACGTTGTAACATGGGACTTGTTTTCTTCTCTCATGCCAAGCATTTCCTCTGTGGAACATGAAATGCGACCTGGGTTTTAGCATTGTTTTCATTTCTTTTCATACCAGGGGAACAAATTTTCCTATGAGAAAGTGAAGCACTGGGTGAAAAAAAACAAACCCATGGAATTCTTCTGTAATGAACATAGGGCTTCAACTTTGTTTCTCACCATTCAAAGCAAGCTGTGAGATTATGACACAATTAAGCTGCAGGAAAGAGGAAAAGTGGGTATTTAAGCATTGATAACCCTCTGGGGTCAGACACCAATAGAAAGGGGTTCCTTTGTTGCCATAAACACACAGCGAATTCCAATTTTAGTGTTGGAAACAAAGCAGAGAGACAGGAAGATACTGTAGATATGTGATCTACAAACCATCCAAAACTTGAAGTGTTTTCCTTGCTACTTTAGACTCCGCTACGATTCGTATCTTTCCGAGTTGCATACTGTAGGTCCCAGATTTTATGAATAGCTTTTATGTAATATCTTACAGCCCTCAAATAGAAAGGTCCTACTGATCACACGCACCTTAGCATGAGAAGGAAAACCTTTGCACTGTGTACAATGTGACCTGAATTGTCAAAGCCATTACGGGCGTTTCCTTACAACAATGTCGAGTCTAACTTTATACTTGCTTTGAAAGATTTAAAGAAATGTGCAGATTATTGGGGGTAAAGTTCCTGGAAAGGGTCATTTTTATACGTCTAGTATAGGAAAAGGCAACAGAATCGCATACACCATCTCACGCCTCTGAGAAACTTCAGTTTCATTGTTTGCAACTTAAAGCTGTGAAATGAGTTCCTCCACCCCCCCCCCATCCTCAATTAAAAAAAAAAAAATGTTGTCCAATGCATTATGATGAAAAGGAATTTTAGCTTCTGTAGTATTGAATGTCCATGTTAAACTGTCCATTGTAACCTCCTGGGTAGCTTCCCAACCTCTTGTAATACAATCCGACCTTGAACTGAATAGGTAAAGGCGCAACAGAAAACCCGATTAACATAACATAACAGACAAACGTCGAACGAAATGTAACAGAGGACAAGGCAAGGCGATTTTTTAAAAGGGGAAGTCTCTACTCTTCCAAACCCCCCAAATTTCCCCCACACTGCCACCACACTAGAGAATGACAAGGGGACAAAATTTTTCCCGTCCCCACAGGAACTCGATTTCCCCTCGAGTTTTGAACCTGTCTCTGCCCCATTCCTGTAAGCGCTGCCTTAACCACACAAGCCTCAAACACTTATGATTTTAAAGTGTTTGAGGCTTGTGCAGATGAGGACGGAGCTTGCGGGAACGGGGCAGGGACAGGAAAATAATTTGTCAGGGTGGGACGGGAAAATGAGCTCCCACGGGCACGGGGAAAAATTTGCCCCTGTATCATTCTCTACAGCACACTGGATAGGACTCTTGCATTTCAAGCAAGTAAGCAGCAGGGTAATTATTGGTGGAGTTATGTTGTCGTATGGTGCATTTCGAAAAATAATTAAGTCAGTGTTGTTTGATAAATTAATTTCCTAAATGTGGATATTACTGTTAACAAAATTTTACATTGAACATATTTAAGAAACTTGTTGTATTTTAATTATTTGTTTTCTATTTTGCTGATTGTCCAGCCTTCTTTTGTGTAAACCGCCTAGAAATTGTCTGATTATGGCGGTATAGAAGAATAAAGTTATTTTATGTTATGTTATGTAAACAGCTGTCAAACTGTCCTATTTCCAAAAAACTACAGCTCTGCAAACTATCCCATCTGAAAAAGCACACTGGTATTCCTTTCTTTTTTTTTTTTTTTTTTAGTTCATTAATTTTATTGAATATTATAAGTAATATACAGAAAGCAGTTCAAATACATAAAAATTGAATAAGAACTAGTGATGTAGAAACAAAAGAAACCATAATTGCTGTTATTTGCATATAGTAGATTAGTAAGAAGAATTCAGAGTATTTGAAACTGCTAAGAAAAGAAATAGAGAGGATAGAGAAGCAAAGAGGATGAAGTAAAAAGAAAAAAGAGAGAGAGAAAAAGAGAGAGAAAGAGAAAGAGAGAGAGGCAAAAGTGTCTACAAGGCAGAATGAACATATGAATCTAAGAATGACCAAGGTGATTTATTTCGCACCAAATTTGTAGATAAACGAGATATCGTGTTCTTTTCATATGCATATGATTCGAATTTGTGGTACATGCTCAAGGAGTTCCACCAAAAGGTGTAGTCTAGTAGTGTGGGTGACTTCCAATTTTTCAAAATGTGCATAAGAGCTGTCACAATCATGGTGTCAATAAGTTTAGGAGGACAGTTTGATAGTGCGAAACAAGGGTGTTGAGAACGAAGGATTATAATGTCTATGGAAATAGCTTCTGAACATTTGGTAATAGATTTTATGGTGTCCCATATACGAGTCCAAAAGGAATGAACCATAGTGCAGTGAAGAAGCATGTGATCAAGAGTTCCAGGCTCTTTCAAACAGTTCCAACAGGTAGGGTCTTGTTTCAGTTTCGCTTTCCACATTCGAAATGGAGTCCATACTGCATTCCACATAACAAAGAACATTGATTGTGAAACTCTTGAGGATAATAGAGGACGATTTGTAGATGACCAGAAGAGTTCCCAATCTATTTCTTTCAAAACAGGGAAAGGTGTGTCTCACTGGTTGAGCTGCTGCCTCTGAGATCAAATCCTAGTGCAGCTCCCTGTGACCCAGGGCAAGTCCCCCAGTCTTCCAGTGCCCACCACCTTAAATGTCAAAGCAACAAAGCAGTTGCCCCACCCCCAAAGCAGGTCCTCTACAACTATCCCGACACATCATAGGCAGGGCCTGATTCATTCGTTGGGCTAGAGCAGGGGTAGGCAATTCCGGTCCTCAAGAGCTGGAGCCAGGTCAGGTTTTCAGGATATCCACAAAGAATATGTATGAGATGGATTTGCATGCACTGCCTCCTTGAGATGCAAATCTATCTCATGCATATTTATTGTGGACATCCTGAAAACCTGACCTTGCTCTTGAGGACCGGAATTGCCTACCCCTGGGCTAGAGGGATTATATTCAGGGCTCAAGGTTTGGATTAGCAAGTGACTTTTTTTTTATTTTCAGAAGTTTACAGAAATTTACCCAGAAGAATGGATAATACGTCTGGACATTTTGTCCAAGATTTTAATCCTTTATCTGCAGTTTTTTTTTTAATCTGCAGACTGTGATTGAGCCTTCTGGGGAAAATTCTATAACCAGCACTTAAATCAGTTCAAAAAATGTGGATCAGTTCATCACTTTTGTGGCGATGCCATCAGTGGTAAACCATTTCTGTTTCAGTTTCTATCCCACTTTTCACCAATAACTATGAGAAGAACGCTGCAGAGCTTTTGAAAATGATTCTAAAATCTTACGGGGCAAGAACAACAATGCAGCTAGGTTGATCTTCGCAAAAATCAAATTCGATCATGTTTCCCCGCTTCTGTCAAAACTTCACTGGCTTCCGGTGATTTCTAAGATTCACTTTAAATGTACCTGCCTAATTTTCAAGATCCTGCATGGCATTCTTCCTCCCCTAATCCCACTATCCTGGAATTCTTCGAGACCTGACACTATCAGTTCCACCCAAAAACTTAAACTATCTTTCCCCTCGTTAAAAGGTGTCATGTATGCAGGTAAATTAGGGAAATCCCTTTTCTTCAAATTCACTGAGCTTTGGAACAACCTCCCTGCCCCGCTGCGGAACCTAGGCTCATTCCAATTATTCCAAAAGCATCTGAAAACCTGGCTTTTCTCCAAAACGTAAAGCTATCTATTGAAAATGTAAAGCTAGCTATCCTCTTCATAACCCCTAATTTCTTATTATGTCCTTCCCTCATTTATTGAATTACCTGTAAACCGTGTCGAGCTCTATCTTTAAGGAGATAATGCGGTATACAAACTTAAGGTTTAGTTTAGTTTCTCTTCCTCTCTCTCTCTTTTTTTCTCTCTTTCTTTTTTCTCTCTCTTCCTCTTTTTTTTCTCTTTTCCTCTCTCTCTTTTTTCTCACTCTCTTCCACATTAAAAGGCATCATGTATGCAGGTAAATTAGGGAAATCCCTTTTCTTCAAATTCACTGAGCTTTGGAATAACCTCCCTGCCCCGCTGCGGAACCTAGGCTCATTCCAATTATTCCGAAAGCATCTGAAAACCTGGCTTTTCTCCAAAACGTAAAGCTATCGATTTAAAATATAAAGCTAGCTATCCTCTTAATAACCTCTAATTTCTTATTATGTCCTTCCCTCATTTATTGAATTACTGTAAACCGTGTCAAGCTCTATCTTTATGGAGATGATGTGCTATACAAACTGAAGGTTTAGTTTAGTTTCTCTTCCTCTCTCTCTCTCTTTTTTTTCTCTCTCTCTTCTTCTCCTTTTTCTCTCTCTTCCTCTCTCTCTTTTTTTCTCTGTCTTTTTTCTCTCTTCCTCTCTTTTTTTCTCTCTCTTTTTTTCTCTTTTCCTCTCTCTCTTCTTCTCTCTCTTTTTATTCTCTCTCTATCTCTTCTTCTCTTTTTTCCTCTCTCTCTCTCTTCCTCTCTCTTTTCCCTCTCTCTCTTCTTTTTTTTATCTCTTTCTCTTTCTCATTAAAAGGCGTCATGTATGCAGGTAAGTTAGGGAAATCCCTTTTCTTCAAATTCACTGAGCTTTGGAACAACCTCCCTGCTCCGCTGCGGAACCTAGGCTCATTCCAATTATTCCAAAAGCATCTGAAAACCTGGCTTTTCTCCAAAACGTAGTGTTATCTATTGAAAATATAAAGCTAGCTATCCTCTTCATAACCTCTAATTTCTTATTATGTCCTTCCCTCATTTATTGAATTACCTGTAAACCGTGCCGAGCTCTATCTTTATGGAGATGATGCGGTAGACAAACTTAGGGTTTAGTTTAGTTTAGTTTGATGAAAAGCCTAGAAGAATTTCTATAAGTTGAACAGAACATCTGAAACAATGACTAGGATTCACATAATTTTTAAAACAACAACAAGAAAAAGTGTCAAGAGTTTTTGAACTCTACGATTAGCTGAAGGCCGTGAAAGAGTTTAGCTCCTCTTCTAGAAAACAAAAATTAATTTGCTTTGGCCAAATTAAAATTAATTAAAATTATGCAATGTTGCCCTTGTGTTAATTTTAATGGTGAGGTTGTTGTGATTTAAGGCTACAATTAGTTCTAGTGTTTGAAAGAGAAGCGCTGTAATCGAGACAGGACATTTTAATAATCCTGGTTATAAACATTAAATACATCATCTTTAGGGACTCACAAACACATTGTAATTAACTTTTACAACTGAAATAAATCAGATTGCATTAGCATATTGCAAAGGAAAAAAAATCATTTCCATGATTGAAAACAGCTTCTGAAAAATATGTACAACCGGCTTTGCCCAAATATCAATACCAAACTTGATCTCTCTTTCCCCCCCCCCCATTCTGATGACGCCCAATAAAAGATATTGGCCTCCTGTTGGATCACGGTATTTATTTATTTATTTATTAAAAATTTCTTCTCCGCTTAATAACTAAGCGGATAACAACAAAACACACATATTTGAATGAATACAACCATAACATAACATAGCTTTATTTTTCTATACCGCCATAATCAAACAATTTCTAGGCGGTTTACACTAAAGAAGGCTGGAC
Organism: Geotrypetes seraphini; assembly: GCF_902459505.1. Taxonomy (NCBI): domain Eukaryota; kingdom Metazoa; phylum Chordata; class Amphibia; order Gymnophiona; family Dermophiidae; genus Geotrypetes; species Geotrypetes seraphini. Next base: position 68,829,801 of record NC_047097.1, on the reverse strand, counting down.
AATCAGCGAAATACAATAAAAATAATTAAAATACAAGTATCTTAAATATGTTCAATGTAAAATTTTGTTAACAGTAATATCCACGTTTAAGAAATGAATTTATCAAACAACGCTGACTTAATTACTTTTCGAAATGCACCATAAGACAGAATAACTCCACCAATACAATTATCCTGGCTCAAGGGATGACTTTCAATAGATCGCAGCGAGGTAGCTGCTCTGCTATGTACGAAACCATGACCCAGAATCAGGTTGTCTATGAATGATTTAGCACCGGGTTCCCCACGAACGTGCGGTGCCCTACGGGAGAGAGGCGGTCCCCTTCTTTCCTCGCTCCGGTCCCGAGGCGTGCGGCTCTTCTCACCGGCCGGTTAGCTATCCCTGGCCAACCGAGGCTCCTCGGTGCTGCAGTATCGTTCCTTTTAGGGGGGATTCTGACTTAGAGGCCTTCGTCCCATTGGCTCCTCAGCCAAGCGCATACACCAAATGTCTGAACCTGCGGTTCCTCTCGTACAGAGAAGGATTGCTATCGCAACGACGCATCATCAGTAGGGTAAAACTAACTTGCCTTACGACGGTCTAACTCCAGCTCACGTTCCACAACAAAACAATGTCATAAGAACTCTTTCTTAGCTATCTTAAGTATCACATAAACCAGTTGAAGATGGTTTGAAGGGTTTGGTGTATGACTTATAGAAACACACACAAAAAAAGTCCAAACCAATTCACTAGTTGCGTTTTTCAAAGGAGCCTGGAAATGCAATGAATTCATAAGCATTCTGGTGGGTCTGTAGCCATAGCCAATCACGTTTCTCCATGTTATTTATGACGTGAAAATGGTGAGCAGCCTCTTTCTGACTTCTCACGTCAAGACTAGTGCTGATGCTGGTCATGTTAAAAATGCTGACCTGCTAGATATTATTGATTTATAATATTTAGCAGAGCAGGGGCTTAATACTGAAGCAGTATCGTCTTTACGAAACATGCATCTTGGCGTTGCTGCGTTTATCATCTGGGTATTTATTGATTAAAAAATTGATATACCGCATAGAACTATGCGGTTTCCATACCACATACATAAAATTTTGTTTCCCTCCGATTATCACAAATAACATAGACATGTCTAAACAACCGTCCCTGTTATAATCAGGATAGAGCACAAAATCAATCAACAGAAATACAAGAAAGCTTTTAAATCATACAATTGATGTCAGAAAAATTCTAAAAGACGATAATCAACTGAAATATGCCTTAGCATAAAAAAGGCTTAATACCTTGCCGAGATTCTACAGAAAAGTTGGACAAAATCTAAAATATAACATATCAGTTAACTAAAAATATAAGAACTATACCTACTGTAATTTTAATAAGTTTTCAATATATGAGCCGATGGAGAAGCGTAGAGGCGTTCAGCTCCATGACTTCGGTATCTCGTATGCTGTGGAGTGACGCTTCTGATGGCTCTTAAAAAATTATATCTGAATGATGCCTATTGAATGGTTACAAATTCATTGCATTACAAGGCTCCTTTGAAAAACGCAACTACTGAATTATCATTATAAATTATAATTTATCATGATAGGGGATTCTAAAAAAATCCACATACCAAAATGACACTCAAAACCCACTCAATACTGATCTTATAAATTTTAAAACGTATTGCTGAATTAAAATGCTTTTATACCATAAATATTTCAGCTATTCTCAATTCATTTCGTTCATTAATTTCCTTGCTATTCCTTTAACTATTTGAGGTATTAAATTCAGCAAAACTCTATGTTTCTATAACCATAAAGCTTTATGACCTCACAATGCAGGTGTAAAGAGCCTTAGCCAATAGGGAGAGGAGGAGAGAGTGGATGCTCTGGATGGGCCATTTGGCCTTTATTTGCCATCATGTTACTATGTTTCTATAACCATAAAGTTCTATGACCTCACAATGCAGGTATAAAGAGCCTTAGCCTATAGGGAGAGGAGATGCAAATGTTAAGAGCCTTAGCCAATAGGGAGAGGAGAAGATAGTGGATCCTGTGGATGGACAGACTGGATGGGTCATTTGGCCTTTATCTGCCATCATGTTTCTATGTTTCTATAACCATAAAGCTCTATGACATCACAATGCAGGTGTAAAGAGCCTTAGCCTATAGGGAGAGTAGATGCAAATGTTAAGAGCCTTAGCCAATAGGGAGAGGAGGAGATAATGGATGCTCTGGATGAGCCATTTGGCCTTTATCTGCCATCATGTTTCTCTGTTTCAATAACCATAAAGCTCTATGACCTCACAATGCAGGAAGAGAAGATGCAAATGCATAAGAGCCTTAGCCAATAGGGAGAGGAGAAGATAGTGGATGTTGCAGATGGGCAGACTGGATGGGCCATTTGGCCTTTATCTGCCATCATGTTTCTATGTTTCTGTTTGCAACAATGTACTGACCTTAAGAAAAGAAACTGATTAGTGGTTTCCCAAGCAATACGTTTATTATAAATTCCCCTAAAATGAGGTCTTTAAATAAGCAAATTTGGATGGTGTGGAACATGGGAATCATATTTCCTTTGCGTTCCTTGGACTTCTATGTGTGGGAGTATGTAGTTTCCCCTGGGGCTGCAGTGTATTGATTTAAAAGAACAGTAAGTTAATTAAGACAAGAAAGACAGTCTACTGCATAATTAACAAGCCATTTAGCTAAAATCAATAAACTAATTGCCACGCCTACATTAGGAGAAAGTATTCTATTGAATACAACCAATTTATACCTGTATGTTAACAAAGTGACGGGGCTTTTATTTGGAAGGCTAACCAGATCTGTAAAGTGATAATTTATTGAACAATCAATTAAACTTTTTAGCCTTGCAAATATAAATAGGTAATGAGTAGCAGGAAGATTGTCTGTATACAGGAGTTGTACTTGGGAAGAATCATCTTTTAAATCATTCGGTTTCTCAAAGCACCAATGCAGCTTCCAGCTGACTCACGAAACCTGATTTACTGAGCCGTCTTTAACCCATATGCACCGAATAGGAGACAAAATCTTCCTAGATGAGATCCTGGAGGGGGGGGGGGAAGGGGTAAAACACGGACCTGACGGACCTCGCGGATCTAAAACCGCATGTCCTTAAAAATCTGAGGTCCGTGTCCGTTCCACTCGTAGTTTCTGTCTCTTACAGACCTCTATGAGCTTTTAGCGCTGACGGATCCGTCTCAGCATAGGGAGGGAAAAGTATTAGGATCCGTCAGCGCTAAAATCTCATCGTGGTCTGTCAGAGCCAGAGACTAGTGCTGGAGCGGCAGAGCAGAAGCCTTCTTATGTATAGGTTTAAGTCTGCCAGATCTTATTATAGTTTAAAGTAAGGGTACACTATAGTGAATCAGGCTTCCTGGATCGCAAATTGGAGGTCTCTTTCAGGAGATCCAGAAAACCCGGCGCTTAACAGCCGGGTTTTGCGCTCTACTTATCCTTTAAGCCCGACATAGAATTTGGCTCTGACAGACCTCGATGAGATTTTAGCGCTGACGGATCCTAATACATTTCACTCCCTATGCTGAGACGGATCCGTCAACGCTAAAATCTCATAGAAACTACGAGCGACACGGACACGGACCTCAGAATTTTAAGGACGTGCGGTTTTAGATCCACGAGGTCCGTCAGGTCCGTGAGGTCCACATTTTACCCCTTCCCCCTGGAGGGAGTGTATACCATCGCTTAGCAAAGAGAAAGTCAAGAACTTCAAATTCCTTGAGTATCCCATCCCTTGGCAAATGAAGCCGAGAGGGTCTCGGTCCTGACGCAACCAGAAACGACACATCAGGAAGAGAGCCAGTAACCTCCCTCGGAGGTCTCGGCCCTTAGAAGTCAGTTTCCTTTTGTATGGGTTACTAAACCCTCAGATACTTGAGAATCAATTTGACTAGTTCCATTTTGGCATTATATAAACATAATTTTCCACCTTAGCTTCGTGACATTGTCAAGCAAAGTTTTGGATGTCATTATTGACTCTACACTTTCATTTAACGACCATCTCAACACTTTGGTAAAAAAATGTTTTTTTAGTCTCCACATGTTGAGAAAAGTGAGATCCTGCTTCCACTAACAAGATTTTGCTGTCCTTGTACAATCAATCATCCTTTCCAGGCTGGACTACTGCAACTCCATCTATCTTAAGTCTAACCAAGAAAAGTCTCCAAAAACTTCTGCAGATCCAGAATACTGCGGCTAGGTTGATCTTTGCAGAAAGTAAATTTGATCATGTTTCCCCGCTTCTGTCAAAACTTCACTGGCTTCCAGTAATTTCTAGGGTTCACTTTAAGTGTGCCTTTCTAACATACAAGATCTTGCATGGCATTCTTCCTCCTCTAATTCTACTATCTTGGAATTCTACCAGATCCATCCAAAAACTTAAACTATCTTTCCCCTCGCTAAAAGGCATTATCTATGCTGCAAAACTAGGGAAATCTTTTCTTCAAAATCACTGAGCTTTGGAATAACCTTCCTGCCCTGCTGCGGAATCTGGTGCTCCTTCCAGTTATTCCAAAAGCATCTGAAAACTTGGCTATTCTCAAAAATGTAAATCTCGCTACCCTCTTTATAATCACTAACTCTTATTATGTTTTTCCTTTCTTATATTAAAGTTCCTGTAAACCGTGCCGAGCTCCAATTCTATGGAGAGGATGCGGTATATAAACTTAAGGTTTAGTTTAGTTTAGTTTAACAGAAGAGGCAGAAAGGAAAGCCAGAGAGGTGTCTCCCAGATAGACGGAAGACACGAGAAGCTAAGAGCGGATGCCAAGAAAAGAGTAACAAGAATTTCAGGGCAATTCTATAACTTGTGCCAAGGTGCCGGCACCACAATGGAGTGCTCTTAGCTCCAATTATACAATGGGTTCAGACCATGTTGAACTATTAGTACAAAGTTGCGTTGGAGCACTGCAATATAGGTGTGCCCGCTTAGGACAGGTCAACGGCTGGTGTAAGTTGGCGTACCTAAGTGTATCATGCAATGTGCTAGCATTCTATAGTTTGCTCACATCGCTTGGTGGCATAACCATGGCCCATCCATGCTCCACCCTGGGACAGTTCAGACCTTGCAGTCAGCCCTGACACCCAGAAAAAGAGAGAAACAGTGCTTCCAGGCAGTAAGAAAAAACAGCCATTCATCTGAAAGCAGTTCAATGCACCCAGAACTGTCTAGCCCCAGAACCCTTTTATGAGAGAGCAGGAAATTCTCATAGGTGACCACCAGGGGAGCCAGAGGGAGCTGAAGCTAAGTTAGGGTATTATGGTCCTACTGAACTTAAGCCTAGCTTACAGAAGTTCGGGTATGGAGTGGAAAAGAGAGAGAGAGAAATACTGGACCTAGGTAGGAAGCAGAGAGAGAATAGACAAAGCTGGGTGAGAAAGAGAGGGAGAGATGCTTACTCCAAGATGGGGGAAGCGGGGGACTAAGGAAGATATGGTCAAGGGGGTTAGGGACAAAAGGGGGGAGAGACAGAGAGATTATGCCCTGGGAATGTGGCATGAAGGAAAGAAAGAGGGAAGAGGCTGGACATGGGGAGGGACACAAAGAACAGAGGCTGGGAATGGAGGGAGCATAGGGACAGGGACACGGAAAGGTTATGATAGACACTGAGGAGGGACAGGGACACAGTGGGGAGGTGCTGGACAGGACAGATAGGAATGATGATTGCTGGACATAGAAAAAGAAGTCTCAAGAGAACAGGAAAACCCGGAAAGAGAATTAGAAGATAAGCAGAAAAGAAACACTGGGATTAAAGCAATACTCAGACAATAACTGAATAGAATATATCTTGCATTTGTTTCTGGTTCTGAAGTATTGCTGTACATGCAGAATCTTTCTGGTTGAGGTTTCCGGTTCATACGTCTATTACTGATCTGTAGTTCCTTGTTTCATACTTGTTGACAGTTTGTCTCTGTTTTGCTTGTGTGGACAAGGCGCAGTGTTCTGCTACTTTGTCATTTCTATATACAGTAGGCCTGGAATTTATTTATCTTTGCCAGGGTTGTGTTACTAGAGCTTTGAAGGTGTCCTGTCACTCCCGGTCCCCCCACAAAGACGGTGTAATAGGAGTCCTTCTTCATTTTTCCATGCGAGGCTCATTCAGGTCTAACTACCGAGGGGCACAAAACAAACAGACAGTGGGCAAAACTGAAAGGAGATATTTTAAGTGCAACTAATTGTTTTGGAGCCCTTTCACTGAGATGCACTAAGCAGGGCTGGAGTGAGCTATATACAGGCAGTGCGGCCGCGGCTCCAAAATGATGTCCTGTTCATTGCTTTCCCTATTTGGCTGTAAGGCAGTGGGCAGGATTGGCGCTCTAGGGAGCATGCCGCATGGGCACGTTTCCAGCTTGGGACAGTCCTGGTACTAAGAAATGGGGCATAGCAGGACTTTCCCGCTTGCTAAGCCCATTTCTAGTGTCTCCTTAAAACAGGGTCTTTTTTTTTTTTTTATATATATATATTTGTAGGACCCTTGCTCATTTTTCCATTAGCACACGAGACCTGCAAATATATCAACATGGGGACACTCGCTGTATTATCCAGTTAGAGCACACTGATGCAACGCACGAGCTGGATAACACTTCGATGCCCAGTCCTCACCACTCCTGAAAAATGAGAAAATTTTTTATAAAAATAGCACACCATTAATGCATACTGACAGGCAAAATGACTGCAAAACACTTTAACACTTTTTGCGGTAAGCCTTTTCTTTCACTCTAGGCTCAGGGAGACGGAGAGGCATTTGATAGAAGTCTACAAAATCCTGAATGGTGTAGAATGGTTGTAGTTATCTTTATTTAATATACTGCCTTTCCTACTCATATCAAAGAGGAATAGGAAAGTGAATTGATTTTTTTTTTACTCTTTCAAAAAGTATAAAGACTAGGGGATGCTCAGTGAAGTTACATAGAAGCACCTTTAAAACAAGTAAGAGGAAATGTTTTTTCACTCAATGAATAGTTAAGCTCTGGAACTTGTTGCTAGAGGATGTGATGACAGTGGTTAGCTTTGCTGGGTTAAAAAAAAAAGTTCTGGGCAAGTTTCTGGAGGAAAAGTCCAAAGTCTGTTATTGAGACTGACATAGGGGAAGCCACTGCTTGCACTGGGATCAGTAGCATGGAATGTTGCTACCCTTTGCGGGTTTTCTCAGGTACATGTGACCTGGATTGGCCACTGTGGAAGCAGCATATTAGGCTAGATGGACCCAGTATAGCTATTCTTATGTTCTTTTAAGCTCATATTAAGGCCTCTTTGCTAGGAAAGTAGATAAAAAGTACAATGAAATAAGGATGCTAGGATCCTAGAAAGAAATAACCAAAAAGGAAGACAAACAGCAGTATCTGAAAAAGCAAAGGGAAGCTGAGAAAGTAGTCAGGAAATAAAGATGCAAATGGAAGAGTAAGTAGTTAATAAAGTTTAAGGCTTGTTTTTTTATTTTATATGTTAGTGATAGGATGAAGTGCAAAAGTGGTGTTATAAGACTCAAACGTGTAAGAGAGGATATGTAGAAGGTGATGAGGGAAAAGGAGAATTTACTTAAAATATATTTCTGTTATGTATCACAGTTGGAGGGTCAGAAGTAGGACAACATAATCACTGGTTTTTGCAAAGCCGCGGAAGAGATTTCTACCACGGAATGGTGAGGCAAATGCGCTGATGTTCATAGAATTCGGAGCATTTACCTCACCGGCCCCACGGTTTTGTAAAAGGGGGCCAATGTTACTAATTCTTCAAATAATAGACAGGACATGGGAAGGATCCCTCCTTTCCTGGCCACTGCTGGACCATCAGGTCTCACGGCAGCCCCGACAGAGGCCCGCATGGTATCAGCAAGGAGGGGGAAAGGGTACAGAACCTGGGAAGGGAGGGGGGCTGGGTGCAGAGATTGGCAGGGCAGCGGAGGGAGGGAGGGAGGGGGGGAGCAGGGTACAGAGGCTGGCAGGGCAAGGCACTGCACTTGAATATTAACACACACACCCCGGTTTATATTCAGGTCAACCTTGTTTCCGCCTTTTTTTGGAGGAAAAAAAGGTTGCCTAGGTTTATATTCGAGTATATATGGTAAATGTGCAAATATCTTTATGCATTAGGTCTGTGTTTTTACGAGCTGTTAGAAGATAAAGCCCTAAAACTCAGCCTCTTCAGCTCATCATAAAGCAGCATGGATTTTTTTTTTTCTTTTTATAAGAAAAGCCATTCCATGGAATTCCCCTGTCTCAGTGGTACTCGTAGCAGTCACAAACTCCTTACAGATATTAGACAATTACGAGCTGCAAAGAACTTTTGATTCTAGATTTAATACCATTTGAGGGAACACTAAAAAAGCAAGTAATTGTTCCTTTCTGAGCTATTAATTATTAGGAACCTTCATCTCCAAATTAAAGGTAAATGCTTCTGGAATGAAACTTGCTTTCTATTTATTCAGAGGATTGATACGTGCCCCTTATGGGACTGGTCTTTTTTTTTTTTTTTTTAATCTGCTGTTCCTTGCTTGCACGCAAATGGTTACACTGTGGTGCCATTTATCTCTAATTTTGAAGACTGATTAGACTTTAATGTTATTCTCCATATAAGCTGAATTATCTTTTAATATATTCTCTAAGGTGGCAACCCTAATGGATGGCTCTGCAATGGATACCTGTATATATTTTCCTGCTATACATGTATATGTATGCCTATAATTAACTCATGTCCCACTGAATGATGCTGTAATCCCTATGGTAATCTGGGAATGCATGCCACAACCACATAAATGAAATCCAAACTGTTTAATTTGGATAGATAAAGCCACAGCACTTGATAGAATCAGTTCTGACATTGAAGTACACGGGCCTAATTTTATTCCTTTTGATTCTTTTACCTGCGAAATTTTAAGCATCACCTAGAACTTTTCGCCATGAGGGACACATTCGGTACTTCAGCACTTTTCAGCGGGCCATAGTAAAAAAATAAATAAATAAAATAACTCTAGATATATGAGTTTTACTGAAAGCAGCAAATTGTATAACTAATTACAGAGTATGTGAGATTAAATTATCGTACACTTCCCCCACAGTATGCTTGAATTCCATATTTATGCATTCGGTTATTCGCGATTTTTGACCAGAAATTATTTTTTTTCATTTTTCGGGCTATTTTTAGCCCTGTAAGCACCCCCCCCCCCCCCCGCCCAAGCCTTACCTGGTGGTCTAGCGGGTTTTCAGGCAGGAGCGATCTTCCCACGCTCCTTCCCCTTGCAGATCGCTCACAGGAAATGGCTCGAGAGACTACGGGAGCTCAAGGCAGCCATTTCCTGTGAGCGATCTACACGGGGCAGGAGCATGGGAAGATCACTCCTGCCTGAAAACCCGCTAGAACACCAGGTAAGGCTTAAGGGGGGGCTTACAGGGCTAAAAATAGCCAGGGGAAGCGAGGGATAAGGGCAGAACCAGCCCAAATAATATTCACGGTTTTTCCATATTCGCGGGCTGGCTCTGCCCCTAACCCCCGCAAATACAGAGGGGGAAGTGTATATTAATGACGACGACCAGCAAATTTTCATATTTTCATCACAAATTATAATAACCCTACTCTAATGATTAAGAAGGGGATCATGAACAGATCGGAAAAGGTTATCATGCCGCTGTACTGGGCCATGGTGCGACCCCCACCTGGAAAACTGCGTCCAGCCCTGGTTGCCGTACATGAAGAAGGACATGGTACTACTTGAAAGGGTCCAGAGAAGAGCAACTAAAATGGTTAAGGGGCTGGAGGGAGTTGCCCTACAGTGAGAGATTAGAGAAACTGGGCATTTTCTCCCTTGAAAAGAGGAGACTGAGAGGGGACATGATAGAAACATTCAAGATAATGAAGGGAATAGACTTAGTAGATAAAGACAGGTTGTTCACCCTCTCCAAGGTAGGGAGAACAAGATGGCACTCTCTAAAGTTGAAAGAGGATAGATTTCGTACAAACGTAAGGAAGTTCTTCTTCACCCAGAGAGTGGTAGAAAACTGGAACGCTCTTCCGGAGTCAGTTATAGGGGAAAACACCCTCCAGTGTTTCAAGACAAAGTTGGACAAGTTCATGCTAAACTGGTGAGGCTGGACTTATTTGGAGCACTGGTCTTGACCTAGGGGCCATTGTGTGAGTGGACTGCTGGGCAGGATGGACCATTGGTCTGACCCAGCAGCGCCAATTCTTATGTTCTTAATAGGACTGACCATACCATCTGAAGCTGTCATACAGGCTGGTATGTTACATTTACATCTTTGGGAGCTTGGGAGAACGTCAGCGACTACTGGGGGAGTAAGGGACGGCCATGCCTTCATGCCTCCAGTGGTCATCTGGTGAGTTTGGCCACCTTTTTGGTACCTATTTCTTATTAAAAGAGGTCTAGCGTCAAACGTCCAAGTTTTGCCCTGGAAGTTTTCTGCAATATTCCATTATTGCAGAAAAACGTCCAAATCACATCCATCGTAATCTCACCCAAAACATGCCCCGAATACTCCTCTTTGAGATTTAGAAGCACTGCAGACACATGGCAACGAAAACCGTTTCGAAAATGGCAAAGGGGATGATGATTTAGCAAACAAAACGTCCAAATACCAGTTTATGCCATAATTTTGGATGGGGTTTTTTTTTTTTTTTCTGTTTTGAAAATGAGCCCCACAGTAACATTATTTATTTATTTATTTAAAATATTTCGATCCCGCAAATCCAGCAATGCTAAGTGGGTTCCAAAGGTTCATACATAATATAAAAAAAAACTAAACTAAACAGGACAAAATCACAAAAAAGGACAAAATTTATATGCCAAAAGCTAAAAAAAATAAAAATTGATGGTAGATAAAGACCAGATGGATGGATAGATAGCCCTCAAAAATCTCCACCTTCTTTCCCTTGCTCTAAAAAAATAAATACAGTCAAAAATATTAGACTTTTTTGGCAGCGCATGATAGCGTTCTCCTCCTTGGAACACTAAGGGACTCTTTTACAGAACTGCACTAGCGGTTGCCCTGCGCTAACGGCCCCGAAGCCCATAGAGATTTAAAGGGCTTTGCAAAAGAGGCCGTAACTTTTCTTGCTCTATAATGGTATATACCTAATATCCAGTTGTCTTTGGAGTAATGCCTTTAACCATTAATACTTTCACATAAAAGCTACTTCAGCGTATTGGACTCTGTACATTAAAATGAATCCAAGATAATGTCTCCAAATTAGTACAGCCAAACTCTACGAATTCTCATTAGATGCATGGCTAAGATTTATCAGCTCTCATTTGGTTAATACGGGGCCTAAGTTTGGGTGTCTGGCCCTTACGGTAGGGGGTAAGCTAGAAACGGATGAAGTCTTTTGTCATGGCCGTGCAGCCTCGCTAATTTGCTCCACCTAATAAAATTACAAATGAATACAGCTTTTCACATTTTGCTTTTATAGGTTATAATAACCTTGGCACCCCCTAACCTCCTGCCAGCTGAATTAATCAGATCATATTAATATTTCTTCTTTCTTTTAACTGGTTCTTCTCTTAATTAAAGGGGCCAAAGATGTAAATAGGGTAGGTGACTGGAAACATGGTAGTAGGTTATAAACAAGGCTCATTAATAAGATGGATGTGCCGGCAGATTGTGAAAATTGCTTACTCTGCAAGTGTGCGTTTTATAATTTCCTAACGACTAAAAGGGCTAATGCCAGCCTCTATCTTTTTTTTTTCTTCTCTCTCTCTCTCTCTCTGCAACATATATAAAACATGGTAATTTTAGAACGCTGGGGAAAAAAAAAAAAAGCTAAACGCGGTACCCTATTAATCAACAAGAATAAAGGTCACCTGTTTCATAAGCCCACTTTCCCCACCAACCAATCCCTCAAATGTGTAAAAGAGAAAAATTAAAAACAGAACTTAAATAGTAATTTAATTTAGCAAGGGGTTTATTTACTAAACTGTACTAAAGTTAATGGTTCAGCTTGCTAACAGCAGGTCTTAATTTGTGTGTGTGTGTGGGGGGGGGAACGTTCTGGAACTCAGCCTCCATTGCAGCAGGGGTATTCTGCTCTCAAGCAACCTGCAAGGAAGAGCAGAGAACAGTCCCTACTCTCTAATCCAACCCCCCTCTTCTCCTGTTGCCCCTGGCCCACCCAAGCCTCTCGGGGCTCCACGGTTCCACTTCCCTTTTACCTACACATTAAGCCCTGGCTAGCAGTTAATGTGAATAGAGAATGACACGGGGAAAAATTTTTCCCCGTCCCCGTGGGAACTCATATTCCTGTCCCGGCAAGTTCTTTTTTCTGTCCCTGCCCCATTCTTGCAAGCTCCGTCCTCATCTGCACAAGTTTCAAACACTTTAAAATCGTACGTGTCCGAGGACTCACGGGGATGGGGAAAAATTTGTCCCCGTGTCATTCTCTATGTGAAACTGAAAAAATCCTCCTAGATAAATTCTCCCCCAAAACCTCCACTTAAATAATCTCTTCCTCCCCAAAACACCAACCAAGTATTCAGATCCCTGAAATGTAACGTAATCTTATTTGTACTCTAATTGTAATCTATTTGTTATATCACACAGTAACGTACAGTCAATTTAATATCCAATTTGCAAGTTCTTCCGGAATTAATCCAGGTACCTCTCCTCCCTTGTAACCAAACCCCCCCCCCCCCAAACTGTTGTAACTTCACTGGAAATGTCCAGTTAGCTCTTTTGTAATCCACCTTGAACTGCAAGGCATAGGCGGAATAGAAGACCCTAATGTAATGTAATGTAATGTAATATAAAACATTCTAATCACAAAAAAATTAACCCCTTTTTTTTATTAAGCCACAGTAGTGGTTTCTACCACGGCCCAGAGCGCTAAATGCTCTGAAGCTGCTCCGACACTCGTAGACCTCCAAGAATTCTAGCTCCATCCATAGAATTATTAATGCATAAAAGTTTGAAGAAAACCGAGTAAAAAGTTATATTCACCTAATGAAGAAGTTGGCAAACTCCTTTGAGACTAAACTACTAAAGCTAATTTTGTAAACCTTTTAGTTTCAAACGATTTAGATATTTTTCAAATAAATAAATAATCAAGTAAAAATAAATTTTAAAGGCTATACCTCAGAAGGTCATTTCCCTCTAAATGTAGAGATTTAGAAATAATTGAAAAGTATACGCGTACATTAATTGGGAGGTTGGACTGTTCGTATATACTAATTGGAACTCTGCCATATTTGCATGCGGATCTGTGCATAAGCATACATAAATGCAAGAATTCTGCCTAAGCGCTGCTCTTTAAACGTGAACCTGACTTGCCTCCGCATTCAATAAATGGCGCTCAAAACTACACATGCAAATTTACGTTCACACTCATTTTGTGCATGCAATTTGATTAAGAAATCGATTACTGCCCAGAATTGGGTGCTAGCAACCAATAATTGATGCTAATTGCTAAAAGTTTGAATGTACGCGCGTATCTCGCTAGGCGCTCTCCATAAAGAGGCGTGTGTACATTTTTCAGCCAGCAACTGAAAGGGGCATGGCCACGGGAGAGGGGCGTTCACTAAAGATGTGCACAGAAGTAGAGAATATGGAAGATCCACGTCTAATTTAGGGGCAAGGATTTAACCAAGTGTCAGTTGGTGAAAGTCTTCGTGCCCAAGGTTGGAATAGATCCTAGCATCAGTGGCACAGTAAGGGAGGTGGATTGCCCCCCCCAGGTGCCATCCTGGTGGGGGCATCGGCACATCTCCTCTCCGCCACCCCGTACATCCTCAGCTCTTCGCTCCCCCACCCCCCCCCTATCTCTTTGGCTCTTCATCAGTACAAGCAGCATCTCCAGCCTGCTGGTCGCACTGGCCTCTGCTCTCCATCTGAAGTCACTTCCATGTCACGCATGTATGTGACATCATCACATCACAGGCATGCATGCTCGGAGACCCTCCAGACGTGTCCCTGAGCTCGGAGCCTTCCAAAACCTGGACAAACTGCCAGGTTTTGAAAATCCGTCCAGACAGTCCTCTAAAATGAGGCTATGTCCGGATTTTCCCAGATGTCTGGTAACCCTACACCTCACCCTCCATTTTCCCAAGTACTGCCGGAACAGATAGGGAAAATAGAGTACCTGAAGAGAAAGAAATGTGAACTGCATTGATCCAAACATTGAAAAATCCAGTATATCATGCACCAATAAGCCGTAAATGTGAAAGAGAGGGAGAAAAAAAAAGCTTTATCTGGACAATCAAAAGTGCTCTACCGGAATTTTCAGTGCCACTCACCATTTGTTTAATGATGCTGAATATCCATGTTTTATTTAACTACCATGGCTGGCAATTTTTTTTTTTTTTTTTAAATGCTGATTGTAAGGGCTGAATGTTGACCTGGATCTGTCTAGCACTGAAGCAACGCAACAGAACAGGAGTGAAGTCTACAACAGCAACCCATAATTTACATTACAGAGGCAACAGCTCTGTGGCGTGCAAAACTGCTCACATTTTTATGCATCCTCCTTGAAGGAGTTTGCACGATATGCTATGCTGGTATAGGTGGGACATCAACTTCAGACCATGAATTTCCTTCCTTTCTAAGGCTAGAACCTCTGGTCCTTTGTTGCCCACAGTATAGCAGTCATAGTTCCAGCTAGGCCTCTTTCTTCTTGGCTAATAAGTCTGTATATAAAGAAGTTATTTGTATATGACTTTAAAGTCTTCTTCAATCACTCTCACGATTGAATGTAGGTCTGCTGATGCCTCCAGGCTGCTGGTTTAATAACATCACTTTGGGGATGATCCGACAAGGAGGTGGTTTGATTCAGACCTTATTTAGCCTCAGTTCCAAGTCCAAAGTTCACCTGCCTATGAACTTCTTAATCAAATCAGAGAGGTTTTGCTTCCATTTTGGTGACTTTGCACGATGTTATTTATTAATGGGATTTTATGTCAGAGCCAAAATGTCACCTAGGATGGAAAAACTCAGAAGCAGTCATAAAATGGTGCCTCAAGCCATTAAAATGTCTCTTATGAGAAGGTCAGCAATCCCCATCAAGTGGATGCTTGGTTACTGCTTTGACTTCACAGGTGATGTCAAAGTTATTTTGATTTTGGTTTTAAGGTTGCCCCAATATCTGCTCCTTTATGAAAATTTATGTAACCTTCATATCTGTTCAGTACACTTTCTTTTAACCTTTGTCAAATTTTATTCTTAGATATGAAAACCTACTGTTAAGATTGTAAAATATGAAAACCAAAATGTGCTTTTTAACAGAAGAAATGCATCTGCAAACTTTTTTTTTTTAAAGTCATAGACAATAGCATTCCTTGCAGAAATCTTACATTTATAATCTCATCGATGTTGCTTCCAATAAGACCAAGAAATTTTTATGTATTCCGGACTCATTAGCCCCCTCTAGTGTAGCCACTTTCCTTGCATCAGCCTTCTTTGCTAAAATATTTTTACTTTTAAAGTCTCTTTTCTCTGCCACTTTAGTTGTTGCTTCTGATTCCCTTCTTGGGGTCCCCCTTTTGTCTCTGTCCATCATCCCCTTTCCTCTCGTTACTTCATTCAGTTCTTGAGAGCTCTGTGGCTTCCCTGTTGGTCTGGATGTTTCTTCTGTCTATCTGTCTTACTCTTCCTTGGATCCTTGCTATGCTTCCCTGATTGTTAAATTGGCTGTCATTTTTCTGCTTGGCATCCTTCTCTCTCTGTAGGCCCTATCTCTAGGCACCGCTGCCCTTTTGTGAGAAGTAAGATTTCTGTCCAACCTCTAACTTGCCTTTTCTTACAAAGGATAATGAAAAAGTTGGTCATAAGAACATAAGAAATGCTGCTGCTGGGTCAGACCAGTGGTCCATCATGCCCAGCAGTCCGCTCACAATGCGGCCCTTTGGTCAAAGACCAGCGCCATAACTGAGACTAGCCCTACCAGCGTACATCCTTGTTCAGCAGGAACTTGTCTAACTTTCTCTTGAATCCCAGGAGGGTGTTTTCCCCTATAACAGACTCTGGAAGAACCTGGGTGAAGAAGAACTTCCTTATGTTCATACAGAATCTATCCCCTTTCAACTTTAGAGAGTGTCGTCTCGTTCTCTCTACCTTGGAGAGGGTGAACAACCTGTCTTTATCTACTAAGTCTATTTCCTTCAGTATCTTGAATGTTTCGATCATGTCCCCTCTCAATCTCCTCTGTTCGAGGGAGAAGAGGCCCAGTTTCTCTAATCTTTCGCTGTACGGCAGCTCTTCCAACCCCTTAACCATCTTAATCGCTCTTCTCTGGACCCTTTCGAGTAGTACCGTGTCCTTCTTCATGTACAGCGACCAGTGCTGGACGCAGTACTCCAGGTGAGGGTGCACCATGGCCCGGTACAGCGGCATGATAACCTTCTCCAATCTGTTTGTGATCCCCTGCAGCTGCAATTGATTAGATTGTATCTGTGCTTCTTAGTTCCTGAGACCTATCCTCAGCCTTCAGACTGATGGATCATGATCTTCTCCGCCTTAAGAATTAGGGATCTATAATGTTACCTTGAATTGATTTACACCTTGTCTCATTCACCACTCTTTCCAGGTCTTCTCAGGTTCCTTACATTGTTTCTTGTGGTGTGTCCCTGAGATCTCTGATAGCTCCCACTGGCTTTGATATTTTCCATGCTCCACTCTCTCTCTGCTGATTCAGTCACTTAGCCCCTAATTATGTACTGATAAGATATAAATTCTCTTCTCTTCAGCTCAGAGAAGAGACGTCTCAGGGTTGATATGATAGAGGTTTATAAAATACTAGGAGTTGTTTTGGACCAGCATCTGACCATGAAAAACCAGATAGATTTGGTGGTACATAAAGATTATTATACTCTATGGAAATTGCGAACTATCAAACCATATTTTGAGTTCAGACTTTTGGTTCAATCCTTGTTATTGAGTCTTCTTGACTACTGTAACATCATTTATTTGACGATTGCTAAGAAAGGCATGACCAAATTGCTACTGATTCAGAATACAGCGGTCAGGCTGATTTATGGCCTGAAGAAGTACGACCATGTTACGCCAATCTACTATGAATTGCATTGGCTACCGATGGAGGCTCGAGTTCTGCTTAAGTTGGGTTGTTTCTGTCACAAGGTTCTGTATGGCACAGCTCCACTCTACCTGGTTGATGGATTTTCTATTGCATCGCACAAACACAGTCGAAAATCTCACGCCTTGTTTAATTTTCCCTCTGAACAGGGTTGTAAAAGCAAAAAATTTCTTTGGCATTTCAGGTAGCTTCCCATGTTAAAGAATTTCGATCGTTATTACTTACTGCTTATTCCTATAAACGTGGATAACCGCGGGAAATAATCCCATGTCATTTTCTAATGTCTATTTCAACCTCGGTCCTTCTACACCAGCATTCTTCAACACAAAGCTTGAGAGTCAGTGGTTGTGGCCATTCATACTCTGATTCTTATGTGAGTCAAGGATAATGAAGCCATTGTGACATCACCGATGTGATTGGCTCTTAGGCACTAGTGGAATGAGGCATTATGACATCACAATATCTGCTCTGGAATGTTGCTGCTCAATCTCAGCATTCTTCAATGCAAGGCTTGAGGGTCAGTGGTTGTGCCCAATTATACTCTGATTCTTCCCTCTCTCTTTAAAGATTGACATGAAGATGGTTTCCCGCGGTTATCCACGGGGACGGGGACGGTGATAAATTTTGTCACCGTGTCATTCTCTAGTCTGTAGTGCTGAAAAGCCAACACAGCACTGTACAATCTCTTCCTTTATATTGCTGGCTTTTGAGTATCAGTCAAACTAATTTTTTTTTTTTTTTTTTTTTTACTAAGACTCTGTGATAGACCTGGTATTTGACCAATGGTCACTGATGTAATTCTTTCTTTTTGCTACTTGATTAATGTGCTAGTTATTCATGGAAACACAATTTCGTCATCTCTGTTAAGTCTGACACTTCCTTCGGATAAATGAGCCCAACATGTGACTATGAGTTGCCTTTATTGTCTTGCTTGGATTCAAAGATCACCTTATTACTTTGCAGTTCAAATATTACTTTGAATTAGTAGCACCTACATGGATAATCAGGCAAAACCCGGGGCTCCTAATAAGTATTGTATCACATCCAAACTGGAACACATCAAATTGAAATATATGTACTTCAAGAGTTTTGCCAAACATGACTTGCTGAATACTGATGAAGGTTGCAAGTTATTGTGTAAGCATTCTGTGAAAGATAAATGTCCCGCCATACCAAGGACACTTGGCCAGGCTTTTTGGAAGTGTGTGTATATGTGTGTTTGTTTTTGAAGGTCTGACAAGGCAGTCTGATCATTTCCTCATTTTCAGGCCTAACCACCGTTTGGCATAAGGCCCCACTCTCTGAAATGTTATTATTCTGTCGTGAGCCCTTCTTCAGTCAGGATGTTACTTCATTTCCAGCTTTTGTCCTGGTTTGAATGTGAATGATGCTCTTTCAGCAATATATGGTCCTTTAAACTCTCTGCTTTAGCCTTACATAAATATACAACTCCACTCTCGGCCTATAACTCACTTCAGGCCTGGAAAAATAGTGACTTCCTTTATTGGTCAGATTCTCTTGAAATTCCCAACAGCTGTATGTTCTCACCTCAGAGGATCCTTATCTTCAAGTTTCCATTTGTCTCAGCAGTATTTCTGAGGATTGCCAATAAAAATGATTCCCGTTTTTATTACCCTTGAGAAAGGAGTGAATAGATTTTCCACTGAAAAAGCCCAATGTTACACACACACTCATATGCATATACAAAAACAGCTTACCGGAAGACATGTTTGGCTTTCAAAATTCATGTGCCTAAAATATTTTAAAACTATGCTGATTTCCAAAATGTTTGGTGGGGGAAAAAAATCCTGCCAGTGTCAGAGACGCAATATTGAACAGGAAACGTATTGTTTCATTCTAGTCAGAAGAATATGTGCAGATGGATAGATGGTTTGCTGAGATTTTCCACTGAGAGACAGCAACTTTTTTTTCCCATAATAGTGATGTTTTTTATTATTACAAACGATTGCATTGTGTCGTGTTTCTATGCTGCACCAGGATTTTCAAAATTAAATTGGAAGAGGCTGACCAGTTCATAAGTATAGAAGCGATTGTTCCTCAGTTGACACACTGGAACAGGTGACTTTTACAGTTTAGAAAAGTTCCTCACATTTCTTAATTTTCTTCCTAATAATGAATTAAAAAAAAAAAAAAAAATACTCATCACTATCAAGAAAAAAATAATTTCATTAGGGAGCTTTGCTGACTTGAGACAATCGGCTCAACTATTAGGGCCATGGATTATGTTTTATACTTAATCAATTCAACAGATAAATACGATGATTATTTTTCTTTTTCTTTGCTCCTTTTGAAAGTCAAAGAAGCCACATTTGGTTACTACAATTCCCAGGGATATTGGCCAAAGACCCACATAACCCCAAACATTTTCAAGGACACTCAAATTCCAACCCCTCCAGTCCTAATTCCCCACCCCTTCCATGTGGGTGCCCCCCATTCTACCCAACACAGGATCTCCCACTTCCCTCCCCTGACCCCACAACTCCCCACCCCTCCCACCTTTCCAACAGACAGGATAGATCCGCTCCCAGGCGGATCCAATCAATGGTGGTCCAGCGGGGTGGTGGGTAGTGGCTGTCAAAATACCAACTAGAGGTCTGCACGAGAACGGGGATTGCAGGAATCCCGCAGGTCCCACAAGGATCCCCCCCCCCCCCAGATTCATGGGACTCCCGTGGGGATGGAACCAGGGTTCCTGAGGCCTGGAAAGAGAATTAGTAGAAGATAGACAAAAGCAGAAACTGGGACCAAGTTGATGGAAAACCAAAATGTCCCACCAGCTACAGCAAGGGAGATATTCATTTTGAGGGGGGCTAAGCTCAAATTGGGAGGCCCAGGCTCCTCTCATGGTTATGCCACCAATTGTTTTTAGTACTTGTTGAGTTTGTTGTGGGGTTTCCAGTTCAGTTTTGGCACATTTTTCTTATGCAACCCTTGTCCTGAAAAGTGCTTGTTTGATTCTTTAGTCATCGCTGCATTAAAAACCATTTGTGGATCTTGGAAGGACCCCTCACAAGTTACCTATGCCAGATGGTGGAACCAGATTTGTTTGCTCTACAGATAAGAGCTTTATATTGCCAAAAAATCAAACTCTTATTTCTTTTAGCAAAAAATGGTTGACCCTACAGTGACATAACCTAATGTCTATTCTAATTCTTTCCGGTGATGTATGCATCTGTTCACTGTTATTTGTTTATATTATATTTTATTGCTGGTTTAAATAAACTAAGACTTTAAAAAAAAAATCAAAACTGTCAGAAGTAATTGCTGCTTTTTATGGGGACAGGTAGGAACAGAGGAGATTCCTCACGGGGCCGGGCAGGGATGGAGGGGATTCTGGCAGGGACGGATGGGCTTGAGTGGGATTTCTGTCCGTGTGTAACTCTCTACTCTGCACCCCTCACCCCCTCCGCCACCCGTTGCAGGCCTCTCCCCGGGCCTGCCTTCAGCCCTGGTGGTCTAACAGCGAGCCAGGACAGGAGCAACCCCTCCTGTGCCCTGTCCAGGCTACCTCTGCACCCCTGCTCCCTTCTCGACCCATTGTAGGCCTCCCCAGGCCTGCCTTGAGTCCTGGTGGTCCAGCAGTAAGCCAGGACAGGAGCGACCCCTCCCGTGATCAGTCCAGGCCACCTCTGCACCCCTGCTCCCTCCTCAACCGATTGTAGGTCTCCCCGGGCCTGCTTTGAGTCCTGGTGGTCCAGCAGTGAGCCAGGACAGGAGCGACCCCTTTCGCGTTCAGTCCAGGCTACCTCTGTGCCCCTGCCCCCCTCCTTAACCCATTGTAGGTCTCCCCGGGCCTGCTTTGAGTCCTGGTGGTCCAGCGGTGAACCAAAACAGATCCTCCTACACTCCAGCCCTGTGCAGAGCCACTAAAGGAAATGACTGCTGCGTGTTCCAACGACAAGCTCGCGAGACCGCTGTGAGGTCAGATGTGCTCAACCACAAAAAAAGCCATTTCCTTTAGTGGCTCTGCAAGGGGCAAGAACGTAGGAGGATCGCTTCTGCCCCGGTTCACCGCTGGACCACCAGGGCATGCAAGGTAGGCCTTTTCAGGTGCGGGAGATGAGAGGGAGGTGGGTTGTTGCGAAGAACACGGGAGAGGTCGCTCCTGTCCCAGCTCACCGCCACACAAGACAGGCCTGGGGGAGGGCTGCAACAGGTCTGGAAGTGGGGCAGGGGAATGCACGGCTAAATGACTCAAATATAAACCGAGACCGGTCCAGAGAATGGCCACCCGGATGGTCTCGGGACTGAAGGATCTCCCGTACAAAGAACGGTTAGATAAATTACAGCTATACTCGCTCGAGGAGCGCAGAGAGAGGGGAGACATGATCGAGACGTTCAAGTATCTGACGGGCCGCATCGATGCAGAGGAGGATATCTTCTTTTTCAAGGGTCCCACGGCAACAAGAGGACATCCGTGGAAAATCAGAGGCGGGAAACTGCACGGGGACACCAGGAAATTCTTTTTCACCGAAAGGGTGGTTGATCGCTGGAATAGTCTTCCACTTCAGGTGATTGAGGCCAGCAGCGTGCCTGATTTTAAGGCCAAATGGGATCGACACGTGGGATCTATTCGCAAAGTAAAGGCAGGGGAGGGTCATTAGGGTGGGCAGACTGGATGGGCCGTGGCCCTTATCTGCCGTCAATTTCTATGTTTCTATGTTACTTTTGGGCCATTTTTTGGGGTACTGCCAATAACCGATTGTTAGAACTTAATTGACTAATTCATTTATGTGCAGATCTGGGATCTGCCTCCAAATTTGGTAAGCTACACAGCATCTGAGGTCTCTGTAATTTTGAGCGTTTTAATTGAGAACATTACAAAGATTTTGAGCAGGAAAAATTCTCAATATAAGATTGCAAAAAGTGTACAATCGGATCAGCCTGTTTCTCAGAGAGCCGTGCAATTTTCCCATGCTCATAGGCTCCTCTTGCCAATGAGTAAGCCAAACAGATCTAATTTAGCTAAATACTTTTACAAAAGAGAGATATATGCGTTGTATTATACCATGGTAATAACTGCTGTAAAACACAGTGACATGCTGTTTCACATTGAAGCATAAGCTTTTTCCAAAGTATGCCCAGAGTGTTTGTAATTGTTATTGGGTCCAGATGTGTCCTCGTGTCAGTAGGAAGCATTCTGAATTGGCTCAGATGTCGGCAATGTAATTAGCTCAAAGCCCTGTGCGCTCGGTTTCTAGTGGAGGCACGAAACTGATAATAAAACAAAGAAATGGAAGCCGCAGAAGGTTAAAAACCGGCCTTCGCGGTGCTAAAGCTAACGCAGGTGATTATGGACTGTCTAGCGTGGCAATAGGAAGAAGGCATAAAGTCTGAGAAGTAGACGGGAAATGCTGGCCGGGTGGCTTTTACGAAGCCAGTTTCCAAACGCTGCACTGTATAAAGAGAGTTAATATATGGAACGACGAGTTCTCTGTTCAAAGAGTTTTCCGAGCCAGAATTAAGAGTATATTAAAAGGATGATTTAATTTTTTAAAGAACTCCCAAATACTCCGCCTGTCAAGCACATTTTACACGTGGAAAAGGACTCGGCAAATTGTGCAGAGGCATACATAGGTCATCAGTAGTGCCCAAATTCTGCATACGGCACCGTAATTTGTGTGCGCAGATCGGCGTGCACAGCTGACTCGCACACATAAACCCGTTAGTTAATGCTGACAATTGGCAATTAGCATTGACAGCTGGTAATTGAGGTTAATCGGCACTCATTAGAAGTTGTACTCACGACTTGGTAGACCCAGTCTACAAAGTGCTGTGTCAGCTCTAAAGGGGGCGTGGCCAGGGAAGGAGCATGAGCGTTTCTAAAATTGATGTGCACTGTCATAGAATATGGCCGATCCATGCGGGTTAGTCACAGGCCTGGTTTTCCTTGACCTAAATCAGTGTCTCGCAAACTCTCCGGCCGGCGGCACACGAAATCCAGTTCCGCCGAGTGAACAAATGCTTCCCTTTCCTTCCGTTACTTCTGCGAAGCCAACTGTGTCTCTGGAATTCAAGCTTGCACTTGAGTCTTAATCCTCGATGCATCTTCTCAAAGAAAAATCTCAGGCTGGAATTTGAATTTCTGCCGTCTTAACTTTGGTTTTGACAATGATTTATGAACCAGGAAAAAAAAAAAAAAAAAAAAGATGGCTTCATTTTCGTAAGCCAGTCCGGTCAAAGAATGACTTAAAACTTGTTTTGACTTGAAAAGTGAAAAGAAAAATGACAAGACGTCAATAACAGTTGAGGCACTGAACTATCGTTTTGCAAAATTACAGTTTTGGGCTGGTTGTTGAAATCTTCAGTTATTCTACATTCCTTTATTATGCTGGAGAGGATATTTTTAAGATGAACTATATCTGTATCTCTTTATGTATAAATAAATACATAAAGCCCCATTTTGAGGAAAGAACTGAGATGTCCAGGTCCGATGTGCTCAATTTCTCTAGCATTTTAGAAGAAAACACTGCCAAGCACAGAACCTCTTGTAAAATATGTAGAGAATGACACAGGGACAAATTTTTCCCCATCCCGGTGGGAGCTCATTTCCCCGTGAGTTTTGTCGCTGTCCCTGTCCCCATTCCTGCAAGCTCCGTCCTCAACTGCACAAGCCTGAAACACTTTAAAATCACAAGTGTTCGGTGCTTGTGCAGTTAAGGCAGAGCTTACAGGAATGGGGACAGGGACAGCGACAGCGACAAAACTCACAGGGACGGGGAAATTGAGTTTCTGCGGGGACAGGGACAAATTTGTCCCCATGTCATTCTCTGCACTGCACCACTCTAGAAATCAAAATGTTGTAAAAGTGAGCCAAGTGTAGGACAATCGAGGCATTGTGACATCACTGATGAGGTTAGCTCTTATTGGTGGAATGAGGAATTATGACATCACAATACCTGCTCTGGTTATCAGAGGCTGAAACTTTTCACACTATTTATTTATTCAATTTTCTATAATGTTCTCCCAAGTAGAGAATGACATGGGGACAAAATTTTCCCCATCCCTGCAAGTTCATTTCCTGCCCCTGCCCCATTCCTTCAAGCTCTGACCTTATCTGCACAAGCCTCAAACACTTTAAAATCATGTGTTCGAGGGTTGTGCGGTTAAGGCAGTGCTTGCAGGAATGGGGCAGAGACAGGGACAGCGACAAAACGTGCGGGGATGGGGAAAAATTTGTCCCCGAGTCATTCTTTAGTTTCAGGCATGCATGTATATTTTCCAGCATATGCAACAGGAACAGCATTATTTTTAAGAACATAAGAATTGCCACTGCTGGGTCAGACCAGTCAGTGTGGTGGCCCCCAGGTCAAAGACCAGTGCTCTGAATGAGTCCAGCCTCACCTGTGTACGTCCCAGTTTAGCAGGAACTTGTCCAGCTTAGTCTTGAAACCCTGGAGGGTGTTTTCCCCTATGACAGACTCTGGAAGAGCGTTCCAGCTCTCCACCACTCTCTGGGAGAAAAAGAACCTCCTTAAGTTTGTACGGAATCTAACCCCTTTCAACTTCAGAGAGTGCCCTCTCGTTCTCCCTATCCTGGAGAGGGTGAACAACCTGTCCTTATCTACTAAGTCTATTCCCTTCGGTATTTTGAATGGTGGTGAAACAATTAGCCGTGCTACGTACTTTCACAGACACGTCTCCCTCATCTGCCATGATTAAATGTACAATATTCAACTTCACACGTCAACATTTTGCAGAAATACTTCCTTGGGTTTTAGGACTAGGAAAAGAAAGTGCTTAAATGTCCATCCTTATAACCAAGGGACATTGTGTTTTTCTTGACTGCTGCAAGAGCCACGTGTGAAAGGAGCTAGTAGAGCAGATCAAATTGTCCCCTGACCCTCCAGATATCAAACTTACCACCCGATATTACTGAGATTGGTCTCCCTGTGTGTGGGGGGAGGGGAGGGGTGGGGGGCAAAGGCCATCTGTAGTCACACTTTCTTCTTTAGTTCAAACTGGTACCTCTGACCTCCTAACTACCGTCTTGAAGTAGTGCCCCTAGGGATCAAGCTGACAAATGAGGTACAGCATAAAAGACATATTTTTTATACAAATGCCACACTCGATAATATAGAAAATTAACCCTCCACTTTTACAAAACCGCGCAATTACTATGAGCATCAGAGCTGTTACTGCCACGGTCGCCACTAAAAACTGTGCTATGGTTTTGTAAAAAGGAGGGGGGGGAGGGGGTTATTAAAATAGTTGGGTCAACATAAATAATTAAAATCTAGGGGTGTGCATTCATTCGAAATGACATGTTTGTATTTACGTTGTTTCATGATATTTTTGACTCAAACCAACAGGGGAAAAAAAATGGAAATAATGTTTTTTCCCCTATAGTGCCTATCAATAGATGCACTATTGCACATGTGGTTGCACTATTGAGCTATAGGGTGCACTCTTTGAGCAACAGTGCATATTATTGGTAACATTGGCCCAAAGTGATATGTTTACAGAGAGAGAGGGAGAGAACGAAAGAGGGAGGGAGAGAGAGGGAAAGATAGAGAAAGGGAGAGAGCGAGAGAGGGAGTGAGGGAAAAAAAAAAGAGAGAGAGGGAAAGATAGAGAAAGGGAGAGAGAGTGGGAGCAAGAGGGAGAGGGAAAAAAAGAGAGAGAGAGGGAAAGATAGAGAAAGGAAGAGAGCGAGAGAGGGAAAGAGAGAGAGAGAGAGATGGAGAGAGCGAGAGGGAGAGAGAAAAGAGAGAGAGAGAGAGAGGGAAAGAGAGAGAGAGGAAAGATAGAAAAAGGGAGAGAGCGAAAGAGTGAGGGACAGAGAGGGAAAAAAAGAGAGAGAGAGAGAGGGAAAGATAGAGAAAGGGAGAGAGCGAGAGAGGGAAAGAGAGGGAGAGGGAGAGGGAAAAAAAGAGAGAGAGAGAGGGAAAGATAGAGAAAGGAAGAGAGCGAGAGAGGGAAAGAGAGAGAGAGTGAGTGAAAAAAAGAGAGAGAGAGAGGGAAAGATAGAGAAAGGGAGAGAGCGAAAGAGTGAGGGACAGAGAGGGAAAAAAAGAGAGAGAGAGAGGGAAAGATAGAGAAAGGGAGAGAGCGAGAGAGGGAAAGAGAGGGAGAGGGAGAGGGAAAAAAAGAGAGAGAGAGGGAAAGATAGAGAAAGGAAGAGAGCGAGAGAGGGAAAGAGAGAGAGAGATGGAGAGAGAGAGAGAGAGTGAAAAAAAGAGAGAGAGAGGGAGGGAAAGAGAGAGCAGAATCCAAACAAGATGAAAATCCCAGAAGTGATATGGGAAACTAAGCACAGTTAACATTTTTTGGCAGACACACCCCTGTTAAAATCTGAGAATCTAGACTGGATTAAACCACCAGGGACTTTTAAATCTCAGGGTGTGTTTCTGTAACAATTGCCAGTTCATAAATGATGATGCACCTTTAAACGTTCGAATGAAAACGTGATGGCATTGTTGCGGACATCGTTTGGTGCAACTGGAGATTTTCAAAGTGGTGGGTGGTAAATGTGTTGAAATCCCAACGGAGGTCCACAAGCTGCACCTGCTTTGCCCACATTTCATGAGCTTCTAGCAGCCTCCACAGAAAACATCCTCGTTCTGGACTTCAGCCTGAGGAGCTGAATATTAACTTCCTAATAATGAGTTTTTATTACTGCCGTGCCACTCCATTTTTGGTGTGAGTTTATTTCAGTTGTTTATAAGAGTGAAATTTTTATGGCCAAGTTCTACATGGGAATATTTACACTATTGGGAATACAGATCAGGCTGATTTCAAACGCTCCCCTCATGAGATCCCAAACTACTTTCTCTTTTAATGCACTTACAAAATGTTTAAATGAATGTTTATTTTCAAACAAGATAAAATATAAACAGCCATTAAGTCATGAAGAAAACAAGCACTTTTTTGTCACATTGCATCAAAATCCTAAACTCTGGGGTACTGTCTGCATTTAATATTTGATTCTTCAAAAAAGAATGCCATTTTAAAAAAATCTTAGTATTCAAATGTACGTCAACTCTGATTTGATGGATCAGTTTATTAGGCTTTTTTTTTTTTTTTTGCATGTAAAGCATATTTTAAAAATTGCATGCAGATATACACATGGAAAAGGTAGATATACTGCTACTACTATTATTAATTATTTCTATAGTGTTACCAGACGCACGCAGTGCTGCACAAAGAAGAAAACAGTCCCTGCTCAAAAGAGCTTACAATCTAAACAGACAGGACAGATAAACAGGATGTCCTGGATACAGTTAAGGGGAACGGTTAATCAGCTGGCTGGGTTGGAGGGCAAAGGGGAGTACAGGACAATCAAGCCATTGTGACATCACTGACGAGGTTGGCTTTTATTGGTGGAATGAGGCATTATGACGTCACAAGCTCAGCTCTGCTTCCCACTACTACTCTGAATTATATCTATAGCGCTATCAGATGTACACAGTCCCTGCTCCAAAGAGCTTACAATCTAAACTGACAGGACAGACAAACAGGATGTCACGGATACAGACAAGGGAAACTGTTAATCAGCTGGCTGGGTTGGAGGGCAGAGGGGAGTACAGGACAATCAAGCCTTTCTGACATCACTGATGAGGTTGGCTATTATTGGTGGAATGAGGCATTATGACATCAGAGGAGTAAGGTTAAGGATTGAAGGCTATATCAAAAAGGTGGGTTTTCAGTCTGCTTTTAAACAAGGGAATGGAAGGGGGTTGACGGACAAACTCGGGTAATTTATTCCCAAATTCTATAAAGTTCTGTACACGTTGCATATAGAATAGTGGCAGTTACGTATGTGAGTTATCCCTCCTTTTATGAAGCTATGTTAGCCTGTTCTATTTCCAGCTGCGGTGGTAATGTATGTAACTGCTCTTAGGGCTAGATTCATGAACCTGCCCGATCGGGCCCGATCCAGGCAGGTCCGATGAATTTGCAAAACAACAATATGCAGATGGGGCAATCGGAGGATCGCTTTATAGCATTTGTAGATGGTTTGCGCATGCGCTGGACCTCTGGGCCAGCAGAGATTTTATTAAACTGAAGTCCATGGTTTTAACCCGCTTAAGCCCGCGGGTTAAAACCATGGGCTTGCACTGCTGGGAAGGGTGGGAAAGTTGGGGCAGGCAGGCGATCAGGGCAGTTTGGGGCAGGCAGAAGATCAGGGCAGTTCAGGGCAGGCAGGTGATCTGGGGCACGTTCGTGTGGATTTTTCAGAAAGAAACTCAAGATGCAGCTTAAACCTGTTTCTCTTCACTGGCGGCAGAGAGCAGGGCTTCAATAGAGCAGGAGAGTCGGAAAGACGTTTTTGACTGGTCCCAAGCAGTTGCTTCTTGCGTCGATCGACCAGCACAAAATTTCTTTCGTGAATTGCGTCCCGGTCTACTTTGCATGTGTTTCCCCTCATTTGCATGCACGGATTGGAAGCGGATTGCAGGAGAGGTAAGCGAATCAGGCCGGAGGGAAATTTGGTCCTAAAGGGGTCGCAAACCGATCGGTACACGAATCTGGGCCTTAGCTGGGATGGTAGAACTTGCACGCACAAATTCCAAAGCTTGTGATTGGAAGGAGGTGTGTGCCTGGGAGGGCCGGTCTGGGGGTGTGTCTAGCACTTAGGTACACATATTCTAGGATGCTATCAGTGTGGGAAGTGTGTGGCACGGCGGTTAGAGTTACCGCCTCATCACCCTGAGGTTGTGGGTTCAAATCTTTGTGACCATGGGCAAGTCACAAGGCCCAAATTCTCTAACCGGTGCCTATTTCGGAGGTGCCCAACTAGATAGGCGTCTATCTAAATTGATTAACGAGCTCAATAAAGCTTTTTAATCAGCAATAATCGAAACTTAAGTGCCTATCAAGAAAGAGCGATTCTACAGTAAGACGCCTCTGAAAATTTAAGCGGCCTTCAAAAAAAATAGGCCTGGGCGTGGCTACGTGTTAGGCGCCTTGCTGGAGAATCGCTGCTCTTAGGCGTGCTTGAACGTTGACATAGGCGCCTGACCTCTAGTTGTACCTAGAGCTGGCCTATTTCTTGGGCGCCTCCAAGATAGGTGCCGCTCAGCGTGATTCATTAAACAGCACCCCATTTTACTCGAATCGCGCTGAACAGGGCCTATATCAACGCCTAACTTTTGGGCGCCTCTTCTAGAATTTGCCCTTTAATCCCCCCCATTGCCCCAGCGGGAAAATGTTTGCATACCTGAATGTAACATAACTCTCCAGGCTCGTAGTTGGACTCTTTACTAAATTTGTAAATGTGATTTTGCAGCGCCGGCGGTGTGAACAGTGCTGCTTGTGGCGCCTGTCCTGATGAAGCTCTTGTATAAACGGTAGGAGCGAAACGGAGATCTGCCGTCGTTAAGATTACACATTGAAGCTAAGTACTTCTATATCAAATCTTATAATGAAAGAGTAGTGCTTCATATAAAGAAAATACAGTGGTACCTTGGATTACGAGCATAATCCGTTCCAGGAGCATGCTCGTAATCCAAAATGCTCGTTTATCAAAGCGAGTTTCCCCATAGGAAATAATGGAAACTCGCTTTGATGCGTTCCCCCCCCCTCCGAGAACTGGCATTGCTCCCCTCGAAGCCCCCCCCTGCGATCAGGCCCCCCCCCCCTGCGATCCGGCACCTCCCCCGACACGATTGGGCACCCCCTCCCCGACACGATTCGACATCCCCCCTGACACAATTGGGCACCCCCCGCCGCTTCTTACCCTCATCTGGGCAGTCTTGAAGATCGGCCTACTCGTCTGCTGGGCCTTGAGCATGCTCAGATGCTCAAGGCCCAGCAGACGAGTAGGCCGATCTTCAAGAGCCCAAATGAGGGTAAGAAGCGGTTCAGAACAAGGTGAGCTAATACATGGGATACAGATAAAATACAAATTAGAATAACGGACTTAAAAACAGATAAAGACAGAAAGCATTTACAATATAATGGCAGGGAAAGAAGTGATACATAGAACAGATCAAATACCTCAAGTTGAATCTAAGGAACTTGATTGAAAAAATGAATCAGAATGCATTAAGATACCAGCCTATCAAAAGAGTTGAGTCTTTAACAATTTTCTAAAATAGGAAGAGACCTCTAACATCATTTTTCCAAGCCATACATTCAATTTAGCGGCTTGAAATGAGAGGGTTCCCTCAAGAAACTTCTTATAATGAACAGGATTTTATGGAGGGATATGAAAACAAGTCTTCTTGGCGTGACTCAAAGAAAAATGAGACGCAAGATAACCTGGTAACAAACCCGAAACTTATTTATAACAAATACAAGAAAATTTGAACAGAATTCTCGACTCTATCGGCAACCAATGGAGTTTCAAATAAAAAGGAGTGATATGCTCCTATTTTTTAAAACCACAAATGAGGCGAACGGCAGTATTCTCAATCACTCTCAAATTGTTGAAAATTTTCTTGTAAGCACCTAGATATATAATGTTACAATAATCGAGAATACTTAACATAGAAGACTGGACCAGTAAACGAAAAGGAAGTTTTGTCGAAATACTTCTTAATAATAATAATAACAATTTTATTTTTGTATACCGCCATACCCAGGGAGTTCTAGGCGGTTCACATCAATTAATCAGATTTACAGCAATGAAGTCGTTGAGGTAAGCATGAAGGGAATGTACAAGTCATTGGAGTTAGCAGGTTGGGAGTGAACAATAAGAAGGAGTAAGAGGTGCAAAGCTTCCAAAGCACAGAGATAGATTTCTTAAACAATAAATCCCTATGTTGTTCCAATGTGAGATGTTTATCCAGAGTCACACCCAATATTAGGCAACGTTTTGAGAATTACTCCCTCCCTGCTTTTTCACAGCAGGTGTACATTTGTGCGTTGGTAGGAATCTACTTTAGAAAGAAACATAGCCGTCTGTTTTGCCATTCATTAAATAACACACTGAAAACCTATGTGCATCAGACGCTTTCTCAGCCAAAAACCAAAACCAACCAAAATCATCAACGACTGTATTCTACATAACAAAAGCATACAAACACGTTAACAGAGGAGCCTGAGGTATTAATTTGTCTGTTTCTGCTGCTGTGTAGAGATCGCTCGCTGGTTTCAAAACGTGGATGCCCATTGAACAAAACATATTTTTTTTAAAATTGCAATTAAAAGTACTTATCTACAAAGGGTCATTGGTGTTTTCTGTGGCAACATCTTTTAAATTGCAACGATTTAAATGCAAACAGATGTTTAAACAAGTTTTCTTTAATAGACAAACCTTATGAGTGAGTGAGATCTACGGGGGGCAGTGCTGAAAAGTTCTCAGCCCAACCAACCAACTTCCCTAAATTCTATATTTTGCTATTGTTTCAGATCATTGATTGAACCATATCCACGTCGTTCTCTTCTTGGTTGGGCTGAGAACTTTTCAGCACCCCTCCCCCCCCCCCCACCGTAGACATAGAAATGGAAACCATTCCGGCTCGGTGTAATATTTGAGGGGGTGATATTCAGTCCTCTTGAGAAGGGTAACCAGTGAGTGCCACAGCACTTGATTTCCTTTGAACAGAGTGGGGTTAGGGATAACACTTTAGCCACCTTGGAGATGCGTAGAGAGATCGATCCTGTTCTTGAACTATTCAAGCACCTGGAAGGTCAGATCCAGAATGATAAAAAAATGAGCCTTTCTAACGGTAGACAGTGAAGTTTTTGCAGCAACAACCATTATAAAAGAGGAAAGTTTGTTAAGTTATATCCAGCCTCTAAAAGGGAGACTCACCCTTAACAATTCATTTCCACATATTTACTTGTTAATCGATAAAGGAGAATGTCTGCATTATTTTGATTAAAATACCCACCCTCTGTGTTTCAGTGAAACCAAATTTCTCATAAAGAAGGATCTAGCGGCTTGCACCATCCTGAAGCGTATGATATATGATATTTTCAGAGAGCAGACACATTAAGAAAATAGAGCTAATGATATTAAAGTACTTTACAAGGCTTGCTTCTAAGAGCTGACAAACCTGTCAAGTGTGTAATGGAGAAGGCTGGCGTCAACGTCCTCCGAAAACGACACCTCTATCCCATTTCACTGCAATCTCCTAATAATGGAGCTGCTATAAATTCTAAGGCAGCAATGGGACTGAGCCCTGGCTTCTCACCCCGGTGTGAAGACATGATAAATATAAAAGAAAATGGCTGTCACTTTTGGCGCCCGGACCTTATTACAAAGTCTTAATCTTACTGGCCTCAGCACCTTTTATCACCGCCTTGTTATGAGCTGATGGCTTTTTTATTTGCTGGGAGATGGTAGATGTGTCATTTGATGTCCTTTTATGCAGCCACTGCTCTCTTTCATGAAAAATATTTGTTTCTCTATGTTTATTACAAAAAACGATTAGACGTAAGATTCCTGTTGTTTGCTTGAAGGTTCCTTGCTTCTAGCTTCACAGAACAGGCTGCTTCGGAATATCCTGAGCGAGTGCTGAGATGTGTGTGGAATTAAAAAGTTATTTCTTTCTACATGTTAAGTATTTCTTTCTTGGTATGCGACCCCTCTTGATTGTCACTAGTTTGAGTAAAACTCAACCATAACAAGACTAGCATATTAGGGGGGGGGGGGAAAGATTGAGTACTGTAATCAAAATTAAGCTAGGACTAGAAAGAAGTTTGTTCAGCCCACTTTATGGATTAACATTTCTCACAATTATCTAAATATTGTGTTTAAGTCTCTTGCGGCCTGTCTTCCTTAGGTCCCAGTAGTATGAACTCCTCTTGAAACACTGACCCTCTTTGAAACCTTGTCAGTGACAGAACAGCTGACGGGAGTTGAATCCGGGGCTCTGAGTCTATATTTACTGCATATTGAGCTGTCGCTTTATCTTTATAAAAAGACAGCTTGCTTTCAAGAGAGAGGAGCTGTCTTTCACTCTTTAGAAACAGCCAATTCAACAGCTGCAAGGCTTAAGGTGGTCAAGGCAAGAGATGTTCGATACAAGAGTCTTCCAAAAGATTATTGACATGCCGTTCTGAATTAATGTTCCGATACTCTACAAAGAGTCACCAATTAATAGAAGCAGAGAAAACACTGTCACCTCATTTTAAAGGCTTGGGACCTTAGATTCAGCCAGCAGCGATCAGTGGTTTGATGACCACCATTGGCGTTATCTCCAGAGGAAATTCAATGCCGGGCCATTTCTGGGCTCCAGCATTGAATTTCCAGGCATACAGAGCTGGATAAATCAAATAAAGATAGGATTGACTTTTATGTGGTCCTATTTAAGTGGTTACCTTGTCCAGCTAAGTGTTGAACGGCGGCACTTAACTGACCGAGTGCTGACTCTGCCCCCCAGAAGGCGCCAATTAAGAGGCCAAGTGATGCCCATTTCCTTATTAAGTTGCAAGTGGATCTCAGACCAAGATGCAAATTCTGGTGCCCAACTTTTGACAATCTCTATCAGGGATCTCAAAGTCCCTCCTCGAGGGCCGCAATCCAGTCGGGTTTTCAGGATTTCCCCAATGAATATGCATTGAAAGCAGTACATGCACATAGATCTCATGCATATTCATTGGGGAAATCCTGAAAACCCGACTGGATTGCGGCCCTCAAGGACTGGAATTGCCCATGTTTGGTCTAGTCTAGGGGTCTCAAAGTCCCTCCTTGAGGGCCGCAATCCAGTCGGGTTTTCAGGATTTCCCCAATGAATATGCATTGAAAGCAGTATATGCACATAGATCTCATGCATATTCATTAGAAACATAGAATATGACGGCAGAAAAGGTCCGTCGGCCCAACAAGTCTGCCCACTCGAAGAACCCTCCCCCCCTAAGCACTTCCTCGAAGTGAACCCACATGCTGACCCTACTTTTTCTTAAAATCGAGCACGTTGCTGGCCACAACTCCCTGAAGTGGAAGATCATTCCAACGATCAACCCCCCTTTCGGTGAAGAAATACTTCCTAATTCATTGGGGAAATCCTGAAAACCCAACTGGATTGCGGCCCTCAAGGAGGGACTTTGAGACCCCAGGTCTATATGGACTCCAGGACTACGTTATTTATGCCCACTGGAATAGAATACAACATTAGAGTTACTAGACATCCAGGAAAACCCGAACATGACCTCTTTTCAGAGGACATGCAAGTGAGGGCATTAACATTAAAACCAGCCTTCCGACTAATGCCCTAACTTTGCAACAACCCCTGTGCCGTTAAAAAAGAAAAAAGCCCCTATAGCTGAGTGACGGTAGGCTGCATTGGGGCTTCCTCTGCCACTCAGCTGTTCGGTCTTCGGCAAACCGGCTCTGCATGTGTGTCCAGTCACTCTCAGAGCGACTAGTCCGGGGATTACAGCGAACCTACATACAAATAGGGCTGCTTTTACGAAGGTGCGCTAGCGGTTTTAGCGCACGCTACACGCTAACGCCTCCGTAGAACCATGGGCAGATGCAAACTTGCCAGTTATTGATTGTTGATGCCTCATTAATTCATTCATTTTTGCATGTGCATCAGCCCTACGGACCTGATTCTGGAAACGGCGCCTGCAAAACGGGCACCTATTGCGAGTCAATTATCGGTCGGTGCCGTGTCCAGAATCGCCTCTATTTCTCGGACAGACGCCGTAAATGGCATCTAACACGCACCTAAGGAAGCACCTAAGCATGCTTACGGATGCCTAAGGCCGCTCTCGGCAAAAGCCACGCCTATACCGGCCTTAGGCGTTCATAGGTGTGCCTAGACGCCTCTGTAGGTGCGAGTCTGACACCAACACTGTAGGCTTCCTTCACCGCACCAATTT
Source organism: Geotrypetes seraphini (assembly GCF_902459505.1). Classification (NCBI taxonomy): domain Eukaryota; kingdom Metazoa; phylum Chordata; class Amphibia; order Gymnophiona; family Dermophiidae; genus Geotrypetes; species Geotrypetes seraphini. The sequence continues at coordinate 68,795,016 of NC_047097.1, read as the reverse complement.
CTTTTGAATGTTCGTCCCGATTGGTCCATTAAACGGCGGTAGAACGCCTACTTCTGCCTACAATTGGGACACCATTATCCAGATTTAGGCACCTATCTTTGATTGACCCGCAATATATAGGGCTCCTTTTACGAAGGCGCCTTAGGGCCCTAACGCGCAATGGCCGCTACCGCCTCCTCTTGAGGTAGCGCGCGCTAATCCGGTGTGTATGCTAGAAATGCTAGCGGACCTTCGTAAAAGGAGCCCGTAGAATCTGAGGGCCTAACCTTAGGTGACCAGCTACAGAATGAGGGAGTTGTTCTGTTGACCAGTCCTTTGGTGCCAGAATTAGTACATAAGAACATAAGAAGCGCCATCTCCGGATCAGACCTTCGGTCCATCTAGTCCGGCGATCCGCACACCTGGCGTAGTTTTTAGTCACCTATATCCTTCTATGCCTCATAAGAACATAAGACATAAGAAGTTGCCTCCGCTGGGTCAGACCAGAGGTCCATCGCACCCAGCAGTCCGCACCCGCGGCGGCCCAGCAGGTCTATGACCTGTCCGGTGTTCCTTGACTTAGCCCTATGATCCCCCTTTTTCTTCTATCTATACTCTTCCTAGCCTATCTCTACTTTTATCTGTACCCCTCAATCCCCCTATCGTTCAGGAATTTATCCAATCCTTCTTTGAATCCCTGATTTTTATTTCACAGTCGAAAAAATTGTTACAAAAGATGTGTTTACTGTTACTTAAAATTGGCAAGCATTACGTCAATAAATTCTGGTATATTTTTTTAATTTTTCCAATTATTTTTCCAAAACTGATGGGTATCTTTTTAGTTTGCTTCATGCGTTCATTATAATACATTTTTTTGGTCTGTGCATTTAAAACTTTTAGGGCTCCTTTTACTAAGGTGTGCTAGCAGTTTTAGCTCACGCTACAATACCGCATGCGCTAAACACTAACACCGCCATAGAGCTTGCGTTAGTATTTTTCATGTAGCCCGCGCTAAAAACGCTAGCAGGCCTTAGTAAAAGAAGCCCCTAACGGCTGCAGATCAATTGTACAGTGGTGCCTCACACAACGAACTTAATTGGTTCCAGGAGCAAGTTTGTTATGCGAAAAGTTCGTTATGTGAAACGCGTTTTCCCATAACAATACATGTTAAAAAAAATAATTCGTTCTGTAGCATAAAATATGCTAAGACGACATAAAAAAAGATAAATTTTTTGTTATTATTTTTATTTAGATACATCTAAAAACATAATTGTTTTTTAAAACAACACACATTTTTTAAATTTAAAGACAGACTAAGTAGAGTCTAATTTTACAGTGAGAGAGGGCAGAGTCTCAGCTGGCAAAAACTGGGACTTAACTGTTCATTTTTTTTTTTTTTTTCTAGCATCGGGAAAGCGGCGAGAGTAGCTCCGCCCCCCCAACGCATCAGCCCCTGCGAGCCGACGGTCCGCCACTGCACAGGGAGCCAGGCGGAGAGAGGGCAGTTAAGCGCAGTGCCTGCGCGGAAGGATGCAGCTCGGGCGACTTCGTTGTGTGAAACAAAGTTCGTTGTAGGAAGCAAGACATGAAGTTCGTTGTGCGCAGCGTTCGCTGTGCGAGGCGTTCGTTATGCGAGGCACCACTGTACATGTTTTAATTCTTAAGTGCATGGGCGCACAACTGAATTTGTACGCGCTGAACTTTTCAACAAAATCCAAAATAAAACTGCGTGCAGGCTAATGGAGCCCTGGGATGTCAGGACTTCTTGGATAAACAGTTTAGGCCAGTCTCTCCTCAAAGCGCGTCCTCGGGAAACTGCCATTGACCTTTGCCGAGAAAGTTAACATCATAAAGTGAAGCCTGCCTCTGACCAAATGGGAACGACATCGCAGATTAAGGAGCTCCTTAAATTATGCATTTCGTTCAGACTCCCGGGGTGGTTAGCGTTTGAGAGAAAGCAGGAGAGGGCTGCTTGAGACTGAGGGGCTCTGGAAGCGCAGGCAGTTCATTTAAACATCGGAGAAAAGAAAAATTATTATTCATTATCTGGACAATAGATATTCTCTAATTTTATATATAGGTGGAATATACTGCTTGTTTCTCTTTGACAACTTCTCATGCAGATATTACATCAATCCTGTTGTATCTCAATTTATTCAAGCTCTGTTCATTCACTTTATCTGACCAGATCCTGACTGATATGTTCTGTCAACAGATATTTCTCCTTTCTGTTTTTTCTGCCTCTGGGAACAGCACGCTGCGGTCTCTACATTAATATGCAGTTAAAATAATGACTGAGTACCACTGTTCCTTGACTTCTTCAATGCTGACAATGCACCAGAGGTCCATCTCGCCCAGCGGTCCGCTCCCGCAGCGGCCCATCAGGCCCACTGCCTGAACAGTGCCCCTGACTAATTTTCTAACTGCCTCTAATCCTCTACTCCTATCCCTATAACCTACCTCTACTCCTATCTGTACCCCTCAATCCCTTTGTCCTCCAGGTACCTGTCCAGACCTTCTTTGAAGCCCTGTAGCGTGCTTCTGCTTATCACATCCTCCGGTAGCACGTTCCAAGCATAAGAACATCCTGTTTGGATGAAAATGCGTTAGGGAACTTGTTACACTGCTGTTACCACATGTTTTGTTTTGAAAATAGTCTGGTTAGTGTTCATCTTGCGACGGTGAGGTTTTTCTTTTTTTTTGTTAAACTCTTGCTGTCACATATTCGATGCTGGGCCAATAATCAAATCCAGTCCCGATCCAATCGGAAGCTGCCAGTACTGATGTGGGTGCAGGCCGATATTCAACTGGACACTCACAAAAGACACTTATGCAGGTGCCCGTCTGGAGATCAGCTGACCGAGGGTATTTGAGCAAGTCCGGCAGCCCCACCCAATCGAATTCAGTCCCCGCCTACCACACTGAAACAGTATCTGACCCCCATTCCGATTCGCCATCCTCTGCAGGCCCCTCCCCCAGACGTTCCTTTCCAGTTCCTGCTGGTCTAGTGAGACAAAAGCAAGAGCAGTGCCCATTTCATCCTGTCTTGGGTGACTAGATGTCCAGATTTTCCCGGACATGTCCTCTTTTTAAGGACTGTCAGGAGTCCGAGCGGCTTTTTAATTTTACAACTTTTTGTCTAGGGCAGGGGTAGGCAATTCCGGTCCTCAAGAGCCGGAGCCAGGTCAGGTTTTCAGGATATCCACAATGAATAGGTATGAGATGGATTTGCATGCACTGCCTCCTTGAGATGCAAATCTATTTCATGCGTATTTATTATGGACATCCTGAAAACCTGACCTGGCTCCGGCTCTCGAGGACCAGAATTGCCTATAGGGTAACCAGACATCTAGTAACCCTATAGCAGCTTGCATACCTATCCAAAGTCTTCCCCCCCCCCGCCCCTATCTGGAGTCTTTCTCTCCCCACCCTTGTATCTATTCAGAATCCTCCCTCTTCCCCCCCTCCCCCCCGTGGGATCCAGTGCTTGTTCACCTGGTGCTGCTTTAACTTTTGGCTGTTGGCGACCCAGAAGCTTTCTCTTTGCTACTGCTTTCTGTTCCCATATAGGCAGGAAAAAGTAGCAGAGAGAAAGCTACCTGGTCACCGAAGACAGCATGTTTTCTTCACTCACACTGCCGACAGCCAAACAGTTACAGCAGTGGATAGATAGGATACATGGATAGATGGGAGGGGAAGACATGGAAAAGTGCAACCTCATCTGGAGTATTGCGTTCAATTCTGGTCTCCTTATCTCAAGAAAGATATAGTGGCGCTAGAAAAGGTTCAAAGAAGAGCGACCAAGATGGTAAAGGGGCTGGAACTCCTCTCGTATGAGGAAAGGCCAAAAAGGTTAGGGCTCTTCAGCTTGGAAAAGAGACAACTGAGAGGAGATATGATTGAAGTCTACAAAATCCTTAGTGGAGTAGAACAGGTACCAGTGGATCGATTTTTCACTCCATCAAATATTACAAAGACTAGGGGGCACTCGATGAAGTTACAGGGAAATACTTTTAAAACCAATAGGAGGACATTTCTTTCACTCAGAGAATAGTTAAGCTCTGGAACGCATTACCAGAGGTTGTGGCAAGAGCAAATGTCGTAGCTGGTTTTAAGAAAGGTTTGGATAAATTCCTGGAGGAAAAGTCCATAGTCTGTTATTAAGACATGGGGGAAGCCTCTGCTTGCCCTGGATTGGTAGCATGGAATGTTGCTACTCTTTTGGTTTTGGCCAGGTATTAGTGACCTGGATTGGCCACTGTGAGAACAGGCTACTGGGCTTGATGGGCCATTGGGCTGACCCAGTAAGACTATTCTTATGTTCTTGTATGGGGCTGGGGTAGAACAGGGCTGGGCTGGGGGCGGGATGGGAAGGGGCCACATGTTTATTAAAGAGGAAATCTGGTAACCTTAATCCTGTCTTCAAAATAGCTGCAATGACCTCTAGTGGCAGTCTTACGGTACTTTAGAATAAGAACTGAAAATTCTTTGGTTCTGCACATCCCTAATGCTCTTCGTTCATTACTTACAAAATACTTTTTCAAAGAGAATGGAACACAGGATAAAAACATTTTGAGACTTGAGTTTAAGATTAAGATTTTCTTGTGTCAAAGTAAATGCTCCAACGCTCATAGAATTCCTATGAGCAATGGAGCATTTTCCTTGCCAGCCCGCGGTAGAAACCTCTACTGCAGCGTTGTAAAAGGGAACCCATAACCATGGACAAAACTAGGGGGGGGGAGGTGGAGGGGGGAGGACAATATACCCAGGCAAAAAGAGGCCAGGTTTAAAAGAGGCATTCCCAGCATACATTTAGTTTAGATAGATTGTGAGCCCATCGGGACAGAGAGGGAAAATGCTTGAGTACCTGATTGTAAAACCGCTTAGAAAACCTTGATAGGCGGTATATAAAATCCTAATAAACTTAAACTTAAACTTAAACTTTAGTTTAAAATGCTGGCGTACAGTTTTGCTCTGTTCAGACACCTACACAAACACTACTACTATTAATTATTTCTAGAGCGCTACCAGACATGCTCAGCGCTGAACAGAGTCCCTGCTTGAAAGAGCTTACAAGTACTTACTCAAGTATTAAGATAGAGTACTTAAATTTAAAAAAGTCTCATCTGCTGTAAATTATTCTTGGACATTCTCCATCAGGGCTTCCAAAATTTGTCCTATTGATCCTAAAGTACCTCAAATATTCAGGATATCCTTACTACAGGATTTCTCTTGCATGTTATTTAATTTAAGAACATAAGAACTGCCATACTGGGACAGACCGAAGGACCATCAAGCCCACTATCCTGTTTCCAACTGTGGCTAACCCAGGTCCCAAATACCTGGCAAAAATCCAAATAGTAGCTACATTCTAGAGCTGTGATTGTGATGTCATAATGCCTGATTCCACCAATGCCTAAGAGCCAGCCTCATCCGTGATGTCACAATGACTCAATTGTCCTATGCTTGGCTCACATAAGAACATAAGAGTTGCCCTACTGGGACAGACTGAAGGTCCAACAAGCCCATCATCCTCTTTCCAACAGTGGCCAACCCACGTCCCAAGAACCTAGCTAGATCCCAAGTAGTCCAACAGCGTTTATGCTACTTAGCCTAGGAATAAGCGGTGGATTTCCCCAAGCCATCTCAATAATGGCCTAAGGACTTCTCTTTTAGGAAATTTGCCAAGGCTTTTTTTAAACCCCGCTAAGCTAACTGATTTCAGCACGTTCTCCGGCAACAAATTCCAAAGTTTAATTATACGTTGTGTGAAGAAATATTTTCTCCTGTCTCTTTTAAATCTACTACATAGTAGATTTATCGCATGTCCCCTAGTCTTAGTATTTCTGGAAAGAGTGAACAAGCGATTCACATCTATATGTGAAATAAACAGATTTTATTGAAAACATACTTTAGGCTTGTTAATTTTCAATTCATATAGTTTCTCTGAAAATTTCCTACATAGTTTGGAAAGAATCCAACATGTTCAGAGTTACCCCTCCCCAAACTCACCCATTATGGCCCTGTGCCTCTGGATTTTGATATCTTGGTTTTTACCTTCTTTACACTGGATAACTTCTATGTTTATTTGTATATGCACTTTGATTAAAAATTTTTTATTTTTTTTTAATCCTTCACAAGCAAAATAAATGAAGATTTTTCCCCCTTTGCAGCTATCAAATTCTTGTTACTGCACACATTGATACTCTGATACCATCTCCCATTTCATTTTCATGGCGATTAAAGAAAAGCCCTCAAATGTGTAATATTTAAAAAGGTCAGAATCAGAAATGTCCTTTCCTTACACAAACAGGTAACAAATCCAATCATTTTAGGGCTCCTTTTACTAAGGTACGCTAGCGTTTGTCATGTACACTACAATGCCACACACGCTAACCACGCGCTACGCGGAAAATGCTAACGCAAGCTCTATGGAGGCGTTAGCATGTAGTACGCGCTAAAACCGCTAGTGCACCTTAGCAAAAGAAGATCTTAGTAACTGGCTCTACATGTAAATCCCAGAGATTGCAACTCCGTAGGGTTTACTAGGTTAAGAAAAGATTGTACTTTACATTGTACCTCATTTCTCAATAACACCAGCCTAGGCACTATAGCTATTTTACGTAACTTGCTAACCAATATACTTCATTATATTAATCCAATACCATAAAAAAAACACTCGAAAATGGAAATACGAGCTATGTGTATGTGCTGGTGGATCCTCTGCTGCTATCCCGTTAGTGGTTGTTGTACCCCCAGATCTTAGGACCTCTTCTCCATCTACATCTCTTCCCTCGGTGCTCTGATTTCCTCCCAAGGCTTTCAGTATCACATATATTTCACTTTTATGTTTTTATGTTTTATTGTTAATTTCATTCATTGATTTGCCCCTTGTTTTGTTATTTTTAACATTTAAATTTCTCCAAAATTCTATTGCTCAACGGTTCCTCCTTTCTGCAGCTATTCCTCTCTCTCTCTTCTTTTCTACCTTTCAAAGTCCTTAGATCAATGTAATCTTCTTAGAATGTTTATTTTCTTATTTTTTCTTCTATTTCTATTTCTTACTTTTATTACTCAACTAATTGTTAATTTCCAGGTACTTCAGTTAGATTGTGAGCCTTTGGGACAGTAAGGGAATTTCTAAGTACCTATTCTTTTTTTTATTTATCTTATTTTTATTGTATCCTTTAATGTATATTTTCTCTGAAAACCTATATTACTTATAATTTTAATGCATACTATTGTCTATTTTCTGTAAACCGCTTAGAATCCTAACGGAGTTTAGCGGTATATAAGAAATAAATTACATTACATTACATATATGTTGATAATTGCCCAATAACCCACAAAGAATCTACTCTAAAAATCACAATCTAAATTCATTCAAATGTTATGTCAATGTGATCAAATAGATCAATACCAATACATACTGTATATATTATAAATATATTTGAAACTTTATTTCTAACATCATCAATTCATTAAAAAACACAAACATATAAACATACACATGATCAACAAACAATGTATTAAAAATATATATATATTGAAAAAAGGCAAAGGAGTGCACGACATTCATTATATACTCATATTATTCATAAGTCACTTAGCTCGAGTTGATCCAAACTTCAGCTTGAGTAGCGTCAGTAGCCAAGCCAAGGCGACAAGTGAAAATCCTAAGCCGTCCAGCAGAACAGAAGTCACACAAAACTCAAAAATGCAAGGAGTTCATGTGCAAACTAATCCCCAAATCATCAAAGTCGATAAAGTGCAGGTACAAATCCAATAAGTGATCCAACGGTGTTCAAGAACGTGAAAAAGTAAGCAAACAATTCATCCCACCTTCCGATCCCACCTTTCTCTCCTGGTTGCGCCCTCCAACTCCAGAGCACCAGACGCCGTTCCTACTCCCACGTCCTACCAAGCTATTGGAATCAACTGTCTCCTCATATCAGATCCCTCAAAGGCCTTCTGAACTTCAGGAAAGCAATAAAAATGTACCTCTTTCCATAAACCCCGTCACTCCCTTCCAACCATACTGTAGGTATTCTAAATTACGCTGAACTAGATCCACTCTGGTTGGGAACCGAAGGTGGAAATAAGCATATGTTGACTTAAAATGACCAAATTGTATGCTACACTTGATTCTGTATGTATAATGTTACTGTACACATGTAAATTCATAATGCGTTTGTCTATGCATTATGTATGTCAATGTTGTTACCCGTTCGGAGCTTATAGGGGAGGACGGGATAAAAACAACATAAGAACATAAGCAATGCCTCCACTGGGTCAGACCTGAGGTCCATCGTGCCCAGCAGTCCGCTCACGCGGCGGCCCAACAGGTCCAGGACCTGTGCAGTAATCCTCTATCTATACCCCTGTATCCCTTTTTCCAACAGGAAATTGTCCAATCCTTTCTTGAACCCCAGTACCGTGCTCTGCCCTATTACGCCTTCTGGAAGCGCATTGGCTAAGGCTCTTAACATTTGCATCTCCTCTTCCTATAGGCTAAGGCTCTTTGCACCTGCATTGTGATGTCACAGAACTTTAGTAACATAGAAACATGATGGCAGATAAATGCCAAATGGCCCATCCAGAGCATCCACTATCTCCTCCTCTCCCTATTGGCTAAGGCTCTTAACATTTGCATCTCCTCTTCCTATAGGCTAAGTCTCTTTGCACCTGCATTGTGATGTCACAGAACTTTAGTAACATAGAAACATGATGGCAGATAAATGCCAAATGGCCCATCCACAGCATCCACTATCTCCTCCTCTCCCATAAGAACATAAGCAATGCCTCCACTGGGTCAGACCTGAGGTCCATCGTGCCCAGCAGTCCGCTCATGCAGCGGCCCAACAGGTCCAGGACCTGTGCAGTAATCCTCTATCTATACCCCTCTATCCCTTTTTCCAACAGGAAATTGTCCAATCCTTTCTTGAACCCCAGTACCGTACTCTGCCCTATTACGCCCTCTGGAAGCGCATTGGCTAAGGCTCTTAACATTTGCATCTCCTCTTCCTATAGGCTAAGGCTCTTTGCACCTGCATTGTGATGTCACAGAACTTTAGTAACATAGAAACATGATGGCAGATAAATGCCAAATGGCCCATCCAGAGCATCCACTATCTCCTCCTCTCCCTATTGGCTAAGGCTCTTAACATTTGCATCTCCTCTTCCTATAGGCTAAGTCTCTTTGCACCTGCATTGTGATGTCACAGAACTTTAGTAACATAGAAACATGATGGCAGATAAATGCCAAATGGCCCATCCACAGCATCCACTATCTCCTCCTCTCCCATAAGAACATAAGCAATGCCTCCACTGGGTCAGACCTGAGGTCCATCGTGTCCAGCAGTCCGCTCATGCAGCGGCCCAACAGGTCCAGGACCTGTGCAGTAATCCTCTATCTATACCCCTCTATCCCTTTTTCCAACAGGAAATTGTCCAATCCTTTCTTGAACCCCAGTATCGTACTCTGCCCTATTACGCCCTCTGGAAGTGCATTCCAGGTGTCCACCACACATTGGGTAAATCGATAAAATGTAATCGATGGAGAAGGTGAGTGTCATTCGCTCCAAGGTGTGTGGCAATCCACAGTCCATACGTATTATTTTCTAAACTTTAACTTTGGTATTTAAAGTCATTTACCATGGGATTCCGTGGTGTCTATCAGAAACTATGGCGATGTATCAACCGCTCAGAGCTTTGCGATCTGAAGGTATGATCTGATGGGCTCCGACCGACTTCTCAAAAGTGCATTAGGAGAATATGAGAACTTCTGCCATTTCCATCATGGCAGTAACGCTGTGGAACAAATTAACTGGACCGCTAAAAAAAAATGCTTAAAACGACATTACTTCTAGAAGCTTTTCAAGGAAAGATGTGTCATCTAATGCTGGCTTTAGGATGAACTGTACTGTGAGGATCTATCAAATTTTGGCTTTTTAAGATGTAATTTAAGATGTTTGTATCAAGTTTCAAGTTTAAAAATTTGATAAAATGCTAATCATAAATTCTAAGCGTTGTACAGTAAAACATTTAAAAAGGGGTCCAGTTAACAAACTATTAATGACATAACTTAACTTACGTGAGACAATAGGATAGTGGGGAGAAATACAATTTGAAAGAAAGTTTTGTCTGTTTTATCTTGTGTATGTAACTTTTGTAATGCCGCCTAGGCATAGGCGGTCGATAAATTTTTTAAAATAAATATTCTTAGAGATAACGTGGCAGGACGCCAAAGAGACGTGTCCACCCTGTGCATTTGAAAGTGATGTAATAATGCAGATAGTGGACAGAAATCTCATGCGCGTTACAGTGACCCTTCTACGCGGGGAGTGTGCAAAGGAAACATTTTTCATTTACGTTCTCTTAGGCTTCCGCGGCGGGCATCGTGATCCTTGCTGTTTTCCGGGTCTCGCCGCGTCCGGGTAGGTAGAACCGACGTTTCAGCCATCACGCTGAGATTTGCATACCTGTCACTTCCATTATATGCAAATCTCTCTCATGCATATTCATTAGGGATATCTTGAAAACCTGATTGGCTGGGGGTCCCCCAGAACAGGTTTGGGAACCACTGACGCACTCATTTAGCCTAAATGGCGGTGCGCCTAAGGTTTCAACGTCTACCGGCACCTAAGAATACTTAGGGGTCCTTTTATCAAGCCGCGCTAGCGGGGTTAGCACGTCGGACATTTCATCACGCGCTAACCCCCGCGTCCGGCTAAAAAACTAACGCCTGCTCAATGCAGGCGTTAGCGTCTAGAGCGGCAGGCGGTTTAACGCACGTTAAACCCCTAATGCAACTTGATAAAAGGACCCCTTAGGCACCACTAGACATGATTCTATAAATGGCGCACAGCAAATGATTGACAGACGTGCCCAAAGACGCCTATGAGTTAGGCACCATTGATAAAATCATGGCCTAAATGCCATGCAGCTCACAGGAATATACGAGGGGCCGCTGAAAATTTCTCAGCCCAACCAAGAAGGAAACGATGTGGAGTCATGAAACTTACACGTTATTCCACACTTTTATTTTCATTTCATATAATTGTGGAATAACGTGTAAGTTTCATGGCTTCCACATCGTTTCCTTCTTGGTTGGGCTGACAACTTTTCAGCGGCCACTCATACTGTGATGTCATAATGCCTCATTCCACCAATGCCTAAGAGCCAACCTCATCAGTGATGTCACAATGGCTTGGTTTCCCTCTACTTGTGCACATTTGCCTCACTGAAACGAAAAGTGTCAAGAAAAGTGTGGATTAACTTGTAAGTTTCATGGCTCCACATCATTCTCTTTTTGCTTGGGCTGAGAACCTTTCAGTGGCCACTCCTATTGTGATGTCATAATGCCTCATTCCACCAATGCCTAAGAGCCAACCTCATCAGTGATGTCACAATGGCTTGGTTTCCCTCTAGTTGTGCACATTTGCCTCACTGAAACGAAAAGTGTCAAGAAAAGTGTGGATTAACTTGTAAGTTTCATGGCTCCACATCATTCTCTTTTTGCTTGGGCTGAGAACCTTTCAGTGGCCACTCCTATTGTGATGTCATAATGCCTCATTCCACCAATGCCTAAGAGCCAACCTCATCAGTGATGTCACAATGGCTTGGTTTCCCTCTAGTTGTGCACATTTGCCTCACTGAAACGAAAAGTGTCAAGAAAAGTGTGGATTAACTTGTAAGTTTCATGGCTCCACATCATTCTCTTTTTGCTTGGGCTGAGAACCTTTCAGTGGCCACTCCTATTGTGATGTCATAATGCCTCATTCCACCAATGCCTAAGAGCCAACCTCATCTGTGATGTCACAAAGGCTTGGTTTCCCGATTCTCCCATTTATTAGGTGCATTTGCCTCACTGAAACGAAAAGTGTCAAGAAAAGTGTGGATTAACTTGTAAGTTTCATGGCTCCACATCATTCTCTTTTTATACCTGTGCTATTTCATGGATAGTAAATGAAAGCCAAAAGAAAAAATATACATCTCTGCTGTATATGTGCGCATAGTACTGAGAGATTAGCCTTCAAGATATTGCCTCTCATCGTATCAAGGATCATGATATCCACCATCAGCGCACACCCTGTCCTGCTTTCCTGCTTAATTAGGTCACCTTAGGTGTCATTGTGGCCATAGCGGTAACAGTGACATTGTGATAAATCACATCCCTTCCCCCTAGAGCACATGTCTGAAGAGTGCATAAATTACATTTGACTGTTAACACAGCAGGGTACGAAATCATAACATAGAAGGGGAAATAAGAAGCAATTTTAAGGTAAGCTCAGCTTCCAGGTTGTCCCGGGAGCAAATTGTTGGAGCCCTCCCTTGAACTTTTCGGTTTGGAGCAGACAGAAAAAAAATAGCCGCGGACCAAAGCACCAGGGCCACGTAGTTTCTGTAGAAAATGATTCAGCCCGTGTGTGAACGACAGCGCTTTGCTTGCCTGCCGATAGGAGCTCAGATGTGACTGTCCAAGTGGTCTTTATAGAACGGTAACAAAACATTTATTTTCAGTCCATTGAAGGAGTCTTTTCACTAAAGTGTGTTAGATTTTGCAGTCACTGTATCTTAACCCTTTCAGGACCAAGGGACATATTTGTCCCATAACTTTAAAATCCTATAAATTTTGATTGGGATAGTCTACAGTTCTAAATTTGATATGTACGGATTCCATATGATACTGCCTTTATGTAAACAAACTGGTTCCGACATTCATTCATTAGCGTCGTTGCCAGATTGACGAGAAGATTCACTTGCCACACTGTCCATAAGCCAGAAGTGTGATTTTTTTAAAAAAAAATAATGATATTTCACAAAAAAAATCAATTTTTTGGCATCTGCAAGCCCTTTTTACCATAAAAATGTCGTCAAAACCACAAAAATTGGCCTACGATCCTTATGGTCCTGAAAGGGTTAATGAAATAAATTAATTCCTTCTAAGTACAAATGTACCCCCCCCATTTTTCTTTTTTACAAAACTGTAATGTGGATTTTAGCGCCAATTAGAGGTATAGGAGAAGGAAAGGGATGTGTGTGCATGGTAAAGGGGAGGAGTGGAGGAGGCGGCGTGCTGACACGCCCACCAACATGGTGCCAGGGCAGACAAACCCCACTTATTATGCCACTGCCTACCCCACGCTTTCTCTGTTTGTCCTGGTGGACTCACAATCTATCTAATGTACCTGGGGCAATGGGGAGGATTAAGTGACTTGCCCAGGGTCACAGGGAGCAGAACCCACAACCTCATGGTGCTGAGGCTGTAGCTTTAACCACTGCGCCGCACTCTTCCCCAGTCTCTGTCCTCACCATCTCTTCCAGGCGACTGTTCCACGCATCTACCACCCTTTCTGTAAAAAAGCATTTCCGTAGATTACTCTGGAGCCTTTCACCTCTTAATTTCATCCGATGCCCTCTCATTCCAGAGCTTCCTTTCAAATGAAAGAGACTCAGCTCATGCGCATTTATGCCACGTAGGTATTTAAACCTCTCTCTCATTTCTTCCCCTCTCCAGCCTTTCCTCCAAAGTCTATATATTGAGATCTTTTAAGACTGCAAATACGCCTCATGACGAAGACCACGCACCCTTTTAGTAGCCTTCTTCTGGACCGACTCTATCCTTTTTGTATCTTTTTGAAGGTGCGGCCTCCAGAATTGAACACAATACTCTAATAATAATAATAATAATAAATTTATTCTTTTATACCGCCATTACCAAGAGTTCTAGGAGGTTTACACCATAAGAAACTGAACAATCAGCGAAATACATTCATACCCTAAAAATAAAATCATTATAAAAAGTTAAAAATGTAATTGCAATCTTAAAAATACCCAACTAAGTAATAAATTTGTCAAACAAAGAAGACTTAACTAATTTTCAAAAAGAACAATAAGATATGGCTTGATGAGGAGTCTTATACAGAGGCATCAATACCTCGTTTTTCTTACTGGACATACCTCTCCCTATGCAACCTAGCATCCCTCTAGGGAGCATAGTAAAAACATCTGCATGAACTACCTCCATTGTATGCAACTCTACATAGTAACATAATAAATGGCGGCAGATAAAGACCCGAATGGTCCATCCAGTCTGCCGAAACATACACTGTCTATAATTGAATACTCATTGTGGATACCCTGAAAACTTGACTGGCTGGTGGATCCCAAGGACTGAGCTGAGATTTTTCGCTTTAGCTATCTCTATTCACTTATCTCCCCTCCCCCCCCTCACGAGCTTCGCTCAGCTGGAAGTCCCTCCTATCTGTGTCCTTCTCGTCCTCTGCCAACCCCAGACTCCATCCTTTTTATTTTGCTGCGCCATATGCTTGGAACAAGGTGCCTGGATCCGTACGGCGGGCTCCGTCTCTGGCAGTGTTCAAGGCCCAGTTAAAAGCCCACCTCTTCGAGAGTGCTTTCGACTCCTAACTCCTCTCCCTTTCCCAACCCTATATGTCATGTCTGCTGTCCAAGTTAGATTGTAAGCTCTTCTGAGAAGGGACCATCTATTAAGTGTCAAAATGAACAGCGCTGCGTATGCCTTTCAGCACTATATAGGTGATAGATAGTAGTAGTACGTATGTATGTATGTTTAAAGTTTCCTATCAGCACTGACACTGTTTTTTCAGCTCCAAAGGAGATAACTGCCATCACATATTTCTTTAATGCCTCCCCTTCCCCCCCAAAAAAAGAAAGGGACGGGGCAAAGACAAATGGGGATCCCTGGTCCTGCCATGACTATCAAAAAGCAAGTATCTTCAGGCTGTAACAAAAAAAAAAAAATTTATTGCAGACTTTGATCTATTTGTCCACTTTAAAGAAATTCCAAGGGTTCCGAACATTATGGGGTAATATTTAGCGTCTTGTAATGATTGCTGTTTCTTGTAAGCAAATACCAGTATAGAAAACCAGAGAAAGGGCATATAGCAATCCGACTGGCTAGATGCCCAGTAAACCTTAATAAGATAAATAAACAGTGAGAGTATAATAAGACCGGCGTACTAAGTTCCTTAACACACAGTGGGTTCATTAGACTGCAGTTGTACGTCTTTATTCCAGTGTTAAGGTTAATGCATAGCATTTATTCTCGACTGAAGAAAATGTATCAGCTTCTGGGTCTTTAACCTGAAAAACGAATGACTTAATACAATTCAAGTATGCCATCTAGTCAACAAAGCTTTCAGAAATTCTGAGCCGCAGTTCACTAAGGGGGGGGGGGAGGGGGAGAGAAAGTCCAAGTTTAGCATTTATAGGTTTGAAGGTATGGTACCATTTAAAAATAATGCCCAGAACTGATACGATTGAGCTGTTCTCTTTTCTCCCTCCCTCAGCAAACCCAGCCTTTTGGTTGTCTGTGCAATGTCATTATGAATGTGCTTGGAGCAGAGTTATATGACATCATTTGGAGAAACATTGCGTTAATAACCAGAGTTCAAGGGCGAAGAATAGAAACGGAGTGAATTGCAAGTCTGAGCAGATATATAGCTTTTGCTAAAAGCGACACAGACTGCTACTTTATTTACTGTGCGTCAGTGTTCTTTGAAAAAAAAAAAAAAAATCTATCTATATATAAACAAAAGTGCAAGGAACACAAAGGCATTGGAAGATTTTGTATAGCGTTAAAAGCCAACTAAATTGCCAGCCTAATATATTACTATTGTCGATAGAGATGGGAGAATGGCGTTAAAGAAGTGAAATTGAGCAAGAAGACACAGATTTATTTCTTCTTAGACAGGGGTCCTTTCGCTAAGGCGCGCTAGCCGTTTTAGCGTCCATTATATTCTGTGGACGCGTTAGCGTTGAGCGCACGCTAAAACAGCTAGCGCGCCTTAGTGAAAGGACCCCACGGTGTTTGCAAAATACAAAAACTGCCATGTGTGGGTGAGGTTTTCAGAAAATAATGTACTGTTGATAACCAAATGCTGTGGTAAAGATTTAACAGTGAAATCTTTCCTCGTAAAATAGCAATAAGTTTGGACTGGAGGAGCAGCCTGGACAGACAGACAGACTTGCCTGGGATTGGCAGCATGAAATGTTGCTAGGATTTGGGTTTCTTCAAAGTACTTGGGACCTGGATTGGCCATTATGGAAACAGAATACTAGTCTAGTTGGACCTTTGATCTGACCCAGTATGGCTATTTTTATGTTCTTATGTGAGCCAAGTATAGGGCAGTCGAGCCATTGTGACATCACTGATACGGTTGGCTCTTAGGCATTGGTGGAATGAGGCTTTATGACATCACAATCTCAGCTCTGGAACGTTGCTACTCTTTGGGTTTCTGCCAGGCACTTGGGACCTGGGTTGGCCACTGTTGGGAACAAGATACTGGGCTTGATGAAAGGGAATGGGGACTTGTAGACTCTCTTTTTGTGGCTTTGGCATGTCAAAGAAGACATTCGAAGTGGTGGGCTCTGGTGGATTAAATGACTTGCCCAGGGTCACATGGAGCAGCACTGGGATTTGCTCTCACAACATCTAGGTGTAGAGGCAGCAGCTCTACCAGTGAGCCACCCCTTCAGTCTGTCCCAGTATGGCGATTCTTATGTGAGCTGAGTATAGGGCAATCGAGCCATTGTGACATCATTGATGAGGTTGGCTCTTAGGCATTGGTGGAATGAGGCTTTATGATGTCACAATCTCAGCTCTGGATTGTTGCTACTATTTGAGTTTCTGCCAGGTACTTGGGACCTGGATTGGCCGCTGTTTGAAACAGGATACTGGGCTTGATGGACCATTGGTCTGACCCAGTATAGCTATTCTTATGAGAGCAATGGGCTAAGACTTAAGGAAGCCAGCTCTCCACATCTCATTGATGCTCCTTGTGACTTTAAGCAAGCCCTCCATTGTCTCAGGTACAAATTTAGGGGTAGAAATTCAAAATAATTTAACTGGCTCTGTTGCTGAAACATAGCTGTGGCTGCCCCGGGACAGATGGGGGCTGAGTTAGGATGGAGCAAGGACTTACCTAGATAGCAATGTTAGTGCCTGATAAAGTTAGGACTGCAAAAAGGCTGCCTGGATATCCAGGTACTGATCCGAATATTGGCCGGCAGTCACACATGATCTGGATATTAAAGCTGGTGCTCGATTTGGGATTGCACTGAATATCCAGGTCTAATTCAACCTGCGGCTGTCATCAGTTTTAAAACCCTGCCTACTGCGGGCAGAAGATCAGGGAATTCGATCATAAGCCCTCCAGAGTCAGCCAAAAATATAGTGAATTACTGCTGAAAAAGAAGGAAAAATTAGTACAGTGTGAACAAAGCACATTGATAGGTTATTCAAACAACTCTAATTGAAGAAATATTCTCCTACTTTATTTCATTTTTTTTTTAATAGGTTAAAATTTTATTCAGTAGAGATGGGCACCTGGGTTAAGTGAAGGCATCTTAGACACATTACCCAATCAAGAGAACTTCAAAGTAGCAAGGGTTTTATTCTCCTGAGCGTTGATTTTTTTTATTTTTTTTAATTCAGGGGTTATTTTTCAAAAGGGCACTTTAAAGTCATTAAGTAGATAGGGCACCTCCATATGGGCCCCTCTAGGGTGTGAATATTAGCATAACCCAATAATGATGCATCGATAGCAGGGGTATCCCTATGGAATAGCCTGAAGGGATCCTTGAGATTACTTACGGATATGCAAAAATTCATGAAGATACTTAAAACAACATTATTTATGGAAGCATTCACTAACTGAATAATTAGGCTGTAAGAGAACCTTAGTAATGTTCTGTCTGATTATGTATTTGTCATGTCATATTTATGATTGTATTTGGCAAACTGCTTAGGTTTAGGCGGTGAGAAAATTTTTATATAAATAAAATAAACACTCATAAGAACATAAGAATTGTCGCTGCTGGGTCAGACCCAGCAGTCCGCTCCCACGGTCCAGTGCCCTAAGAATAGCCTTACCTGCATACGTCCTTGTTCAGTAGGAACTTGTCTAACTTAATCTTGAATCCCTGGAGGGTGTTTCCCCCTACGACAGCCTCCGGGAGAGCGTTCCAGTTTTCCACCACTCTCTGGGTGAAGAAGAACTTCCTTACATTCGTACGGACTCTATCCCCTTTCAACTTTAGAGAGTGCCCTCTCGTTCTCTCTACCTTGGAGAGTGTGAACAGTCTGTCTTTATCTACTTTGTCTTGAGTCCCTGGAGGGTGTTTCCCCCTACGACAGCCTCTGGAAGAGCGTTCCAGTTTTCCACCACTCTCTGGGTGAAGAAGAACTTCCTTACATTCGTACGGACTCTATCCCCTTTCAACTTTAGAGAGTGCCCTCTCGTTCTCTCTGCCTTGGAGAGTGCGAACAGTCTATTCCGTTCAGTATTTTGAATGTTTCTTTCCTGTCTAATCTAATCTAATCCTTAGGTTTGTATACCGCATCATCTCCACGTTCGTAGAGCTCGACGCAGTTTACAGTTGGAGAAATAGGAAGGAACTACAACAGAGGGTTAGAGGTAGAAGTGTGAAGCAAATTTAGAGGATTTGGGATGTCAAGATATAAGAGTTTCCTTGATTCCTAAATTGGAGGGAGACATACATTTTTTGAGAAAAGCCAGGTTTTCAGATGTTTGCGGAAAACTTGGAGAGAGCTCAAGTTCCGAAGAGGGGAGGTAAGGTTGTTCCAGAGCTCAGTGATTTTGAAGTGGAGGGAGGTCCCTAGCTTTCCTGTGAGAGGGGAGAAGAGGCCCGGCTTCTCTAATCTCTCACTGTATGGCAACTCCTCCAGCCCCTTAACCATTTTGGTCGCTCTTCTCTGGACCCCCTCAAGTAGAACCGTGTCCTCCTTCATGTACGGCGACCAGTGTTGAAAGCAGTACTCCAGGTGAGGGCGCACCATGGCCCGGTAAAGCAGCATGATAACCTTCTCCGATCTGTTTGTGATCCCTTCTTAATCATTCCTAGCATTCTGTTTGCCGTTTTCACAGCCGTTTACCAGTACTCCCAAGTCTCTTTCCTGGGGGGTCTCTTCGAGTACTGCACTGGACATCCTATATTCATATTTAAGATTTTTGTTACCGACATGCATCACCTTACACTTATCCACGTTAAACCTCGTTTGCCACATCGCGGCCCATTTCTCGAGCATGTTTTGAAAATGGTCACTAAACAGAGCCAGATAGCTCGTGAATATTCATGGATAGACGGCTAAGTTGTTAAGCATGAATATTCAGCAGAGATAACCAGCTATTTCCTGCTAGCCAAATTGTCTTTAACTGGCCAGGCCAGTTAAATAGTGCTGAATACTGTAGGGTATATATCTAGAGTTCACAGATTTGACAGAATAGAAAATAACCCCAAAGCAAGAATGATCTAAGTAATATATTACAAAAATGACAAAGACTAGGGGACACTCGATGAAGTTACAGGGAAGTACTTTTAAAACCAATAGGAGGAAATATTTTTCACGCAGAGAATAGTTAAGCTCTGGAACGCATTGCCAGAGGTTGTAGTAAGAGCGTAGCTGGTTTTAAGAAAAGTATGGATAATTTCCTGGAGGAAAAATCCATAGTCTGTTATTGAGAAAGACATGGGGGAAGCAATTGCTTGCCCTGGATCGGTAGCATGGAATGTTGCTACTTGTTAGGGTTCCGGAATCTTGCTATTCTTTGAGATTCTGCCTGGAGTCTCGATACTCTTTGGGGTTCTAGAATCTTTTGTTACTCTTTGGGATTCTGGAATGTTGCTACTCTTTGGGGTTCCGAAATCTTGCTATTCTTTGAGATTCTGCCTGGAATCTTGAAACTCTTTGGGGTTCTAGAATCTTTTGTTACTCTTTGGGATTCTGGAATGTTGCTACTCTTTGGGGTTCCGGAATCTTGCTATTCTTTAAGATTCTGCCTGGAATCTTGAGACTCTTTGGGGTTCTAGAATTTTTTGTTACTCTATGGGATTATGGAATGTTTCTACTCTTTGGTTTTTGCCAGGTACTAGTGACCTGAATTAGCCAACATGAAGATGGGATACTGGTAAAGATGGACCATTGGTCTGACCCAGTAAGGCTATTCTTTTATTACAATTTTTAAAATTCCTTAAGGAATTGTGTGAATAATGTTAAAAAAAAACAACATTAGCTGAAGAATTGGAATTTATAGAGTAGCATATTTCTCTGGTTTCACATGCAGCATCATTTTTTTTTTCTGAGGCCAGGATGCAATAGAAATTAACCTTTAGAATTTAAATATTCTAAACTGCGTCCCTTTGTTAAGTTCTCTTGCTCATTTCATTTGAGGCTGTTACAGCCCTAAGACCACTTCTATTTACATATGCTCAGAATCCTGCTGTTTAGAACTCTCCGCTCACCAGACAAGGCAATTAATCATTCCCAAATCCTCCTGCCGAGCACTCAAGGACTCCGACAGCAGGCTCAGCCAATCAGAAAGCACAGGTGAACTTCCAACCTGCGGGAAAGCCCAACACCCTGACCCTCTGCCAGCATGATTTTTTCCTTTTCAGCTGCTTAGTTGTTCAAAAATAACACCATTATTGACGCCCTTATAACACACAAAATTTGGGAAAACAAAGAACATCATGTGTCCTATATCCAGTTATTTATTTACTTATTAAGATTTATTTATGGCCTTCTTGAAGAAATTCACCTAAGGCAGTGTACCTTAAGAATAAGTCAGATTTAGGCAATGAACAGTTATAGCATATTCTAATAATATTACATAGTATAATATGGTGTGCTACTTATTATGTCAACGTGATATAATTAATTTATTTTATTTATTCAATGAGCCATCTTAAGAGACAGCTTAGGCAATGGTCTCCAGCCTTTTTCATGTAAAGGGCCACATGGGAATACGAGAAAGCTCTGAGGGCCCCCAAAAGATTTAGAGTTTACATATTTAATCTAATCTCTGAATTTTTTATACCGATTCATCCCAACAGGAGGGCTTGACTCTGTTAACAAAATATTAATAAAATTATACAGGAGATTAGAACAGAAGCTATCCCCCTCTTCTACGAAACTGCGCTAGTGGTTTTTAGCGCAGAGAGTCGCGCTGAATGGCCCGCACTGCTCCCGACGCTCATTGAGTTCCTATGAGCGTCGGGAGCAGCACGGGCCATTCAGCGCGGCTCCCCATGCTAAAAACCACTAGTTCGGTTTCATAGAAGAGGGGATATATCTTTTAGGCCAGAATTTTCTCTTTTATGATAGATTATTTGAAAAAGAAGGATCATTAGTAAATTTCTGAAATAAATATGTCTTCAGTACTTTACGAAAAGTGGGCAGATGAGAGAGAACTCTAATCATTCCAAACTTTTAAGAATAAAAAAAGAAAATGATTGACATAAATTGGCCTTAGTTTCCATCATGCATTCTTCCATGTTTTAGCAAAAGTTTGGCATGGTCTCCACCATTCTCTGAACACGTGTTTCATGGTTCCTCTAGCTTTGTCATACCACTAGAGTGCATATGCATCTCAATATGAATCCTGACCTTTGACATCTCCTACGGCCATATCTACATATGGTACAAGCATGTTAGATCCTACACCTGTCTACGCCCGGCCTATGGTGATCTTTTTTTCAAACATTTAGACCCAGATTCAGTAAATGGTGCCTAAGTTGGTAGGTGCCTGGAAAAGCGGCATCTACCACATGTCAATCAAAATTAGGCACCGTTTGTAGAATGACACCTAGCGGCGTCTAAATCGGCTTAGTCACTGGTAGAAACATAGAAACATGATGGCAGATAAAGGCCAAATGGCCCATTCACAGCATCCACTATCTCCTCCTCTCCCTATTGGCTAAGGCTCTTAACATTTGCATCTCCTCTTCCTATAGGCTAAGGCTCTTTACACCTGCATTGTGATGTCATAGAAAGTTATGGCTATAGAAACTTGATGGCAGATAAAGGCCAAATGGCCCATCCAGAGCATCCACTATCTCCTCCTTTCCCTATTGGCTAAGGCTCTTAACATTTGCATCTCCTCTTCCTATAGGCTAAGGCTCTTTACACCTGCATTGTGATGTCATAGAAAGTTATGGCTATAGAAACTTGATGGCAGATAAAGGCCAAATGGCCCATCCAGTCTGTCCATCTGCAACATCCACTATCTCCTCCTCTCCCTATTGGCTAAGGCTCTTAACATTTTCATTTCCTCTTCCTATAGGCTAAGGCTCTTTACACCTGCATTATGATGTCATAGAGCTGCCCATCTGCAGTAACCATTATCTCTTCCCTCTCTCTAAGAGATCCCACGTGCCTATCCCACGTCTTCTTGAATTCAGACATGATCTCTGTCTCTACTACTTCTGGGAGGCTGTTCCACGTATCTATCACCCTTTCTGTAAAAAAAAGTATTTCCTTAGATTACTCCTGAGTCTATCACCTCTTAACTTCCGATGCCCTCTCATTCCAGAGCTTCCTTTCAAATGAAAGAGATTTGACTCATGTGCAATTATGCCACGTACGTATTTAAACATCTCTATCATATCTCCTTTCTCCCGCCTATCCTCCAAAGTATACAGATTGAGATCTTTAAGTCTGTCCCCATACGTCTTATGACGAAGACCATACACCATTTTAGTAGCCTAACTCTGGACCGACTCCATCCTGTTTCAGAATCAAATCTATGTAGGCTAAAGTCGGCGTGGCTTAATGCGCCTACTTAGGTGTGATTCAAGCAAAGATAAGGCACCAGAAAACCCTGGCCTACATTTCTGGCACCTACCTTTCCTGTAGGCGGAATTCTGAAACCGGCGCCCATGTGTGATTGAAATGTGATCAGTGGCCACCAGTTAAAGAATCTGGCCCTTATTTATAAAAAGTACCCCAATTCCCCCCAATATTCAGACTGCAGGAGATCATCAGTCTCCCATGATAGGCAACAATATCAGAAATTCCGAGTTTCTAAGTTTATTCATATTTTGATACGCCAACCATCAACATGTATCTGGTCGGTTTACAATGCTACAAAAAAATGTCAAGTATAAAAAATTAAAAGGGGGATGGGAAAAGGGATAAGACGATTACATTGACATTTGTGATACTAAGGGAGATAGGAGAAGGGCAAAATAGTAATTACATCATAAATTAAAAATAAGGGGAGGTACGGGGGGATGGGGAGGAACATTGAGGGCCGGGGGTTTGCTTCAGAGAAGCGGTTCCCATGAAAAGAAGGAGACAAGTGCTATAGTCGGAGAAGCGATGTTATAATAATAATAATAACTTTATTCTTCTATACCGCCACAATCTTGCGACTTCTAGGCGGTTTACAATCAAGAGTGCTGGACATTCAGCAAAATACAATAAGTAGATATTCAGAGGAAATACAGAGATCAGAGACCTCAGGAGGCTATAGTATAGAAATACAATTTGCTGAGCGAAAATGTAATATGTACATTTTAGTAGGTAATGTCCGACAGGACCTGTTGGGGATAAATAGCAACGTAAAGTTACGATAAGATGAAGATAGCAGATTATATTTATAACAGCGCTGTAAGTTCAGGTGGAATAGGGAGGGGGGAGGGAGAGGGAGAGCGGGTCAATTGTTTAGGTATTTCTGGAACAGGTATGTTTTTAGGCGTTTCCTGAATTCCCCGTATGGAGTGGGCGAAAGCAGTTGGTCTAGGTCTTTGCCCCATAGGACTGCTTGGTGAGAGAGAAGGTGTTCGTGGTGTTTTTTCATTTTGCAGCCTCGAACTGGAGGGGAAATGAGTTTTGGGTGTGTGTTTCTCTTGAGTTTGTTATTAGAAAATGCGAAAAGGTCTGTTATGTACTTGGGGGTCAGGCCGTAGAGTACTTTGAAGCAGAGGCAGGCAAATTTAAACCTTACTCGGGCTTCCGTTGGTAGCCAGTGCAGCTGCCGATAATAGGGTGTCACGTGGTCGAATTTCTTCAGCCCGAAGATAAGTCTGACCGCAGCATTTTGCATTATTTGGAATGTTATAGTTTGGAATGCGTCCTGAAACAAAAAGGTTTTAAGATCGGCCCCTTTAAAGTGTTTTTTTACTGATTAGTATCTCAAACACTTGGGCGTTTGAGGTCTTTTTTTTTTCCCGGTTTGGCTATGATATAAAATAAATATCAGCAGCAATACAAAACAGACATAATCATATCCATTGAAGTTTTACCTTCTGGTTATTTTGGAAATATGATACGTTTTCACCGGTCAATTGGAATTAGTATTTCTCTGCCATCGGAGATAGATGATCTGTGTTTTTCGACTAGACACCCTGACCTTTTACGGGGTTGCTTCCCTTTTTCTACTCCATGGCCCACATCTAATCTAATCTAATCTTCATTTTATAGACCGAATCTACTCCCTAAGGAGCTCGACTTGGTTTACAGTTCGTTAAAAAATGAAACATATCAAGTATTGGTTGATGCTGTGTGGTCGATTCTCTCTGATTTGCCGTGCTGGTCTTCGATTAGACACCCTGACCCTTTACGGCAGGGGTGTCAAAGTCCCTCCTCGAGGGCCGCAATCCAGTCGGGTTTTCAGGATTTCCCCAGTGAATATGCATGAGATCTATTAGCATACCATGAAAGCAGTGCATGCAAACAGATCTCATGCATATTCATTGGGGAAATCCTGAAAACCTGACTGGATTACGGCCCTCGAGGAAGGACTTTGACACCCCTGTTATATAGTGTTTAGACCAGACATGGGCAACTCCGGTCCTTGAGGGCTGCAATCCAGTCGGGTTTTCAGGATTTCCCCAGTGAAATCCTTGGGGTAATATTTGATGATAACCTGTCTTACCACGAACACATTTCTTCTATCATCAAAAATTGTTTCTTCAAACTACGTCAGATAAGAGCCATTGCTAAATTCCTTAACCCTTCTTCTTTAAAAATCCTAATACATTCATTCATCATCGCAAAAATTGATTACTGTAATGCCCTATTCTTAAACATTACTCAAAAAGAAAAAAGGAGACTTCAAATTGTCCAAAACACGGCTATAAAACTTATCTACAACGGCAAAAAATTTGATCATGTATCCCCATTGCTGATTGACGCACATTGGTTACCTATTAACCATAGGATTCTGTATAAATTGATGTTCTTAATTTTTAAGACCCTGAAATCTAGTGAACCACTATTCATATCTAAATCATTGATCCCATACAATCCCCAAAGATCTTTACGTTCATCTGAATTAAACTTACTATCTGTCCCTTCTTTAAAAATTATCGGGACGAGAAGAGCAGATATGTTTACTGTCGCAGGTCCACAATGGTGGAACTCCCTTCCCCAATACATTAGAATAGAACAAGATATTTCAACCTTCAAAAATTTCTTAAAAACTTATTTGTTTAAGGATGCTTATGACCTTTAAAAATTCTAAACCATCCATTTTGTTTTAATTAATATTCACAAAAGTGCTTTGAAATTTTTACCCTACCTTTTGTTTTTTCCTTTTCTCCATGCCCTTATTGTAACTATACCCCCTTTCCTTTTTTTCATGTTAGTTATTATTGGATTTTTATGTTTTTATGTTTAAAGTTGTTTTACTATATTATGTACATCGCTTAGAAAATTTGTAATAGGCGATCCATCAAGAGCTAAATAAACTTGAAACTTGAACTTGAACTTGAATATGCATGAAATGTATTAGCGCAGTGGTTCCCAACCCTGCCTTGGAGGAACACCAGGCCAATTGGGTTTTCAGGCTAGCCCTAATGAATATGCATGAAGCAAATTTGCATGCCTATCACTTCCATCATATGCAAATCTCTCTCATGCATATTCATTAGGGCTAGCCTGAAAACCCGATTGGCCTAGTGTTCCTCCAGGACAGGGTTGGGAATCACTGTATTAGCATACAATGAAAGCAGTGCATGCAAATAGATCTCATGCATATTCTTTGGGGAAGTCCTGAAAACCCGACTGGATTGCGGCCCTCGAGGAGGGACTTTGACACCCCTGCACTAGAGTGATTCTCCTGAGAGAGGAGCAAGATTGCTCAACTGTGCTCTTTTTCAAATGAGTTCTTGCTAAATGAATTTTAAATGGTATGTCTAAATATATGTTTATATTTTTTATTAATGTTGTATCTCGCTTAGTAAATCTAAATAAGCGATTCATCAAATTAAAATAAACTTGGAACTTCAAAAACATGAAAGTTCTAGACGAGGAGTGGTCAACTCCGGTCCTCGAGGGCCGCAATCCAGTCGGGTTTTCAGGATTTCCCCAATGAATATGCATGAGATCTGTTAGCATACAATGAAAGCAGTGCATGCAAATAGATCTCGTGCATATTCATTGGGGAAATCCTGAAAACCCGACTGGATTGCGGCCCTCGAGGAGGGACTTGGGCACCCCTGCTTTACGGGTACTGATCGTTGATGCTGAACCGTGCCAAACACACAGTGGGAAATTGCTTTTCAACTCCAAGCCCATCATAGCAGACCATGTCCAAACACATTTAGGCATTGGGTTGTTGGGCTTTCTTTTTCTCTCTCTCTCTTTCATACAAGTGCATTCACAGCTTATCTTGTAGCATTTGCTCACAGTGATTAATTTTCCCTTATAACTGGTTGTAATTGCTGGGAATATATTAAGACTTCATGGTATTTAAGCACACTGTGTACTTGTGAGAGGCCTTCCACATACATCTTAGATAGATGGGCAATAATATTATACATTAATACCGCTATATTGGTTTATCTGCATGTGGCTACTTTCCCAACATAATTATTTTTCCTTAGTAAAAGCTATTAGAGATCTATTTGCTAGGGTTTACGATCAATATCTTCTGTGATATTTGTGTAGCAGGCACAAAATAATCAATTGAAGGTCATATAAAGCAAATTACCATTTCTGTATAATGATTCTTTTTTTTTTCTGGGATTGGTTTTTATTATTTCATCAGAGTCAAGCCATCAGTGCACCTTCTGTTTCTTTAAGATTGAGATGTGGAAGGCCAGTTTTGCAAATGGAATTCATTTCAGGTTTTGATCTTATTGAATTAGAGGGGTGATAAGCTGGAAATCTTTCCGAATATTTCACCATGACTGGTACCAGCTATGAAGGAACTGCCCCCCTCCCCAAAGGGAAGTGCAAGGGTATTATTGTTTTGCGTGTGTCCGATCCTTTAGGTGCTTTTGGTGAATCTTCAGCTTTGTGACCCCCCTCCCCTTTATTAACTTCAAGGGCCCCCCAACTAGGATTCTGATAAACTCAACAGTTATGATCACCTCAATGCCACACCTCCCAGAACAGTCACGTAAAAATTATTATCTATTTTATGCAAATATATTATGTCTATTATTTTTTGTAAGCTGCTAAGTTTTAGCAGGGGTATAAGTTTTTTAAAAAAGAAAGATTTAAGGATCCTTTTACTAAGGCGTGCAAGCCGATTTAAAGCGCGTTAAATGCTAACGTGTCCATATAATATATAATATAATGGGTGCGTTAGCGTTTAGTGGGTGCTAAATCGGCTAGTTCGCCTTCGTAAAAGAGGGGGTTAATTAATTAATTGGATATCCTCTAGCATATCAAGGGCAGGGTGGTGGGGGAAGTCTACAGTTGAGGGATGCGTGGAGCAGTCACAGGCCCGCCCAACGCCATCCCGAGAAGGCCAAAGTGCCGGGTTTTGAAAATCCGATCATGTCCTTGTAAATCGGGTCATCTGGTGCATTTGCCTTGACTACAGTTACTCTATGCTGCCCCCCCCCCCCCTCAAAGTTTCTGCCCTAGGCAATCCGTTAGTCTTGCTTAATGGCTGGCTGGCCCTATCCCCTCCTCCACTCCTCAGTAAGATCATCTAGAGAAAGTATGTCTTTAACAAAGGTGCACTATGCTTTTTAGCGCATGCTTATCATGCGCTAGACGCTAACACGTGCATGTTATCCTATGGACGCGTTAGCGGTTAGCGCAGGTGTTGATTTAGCGTGTGCTCAACGCGCACTAAAACGCTTAGCGCACCTTTGTAAAAGAGGGCCTATGTGTTGTTTTTACACTGTTATGTTTTATGTCGAAAATGGATTTTAAGCACAGTTGGATAATTTACAGAAAAATTTCACATAAAGAAGAGACTTTCAGTTGTGCCACCTGCTTATGCGTACAGGGCGACTCTTTTCTCTGCCTCGTAAGTAGTGATTCTATAAAGCATGCACATTTTCTCTTTAGCATGCCTATGAAAGGGTACAAGTGGATCGATTATTCACTCTGTCAAAAATGACAAAGACTAGGGGACACTCGATGAAGTTACAGGGAAATACTTTTAAGACCAATAGGAGGAAATATTTTTTCACTCAGAGAATAGTTAAGCTCTGGAACGCGCTGCCAGAGGTTGTGATAAGAGTGGATAGCGTAGCTGGTTTTCAGAAGGGTTTGGACAAGTTCCTGGAGGAAAAGTCCATGGTCTGTTATTGAGAGGGGCATGGGGGAAGCTGCTGCTTGCCCTGGATCGGTAGTGTGGAATGTTGCTACTCTTTGGGGTTCCGGAATCTTGCTATTCTTTGAGATTCTGCCTGGAATCGTGATAGTCTATGGGGTTCTAGAATCTTTTGTTACTCTTTAGGATTCTGGAATGTTGCTACTCTTTGGGGTTCCGGAATCTTGCTCTTCTTTGAGATTCTGCCTGGAATCTCGATACTCTTTGGGGTTCTAGAATCTTTTGTTACTCTTTGAGATGCTGGAATGTTGCTACTCTTTAGCGTTCCGAAATCTTGCTCTTCCTTGAGATTCTGCCTGGAATCTCGATACTCTTTGGGGTTCTAGAATCTTTTGTTTCTCTTTGAGATGCTGGAATGTTGCTACTCTTTGACATTCCGGAATCTTGCTATTCTTTGAGATTCTGCCTGGAATCTCGATACTCTTTGGGGTTCTAGAATCTTTTGTTACTCTTTGAGATGCTAGAATGTTGCTATTCTTTGACATTCCGGAATCTTGCTATTCTTTGAGATTCTGCCTGGAATCTTGATATTCTTTGGGGGTCTAGAATCTTTTGTTACTCTTTAGGATTCTGGAATGTTGCTACTCTTTACATATAAACTGTACAATACACCATAAAATGTGTGTGTGGGGAGGAGGGGTCATATATTTGATATGATGCTTTTCTGTGATACAGCCAAAGTAGTTTACAGAGGGGTCCTTTTACTAAGGCATGCTATCCATTTTAGCATGTGCTAAATAGTGCACGCTAATGCGTCCATTATAGTCTATGGACGTGCTAGCATTTAGCGCGTGCTAATATTTAGCGTGCGCAAAAACGGTTAGCACACCTTAGTGAAAGGACCTCATATCGTATACAAGAACTTTCTCTGTCCCCAGCAAGTTCGTGCATGCTCAGAGGCCCTCCAGACACAGTCCCGACCTCAGCGAAAATGAGATGAGGTTCGTGTGGGGTGGGGCTGGTAGCGAGGCAGTGAGGGATTGTGGGTGCGCCATAGAAAAAAGTTTGCAGGACACTGACATATATCATGTCACACGCTGTCGCTTCTGTCTCTTCAATATCACCAAAATTCGCCCCTTCCTCTCTGAGCACACGACCCAGACCCTTGTCCACACTCTTGTAACCTCACGCTTAGATGACTGCAATCTACTCCTAACTGGTCTCCCGCAGTGTCATCTCTCCCCCTTGCAATCTGTGCAAAACTCTGCTGCGTGTCTCATCTTCTACCAACCTCACTACGCTCATGTCACCCCTCTCCTTAAGTCGCTTCACTGGCTCCCTCTCCGCCACTGCATACAGTTCAAACTCCTATTGCTGACCTACAAGGGTGTTCGTTCTGCTGCCCCTCAGTCTCTCTTCTCTCTGCTTATACACCTCCCAGAGAACTCTGTTCCTCAGATAAAGTCACTCTTAGCGTTACCCTTCTCCTCCACTGCCAATTCCAGACTTTGTTCCTTTCATCTAGCTGCCTCCTAGGCCTGGAATAAATTACCCGAGTTTGTCCGCCAAGCCCCTTGTTTAAAAGCAGACAGAAAACCCACCTTTTTGATATAGCCTTCAATCCTTAACCTCTGATGTCATAATGCCTCATTCCACCAATAAGAGCCAACCTCATCAGTGATATCAGAATGGCTTGATTGTCCTAGACTGCCCTCTGCCCTTCAACCATTCCCCTTAACTGTATCCATGACATCCTGTTTGTCTGTCTTAACTGTTTAGATTGTAAGCTCTTTCGAACAGGGACTGTCTTCTTTATGACTCTGTACAGCGCTGGGTACGTCTGGTAGCGTTACAGAAATAATTCATAGTAGTAGTAGTAGTGTGAAGAGTTTCAGTCTTTGGGAAGCAGAGCTGAGATTGTGATGTCATAATGCCTCATTCCACCAATAAGAGCCAACCTCAACAGTGATGTCACAATGGCTTGATTGTCCTGTACTCCCCTCTGTCCTCCAACCCAGCCGGCTGATTAACCGTTCCCCTTAACTGTATCCATGACACCCTGTTTGTCTGTCTTGCTTGTTTAGATTGTAAGCTCTTTGGAGCAGGGACTGTCTTCTTTGTGACTCTGTATAGCGCTGTGCACGTCTATAGAAATAATCCATAGTAGTAGTATGAAGAATTTCAGTCTTTGGGAAGCAGAGCTGAGCTTGTGATGTCATAATGGCTCATTCCACCAATAAGAGCATACCTCATCAGTGATGTCACAATGGCTTGATTGTCCTGTACTCCCCTCTGCCTCCAACCCAGCCAGCAGATTAACTGTATCCATGACATCCTGTTTGTCTGTCTTGGCTGCTTAGATTGTAAGCTCTTTGGAGCAGGGACTGTTTTCTTACTCTTTGGGACTCTATGCAGCGCTGCGTGCGTCTGGTAGCGCTATAGTAGTAATAGTTACTCACAAAACTGACAGTACTCTGTAACCTTAGTGTGTAAGTGCTGGCCACACCCCTGACCCGCCAATGCCACTCCCATACCCACATCCTGTAGCACTTACTTGCTAAAGGAATTAGTGCTACGGTTATGAAATACTAAGGGCAGTTACATGTGTAATTACAAACTAGTGCAGCAATTAACTCCAATTATGGCCAGTTCCTGGTTAATACTAATTAGGAACCTAATTTAACAATTAAATTAAATTTGTAATTGCCATAATTTCATAATCTGTGCATGCAATCTTGCACGCTAATGTGTTCATTCTACCAATTGCGCGCAGAAATTTATGTGGGGGCCCAATTTAACTGAAAAACGAGCCAATTAGCGCCGATAATTGGTGTGAATAAATCAATTCTAAGCACCAATTGGCATCAATTAAAGGGCTCCTTTTATCAAGGTGCGCTACGGGAGTTAGCGTGTCGGACATTTCATCACACGCTAACCCCCGCGGCACACCACAAAGGTAGCGCCTCGTCAATGGAGGCGTTAGCGACTAGCATGGCAGGCGGTTGAACGCGCGTTAACCGCCTACCGCAGCTTGATAAAAGGAGCCCAAAGTTTACGCATGCACGTTTAGGCACCAAGATCCACATATAAATTTTACAGCAGGTCCTAATAGGAGGTGTGGCCATGGGAGGGATGTGGGCTGACTGGAGTTGTTCCTCTATGCGTGCTGGTATGGAACAAGGGGGGATCTGGGCTTAATTTAGCTGGAAATATTTATACCAGGGTTTAGTTGGAAGAAATCTTCCCATTTAAAGTTAGGCACAGTTCATTTATAGACTAGTAGCGCATTCAGTCCTATGCGCAAAAATAGATTTAGGGAGAAAGTGCGCAGTGCCAGCATTCTAATCCGGAATTCTTCATTTTCACCATCTCTAGCCTTTATTAAAAGCTCATTTCTATCCTAAATGCTGCATTTTTCCTACATGAAACAATAAAGAAAAAAAAAAAAAAAAAGCAAGGTGGAATCTCCTTACAACTGCAGCTCAATTGAGCACAGCTTAATATAAGGATCATTAGAGCTGATTTCAGCTGGGTCCCCCTTTGAGTATATCGGCAAAGCCAAGAAGGAGCGGGATGTAAAATGAAGAAAAATAACCCATATTAAGCCAGTTAAGAACTCGGCTTTCCAGGCATAAATCTGACATAAAAACAGAACACAGTCGACACACGTCGGTGGTTCCCGTTAACGTATCACCACCGATAACGTTTTCATTATAGGATCTGGAAATAGTGGAGTAAATTACTGGGCCTTGAACTCGCAATAAATCACACGGCATCAGTCAATAGCACTCATCCTGCCTGGATCAGTGAAGGGAATCCATCGATACGCTTTCTCTTCAAACGTGACATCCCTTGTTCCTTGCAAGGAGGCACGGCGCTTATTTACCATATTCAGCAAATCCTAGAACCACCAGGATAATAAAGCTACATCCCTTAAGGTGAAGCCACAAACAATAATGCCAACAGAGCTAGCAGGAAATGTTATGATCACATAACCATCGGACAGATGTTTGATCCCAACTGTTAGCATAAGATCATTTGTATGTTTGAAGAGACGGATCCCATTTGGGTCTTCTCTTCCTGATCTTTCTTGTTTTTATGACTTCATCTTTCCTTTGAGTGTGAAGTACCTTTTCTCTCTGGGTTGTTGTTTTTGGGTTGTTGTTTTTTTTTTTTCCTTTCCTCTTCCCTCACTTTCCATCTATCAGTTTTAAGGTTAAAGGCGTGGCGGGGCTATTTGACTTCTCGTGCTCATGTTTCCGTACGAGTACTGTGTGGTCTAGTCAAACAGAGCATTGTCCTCTTGTTTAAGAGATCCAAGTTCAGTTCCTCGGAGAATGCACCAAATATCCTGCTACAAAGATACAAAAAAAGGGCCACCCGTGGACTGAATGCGGGGGTTGCAGCCAAGTTCCTGGTGAGAAAGGCTGGAACTCCCAGAACCATCCCGCCTTGGATCAGTTTTCTGCAACTTCAGCCTAAATGTGAAAACAAACACACTCGGTCTTAGATCTGGACCTCAGGAGTAAAAGGAAAAAAAAAAGTACAATATGTTTTCAGTGTGTTCTTTTAATGCTTGTATTGAAAACATGTGAAGTGGCAACTGTATATATATTTCCTATAGAAGCAAGGTGGGGGAAAAAAAATCATTTTAATACATCTGGCCAAGAGAACAGGAAAATGTTGGTAATGTGTATCCCAGGGTGTGTTTTTTTCCTGCTTACAAAGGTGCGTTATGCTTTTTAGCGTGCGGTAAACATACGCCAAATGCTAATGCATGCATGTTATCCTATGGATGCACTAAAACGCTTAGCACACCTTTGTAAAAGGACCTAAGTTGTATGTCACTGAAAATAGGAAATCTTTGTTAGGTACAAAGAAATATCGGCAGTTCACTGTTGGTATTTCTGAGCTGCCCGTGGCCAATGCAAGCAGAACGTAATGAAAAATGTAATCAATAGTGTGATACTAGAACAAAGGGAGATGAGAAAAGTTAAGATATATTACATTTTTACTAATACTGTATAAAAGGTACATATTCAATCACTTGCTGTGTTAACATCTGTACTTACTATGTTGCTCAATGCTGATGGATTTTCTTTTTTTTTTTTGCTTTGTTCAATTATTCCGTCTTGGGTTTTAAAAAAAAGGCCTTGTGGTTAGGACACACTGAGCCACTCAGGTTTTCAGGATATCCTGATGGTAGACATCCCAGCGTATCATTAGAATTGAGAATTGAACTTGCAGAGCTGTTAGTGATTGGTCGTTTATTTTTTAAAATTTAGCATGGTATCGAAAGACTGGAGGTGGGGTCCAATCTAACGCAGATTTTTTAAAAGGGCTTCAGAGGTGATCTGGGAAATTATAGACCGGTGAGTTTGATGCTGATGCCGGGCGAAATGATAAAGACCAAAATTGACAGAATATATACTCGTGCATAAGCATGGATTAATGAAGCAGAGCCAACGTCGATTTAGTCAAGGGAATCTTGCCTCACCAATCTGCTGAATTTCTTTGAAGGGGTGAATTAGGTTTTTATACACACTTCTCCCTCCGTATTCGCTGTGATAGGGGATTAACAGAACCGCAAATACTGAAAAACCGCAAATAACTTTTTTATATGTTATTTGCTGTTTTCTATTAAAAACCATCGTGAATATGGTGAAACCGTGAATAACATGGTGGGGGACCTGGTCTGTTCCTGAAGGAGAGGCAAAACGCGGTGAACAAAGTGCTTGGAATCAGCGATTTCTCTGTGCAAGCTGATGTAATTTGGGGGGAGGAGCTAGCAAGCTAAAAAACGTGAATAATCGAAACCGCGAATATGGAGGGAGAAGTGTACTGCCTATCAAGATTATTTAAGCAGTTTTACAGTCAGGTAGTCAAACATTTTCCCTATCCGTCCCAGTGAGTTTGCAATGTATGTAACGTACCTGGGGCTAGAGGTGAGCTGGTCGATATTGTGTGCCTGGATTTTCAAAAGGCATTTGACAAAGTACCTCCTCCTCCTTTTTAACATTTCTATAGCCCTGATGGACATAAGCAGCGCTGTACATCAATATGTGTAAGGGACAGTATCTGTGCAGTAGAGTTTACAGGGACCAAAGTCTTCTGAGGAAATGAGAAAGTCATGGAATTGGAGGTAACATCTTATTATGGCTTAAGAACTGGTTGAAAGACAGAAAGTAGGTAAATGGTCACTAGTATCAATGGAGAAGGGTAACTAGTGGAGTTCCTCAGGGGTCTGTGCTGGGACCGCTGCATTTTAACATAGTTATCAATGATCTAGGGATGGGAATAACTAGTGAGATAATTAAATTTGCTGATGATCCAAAGTTGTTCAAAACTATTAAATCGCAAGAGGATTGTGAAAAATTGCAAGAAGACCTTGTGAGACTGGAAGACTGGGCGTAAAAATGGAAGATGATATTTAATGGGAGCAAGTGCAAAGTGATGCATGTGGGAAAGAGGAACCCGAACTATAGCTACGTGATGCTGGGTTCTGTGGTAGGAGTCACTGCCCAGGAAAAGGATCTGGGTGTCATTGTTGGGGACACGTTGAAACCCACAGCTCGATGTGCAAATGGGATGTTAGGAATTATTAAGACAGAAATGGAAGCAAAGATGAAAATGTTATA
This sequence comes from Geotrypetes seraphini, assembly GCF_902459505.1. Lineage (NCBI taxonomy): Eukaryota > Metazoa > Chordata > Amphibia > Gymnophiona > Dermophiidae > Geotrypetes > Geotrypetes seraphini. Next base: position 68,760,095 of record NC_047097.1, on the reverse strand, counting down.
ATGGCCTTATAACGCCGGAAGTGGCGTTAGGTATCGTAAAGCACCTCCGTAGTCGCAATTCACGATGGCGCCATGTATGGAATCCGGGTCCAAATAGCTGAATTAGGAAAAAGTAGAGAAGGGCAACCAAAATGATAAAGAGGATGGAACGGGGTCCCCTGTGAGGAAAAGCTAAAAATATTAGCTTAGAGAAAAGATGACTGAGCGACCTGAATAATTGGTTTACTCTTTCTAAGACACTGGTTCTATTATCTCATGCAAATTGATTGCAGATATCTTGTGTCCTGAGGGCTGGGTTAAGAACCCTTGTTGGGGGGAGGGGCTTATAATGAAGTTACTAAGTAATACATTTAAATCATTTCCTCTTTCACGGAGACCGGGGTGGATGCCTGCCCCTGCCTCTTGGGGAAGGGTGGGCACAAAAAAAGTGACAATTCAAACAAATCATGGAATTCTGGGGGGGAAAAAAATTGAAAATTCTGCGCACAGTTTTTCAAAATTCCGCAAAGTTTATTTGTAGTGTTTTGCATAGAATTCCTCCGTCCTAAGGCCTGAAATTCCTTCCTGCTTTTTCTTTTCTCAGGTTCCAGCCTCACAAGTTCCCTCTCTCACTCCAATTGCAGCCTCCAGCCTCCTCTGTCTCCCTCTATATCCCAACTCTCTTTCACTCGCACCCTGAATAACCTCCCTTCCTCCCTTCCCACCCTCTTTCTGATCTGAGTCACACTCTCATTCTCTTTCTCCCATCCCCCCACCCCCCTTGTGTGTCCAGCATCCATGTCCCCCTCATCCCACCCAGCCATCCACCTCTCTCACTTGCACCCTGAATCTCTTCCCTGCTGTCCATGATCTGGCCTTCCTATGTCCCTCTCTCCACAGCCAAGCTCCTTTCCCACCTTCTCTTTCTGGACTGAGTCACTCTCTCTTCCTCTCTCTACCATCCCCCCCACACATACACACTTGTAGGTCCAACACCTATGTCCCCTCATACCACACCACCTCACTCACTCACATCTCTTCCTCCGTTCCCACTCTCCTTTTTGCTCTGGGTCACTTTCTCCCCCCCCCTTCCCCTTTACGGGTCCAGCATCCATCTCCCCTTCACCCTGTGGGTCCAGTATCCATGTCCCTTCCTCTTCCCCCCCCTCCACTTTTAGTCCACCATCCATGTCCCTTCCTCCCCCCCCCCCCGCCCAAAAAAAGATCCATTATCCATGTCCCCATCTCCTCCTCTCCCTTCCTCTTTCTGTAGGACTGCCCTCTCTCACTCTCCAACTGCCCCTCCCCCATGGCATCTCCCTGCAATCCTGCTCCTTACTCGACAACCCCCCCCTTACTTCCCCCACATGGGTCTGGCTTCTGATTAATCCCCCTCCCTGTGGGGAGCTGGTATCTCTTACCCGCAGACCCTCCCCAAGCAGCAATGACAGCCGGTCAGCAGAGGTAGCATTACAAACAGGCCACTTGTGGCCAGTCCTGCCAGGGGTTTCATCTGCCATGTCAGAAGTGATGCAGCAGACAACCTTATTGGGCAGACAGGCATGCGGGTCTTTATCTGCTGTCATTTAGAATAGTACTATGTTGCCATATTTAAGTTCTGGAATCATTCCCAGAAAATGTGGTAAAAGTGGTTCGCATAGCATAGCGGAGTTTAAAAAAGATTTGGCCAAGTTACTGCAGGAAAAGTCCATAAATTTTTATGGTTTATGGTTCATTTAATTTAATATGCTGCCTTTTGTGAGAACACAGTAGAGAAGTTTACAAATCAAAATAGATCAGAAATATTAAGGAAATCCACTGCTTATTCCTGGGAGAAGCAGCATGGATGGAATCTATTTAGTACTCTTTCGGGATCCTGTCAAATACTTCTGACCTACCTTGGCCATTGTTGGAAGACTGATATTGGACTTGATGGACCTTTGGTCTGTTCCAGTACAGCAATCTTCATATACAGTACTTAGAACACCTGAAGATTATCGGATTCTATAGTTTACGATAACAAATGAATGTTCCATCCAAGCTCCACTCAAACTGCACACCTGTTAATGCCCACCTGCAAATTATGCCCCATCACAATGAGGCTCAGTTTTACAGAATAGCATGGAGTTGGACTATTAGCATGTACATGTGTGTATGTGTGCACATTCTTGTGCAAACGCTGGTATTTGGTTACCTATGTGCATCCTTGGTGCCCTCCTTATAGAACATAAGAATAGCCTTAATGGGTCAGACCAATGATCCATCAGCTCACGGTGGCCAATCCAGGTCCCTAGTACCTGGCCAAAACCCAAAGAGTAGCAACATTCCAGCATCTCAAAGAATAGCAAGATTGCGGAACCCCAATGAGAGCAACATTCCAGAGCTGAGATTGTGATGTCATAATGCCTCAGTCCACAGTGCCTCAGAGCCAACCTCATCAGTGACGTTACAATGGCTTAATGGTCTATACTTGGCTCATGTAAAAACAGTCTCACTGCATCAGACCGATGGTCCATCAACCCCAGTAGCCCCTTCTCATGGTGGCTAATCCAGGTCACTAGTACCTGTCTGAATATTTAACAAAACTAGAAAAATGTCCAAGAAAAGTCATGATAAAATGTCTCCTGTAGCCAGATCTAGCAAATAGGGCTGATCCAAGCAGTGGTATAGCGAGGGTGAGAGGCGCCCAGAGCTGTGGTGCCCCTTCACGCCCCTCTTCTCCGCTCCCCCGCTCTTTTCCCCGCTCCTCTGCCACATGCGCGCACCCCTTCCCTACCTCATACCTCTTTTAATTTCCCCGGCGCGAGCAGCTTCACCAACTCGCTACCCGCGTCGGCGTTGGCTCTCCCTCTGGCGCGAGACCGGAAGTGATATCAGAGGGAGAGCCGACGCTGGTGCAAACAGCAGTTTGGAGCTTCTGCTCGCACCTGTGAAGAGATAGAGGTATGGTGGGAGGAGGGGGAGTGAAGGTGTACGCGCGGCAGGGGGAAGAATGGAAAGGAGGGGAGGGGGGGTGACGCCCCACTAAGATGATGCCCGGGTTGGACACCACTGGACCTGAGAACTGTGCAAGTGGCGTGGCTTCACAGAACGAAAAGAAGGCGAGGACACAAAATCACTCCCCCTCTCCAGGTCTATTTTCACATGGAAAAGTAGGATGGTTTGTATCAACAAGCTCAGGCATGTGAGCAAAAAAATTAGGAGGGAGGAAACCTTCCATTGCAAAGTCGGTCAGCTGGCAAGCCTGAATTTGTCGGAAAGGCATTGGGGAGTATGTTTTTTTCTAACTGGCAGAAAGATGAAAAGTGACCCTGGAGAGAGTCTGACCAGAAGCATGGAAGTCACACTGACATTGGGCAGAAAGTTCTCCAGCAGAGCAAATCTTTTTTTTACATTCTTCATCCTCCTTTACCCCTGAAGTTCTTATTATTTTATTTTTTTTGTATTTTTATATACTGTCTGCATGCCAGAAAACAACTGAAACGATATATATTTGGGAACTATAGATATTAGATTGTAAGCTCTTCTGAGCAGGGACTGTCTATGGTGTGTTAGAATGTTCAGTGCTATAGAAATAATAAATGATGGTAGTACTTTTCTGTTCCCGAATGTTTGTACTGAGACCATAGAGGGTTTAGTGGCTCACGATTCGAACTGGGCTCTCTTAGATGCCCTTTTACTAAGCAGTGTTAAGATATAGGCTTCACGTACCTTTACACGGGTCTTTCCCTGTGCTCAGCCCTTTTCTAGCGCAGCTCTCATAAAGGGCTTTTTCCTATTTATTTTATTTCTGACTTGTTCTGTTAGTATCAGTGCATGCCCATTAAAAAAAAAAAAATAAAACTACCACCGGAAAATTTACCACCTCCTTCCACATTGTGAAAGCACTAATTAATGCATCAGACCCATTTTCTGTCCCTGACACGCCCTCCCCCTTCCCCCCCTCAAAAAAAACCCAATTTTTGCTATGCTATGCTTATGGTTTATAGTTTATTTACTATACCGCCCTTCCTTATGCAATAACAGAGCAGTTCACATAATCAATAAAACATACAGTAAAATTAGCCACATCTCGAATAAAAAAAATGGAGAAGAAATATGTAAAATTACATTAAATAAAAATAATAAAAACCAAAGGAAAAACTATAAAAAAATAAATGAAAATGGAAAATAAATAAATAGCAATTACAGGCTGCTTTATAAACGGTCCCCTGAATTCTCAGCCTGGCGCTCTGACCATTAGACAACTTCTCCACTTCTGTATACTATTATACAATCTGGTGTAATATATACCAGTGAATTCAGTGTACTATAAAGGGATTGGAAGTTTAATTCACATCTTTTCCTGTTCCTGGAGTGATTATGACCTGAGTTTGTATGAGGGTTGCGAAAAAGTTCTCAGCCCAACCAACCAACTTCGTAAATTCTGAGCGTTTTTGCCACTGGAGCTGAAAAGAGGGTTATGTGATTTCGTTAAATGCCAATTTGCAGAAACAAAATTCTGTGGGCTCCTTTTACTAAGGTACGCTAGCGTTTTTAGCGCGTGATGAAGATTAGCGTGCGCTAACCCCCACGCTATGTGGAAAATACTAATGCCAGCTCTATGGAGGCGTTAGCGTGTAACACGCGCTAAAACCACTAGCGCAGCTTAGTAAAAAGGAGCTTTGTTTCAGATCATTAAACCATATCCACTTCAGTCTCTTCTTGGGCTGAGAACTTTTCAACACCCCCTCATAGTGTGAAGACTTTCAGATTGTGATGTCATAATGCCTCATTCCACCAATAAGAGCCAACCTCATCAGTGACAATGGCTTGATTGTCCTAGACTTGGCTCACTTTTAATACATACAAGGGGGTGCTGAAAAATTCTCAGCCCAACCAACCAGCTTCCTAAATTCTGAGCGTTTTTGCCACTGGAGCTGAAAAGAGGGTTTTGTAAAGTGCCATTTTTCAGAAACAAAAGTCTGACATTGTTTAAGATCATTGATTGGACCATGTCATTCTCTTCTTGGTTGGACAGAGAACTTTTCAGCACCTGAGACATTAGAGGGTTAAGTGAGTGACTCAACCTCTGAAGGAGCCGCTGAGGACTTCCTGGCTTTTAGCCTGGCGCTCTAACCGTTAGACCACTCTTTCCTCTTTAATGATCCAGCCACAAAGATAAATACAATTAGGTTAAAATCTGATTTGCCATAGATCTGGCCATCTTCACAATTAATTCTATCTTTTGATGGATTGAAAAAGAAAAGTCAAATATTTAACTTTCTGCCATGAAAGGCCACCACCATTTCTGCAGTTTTAAAATTTCTTATTTCTATTATGAGTATTTCAAGCTTCATGTACAGTATTTGTAAATCTCAAGTTTTGGTTAAGGCAGGGTCAGACAAGGAGGGACGTCTGTAAATATCTCAGCCTAACTCAGCCCCCCACACTCCGATTTTCCCTAAGTCAACTCTCATTAGTGAGCAAGTTCAGTTGTTTTCATGGACATACAGCAGGGGTGTCAAAGTCCCTCCTCGAGGGCCGCAATCCAGTCAGGTTTTCAGGATTTCCCCAATGAATAGGCACGAGATCTATTTGCATGCCCTGCTTTTATTGTATGCTAATAGATCTCGTGCATATTCATTGGGGAAATCCTGAAAACCCGACTGGATTGCGGCCCTCGCGGAGGGACTTTGACACCCCTCACATCCAGTATTTCCCAGTGTGGGGTTCAGCAGTTCTGTGCGAGATGGAAGTAGGTGGGTTGCAATCAGTAGAGCAAGAACAAGCCATTTGAGAGCAATTATCTTTTGGAACAGCAGCAGTGCGTTCACCAAATTATTTGGTTAAAAGTGGGAAAAAAAAAAAAAGTCCATCCCACTGTGAAGATCGCTTGTTCCTGCAGCTCTGAATGTTCAACTTCCCATGGAGGGGTCAAAATGATCAACATTCAGATGCAAGCAAACCCTCTGTTGACTGATTCATTTCCACTCTTTGTTCGGGCTGCTAGACGGGATATCCTGTGAGCAGGCGAAAAGGGAGGGGAACTGCCACTATCTGTTTATGATTTGCTATTAATTTTCCTAATGTTCTAAAGTCTAGTATTGCATTTGTCTACTGTGATTCCTGTGTGCTTTGAAGGAAAAGAAATAAAGATTTTGCCCGGTAGTCATATGAATAGAAATTCATGCCGGTACTGGAAATGCATTCCCCAAATTTGCCATCCTGTTATAACATAACTAAACATAGGGACTGACTTTTTCTTTTTTTTTTTTTCCTCCCCATAGGCAGTGAGGGGGTCATTTTGTAAAGATTTATCTCTGTGCAAAGCCTGTTTTACACAAAGAGAAATGTTGTTTGTTTGTTTTGAACTGGGCACGGATATACAATAGGTGCTAAAAGATGGTACGCACATTTCTGAGGACTCTGGGAGGCTGTTTCCAAGGGTGTGGTTGCGCTGGAGCAGGTGCAGAGTTGCGAGGTACACACTAGGGATGTGCTTTCGTTAATGCAGCTTAAAAAGTTGAGTGCATGCTAAGTTGAGGTTACGGAGTAATACTTTGGGGGCCAATGGGAGGGAGATATGTTTTCACTCAGCTCTGGAATGCGTTGCCAGAGGATGTGGTAAGAGCGGTTAATGTAGCTAGTTTTAAAAAAAGGTTTGGACATGTTCCTGGAGGAAAAGTTCATAGTCTGTTATTGAGAAAGACATGGGGAAAGCCACTACTTACCCTGGAACGGTGGCATGGAATGTTGCTACTCTTTGCTATTCGTTGAGATTCTGCCTGGAATCTTGATACTCTTCGAGGTTCTAGAATCTTTTGTTACTCTTTGGGATTCTGGAATGTTGCTACTCTTCGGGTTTTGGCCAGATACTTGTGGCTTGGATTGGCCTCTGTGAAGACGGGATACTGGGCTTGATGCAGTGGTGCAGTAAGGGGAGTGCGGGGGGGGGGGGGGGGGCAACCACTCCAGACACCGTGTCGGTGGGGATTCTGGCACCTCTCTTCCCCGCCCCGCCACACCATGTCATACTCATGCCATCCCTTCCGCCTCATACAGGGGAAGGCAAGGGGCTTGCGCTGCAAGGAGAGAAGTGGGGAGTGAGCGGGCGGGCAAACGAGCGAGCGAGGGGGGCAGAGGAGAAGGGGGTGCCGCCGTGCCCTTAGAAAGACCGTACCCAGGGTGGACCACACCCTTCTTACTACGCCACTGTGGAAGTACTGTGATAATTGAGGAGTTACTTGAGTGTTGATGCCTTTGTAACAATAATTAGGTTGTTTTAATGAATATGTATGTATTGTTGGATTTTTATGTATGTTTTCATGTAAACCACGTAGGTTTTATGCGGTATAAAAATTTTTAAAAATAAATAAATATACACAAATATGTGCTTGCAAATTTAGTTGTGGTTTACAGAATCTGAGGGATATTTTATAAGTTAGTCATGCATATACAGTACAGAGAGACTAGCACAGATTTTATGAAATAGGCTTAAATTAGGCACTTTTTACTGCAATGCATCAAGGCCGAAATGGGTGAGACAGTTATTTGTTTTTAACAGGTTTTACATAAAATTCATTCAAAATGGTTTATGGCATAAAATAGACTAAACTAAACTAAAACCTTATATACCGGGTCTTCAACCAAAGGAAACTCGACACGGTTAACAATAAATTTAAAAAAATGAAGTAAACTGAAACACAAGAATTAGTTTTCAAAATGTTTAGCGAATAAAAAAAGTTTTTAGAAGTTTAAAGAAGGGGAGAGTCCCCCTGGATTGGAAAACAGCGAATGTTGTTCTTCTGCATAAAAAGGGATGCAGGGCAGAGGCTGCGAATTACCGACCAGTGAGTCTCACGTCGATAGTATGTAAACTCATGGAAACACTAATTAAACGTAAGTTGGACACGATCTTGGATGAGGGGAATCTCAGGGATCCTAGTCAACATGGATTCACTAAGGGTAGGTCGTGTCAATCCAACCTCATCAGCTTCTTTGATTGGGTAACAGGAAAGTTGGACTCAGGAGAGTCTCTGGATATAGTATATTTGGATTTCAGCAAAGCTTTTGACAGCGTCCCACACCGCAGGCTACTAAACAAGATGAAATCAATGGGGTTGGGTGAGACTATAACTGCATGGGTCAATGATTGGCTGAGTGGTAGACTTCAGAGGATGATGGTCAACGGTACCCTCTCTAAAACATCAGAGGTGACCAGCGGAGTGCCGCAGGGCTCGGTCCTGGGTCCTCTCCTTTTTAATATATTCATAAGGGACTTGACACGAGGGCTACAGGGTAAAGTAACATTGTTTGCCGACGACACAAAACTGTGCAACATAGTAAGTGAAAGCTTTTTACAGGATAGTATGACACAGGACCTTCGTACGTTGGAAAACTGGTCCTCGACATGGCAGCTAGGCTTCAATGCTACAAAATGTAAGGTCATGCACCTCGGTAGCAGAAATCCGTGCAGAACTTACACCTTAAATGGAGTAACATTAGCTAGAACCTCAGTAGAACGAGATTTGGGAGTAATCATCAGTGCAGACATGAAGGCTGCCAAGCAGGTAGAGAAGGCCACATCCAAGGCAAGGCAAATGATGGGATCTATCAATAGAAGTTTCGTCAGTCGGAAACCAGAAGTCATAATGCCGCTGTACAAAACCATGGTGAGACCTCATCTGGAATACTGTGTGCAATTCTGGAGGCCACATTACCGTAAAGACGTGCTTAGAGTCGAGTCGGTTCAGCGGATGGCCACTAGGATGATCTTGGGGTTCAAGAGTCTCTCGTACGAAGAGAGACTGAGCAGACTGCGGCTCTACACTCTAGAGGAACGCAGGGAGAGGGGGGACATGATTGAGACATTTAAATACATCACAGGACGTGTCGAGGTGGAAGACGACATCCTCTTCCCCAAAGGACCCTCGACCACAAGAGGGCATCCGCTTAAACTCAGAGGGGGGAAATTTAGTAGTGACACCAGGAAGTATTTTTTCACGGAAAGGGTGGTAGATCACTGTAATAAGCTTCCGGTGCAGATGGTCGAGGCCACCGGCATGCTTGACTTTAAGAGTAAATGGGACATGTACGTGGGATCCCTACGTAGGACGAATCACTAGCATCTAGACTTATTGGGGTGGGTCAGTAGAGTGGGCAGACTTGATGGGCTATAGCCCTTTTCTGCCGTCATCTTTCTATGTTTCTATGTTTCTAACTGAGACACCTCAAAATTAGGGGAAGCTCATTCCATAATTGGGGAAATTTGAACGCCAGAGAGCTGCTAAAATTCTTAACTCCTTGAATTCCTTTCCTAGTAGGAAGAGAAAGTTCAAATCGATGGATGCCTCTCGCATATGAAAATCTAAAAACATTCCATAGCAGAGGAGCAAAGATACCATGTCAGATCTTAAAAACAAGACATAAACATTTAAACCGAATTCTAAAATAAACCGGGAGCCAATGGAGAGAGAAAAGCAAAGGAGTCACATGGTCGCATTTGCTCTTTCCATAGCTCAACTTTGCGGCGGTATTCTGAATCAATTGTAGTCTTTGAAGGCAGTTCTTAGTGATGCCAAGATAAATGGCATTACAATAATCTAGCCGGGACAAGACACAAACAAACAAAAGTAAAGATTTAACTGCTTCCAGCCAGTGAAATTCTCCTCGACACCCAGTAATGTGTATCAATTATTGAAAATCAAAGAATCTACGTACAATACAATATACGAGGCTAATTCAAAAAGTAAAGGCAAAAATACATTTAACGGCTTTAAGAGAAGTAAACGAGCAATTGAACATATCGCTTTTCCACATATCTTGTATCGTTCAACTAGCTTCTGCATTCTCCTGCAGTGAAGTTTTTCAGCTGCTCCCGTGGGACCAGGAAGTGATGTCAGAGGGAAAGCCAACACCAGAGTGAGCATTAGGTTGGAGAAGCTGCTCGTGATGGCTTAGTAAGAGGGGGGAGGGGGCATATAAGCTATATGGATGGTTCCTTAATATCGCTTGTGTCTGGTTAGCATTCACACCTGGACATTCTTTCCACATATTTAATAACAACCACTGAATTTCCTGATGTTTTTTGCTTATGGCAGTTGGTGTTGAAAAAAAATGGTGATCGCCAAGGACTCAATGAAAGGGAATATAAAAGTATTATTACCCTAATGTTGTAATATTCTTTACCTACTGGAATTCTGCTAACCCTGTGTCCTTATGAAGTATGCAATGCAAAATAATAGCAGACTTTCATTTTTCTGCTTCTCTGTCGCTGTCTGGATGTCAATGAGCACTTTGACAACAAAGAAACATTCAAGTTTTCCTTCTGACCTGATCTCCTCAACAATGTCCTGCTGGAAACAGGCCATAAATATTTTGAATTCATTTACAGAGGGGAATAAGAAGAGGTTAAAGGAAGTTATTATCAAAGGACTTTAGAGAAGCAGGTCAGCTGCTTGACTTCCTCTGTAGGCCTTGGAAGCCACGTGGCCTTAGCTCTGCAGGTGAGAGAAGTGGCTGGGATGAGGCTCGGATGGAGAGAGACTGAGTGGGTCCCTTTAACCAACAAATTGAGAGTCACTGGGCATAAGTACACAAGTACTTTGAAAAGTGTGCTGAGTTCAAAAATGATTTTAAAGAGGACATATTTGGACAGTTTCCTGAAGGAAAAGTCCATAGTCTGTTATTGAGAAAGACATGGGGGAAGCCACTGCTTGCCCTGGGATTGGTAGCATGGAATGTTGCTACTCCTTGGGGTTCCGGAATCTTACTATTCTTTGAGATTCTGCCTGGAATCTTGAGCTCTTTGGGGTTCTAGAATCTTTTGTTACTCTTTGGGATTCTGGAATGTTGCTACTCCTTGGGGTTCCGGAATCTTACTATTCTTTGAGATTCTGCCTGGAATCTTGAGCTCTTTGGGGTTCTAGAATCTTTTGTTACTCTTTGGGATTCTGGAATGTTGCTACTCCTTGGGGTTCCGGAATCTTACTATTCTTTGAGATTCTGCCTGGAATCTTGAGCTCTTTGGGGTTCTAGAATCTTTTGTTACTCTTTGGGATTCTGGAATGCTGCTACTCTTTGGGTATTGGCCAGGTCTAGGGACCTGGATTGGCCACCGTGAGAATGGGCTACTTGGCTCGATGGACCATTGGTCTGACCCAGTAAGGCTATTCTTGTGTTCTTATGCTGCGGATCTGTGGAGAAAAAGCAGATTTTTTTAAACAAAAAAAAAATTACAATTCAATTCATAAACATTTTATTTTCCATAGAAATGGGACCAACTTTGGCAAACCAGCTCCAATTCTAGGCATATCTGTCCATAAACCACTTCTAACCCTTTCACAGATTTCTGCAGCTTGGCCAACCACTTTAGCAAAAGCTTACAACTGGAACCTGAAATCCATATCGTTTGTGCTTGAGCCATGCTGGTTCCCACAGCCTTAATCATCTTGGACATACGTTCTTTTAACTCAGAGTGTGTTTCATTCTCTCCTTACCGCTTATCTAATACCTCCAACAAAGATCTGGATAACTTCAGAGAGAGAGAGAGAGAGTGTGTGTGAAAGGCCTTTCAACGTAATAACACTTAACCTTCCTCGCCTACCTGAGAGCCCCCCCCCCCCCCCCGTTTCCTACAACCTCCCCACCCCACCTGGAAAAAAAAAAAAATCTGCCAACCTTTCTTGTAAACTCGTCTGCTACAGAAAAGTTAACTTGGCAGTCGCCTTAAGTATTGACTATCTGTCTTATGGGTGAGGGCTGTAAATTCTCTCTCCTAAGATCCGAGTCGATTTGTTATCAAATCAGGCATTGAGAGCCTGATTCATTGCTATTCAGCGAAATACTGATTTATATGCAGAATGTAAAACAGATGCCTTATGTGAATACATATTTATGGCGAGTGCTGTTCTTGGAAGATTTATTACGGATTCCTTTGTCGGGGTGTGCTTGAGCAGAGCCATGATAGCTTGTATTTCCTCTCAGCTGCCAATGCCAAACTCATTAAAAAGAGGTGTGACTATTAATATACATTGTAATACTGACAGGATCTAATTTATAACACCCTGGCTGGCTGGAGCATTCTCCTGACTTGAGGTGTTTTCTGCATTATTTTATCTCCTGCAGTTGAATTGTACAAACATACCGTTTATATACGCGTATTGGTCTCCCTTTGTCTTCTCAGATTTAATGGTCACTGAAGGGAAGATCGGGCTATTGGAAATGGAAGAGAAGAATGAAAATGCATGACATCCCCTTTTTCCAGGTCAATAGCAGGGAGGTTTGTCACAGTGTATTGCACTTTCCGGATGGCGGCCGACGTGTAAACACCCAAGGGGCTCAGTTACTAAGCTGTAGGGATGGACAGGCAAAACATTATTGTGCCATTTTTTTCTAGATTTTTTTTTTAAAGTCTGGAATTTATATAGTGAAAAGAGCAGATTTTTTTTTTTTCCAAAGGGATACACACTATCCCCCAAACTATGGCCTAGATTCACTAAACTCACCGTTGTTGGGCGATCCGTGGCCGAGTCTTGCCGAGCGACCAATTCACAACGGGTTCAGCATGCAAATGATGTGATCGGACGCACGCCCTACAGCGATCCCACGGATCGCTGTAGAACGATCGAGACGCATGCGCAGACCATCCTTGTTGGTTGTAGATGCGATTTGCACATGCATTAGATCTTAGCACAAGCGAGGTCAAAGGGGGAGCGGTGGCTGCAGTTTAGCTGGCCCTACAAGTGGACATTAATAAGGAATCATTTCATTTTGGCCTAGGTGCAGCCAGATTATATGGAACAGAACACACTTGCAGCCAGATTGTAGAAAAGAACACACTTTTAACCCATGGGTTAAAACTGTGGGTTTGCACTGCACTGTGTTTTTTACAGAATATTTCAGGGCGGCAGAGAGCAGGAGAGTCGGCAGGGACAAACTTGGATTTCAGGGCGGAAGAGAGCAGGAGAGTCGGCAGGGACAAACTGGGATTTCAAGGTGGCAGAGAGCAGAAGAGTCGGCAGGGACAAACTGGGATTTCATGGCGGCAGAGAGCAGGAGAGTCGGCAGGGACAAACTGGGATTTCAGGGCGGCAGAGAGCAGGAGAGTCAGCAAGGGCAAACTGGGATTTCAGGGCGGCAGAGAGCAGGAGAGTCGGCAGGGACAAACTGGGATTTCAGGGCGGCAGAAAGCAGGAGAGTCGGCAGAGACAAACTGGGATTTCAAGGTGGCAGAGAGCAGGAGAGTCGGCAGGGACAAACTGGAATTTCAAGTCGGCAGAGAGCAGGAGAGTCGGTAGGGACAAACTGGGATTTCAGGGCGGCAGAGAGCAGGAGAGTCGGCAGGAACTGGGATTTCAGGACACTTTATTTTAGTTTCCCGCCTCATTTAGGGCTGTTCAATTTTTGCTGCCACCATCATCAACCCTTGAAAAAGCTGCATTTAGCGGAGAAACGGGTCCTCGTCGGGCTTATCAGTACTCTGCACACTTTAAGATAAGTAATGTTTTGCTGTTAAAAAATAATTATCTTTCAATACAGAAGAATTTGATTTACACAAATTGGGTCAGTGATGGAAATCTTAAACCTTAAATAGACTTGGGGCTCCTACACTACCGTTTTTAGCGCGCACTATAATGCCAAGCGCACTATACCCGTGCTACGTGGGAAAAAACTAACGCCAGCTCTATGGAGGCGTTAGCTTGTAGCGCGCCTAAAACCACTTGCGCAGCTTCGTAGAAGGATCCCTTGGTATTGGATGAAAATAGCCATGGATTGAAATATCCATATCCAAGTGGTTTCTGAGACCATTTTTCTCCACGATCCCGTTTGAATACCCTATAGTGGGATTTACTTTATGCCTGAGGATTGTTCCTAAATAATTCCACATACCATCTTCTGTGTTTTCACTGAGTGGTTTACATTGAACCCACAAGCTCAGGGTGCTGAGTCTGTAGCTTTAACCACTTGCACGGTCTGTATATGGCCGTTTGAGGGAGGGCTTCGATGGCTGGGAGAGTGTAGATGGGCTGGGGTAGGTTTTGACGGAGATTTCGGCAGTTGGAACCCAAGCGCGGTACCGGGTAAAGCTTTGGATTCTTGCCCAGAAATAGCTAAGAAAAAAAAAATTATAAATTTTAATTGAATCAGGTTGGGCAGACTGGATGGACCATTCGGGTCTTTATCTGCCGTCATCTACTATGTTACTATGTAAAATCTGGGCAAGTCACTTAGATTGTAAGATTCAAATACTTGAAGGGTATTAACGTAGAACAAAATCTTTTCCAGAGAAAGGAAAATGGTAAAACCAGAGGACATAATTTGAGGTTGAGGGGTGGTAGATTCAGGGGCAATGTTAGGAAATTCTACTTTACGGAGAGGATAGTGGATGCCTGGAATGCGCTTCCGAGAGAGGTGGTGGAGAGGAAAACTGTGACTGAGTTCAAAGAAGCGTGGAATGAACATAGAAGATTTAGAATCAGAAAATAATATTAAAAATTGAACTAAGGCCAGTATTGGGCAGACTTGCACGGTCAGAGTCTGTATATGGCCGTTTGGTGGAGGATGGGCTGGTGAGTGCTTCAATGGCTGGGAGGGTGTAGATGGGCTGGAGTAAGTCTTAACAGAGATTTGGGCTTTCTTTCCCACTATAAAAACATTTACAACTGCTGTCTCCTGTAGAGAGTTGCACGGGGACAGAAATCCCACCCATCCCCGCCCATCCCCGCCAGGATCCTCTCCGTCCCCACCCATCCCCGCCAGGATCCTCTCCGTCCCCACCCATCCCCGCAAGGAATTACCTCCATCCCCGCCCGTCCCCATAAAAAGCAGCAATTACTTCTGACAGGATCATCAATTCCACAGTTTCTTTTGTGTTTGCGCTACTGTTTTCCTTGTGGAATCTCTTTAGTGGAACCCTTTTTTTGTTTTCTGTTCAGGCAATTAACTTATAAACCCCCTCTTTTACTAAGGCTGACGTGTCCATTATATTATATGGACGAACCCTGCTTCCAAAGCCTTCCATCCTTGTGGGAGTCCCGTTGGCTAGAGGGAGGTCCCCGTGGGAGTCCCGTGGGTTAGGGGGGATTCCCGCAGGACCCCCGTGGGACCCGCGGGATTCCCGCAATCCCCGTTCCCGTGCAGACCTCCCGTGCCCACCCACCCCTCTTCCTATGCCTGAAATGCTTTCATGTTGTCCTTATATACAGTATACTGATAGTCATCATTTGCTTATTTCTGACTGAAGAAGAAGGGTTAACCTTGAAAAATCATCATAAACCCTCTTTTACTAAGGCGGACTAGCCGCTTTAGCACACGCTAAACGCCGACACGTCCGTAGACTATAATGGACGCTTTAGCGTTTAGCGTGCGCTAAAACGGCTAGCCCGCCTTAGTAAAAGGACCCCAAAATGCGTTGAGTTAGTCCAATGAAAAAGATATCGCCTTATTTCCTTTGTTTTTTAAAAAATTTCTTTATACTTCCTCGGAAAGTGGACTAACGCGGCCTCCACACCGTTTCGCTACAGTGATAGATAATACGTTGCAGTGGCACCAACAGAAAAATGCATTCTACATTATCTGCCAGGCCGTTAACAAGAAGTAGCAAACTGCGTTTCATTTAATTTGTCAAAAAGATTTGCTATACGGCCTTTCGCCAAAACAGGCTACAAAGCTTTTCGCAAGATAAAATTACGAAAACACGTCAAACAATATTCAAAACAAACAGAAACAGAATCTCGGAGCCCTGAATGCCCCTCCCCCCCCCCCTTAAATTAGCACAGAAATTTTGCGCCTTCACTTTTACAGTACACAGAGATCTAAGAGGGTTATGTCAGCTCAGGTGTGGCCCTTCCAGAGGCTGAATGGGAACCAGAGATGTTTGAAGAAGGAGCACGCCTGACAAATTGCAGCTAAGCTAAAGGACATATGGTGCACTTTGCATGGAAATCAAAAATCTTTTGCCCAGAGGGCAATATCATGCGGAAGAAAATAAATATGACAGGGAAATACCACAGATGGGGATGTTCCATCTGGTAAGGAATGGGGGCAAATAGTGTTACCTAATAGACCTACATAGGGTTACTAGACATCCGGATTTACCTGGACATGTCTGGACGGCTTTTCAAAATCCGGCACTTTGTCCGAGTTTTGAAAAGCTTCCAGCGCGGGACCCTGTCGGGAAGGCCTCTGCGCACGAGTGGATGTAGCGCAGTGATGTCACGTTCATGCGTGTGACATCATCACGTAACACTCTCGACGCGGCTCTGAGCACTTGAGGGGGGCGGGACTAGGGCAGAACATGGCGCAATGTGGGCAGGACGCGATGGGGCTGGGGGCGTGGCCATGGGTCTGGATTTTATAAACCTAAAATCTGGTTAAAAAAACGCTATATGTTACTACACACAAAACACAACCAAGATCCGCCTCTAACCACGCCCACTTTCTGGCTGGTGCCTTCCCAAAAGCAGTAGGCACCTACCATACAATTAATTTTAATTTTTGCCAATTATGAACTCATAAATGGTACCAATTAAGCTAATTAAAAATAAGTTAGGCACGTCAATCTAAGCCCTAACTTCAGGCATCATTTATAGACCCTGGTCCTGACTGTCTCAGCACGATCTATTTTAACCGGACAGATAGAACCACTTAAAAAGTAGTCATATCTTTACTTGTTTGGTATGCAGCGATTGGTACCCGCAAAAGTTCCGGCTTCACCATGGGGCAGATATTCTATATCTATGCCCAGAGATGGCCTGGCATTGAACATTGAGGGCAGATTCAGCTTGCAGTGGGGGAAGAGGGTGGACACGGATATCGCCATTCTGTGGTACAACCAAGCCAGTTCTTATTTTTTTATATAAAGGCACTGTGGCTAGTTTCTTGTAAGTTTTCTGACAGCCGAGGGCTTAATATTGAGGGGGGAGAGGATATATTTTAGTTAATATATTGTAAATTATTTAAAACTGGCAATCAAAAATATCTTGTATTTAAAGCAATGATTTACTATCATGACACTATAATCAATATAAAACAATTAATATAACCTGGTTGCCTTGGCATAAAAAGAAAAATGATTCCTGTTGGAAGAGCTTATTAGAATTGAAATATTAGCTGCTTAGTTCTTACCAGTTCAGCACGAATATAATCCATACTTCTATGAATGAAAATTAAGATACAGAGGTGTCTGCTGAAAAGCTGCCTAGGGCTGCTGCTGTTCATAATGGCGTCACCCCATCGCCAGATGTGGCTGGGGCGGGCACACTGCTTCCCACAGCTGTCTGCCTTGTATAAATTAAGTGTCATTTGCACCAGGGCAGATCCCTTCCCAGCCTTCGCAGTTCACTGACCTGTAAGTAGTTGAAAAATCCACTTCGAAATGGCTTTGACCGGACTCTGATCTATGTTTTGGGAGGTGGGGGGGGGGGGGGTTGCGATTGAAAGACCAGCTTCTGACCCTTTCCTCTCAGGCAACACTGAGTGTAACAACCTTAGTTTATAAATCTGAAAAGGAGGCAATACGTGAAAGTTGGGGGTGACAATCAGATGCTTGAAGTTCTTTGGCTTAAAATTAGGGGTAAGGAGGGAAAGGGGTTGGGAGGAGGAGCAAGACGTCACATCAACAAATGACCTATTCCCAACATCTTCTAGGACAAACAGCCGACACACTTTTCTCTTGATTGAGACATACTATAGGAGCTGGAACTAAAATCTGATGTAGTGACATGTGAATTGTCTAAGCGGTGTACAGTATTCCCCCGCTCATTCGCGGATGGCAGTTCACGCCCCCGGTCTTTCGCATTTTTTTCCGACCAGGCAGGAGAGGGCAGCTGGAGAGGCAGCTCCTGATTGGTGAGGCCCGCCTTTAGTACAGGAAAAGGCGGTCGGAGCATACGGCGAGTGATTTCCTTCACTCACCGGCGCTCCGGTTGCCCTCTCCAGCTGCCCTCTCCAATCTCCCCTGCCTAAAAAAACGAATTTGCGGTTTTTTGAAATTTTTGAACCCCCGCAAATTTGGGGGGAGTAGTGTACAATCTTAAGACCATAAAAATCCAGGGGGAAGAGGTTAGACAGCAAGACTTTACTGACTTACAAGATACAAATTGGATTAGGGGGGGAAATACACCCCCTCTTTTACAAAAGTGCGCTAAGCTTTTTAGCGCACTCTAAATATTAGCGCACGCATGCATGTTATCCTATGGATGCGTTAGCGGTTAGCACACGCATTGATTTAGCACGCACTAAATCCGCGCTAAAATGCTTAGCGCGCCTTTGTAAAAGAGGGCCACAATTTATAATAGGAAAGAAAGAACGCAAAAGGTCATCGCACCGTTCAATGTTCTGTGTTTATTTTATTTTCTACATTTACAGAATAGAACGGTAAAGAAAAGGAATTAGGCACTGGATACTGCTTGTACACTTCTCCCTCCGTATCCACGGTTTCCGTATCCGCGGATTCGCTTATTCGTGATTTTTCGGCTGCTGACTCCACCCCCTAATTTTCGTCAATGAACCCGGCGTTTCACATTGGAAATCGCTGCTCCCGGTGGCTCATGGAGGAAATCGCTGCTCCCGGCGTTGTACGGAGCAAATCGCAGGTCGGATTATTCACGGTTTATTCTCTTTTCAGGTCTATTTTACCAACAAACCGCGGATAACATGCAAAAAGTTATTCAAAGTTTTTCGGTGTTCACGGCTATGTTTTTCCCGCATCTCCTGCGAATACGGAGGGAGAAGTGTGGGGTTTTTTTGAAGATTTTGAATTTTTTTAAAAAAATCATATTACTTTTAAATGCATGACAGATTAATTTAGCAGTCCAGATGAGACAACTGGTATTTAACTTATTTACCCC
The DNA here is from genome assembly GCF_902459505.1 of Geotrypetes seraphini. Lineage (NCBI taxonomy): Eukaryota > Metazoa > Chordata > Amphibia > Gymnophiona > Dermophiidae > Geotrypetes > Geotrypetes seraphini. The sequence continues at coordinate 68,741,283 of NC_047097.1, read as the reverse complement.
CCACTTTTACGAAGCCATGTTAGACTTTTTTATCGCCGGCCGTGGCGGTATTAGTTTCGACGCTCATAGGAATTTTGTGAGCGTTGGAGTTACTTCCACCACAGCCGGTGATAAAAAAAGCCTAATGTGGCTTTATAGTGTGGGGGGAGGGGGGAAGATATTTATTCATTGGGATTTATTAACCACTTTTTATGAAGAGGTTCATCCAAAGTGGTGTAAAGCAAGGACTCGTATAATTTCAACATAAAATTTAAGTTATTTATATGCCACCTATCAATGGAGGTTGTCTAAACAGTTTACATTCAGGGACTCAAGAATTTTTCCCTGTGTGTCCTGCTGGCCTCACAATCTATTCAATGTACCTGGGGCAATGAGGGGATTGAGTGACTTGCCCAGGGTCACAAAGAGCAGCATTTAGTTTGCACTGCTCAGGGGGCTCCCCGGTAGAGGTGCTACCCCTGCACCCAGAGGCTGCACCCAGTGCTCCTTGTGACCCTGGGCAAGTCATTTAATCCACCAGTGACCACTGCTTTGGATGTTAGCTTTGAAATGCCAAAGCCACAAAAAGGCAGTATATAAGTCCCCATTCCCTTTCATCAAGCTCAGTATCTTGTTTCCAACAGTGGCCAACCCAGATCACAAGTGCCTGGTAGAAACCCAAGAGGAGCAACATTCCAGATTCCCAAAGCGTAACAAAAGATTCTAGAACCCCCAAAGAGTTTCAAGATTCCAGGCAGACTCTCAAAGAATAGCAAGATTCCGGAACCCCAAAGAGTAACAAAAGATTCTAGAACCCCCAAAGAGTTTCAAGATTCCAGGCAGACTCTCAAAGAATAGCAAGATTCCGGAACCCCAAAGAGTAACAAAAGATTCTAGAACCCCCAAAGAGTTTTAAGATTCCAGGCAGACTCTCAAAGAATAACAAGATTCCGGAACCCCAAAGAGTAACAAAAGATTCTAGACCCCTAAAGAGTTTCAAGATTCCAGGCAGAATCCCAAAGAATAGCAAGATTCCGGAACCCCAAAGAGTAGCAACATTCCAGAATCCCAAAGAGTAACAAAAGATTCTAGAGCCCCCAAAGAGTTTCAAGATTCCAGGCAGAATCTCAAAGAATAGCAAGATTCCAGAACCCCATTCAGAGCAACATTCCAGAGCTGAGATTGTGATGTCATAAAGCCTCATTCCACCAATGCCTAAGAGTCAACGTCATCAGTGATGCCACAATGACTTCATTGTCCTATACTTGGCTCACATAAGAATTGCCATACTGGGACAGACTCACTGGTAGAGCTGCTGCCTTTACACCTAGAGGTTATGAGATCGAATCCCAGTGCTGCTCCTTGTGATCCTAATCTTCCAATGCCCACCACCAGCTTTGAAATGCCAAAACCACAAAAAGCCAGTTTGCAAGCTGCAGATCCAAGATAATCACCAATGCCATAATCATTACTTCAGCTCACCAGAAGATGCCAACTTGGCTGATTCCTGAGTTTGAATTAAGATTTCTAAATGTTTAGGATATTGAAAAATATAATCTTTTCCCTGAAACTTCACCAAACACTGTCTGGGATTTTATTTTTTTTTAAGTCATACCCAAAGATAAAGCCCTAAGAAATTAATCAAATCTTTATCTTCACTACATAAACAGTAGCCATCATTGTCTCTAGAATATATATTTATTTAAAAGATTGCTTAACCGCCTATAACTAGGTTGTTTTACAAAAAAAACCCCAATCATATAAAAAATAAGAAACAAACAATAACAGCAATTCCTTCATATCAGCCACATTTTACGGAACTTGACAATGTATCAATACAAAACCATTCATAACCCAGCATAGTAATCAGATCCACCTCTAGTACTTCCTCCATGCCTCCTCCTGAAATATTCCCTACAGAAGAGGAAATAGAATATATTTTTGAAAACTGTGGGAGTGATGAGTCCAAGGCTAGAACTTCCAACATATAGTGTTTCACCATCTCTTTAGAGGAAATTCAGTTACTATAAGGAAAATTCAAAAAATGATTGGCTCGCGACTGGTCTTCAACCCTCTCAAATCTATTCTCAAGAATCATATTTCCTTGTACTAAAGAAGCATTAGTGGCTTCTAACGATTTAGTTTTCCCTGAATATGCATTTAGTCTCCCACCATGCAAAACCAAATCAGACTCTAATGAAGCTACTTTGGTTGCTGCTTCCCCTGTCGAGGAGCACAACCAGAACGAGCAATTAGTTAAAGTCCCCTCCATCTTACTTATTAATTTCCAAATTTCTACATTAGAGACTTCCTTTGGAGCTGATGTCACTCCAAAATCTTGTCTCATACAGCCTCTAAATGTAACTGGTTTAAGGGAAAATTGAATAGTTGTCATAAGTATATAAGAATAGCCTTCCTGGGTCAGACCAATGGTCCATCAAGCTCAGTAGCTCGTTCTCACGGTGGCCAATCCAGATCACTAATACCTTTCTCAATAACAGTAGCTGACATCAAGTTTCAAGGTCAAGGCCAAAACCCAAAGAGTAGCAACATTCCAGCATCTCAAAGAATCGCAAGATTCCGGAATCCCAATGAGTGCAACATTCCAGAGCTGAGATTGTGTTGTCATAATGCCTCATTCCACAGTGCATCAGAGCCAACCTCATCAGTGACGTTACAATGGCTTAATGGTCCTATACTTGGCTCATATAAAAACAGCCTTACTGGGTCATACCAATGGTCCATCAAGCCCAGTAGCCCATTCTCACGGTGGCCAATCCAGGTCACTAATACCTTTCTCAATAACAGTAGCTGACATCAAGTTTCAAGTTCAAGTTTAATAAAATTTTGATAAAATTGCAATTTCAAAAATTCAAAGCGATGTAAAGTAAAATGCTGGGAAAGACAGGCAAAGCAATTACAAACATAGACATGGACAAACATGACTTATTAGATACAAAAGGGATGGGGGGAGAGCTACAATTGTGATAAGAAAGAAAACAATTAAAGGGCAAGCCTTAAGGACAGGGAGAAAGAAAATAATCAAAGCCAGCAATTGGTTGAGAAGCTCCAACAAGTTCTGATTGATGACCCAAATCTCCAGTCCCATCCACACCTAATAAAGGGCTCGAAGTTACTGGAGTAGAGCTTGCTTCCACATTAGGTGGTGAGCCCATGTCAGGACTCAAAGAAGGGGGCCTTAAAACTGGTGCACATAGAAAAGCCAACAAATTCAGACTTATCTTAAATAACATTGGTAGATGGCTCCTGCTACTCAGTGAACTAATTTTCATTCACTGCATCCCCGGGCCTTTTTCAAGGGTCAACGCAGGAATTATGGTTTGTGTGGGAACCATCTACATCATTTTTAAGCATATAAAAAGAAGATTGATATGCTCACAATTTACCACCATTACAAAAAATAATAGAAAAAGATCAAAACTAAAAAAAGAATATTGGTGGTAGGGTGAGGTTATTTGGTCAATGAAAGATACTAAGTTTACCCTGAATGTAGCATCTGCGGGGTTTCTGAGACCTTTACGGGCCACATACGGGGCCGCATCGAGGTGGAAGACGATATCTTCTTTCTTAAAGGACCTTCAACCACAAGAGGTCATCCGCTGAAAATCAAAGGTGGGCAATTTCATGGAGACACCAGGAAGTATTTCTTCACCGAAAGGGTAGTCGATCATTGGAATGAACTTCCATTGCAGGTGATTAACGCCAGCAGCGTGCTCGATTTCAAAAAGAAATGGGATATGTATGTTGGATCTCTAGCCGGGTGAAGTCTGGGGGTGGGTCATTAGTGTGGGCAGACTTGATGGGCTACAGCCCTTTTCTGCCGTCATATTCTATGTTATGTTTCTATGTTATGTTTACCTCTCCTGTGACTATTTATGAGGTCCTTTATTGATCTTTACTATAATCACATCTTGTCTTTTGTTGGGGTAGTCTCCATAATTGTCCTACATAAATTTGCCTCCCCTACCTTCTAGTTTTAAATTTCTCGGCAAGGATTATTTTTTCTGCTATAGTAAGATGTAGCTCATCATTACAATATATAGTCTCTTGTCTTTCTTTGTATTTCCCCATCCTCCTATGTACCTAAAGCCTTCTTGATGACACCAGGCTTTGAGCCACCTATTGAAGTCCTGTGTGTTTTTAACTCTTTCCTCTCCCTTTCCATATGGGAAAAAGCTGCAGTCTTTATAAAAAGTTTTAAGCCCTCCCCTAGCTCCTGAAAAGCTATCTGCGCTGCAAGTGGTGAGTTGTTGGCCCAGTCATTTGTTCCCAAATGAATGACATCAGCTTTAGAATTCTTAGTTTCTTCCCTAATTATAGACAGCATTGCTTTGGTACTCCTGGTAGTCGAGGATCCTGGGAGACACTTCGCTATTTTAGGCTCCTTGACTTGTGTTCCAAAGTTAATGCCTCGGATGATGGAATCCCCTAACAGCATGAGTTACTTTCACTGGTTCCGGTTCCATTTCAGCTCTTTTTTGCGCACTGCAATGCTCTAATGGAGCAAAAGAATTCTGTAGGTGCAACGGTGAGGTTGGATGTTTCTGTGTCACATGTCGCAGTCTACCTGACCCTACTGTGATCAATTTATTCCTTGATTGCATTACTCTTTGAGGCAGTGGTGATAAATTGTTAAGACTCTGTGGAGTGATGGAAACTGCTTTGATTGCATCCAATTCCTGCTTAAGATTACAGAGTTCCTCCTTAATACTAGAAATCTGAAGACAGTTGGTGTGATTCTGTGGAGTGATGGAAACTGCTTTGATTGCATCCAATTCCTGCTTAAGATTACAGAGCTCCTCCTTAATACTAGAAATCTGAAGACAGTTGGTGTGATTCTTGGAGTGATGGAAACTGCTTTGATTGCATCCAATTCCTGCTTAAGATTACAGAGCTCCCCCTTAATACTAAAAAGCTGAAGACAGATGGGGTAAGCCCTAAATCTCCAGATGGTGTGCCTTGGAACTAAAGCTCCAGAATGATTGCACTGAATAAAAGTCATCCTGATTGGTTGGAATGAATATTGACTGAGTTTTCCTGATTATTGGGTTGGCTGTATATGTTTAGCAAACCCTGTGTGGGAAGTTGGGGGTGTGGGGATTGTTATAATGAGTCAGCCAAGTTCTCCAAGAAATTGCACTAAAGAAAAGTCAAGCCTTCACAACACAATCAAATTCTGCTGGTATTTCCCCTTTACAGCCAAAAATCCACAATAAATGAATATGTAGCAAGTTCTTGCCCAATATCCCAGCTGCAAGACTTAGGGCTCCTTTTACAAAGGTGCATTAGGGCCTTAACGCATGGAATAGCGTGAGCTAAAATGCCGCATGCGCTAGCCGCTACCGCCTCCTCTTGAGCAGGCGGTAGTTTTTCGGGTAGCGCGTTCTATAGCACGCGCTAATCCAGTGCGTGCGCTAAAAATGCTAGCGCACCTTTGTTAAAGGAGCCCTTAATCTGCTACCTATACAAGCTCTGGCAATGGAAAATAAACCTTACAGACCTAGTCTACAGTTCAAGAAACCAAGTTTGAAAAGTTTAGAAAAATTAGTAGCATGAAAGACTACCGTATTTTCTCGCATATAATGCGCGCGTTATACACGATTTTACAAACCTAGTATAACCATGCACGTTATATTCGTGAGTGCGTTGTACACATTTTTTTTTACATAGTTCCCCCCCCGACATCCGATTCACCCCACAGGACCGCTCGCACCCCCACCCCGAAGGACCGCTCGCACTCGCACCCGCACCCGACGTCAGAGAAAGGGCGGGACCGCCAGAAGAGGAAGCAGCGCAGACGCAGGGCTCAGAGAAGGGGCGGGACCGCCAGCAGAGGAAGCAGCAGGACAACGGTAGGCAGCTTCTCCATGATGGGGGGGGTGGGGAGGCTGTGGGGGTGCGAGCGGTCCTTCAGGGTGGGGGTGCGGGTGCGAGTGTGAGTGCGAGCGGCCCTTCGGGGTGGGGGTGCAAGCGGTCCTGCGGGGGGGTGAATCGGACATCGGGGGGGCATCAGGCTTTCAGGGTGGGGACAGGACTTCAAGGGGGGACAGGACTTCAAGGGGGAGAGGAGAGTCGGGGCGGGCAAAAGGAGAGTCGGGGCGGCCAGAGGAGAGTCGGGGCGGGCGAAAGGAGAGTCGGGCGGCAACGGGAGAGTCGGGGCGGCATGCGTGGTATACAGGTGTGCGCGGTATATAAAAATTTCTTTACATAAATTACAGTTTCCCGCGCGCTACACCCGTGTGTGCGTTTTACATGGGTGTGCGGTATATGAGTGAAAATACAGTAGATCAGTTTGAAAAGGTTATTCCCTCTTGTATCAGAGTTAGCCAGAAAGGGAGAGAAAGCTTTTTTGTTTGTTTTGTTTTTTTAAGGAGAGAGAGGTCTAGATAATAGAGTCAATACAGTTTAACTAAGTAATTAAAATTTAGAGAATAGATAGACAGCAAACCCTATAACCAGACAGATTAAAATTAAGAATAAATTCAAAGAGCACTTATCAAAGTTGTGGTTCAGGTCTTTCAAGGAGAGCACACGAGATAGCAAAATTAGAAAAAGTACAGAGAAGGGCAATGGAAATGATAAAGGGGATTCGACAACTTCATTGTGAGGAAAAGGTAAATAAGCGAGGGCTTGAAGAGGACACGATAAAGGTGGAGTGGATCAGGTAGACTTTGAAACACTGGTTTACTTTCTTCCAAAAACACAAGGACCGGGGCACACAATGAAGAAACTCTGGAATTCATTGCCAGGGAATGTGGTAAAAGAAGGCAGTCTAGCAGGGTCTAAAAAAAAAAAAGTTTGGACAAGTTCCTTCTAGAAAATTCCATAAGCCATTAATAAGATGGACCTGAAAAAAATTCCCTGTTCAGATTCAACAGATTCTGAACCCACAGGTCCTGGTTGACTCCCCAACAATGGAGGTAGGTTTCTGAAGGGTGAACTTCTCATTTTCACCTTCATCTTGGCCATGATCATAAAGGAAAATGTCACAAACCAAGAGATATGCAGCAAATATCCTAACGCTTTGAAACCATCTTTGATATTCTAACTTAAAAAAATAAAAATCTGTTTTCCTTTGAAATTCTTTTTGCAATCATTTCTTTATGAGGGGATGTAACAAGAGGTTAAATTCTTCTGGAAAGAAATAAGAAATGACCAGAATCAGTCAAAAATAGTTTCAACGAGTCAATACACTTTTCGTATGTAGCACCATATTTGTTCTAGCTGGGAATGTGGATGCTGTCCTATATTTCTTTAAAGAAGTATATGTGAAAAGTATTTCTTTGTTTAAATCATTGTTTGACATATGTCAATACTTCCTGTCAGCGCACATGATTTGAGAAGCCCAGCCTAGCTGGAGATTATTAAATAATGTTTGCTTAAGCCTGCTCATTCCACTTCCTCTTAGGCCTCTTGACAGCTGACTGGGTGAAAATTCTAGTCGCTTTCTTAGGCTGTGTAACCATTCATTTACCAGAAGATGGAAGTTTTATACTAAAAACTCTCTTGGCGTAAATTCAAACTTACACAAAGGGTAAAGGGGATAGGACTCGATATACCTGGGTGTGTAATAATTGGCAAAACTATTTCTTCAGGGTTGGCAGAAGCTGTTTATGGCACCAGCTGGTTGTATTTATTTCTTTATTTTTAAAAAATTATATGCCGCCTAAACCCTAGACGGTTTACAAATAAAACATTCATAATACATAAAACGCAAACAGCGAGACCTTTTCTTCATGACATATTTCTCATTCCAAACAAAAAGTAATAACCTTCTCACTGGAATGCATTTACAAAAAGTTGAGTCTTTAGAAGGTTGTTTTTTAAAAAAAACTAGGCCTCTTAGCACACATCTGCAACTGACCCGCAAGAGTATTCTACAGTTTGACCCTGCACGAGAAAATACAGATCCTCTTGTTACTTCATATCTTGGTTGCACGCCTATGTCACTTGTTCGACATTCACTGCAGATCTGTTGGGTTTTTCTCATTATTTTTCTCTTCTTGCATTTTTTTCTCTTCTTTACTGATGTCCAATAACATAACATTTTCAGATCACAAGGATCTTGCCAGATGATAGATATCCAATATTTGTTTAAAGTACAATGGTGCTGTATAATACAAAACTTGATGTACAATAGATATAAGCTTGTACTACTCTCTAAACACCGACAGCCAATGTAGCTGTCGTAACACAGGAGTTATATGAGAAGTCCTTAATGCTCCTGTCACAAGACGTGCTGCTGCATTTTGAACTAACTGCGACACCTCATTTTAGATAATCCAAGGTATAGGGCGTTGCAGTAGTCTAACCTTGATAGTACCATCCCTTCAACTACAGATCATAAATCAACAGGGGACAACATAGGTTTCAATCAATGTAACAAACGCAGTTGAGCAAAACAAGATTGCATAGTTTGTACGACTTGACACTTCAAAGAAAGTTCAGAATCTAGTCTCACTCCTAACACAGCTATGTCCCTCTGTATAGCTAAATTTACTCCCAACTCATCCGCATATTGTCTATAACTAACTCTCAATGGCTGTATGCCCCTGATGCAGCCTTGTAGGCAAAACACAGTCATGTTGGGCATTATTCCTGGGAGCATTTGATTAAACACACGTTTTGTTTTCTTTACCTTCATATGATTTGCTTGTTGTCTTCTGTTCCAAGTTACCTTATGGTGCAGTATGAATGTTCCTGAACTTGAAGGGCTTAAAAACTAAAAGGCAATTCTATAAACTGGAACCTAATATTAGGAGCCAAATATACGCCTAGGTCGGTTATAGTATACTAATACTTACATGGCTTATTAGCGCCACTAATTGGCATTGATGTGCAAACGTGTTAGGCATTAAAGTGTGCGCCAAAAATCGATTAGAATATAACTGCAAGGGGCTGTAGAGGTGGGAGGAGCATAAGTAGGCCACGGGGACATCGCCATGCAACACACGCTATTTACAGAATCCTATATGTGCATGTTGCTTGTCGCACTTAGACATGCCAACTTATACCAGCTATTGATCTGCCATAAGTGGGTATCCTGATGTTTTGGCACGCCAACAACCTTTTGCGCTAGTATTTTGTAACGGCATAGATATGCCTAAGTACTTGTACCATTATAAAATTGTGCTGCCTGATGCAAGGTGCCAGGTTATAGAATTGCCCAATACATTTGTACCCGAGGCAATGGAGGGATAAGTACTGGCTACATTACAAGCAACTTTCACTCCACTTTGAGCAGCAAACGATTCTCTCCTGTACATGACCTAAATAGTAACTAGTGTACACAACTGGCTTAGATATGACCTGTATAAAGACCCGATAGAATGTAAGAACATAAGAATTTTCATACATGGACAGACCGAAGGGTCTAAAAGGCTCGATATCCTCTCTCCAACATTGGCCTATCCAAGTCCAAATACCTAGCAAGATCCCGAGTAAAACGGATTTATGCTGCTCCACCTAGAAAAAAAAGTCCATCTTAATAACGGATTGGCGCTTTTTCTACTAGGAAATTGTCTAAATCATTTAAAAACCTGCACGTTGCTTAAATCACACCAATCACACCTGCCTTCCTTTCCACGAACAATAGCAAAACAGTCTCTCCACAACTGAGGTGAAGGAAGAGATTTCAAATGACAAGGGAATATATGTAGTGTGCCAGTGCTGCCATCTGTTGATGAATTATGGAGGTGGAGGAATGAATTTCTTTTAACCCTCATAGCTATCAGTAGAGATGTGGCAAGCTTCATACAATCAAATTTAAGCCAAATAAAAACTCATGCATTCTCCTGCTAATGCAGGCCAGGGCCTCTGAATCGCATGAATCAAGGTCTAAGTGTTCTGTACAAGGGGAGGGGGGGGGGGGGAAACCCAACTGTAGCCAAAAATATTTTGGTTCACGTCTAGTAAAAATGAAAGAAAAGTTAAGTTCAGTCGCCCAACTTATTCATTACTGGCAGACTTAAGGGCGACATTCCTCATTGCAGGAAAACTAGCGTACGTTCCAATTCTGTGCGACTGCCGCACCTCTTCTGACAGGAGGAAACACATAACCCGCGATGCTGAGTTGAACGATGTGCTGGCAATTTCAAAATATATTTACAAGCATCACATTTTTCTGTTGAAGGAGAAACTTTGAGTCGGCTTATTGCAAGCATCTAGTTGAAACTCCTGTGTCTGAGAAACACAGAAACCACATTTCGTCTTAGCGAGAAAAAAAAAAAAAAAAATCTATGGAATAGGCACTAGTTCTACTAACCACACCCCCACAAGCCCAGAAGCCACCACGTAAAAAAAAAAAGAAAATCATTAAAGGTGTCATTGAAATTATACATATCTAAGCAGCAATTTATCCTTGGTAGTGAAAATTTTGAGTTGTAGCAGACTCCAGCGAATTTCTCAATTAGCCACCCCCTCTGTTCCTCATCCCTTTGTTTTATTTGCAAATTATGTTGCTAGAATTCAAATGAGTTATCTATTCTCTGCCCATGTCAAATTCCCACAGAGGGTTTGTCGCTGCCTGATGCAGGGTCCGGCGAAGAAAAGGCGTGAGCAAAAGAATTCTTTTCAACTCATCTTTCGCTTATTTCTCTCCCCCCCCCCCCCCATCTTCATGGTTCCACTTTAGGCCTCTTTATGCTGCAGGATAGCTCAAATTGAAGCTCAGGAGGGTCCTATAGGGAACACATAGGATCCCTGGGAGAGAAAAGGCCCCGACAAGTTATATGCCAGATGTATAATGTTATATGGTCAAACTGGCAGGCACAAAGACTGAAAAACAAAAGGCGTGAATTAGGGAGAAGCATTCAAAGGCATGTTTTCAAAACAGGCCGGCCAAGAGCCTGGATAACCCTCCTGAGAGTAAATGCTTTGGAAAAAAAAAAAAAAAAAGGTGCTAAAGAATGAAAGAAAAATACAAAAAAAAAAAAACCCCCATTTTTTCTAATTAGCTGAGGCCTAACGGGTACTGGATTTCACAAGCAGTTTTCATCAAGGGGGCTGTGGCTTGTGAAACTGAAATTCTGCCTTGGAAACCTGTGAGGCCTGTCTCACAGCTGAATCCTGAATTAGTCCTTGTGCTCTGCAGCGGGCTCACTGCCGTCTGCTGTCTTTTCATGCTGGTTTCCTTTTGTTAGTGCAATTTTAATAAAAGAACATTGTTTTTTAAAAAAATAAAGCCATACTCGAGTATTCAAAGAGGTGGTGGGGGTTTTTTTGTAACGTAATCCTGGCACAGTGAGCGTTCTCGCTTTGGGCCGCAGTAGAATGGGATGAGGAGAGAATGGCTCACCGCTCCAGTTTGTTTTCGTGAAACTCCAGGGTGGTTTTGGAGCGAGCCCCAGAAGGGTTTGTAGCCCCCTGGCTTGTTGTTGTTACAGATACTTCCTGTGGGGAATGGATTCTTGGCTTAGGTGGGGATCCAGGGGGAGGGCCCCTTGTCAAAGCCCAACACACAGCCAAAGATACTGAGAAATGACCCTACTGGAAATCAAAAAGTGGGACTTTTATACAATTTCATGGTGACACCAGGAAGTACTTCTTCACCGAAAGGGTGGTCGATCATTGGAATGAACTTCCACTACAGGTGATTAAGGCCAGCAGCGTGCCAGACTTTAAGAAAAAATGGGATACGCATGTGGGATCTCTAGCTGGGTGGGTCATTAGGGTGGGCAGACTTGATGGGCTGTGGCCCTTTTCTGCCGTCATTTTCAAAGTGTCTATGTTTCTACTTTTTTTTAATGACAAATGTTACTCTTGATATTTTAACTTTGTGTAATAATTTTTAAGTATATGTGATCCTCTTAATGTAGGTCAGACTGATATTCAAACTAAAAAATTTGACTTTGTCTCACCCTACTATAAGAACTTACACTGGCTGCCCGTCAAAACTTGCATCACCTTCAAACCACCATGCATAATGTTTCAAATCTTATATATGCAAAAACTGCTGAACCGCTCATAAACCTATTTGTCACCTGGTCTACATTTATCAGAAAACTGAAATTGTTCCAACTGCTACTCCCGTCTCCCAAAGGGGTTAAATACAAATGCGTATTTGACTCGCTTTTCACATATCTTGGCACCAAGACCTGGAACAACCTCCCGACTGACATCAAGATAGAAACATTTTATAACAGATTCTGAAAAAAAATTAAAAACACTCTCCTTTGAAAGCAAACCCACCGTAGACAACTAACTCAAAATAATTAATATCACCAAATCAAACCCCTCTGCTCAAACGCTCTACCAGTACAGTCAAAGGACCTCCATTCTCTTTTCGATTCCCCTATCCATAACTCTGACCTCCTCAAACTACTAGAAAGGAGTCTATTCATTCTGAATCTCCAAACATCGTAAGTCGCCTTGAACCTGTTTAGGCATAGCGCGACTGAGAAATACCAGATTAGATTAGAATAATAGAAAATTAGACATTTTACTGTCACACTAAAAGTGGTCTCAGGGTGTGGGAAAGGCCCCTGATGGGGGGTAGTGCTAGCCACTCGTTAGTGCAGTTTAGTAAAAGGACGCCTGAGTAGGGTTATCATATGGCTCCAGAAAAAGGAGGGTGGATTGAGACATCCGGGTTTTACTTCCATTACTTCTGGTCGATAAAGTGTGCTCATCCCAGAACTCCCTTTACAGAAAAACAGGAAGAAAAGGTAAAAGGCAAGAACTACAATAGTCAAAGTAAAAGAGAACGGTGTCAGGTCAAAAGCGCGCCGCGACAAAGGCGCGCCCAGACAATTGAGCGCAGCGCGGAGGCGTGCACCGCTCTAAATGACTGTTTTTAGGGCTCTGACGGGGGAGGGGCAGGGGGGAACCACCCCACTTTACTTAATAGACATCGCGCCGCATTGTGGGGGCGTTGTGAGGGGTGGGGGGGGTTGTAACCCCCCACATTTTACTGAAAACTTAACTTTTTCCCTGTTATTAGGGAAAAAGTTCAGTTTACAGTCAAATGTGGAGGGTTACAACCCCCCAAACCCCCCATAACGCCGGCGCGATGTCTATTAAGTAAACTGGGGGGGTTCCCCAACAAAAACCCCCCCTTCGGAGGCCCTAAAAACTGTAATTTTGTGCGGTGCGCGCCTCCGCGCTGCGCTCAATTGTCGGCCCGCACTTTTGTCTTTCGCGACATTGTCTATGAACCAAAGAGAACAATTAAGGAAAAAACAATAGGAAAGGCTGCTATAAATAACGTTAATCTCAATAGTACATTATATTAGAGACTTCTATTCCGCCTGAACTTTGCAGTTCTAAGCGGATTACAAATGAAGATGGCTGGACATTTCCAGGAAGTTACAAATTTTAGGGTTAGATACATAATAGTTACAGTTTAAGTTACAATTTAGGGATAGATGCATAGTGGAGGCTGAGAGGGGGAATTTAAGGAAGGGAAGAAATTTGAGGAAACTTGTAGGGAGGAAGGAGTTTAGGGTTGGTTACATGAAAGAGTATGCAAGGAGGGGGATGTTGCGGATGAGGGGGTGGGATAAGCGGACAGGATAGTTTCTTTGAATAACAGAGTTTTGATTTCTTTTCGAAAAGATTTAAAGTCATTTGTGGTTGTCAACAGGTTAGAGATGGAGGGGTCTAGCTTCGCAGCCTGCGTTGCTAGGAGGCCGTCGTACATCTTCTTGCGTTGAATGCCCTTGAGTGGTGGGTAGGAGAATGGGATCTGTGTTCTCCTTAGTCTGGGTGTGAAGTTTCGGTTTCGGCGGTTGTTCAGGTAGGTGGGTGCAATTCCGTTTATTGCCTTGAATAATAGACGGTAGAATTTGAATTGGTAGCCAGTGTGAGTCTAGGAAGGCATTGGTGATATGGTCACATTTTCCAAGTGAATAGATCAATCTAAGGGCTGTATTTTGGATGGTTTGTAGTTGCTTTATCAAGTTTAAGGGACATGGTAAGTAGAGGATGTTGCAATAGTCCACTAGTGTTCTTTGTCGAAGAATTTTCAGATTTTACGCAGGTTGCGCATAGTGAAAAAAGCTTTTTGGGTGATTTTGTTGATTTGGACTTGCATTGTACAGCATCTGTCTATCGACACTCCAAGGATTTTGAGGGATGGCTGTATGGTGTATTTGGTGGTGTTTACCTCAAATTCTGTATTTGCACTCAGTTGCCCTTAAAAGGACAGTTAGGTCTCAAAGGCATCAAGGAAGAGAACTTTAGCTTCGTCTTAAAGTTATTAAGAATTGATTCTTCACGTAAATAATTTGGAATACTATTCCAAAGAGAGGGGGCAGTGACAGAGAAGATAGTAGACCTCATTGTATATATAAACTTCAGTGACGGAATAGAGAAAAGGTTATTAGCTGTCGATTTTAGGGTCTTAGAAGGATTATAAGGGGTAAGAAGATTATTAATAAATTCAGGTTGATTATTGATCTTAATTGGCTCATTAATCAATTAAGTTGTGCACACATTTTTGGATCATGCCCAAAGTTGGGCACGGAAATGTGGACACCCTTTACACAGAATCTGGGGGTTGGTGCATAACTGCAAGGGGAATATACACATGGACAGAGCATGGGTGGGCCATGGGGGTGTCACCAATGACACTTGGAATCTATGGAATACTGTCAGTAGTGCATGTTGCATGGTGTACTTGGGCTCAGGAAGCCATGCCTGTCATAAGTGTGTGCACCTAAATTTTGGCATACTGCCATGACTTTGAGCCAGAATTCAATAGCAGCTTAAGTATGCCCTAAGGTCATCATAGAATTGGCAGTAAGCATAACCCTTTATGGCGCTTTCATCTTTGTACCAAGTTATAAAATTGTCCCAACTGAGTCTTAAGAGTCAGCAGGAATTGGTCTTTTCTTAGCAGACCACTTTCCCTCGTAACCAAGAGGGTATTCATTAGTTTTATTTATTATTATTTAAAAAATACCAAAATTATGGAACACATAGACAAGCATGGTTTAATGGGACAGAGTTAGCATGGGATCAGCCAAGGAAGGTGTAGCCTCACCAATTTGCTTCATTTCTTTGAAGGTGTGAATAAACATGTGGATAAAGGCGAGCCGATCGATGCAGTGTATCCAGATGTTCAGAAAGCTTTTGACAAAGTTCCTCATGAGAGACTCCTGGGAAAACTAGTCATGGGATAGGAGGCAATATTTTGTTGTGCATTAGGAATTGGTTATTGGACAGAAAAGAGAGTGTAGGGTTAAATGGCCATTTTTCTCAGTGAAGGAGGGTAAATAGTGACATGCCACAGGGATCTGTACTGGGACAGGTGCTATTTAGGATATGTATAAATGATCTGAAAATTGGAACAACAAGTGAAGTAATTAAGCTTGCAGACGACACAAAATGTGAAAAAATGTGAAAAATGTGAAAAATTGCAGGAAATCCTTAGGAAGCTGGAAAACTGGGCATCCAAATGGCAGATGAAATTTAATTTGGATAGATGCAAATTGATGCACATCAGGAAGAATAATCCAAATTAGAGTTACTTGATGCTAGGAATCAGCACCCAAGAAAAAAGATCTGGGTGTCATTGTAGACACTAGACTGAAATCCTCTGCGGCAGAAAAAGCAAACAGGATGCTGGGAATTATTTGGAAAAGGATGGTAAATAAGACTGAGAATATTAGTGTATAATGCTCCATGGTGTGTCCTCACCTCGAGTATTGTACACAGTTTTGGTCGCCATATCTCAAAAAAAAAGATGTAGTGGAATTAAAAAAAGGTTCATAGAAGAATGGAACTAGAGACTGGAAAAGAGACAGCTGAGAAGGGGTATGATCGACGTCTACAGAATCCTGAGTAGTGGAGAACTCTGCTCTGGATTGTTGATGCAGTGTTACTCGTGGTTGTGTTATGGTTCTATTGCTCGACTTAATAAAGATATTATTGAAAAAAGAAAAGAGTGAATCAATTTTTCACCCTTTCAAAAAGGACAAAAACCAGGGGACACTTGATGAAATTACATGGAAATACCTTTAAAACAAAAAGGAGGAAAAGGGGGGATTCACTAGATGGTGGTGTGAGTAGCACGGTGGTTAGCAGAGCCTTTTGCCACTAGCAAATGGAATTGTTACCTCTGGCAAACATGCCCCATACAAAAACAAAGGGTACTGTCCAACCTGTTCCCTCGCCAGCAAGGACGTCTGCCCCAGTCCAGCAGTGGATAGACCGCTATACTCTGGTTCCCTCAGAGAAACCTGGAGAGGCGTGTCCTGTGTTGTCCACAGCGGCAGCAGCGATGGAACCCTGGGAAACGGAAGTTGTGGATCGAGGCCATAATGATAGTCAGACACTCGGTAGAAGAACAGAGGAGTGCTAGATATTCAGGTTCCCCCCCCCCCCCCCACGACAGTAATGTTTGAGCATATCTGGAAGAGTCTTCAACATGTGGAGACATCAATGATTAAGTCGATGGAGGAAGTAAAATTTTTAACTGTTAAAGTGGGAGAATTATCTAACACACACCCCCCCCCCCTCCCCCGTGAAAGCATTTTTTGGCACAGGGCAGCACTCTGAATGCTCTTAGCTGCTCCTGATGCTCTTAGAGTTCCTATGAGCGTTTGCGAGCTGCACATAGCATTCAGCGTGCTGGCCTGCACTAAAAAACACTTCTGCGGTTTTGTAAGGGGGGGAAGTTTCTAGAAAGAGTAGAAATGCACCAAATTTTTTTTCCGTTTCAAGAAAATTTCAAGATTCTTCAAGCACATAATGCTGCAAATGTGAAAGATAAAACTGTAATACAAAGGAAAATAGAAGAAATTGAAAATTGTAATAGAAGATAACATTTTTACACATTGAATTTTCCATGCCCTGGTGTTCAGCCAAACAGTATTTCATTCAATTCTTAAAATATGCTCCGGAAGCTATTCCCCCTTTGAATATAATTTTCGTCATACCAAATGCCTCAAAAGATAAAGCTTCCTGTTCCAGTTCGGCCTTTGTAGTGAGTTCCTGGTTTGGAAATGTCTCAACGATGAGTAGCTTACATACAAAGTATTATGAATGATAAGAACATGTTTTTCAATTGAACCCTGGACCATCTTTCAGCCCCCTGATGATGCTGACGGGTGAAACACAGACTTGTGTTGGGCATAACGGTTCAGTTTTGATGAGATGATGCTTGATGAAAAGTCAAGTGGATGAACAAATCATGTTAAAAGAACAAAAAAAACAAAGTTTGCACATTATTTGAAGAATTGAAGTTTAATATTTGGACAATAAGTGAAGTTTTGATATGGACTTTTACAGGATGGGAAGGGTAGCTAGAGATATTTATACAAGATAGCAGGATACATGAATTGAGTAAATGTTTGTGATTTATATGGTATTTTAAGCATGAAATAAATGTTTATTTGATTAAAATTGTGGTAATATATATATAGCTCTTTATGGTGTATGAAAAGATAAACCAGAAGGACAGAATAAACAAACTGATTTGGATCTTAATTTGCCTACTTTACTTGATGAATCTACGAGCGTACCTCAGAGTCATTTATAAGATCCACTTTAGAGGTGTCATTCATTTTCAAACAAGACCTAAATGCTTTAATGAGGCTTTATTTTCACAACCTTTGTGAGCTTTTTCATGACCAAAAGATATGGGTTTACTCCAATGTTACAAAATCCACTCAAGAAAGTCGCAAACTTTTTGGGGGGGGCTGTGAGACAGAAGGCTAAGGACATTGGGGCATCATTGGTCAAAATTGCACTGGCTACCAGTGGAGGCGCGAATGCTGTTCAAATTTGCATGTATCTGTTTCAAACAAATCTGGGGCCTAGCACCTTCCTACCTGCAAACACACTTCACTCTACACAACCCCACACGTACCACCAGAAACAAAAACATCTTTGCATACCCAAAGGTCACAGGCTGCAAATACAAATCCTTCCTAGACAGAACCTTCATGTTCCAAGCAAACAGACAGCAATCCTGGCTGGGAAACCACATAAATAAAGCCAGACAGACCTACAAAGCATTCCGAAAATCAATTAAAACCGCTCTATTTGATTAATTCCTTGCCTAAGCAGAAGACCTGTCTCATGTATTCTTTCTCCATGTAACCCCAATGTATTATGTAACTTATTTCTTCTCTCATGGATTCTTTCCCCATGTAACCCCAATGTATTATGTAACTTATTTCTTCTCTCATGGATTCTTTCCCCATGTAACCCCAATGTATTATGTAACTTATTTCTTCTCTCATGGATTCTTTCCCCATGTAACCCCAATGTATTATGTAACTTATTTCTTCTCTCATGGATTCTTTCCCCATGTAACCCCAATGTATTATGTAACTTATTTCTTCTCTCATGGATTCTTTCCCCATGTAACTCCAATTTATTATGTAACATCTTTTCTTCATGCATTCTATAATTCACTGATTGTCCAGCCTTCTTTCAATGTGAACCACCTAGAAGTCATTTGACTATGGCGGTATAGAAAAATAAAGTTGTTATTATTATTATTATTATTATTATTAATCTAATCTTCAATTTATATACCGGGTCATCTCCCAATGGAGCTCGACTCAGTTCACATGTAATTAAGACTAGAGTACATAAGAAGAAGTACATGAGAGAAGTAACAGCTATATTATTATCATTTCGTTGATACTGTAGTTAAGCTGTTTAAATATTGTGTGAACAGCAGAGTTTTCAGGGCTCTATGAAATAGTCTAATAGAGTCAAGAAGTCCATTCCAAATCTCTACCAGCTTGAAGACAAGAGGTTGACTCAGCTTCCCAAAAGATTTAATTCCCTTAAAGGAGGGGAAAGATAACTTATATCTCTGTGTATTCCTCAAATGACAAAATCTAAAGGTATTCCAATATAAGGGGACTAAAGAATCAAATATTCCATAGAGAAGCTTGAAGATTATGCATGCACTTTTAAATTGGATCCTAAAGTGGACTGGGAGCCAGTGAAGCTTTCTCAACAGAGGAGAAACATGATCATACTTTTTTGTTTCCCGAAAATAAGCTTAGCAGCCATATTTTGTATTAGACTACTCTGCTTAATTCCCAGATAAACTGAATTACAGTAGTCTAGCTGGGCAAGCACAGTGGATTGTACCAACACTGAAAATGTTCTTGATAGAATAAGGATCTAACTTTCCTCAACATACGCAGACTGAACAAACAGTTTTTTGTCAAAGAATTTATCTGTTCGTGAAATGTAAGTATGATACCCAGGATTCTGGAAGAAAAATCTATATGTAGTGAAATACCTGTTTTCAATATAATAGAGAAAGGAAGTTTTTTAAATCTTGGCCCAACCCAAAGCATTTGTGTTAGTTTATCTCTGTAAATGTGTTGTTAAATTTGGTGGAGTGAAATATATCTGTTCTTTGCTCCTGATCAACTAAGAACCTTCCTAGATATGAAGAAATTAACAGCTTAATTACCTGATTTATGATGGTTAGCTGAGGGTATTACACGTTAAGCCTTTGTAATTTCATTTTTTGTTTCTACTTTTTTTCAACTGCCCGATATTTCTTTTGGGTCCCGTGCTCCCCCTTTCCATCTTGTGTGATGTAAGGAGTAAAATGATGCATTTCTTTATTCTTCTATGAAATATTCAGTCTGTTTTGCCTAAAAGAAATAGATGCTTGTATTGACTTTATCAAATAAATAATTGTAAAAAATAAAACAAATAGGAAGACATCTTTTTTTTTCACTCAAAGAATAGTTAAGCTCTGGAATAAGTTGCCCGAGGATGTGGTAAGAGCAGTTAACGTAGCTGGTTTTAAAAAAGGTTTGAACAAATTCCTGGAGGAAAAGTCCATAGTCTGCTATTCAGACAGACATGGGAGAAGCCACTGCTTGCCCTGGTATCAATAGCATTGAATGTTACTACTATTTGGGCTGCTGCCATGTATTTGTGACCTAGATTGGAACTGGGCTAGAAGGACCATTGGTCCAACTCAGTTTGTTCTTATGTACCTTTTAACCACAGGCAAAGTACCTCTTTATAAACATCATTGCAACCACTCAGATAAGTTGCTTTTATCTGTACCTTTCTCCTCCACTTCCAATTCTATACTTCATTCTAGAAAATGACACGGGGACAAATTTTTTCCCGTCCCCGCAGGAGCTCATTTTCCCGTCTCGTCCCAGCGAGTTCTTTTCTTGGCCCTGCCCCATTCCTTCAAGCTTTGTCCTCATCTGCATAAGCCTCAAACATTTTAAAATCATAAGTGTTTGAAACTTCTGCAGTTAAGGCAGAGCTTAAAGGAATGGGGTAGGAACAGCAACAAAACTTGCGGGGACGGAATGAGGAAATTGAGTTCCTGCAGGGATGGTGAAAAATTTGTCTCTGTGTCATTCTCTACACTGCACCACTCTAGAAATCAAAATGTAGTGAAAGTGAGCCGAGTATAGGTCAATGAAGCCATTGTGACATCACTGATGAGCTAGGCTCTTATTGGTGGAATGAGGCATTATGATGTCACAATACCAGCTCTGGTTATCAGAGGCTGTAACTTTTCACACTATTTATTTATTCAGTTTTCTATACTGTTCTCTTAAGTAGAGAATGACATGGGGACAAATTTTTCCCCGTCCCTACGGGAACTCATTATCCCACTCTTTTCCTGTTCCTGCCCCATTCCTCCAAGCTCTGTCCTCATCTGCATAAGCCTCAAACATTTTAAAAGTGTTCCAGGCTTCTGCAGTTAAGGCAGAGCTTACAGGAATGGGACAGGGGCAGCAAGAAAACTTGCGGGGATGGGATGAGGAAATTAAGTTCCTGCAGGGACATGGAAAAATTTGTCCTTATGTCATTGTCTACCATTCCTTTCAGCTCACTGTCCCCCCCCCCCCCTCCCCCGTATGCCTGGAACAGGCTACCCCAGTCCCTGTGTCATGCCCCTTCCCTTGTTCAAATGTAGACTGAAAACCAACCTTTTTGAGATTATTTATTTACAGTATTTATAATCTAAGTGGTTTACATTCAGGTAGTGAAGTATTTTTCCCTGTCTGTCCCGGTGGGTTCACACTCTATCTAATGTAGCTGGGGTAATGGGGGATTAAATGACTTGTCCAGGGTCATAGGATTTGAACCCACAACCTCAGGCTGCTGAGGCTGTAGTTCTAGAGAATGACACGGTGACAAAATTCATCACCGTTCCCATCCATAGCCGCAGGAAATAATCCCATGTCATTTTCTAGTGTCTGTTTCAACCTCGGTCCTTCTACACCAGCATTTTTCAAAGCAAAGCTTGAGGGTCAGTGGTTGTGGCCATTCATACTCTGATTCTTATGGGAGCCAAGGATAATGAAGCCATTGTGACATCACTGATGTGATTGGCTCTTAGGCACTGGTGGAATGAGGCATTATGACATCACAATATCTGCTCTGGAATGTTGCTGCTCAATCTCAGCATTCTTCAAAGCAAAGCTTGAGGGTCAGTGGTTGTGGCCATTCATACTCTGATTCTTCCCTCTCTCCTTAAAGAATGACATGAAGATGGTTTCCCGCAGTTATCCACGGGGACGGGAACGGTGTTGAATTTTGTCACCATGTCATTCTCTAGTTCTAACCACTGTGCCACGCACTACCCACAACTCATAACCCTACTCCCAACTGCCCTCTGCTCACCACCCTTGCCATCAATTTAAACATCCCCACTAGCTGTAACCCCTACCCTGGCATCCTGTTTGTTTGTCTTGATTGATTAGATTGTAAGCTCATTCGAGCAGGGACTGTCTCCTTTGTGACGCTGTACAGCGCTGTGCATGTCTGGTAGCGCTCTCGAAATAATAGCAATTTAAGGACTAATTACTCTGGAAATAAACCTGACTACATATATACACCCCACAGGAACATCATACACACACACACACAAATACAGAGATTGACATGTGATGTTTCATGCACACAATCAGTTTATAAGTTGCTTTGCTCGTTATGAAGTTTTACTGATGGTGGTAATTAATTTACAGTTCAAATACTGTTACCGTGAAAATAAGCAGAGTAGCAGTGTCTTTGACTCTGTTGACCTGTAACTCTTTCACCTTCTTTCCTTGATTTTATTATCACAAAAGAGGTGCCAGCACTTGGCTACAGAAAAAATACTGTTTTATTCTAAACTAAAATTTTCAAAATACTGTATAGATGTATTTGTAAATGCCCAGATTAGTCAAAGACACATTGGAACTACAGCAAATTGTACATAAATCTCCGGAACATCTGTTTTGTCGGTTGCATCAATTTCTGTTTCCAGAATATTTTTCTTAAGAATCGTGCTGCCTTCGCATGCGTAATAAAGGGGAGATGCTCGCAGGGATGTAAGGCCACGTTTAGCTTGTCAAAAGTGAGCTAGAATCAAAGCTGTCCATTAAAATAAATAGACTGGTGTTTAAAAGAAACATGTTTAGTGACTTCACTTAGAAGACCAGCGCTGTGCTGGCAGTAGGACATTGGACTACTCTTCCAGTGAGCAATAACGTTCCAGGAGTGGAGAAGTTTCTGGTTCCAATTGCACGACTTAATTTTGTGTATAGTTTGAGCTGGGAATAATGAACAGGGAGATACTGCAGCTTTCAGGCAAAACAGAGGAATAACAATTAAAAATACAAATACCACAACACAGAACGCATGCCTACCGTCAGTTCTGACAGCAAGGCTCTCAGTCCAAGTAAGAAAAGCCACCCAGGCTCTAATCTAATCTAGTATTTCTGAGCCACTCTATGCCTAAACAGATTCAAGGTGACGTACAATATGGGAATTATAGAATGTGTATGCTATATTATAGCAGTTTGACTTGAGTAGAGTATGGGATTTAGTGACATTAGGGATTGCGAGAGTGTATGCCTTCAAAGAAGAGGGTTTTTCATTTTTTTTTTCAGGATCTTTTATAGAGTTTTTCCATCCTGATGTCAGTCGGGAGGCTGTTCCAGCATTCCACTGCCTATGGCTGATGGGACTTCCAGCAGCAGCCTTGCAAGATTGCTGCGAGAAATCCCAGCAGCCATTTTGGGATTGGAACTAGCATAAGCAAGAGCCAACTCTAATCTCTCTTGCTTATGCTGTTTCCAGTGTGGAAATGGCTGTCTTGTGAAGCTGCTGCAGAAGTTCTGGCAGTCATTTGGGCTGTGGACTCAGGGGGGGCAAGAACAAATGGGGACCCCTCTTGCCCCTGGACAGCCACTAGACTAGACCATCAGGAGATTTAAAGGTAGGCCTGGATGAGGGCCTTCAGGTGCTTTCAACTCCTAACTCCTTTCACCTTGGGTTCTACATCCCTAACCCTATATGTCATGTCAGTCTGTCCAAGTTAGATTGTAAGCTCTTCCGAGCAGGGACTGTCTATAAATGTCAGAATGTACAGTGTTGCTATATGAGTGATGATTAGTATAGTATTAGTCTTGGTGCCAAGATATGTGGAGAGAGAGTCCAGGCTCTGGTTGATGAGTGGGATCTGGGCAGTGTATCATGAGTGATTGGGACAGATCATTCCCATCGTTTCACTTTTGCTTTATGACGTTGACGTTCTCTCGTTATTTTGCATGATAGAGATGGGAAGTCAGAAATCGTTTTCTCATCATTTCCCGTGCCGTTTCTTTTGGTCATGTGAACAAAGTCGCCTAAGGCCAGATTCAGTAAACAGCACCAAAATATGAGCCCTGGGGGAAAAAAATGGCGCTCGGCGCCGTTCTATAAAGGCCATTTCGGTGCTTGCTGGGACTAAACTTGGGCACCAGAACTTATGCCTGCTGAAACCCCAGATTCTGTAACGCTGCGCGTAACGTTTTGGAAAACCCCTGACCAGTGACACAGAGAGGGAGGGAGGCACCCAGGGTGGCGGCAACCGGCACTGCTGCACCATGCTCCCCCTACTTTCCCCCACCGCTCAATCGCCCCCCCTCCCCCGTGTACCTCTTGAAATGTTCGCTGGCCTTCCTTTTTTCTCTTTATACCTGTGTTATAATTATTGGCGTTCCTTTCTTTGTAAATTGATGCTGTAACAAAGAGAAGTATATAAATATTAATAAACATAAACATACCATATTCAAAAATTGTAAGGTCCAATCTCTGCTTTTGAATAGCAGCCCCAAAACGAACAGCTCTATTTCGTTTTCTCACCAAAGTTAATTTATAGTAGGAAAACAGTTCTATTTTAAAATGTGTTTAAGAATTCCCTCTCCAGCGTAGACCATCGGAGGCCGACTTTTAGACTGCAGAGAAGTTTACGTGACAGAGCTATAAACACATAAAAACTAGGGTTTATGGAAAAAGTGATGCAGCCAGAATTTGAAATTGTAATAATCAGAATAGAGTGTGCAATAACAGTGTGATGAGAAGCGAAATCTACCTAAGACCACAATGGCCAGGAATAGGAATTTTTCCATTGTTTAATTTTAGCGCCTAGCGTACGATATTTCATTAAGGGCCCTGTTTGCTGAAGCTCGGGACATTTGGGCCGCGAGTTTGAGTGGAGGGGAGGAATGGGAGGAGACGGGGGGCAGAGAGGAGGAGGGGTGCCAGCGCCTCCAATGGCAACCAGGGCGTACTGCCCTCTTTGCCACTTCTCTTTACTGTGCCACTGCCGATTTTCAACCTACTGACCAGAAAAAGAGAACGAATGAGGCGAGACCAGCTCTCGGTCCTGTATTTTCAGGATGGTTTGAGCACTACCCATTGAACATAAGAACATCAGAATAGCCTTATTGAGTCAAACCGTTGGTCCATCAAGCCCAGTAGCCCGTTCTCCTGGTGGCCAATCCAGGCCTCTATTACCTGGCCAAAACCCAAGGAGTAGCAACATTTCAGCATCTCAAAGAATAGAAAGATTCCAGAACCCCAATGAGAGCAACATTCCAGAGCTGAGATTATGATGTCACAATGCCTTAGAGCCAACCTCATCAGTGGTGTTACAATGGCTTCATTGTCCTATATTTGGCTCACGTAAGAACATAAGAATAGCCTTACTGGGTCAAACTAATGGTCCATCAAGCCCAGTAACCCGTTCTCACAGTGGCCAATCCAGGTCACTAGTACCTGGCCAAAACCCAAAGAGTAGCAACATTCCAGAATCCCAAAGAGTAACAAAAGATTCTAAAACCCCAAACAGTATCAAGATTCTAGGCAGAATCTCACAGAATAGCAAGATTCTGGATCCCCAATGAGAGCAACATTCCAGATCTGAGATGGTGATGTCATAATGTCTCATTCCACAGTGCCTCAGAGCCAACCTCATCAATGATGTTACAATGGCTTCACTGTCTTATACCCAAGGAGAAGCAGCATTCCATGCTACCGATCCAGGACAAGCAGTGGCTTCCCCCTTTCTGTGACCTTTTCTAGTTTATGAAAGCTAACCTCTTTGTTCCTCAACTTTTCAGCTACTTCTTGTCAGTATTGTGTGTTCTTCTTTTCCTCTTCCTTTTATTTACTTTCATAACAAACATGTTTTCCCTTAAAATAACTCCTTTCAGTTTTGTCCACTTCTTTTCTACTTTTTTTCCAGATGTAGGTATCCTCGCCACCCCGTTTAGTGTGCGAGACATTGAGCTGAAGGGAGTTTCCCTGGGTCTCAGGGGACAGAATAGTCCCTCAAGCCAAGGGCGGGACTTTGCAGATCTGGTGACCTTCAACAATAAATGTTCTAAAGCGAAAAATGCCATGGGGGCTGGAGAGATCCAAGATGGCCGCGCGCTGATGAGAGTGAGTGAGACGCCGCCAGAGATCCTACGATATAACATTTACCTTGTGCCCCAGCAATGCCGAAAAGGAGAGGGAAAGGCGCTTCTGGAGCCTCGAGGCGCCTGGAGACTCCCCTTCAGATGTCCATGGAGGATTTTTTGCAGCGCCTGAATCAAGAGGCAGCAGCTGCATCGGGGAGTCGCCCGCTGGAATCGCCGGGAAGGAGTGAGGTCGCGGCAAGTTTCCCTGGGCTAGAGTCGACTCTGAGCCCCGACGCTAGAACCCCGCCCCCTCAGCCGCAGCGTGCTAGCTTTCCACGGGAGAGTAGTCAGCCCGAGGAGGCAGACTTCGTTTCCCGGGAGGCTGAAGTGAGTGAAGCACTGGAGGAAGACTTGACTGCGGTGAGACCAACGAGGGGACCTGAAATGGAGCAAGGTTTCCAGAGGGAGAAGACTGCCATTGCTGTGGAAGCTGGGACAATGCAAGCAAGTATATTCTCTGTTCCTAAACCCATGAATGTTACTCTATACTCTATTTGGGATTTGGTAATAACTCTGGGACAAACATTGTCACCACAAATTAAAGAACTAGAAGAGAAATATTTACAACAAAGAAATGAAATAAATGGACTTAAACAGGAAAATGTAACGATGAAAAATAATGTGGAAAAAATAGATAAAAAGATAAGTGAAGTAACTCAAATTCAAACGACACTGATTAAGGACAATCTTAACCTTAGGAGAAAGGTGGAAATGATGGAAAATAATATGCGGTTGAATAACCTTAGATTTTTGAACTTCCCAAAGATTTCTTCTTTATCAGCAAAAGAAGTTTTGAAAAAGTACTTTTGTGAGGTTCTTAATGTTCCTAATGATGCTTTTCCTCCTTTTTCTAAAATATATTATTTGCCATCAAAAAATTTGGAAGAACAAAATCCACTAGAACAACAAGGTCAGGGTGAACAAATGGACATAACATTATTATTGGAATCTTCAATGAAGGAGGTAGCTATTCCAGCTACCCTATTGGCTACGGTGGTTTTATCACCAGATAAAAATTGGATATTACAGCTTTATTTTAAGAATAGACATAAAGAATTTCTTGGACATAAAGTTCAAATATTTCCGGATGTGACAAGGGAATCTCAGAAACGAAGGAAGGAATTTTTCTTCTTAAGCCTGGGGTCGCTGCAATGGGGGCATCATTTCTTTTACGATATCCTTGCAAATGCATTGTAAAGTACAAATTTTGCAACTATATTTTCTTTGAACCTTCTCAGTTGACAGGATTTCTCTCCAGGAGGGGCCTGGAAGGGGATTAAGAAAATCTTAATGTATAATTTACTCTTGATCCACTCTCATCTGACCGCCTAATTTGTAATTTGAATTTATTCTTTTTCCTTTTAATAGTTTCTCACTCAGGAACATCTTGGATCTCAATTTGGGACTTTAATTTTGATTAAGTAAATAGCAATTTTGTCATATAGATGTTATTTCAATTGTTTATATTATGTTGACTCAATCATATTCTGTACAAGGAGTTTATTCTTGATAATATGTTCAAAACATAAATAAAGGATAAAAAAAAAAAAATGTTCTAAAGCAACGATCTTGCTAGATTTGCGTGACTTATCAGTTGGATAGTTGGAGCCTTGCATCCCCTTTTTGGCTGAGCCCCATTCACCCTAATTGTGCCCTCCCCAGATGAGTGAGATTTCTGACCCTTTCAGTTTTGAAAAGAAATCATACAGAAAAGCTGATCTATCGGAGAGCTGTAGTGATGGAGAATATGGGTGCTAGAAAAGATAAAGGGGTGTCCTTTTGTGATGCAGTAGAATTAAGAATTTTGACCAGATGTACAGTATAACTTATGGGTCGGGAAAACTTACACAGCAAAATTGCATTTTGGTTCCATAGAAGGCTTCACGAAACCAATTGTCATGTTTATGTACCCATAATTTGTCTAGAAGCTGTTCAGAAGATAAGAAGCATACATAGCGAAACCAAGAGCAATGCCTCCATCCATATGGCCACTGATTCATGCTGCAGTTTGAAGGTCCTTGTGAACAGATACTGTAGCGAGATCTGCCTATCAGGCAGAATCAGTAATAGGAATGTGATTCACACATCTTGCTGGCAGAAATGATCAAATCAGGCTTTCTGGGTGTCAGCTACACGGCAAGAGAGCCAGAATCCTGTCACTGAAGCCTCGAAAGGTATTTTGTGCTGGTAAGACGCTCCCCCTGGTGGCAAGTGAGTTCACTGTCTACAGTATGTGTGTGTAAATTGCTGCTTTTATGAGGTGTCCAGATGGTAATTCCATGCTGGCAAGGGGATTTTTGCACTCTCCTTTTTTATTTTTTTTCTGTGGAGCTGCTATCCAAAACATCCTGGTGGCCAAACTGGAAAATACTACATTTCACAGAATGCTTTGGGAAACGAGTTTAAACAATAGGTGTGGACCGGTGTGCTTCGCTTGTCTGTTTCACTCGACATTCTGATTGAAAGTTTGCTCAGCCTATTTTCCCAGCTTGAAAATCTCTCTGCTAATTGTATGTTTTGTTCCCCCCCACCCCCCCAAAGCAGAAACTCATGACTGTGAATTTCTCTCATTGCTGAGTCACTTGCTTGGCCTTCATCTATAACTCAGCAGAAATTCACGATACAAAGAGCCATAATCTGTAAACAGTGCCAAAATGAAGGGCTGGCAGACATCTAGATTGTGTTTAATCTAATCTAATCTAATCCTTAGGTTTGTATACCGCATCATCTCCACGTTCGTAGAGCTCGACGCGGTTTACAGTAGGAGAAATAGGAAGGAACTACAACAGAGGGTTAGAGGTAAAAGTGTGAAGAAAATTTAGAGGACTTGGGATGCCAAGATATAAGAGTTTCCTTGATTCCTAAATTGGAGGGAGACTTACATTTTTTGAGAAAAGCCAGGTTTTCAGATTTTTGTGGAAAACTTGGAGAGAGCTCAAGTTCCGAAGAGGGGAGGTAAGGTTGTTCCAGAGCTCAGTGATTTTGAAGTGGAGGGAGGTCCCTAGCTTTCCTGTGTGGGAAATGCCTTTTAGCGAGGGGAAGGATAGTTTTAATTTGTGGGAGGATCTGGTGGTATTAGGGTTTGAGGAATTCCAAGAAAGAGGGATAAAGGGAGGGAGGATACCATATAGGATTTTGAAAGTTAAGCAGGCGCACAATTTGGCATCAGAATTGTGTCTACAGCATGGCTCCTAGTGATGCCTAAGGTCAATGGAAGCATGTTTAGGGGCAGAGATGACCTTAGGCGTCACTAGACAGCACTAGACATAATTCTGT
Source organism: Geotrypetes seraphini (assembly GCF_902459505.1). Taxonomy (NCBI): domain Eukaryota; kingdom Metazoa; phylum Chordata; class Amphibia; order Gymnophiona; family Dermophiidae; genus Geotrypetes; species Geotrypetes seraphini. Next base: position 68,712,337 of record NC_047097.1, on the reverse strand, counting down.
ATGAAATTTAGGCGCCGGAAATGTAGACTTCTAAAACCTTGGCCTAATTACTTGCACATATTCCCCAAGCTTCACTAGGTCGTTCCTCATGTTTTCCACACCATCAGGGATGTCTTCTCTATTGAAAATTTTGGTATCATCCACAAAGAGGCAAAACTTACCAGTCAGTCCTTCAGCAATATCACTTACAAAAATGTTACAAAGAACAGGCCCAAGAACTGAACCTTGAAGGAATGGTCTGACATATGGCAGCTATGATTGAACACTAAGAAATGCAAGGTCATGCATTTGGGCTGCAAAACAGTGAGGAAACGGTACAGTTTAGGGGGTGAAGAACTTTAGTGCACAAAAGAGGAGCGAGACTTGAGTGTGATTGTATGGGATGTTCTTAAGGTGGCCAATTAGGTTGTAAAAATAATGGTGAAAGCTAGAAAGATGCTAGGGTGCATAGGGAGAGGTATGGCCAGTAGGAAAAAGGAGGTATTGATGCCCCTGTATAAGACTCTGGTGATTTCTGGAGGCCGCACCTTCAAAAGGATATAAAAAGGATGGACTCGGTCCAGAAGAAGGCTACTACAGTGGTCTGTGGTCTATGTCAAAAGGTCTCAATCTATACTTTGGAGAAAAGGCAGGAGAGGGGAGATATGATACAGATGTTTAAATACTTATGTGGCATAAATACACATGAGGCGAGTCTTTCAATTGAAAGGAAACTCCAGAGTGAGAGGCATAGAATGAGGTTAAGAGATGGTAGGGCTCAGGAGTAATCTAAGGAAATACTTTTATTTTTACCAACAGGGTGGTAGATGCATGGAATAGTCTCTCAGAGGAAGTGATGTCTGTGTCTGAATTCAAGAAAGTGTGGGACAGGCGTGTAGGATCTCTTAGAGAGAGGAGGAGATAGTGGATGCTGCATAGGGACAGACTAGATGGGACATTTGGCCTTTATCTGCCGTCATGTTTCTATGGTATTGCCCTTAAACTGCAACTTGAGCCCCAGCAATAGTGCTACGAGACTATCACTAGGGATCACTGGTCAAGATGAGAACACTCCTTCAGACTTCACTAGACCCCAGGGAAAGTGCAAGGAAGGCCCAGAGAGGGAGTTCCATAGGAGGGTGGGAGGCCTTCCAAGTAATGACGCTTCAGTTTCAGAGGATTCTGTCCCTAAATGGTTGGCCCTTTAAGAAGTGTCTGCGAACATTGGACCACAGCTTCGTAACTCATTGTTCCCAGGACAGTAGAATAATCTTGCTTGGAAGGTTGCATGCAATGGCATAGTAAAGGGGGCGGAGTGGTCCACCCCAGGTGCCATGTTGGTGGGGGCACTGGGACTCCTCCTCCTCTTCACCTCCTACCTCTTCCCACTCCTCCCCTCACCACATGTGCCCACCCCCTTCCCTTCCCATATACCTCTAGTTGGTCACCACCATGAGCAACAATATCAACGTGCTCCTCGCGATGTCACTTCTGGGTGCCGACAAAGTTGCGAGGAGCGCATTGAAGTTCTTGTTGCTGCAAGGGTGAACAATTGGAGGTGCGGGGAAAGAGAAGGGAAGAGAGTACGTGTACGGCAAGGGGGATCGGGGAAGGAGCGGGAGGGCAGACATCACTGCCTCTGCATTGGGCACCTCTCTCCCTCAATACGCCACTGGTTGCATGCGTGTAGCTTTAGTCATATAATTTGGGCATGACTAACCAGTGGTACTGAACAGCCAAGGTAACTAAAGGTGTGACAAAAGCTCCATTGGTGCTTAACTTAAGTCAAAAACACCATTTAAAAGAGGACTTAAAAGAATTTTCATGGTGCCTACTGGCGTCTAAAAACATAGCAAAGGAATCACGACTCCAGAGGCGCTTTATGGTGCCTAACACCACGACAGGCGTGGCCAACACTGTACGTGGCATTAGGCATTTACAGTGCACACATCGGTGCTAGTCACGTTAAAAGTAGGTGCCGGAAATGCAGGCCTTGAAAAGCCTGGCCGACATTTCCAGCGCCTACCTTTGCCAGAGGCGCGATTCTCTAAATGGCACATGATTGGCGGTTGCCGAGAACTGGGCCGTTTGGAGAATCCAGGCCTTAGTGCGGATGACCACAATCAGCTTTGCACGTGAGGACTTATGCCTGATGAAACTTACAGTAAATCCTGGCACGCCAACTGGGTGCAGATCTTCATTATTCTATGGGGTGGGCAAACTTTTTGACTCGTAGGCCACAATGGGTTCTTAAATTTGACAGAGGGACTGGGGGGGGGGGGTAATGAGGGCGAGGAGTTGCTCTCGCTCCCCACGCCTTACTATACTTCTCTCTCTGTAGTTCCTAAAATTCTTTTAATGTTAAACCTTCCCAAACTTTCATTTATATTCCAATCGTATTTAAAGCACATTGGCATACTGACTTACTTCCCTGTCACATATACATAATGCTCATAAGTATCCAATCACTCACCGATATAGACTCACAGCACAGAAGAGAAAGGGGAAAAGCCTATCTCGTCCTCTGACTGGAGCACAGATTTGTGGATTTTTTTCAGGGTTTGCATTTTGTTACTTTAAAACCGCTCTCTTTCCATCCTCTTTCCATGCTAAGGCTCTCCTACAAGCAGCACTCGCATCTCTATCTCAAGGAGGCTTTGAAGGAGCCAAAAGGCCACAACCTCTTCCCACCTGGATGGAGTTTTTCTCGCAGTAGTTGGCTACCCTCTCCAGGTTCGTGAAGCTGTCAAGCAAGGCCCACCGCCACCCCGGGATCTCCTCCTCCAGCAGCATCTTCACATCCTTAAACCGCTACTGCGGCGTGAGGGCGAGAGTGCTGAGCGAAGGGAAGGAGGAGAGGGCGGGACCGGGAAAATGCGTGGAGACATGACGTGAATTCATCCTTATCCAATGAGATCCAGAAGGAGCTGAAACGCCTCACTCTCCCTGCCCCCATCAGTGCTTACGGGGCGGACCTTTTTCTTACTCTTCCGGCCCCAGGGACCATTCTGACCAATCAGCAGTAGAGCTGAGAAGAATAGACCGGTGCTCCACAGGAAAAGCCCCGCCTAGCCATGTGTCGAATCCATCCTGCTAGATGAGCTGTGGAGAAGGGCCAGACATTCGGCAGGCCGTATTAAAAACCTAAACAGGCCGGATATGGCCTGCGGGCCATAGTTTGCCCATGTCTGTTCTATAACATTGCGCCTAAATCTCAAGAATGCCCTGACCAGCCCATGCCTCTCCCATGGCCAGGTCCTCTTTTCAGCCGAGTGTGTGGCAATTTAGAGGCCTATTAGGCTAGAATACCATGTGGCCACATCCATGCACAAATCAAAAATAGTGCCGATTAAGTGCTTGTTAAATCCAATACTTAAATCATTGGAGTTCATTAACTAATTATTTTGCATTCAGGTGTCATCGACTTGAGTTCAAGCTCTAGAAATTTGATGAATTACAGATCCAAAAATAAATTGGTTTTGTGCTAGTCCAACAAGGTCCTCCAGCATCATTCTCATAGTGGTCCAGCCTTCTAGTTGCAGGGTGCCGTCTTCGCCTGTTTTCCTTCAATCTTTTTTTTTTTTTTTTGGTAATGCTTTATTGATTTTCAATTCGAGTACAAATGTTTCCTTCAGTCTTCTTAAACATGAAGTCTTTCTCCAATGACTCTCCCTTCTAATGGTGTGACCAAAATGAGACAGCCCGTAACTTCTTCATTTGGGCTTCAAATGATAGAGTCGGTTCAATCGCTCTCAAAATCCATTTATTAGTTCTTCTGGCAGTCTACGGCACGCATAAAATCTTTCTCCAGCCCCAACGTTCAAATAAATCAATCTTTCTGTCTTGCTTCCGTAATGTCCAACTTTTGTATCCATAATTAACCACCAAGTAAATAAGTGCGTGAACAAGTTTGATCTTCATTTTGAATGTTATTTCCTTGCCTTTAAATACTTTGTCAAGAGCCTTCATTATAGAGCGGCCAAGTGCAATTCTACGGCATTTTTCATCACTACTAGTTGTTTCCTTATTTATGAAGGAACCCAAAAGATTAAAACTCTTTAGAACTTCTATTCTATCACCTTCAAGTTCAAAATCTTCATCGTTTTCCATGTTCATGTTCTTCGTCTTAGTTATGTTTATTTCTAGTCACATTTTATGACTTTCAACTGTGATTTTCCTCAGTAGATACAACGCACTTTCTTTCTGCTGGTGATGAGTGTTGTATCATCTGCATAATGCAGGATGTTTATGTTTTGAGCACCAACTTTGAAACCAACACTCTTTTCTTTCAAATTTGCTTTTCTAAAAATGGCTTCTCTGTAAAGGTTAAACAGGAAAGGCAACAAGATGTATCCTTGTATGACACCACGTTTTATTGGAAGCCAATCAGAGTTACCATATTCATTTCTCACTACAGCTTTTTGATTTTCATAGAGGCTCCGTAATGTATCATGAGCCACACAATCAAAAGCTTTGCTATAATCAGAAGGCATTAAAAAGAAATGGAAAGAATATACGGAAAATCTTAACAAAAAAAGCAATGGGGAAATTGAATTGGATGTTAACGCTGACGAAGAACCAACTATTTTAAGGGAGGAAGTAATAGCAGTAATTAAAGCTTTATTGAACAAGTCATCTGATATCGATAGTATTCCAATTCCATTAGTTAAGGCTTAGAAGGTGCTATTATGGCTCTCACTCGACTGTGTCAACAGATTTGGCCAACTGACTGGAGAAGATCATTATTTATACTTATACCTAAGAAAGGTAACGTCAAAGACTGTAACAACTATAGAACAATTGCATTAATTCCATACGCCAGCAAAATATTGATGAAAATAATACGGTACACCATCAATAGCGTGCATGACAATTGTGCCCCAATAACTCCGCTATGTCAAATGTGCGCACCGACAAGTGCGTGAATGAAGGAAGCGGGATTTTTGGGCCACAATTGTAAGTCAATCTTCAAGTTGAAAGTGTGTCAACATCCCCCTGAAGGAGAGAGCGATTGTAGTAGGGGGGTCCCCCCCCCCATCAGAGCAGAAGAGCGGAAACAGGAAGGCTTTGGGAGGAGAGCGCGAGTTGTAAGTGTAGTGGGGGGATTCTCCCCCACACCCCCTCAATGACAGCATGTATTGGGGGTTCCCCCCCAACCCCCTCTCAGAGCACAAACGAGAAGGTATAGGGGGTGACACGCATTTCTCTGTGCAAATGTTGGGGTGAAATTGTCAGCGTGCCAATGTCCTGCGCGCATATGACGGGTCACCAAATAGTACATTGAAGTTGCAACCATAAGTGGAGCAAGAATTACCTGAAGTTCAGGCTGGTTTGATATTATTGCCAATCTTAGATGGAAACCAGAGAAGAGCAGAAAATATCAAAAGCCTGTGTATATGTGTGCTAATGTCATTACTAGCATGCAGTAATAACAAACAGAGGAGAAAATGCTTTCTCACACTAGAGAAAATGTTAAAAAAATCAGTGAAGGTGACCTCTGGGTTCAACAGGATTTATTCATTCATTCACGTAAAAACTAGCACGCACGTGTTTTGGCCAAAACAGCCTGCATCAGGATTCTTAACAGAAGTCTAGATGTTTTAAGACAGGCCTCTATTATCTTGAAGTCTGAATGCACTTAATATGTGTGGGGGGGGGAGGGAGGGGGGGCAGTGGTTTCAGCTACAGCCTCAGCACCCTGAGGTTCAAATCCCACACTGCTCCTTGTGAACCTGGGCAAGTCACTTAATCCCCCTCATTGCTCCTGGTACATTAGGTAGAGTGTGAAGGAAAAATGCTTGAATACCTGAATGGAAACTATTTAGGATCCCTATCTGCCATTGCATACAGTTCAAGATCCTATTGCTGACCTACAAGTGTGTTCATTCTGCCACCCCTCAATATCTTTCCTCACTTCTCAGTTAAGTCGCTCTTAGCGTTACCTTTCTCCTCCACTGCCAATTCCAGACTTCATTCCTTTCATCTAGCTGCCCCTAGGCCTGGAATAAATTACCCGAGTTTGTCCGCCAAGCCCCTTCCCTTGTTTAAAAGCAGACTGAAAAACCACCTTTTTGATTATGCCTTCAATCCTTAACCCTACTCCTCTGATGTCATAATGGTTCATTCCACCAATAAGAGCCAACCTCATCAGTGATGTCACAATGGCTTGATTGTCCTGTACTCCCCTCTGCCCTCCAACCCAGCCAGCAGATTAACCGTTCCCCTTAACTGTATCCATGACATCCTGTTTGTCTTGCCTGTTTAGATTGTAAGCTCATTGGAGCAGGGACTGTCTTCTTTGTGACTGTGCAGCGCAGTGTGCGTCTGATAGCACTACAGAAATAATTAATAGTAGTAATAGTATAAATTAATATTAAGCTCTTTTTGCCTTTATTTATCTTTGCCTTTATTTATTAGTGCAATTCTCCACCTTTGTCATGCCTCATCCCCAAAAATGCATCAAAGTAATTACCACCACTAATGCACACAGATAGCAAAACTAACGAGGAATACTTGGCACATCCTTCGTCAAGCCATTTTTGCTACAATGCCCAAAGCCACCAGGCATGCAGGTTGAATCTGAATGCCAGCTTCTCTGGCTTTCAACTCGCTGCTCTGTTAGGTCCAAAGATGGAAAATTCAAGCTCTATTCAGTAATCCTTCTTTCTTGAAGACAATCCTGGCCTGCATTTTCGAATCTATAGTAAAAGGAGGGAAAGACTCTCAGGGCGTGAATATTTATTTAAAATTCATACTTTTGAGACAAGTGCTGCACCCTTTAAAGCACATGACATTGTCCGTTGATACTTAGTTTTTGGAAATCCATTTGGGGGCCAAGTGAATAATCTACTGGAAAATCCGGTGGCATTATCATATGACACTGTGTTATTTGGTACTTCCATGAGAGCCAAGAGTCAAATCTCTTCTAATAATAATACATTTTTGGTCATCATGACAGGGGTTGCCATTCAGCAAATTATGAAAAACTGGAAAAATTGGGATCGGCTGAATTATAATTTTGGGTGGAATTTGTTATGCCAAATCTTTAAAGTGGAGCGGGCTATAGCCATACAGCAGGGGCATTTTAAGAAATTTAGGGATGTTTGGGAGCCATTAACAAAATACTCTACAGAATGAATATTATTTTTTCCCTTTTGTTCATACACGTCCGGGGAGGGGAGGGGGGGAATATTTTATGATTTATTATGCTTAAGAACAATTGTTATTAGAGAGAGGGGATATTTGATGTGAGTTATACTTTGATGGTATATTAAGTGATGTTAAAGTAAAAATAATTGTATCTTATGTTACATTTACTGAAAGTTTTAAAAATGAATAAAGACTTAAAAAAAAAAAGCACATGAGATCAAGATATTTTTAAGAAACTAATAAAAATCTGTTTAAACTCATCAAATCGCCTTTGGAATTTTAATACTCTGTTTCCCAAGTTGACGCTGAAATGTTCCCAATGTCTTTGCCTTTACAACCTTGCCTGATAGGCCATTCCACAAATTTATTATCCTCTGTGTGGAAAAAAATCTTCCTTTCTAACGTCTGTTCTAAATCTGTTTTAATTCCCATTTATACTCTATTGTCCTATAATTTGCACAGAGCAGCAGATAAAACCAAGGTATGACGTTCCTCTAACCCTGAGCAATAAATTTTATTAGTGCTTCTTTTATATATAAATATATATATACCATGCGTACTCCTGCTTTAAAGCTACCCACCAAAAATATGTCCTTTGTCTCCCAATCAAAGCCCCTCCTTTAAAAGTAAATTAATAAAGAAAAGAAACCCACAGTAATTGCTTCATCTAATATTATAGCTGCTCCAGTACAATATATTCCTGAGTTTGATGCATAATTGTGTGAAACAGCTTTGAAGCCGATAACATCTTTGTAAGGTTGGCAGGGATAAATCTCCTTCAGCGGTGACTGGGTTTACAAGATGGAAAATGCTCCAGCTGCTGTGAGCAAAGCTTTCGATTTGCAGCTGCAACATCTGGCCCGTTTGATACTGCAGCCTTTACACCAGAAATGTGCATGTTCCTTCTTCTGATTGGATTTTGGTGTTACTTTGGGCACCAGATGTTGCTGTTTTGTGATGAAGGATGAAGCGTTCTCCCTGGTTGCACCTGTAGGGAAAGAGAGAGACATTCAAATCGTATTTGTAATCTGTGATATTTTGCCAGTTGCCAGCATATTAGCAAAACAATTCAGGGTGGTGATATTTGTTTATTATGTAAATATCATCTGATCTCTGGTGAGTTGAGTGGCACAGATTGAGTTCCTACGCTCATCTTGAGAGAGAAAAATAGTCATAAAACCACCCCAGGTATTATATTACAATTCAGAAACAGACATTCTGAAACATAGATTATATATATATATATATATATATATATATATATATATATATATACCTGAACAATCCTTGCAGTCTGCCTATTAGTTAATCTCATTAAAAATACATGATTAAATTAACTTGTCTCTTTTTTGATATTTTTGGGCCATAGACTAAAGTCTACCTGGTATTGTCCTAGGTTCTACCTGGTATTGTCGTAGGTTCTACCTGGTATTGTCCTAGGTTCTACCTGGTATTGTCCTAGGTTCTAAGCTCATTCCAGCCTTTCCAACCATCCCATTGTTTGCAGGATATTTACTGTAATGTCTGGCCAGTAACATCCTCATGTTCCAAGTTAGTAGAGATCCCATTGATGCCCTCCCCAGACCATCCTACACTGAATCACCATATATGGGACACAATCCATACAAGTCTGTCCAATACTGGCCTTAGTTCTTTAATTTATACCATTTGCTTTCTAATTAGAGATCCTCTGTGTTTATCCCACACTTTTTTGAATTCCATCAATAGTATTTGAAAAGCTCGGTATTCTCAAGAAATCACCAGACTTCTGGGCTTCCTACCATCTTCTAGAATGTTATTGGCCTTGATAGGATGAAAAAATATATTTATTTAGAGACCCTTTTATTAATCTGCATTAGGTGCTAACATGGTCACATGCAGATAGAAATAAAGTATTGAAGAATATTTTCAAATGTTCTACAATAACTGAACACACGTTAAAACATATTTAAGTTTTTTTGAGGGGGCGGAGAGTGGGCATTCCTAACTAGTTAGGCCCAGGTTCTATAAAATGGCACCTTAAGTTAGGCACTTAACTTAAGTTGAAAACGCCAAATAAAATCAGTTTAAATAAAAAATGTAGGTGCCTACTGGTACCGGAATCATACCTATGGAGGCATTTCACAAAGCCTAATGCCACTGTAGGCATGGCTAATGCCAGAAATGGTGTAAGGTACCATAAAGTGCTTCCGTAGGCGTGATTCACATGAAAGGTAGACCTTGAAAACACTGGCCTACATTTCTGGTGCCTACCTTTCCCGAATGTGTGATTCTATAAACGGTACTGTTGCATGATTGACACGCGATTGATGGCCATTTTCAAGATGGCCGTCAATGAAAGCACCATCTATACAGTAGAATCTGGGCCTTAGTATATTTACATTACCGTGTGTTAACTGGTTAGAGCAGGGATACACGAGCCCTTACCAGTTACAAAATGTGGAGGAGTGTGTGGCGCAGTGGTTGGAGCTACAGCCTCAGCACCCTGGGGGTTGTGGGTTCAAACCCTGCACTGCTCCTTGTGACCCTAGGTAAGTCACTCAGTTCTCCATAGCCTCAGGTACATTAGATAGATTGTGAGCCCACCGGGACAGATAGGGAAAATACTTGAGAACCTGATTGTAAAACCGCTTAGATAATCTTGATAGGTGGTATAAAAAAATATTCACTCCGTAAGTTTATTAAAAAGTACTGTGTGCTAGTGATAACATTAGCACATGGCCATTAATACAAAAAAAAAAAAAAATAGAAAGTCGGCCATTTTATAACTGTGGTAAAAATGTCCTTAGCACATGGGAAACACTCACATAACAGCACACCAAGCCCGCCCTTTTTCCTGCAACAGGGTTACTCAATTCCAGTCCTCGAGGTCCACAGGCAGGCCAGGTTTTCAGGGTATCCAGAATGAATACGCATATGAGAGGTATACATGCACTGTCTCCTTGATATGCAAATGTCTTTCATGCATATTCATTGAGGGTATCCTGAAAACCTGGTCTACCTGTGGGCCTCAAGGACTGTGATTGAGTAGCCCTGCCTTAGTTGCTTATCTACAACCTGAAATCTGTTGAAGTGATGAACAAAGACAGGGGCTGATTCTACAAATGGGAGTCCTGATTGTAGGTGGAGGTGAGTGTCCTACCACTATCTCTCAGCCAATCAGGATGCACATTTTTAAACAAAATGTAGGTGGGGAAGGACACCTACATTGTAGGCATATGTCGCGTGCCTATGGAGACATGTGGGGACACTTCAGACGCCCATGATGGGGCTTGGGCGTGGTCTCCACCGTAAATGGCCTTGGGCATCTGTAAGCATCCCTATGCATCTCTGAAGGCATGAGACAGATGCTGGCCTACATTTAAGGCATCTGTTAGTAAAAGTAGATGTGATTAGCTACAGGATGCCAATGTGTGACTGACGCATGAATTAGCATGTGGAAAATGGAAAATTTGCTATTTTCTGGCTGTGTTAAAAAATGACCTTAGTGCTCAGAAATGATCCATGTACAGGTACACTATGACCACTTTTAGCGTAACGTACCCCCTCTTTTTAGCACGTGCTAAATATTAGCACGCATAACATGCACTAAACGCTAACGCGTGCATGTCATCCTATTAGCGATTAGCACATATGTTGATTTAGCGCGCGCTAAATACATGTTAAAACGCTTAGCGCACCTTTGTAAAAGAAGGTCTTAGTAAAGGGACTTTCAAATCACCAATAAGTAGGAAAGTGGGAAGTAAAGAATGACATGGGGACAAATTTTTCCCCGTCCCGTCCCCGTGAATTCTTTTCCTGTCCCTGCCCCATTCCTGCAAGCTCTGTCCTCATCTGCACAAGCCTCAAACACATAAAATCCTAAGTAGCAACATTCTAGAGCTCAGATTGTGATGTCATAATGCCTCATTCCACCAATGCCTAAGCCTCAAACACTTGAAAATCCTAAGTAGCCACATTCTAGAGCTCAGATTGTGATGTCATAATGCCTCATTCCACCAATGCCTAAGCCCCGTCCTCATCTGCACAAGCCTCAAACACTTGAAAATCCTAAGTAGCAACATTCTAGAGCTCAGATTGTGATGTCATAATGCCTCATTCCACCAATGCCTAAGCTCCGTCCTCATCTGCACAAGCCTCAAACACTTTAATATCCTAAGTAGCAACATTCTAGAGCTCAGATTGTGACGTCATAATGCCTCATTCCACCAATGCCTAAGCCCCGTCCTCATCTGCACAAGCCTCAAACACTTGAAAATCCTAAGTAGCAACATTCTAGAGCTCAGATTGTGATGTCATAATGCCTCATTCCACCAATGCCTAAGCCCCGTCCTCATCTGCACAAGCCTCAAACACTTGAAAATCCTAAGTAGCCACATTCTAGAGCTCAGATTGTGATGTCATAATGCCTCATTCCACCAATGCCTAAGCCCCGTCCTCATCTGCACAAGCCTCAAACACTTTAAAATCCTAAGTAGCAACATTCTAGAGCTCAGATTGTGATGTCATAATGCCTCATTCCACCAATGCCTAAGCTCCGTCCTCATCTGCACAAGCCTCAAACACTTGAAAATCCTAAGTAGCAACATTCTAGAGCTCAGATTGTGATGTCATAATGCCTCATTCCACCAATGCCTAAGCTCCGTCCTCTGCACAAGCCTCAAACGCTTTAAAATCATAAGTGTTCAAGGCTTGTGCGGTTAAGGCAGAGCTTACAGGAATGTAATGGGGATAAGGACAGCAACAAAAACTGTCGGGGATGGGATGGGGGAAAATTTGTCCCCATGTCATTCTCTAGTGGGAAGCTCTAAAGCTGTCTAGTTTCGATCTGATATAATGAAAGTTAACCCATTAAGTCAAGCTAAAATGCCTTTCAAATCCAGGCCAAAATAATAATCCATTAATGGCTTCACTGCAGCAATGTCTGTATGTAGCTGCTTTTCCTTCAATTAAAGAAAGAGAAATGGAGTCTAAGTAGAGACTGACTGACAAGTAAGACTGGCTTGTTTCTGGGATCTGTGTGTTAAATGGAGGGTGAGGGGCTTGTCATCAATCAGGTCCTGACCCTCTGGCCAGGGAGCCTGGTGGTAACTTGACCCGACACCAGGTGTGTGCCTGCAGGTCACAGCACGGAGAAAGCCTGCCACACAAACAAGACATTTCCAACCCTGTCATTGCGTTTAACCCCTTCAGGTCCCCCAAACATCACCAAGAAAAACTGAGAACCAACATAATGCATTATGAGAAATATAGATTTCTATGGTGCTTTCCGGTGAAATAGGATCACTGGAACAATTTCTCAATATCGGGTTTCAAATTTCAAGTGTATGTTAGTCTTTGATGTACCATCCAATGAAAAAAAAGAACTTTCTGGGCTGTGTCCAGAAAAACTATAATATATAATATAAACTTAAAAAAAAAAAAGTGAAAGGCACTGCATTCATTAATAGGAAAGAAGAGAAAAAGAAAGAAAGAGAAAAAAGAAAAAGAAATAAGGAAAATGGAGTTCCTGGGAATCATGCAGTAAATTTGCAGAAGTGATGTGTGGAGGATCTCTGCATGGAAGTCTAAAAGACAATTGTTTGCAGACTGTTATGAAGTGCTGAAAGAATTTGTCTATACTTCTGATGAAGCCTGAGAGGAAAATGGCAGGTCTCTGTTGGATGGAAACTTTCTTGCAGGAAAGAATTTTAGCAGCATAATCCAGATAAAGCTACTGAAAACCAATCCCATTAAGAATATCCAAATGTGAGTCCTGATTAGAGGTCTGCACGGGAACGGGGATCCCCCCTAACCCACGGGACTTCTTTATTCTTTTACTCTTCTACTATCTGGATAACTGTGTGTTTATTACATGCACAAATATTCAGAATAATAATATTGAGATCTGTATGTGTGCCAAAACTGTGCTTCAGATCTAGTTCATAGACACCAAACTTACACAGCACATATTTAGAAATGAACATGAACATGGGTGAAGCCTTGGGTGTAGCTCTCACTGATCCATACAGCATAGACTATGAATTGTGTATATTTCTCCAAAATTTAAATGTGAGCTAGCTTGTGACCTGGATTGGCCACTGTGGAAACAGGATACTGGACTAGGTGGACTATTGGTCTGACCCAGTATGGCTATTCATATGTTCTTATGTAAGCCAAGTATAGGACAGTCAAACCATTGTGACATCACTGCTGAGGTTGGCTCTTAGACATTGGTGGAATGAGGCATTATGACATCACAATCTCAGCTCTGGAATGTTGCTACTCTTTGGGTTTCTGCCAGGTGCTTGGGACCTGGGTTGGCCACTGTTGGAAGCAGAATACTGGGCTTCACTCTGTCCCAGTATAGAAATTCTTATGTGAGCCAAGTATATGACAATCAAGTCATTGTGACATCACTGATGAGTTTGGCTCTTAGGTATTGGTGGAATGAGGTATTATGACATCACAATAACAGCTCTGGAATGTTGCTACTCTTTGTCTTTCTGCCAGGTCTACATGTGACCTGGATTGGCCACTGTGGAGATGGGATGCTGGGCTAAATGGACCCAGTCTGCCTAGTAAGCCTATTCTCATGTTCAAATAGACCAGATGGCATGTGGTATGCAGCCTCTCTCTTTCCCTCTGTTCCCATCCCCCCAGCCCCATGCAGCTTCCCTCTTTCCCTCCCTTTCCACCCCTCCAGGCTGTGCAGCATCTCTCTTTCCCTCCCTTCCCAGTCTGTGCAGCATTTCTGTTTCTAACGTGGCGTGACCGTTCAGTTACTCTTTGGAGAAAGTGCCCCACATTAAAGCCACCTGAGTTGCAGCTTTGGGGAACTCGGGAAGGGTTAAGTGCTCTGACTGCCCTCCCACACTTTGTTTTGATAGGTGTTGGAAGTTGGAGCACAGACGTCCCTTTGTTTTCCCCTTTCTTATCGGGAGCTCTTGGGGGGAAAGGAGGAGGGTTCGTACAGAGACCCCTTTGTCTCTGGCAAGGGATTGACCCCTAACTGTACCACACATTGTCTTTATTACGTTCAAGAAGGCGGCACCTGCGTATACAGAAGCCGGAGGACTAAAGCAGGGCTTCTTGAACCGTTTCATGTAACATTTTGATCGGTCCGTTCAAAAGATCTGATCTGAATGTCGCTGGTGACTAGTTCCTTGTTTTCACAGCTCAACTTGTAGTATTAGATTTATGGGAAGTAAGGGTTGGGAGGGGGTCCAAAGAGCCTCCCATTCACTTTGATCGCACAGTTTTTGACAAAAGATGTATTATTTTGCAATTTAAGAAGGGGAGGGAGAAATCATGCAAAATCATATTCAAAACAGCAAAAGGACTAAATTATAGAATCGTACCAATGACCTGAGGGTTGTTGTTTTGGGTTTTTTTTCCACAGAAACCTTTCGCTTATATAGAATTTTCCTGTAATAGTCTTTTCCTGCCAGAAGTTGAAAGCATCTTTCTCCTTTGTCTTCCGTGTCTGTCATAATTAGATTGTAAGTTCTTTGGAGCAAGGACCGTCTCTTGTGTGTGGAGGGGCATTTTCAATAGGACGTCTAAGTCTAATTTGGACATTTCATCCAGAAATCCAGTAGAGAAAATGTCCATTTTCAAAACACCTAGAAGTCTTTTATTTTTGAAAATGACCTATGTAAACATTTTGGTCCTTAGTACGTCTATCTTTCTTGGCCATTTTCAAAACCAAAAAGGTCCACGTGAAAAACACACAAAACCAAGTTTTGCAGATGCACCCGACTACCTTGTCTGAACACGGCAGGGGAATCCCCATCAGCTGAGTCGGTTTCGGGGATTCCTGCCAGCTCAGCTGATGGAGATTCCCCCCTGCCTGGATCAGCTGTCATTCTGAGCACATGGCCCTATAGGCAGGAAGGTGTGGACTTCTCTCCTGCCGATTTGTCATCCAAAGATACGGGGTTGTCGGGGGATGTTCAGGGGCCCAAGAATGTGGGGGGATGTTTGAGGGGGTCCAGGGATGTCAGAGGGGGTGTTCAGGGATGCTGGGAGATGTCGGAGGTCCAGAGATGTCAGGGGGATGGTGGGGGGAAGGGGTATAGGGCTTGGTGGCTCCTTTATTTATTTGGTTAGTTTGGAGGTGTACTAGAGGGGATCGGTACCTGTGAGGGAGGGAGGGAGAGAGGAATCTCCCTACCAGTTCAGCGGATCCTGGCAGGGGGAACCCCATCAGCTGAGCCAGCAGGAGTCCCCCAAACTGGCTCAGCTGATGGGAATTCTCCTGCTGCAATCAGACAAGGTAGTTGGGTGTCTGTAGAACTTGCTTTTGTGCGTTTTTCATGTGGACGTTGTTATCTTTGAAAATGGCCAAAAAAGATAGATGCTCTAAGGACCAAACGTCTACATAGGTCGTTTTCAAAAATAAAAGATAGACTTGGAACCAGTCAGTCTTGGTATAAGGTTTATTTAGCCATTTCCAAGCCAGTTTTTGAGATCCTCAATCTCTTTTCTCTCAATTCTAATACTCTTTATACCCTATTGTGGGACCTTCTGTACATTTGGTGGGTCTAGAGGTCCAGATTTTACCAGGAGCCAACTTTGCCACTGGTGCTCCCATACCCACAATATGGTATCTCTCTCCTCTCTCCTCTCCCCCCTCCCATCTCCCCATCTCTCAAGTCTCCCCCTGCTTCTGGACCTCATGAGGCACTGACTCAATGCAATTGTGATAAAAGGTGCTTACATCCTACTCTTACATCTATCATTCTAGAAGTTTGAAGGTAGATCATTCTGGGATTTTGGCCACCTCTGGTTGAACCTGTCCTGGCTGTCCATTTTTTCCTCTGGCCAAATATGCATATGTCAGCAGAGTGCAGGCATCTCTTCCCATCTCCATCCTTCAAAGGAGGAAGATGTTTCATAGGTAGACCTCCGTAACCAAAGGAAAAAACCCCTATTCTGGTGACCCTATTAGATTTTGATCTTCACTTGCTGTAGTGTCTTTTTCTATCCCTTTCTCTGTTGTATAGAAACATAGAAACATGATGGCAGATAAAGGCCAAATGGCCCATCCAGTCTGCCCATCGACAGCATCCACTATCACCTCTTCTCCCTATTGGCTAAGGCTCTTTACACTTGCATTGTGATGTCATAGAGCTTTATGATTATAGGCTAATGCTTTTACCACTTGTTGTGATATCATAGAGCTTTATGATTATAGAAACATGATGGCAGATAAAGGCCAAATGGCCCATCCAGTCTGCCCATCCACAGTAACCATTATCTCTTCCTTTCTCTAAGAGATCTCACACGCTCATTCCATGCCTTCTTGAATTCAGACACGGTCTTTATCTCCACCACCTCTTCTGGGAGACTGTTCCACACATCTATTACCCTTTCTGTAAAAAGTATTTCCTTAGATTACACCTGAGCCTATCATCTCTTAACTTCATCCTATGCCCTCTCATTCCAGAGCTTCTTTTCAAATGAAAGAGATTGGTAGATGCGTGGAGACAGAGATTGTGTCTGATAACAAGAGTTGCACAGACAATTTGGGTCTTATATGTAAATACTTTTCTTTGCGGTATATCTTATACCTTATTTACCATGGTAGGTGTTTTTATTATAATTTGATAATGTTGGGCATTTGATTAGTAAATTGCACTCTCTCATACGAAGATTCACTCATTGTCCCTGTGTTATTCACTCTTCATTTTTTCTATATCCTCTTTAGCTCATTATTTGTTGTTTTCCGTTTACATTCTTTAAGTTGGTTTTTGCACACTTTCATTCACTTTTTTTTTTTTGCATGTTTCTTTTCTACTGTCAGTATATATACATATATATATATATATATACTATATATGTTTTATTTGTTAACGTTCCGGCTTAATATATGCCCTTTATTTTCCCACCTCACATTATCACATCCTGTGGCGGCAAGCCATGACAACACCACTTTGTTATTTCAGACAACAATTTTAAATATTGTTTATGTTATTTCAGTATTGTATTTATATTTATATTTATTAGGACCCCTGACGAAGGTGTACTGTCCGAAACACGGACCCCTTGGTTGGTAAAAAGGTTTTTATATTACTGCATTTTAATTTGGTACAATAAATCCTGCCTGCATCTTGTACATTGCCTGCAGTTTCTGTTGGTTTTTCCGTAATACTTTTCCACAAGCATGGAAAGTTAAGTTCATTCCATACTGAAGCTCTCATTACCTAATGAACTGCATTGAAGAGCCCTGGTATTTTCTCTTTGCTGGTCATAAATAGAAATGAAACTACAGTAAACACCTCCACAATGGAACTCCTTTGGATCCGCAAAGAACACTGCAACTGCACCCCTCCCTTACTATGCTGGGACTCAACTACCTTAACTGTGAAGGACCAAGAACGCAACTTAGGAATTCTCCTTGACTCCAACCATATCTCTCAGGTGGTAACTTTCTCATTTTATTACCTACGTCAACTCTGAAAAATAAGAAACTTCTTTTCTGAGTCTGACTTCACCCAACTACTCTATGCCTTACTCCTTTCCCACATGGACTACTGTAACACCCTATTCACCAGTTTCACAATGAACAACATGTGACGTCTTCAATTATAATGCCGCTTTATAGGGCAATGATCAGACCACACTTGGAATACTGTGTCCAACATTGGTCTCTCAACCTAAAGAAGGATATAAAACTGCTGGAGAGGGCGCAGAGACGAGCAACGAAGCTAATAAAAGGTATGGAGAACTTGGAATACGAGGAACGACTTAAGAGACTGGGAATGTTCTCCCTTGAGAAAAGGAGACTGCGAGGGGATATGATCGAGACTTTCAAAATACTGAAAGGAATCGACAAAATAGAGCAGGAAAAAAAATTATTTACAATGTCCAATGTGACACGGACAAGAGGACACGGACTAAAGCTAAGGGGGGACAAGTCCAGGACAAATATCAGGATGTTCTGCTTCACGCAATGAGTGGTGGACACCTGGAATGCTCTCCCAGAGGAGGTTACAATGTCCAATGTGACACGGACAAGAGGACATGGACTGAAGCTAAGGGGGGACAAGTCCAGGACAAATATCAGGATGTTCTGCTTCACACAACGAGTGGTGGACACCTGGAATGCTCTTCCAGAGGAGGTTATTGCGGAATCCACTGTTCTAGGATTTAAAAGCAAACTAGATGCACATCTCCTTACGAGAGGCATAGAGGGATATGGGTGACTAAAATGACGCCAGGTGTACACCTGGCTGGACCTCCGCATGTGCGGATCGCCAGACTTGATGGACCGAAGGTCTCATCCGCAGATGGCGCTTCTTATGTTCTTATGTGTACAAAAGACAGCAATCAGACATCTAAAAAAACCTCTCTGTGCCCGTGACCCTGTCTCCCAGACTCTATCATCGGCTCATTGGCTGCCCTTTGCCAAACATTGTGTCTTTAAGGGCTTGATGTTAGCGTTCAAATCCTTGCACAAAATGACACCAGGCTAGGTGATGGCAAAGCTTGCTCCGTACACGCCGAACAGGTCCTTCCGCTCCCAGGATGAAATATGCCTCAAAATGCGTCCTGGTCGTGCCCTTCAACTGCAAACTGTCAAACGGCGTTCCTACGCCCACGTTATACCGAGCCACTGGAATCAACTGCTCGCGCAGATCAGATCCCTTGAAGGACTCCTCAACTTTAGGAAAGCAATAGAAACCTACCTCTTCACCTAACTCCCCTGCCCATGACCGATGGATTACAAAGAAATGGATATTGGTACCTGATCCCAGAGGAATCGCCTTCATGAACTTTTGGGTTGGGAGGCCCGTTTGGCCTGTTCTTCTCGACGCCGGAGCAGAGACTTTGTTCACACCTGGACTCCGTATTTGAACATTTTGACTCCTGAGAGTTGTAGTCGTGTTTTGAATAGACTTCAACTCTGAATCTATGCTTCTATGTGTCTTTGCTGTACCCTGCCTAAGAGGTTTTTTTTTGTTTGTTTGTTTGTATCTGAGGGGGGATGGGGAGGGGAGGGTGGGGGGTTGGGGATTCTTTGCTGTGGGGTTGGGGTGAGGTGGGTCCGGGGAGGGCATAAGAGTCCAGTCCTCCGCGGGTGTCTGATGAAAATGCATACCTTGGTTGTTATTACTATTGTATTTACTATTACTTAATAAAATAGATTTGAACATAAAGAATACTATGGGAAATTGTAACCCTGTAAACTCTAACCCCCTCTTCTACGAAACCACGCTAACGTTTTTTAGCACAGAGAGCCGCGCTGATCCCGACGCTCATTGAGTTCCTATGAGTGACGGGAGCAGCGCGGGCCATTCAACCCGGCTCTCTGCGCTAAAAACTGATAGTGCAGTTTCGTAGAAGAAGGGGTAAATTATATTTATTTGTATTAGACCCCTAGTATGTATGAAATTAGGACACAACCTTCTATTGCAAACTTGCACTGTAATTATATCATATTGTAACCTGTAAACTGTATTTTATGTATGTTTAACCGGTAACCCGTTCTGAGCTCTTTGGGGAAAACGGAATAGAAGGTGGCATCTTATTTTCTTTGTTTCGTGGGGTTTTTGTTTCCTATTTATAACACTTAAAAGTGAACTAACATAGCTACCAGGCCACGTTTTCCTCCAGGCAACTGAAAACTGGTCTGGATATAGATATGTGGGCTGCAACCCATTCAAGGGCAGCATATGGATTAAAGGATTTTGATGTATGGCCCATGTGTACCATAAGGCATAAAGAGAAATGTCCAATTTCTCAGTATACAGAAATTGTGCTAAAATTCTCTGAAGGGACACTCAGGAATATGTTATTGTATTTACTGTAAAAGATTCCCAAAGGCCTACAAAAATTCAATTTATATCTGAAATCTTGTCAACTTTAATCTCTTTTTATGGTTATGACCAACAAATCTCAGTCACAAGTCGGTGGAATGTATCACAATGTTATTAGGAATTGTTAGCATTGCTGTCCTTTCTCTTGGTTCATTTTTTTTAATTTTTTTTTTTATGACAATATTGGCTGCACTTCAAACAATGAGGATGAGGGAAAATTTTCAGTGAAATCACACACACAAAAAAAATTGTTAATGGTGGAGAAAGTGGCATAACCAGACCCCAAGTTTTGGAAGGGTTTGGTGCCAAAATGGGTGAGCATAATGCCTTGCTGCCACCCCACTTTCCGTACCCCCACCCCAACTCAAATATTAAATATCTGACCTGGCAGGAATCGCCAAGACCTACCAACTGGCATCTGTCAAGGCACCCTGACCTTCCTCTGGAGCACTTCAGTCAACATCAGCTTTAGTGAGCTGCCCCAATGCCTGCAGCCAATGAACGTTTAGCTTTTCATGCATGTATAAAACCTGAGAATGTGCTGGTTTTAAGAAAGGTTTGAACAAGTTCTTGGAGGAAAAGTCCATAGTCTGTTATTGAGAAAGACATGGGGGAAGCCACTGCTTGCCCTGGATCGGTTGCATGGAATGTTGCTACTCTTTGGGGTTCCGGAATCTTGCTATTCTTTGAGATTCTGCCTGGAATCTTGATTCTCTTTGGGGTTCTAGAATCTTTTGTTATTGTTTGGGATTCTGGAACGTTGCTACTCTTTGGTTTTTGGCCAGGTACTAGTAAAATGGATTGGCCCCTGAGAGAACGGGCTACTGGGTTTGATGGACCATTGGTCTGACGCTGTAAGGCTATTCTTATGTTCTTATGACATCAGGTATAGCTCACTAAAATTTCTGCTGACTGAGGTATGCTAATGGAGTTCAGGGTGTTTCACAGATGTTTTCAGTTGATGGTGCTTGGAGATTCTCATCAGCTGTAACACGGATGCATCACTGCAGGGTGGGCCTGAGCCCAAAGTTGGTGAGTTTAAGCCTTATTGTAGCGCAGTGTTTCTCAACATGTGATATGCGTACCCTTGGGGGTACATGGACCCCTTACTGGGGGTACACGACTTGGCTGCTGCCAGAGATCACTCCCTGCCCACCCACCCCCTGCTGAAGCCACTGCCGGGGCTCCCTCCCTGCCTGACTGTCTGCCCACCTGCTGCACCACCTCCCACCCCTGAAGCCGACCCCTTTACTTTGTTGTAGCTGGAATGGCTCCCTCCTCCCCTAGCAGAATTGACGTCAGAGGGAAAGCTTGTGGGCCAGCTACGTGCAGCGTGTGAATCGCTGCACGCACTGTCCCTGCAAGGAGTTGCTGCTAGGGGGAGGATGGAGCAAGTTCAGCTCCAACAAAGTAGCAGGGTTGGCTTCAGGGGCTGGGAGTGGTGCGGCAGGCAGACAGGCAGGCAGGGAGGGAGGGGAGGGAGGGATCCCTGGCAGTGGCTTTAGCAGAGAGTGGGCAGGCGGACGGGGGAGGGGGTGCGAGTGAGCAGGGCAGGCAGGGATACCCAGCGTTAGCTTAATTGTGGGACAAAGCTGGAAGGCAGGGATGGGGAGTGGGCACCAACTCAACTCCGAAGGAAGGGAAGGGGCATGAACATGGGACACAGAAGGGAAGGAATAGAAAGGGATAATTGATGGGCATGAGTGTGTGAGTGAGAGATGGTGCACATGGGGAAAGGAAGAAAGGAAAATTGGGCATGGAGAGGAGTGAGGTGGAGATGCATGGATGAGAGGGAGAAATGTTGGATATAGTGGTGGAGAGGGCAGATTGAAGGAGATGCAAGGGGGAGGAATATTGGATATAGTGATGGAGGGAGAGATGTGGCATGGTGCTGGAGAGGGGTGATAGAAGGAGAAATGGGCATGGGGCTGGTGGACAATGTGAAAAATGCTGCACATGGTCTGGGGGCTGAGAGAGGAAGAAATGTTGGATGTGGCAGAAGAGGAGATGGGAGCTTGGGCAGGTCTGGGGTGGGTCTGGGGCGGAGCTTAGGGGGGTACTCAGTTTGTATTTGTTAGGCTTAGGGGGTACTTGGTTCGAAGAAGTTGAAAAACACTGTTATAGTGCATCATAGGCAACATGATATATTTCCATCAATCCCATTGGAGGGAGGAAGAGGAGGAGACAGAGAATTACCTACAAGCAAGCCATGCAAATGTGAAAAAAAAGCAAGATATGTGCGCTTTTCTCTACACTGCTTTGGCGGGACATGGTGCTCTTATTAGACGTGCTTCTAACACACACGTATCAACGCTATCATCACCTCCAGTCACGCCATTAAATTTGAAGCATTAAAGGCCGGCACTTCCTTTTGTGCATTATCAGGCAATGTCTGGGCATCGCCCGGAGTTCTCATTTTGATATTAATGAGCTCATTTTAATACATTTTGAAATGTTTATCGGAGGCTGCTACAAAGCACGGAAAAGACCACGAATAGCTAATTTGTGCATCGGTAGCTGCAAAACTTTGACCCTAAACCGGTTAGATCTGGCTTGGCATCAATCATTAAAGTTCATGGTAGGCTTAAGAGCTGAGCACTGACATCCACATCCAGTTATATGCATGAGGATTTACACCAATTGAAACTTGGTCTATATTCCTGCGCCTAATTTAGGCGATCTGCACTCTGTAACACTGCAGGCAAATTTCAGGAACGCCCCTGACCTGCCATGCGTCAACCCATGTCTACATTTCAGGTGTCTTTCTCGGCTTTTGGGAGACACCTAGGGCCGCTTAAGCTCGCCCAAAGGCCACTTCTGGGTGAAACCACGCCCATGTCCAGCCTTGGGCGAGCTTAAGCGGTCCCGATGGATCTCCCTTAGCTGCGACAAACTCCTTCAGTGTAGCTGCATGCCTCTCTTTTTTTTTTTTTTTTAGAAAACATGTGTCTCGATTGGCTGGTTAGACAGTGGTAGGACGCCTACTACCACCTACCATCGGGATGCCATTTATAGAATCTGCCCCCTTAAAGTTGCAAGGGATCTAGCTGCCTAGCTCCACAGTTAGATCTTTTTGGAAAAGTCCTTCTACTGAAATAACATTTTAGAGGTGAGAGTTTTGTCATAAACGCATTGGAACCATTTAGTTCCTTCAGTGTGATTCTCCCGCCCAGGTGAGGTTTGCAGCTCTCTGCCATTCATCATGTCGGAGGCAGATTTCTTGCTTGAGTTGCCAGGAAGTTATTACTTTGCAAAAATCCTGAGCTATATTTCTAGAGAGATTCGTACTGTGGCATCCATTTCTTATGCTTACAAAGAAACATTTTCTGTGCATTATTTTTTGTGCAACCTGAAATTTGCATGTGTGTGTTTCTATGCCTGTGTAAATCTATATGTGTATGTATGTGTGTGAAACTATATATGATTAGTAGTATATAATAACAATGTATATTGCCAGTACAAACTGTATAACTACTTCAAATCGATGACCAGCTTTTTTTTTCTTTTTTTAATTTTTCAAAAATATTTTTTCAATTGCTTAATAGCTGATATTTCTCTACTCAAAACATAAATTTTTATTATAATATTTCTACCATATTAAAATTATTTCTTACTATCATTAATAAGTGCTCAGTCTGTAATCTCCTGCAAAGAGCCACAGTGAGATCATATCGGGACCATCATCGCACTTATTGGCCCCTGTATTTTGTATCAGATTTCAGAATTTTAAACATCCAGGTGCTGATCTTCTATATTATTTCATTATGCTTTTCTATTAAAGATAATAAATCAAGCACTGGTCATCGATTTGAAGTATATATGTGTGTGTCTCACTAAAATCCTTGAGATTAGGCTATCATACAAGTCTGTAAATTCTAGAATTTACAGACTTGTATGATAGCCTAATCTCAAGGATTTTAGTGAGATTCACATAAATTAGAAAGTGGTATTTTGTATATATGTGTGTGCACATACATGTTTGCCCATGTATATGTTTCTATATGTGAATGGATGCATGTGCACATATATGCTTGCATGTGTGTATATACATATGTGTATATGCATGGATAGTAACATAGTAGATGACAGCAGATAAAGACCCAAATGGTCCATCTAGTCTGCCCAACTTGATTCAATCTAAAAATCTTTTTGTTTGTTTTTTCTTGGTTTGTGTCCGTAGAAAAACTGATATAATAAGTTGGTAAAACAATGTTTCCCGTCGTCTTGTTTGGGGCTGCGGTAGAATTCTGACGTAGCAGTCAGCTGATCAGGTCACTGGGTATTTAAATTTGCTATACAAACCCCGCCGCCATCTTTGATGAACTAAAGTGGTCTAGAAAGCTGGCGAGAGAAATAAAAGGTGCTTGAAAATGTGGAATATAGTTAGGATAATTGATGTTAATATATTTAAAGAAAAGGATGTTAATGAAGAGTAATTTTAAAAAATGTTACTATATTTGATTTATAGGGCTTATGCCTTTGAATAAGCTCTGGCGAAACATGTCGGCAAGATAATCCCGATTTGTTGGACCGCAAATATAAAGCTAAGTATATTCTACAAGCTTTTTTAAGAATGAATGAATAAAACTACTTAAATATTCCGATTAATATAATTCACGAAATAATGCACATTATAAGATGAACCGGTGCGGAACTTACACGTCAAGCTTAAGGCTATGAGCAAAGTGAGCGTAGAGTTCTGAGGTTTTCGCTATAAAATTATTAAGCTTTAGATAGTATATGTATATTTTCATGGATATACATCAGTGGTCTCAAACTCAAACCCTATGCGGGGCCACATTTTGGGTTTGTAGGTCCTTGGAGGGCCGCAGAAAAAATAGTTAATGTCTTATTAAAGAAATGACAATTTTGCACGAGGTAAAACTCTTTATAGTTTATAAATCTTTCCTTTTGGCTAAGTCTTAATAATAATATTGTAATTTATAGTTAGAGAGGCATATGATCAAAAAACTGTTTTATTTTACTTTTGTGATTATGATACATATACCAAGGGCCTCAAAATAGTACCTGGCGGGCCGCATGTGGGCCCCGGGCCGCGTGTTTGAGACCACTGATATACATGAAAAAAGTGATTTATAGGAATCTCTAAAGCTAGAGAAGAATTGTGCTGAAAAACTGAAGCCAATTTTTTTTTGTTAACCATTAACTGTGCGCAGAAAGGTTATCTCCTCCTGACTCTTCAGTTCTTGCCCACGTTGTGGTTGTCTCTGGCTCTTCCTTCCCTCTTCCTCTCTCCTTCCCTCTTGAAAAATGAGATGGAGAATGCAAAAGCAGCAAGACCTGCTGGCAGCACCTCTGCCCTCCGGTTCCAAGCTGACAAAAATGTCAAGAGGCTGACAGTAAGATATGCGAATCAAATTCTTGCAAACAAGACAAAAACACTGGCCGCTTTCACCATTCCAGACGGCAGCTTTACGTCACTAATAATGATGGTGTCTTTGTTGTTTTCGTGTCATTAGAAGTCCATGTGAAAAACTGACACCAGTGAGTTTTCTAGCAACTGAAGCATAACGGCTGAATTGCGATATGAAAAGAGAGAGAGGGAGATATTAGGTACGAGTGGAGCCTTTAATTAACGCAAAAGAGCCAATGCGTCAAACTATGTCAATGGCCTCACAAGCATGAAAGCAAATTCTGAGGGTAATTTCATAACCTGGGGTTTAGTGTAAGATGGTAAAAACGGTGCCTATGTCAAACCTATTATATAACTCTCCTAGGAATGATTTTTTTTTTCTCACAATGAGAGGCAGAACATGAGACACCCAAAGAGAGACTTTGTGGAGCCCAATTCCGCTAGGAAATCTAGTGGCATGAAAAAAGAGAAGTCCGTAGGCCATTGTTGAGACGGCTTAATTCTAAGATAAGCAGCATAAAAATCTGTTTTACTCCTTGGGATCTAGCCAGGTACTTGTGACCTGGGTTGACCACTGTTGGAAACAGGATACTGGGCTTGATGGACCTTCGGTCTATCCCAGTATGGCTATTCTTACGTTCTTATATGAGCCAAATATAGGACAATCAAGCCATTGTGACATCACTGATGATGCTGGCTCTTAGGCACTGGTGGAATGAGGCATTATGACATCACAATCTCAGCTCTGGAATGTTGCTTCTCTTTGGGTTTCTGCCGGGTACTTGGGACCTGGGTTGACCACTGTTGGAAACAGGATACTGGGCTTGATGGACCTTCGGTCTATCCCAGTATGGCTATTCTTACGTTCTTATATGAGCCAAATATAGGACAATCAAGCCATTGTGACATCACTGATGATGCTGGCTCTTAGGCACTGGTGGAATGAGGCATTATGACATCACAATCTCAGCTCTGGAATGTTGCTTCTCTTTGGGTTTCTGCCGGGTACTTGGGACCTGGGTTAGCCAGTGTTGGAAACAGGATACTGGACTTGAAGGACCATGGGTCTGACCCAGTATGGCTATTGTTACGTTCCTAACTCAATCATTGGGTGCAAATGGCTGTACATAAAGTTAGATGCAGCTCCTGGGTATAATCACAATTCTATAAACTGGGTCTAACTTTAGTCACCATTTTTAAAATAGCACTTAGATGAAGGGGGGGGAGGGGTTCAGTGCAGATACTTTTTTGGCACAATATATAGAATTCAGAACAAAAATGCATATCCCGAAAGGGGGGAATGAGCGTGTCAGGGGCATTCTGAAAAGTTATGTGTGTAGATGTTGAACACGGCCTTAGTGCACCTAACTTGCGTGCTGATAAGTCTGGCACCCAAAGCAAGTTGGGGATCGGCAATACTCACTATTCTATAAAGGGTGCAAGCCTTTTATAGAATCGTGCTTAGTGCTAATTTTTTCCATTCCTCCCCCTCCCCCCCCCACCCCGGTAGGAAATAATTCTATAGCAGTGCACTTATATAAGAACATAAAAATAGCCCTACTGGGTCTGACCAATGGTTCATCTAGATCAATATCCTGTTTCCAACAGTGGCCAACCCAGGTCCCAAGTACCTGGCAGAAACCCAAAGAGTACCAACATTCCAGAGCTGAAACTGTGATGTCATAATGCCTCATTCTACCAATGGCCAAGAGACAACCTCATCAGTGATGTCACAATGGCTTGATTGTTCTATACTTGGCTCACATAAGAATAAAAGAATTGACACACTGGGTCAGATCAGTATCCTGTTTCCAACCATGATTAATCCAGGTCGCAAGTACTTGGTATATGTAGCTGCCCACAGGACATGCATACGGTGCTTATTCCTCGGACCCCTGAGGAAGGAATGTTTCTCCGAAACACGGACCGTGTTGGGTCCAGTCTCCATGTATATGGCAGTCATTCTTTGGAAGATAACTTTTATTGACTTGTAATAAATCTTCCTTGTACATTTTGCTCTGCAGTTTCTTTTTGTTTCTGGTGTTCCCCCTTCACTACAGATTTGTTGGATTTTTCTTTGTTTTGCTTAGAACCCCTGGCATAGATGGTAAAAAAGCAATTTGTGTATGTTTTATGTTTCCATGTTTTGTTTATTTGGATCCTGCCTTTCCAAAACCGGTTCACAACAAAATACATACACAGTCCAAACACATACATAACACTAATCTCAAAAATCACAACACGTACATAATAAAAATATGAAACATAGTAAAACCTCAAACACGGCATCCAGCGCTTACACAAGAAACATACAATTCAGCCCCCATATTTCATCTTGCAGAAAAGATGTCTCTTTAAACAATTTTTTTTTAAACTACTTACACTCAGGAATTTCATGAGCGTCAGAGTTCTTACCACAGCGGCCGGCGATAAAAAACAAACAAACCCTAACACAGCTTGATAAAAGGGGGGCTTTAATAATTTTATTCTAATTGTAATAAGAAATGTATAAGGACTGCATTTTACTAATAGAGGGGGGCCTTTTCTAAGGCGCGCGAAATGCTAATGCATCCGTAGAATATAATGGGCGTGCTAATAATCCTTATCCCCCTCTTTTACAAAGGTGCGCTAAGATTTTCAGCACGCGCTAAACACGTTATCCTATGGACGCATTAGCGGTTAGTGCACGTGTTGATTTAGCGCACGCTAAAACGCTTATTCCATGGACAAGACACCTAACACCCCTCTCCAATGAACCACAACCTCCTCCTTTCCCCTTCCACCTCTCTACCCAGCCTACCCACCTCTATCCTTCCCCCCCTCCCCCCCGACCTACACACTCCCTTCTCTCTCTAACTTCAACTACTTTCTTGCTTCTAATATTGTTCAATTGTTTTGAACCACTTGTAATTTTTTTTTTTTTTGATAAACAAATGTGAACCGCCTAGAACTCCTTGGTTATGGCGGTATACAAAAATAAAATTATTATTATTATTATTAGTGCGCTTTAGTAAAAGACCCCCAGAGAGTTACCAGCTCTCTTTAGATTCTTAATTTTTTTTTATTTTTTTTTTAATTCAACAAGTACAGCTCCGTTTAAAAAGATTCATATTAGAAATTGTGGAGAGGTGGTGGAGAGTAAAACTGTGACTGAGTTCAAAGAAGCGTGGGATGAACACAGAAGATTTAGAATCAGAAAATAATATTAAAGATTGAACTAGGCCAGTTACTGGGCAGACTTGTACGGTCTGTGTCTGTGTATGGCCGTTTGGTGGAGGATGGGCTAGGGAGGGCTTCAATGGCTGGGAGGGTGTAGATGGGCTGGAGTAAGTCTTAACAGAGATTTCGGCAGTTGGAACCCAAGCACAGTACCGGGTAGAGCTTTGGATTCTTGCCCAGAAATAGTTAAAAAGAAAAAAAATTAAAAATTTAAATTGAATCAGGTTGGGCAGACTGGATGGACCATTCGGGTCTTTATCTGCCGTCATCTACTATGTTACTATGTTACTATGTTACTATGTAAGTTTAACAAAACGCTTTTCCCACAATGACCTACAATTGAGAACGGATCCCATTTCTAGCTAGTTTGGAAGAGTTTTTATTTCCACTTAAAAACTGGATGAAAAAAAAAGAATACAGCATTCTAAAATACAAGTTGGCTTTTATTTTGATGAGCATTTTAAAGCAATTTTAATTTATGTTAAGGAAAAAAGTTTTAAAAAAATATATATGTATATATCATGGATCGTTGAGCTGAAGCCTGTTCCACATTCCAAAGACAACACCACAAAGCAGTCAAACACACATTTTATGGGCTTTTTGTCTGTTTTGCAATAACATTGGAAAGCATTCTTTAATTAAAATTTAAAACCGTAACTGATTAATTTTCTGTGTAAACAGTCCTTGTAAACATGGAATGTCAGCATTTTGGGGAGATGTCAGTATAAATTTCACTTTTTCTAACATGTTCTGGGAATGAGAACGAAAGCAGAACAGAAGAAAGCAAATAAAAACAGTTAAATATGCCCACACAGTTGTAATTCTTGTGTTATGGATGGCAGCAGCTCTGGCCTCTGTTTGTGGGAAGAGTTGAACTGTTTCTCTTCCTTATAGGTCACGGAGAGGGAAATTCTGGTGAGGGCTGCCTGAAATTGCACGCCAAACTTAATTGTTTTAATTGGCTTTAAGTGGTGCCGTTAAAAAAACATTAAAAAAAAAATCTAGGCACTGCGGCTAACACACAGGCCACCTAGAGGGGCTTAGTGATGCCGCACACCTAAGATTGTTCACCCTCTCCAAGGTGAAAAGAACGAGAGGGCACTCTCTAAAGTTAAAAGGGGATAGATTCCATACAAACATAAGGAAGTTCTTCTTCACCCAGAGAGTGGTGAAAAACTGGAACGCTCTTCCGGAGTCTGTCATAGGGGAAAACACCCTCCAGGGATTCAAGACAAAGTTGGACAAGTTCCTGCTGAACCAAAACGTACGCAGGTAGGGTTAGTCTCAGTTAGGGCAAACGTAAGGAACTTCTTCTTCTTCCAGAGTGGTAGAAAACTGGAACGCTCTTCTGGAGGCTGTTATAGGGGAAAACACCCTCCAGGGATTCAAGACAAAGTTAGACAAGTTCCTGCTGAACCAGAATGTACGCAGGTAAGGCTAGTTTCAGTTAGGGCACTGGTCTTTGACCAGAGGGCTGCCACGTGAGTGGACTGCTGGGCACGATGGATCACCGGTCTGACCCAGCAGCAGCAAATCTTATGTTCTTAGGCACGTTTAGGGGTGGAGTTGGCCTTAGTCATTACTAAGCGCTGCTAGTCACAATTCTATGATGAGCCAAGGTGCTGGAAATGCTGGCCTTTAAAACATGACCAGCTCCTAAGTTCATCGTTGGGCGCCAGTAGCCACGATTCTCTAAGTGGTGCCTGAACATGATCGGTGCGTGGCAGATGCCATTTTTCTGGACGTCTGTAATGTCAGGCGCCGCTTATGGAATGAGTCCCGAGTGGCTAAATGGATGTCCAAGCCCACTCATATAACAGTAGGAGGGTATTTTATGAAAGGATCGACAAGCACGAAGACTTTTTATAAAATATGGTTGTCTCAATCCTGAAAGTATGTGCCCATTTATTAGATTCATTTGCCTCATTGAAAAGAAAAGTGTGGAATAACGTGTAAGTTTCATGGCTCCACATCATTCTCTTCTTGGTTGAGCTGGGAACCTTTCAGAGGCCCCTTGTATTGTGATGTCATAATGCCTCATTCCATCAATGCCTAAGAGCCAACCTCATCAGTGATGTCACAATGGCTTGGTTTCCCTCTTCTTGTGCCCATTTATTAGATTCGTTTGCCTCATTGAAAAGAAAAGTGTGGAATAACGTGTAAGTTTCATGGCTCCACATCATTCTTTTCTTGGTTGAGCTGGGAACCTTTCAGAGGCCCCTTGTATTGTGATGTCATAATGCCTCATTCCATCAATGCCTAAGAACCAACCTCATCAGTGATGTCACAATGGCTTGGTTTCCCTCTTCTTGTGCCCATTTATTAGATTCGTTTGCCTCATTGAAAAGAAAAGTGTGGAATAACGTGTAAGTTTCATGGCTCCACATCATTCTCTTCTTGGTTGAGCTGGGAACCTTTCAGAGGCCCCTTGTATTGTGATGTCATAATGCCTCATTCCATCAATGCCTAAGAGCCAACCTCATCAGTGATGTCACAATGGCTTGGTTTCCCTCTTCTTGTGCCCATTTATTAGATTCGTTTGCCTCATTGAAAAGAAAAGTGTGGAATAACGTGTACGTTTCATGGCTCCACATCATTCTCTTCTTGGTTGAGCTGGGAACCTTTCATAGGTCCCTTGTATTGTGATGTCATAATGCCTCATTCCATCAATGCCTAAGAGCCAACCTCATCAGTGATGTCACAATGGCTTGGTTTCCCTCTTCTTGTGCCCATTTATTAGATTCGTTTGCCTCATTGAAAAGAAAAGTGTGGAATAACGTGTACGTTTCATGGCTCCACATCATTCTCTTCTTGGTTGAGCTGGGAACCTTTCATAGGTCCCTTGTATTGTGATGTCATAATGCCTCATTCCATCAATGCCTAAGAGCCAACCTCATCAGTGATGTCACAATGGCTTGGTTTCCCTCTTCTTGTGCCCATTTATTAGATTCGTTTGCCTCATTGAAAAGAAAAGTGTGGAATAACGTGTAAGTTTCATGGCTCCACATCATTCTCTTCTTGGTTGAGCTGGGAACTTTTCAGAGGCCCCTTGTATTGTGATGTCATAATGCCTCATTCCATCAATGCCTAAGAACCAACCTCATCAGTGATGTCACAATGGCTTGGTTTCCCTCTTCTTGTGCCCATTTATTAGATTCGTTTGCCTCATTGAAAAGAAAAGTGTGGAATAACGTGTAAGTTTCATGGCTTCACATCATTCTCTTCTTGGTTGAGCTGGGAACCTTTCAGAGGCCCCTTGTATTGTGATGTCATAATGCCTCATTCCATCAATGCCTAAGAGCCAACCTCATCAGTGATGTCACAATGGCTTGGTTTCCCTCTTCTTGTGCCCATTTATTAGATTCGTTTGCCTCATTGAAAAGAAAAGTGTGGAATAACGTGTAAGTTTCATGGCTCCACATCATTCTCTTCTTGGTTGAGCTGGGAACCTTTCAGAGGCCCCTTGTATTGTGATGTCATAATGCCTCATTCCATCAATGCCTAAGAGCCAACCTCATCAGTGATGTCACAATGGCTTGGTTTCCCTCTTCTTGTGCCCATTTATTAGATTCGTTTGCCTCATTGAAAAGAAAAGTGTGGAATAACGTGTAAGTTTCATGGCTCCACATCATTCTCTTCTTGGTTGAGCTGGGAACCTTTCAGAGGCCCCTTGTATTGTGATGTCATAATGCCTCATTCCATCAATGCCTAAGAGCCAACCTCATCAGTGATGTCACAATGGCTTGGTTTCCCTCTTCTTGTGCCCATTTATTAGATTCGTTTGCCTCATTGAAAAGAAAAGTGTGGAATAACGTGTAAGTTTCATGGCTCCACATCATTCTCTTCTTGGTTGAGCTGGGAACCTTTCAGAGGCCCCTTGTATTGTGATGTCATAATGCCTCATTCCATCAATGCCTAAGAACCAACCTCATCAGTGATGTCACAATGGCTTGGTTTCCCTCTTCTTGTGCCCATTTATTAGATTCGTTTGCCTCATTGAAAAGAAAAGTGTGGAATAACGTGTAAGTTTCATGGCTCCACATCATTCTCTTCTTGGTTGAGCTGGGAACCTTTCAGAGGCCCCTTGTATTGTGATGTCATAATGCCTCATTCCATCAATGCCTAAGAGCCAACCTCATCAGTGATGTCACAATGGCTTGGTTTCCCTCTTCTTGTGCCCATTTATTAGATTCGTTTGCCTCATTGAAAAGAAAAGTGTGGAATAACGTGTACGTTTCATGGCTCCACATCATTCTCTTCTTGGTTGAGCTGGGAACCTTTCATAGGTCCCTTGTATTGTGATGTCATAATGCCTCATTCCATCAATGCCTAAGAGCCAACCTCATCAGTGATGTCACAATGGCTTGGTTTCCCTCTTCTTGTGCCCATTTATTAGATTCGTTTGCCTCATTGAAAAGAAAAGTGTGGAATAACGTGTACGTTTCATGGCTCCACATCATTCTCTTCTTGGTTGAGCTGGGAACCTTTCATAGGTCCCTTGTATTGTGATGTCATAATGCCTCATTCCATCAATGCCTAAGAGCCAACCTCATCAGTGATGTCACAATGGCTTGGTTTCCCTCTTCTTGTGCCCATTTATTAGATTCGTTTGCCTCATTGAAAAGAAAAGTGTGGAATAACGTGTAAGTTTCATGGCTCCACATCATTCTCTTCTTGGTTGAGCTGGGAACCTTTCAGAGGCCCCTTGTATTGTGATGTCATAATGCCTCATTCCATCAATGCCTAAGAGCCAACCTCATCAGTGATGTCACAATGGCTTGGTTTCCCTCTTCTTGTGCCCATTTATTAGATTCGTTTGCCTCATTGAAAAGAAAAGTGTGGAATAACGTGTAAGTTTCATGGCTCCACATCATTCTCTTCTTGGTTGAGCTGGGAACCTTTCAGAGGCCCCTTGTATTGTGATGTCATAATGCCTCATTCCATCAATGCCTAAGAGCCAACCTCATCAGTGATGTCACAATGGCTTGGTTTCCCTCTTCTTGTGCCCATTTATTAGATTCGTTTGCCTCATTGAAAAGAAAAGTGTGGAATAACGTGTAAGTTTCATGGCTCCACATCATTCTCTTCTTGGTTGAGCTGGGAACCTTTCAGAGGCCCCTTGTATTGTGATGTCATAATGCCTCATTCCATCAATGCCTAAGAGCCAACCTCATCAGTGATGTCACAATGGCTTGGTTTCCCTCTTCTTGTGCCCATTTATTAGATTCGTTTGCCTCATTGAAAAGAAAAGTGTGGAATAACGTGTAAGTTTCATGGCTCCACATCATTCTCTTCTTGGTTGAGCTGGGAACCTTTCAGAGGCCCCTTGTATTGTGATGTCATAATGCCTCATTCCATCAATGCCTAAGAGCCAACCTCATCAGTGATGTCACAATGGCTTGGTTTCCCTCTTCTTGTGCCCATTTATTAGATTCGTTTGCCTCATTGAAAAGAAAAGTGTGGAATAACGTGTAAGTTTCATGGCGCCACATCATTCTCTTCTTGGTTGAGCTGGGAACCTTTCAGAGGCCCCTTGTATTGTGATGTCATAATGCCTCATTCCATCAATGCCTAAGAGCCAACCTCATCAGTGATGTCACAATGGCTTGGTTTCCCTCTTCTTGTGCCCATTTATTAGATTCGTTTGCCTCATTGAAAAGAAAAGTGTGGAATAACGTGTAAGTTTCATGGCTCCACATCATTCTCTTCTTGGTTGAGCTGGGAACCTTTCAGAGGCCCCTTGTATTGTGATGTCATAATGCCTCATTCCATCAATGCCTAAGAGCCAACCTCATCAGTGATGTCACAATGGCTTGGTTTCCCTCTTCTTGTGCCCATTTATTAGATTCGTTTGCCTCATTGAAAAGAAAAGTGTGGAATAACGTGTAAGTTTCATGGCTCCACATCATTCTCTTCTTGGTTGAGCTGGGAACCTTTCAGAGGCCCCTTGTATTGTGATGTCATAATGCCTCATTCCATCAATGCCTAAGAGCCAACCTCATCAGTGATGTCACAATGGCTTGGTTTCCCTCTTCTTGTGCCCATTTATTAGATTCGTTTGCCTCATTGAAAAGAAAAGTGTGGAATAACGTGTAAGTTTCATGGCTCCACATCATTCTCTTCTTGGTTGAGCTGGGAACCTTTCAGAGGCCCCTTGTATTGTGATGTCATAATGCCTCATTCCATCAATGCCTAAGAGCCAACCTCATCAGTGATGTCACAATGGCTTGGTTTCCCTCTTCTTGTGCCCATTTATTAGATTCGTTTGCCTCATTGAAAAGAAAAGTGTGGAATAACGTGTAAGTTTCATGGCTCCACATCATTCTCTTCTTGGTTGAGCTGGGAACCTTTCAGAGGCCCCTTGTATTGTGATGTCATAATGCCTCATTCCATCAATGCCTAAGAGCCAACCTCATCAGTGATGTCACAATGGCTTGGTTTCCCTCTTCTTGTGCCCATTTATTAGATTCGTTTGCCTCATTGAAAAGAAAAGTGTGGAATAACGTGTAAGTTTCATGGCTCCACATCATTCTCTTCTTGGTTGAGCTGGGAACCTTTCAGAGGCCCCTTGTATTGTGATGTCATAATGCCTCATTCCATCAATGCCTAAGAACCAATCTCATCAGTGATGTCACAATGGCTTGGTTTCCCTCTTCTTGTGCCCATTTATTAGATTCGTTTGCCTCATTGAAAAGAAAAGTGTGGAATAACGTGTAAGTTTCATGGCTCCACATCATTCTCTTCTTGGTTGAGCTGGGAACCTTTCAGAGGCCCCTTGTATTGTGATGTCATAATGCCTCATTCCATCAATGCCTAAGAGCCAACCTCATCAGTGATGTCACAATGGCTTGGTTTCCCTCTTCTTGTGCCCATTTATTAGATTCGTTTGCCTCATTGAAAAGAAAAGTGTGGAATAACGTGTACGTTTCATGGCTCCACATCATTCTCTTCTTGGTTGAGCTGGGAACCTTTCATAGGTCCCTTGTATTGTGATGTCATAATGCCTCATTCCATCAATGCCTAAGAGCCAACCTCATCAGTGATGTCACAATGGCTTGGTTTCCCTCTTCTTGTGCCCATTTATTAGATTCGTTTGCCTCATTGAAAAGAAAAGTGTGGAATAACGTGTAAGTTTCATGGCTCCACATCATTCTCTTCTTGGTTGAGCTGGGAACCTTTCAGAGGCCCCTTGTATTGTGATGTCATAATGCCTCATTCCATCAATGCCTAAGAGCCAACCTCATCAGTGATGTCACAATGGCTTGGTTTCCCTCTTCTTGTGCCCATTTATTAGATTCGTTTGCCTCATTGAAAAGAAAAGTGTGGAATAACGTGTAAGTTTCATGGCTCCACATCATTCTCTTCTTGGTTGAGCTGGGAACCTTTCAGAGGCCCCTTGTATTGTGATGTCATAATGCCTCATTCCATCAATGCCTAAGAGCCAACCTCATCAGTGATGTCACAATGGCTTGGTTTCCCTCTTCTTGTGCCCATTTATTAGATTCGTTTGCCTCATTGAAAAGAAAAGTGTGGAATAACGTGTAAGTTTCATGGCTCCACATCATTCTCTTCTTGGTTGAGCTGGGAACTTTTCAGAGGCCCCTTGTATTGTGATGTCATAATGCCTCATTCCATCAATGCCTAAGAACCAACCTCATCAGTGATGTCACAATGGCTTGGTTTCCCTCTTCTTGTGCCCATTTATTAGATTCGTTTGCCTCATTGAAAAGAAAAGTGTGGAATAACGTGTAAGTTTCATGGCTTCACATCATTCTCTTCTTGGTTGAGCTGGGAACCTTTCAGAGGCCCCTTGTATTGTGATGTCATAATGCCTCATTCCATCAATGCCTAAGAGCCAACCTCATCAGTGATGTCACAATGGCTTGGTTTCCCTCTTCTTGTGCCCATTTATTAGATTCGTTTGCCTCATTGAAAAGAAAAGTGTGGAATAACGTGTAAGTTTCATGGCTCCACATCATTCTCTTCTTGGTTGAGCTGGGAACCTTTCAGAGGCCCCTTGTATTGTGATGTCATAATGCCTCATTCCATCAATGCCTAAGAGCCAACCTCATCAGTGATGTCACAATGGCTTGGTTTCCCTCTTCTTGTGCCCATTTATTAGATTCGTTTGCCTCATTGAAAAGAAAAGTGTGGAATAACGTGTAAGTTTCATGGCTCCACATCATTCTCTTCTTGGTTGAGCTGGGAACCTTTCAGAGGCCCCTTGTATTGTGATGTCATAATGCCTCATTCCATCAATGCCTAAGAGCCAACCTCATCAGTGATGTCACAATGGCTTGGTTTCCCTCGTCTTGTGCCCATTTATTAGATTCGTTTGCCTCATTGAAAAGAAAAGTGTGGAATAACGTGTAAGTTTCATGGCTCCACATCATTCTCTTCTTGGTTGAGCTGGGAACCTTTCAGAGGCCCCTTGTATTGTGATGTCATAATGCCTCATTCCATCAATGCCTAAGAGCCAACCTCATCAGTGATGTCACAATGGCTTGGTTTCCCTCTTCTTGTGCCCATTTATTAGATTCGTTTGCCTCATTGAAAAGAAAAGTGTGGAATAACGTGTAAGTTTCATGGCTCCACATCATTCTCTTCTTGGTTGAGCTGGGAACCTTTCAGAGGCCCCTTGTATTGTGATGTCATAATGCCTCATTCCATCAATGCCTAAGAGCCAACCTCATCAGTGATGTCACAATGGCTTGGTTTCCCTCTTCTTGTGCCCATTTATTAGATTCGTTTGCCTCATTGAAAAGAAAAGTGTGGAATAACGTGTAAGTTTCATGGCTCCACATCATTCTCTTCTTGGTTGAGCTGGGAACCTTTCAGAGGCCCCTTGTATTGTGATGTCATAATGCCTCATTCCATCAATGCCTAAGAGCCAACCTCATCAGTGATGTCACAATGGCTTGGTTTCCCTCTTCTTGTGCCCATTTATTATATTCGTTTGCCTCATTGAAAAGAAAAGTGTGGAATAACGTGTAAGTTTCATGGCTCCACATCATTCTCTTCTTGGTTGAGCTGGGAACCTTTCAGAGGCCCCTTGTATTGTGATGTCATAATGCCTCATTCCATCAATGCCTAAGAGCCAACCTCATCAGTGATGTCACAATGGCTTGGTTTCCCTCTTCTTGTGCCCATTTATTAGATTCGTTTGCCTCATTGAAAAGAAAAGTGTGGAATAACGTGTAAGTTTCATGGCTTCACATCATTCTCTTCTTGGTTGAGCTGGGAACCTTTCAGAGGCCCCTTGTATTGTGATGTCATAATGCCTCATTCCATCAATGCCTAAGAGCCAACCTCATCAGTGATGTCACAATGGCTTGGTTTCCCTCTTCTTGTGCCCATTTATTAGATTCGTTTGCCTCATTGAAAAGAAAAGTGTGGAATAACGTGTAAGTTTCATGGCTCCACATCATTCTCTTCTTGGTTGAGCTGGGAACCTTTCAGAGGCCCCTTGTATTGTGATGTCATAATGCCTCATTCCATCAATGCCTAAGAGCCAACCTCATCAGTGATGTCACAATGGCTTGGTTTCCCTCTTCTTGTGCCCATTTATTAGATTCGTTTGCCTCATTGAAAAGAAAAGTGTGGAATAACGTGTAAGTTTCATGGCTCCACATCATTCTCTTCTTGGTTGAGCTGGGAACCTTTCAGAGGCCCCTTGTATTGTGATGTCATAATGCCTCATTCCATCAATGCCTAAGAGCCAACCTCATCAGTGATGTCACAATGGCTTGGTTTCCCTCGTCTTGTGCCCATTTATTAGATTCGTTTGCCTCATTGAAAAGAAAAGTGTGGAATAACGTGTAAGTTTCATGGCTCCACATCATTCTCTTCTTGGTTGAGCTGGGAACCTTTCAGAGGCCCCTTGTATTGTGATGTCATAATGCCTCATTCCATCAATGCCTAAGAGCCAACCTCATCAGTGATGTCACAATGGCTTGGTTTCCCTCTTCTTGTGCCCATTTATTAGATTCGTTTGCCTCATTGAAAAGAAAAGTGTGGAATAACGTGTACGTTTCATGGCTCCACATCATATTTATTTGCTTATTCCATTTTCTATACCATTTTCCCAGCGAGTTCAGAATGGTTTACACAAGTTTATTCAGGTGCTCAAGCATTTTTCCCCGTGTGTCCCGGTGGGTTCACAATCTATCTAATGCACCAGGGCAATGGGGATTAAGTGACTTGCCCAGGGTCACAAGGAACAGTGTGGGTTTCAACCCACAACCTCAGGATGGTGAGGCTGGAGCTTTAACCACTTCGCCACACTATTATGACTGTGAACTGTACCTGTTGTTATTGTGACATTGGGAGAGTTTTTTGTCGGTGTTATTATTTCTCTTCCAGCTTTCTGCTTATTGTGCACATCTAGCGCTAGGCAGTTAGGTCATAATTGCTCATATCTCGTTACCAGCATCGTTCAATAAAATCGTTGATTTTATGATTGCGCGAGCCATTCATCATATTATCTGCAATTGGAAAAGCTTCCTTGAATGGTGGAACCATCTCTGTGTTATATGAGGAACTATGAAATATGAGGAACTAATAGCGATTAAGCAAAATAATATTGCTAATTGTACTAGAACGTGGGCCCCTCTTGATGAGTTCTGTAAGGACTTCAATGATAATGTCAATTGACCCTATTATGCTTTGAGAGTATGCAGCTTATTCCATTGTGGTATTGCATTAATGATATGCTTTATGTACATAGTTACATAGTAGATGACAGCAGACAAAGACCCGCCGGTCCATCCAGTCTGCCCAACCTGATTCAATTTAAATTTTTTTAAAAATTTTTCTTCTTAGCTATTTCTGGGCAAGAATCCAGAGCTCTACCCGGTACTGTGCTTGGGTGCCTACTGCCGAAATCTCCGTTAAAACCTACTCCAGCCCATCTATACCCTCCCAGCCATTGAAGCTTCCGGAGGTTGTGATAGGACAGAGTACACTACGGGGTTTTAAAGAAGAATTGGATAAATTCCTGAAGGATGCGTGGATTGAGGGATACAGATAGAGGTAGAGATAGGATTATGAAAGGGTATCGATAGAAGCATAAAGGGGAATAAAGGGTTTTTGACAAGGATCACCTTACAGGTCATGGACCTGATGGGCCGCCTTGGGAGTGGACTGCTGGGCGCGATGGACCTTCTTATGTTCTTATGAAGCCCTCCCCCGCCCATCCTCCACCAAATGGCCATATACAAACACAGACTGGCCTTAGTTCAATATTTAATATTATTTTCTGATTCTAGATCCTCTGTGTTCATCCCACGCTTCTTTGAACTCAGTCACCGTTTTCCTCTCCACCACCTCTCTCGGGAGCGCATTCCAGGCATCCACCACCCTCTCCGTAAAGTAGAATTTCCTAACATTGCCCCTGAATCTACCACCCCTCAACCTCAAATTATGTCCTCTGGTTTTACCATTTTCCTTTCTCTGGAAAAGATTTTGTTCTACGTTAACCTTTTCCTATCGTGTGCCTGGATGACAGGACATTCCAAAAATGTCATGGCCATTGTGGATAAACAGTCTGTATGGACTAATAAAGAGCCAGGAACACAAAATATTTGAATTTACAGACTTATGGCTTATTTACATTATGTTTACAACAGCTGTAAATGATAACGGTGAATAATACAAAATTTTGCAAAAATAATTACGATTGAAACCAGCGTAACGTAAAATTTATTATCCCAGGACAAGCAGGCAGCATATTCTTAACACATGGGTGACGTCACCGACGGAGCCCTCGGTACGGACCTTTTAACTAGAAGTTTCTAGTTGGCCGCACCGCGCGTGCGCGAGTGCCTTCCCGCCCGACGGAGGAGTGCGTGGTCCCCAGTTTCTTCGTTTCCGCGGAGCGAAGAAGACGCGTGTATTTTTTCAACGGCCGTTGAAATCACTTTTTGCCTTCCCGCTCGCGCTTTTGTTATATTTTTTTCTTCCCTACTCCGGGTTTCCTTTTTCTTTCAATTACAAAAAAAAAAAAAAAAAAAACTTTGATTTTTATTGTTTCTTTCGTTTTTGCCCCGGCGGGGCCTGTTGCCATTATACAGGCCTCGGACTTCGATTTTGCGGAGGCTATCTTCCCCTTCATGCCCCCGCAGGTCGGTTTTAAGAAGTGCCAGCGGTGTGCACGCCCGATCTCCGTTTCTGACCCACACAATTGGTGTTTGCAGTGCCTGGGTCCGGAGCATCGGGCAGATTCCTGCACCCGCTGTGCCACTTTACAAAAACGTACTCTTAAAAACCGAAGAATCCAGCAAACCCTGCTCTTCGGCTCCGAGTCGGCGATGGATTCATCACCCTCAGCGGCGGTACCGCAGAAATCGGCACCGTCCAGCTCGACACCGACCGATCCCGCATCGGCGCCACTGGCGCCAGGTAAGCCGGCTAAGAAGCCTTCCTCTTCCCTCGAGCGCCCTCCAGCTACGGTGACGACACCGTCTATACCGGCATCGCACCGGTCCCGTAAACGCTCCGCCCCGATAACGGTGAGTGCCTCGTCATCGGCCTCCTCATCGCCGGGGCGTGGAGCGGCATCCAAGGAACCGAAGAAAAAGAAAGCGGTTCCGATGCCACCCCTGGATGACCGTATCTCGGCCATCCTACAAACTCAGCTTCAGGAGCAGTTGAAGAAACAGCTTGAACAACTGCTACCCTCTATCCTGGCACCGCTCCTTCCGGTACCAGACCGGCCCGAGCCCCGCACCGAGCCCCCGGTGTCCACTCCTTCGGTACCGGTAAACACCTCGATGCCGATCCTTTCGGCACAACAACTTCCTGATGATCCTGTGGTTCATTCTCGAACCACAGTGGATCCTGCTCGGCACCAGGCGGTACGGCACTCTTCTCGGGACCGAGAACGACGCCGATCGTCCTCCCCTGGTGCCGTTTCGGTGCGCTCTGGTAAATCTTTGTCCAAAACTCACCACACCGCACCCTCCACCCCGGTGTCCCGACACGCACCAGAGGTCAGGGATCCGGATTTATGGGAGGAGACTCCTCTCGGTACCGAGGAGGATCCCTCCTCATCTGATGAGGAACCATCGGCGCCTGATGCCTCCTCTAAACCTGAGCAGTCCTCTTTTTCTAAATTTCTGAGGGAAATGTCTGCTGCTCTGTCACTTCCCCTTGAATCTGACTCCAAAAAGTCCCAAGCCTTTTTAGAAGCCTTAGACTTTGAGCAACCTCCTAAAGAGTTCCTCAAACTTCCCGTACATGACATCTTACGGGAGACATTCTACAAAAATTTGGAAAATCCCCTCACGGTACCGGGAGCTCCCCGTAAACTGGACAACCTTTACCGTGTCATCCCTATTCCAGGATTCGACAAATCTCAATTGCCCCATGAGTCCCTTCTGGTGGAATCCACCTTAAAAAAGACTCAGGGCTCCAGTGTCTATGCCTCTACCCCTCCTGGCAGAGAAGGTAAGACCATGGACAAGTTTGGCAAGAGGCTTTACCAAAATGCCATGCTTGCCAACAGGGCAAACAACTATTCCTTCCATTTTTCCTTTTATCTCAAACACTTGGTCCAACAGCTGTCTGCCCTCCAGAAGTACCTTCCTGAGCGCAAGGTCCCGCTATTCCAGCAGCACATATCTGGCCTTCTCCAAATGCGCAAGTATATGGTCCGCTCGATCTACGACTCCTTCGAGCTCACCTCTCGGGCCTCTGCCATGGCTGTAGCCATGCGTCGCTTGGCCTGGCTCAGAGTCTCCGACCTGGACATCAACCACCAGGACCGCCTGGCCAACGCCCCCTGTCTCGGGGATGAGCTTTTTGGAGAGTCACTGGATTCCACCACCCAGAAACTCTCCGCCCATGAGACTAGGTGGGACACCCTAATCAAGCCGAAAAAGAAGGCTCCGCCTGCTCGACCCTATCGGCCTCAATCATCCTACCAGCGGAGGTTCTCAGCCAGGCCACTCAATCCGCCTCCCCAACAATCTCGGCGACCCCGTCAACAGCAGCACCATGCCCAGGCTCGGTCTCAGGCCACCCAACCCTCCAAGCCTCCTCAGCCTGCTAAACAATCTCAGCCCTTTTGACTCTTCTCTCCAGGGCATAGCCAGTCATCCACCCTCGCTGCCTCTTCCACAGCCTATCGGGGGTCGTCTCACCATTTTCTCAAGCCGTTGGGAAGTCATCACGTCGGACCAGTGGGTCCTCAACATCATCCGCCACGGCTACTCTCTCAACTTCCAGACTCTGCCTCCGGACAACCTTCCCGTAGAGTCTGCTTCAAACTCATCTCAAACCCCCCTCCTCCTGAGGGAGGTTCAATCCCTCCTCCTTCTCAATGCCATCGAAGAAGTACCTCCAGATCAAAGGGGGCAGGGATTCTACTCCCGCTACTTCCTGGTACCCAAAAAGACGGGAGACCTCCGTCCCATTCTCGATCTCAGGGACCTCAACAAGTGTCTGGTCAAGGAGAAGTTCAGAATGCTCTCCCTTGCCACGCTCTATCCTCTTCTTTCTC
Source organism: Geotrypetes seraphini (assembly GCF_902459505.1). Taxonomy (NCBI): domain Eukaryota; kingdom Metazoa; phylum Chordata; class Amphibia; order Gymnophiona; family Dermophiidae; genus Geotrypetes; species Geotrypetes seraphini. Next base: position 68,669,313 of record NC_047097.1, on the reverse strand, counting down.
AACACGACTGGCTATGTTCCCTGGACCTCAAAGAGGCCTACACTCACATCTCCATCAATCAACATTCTCGCCGCTACCTGCGATTCCAGGTACTGCACCACCACTATCAGTACAAGGTGCTACCGTTCGGCCTCGCCTCCTCACCCAGGGTCTTCACCAAGTGCCTTATAGTGGTAGCGGCCTTCCTCAGGTCTCACAACCTCCAGGTGTTCCCCTATTTGGACGATTGGTTGGTGAAAGCACCTACGTCTCCACTTGTGCTACAGGCTACTCATCACACCATCTCTCTCCTCCACCTCCTGGGGTTCGAGATCAACTACCCCAAGTCGCATCTGCTTCCCACCCAGCGACTTCAATTCATTGGAGCAGTTCTGGACACCACGCTAATGAGGGCTTTTCTCCCCTCCGATCGCAAGCAGACCCTGCTCCATCTCTGCCGTCAGGTACTCATGCATCCCTCCATTCCTGCTCGACAGATGATGGTCCTCCTGGGTCACATGGCCTCGACAGTGCATGTCCTTCCTCTGGCTCGTCTCCACCTTCGTACACCTCAGTGGACGCTCGCCAACCAGTGGTCACAGACTACGGATCTTCTTTCTCATCCCATCTCTGTGACATCATCTCTTCAGCAATCTCTCCAATGGTGGTTGAACTCCTCAAATCTTTCCAGGGGTCTACTTTTCCATCTGCCCCCCCACTCTATGATCATCACCACAGATGCGTCCCCCTACGCGTGGGGAGCTCACCTGGGAGATCTACGCACCCAGGGACTTTGGACCCCACAGGAGCGTCGTCATCACATCAATTTCCTGGAACTCAGAGCCATATTCTACGCCCTCAAGGCTTTCCAGCATCTTCTCTGTCCTCAAGTCCTCCTCCTGTGCACAGACAATCAAGTCGCCATGTACTACATAAACAAGCAGGGCGGCACCGGATCTCGCCCCCTTTGTCTGGAGGCTCTGCGCATCTGGACCTGGGCCACGGACCGCAATCTCTTTCTCAGGGCGGTCTATATCCAGGGCGAACAGAACTCTCTGGCCGACAATCTCAGCCGCATCCTTCAACCTCACGAGTGGACGTTGGACCCTCCGACTCTACTCTCCATCTTTGCTCGATGGGGCACTCCGCAGGTGGACCTCTTTGCAGCACCTCACAACCATCAGCTGCCCCAATTCTGTTCCAGACTCTTCTCTCCTCACCGTCTGGCCCCGGATGCATTCCTGCTCGACTGGAGGGATCGGTTCCTCTATGCCTTCCCTCCACTTCCTTTGATGTTGCGGACCTTGTCCAAACTCCGCAAGGACAATGCCACCATGATCCTCATCGCCCCTCGGTGGCCTCGTCAACACTGGTTCTCCCTTCTGCTTCAACTCAGCTCCAGGGAGCCCATTCCTCTTCCTGTGTTTCCTACTCTACTTACACAGCAGAATCAGTCTCTACTACATCCCAACCTGTCTTCCCTCCACCTGACAGCTTGGTTTCTCTCGGGCTGACCTCTCCGGAGAATCTATCTCAACCGGTCCGCCTCATTTTGGACGCCTCCAGGAAACCGGCCACCCTTCAATGTTACCATCAGAAGTGGACCAGATTCTCCTCGTGGTGTCTCCGGCATCATCAAGAACCCACCTCTTTGGCGGTGGAAACTGTCTTGGACTATTTGCTCTCGCTGTCCAACGCTGGCCTCAAAACCACTTCCATCAGAGTCCACCTCAGTGCCATCACTGCGTTTCACGAGCCTATTCTCGGAAAACCCCTCACGGCTCATCCTCTGGTTTCAAGATTTATGAGAGGGCTCTTCAACATCAAACCGCCTCTCAAGCCTCCTCCCGTCGTCTGGGACCTGAATGTGGTTCTCTCTGCCCTTATGAAACCTCCGTTTGAGCCTCTTGCCACAACTTCATTCAGGCTTCTTACCTGGAAGGTGCTTTTCCTAATTGCCATCACCTCTGCCAGGAGGGTTAGCGAACTGCATGCACTGGTTGCCGACCCACCGTTCACTGTTTTTCACCATGACAAGGTTGTTCTGCGTACCCACCCTAAATTCCTTCCCAAGGTGGTCTCAGCTTTTCACCTCAACCAGTCCATTGTGCTTCCCGTCTTCTTCCCTAAGCCTCACTCGCATCCTGGAGAACAGGCGTTGCACACGCTGGATTGTAAGCGTGCCCTTGCTTACTACCTTGATCGTACCAGAGCTCACCGAACATCCCCTCAGCTCTTTTTGTCTTTCGATCCCAACCGTTTGGGCCGTCCTGTCTCCAAACGGACACTTTCAAATTGGCTTGCTGCCTGTATTGCCTTCTGTTATGCTCGGGCCGGTCTCTCACTGGAAGGATCTGTCACGGCCCACAGAGTCCGAGCTATGGCTGCTTCTGTGGCTTTCCTCCGTTCCACGCCCATCGAGGAAATCTGCAAGGCGGCCACTTGGTCCTCAGTTCACACGTTCACTACTCACTACTGTCTGGATGCATTCTCCAGACGGGATGGACACTTCGGCCAATCTGTGTTACAAAATTTATTTTCCTAATGGCCAACCATCCCTCCTCCCTCTTTGTTAGCTTGGAGGTCACCCATGTGTTAAGAATATGCTGCCTGCTTGTCCTGGGATAAAGCACAGTTACTTACCGTAACAGGTGTTATCCAGGGACAGCAGGCAGATATTCTTAAGTCCCACCCACCTCCCCGGGTTGGCTTCTTAGCTGGCTTATCCTAACTGGGGACCACGCACTCCTCCGTCGGGCGGGAAGGCACTCGCGCACGCGCGGTGCGGCCAACTAGAAACTTCTAGTTAAAAGGTCCGTACCGAGGGCTCCGTCGGTGACGTCACCCATGTGTTAAGAATATCTGCCTGCTGTCCCTGGATAACACCTGTTACGGTAAGTAACTGTGCTTTACGGTAGGAAAAGGTTAATACCCTTCAAGTATTTGAACGCCTGAACATTTCTGCAATGTGGTACTGTATTTCTGTTATGTTTTAAAAATTCAATAAAATATTATAAAAATAATAATTGTTCATATTCTATAACCCATGTGCGCAACTGCCTGAACACCCTTGACTCGTTCATGCCCCTCTTGTCTATCTAACCCCCTCTTTTATTAAGGTGTGCTATGCTTTTTAGCGCACGATAAATATTATCTTGTACTAAACACACGCCAAATGCTATCGCGTGCATGCTATCCTATGATCACATTAGCAGTTAGCGTACACATTGATTTAGCGTGCGCTAAATCTGCGCTAAAACGCTTAGCTCACCTTTGTAAGAGGGCCTATGTATAACAAAAACCCACTGTATACTTATGCCACCCTTCTAGACATAGCCAGACAGCACCTTAGCAAAGGAAGAAGGATGCTGATAATTCAACTCGACCTCTCTGCCGCATTCGACCTGGTCGACCACACCATACTTCTTCAGATATTAGAAGCAATAGGGATCTCAGGCGAAGTATACAACTGGTTTCAAGGATTCCTTAAAACAAGAACATACAGAGTAAAAACAAACGATCTTATATCGGAGCCTTGGACCAACCCCTGCGGAGTACCCCAAGGTTCCCCACTGTCACCCATGCTCTTCAATCTTTACATTTCCTCCCTCGGTACCCTGTTAGACAAACTCAAAGTAACTTCATTCAGCTATGCAGACGATATCACCATACTCCTCCCCTTTGACACACAAGACCCCACCAAATCAGGCATCCTGGAAAAAACTCTAGAAGCAGTGGAAAAATGGATGACAGAACATAAACTGAAGCTCAACCCAGATAAAACTAAATTTCTACTGCTTGAAAAGGACAAAACCCCTTCTATAACAGAGCTAGAAATAAAAACCACCAAATATCCCCTACAACCCACTCTCAAACTCCTTGGAGTAACAGTAGACAGAGGTTGCACTCTTCAGGTGCAAATCAACAAAATCACACAAAAAGCTTTCTTCACCATGCGCAACCTTCGCAAAATCAGAAAATTCTTTGAAAAAGAACAATTCAGACTCATAGTTCAATACCTAGTCCTAAGTCTATTGGATTACTGCAATATCCTCTACCTTTCTTGTCCTACCTACCTAATAAAACAACTACAGACCGTGCAGAACACTGCCCTCAGAATGATCTATTCCCTTGGAAAATTTGACCACATCACCAACGCCTTCCTAGACTCACACTGGCTTCCAATACAAGCCCGCATCCAATTCAAACTATACTGTATGTTATTCAAAACCTTAAACGGAACGGCACCCACCCACCTAAACAACCGTCTAAACAGGAACCTCTCAACCAGACAGAGGAGAACCCAATCCCCTTTCTCCTTCCCCCCTTTTAAAGGAACCAAACGCAAAAAGATGTATGACAACTTACTTGCAACACATGCAGCTAAATTGGACCCCTCCATCACCAACCTACTGACAGCATCAACTGACCTCAAGGCTTTCCGCAAAGAAATCAAGACCCTACTATTCAAGAAATTCACCCAAATGTCCTAATCCCTTCCTTTCCCCCTCTCTCCCCCTCTTAGAACCCACTCATCAAAATTGCTTTAGACCTTACGCCTTAATTGTAATTTGTATTTCTCTTCCTGGAAATGTCCAGTTATCGTTCTGATGTAATCCGCTTAGAACTGAAAGGTACAGGCGGAATATAAGCCAGTAATGTAATGTAATGTAATGTATTCTTAACAATTTTTCTAAATTATTTCTTTCTTTATTTAAAAATGTATATACCGCCCATACTTTAAGTCGGAGGTGTCCAACCTTTTGGCTTCCCTGGGCCGCATTGGCCGAAAAAAAATGTTTCTGGGGCTGCACAAACGCTGCAGCAAGACAGAGGAGGGAGCCGGCAAGACGGTAAACACCAGGGGGCAGCAGAGGAAAACACTGCATCGGCCTCGACCGGGGCCGCACAAAATACTTCACGGGGCTATATGCGGCTCTCAGGCCGCAGGTTGGAAACCTTCAAAGTGGTTTCCATTAAAATAAACATTCATAATTGTGTCTGAAGAGCGAATAAATAGCAACTCACTCTCAACACACAGTATATTCATGACATAGATTATTAACAAAGCAAACAGCAGTTTGATAACGAAGGGCCTGTTTTACAAAGCCATGCTAACGGCTACTGCATGGTAACGGCCCCAAAGCCCATAAAGATTTAAAGGACTAGCGCGGCTTCGTAAAACAGGCTCTAAGGCCCTCTTTTACTAAGATGCGCTAACCAATTACCACGCACTAAACGCTAACGCGTGCATGTTAGTCTATGGACGCGTTAGCATTTAGCGTGAGCTAATCAGTTGGCGCACCTTAGTAAAAGAGAGAGCTAAGTGCATAAAATAAATACATAACAAACCAATCCGTCCCATGGCATGCTCTATAGTGGTTTTCAAGCCAAGCGGTGGCGTAGTGAGGGTGAGAGGCGCCCGAGGCGGTGATGCCTCTTCCCCGCCCTCTTCTCCACCCCTCCACATTCTCCTTCCCCGCCCCCTCCTGCTGTGCCCCTTCCCCAGTACCCTTGCAATGCCCCCGGCGCGAGCAGCAACCCCCAAGCCACTTCCGCGCCAGCACCGCCCCCCCCTACGACGTCACCCCCTAGGTGCGTGTCCAGGAAGTGACATCAGAGGAAGAGCCATCGCCCATGTCAGGAAGGTGGTAAATTAGCTAAATTAGCTAAATCTTCATATAACATAGGGTAGGAAAAGTCTCGGAGCTCACTCGCACGCTTCCATTTTTTTTTCCCAGTCATTCCATTCAGGATGTGAAATTATCTGACCTCAACGTCCTTTCAATACTAACCCCCCTCTTTTACTAAGGTGCGCTATGCTTTATAGAGTGCGGCAAATATTAGCCCACGTTAAGCACACGCTAAATGCGTGTTATCCTACGGACGCATTAGCGCATACAGCTTAGTAAAAAAGGGCCTAATTTGTTTAGCAGCCAATCTCAAATTTAACCCCCCCTCCCCCTCCCCTTTTATGAAGACGCATTAGCATTTTTTATCACCAGCCACGGCTTTAAAAAAAACTCCGACGCTTATAGAATTCCTACGGTTTTCTGCCTTTTCTTTCAAGCTTTTTCCTATGACCATCATTTCCATTCTTAGCTGATATACTAGCAGTACCAGTTTAAAATTTTGTGGCTTGAAAATATAAATAAAAATTACATTTGGCTCCAAGGTCATATAGCTGCATGAGTGTATGACCTCCTACAAATTTCCTCAATTAGTTTATCAGCAACTTTGAAGCATTATTAAATGGAACTTATCCTTCATAGCACATAAAGTTAGCCTTATTATTCCCCGGTTATTGAATTGTACATATGCAGGGGGTGGGGGGTTAATTTGTGGAAGCTATGAGTGAGACATTTCGGTGTGTATTACAACCAGATTCAACCACACTGTAACCATGCGTAAACATTTCGAAACAAACATTAATCAGGAGACCATGACAAAATAACCCAGACCGTATTTGTAGGAATGAAAGAGTAAATACTTCCTAGGGCAATTTGAAAAATGAAAGGCATTTAAGCTCTTACATTGACTAGCTGAAAGAAAAAAAAAGAAAAGAAGATTAAGCTGGAGACCCTATTCAGAGCTCGTGGTCACTTCGAAGATCTTGGAATGAAAATAGCAAGGCAAAGCTCCAGCTAAGCTTCATAAAGGCAAGAACAACTCCGGACAAAGGCAGCATGGGTAGTTCCCCTCCAATATCCAGGTCTACAGGCGGACGCTTTTAAACGTTAGTGAAAGAAAATATCAGTGGGGCACAAGAAAAGAACAATGGCATATGGATTGGAACTAAAAGCCAATCTTTCGGAGCTGAAATGCAACATGAAAGGCAACAGGGGGGAATAAGAGTTAAGAAAAGCGTTTCGAAGCGGCTGCATTTGCTCAAGAGCCCTTGTGTCTTTTCATGGCGCTCTCCTGCTATGTTTCAGAGCCACTAAGTTTGACTTTTGCGACAAGAGATCGTAAAGGTCAAATGAACTCTTGTTGTTTAAGGGTCTCGTGGTCATGAATAAAGATGGCAGGTATTACTGGAAAAAGCTTTGCCAGTTGACTCTTGGCACATCGATTGCTTTCATGTTTGGCATCTGAAAGCATGCATATATGGGTGAACGGTTGTGATTTTAATTTTTCTGCAACAGAATGCTAGGAATGATCAAGAAGGGAAACATGAACAGATCGGAGAAGGTTATCATGCTGCTGTACCGGGCCATGGTACGCCCTCACCTGGAGTACTGCGTCCAGCACTGGTCGCCATACATGAAGAAGGATACGGTACTACTCGAAAGGGTCCAGAGAAGAGTAACTAAGATGGTTAAGGGGCTGGAGGAGTTGCCGTACAGTGAAAGATTAGAGAAATTGGACCTTTTCTCCCTCGAACAGAGGAGATTGAGAGGGGACATGATTGAAACATTCAAGGTACTGAAGGGAATAGACTTAGTAGATAAGGACAGGTTGTTCACCCCCTCCAAGGTAGGGAGAACGAGAGGGCACTCTCTAAAGTTGAAAGGGGACAGATTCTGTACTAACGTAAGGAAGTTCTTCTTCACCCAGAGAGTGGTAGAAATCTGGAACGCTCTTCTGGAGGCTGTTATAGGAGAAAACACCCTCCAGGGATTCAAGACAAAGTTAGACAAGTTCCTGCTGAACCGGAATGTTCTCAGGTAGGGCTAGTCTCTGTTGGGGTGCTGGTCTTTGACCAAGGGCCGCCGTGTGAGCAGACTGCTGGGCACGATAGACCACTGGTCTGACCCAACAGCAGCAATTCTTATGTTCTTAACTTTTAAGTTTCTAGCATTTTCTTGGGCACCTTTAGTTTGTAAACTTGTGCAAATAGGGTTAACATTTGTACTAGGATGAATGCAATGCAAGAATCAAAAAGAAATGGATTTATTATTATTATTACAGTTTCGACAACCTGAGGTGATGCATATAGGGAAAAAGAACCCGTTGTTCAACTACAAATTGGGGGGGAGATTGCTGGGAGACAGCAGTCTAGAGAGAGAATTGGGTGTGCTGGTGGATGCATCAATGAAGCCATCTGCGCAGTGCGCAGCAGCCTCTAAAAAAGCCAACAGGATGCTGGGCATCATAAAGAGGGGCATAACAACCAGGACGCGGGAAGTCATCATGCCATTGTATCGAGCGATGGTGCGTCCACATCTGGAATACTGCGTTCAATATTGGTCGCCGTACCTCAAGAAGGACATGGCAGTACTTGAGAGAGACCAAAGGAGAGCAACGAAACTGGTGAGAGGGCTGGAACACTGCCCATACGCCGAGAGGTTGGATAGGCTGGGGCTCTTCTCTCTGGAAAAATGGAGGCTCAGGGGAGATATGATAGAGACCTTCAAGATCATGAGGGGCATAGAGAGGGTGGATAGGGACAGATTCTTCAGATTGAAGGGGACAACAGGTACGAGGGGGCATTCGGAGAAACTGAAGGGAGATAGGTTCAAAACAAATGCAAGGAAGTTTTTTTTCACCCAAAGGGTCGTGGACACCTGGAATGCGCTACCGGAGGAAGTGATTAGGCAGAGTACGGTACAGGGATTCAAACAGGGATTGGACGGATTCCTGAGGGATAAAGGGATCGTGGGATACTGAGGGAGGAGCTGGGATGTAACACAAGTATAGAAATCCAACCAGGTCGTGCATGTGCAAGACCGGAGGGTTAGGACTTCGATGGGAAGATAGGACTCAATGGGAAACCAAGGTGGCAAGGGGGCCCCTTCTAGTGATTCAGACAGGTCGTGACCTGTTTGGGCCGCCGCGGGAGCGGACTGCCGGGCAGGATGGACCTATGGTCTGACCCGGCGGAGGCACTGCTTATGTTCTTATGTTATTTACAGCAAAATAGAATTCAGAGGTTCTTGAGTCAATGGGCTTTAAGAAGATTCCTTTCCATCGGAATTCCAGCTGAGCAGACTTGTTCTGACTGCAGACCCAATTATGGCCCTCCTATACAAAGGCGCGCTAAGTGTTTTAGCGGAGATTTGGTGGGCGCTAAATCAATGCATGCGCTAACTGCTAACGCGTCCATAGAATAACACGGACGCATTAGCATTTGTAAAAGAGGGGAGTTAGAGTACCTGATTACTATTCAGAGTATTGTAAACCGCTTTGATATCCATGGAGGAAAGGCGGTAAATCAAATCAAATAGCCATAAACAAATGACCATAGCACACATGACATCTGTTTTGAAAGAGCTGCATTGGCTGCCAATCAGTGATCGTATCGAATCTAAGACACTGTATTTAATATTTAAACTGTTGCACGACGATGGTCCTGAGCCGGTGCACATTTACCGACCGTCACGGAGTTTACGTTCTAAAGATAAGCTTTGCCTTGATGTGCCTTCCTCGTCTGTCGTTAAACTTCCGAGTTATTGGAAAGTGATGTTTTTCTGTGCAGCGCCCCCTACTTGTTGGAAGAAGCTCACTTTGGACCTTAGGCAAGCGTCATCGGTATTTCAGTGTAGAAAAAAAGCTTAAAACTGTTTTGTTTTTGTGCACTTTTTCAACTTGAAGCAGTGAGTGATGTGCCGACAGTCAAGTTTCAATCAAGTGCGAGCAAAAGGTGATAGGTGTTCGGATTTATTTTTATTATTCATTTTGTTGTTTTTATTCCTACATGTTTAGCATGATAAGGCTCTAATTTGGGTTTTGGATTTATTTTTTTTAATTATTTGGACGGCTTAGGTTCAAACAATTTTTATTGATGCAAACACAGCAAATTCAACACCATGCATCATATACAATAATAGAACAAGCATATACAATAAAAGAGTAACATCAACCAAACTCCCTCCCCTTCCTTCTCTACATAGGGCAAGTGAGATTAATGAGGGTGGAAAGGTACTCCAAAGCCCTGTACTCATATGAACCCAAAAAAAGTCACACCACCCCTCCCCCTCCCCCCCCCCCGGGCCACTTATCCTCTCTTTGACTAATTGCCAGAACCTTCAATACACCCCATTTCCCCTCCTCAAACACCTCCTCTCCTCCCCCCCATGATACTCTACACCCCGCCCCACCAGTACTCACTATTACTCTCCCAACCCAACTAACTAACAAACTAGGACACCCTTCTTAAAACCGCACTGCGACCCTTAGGATGTAAGACTTGCAGATAAGGCCCCCATATATTCAAAAACAACATCTTTCGTTTCCTAGACCTATTTGGACGCTTTATTGTACTCCGCATAGAATTGCTGGATATGCAGAATATCAGTTTTTAAAAGAAATATTAGTAACAATATTCAATGCTATTTAACCAGCCAGAAATGGCGCTGAGCAGTTAGTCTATGTACGCGTTAGCTTATAGCACGCCCTAAAACGGCTAGCGTGCCTTAGCAAAAGGGCCCCTTAGTGTGAGATAACTGATTAATTCTGCTGAATATTTATGGTTAATGGCTAAACGTTAATTGGCTATAATGAATGCAACCAGCAATTATCAGCGCCGAGTGGCTAGGTTTGCCAGCAGGATTGCCACATAATTAGCAGTCCTATCGTTGGCCGATATAAACTTAACCAGTCAGCACTGAATATTGACTTAGCCGGTTAACCTTTTAGCAGCCCTCCCCCTCCCCCCCCAAATGGATGTCGGTCACTGGAAAACAGCTCAGCATTGAATATACGTGGTCAGCATCGACCGCAGGAATTATCCGAGCATCCAGTGGCTGAATATTGGGCCCACTGTCTTGACATTTTTAAAATATATATCATAAGAGGAGTCTTAATTAGTTTGTCTGATTTAAATTTCTGAGTAGAGAATGACACGGTAACAAAATTTATCACCGTCCCCGCGGATAACCGCGGGAAACCATCTTCATGCCATTCTTTAAGGAGAGAGGGAAGAATCAGAGTGTGAATGGCCACAACCACTGACCCACAAGCTTTGCTTTGAAGAATGCTGAGATTGAGCAGCAACATTCCAGAGCAGATATTGTGATGTCATAATGCCTCATTCCACCAGTGCCTAAGAGCCAATCACATCAGTGATGTCACAATGGCTGCATTATCCTTGGCTCACATAAGAATCAGAGTATGAATGACCACAACTACTGACCCGCAAGCTTTGCTCTGAAGAATGCTGGTGTAGAAGGACTGAGGTTGAAACAGACACTACAGAATGACAGTCTCTGGTATCCAGAGCAGATATTGTGATGTCATAATGTCTCATTCCACCAGTGCCTAAGAGCCAATCACATCAGTGATGTCACAATGGCTTCATTATCCTTGGCTCACATAAGAATCAGAGTACGAATGGCCACAACCACTGACCCACAAGCTTTGCTTTGAAGAATGCTGGTGTAGAAGGACCGAGGTTGAAATAGACACTAGAAAATGACATGGGATTATTTCCCGCGGTTATCCGCGGGGACGGGAACGGTGATGAATTTTGTCACCGTGTCATTCTCTACTTCTTAGGCTTACAGATCTCAGTGGTACCTCCTATATGCCACTAAACTTTTAGATCATACCGAATACTGGCACCCATAGTCGTCATCGGCCGCTATTATAAATCTTTTTGAATATTTTGAATATCTTAAATAATTTAATATAAATAAGTATAAATACTCATCTTCATCTACGCGGGTTGGGGTAGGCAATCCGACATAGATCTACGTTTCGCCCCAAAGGGCTGTATCAAGGAAATCCCCCTGCAATGATATAATAAATAGCGATCACATTCAGTGTTCAATAAATCTTTAGAAAAATACATTAGAAAAAATAAATAACTCTCTAGCAGTACCTTAAATCAAACGGCTCATGCTCCCCGCGTTATAGATTTAATCCAGGAAACATGGCCGGATTTGGTAAAGAGGAGTTCTGAAAACCAATTGAGTTGGTTGTTTGCTTTGTATTGACATTTTTAAGCCATATTAACAAATCCAATGCAGACCAAGGCCCTGATTCTATAAAAGACATCCAGGCAACTAACTTAATTTTTTTTTTAATCAGCACTGAATTGAAAGCACAATTAAAAACCCATTTGAAAACCATTAAAAAAATGAAGTGAGACGTGGCATAGTGGTAGAGCTGCTGCCCCTCAGCACCCTGAAGTTGTGAGATCAAATCCCTGCTGCTCCTTGTGACCCTGGGCAGGTCACTTAATCCTTCATTGCCCCAGGCAAAAAATAAGTACCTATATATATATATATATGTAAACCGCTTTGAATATGTAACCATAAAGAGTCAATATACAAGTCCCATTCCCCCTCCCTCTTTCATTGGCCAGTAGGTACCTACTGCTTTGAAGTAGATGTATACACCAAGGCAAGTGGGCAGATTTGGGACATATTTTGGGCATGGTCTCACGTAGGTGTTGGTAGGTGCCTAGCTTAGGTGTACTTATGTAGTGCCAAGAAAACCGTGGCCTAAATGTATTTAAGTATTTATATACCATTTATAGCCTAAGTCAGTGTTCTTCAACCACCGGTCTGTGGACCGGTGCCGGTCCAGAGAAATTTCCTGCCGGTCCACAGGGCCAGCACGTGCATCAGGCCCAAAACAGTGTTCTTCAACTGCCGGTCCACGGTGTGATCGATGCGGCGTTCTCTTCGAGCCAGCTCCCTCTTCCTCACTGATTCGGTGCACAAAGCCACGGGCAGCGGCTCCTACACGCGTCCTGTGCCTGAACCAGAAACCTTCTCTCTGACGTTGCAACAGGACACGCAAGTCACGGGACACACAAGGAGCTGCTGCCCGCAGCTTTGTGCACTGCATCAGTGAGGAAGAGGGAGCCGGCCTGAAGATAATACCGGGGGCGGCATAAAATGGCCAGGCAGGAGCAGGCCAGAAGGTAAGGCATAGCATGGATGGAGGGAGCCAACAAAGGTAGGTGGGAATGATTTTATTTTTGAATTTAGTGATTGAATGATGTCAAGTTTGAGAATTTACATCTGCTGTCAGTGTGCTTTGTGCAGTTTAATGCTGTGGTTGACCATTATGCGTTGTTAATAAGACTATATTGTGTATTTGTGAAAAATGAATGGAAAAAATAGTGTTACAATTAGTTCTATTATGGGGGTGGGGTCTGGGGTGGAGATTGGGTAGAGATGGGCGGGGTCTGCCCAGTGTTCTTCAACCGCCGGTCCATTCTTTTATGTCTTCTGGTCCATAGGTGTAAAAAGGTTGAAAAACATTGGCCTAAGTGGTTTCCATTCAGGTCCTCAAGCATTTCTCCCTATCTGTCCCAGTAGGCTCTCACTCTATCTAATATACCTGGGGCAATGGGAGATTAAGTGACTTGCCCAAGGTCACAAGAAGCAGCGTGAGATTTGAACCCGAAACCTCAGCTCTAACCACTGCATCAAACACAGTGCACGCAAGGTTTTAATGCTTACCGGTGCCAAAATAACACTTAGGCACTGCTAGGTGCTATTCTATAAATGGCACCTAGTGGATGGTTGAGAACGGTGCTGAGTGGCACCGCTTATAGGGCTCAAATGTACATCCCTAATTTGACCTTCTCCAGAACATGTGGCTTCTGAAAAACTGAGCACTGCTGTGAGTTTATTGATCGTCCTATGGAGCCGTGGCCGCGTACAGAGGATAACGTACAGTAAACGATTGATTGGATGACATGATAATTAGTTGTCAAATAAGGTAAGATAATTACCCCATTGTTTCTGCATTAAGTAAAGTTTAATCTCTACAAATCTGCTGTTGCCTTTTTGTCTTAATGAAAGATGGACAAAAAAGAATAGTGTGTTCAGTAGGACGAGATGCTTAGGGGCAGTGAATAAAAGACAGGGAGTTTACTTAGTACCAGTCCCGCTATATATTTAAAATAAATGAGGTCGTTATCTTAAATGATGTATTTAAGTGTGGGGAGATGTATTATTTTGTTTCATATTTCAGAGTAGTGGCAAGGACCAGATTAAGTTTTTAGCAAAGTACGCATTACTATTATTTATCATTTCTACAGCGCTGTACATTTAATATACAATAGACGGTCCCTGCTCAGAAGAGCTTACAATCTAATTTAGACAGGCAGACATGTGTCTAGGGCCCAAAAATTAGGGTGCCTTTCTCCCGCGCTACACCACTGATCCCGAGCAAGTCACTTAACCCTCAATTGCCTGGAGGGTACAAAACTGCCCCCCCCCCCCCCTTTAGGCTGTGACCTTACTAGGGACAGAGAAAGCACCTGCATTTAATATGTACAGTACTATAGAAATGATCAATAGTAGTAAAAAGCTGGTAAATATATTCTAATAAATATATTATGCCCCTGAAGCATCTTTTAGCATTTCACAAGTCAAGTTGTCTTTATTTCTGAGTATTCTCCACTGCAGGCCAGTCAAATGCACTTTAAAGTGCAACCAACAGCTCAGTCCTTACCCCCCCCCCCCCCCACCCCACCCCCGTTCGTTTTATTGCAGGCTTATCATTTAAACAACATGTCATCAATTCCTTCTTTGTGTTGGCACTGATATTTACTTAAGAAGATCCCCATCTAGAATTGAACAGCCTTTCTTCTGCCTTTGCCGTGCGTCCAGCTGGAGAAGGAGAGATAGGGACCAGCGAAAGGAAGTGAGTTACAAATCCCGAGGGAGCCAGTTCCTGTCAGCGAGATTACAATGGCTGTCAACCCACTGGTCAAAAAAAAAAACCAAAAAACCCCAGAGAGGAGGGAAATGGTGCATGGAGGAAGGGGTTCCACAGATGGGATGTAGTGGGGGTTGGTTTATTTATTTAAAAAAAAAATTGTATACCTCCTAAGTTCTTTTTAAAAAAAAATATTTTATTGAAATTTAAATAAATCATTACAAAGCAACAACAATAATACAATCCAATCTACCTAAATCAAGAATCTGGGTTGACATAACACAGCAAAAAAAAAAAAAAAAAAGAAGCACCAACTTTACTTCTTCATAATCAATAAACAATTTCAAATCTTCTTAAATTTTCTCACATTACCACACTTTTAATTGCATACATTTTCTCATATTTACTATACACAAGTGGTCTCCAAGTTAAACCCTTTGCAGGGCCACATTTTGGATTTGTAGGTACTTGGAAGGCCTCAGAAAAAATAGCTAATGTCTTAATCATAATATTGTCATTTATAGCTAAAGAGACATATGATCAAGACACTTTTATTTTACTTTTATGATTATGATAAACATACCGAGGGCCTCAAAATAGTACCTGGCGGGCCGCATGTGGCCCCCGGGCCGCGAGTTTGAGACCACTGCTATACACACATACCACATTCCACCATAAGTTATATTCCAATTTAGAGAAATCCTTCCAATTAGATAAAATTATTTTTATTGCTATCATTCATAAATTCTTAAGTAACTGTTTTTGATAAGTGTTTAATGTAGACTTAAGGCCATATTCTCCCAAAATAATTAATGGTTAAGTTAGTGATTCTGCTATAGGCTGATATCCAAATCTTACTCCAATATGATTTAACAAAGAGGTCCTTTTACTAAGGCGCATTAGTGCGTCTTAGAGCGTGCTAAAAATCAACATGCACTAAATGCTAATATGTGCCAACAAGTCCATTATATCCTATGAACGCGTTGCCATGCATTAGCATTTCACATACCTTAGTAAAAAGACCCCTAAGTTCTAAGCGGTTTTCAAGCAGTAAGCATTCATAATATTACACTTCTCCCTCCCTATTCGCGGGGATTAAGGGCAGAGCCGGCCCGCGAATAGGGAAAATTTGCGAATAACTTTTGGGCTGGCTCTGACCCACCCCCAGATTATACCTGGTGGTCTAGTGGTGACGCGGGGCAGGAGCTATCTTCCTACACTCCTGCCCACGTGCAGGGCCGTGCTGTGAGTTCCCGTGGTCTCATGAGACCACATCAGGAACTCCCATTGTAGGAAGATCACCCCTGCCCCGCGTCACCGCTAGACCACCAGGTAAGATCCGTGCTCCTGGGGCGGCTGCTCGACTCCTCCGTCTCCGATCGCCCCCTCCGCCTCCAATCGCCTCCTCCTCCTCCAATTGCCTCCCTCCTCGCCCCGATCCAAGTCCCGGGGCTGGTTTTTTTTCGATGCGGGCTGCCAATGAGCGATTCTCGGGGGGGGGGGGGTGGCCTGGGGAAAAAAAATAATTATGCATAATCAAAACCGCAAACGTTGAAACTGCGAATAGGGAGGAGGAAGTGTAAATGACTTTCAACCATCTCGTCCACATACAACATACAGTATTTTCTGCAACCTACATACAAGCAATAACAGCATGTGTAATAAAGTTTCCAAGAACTGAAACATATGAAACTTAGGGGTCCTTTCACTAAGGTGCGCTAGTGCATCGTAGTATGCATTAAATGCTAACGTGTGGCAATAGCGATGCTTGAGAGGGTTCAGAGAAGAGTGACAAAGATGATAAAAGGGATGGAAAACCTTTCTTACACAGACAGGTTAGAAAGGCTGGGGCTCTTCACTCTGGAGAAGCGGAGACTCAGAGGAGACATGATAGAGACTTTCAAGATCATGAAAGGTATAGAGAAGGTAGAGAGGGACTGATTCTTCAGCCTACTGGGAACCACAAGAACAAGGGGGCACTCGGAGAAATTGAAAGGGGACAGGTTTAGAACCAACGCTAGGAAGTTCTTTTTCACTCATTGGGTGGTGGACACCTGGAATGCGCTTCCGGAGATTGTGATAGGACAGAATACCCTACCGGGCTTCAAGGAAGGGATTGGATAAATTCTTGAAGGACACGGGGATTGAGGGATACAGATAGAGGTCGAGATAGGTTATGAAAGGGCTTAGGAAGAAGGATAAGGGGGATTAAAAGGTTTAGACAACGATCACCTTACAGGTCATGGACCTGATGGGCCGCCGCCACGGGAGCGGACTGCTGGGCGTGATGGACCTCTGGTCTGACCCAGCGGAGGCAACTTCTTATGTTCTTATGTAACGCATTAGCATTTTGCACACGCAAATTTTTAGCGTGCCTTAGTAAAAGGAGCCCTTAAGGCAACCTCTGCATATAGGACTCAAAAAACTGAGTTATTAGGAATTTCTTGAACTTAGAGCAGTCTGTACATAGTTTTAATTGTCCAATCAGAGCATTCCATAAATTCACTCTAGCTTCCAGCTGTCGTTGATTTTCTTTTTGTTCTTTTGTATGTTTCTTTTTTTTTTTCTTCAAGAAACAAGGAAAGAGAACAGTTTTAAAAAGTTCCGAACATGAGGTGACACGGGAACACTTCCTTGAATCAGGGAACTATGCAGAGGGCAGAGAATTGTGTGCCTGGCTTCAGACTATTTGGAAACCCAGAGCTGGTATTCCAGCAGAATGAGGAATCGCAATTTTTTAAGTGTTTATGAATAATGGAACATTTCATATCCATCTGGTTTTGAAGGCAGTTTTTTTCTTTTCTTTCTTCATTTTTTTTTTTTTTTTAGATCTCACAGCCAATTATATTGCATGCTTGAATGATAACTGGTTCTTTCCTCAGGCTCATTCTGCTCTGTTATTTCTACACTGATAGTTGTTACCAACCTCTGAGGTTAGTAGCCATATGGTGGTCCAATATGGCACTTTATGCTGCACTTGTTATATGCTTTGCACGCTGCAATCTCTCGGCAATCGTAAATCCACATTGTAGTGGGGCATTGCAAGAAACTCGGAGTCAATTTAAATGCTTTTCATTGCCAGCACAGGCTGCTAATTTAATTTTAGGAACGTTACAGAATGTTTTGTTCAGGAGGTTGGTCGCCAATCAGATTCAGGCTTCTGGCGAGTAAGTCCCAGTGTTGGTGAAACAGTGACACTTTTTTAAACACTTTTGCTAAGGTGCGCTATGCTTTTTTAGCGTGTGGTAAATAGCACGCGCTAAACACTAACGCGTGCGTGTTACCCTATGGACGCATTAGCGCACGTGTTGATTTAGCGTGCGTTAAATGCGTGCTAAAATGCTTAGCGCACTTTAGTAAAAGAGAGCCCGAGTTGGATTATGGCAATTTCGTATATGCATGAACAACAGCAGGGCAATTAAAGCGCTCGCAAACGGTACAAAATGCTGCGGTTCGGTGTCCGTGATCATGTGACTCCTTTGTATTTGAAATCCCACTGGTTACCAATGGCAGGGGGGGGGGGTGGGCAGAGAAGAGGGCATGGGAGGAGCGCCACTTGCTCGTACTGCTGCATGCGTTGTTTTAGCGTTTGCTAAATATGCGCTAAAACGCTAATCACACCTTAGTAAAAGAGGGCCTATGTTACTATGTAAGATGTCCAAGTGCTGCTTTATGCTATCTTTTGGACATCTATCGTTTTTGAAAATGAGCCAATTAGGCACTTAAGTATCTTTATAAAATAGTGTATCAGTTGGCATCGATTTACCCTCTTCAACTAGGCTCCCCCTTATAAAATTATCCCTCACATGTCAAAAATCCTGTGAGCATTGCACGTAATAGCATGTAAAAGCATACTGTATATTTCTCGTTCTCTTCACCTCAGAGGTTGAACAGTCTCTCTTTCTCTACTAAGTCAATTCCCTTCATTATCTTGAATGTTTCAATCATGTCCCCTCTCAGTCTTCTCTTTTCAAGGGAGAAGAGGCCCAGTTTCTCTAGCCTCTCATTGCCTCGCTCACAGCAACTCATTCAAGACTCCAAAATATTTTGGGATAGACATGGCGGTTTAAGTTCATCAAATGTTTGTAATACTTTGCATTATCAAAGCTGAGGAGGTTTAACCAGTGTGTTAATATATAGCTTTTAATAGAAAACAATAACTTTTTTATGGAGAAAATTATCTTGTAATATAGTAATGTATATAAAGAGGAAAGGTCTGCGATTGAAGTAATGGACTGAGAATCAGGGACACCAGGATTCAAATTCTACTTCCCTGGCTGATATTCGTTTCGACCTGGAGCTAGTAACTTTGAGGCCCTCTTACAAAGCTCCGTTAGACTCTAGCAATGCAGCAAAAATGGTCTAATACAGGTAACACAGTAAATGATAGCAGAAAAAGACCCTCATGGTCCATTTAGCCTGCCCAACAAGGTGATCAGAGCCACGCCCACCACTCGATGTAGGTCAGGATCACTCATGTTTAAATACTGGTTGTGATGTCACCACCATGCCAACCATGATGGGGATGATATGTGGTGTATTGCTGTCAGTATTCAACTTACCAGTCAAGATGCCTTCCCCTCCCTCCAAAGCTTCACAGTACGTACACACTCTCAGTACGTGCCAATAAAATGATCTTGACACATTGCAGTTATCAGACCTTCAGGACACAGACCATACAAGTCTTTCTGGCATTGGGCTCTCTTCCCCCATGCTGGATTTGGCCACTGTTCTTTGTCTCTTGCCACATGCGAGACCCAGATCATACAAGGGGAGCGTATTGGGGTGGAGAATTGAAATGGAAGCAATAATCCATTAGTGCTTTCACATTTCTGAAGAAACCCGGGATCCCTTACCACCACTGCTCCCTCTAAGCCAGTGGTCTCTAACTCAAACCCTTTACAGGGCCACATTTGAATATGTAGGTCCTTGGAGGGCCTCAGGAAAAATAGTTAATGTCTTATTAAAGAAATGACAATTTTGCATGAGGTTAAACTCTTTATAGTTTATAAATCTTACCTTTTGGCTAAGTCTCAATAATAATATTGTCATTTATAGTTAAGAGACATATGATCAAGAAACTGTTTTATTTTACTTTTGTGATTATGATAAACATACCGAGGGCCTCAAAATAGTACCTGGCGGGCTGCATGTGGCCCCCGGGCCGCGGGTTTGAGACCATTTCTCTAAGCTGAGTGGGAGTCCTCCACCTAGAGTTCTGCCAGTGGGGTGCACTGTTTCACTATCACATTTCCATTAGCGAAGGACACGCAAATTCTGCAGGATTTCCGGGAAACTTTTCTGTCCCTAGGGACTGAAAACATAATATTGAAGCAAAGCGCCCCACTGGTCATCGTGCAGCTGGAGGACTTCCGCTCAGTTTAGACCAGTGGTCTTCACTCATTTTTAAGCGAGGGCCATCTTGTGTCCAAAAGGGCTGAAGGAGACCCGACCAATATCTTCCTACTTGGGGTCATGACACTAATAACGCTTCTCGATATTCATTCTTATCCGAGCACCTGGTCTCGGTCACACATGCACAACACAGATAACCCCTCTGCAAATACAGGACCACAAACTACAAGTCCTAATATGCAGAAACAAAACCCTAAGAAGCCAGACTTTGCATGCAATACGACACCAGAAAAATAGAAAGAAATGCATTTCTTCCTGAACAGTGCAAAATATAGACAGCAGATGTAAATAATTTTTCCTACCTTTGTTGCTTGCTGATCTTATTTTTCGAATCACTTTTTCCCAGTCTCTGGTTACACCTCATTCCCAGTCTCTGGTTATACCTCATTCTGTCTGTTTCCAGGGCCTTAGCAGATATTCTGTGACACTCAGGAGCAGATCAGTTAAGAAAAGAGATACCCAAATGTTGACATTCTCGGGTAGCTTCATTTTAGAAAATTGTTAAAGACTTTTGCTATTTGGTAGGTTTAGAGGGAGAATAACTTTAGAACTGAATAATATCAGACTTGTTTTAGATGCCATGTGGCTCCCAGGACTGTCTGAATTTCTTGCCGCATATAATCCGCACTGAATTTGTAAGGTATGTTGCAGAATATAAGAAGCCCTTGTGATGATCTTTACTTTTGGACATTTTCTATATCTTTTCTGTTCTTTTTTTGTTGTTGTTGAGATACACAACAGACATAAGCTGAAACTTTTTATACTAAAGATGCAATCCATAGTAATGCTACCAGATGGTTTTATTTAGTGGTATTCTCATAAGCATCTTGTTATAAAGCCAAGCCCAGACTATTTACTGTGGACTGGAGTTGTTAAAAGTTAAATAAACAGCTTTTCTTCACTCCTGCTTCTGTTTATGTATATGTGAGGAGCAAAAAGTTTGTGAACGCCACTATTCTGTGCAAATTTCAGTGGAAGAGACACTCAGAGGTATAAACAATCCAAGAAACATTTTTTTAAATGAAGTACATGCACAAAAATACTGAAGTTGAGTAGTCCAAAACATATATATATATATATATATATATATATATATTCAGAAAAGAACTGAAAACCATACTATTCAAGAAATTTGTCAAATGATCTAACCAAACAGTATCGACCCTTCCCAGATCCCAACGCATACTATAGCTATCAACTAGAGAATGACATGGTGACAAAATTCATCACCATTCCCATCCCCGCGGATAACCACGGGAAACCATCTTCATGTCATTCTTTAAGGAGAGAGGGAAGAATCAGAGTATGAATGGCCACAACCACTGACCCTCAAGCTTTGCTTTGAAGAGTGCTGGTGTAGAAGGACTGAGGTTGAAACAGACAGTACAGAATGACAGTCTCTGGTATCCAGA
The DNA here is from genome assembly GCF_902459505.1 of Geotrypetes seraphini. NCBI lineage: Eukaryota > Metazoa > Chordata > Amphibia > Gymnophiona > Dermophiidae > Geotrypetes > Geotrypetes seraphini. The sequence goes on along the minus strand of NC_047097.1, from coordinate 68,647,945 downwards.
GCAGATATTGTGATGTCATAATGCCTCATGCCACCAGTGCCTAAGAGCCAATCACATCAGTGATGTCACAATGGCTTCATTATCCTTGGCTCACATAAGAATCAGAGTATGAATGGCCACAACCACTGACCCTCAAGCTTTGCTTTGAAGAATGCTGAGATTGAGCAGCAACATTCCAGAGCAGATATTGTGATGTCATAATGCCTCATTCCACCAGTGCCTAAGAGCCAATCACATCAGTGATGTCACAATGGCTTCATTATCCTTGGCTCACATAAGAATCAGAGTATGAATGGCCACAACCACTGACCCGCAAGCTTTGCTTTGAAGAATGCTGGTGTAGAAGGACCGAGGTTGAAATAGACACTAGAAAATGACATGGGATTATTTCCCGCGGTTATCCGTGGGGACGGGAACAGTGATGAATTTTGTCACCGTGTCATTCTCTACTATCAACCTTATAATCTCCCTGGGAATGCCCAGGCTAAGTTTTTGTTGTAAACCGCCTAGAACTGAAAGGTATTGGTGGGATAGAAGACATCAATGTAATGTAATATATATTCCAATTTATATATATATATTTCAACGGTAACAATTTTATATTTTGATTTTGTTACCTTGCCTTGTCCCTCTTTGAGGACTTGATTTAAAAAATCCAAATAATTTACCTAAATATGTCCTTAGACATGTTTGTGATGCAAACCCCTCCTTAGAAGAAACTTAACAGATGGGATATTGAGTCTTTCATTCTTTCCACTTAGTTCATGCTGAAAACAATGCATGCAGAAGGAGGCAATATTGAATATAAATGTTCCTCCTCCTGAGAACCCAAGTCAGACATCGCAGATATGTGATGTGTGAATATAAAAGAGAGGCATCAAATGAGCAGGTTTATAACAAGTACACTGGAAGAAAATGAACAGAGAATCTGAAAAGGACCATATGTTATTTAGGGGGAAAGGAACTCAAAATGCCATACCGTAATACAATTGCAGCGGGATGAAGTTGACGAAAGATTAGCAAGAGCAGGAGTTGAAAGGTTGAATTTAAAAGGTCAATAGCAGAGGAGGTGATGGCCTTTTTATACTGATCCCAAAATGTCGGAACCCAAAATCTTGCTCAACCGAAATGAATCACTTTCAAAACAGAGGCAATCAATCCTATAAATATCATATATACGTGAGTGATGACCCTCAAACACCCACAAGCCAGGGTCATTTTTGAATTTGGATCATTATGTTATAAGATATTGTTCAGCCTTGACGCCTTCTATCATATTTTCTGTTCCCTTCTGCTAAGGTATGTCGAAATTAAAAAGATGCTTTGATAGGTTATTCTCGTTTCAGGCAGCAACCAGGAACAAGGAATTTAGTCGATTAATTCTTAAGGCTGAATCGTATAAACTATTCAAAAACTTATCTATTTTAAAAATTCTTATAATATAAAATCAGGACTCAATTATCTGTTGCTTTGTTCAATTCCTGAGATTGTCTCAGCTTCTTAAACTGTGAACCGCATGGAACTGAATAGGTCATGCAGTATCCTATATAATAATACCCTTAGCGCGCATGCGCACTTCAATCTTCGTGGCTCCGTGCGTCTGTAGCTCCGTGGCCAGCAGAGAAATTTTGGAAGCTCGTTCAGCACTTACGCATGTTGGGAGCTACGAGGCGGTTTACTTTTCTGTGTGTCGGTTGCCCTTTCCAAAACAACACGTGATAAAAATTTTTTTAAAAAAAGGTAGGTGGGAAAGTGGGCAGGGACAGACAGAAATAGAGACACACACACTGAAAGACAGGTAGGTGGGAGTGAAAGACACAGACAGAAGGACAGGGGGCCAGGGAGAGAGACTGAAAGAAAAAAAAAGACAGCGGACAAGGAGAGAGACACAGAAAAAAAGACAGACAGACAGCGTCCAAGGAGACAGACAGCAAAAAATGAAAGACAGACAGACAGCATCCAAGGAGACAGACAGCAAAAAGAGAAAGACAGACAGGCAGCAGCCAAGGAGAGAGAGATACAGACAGACAGACAGCAGCCAAGGAGAGAGAGATACAGACAGACAGACAGCAGCCAAGGAGAGAGAGACACACAGGAAAAAAGACAGACAGACAGCGTCCAAGGATACAGACAGCAAAAAAAGAAAGACAGACAGACAGCGTCCAAGGAGATAGACAGCAAAAAAAGAAAGACAGACAGACAGCAGCCAAGGAGAGAGAGATACAGACAGACAGACAGCGGCCAAGGAGAGAGAGACAGCAAAAAAAAAAAGACAGACAGCTGCAAAGGAGAGAGAGATACAGACAGATAGAAAGCGGCCAAGGATAGAGAGAGAAAGAAAGAAAGACAGACACACACATCTATTCTAGCACCCGTTAATGTAATGGACTTAAAGACTAGTACAAATGATAATGTAATGTAATGCAAAAGGTACTTAACATAACCCATGGGAGCTCTGCCATTTCACTTCTCCCTGCTTCGTCAGGGGTTAATAGCAATTTAGAGTCTCCTCGGACGTTTTTCGGCAGCTTCCAACTGTCAAATTACGTTGCATCAATTCGCCAAACTTTCAGGCTTTCACTTTTTGGTGAGGTCCCTCTTTTTTAAGATGAAATGATAAGAATAAGCAGCTTGTGTGAGTGAATATGCACCGATGATGATGTTCCTATCCCAGTAAAGACACCGGCACAACATGGGTGTTTGAGGTTCGTCACTCACGTATAGATGTGGCGCAGGGGTTTGAGCTACAGCCCAGGCACCCTGAGGCTGTGGGTTCAAATCCCTCACTGCTCCTTCTGACCCTGGGCAAGTCACTTAATCCCCTCATTGCCCCAGGTACCCTAGATAGAGTTTGAGCCCACCGGGACAGATAGGGAAATACGATAAAGTATCTGAATGTAAACCAGTTAGGATATTGTAGGGTATGAAATAATATATCTTGCCTCAGTTTTGAAAGTGGCCCTTTTTATATTGTACATAATCTGGCCCAGAAAATGCAAAGAAGCTGTCAAGCAGAAGCTTTTATTCTTTTCTTAAATATAAAAATACTGTGATCACCTAGCGCTGACCTAAATCCAATATTCTGAGTTCTCTGGCATGGGTGGGAGTCTTCATCTGTTTCCTTCCAACCTCTTTCTACTTGCAAGTAGACGCTCCCTCCCTTTTCTGGGCAATACGACAGATCCTATCAACTCTGCCCTCGACTCCCACTTTCCTCCCGTGTAAATAAACAAAACATTTTAGAAGATGGAAAACTCCTGTATGTTGCATGATACTCATTCACAAATCCATACAGGCATAAAATAAATATTTTTAATGGTGGTTTGTCATGTTTTTGACCTGAGGCAATGGTGATCTATCAGAAGCTCTCCATCCATTCATCTCAAATACCACCTCTCTTATTTTCACAACACTTACATCGCTTTTTGAAATAATGATAAACCTATTTATACATCACAGTTATATTGTTATATTCTGCATAGGGATACATTTCATAAAGCGACAGTTTTGGTTCTATGCTTAAAATGTAAATTGGAGGGTTAGGAGCAGAGCAGCTTGAGCCTAAACTTTCAATTCAGTCGCATCAGGAGCCGAGAGTGTTAAATCATATCCCTAACAGATGCCAAGTAATAATAATAATAATAATAATACCCCTGTACGACTGCAAAGATGAGGGGGGAAAGGTGTAAAAGCTACTTTATACCTGCAGACAGACTGCAAAAGTTGAGCAAGCAGCTGGTGCTGTAGCGGCTTTGATGGAGACGGTGATGGCGCCAACTGAAACATGTGGTGCTGATCGGATTTCACTTTCGCTGAAAAAAAAAAAATGAAATCAAATGTGGGCATGGTGATAAACCAGCTGGACAGACCCCTCTCTGAGAATAGTTGGGGAGGTGGATCAGTCGATAGAGATTAGGCAGCCCCAGAAGGAGTGTGAGTTTGATTGGAAGGAGCTGCACGTCAAAACTGATGATCTGGAAAGCAGAACATTTGGGAGATCTCGGATAAAGTAAATATCTACCTTTATCCTCCGAGTGGCATCAGGGAATGGCGTCAATCATGAAGTACCAATAGAGAGAGCATATTGGGTGCTGGGCCCCCATTAGAGTGGGTGGGCTTTGTGAAATGGTGGTGAAACTACTGAAGTTCCAGAGCAAAGAGTAGATTTTCAATAAAGCAAGTAAGGCCTTGGAATTGTCCTTGGGGGCAAGTCCTTTGCAGTATTTAATGATATATCTGCCTTTACATAAAACGTGCTACCAGTGCCTCTATCCTTTTGCCAAAAGAGTTTTCTTTCAGTGGCACCACTTTCTGTAGTAAAATCTGGTTGTTTTCAGTTGCGGTTGCTGAGAAGATTAAAACTGATGATGTTGATATTTGATTTTCGCATTGTGGTGCAGGCAGTAGTCATTTCGAAATTAGACTATTGTAATGCCCTTTATCTCGGGATTATAACCATACAATGAAAAGCTCTACAGATGATTCAAAATGCTGCTGCACGGTTGATTTGTGGTCTGAGAAAATTTGACCATATAACACCGTGGTTGAAAAAACTTCAGTGGCTGCCTGTCCAATCACATATGAATGTGCAGGAGACTTTGGAATAAACTCCACTACAGAGTAGGAGACTAAACTCCAAGGGGTTTTCAAATAATGTCCAATAAATTCTCACTAGAAAAATCCCTATTTAAATACATATAAGACAAAAATTCTAAGTGAATGATAGTGCTCATAGAAACATGATGGCAGATAAAGGCCAAATGGCCCATCCGCAGCATCCACTATCTCCTCCTCTCCCTATTGGCTAAGGCTCTTAACATTTGCATCTCCTCTTCTTATAGGCTAAGGTTCTTTACACCTGCATTGTGAGGTCACAGAGCTTTATGGTTATAGAAACATGATGGCAAATAAAGGCCAAATAGCCCATCCGCAGCATCCACTATCTCCTCCTCTCCCTATTGGCTAAGGCTCTTAACATTTGCATCTCCTCTTCTTATAGGCTAAGGCTCTTTACACCTGCATTGTGAGGTCACAGAGCTTTATGGTTATAGAAACATGATGGCAAATAAAGGCCAAATAGCCCATCCGCAGCATCCACTATCTCCTCCTCTCCCTATTGGCTAAGGCTCTTAACATTTGCATCTCCTCTTCTTATAGGCTAAGGCTCTTTACACCTGCATTGTGAGGTCACAGAGCTTTATGGTTATAGAAACATGATGGCAAATAAAGGCCAAATAGCCCATCCGCAGCATCCACTATCTCCTCCTCTCCCTATTGGCTAAGGCTCTTAACATTTGCATCTCCTCTTCCTATAGGCTAAGGCTCTTAACACCTGCATTGTGAGGTCATAGAGCTGCCCATCTGCAGTAACCATTATCTCTTCCTCTCTCCGTGAGATCCCACCTGCCTATCCCAGGCCCTCTTGAATTCAGACACAGTCTCTGTCTCCACCACCTCTTCCGGGAGACTGTTCCATGCATCTACCACCTTTTCTATAAAATAGTATTTCCTTAGATTACTCCGGAGCCTATCACCTCATAACCTCATCCTATTCCCTCTCATTGCAGAGTTTCCTTTCAAATGAAAGAGACTTGACTCATACGCATTTATATTACATAGGTATTTAAACGTCTCATTAACACCATTTAGCGCCGATTCACTGTTGCCAGTGCTAAATGGTGTTAATGAGACTGAGCATTATCATTCACTTAGAAATGTTGTCTTATATGTATTTAAATAGGGATTTTTCCAGTGAGACTTTGTAATAAACCATGTTGGGTTATCCCTACTGTTACAGGCCTACAGGTCATTGACATTTTTGATTTTCACAACAGCAAACTTAGAAAAACCAGTTGTGCTGGGTTCAAGTTACATTTTACGAGGATACCTGGATAATTCCTAAGCTTCTAGATCAAACTTGAATTCTCCAGTGATACCAGGCAAATCTTTGCGATATGTGCCATGTATAATAATAATAAGTAGTGCAATAGTAAAAGAAGATTGGGGCCGATATCCAGACCAAGGGAGTTTAGTGCTGTTTCCAGTGACCATCATTGAATAGCTGGTCTCTGGCCAGCTCAAACTTAGGGCTTCTTTTACTAAACCGCAGAGGAGCTTCTTACTGCAGGTCGTGGAGGTAAATGCTCCAATGCTCATTCAATTCCAACTATTTAAAGCCATAAACGGAGATAGCCCAGCCTACCTAGACAACCGCCTAATCCAAATTACCTCAACCAGACACAGGAGTACGCACAAACCGTTCACACATCCCCCAATCAGAGACGTCAAACGAAAAAAAACTGTACGACGGCCTTCTAGCCACTCAAGCAGCAAAACTAGACGACCAACTCTCCAGTTTACTGATAACGACTCCAAACTACAAATCGTTCAGAAAAGAAATAAAAACCATCCTATTCAAGACATCCTTGAAGACAAACTAACACCGCAAGACTCGTCCCAACTCTCTGAAGCAACTCGCTCTACTCTTCAATTCCTCTGGAAATGGCCAGATAACTTCTTTTGTAATCCGCCTTGAACCACAAGTTATTGGTGGAATAGAAATCACTAATGTAATGTAACGTTGCGTTTGAGCATTTACCTCGCTGGCCCACGATAAGAAGATCTTCTGCGGTTTAATAAAACCTGTGTCAATTTTAAGCACTAACTGGCTAAGTTTATAGTGTCCAAAGATAGACCAGTTATTTAAGCAGCCTGATTTGACCGCTAAACATAGTCGACTGGTGATTTAAATGTCATAGATAGCCAGCTAAGACACGTGACATAGTCGGCTATCTGCTAAGTGCTAATATTCAGCGACCATCTCACGCTAAATACGAGTGCTTAGCTGGCTTAATGCTATTTAACCGACCAGAAGCCGATCCTGGCCGCTAAATATCAGGCAGATGATAATTATTTGCCTATGTTATCTTTGGGTTCCTTTTCTCTGCTTATATAACATATACATACAATGCTTATTATCTTTTTCTGAGCTTCCTTTCCTCTATTTGTCTGTTACTTTGCAGTCTCCTTTGGCTCTGGAGCCTGATAGACCGCAATATTTTTTTAAAAATAACTTCTCTATGCCTCTGAGACAAATCAGTGCTTCTGTGCTGTCTCTTGGAGCCTTATCTTAATCTTTGGGAAAAAAAAATTTCCAGCTTTTATACTTTTAGCAGTTCAGCAAAATACATTTGTGAAGTAGCAGTTTGCAATTATCTTCTGTCTCTGAATGGAGATGAAAAATGGTGCATTGCTGATTCCTTGCTTCAGTTTCCTACCGATCTGCTGACATCATCAGTCATGGGATTTGAGAGAAGGGAAGTTGGGATAGGCCTTTTTACCTGCTTGTTAATGCTTGTGCTATGCTTCGGCCTTCTTTTCCTTCTCCTGCTCCTAGAGGTTGTGTTGTGATAATGCCCAAAAATGAAAGAAGATTAAGGGCTCCTTTTACTAAGATGCGGTAGCGTTTTTAGCGCGCGCTACGTGGAAAAACTAACGCCAGCTCTATGGAGGCGTTAGCGCAGCTTAGTAAAAAGGACCCCTAAGTTTATTTCACCACTTTAGTCATTCATTTTGTTTAAAGGTCTGTGACCTCAAAATGCCCTCATCTGTCATGTTTTTCATATTTCTATTAGCAAGCACCTGCATTTTTGAAAGGCATTTCCAAGTGTGTTGGAGGCTCACTTGGCCAGCTTTTGAATGGGGTTTAAAATTGCCTCACACAATATTTTTTTTTTCCTCAGACAAACTTTGCTCTCACCCATCTTTTTCTTCTACCAGTGGCATTGATGGTGTTACCATGCACTAACACCACACAGTGGAGTAGCCACAGGTGGGCCCAGGTGGGCACAGGTCCACTCATTTAGAGCTCAGGCCCACCCAGCACCAGCAAAGCTAGTTTGTGGCTCGCGCAGATCCCCAGCCCTGTCAGATGAAGACTCCTGGCAATCTGGCATCTCTTAATTTCCTCCCTTAACTCCCTAATACCTTTTAAACCCTTCAGTGGTGGGCTGACAATAAGCAGCGACTCATACTATCAGTTCATACTGGTCTTCCCCCCTCCTTCCTCTTCCGTCATGTTTCTTTTTGTAAAATGTCTATTATTTGTCAAGTTTGTTTTCTCTTAAATGTTTAATATTCCCCATTTTTATGTACTTCGCTTAGAAATTTATTTTGTGAGCATTTTAATCAAATTTTAAATAAACTTGAAACTTGTGTTGAGCCTTCCCTCTGGCACAACTTCCTGTTTGTAGGACCAGGAAGTTGCATCAGAGGGAAGGCTCAGGGCTGGTGTGAGAAATTAGTGAGAGTCGCTGCTCACTGCTGGCCCAGCAGTGAAGGATTTAAAATGTACTGGGGGGTTGGGGAAGTGAAGTTGAGATGTTTGATAGCCTGGGATAAGGAGATACCGGGCAAAGGGCAGGTTCCTTTACCCAACCACTTGGGACTCAAGCCCACCCAACATTGGGTGTCTGGTTATTCCCCTTCTGCAAACTAAAATCTAGCCCTACAATTGCAGAATGGTTAATAAAATTGTATCCAGGCTAAAATGTTTGAAATGAAATTTTCAACTAAATTCTAGACAGAGAAACATTTTTAAAAATAAATCTTATCAAAATGTTTACAGTGGAGATAAGCAATGTGATATTAACCTTAGTATAGCTGAAGTAGAGGATCCTGATGGGGACGGGTGGGGACGGAGAGGATCCTGGCAGGGACGGGTGGGGACGGAAAGGATCCTGGTGGGGACGGGCGGGGATGGGTGAGATTTCTGTCCCCTCGCAACTCTCTAAGCTGAAGTTTGAAATGAACATTCTTTAAACTCTGCCAAAGTCAGCAGCAACAATTTGTCTGATTTCGGTTTTTGCTTCGCTACTGTTTTGTGAAATCTGTTGATTTCATCAGAAATCTGTGACAGATCCGTTACAAATGCTCTGTGGATTTTGCGAGCATATGGTGCAGGATCTAATTAGATGGAGCTGCAGGCTTTGCAAAAAAAAACAACAACATATCTAATTGGTTGAGAGCTTAAAAAATGTTTGATCATTTCTAGAAGCATATATTTCTCACACACATAGGGCTCCTTTTATTAACGCCCAGAATCGCCGCGTGCGCTAGACCTTAACGCCTGCATTGAGCTGGCATTCATTCTAGAAGCGTAGCGCATGGTAATTTCCTACGTGCGCTAAAACACTAGCGCACCTTAGGGCTCCTTTTACAAAGGTGCGCTAGCGTTTTTAACGCATGCGCCGGATTAGCACACGCTATAGCGCCCGCTAGCTGAAAATCTACCGCCTGCTCAAAAGGAGGCAGTAAAGGCTAGCGCACGTGGTAATTTAGCGCGTGCTATTCCATGCGTTTAGGCCCTAGGGCGGCTTTGTAAAAGGAGCCCTTAGTAAAAGGAGCCCTTAGATAACATAATTGTATAATATTATGAAAGAAATGCTGATTTATTTATTTATTGAGATTTATTAATCGAGATTTATTAATGATTATTAAAAGAATCATTTCTGTGCTTAGCGTGATGGTATTACCTGTTTAATATCATTTGGTTACATTCAACAGGATTTTTTGAAATCAAAACAAAAAGAAAATGCAAGGCTGTTATCTTCCTTCCATAACACTGGCTCCCCTGAAACATTGTCTAAATTTGTAAAGGTTGACATTACACTACTGTGCTCTTTCTGAACAGTATACTGTATGTCGTTCTTTGTGTTAAAAGAATGGAAGGGGTTGCTATAGCAACTCTGTCTGTTTCTACCAACGAATAATAGTAAATAGTCACATATATTTTTTAAATCCCACAAAATTGGCCACCATTCAGCCTCTCTATATGAAAATGATACCTTACTCGATTTTGAAATATCATAATTTCTACAATTTTGCCCATACTCAAAAAAGAACAGTTCTTTTCTTCAGAGTAGAGGGGGGGTGGTAAGCATGGTCTTTGGGACATACCCAACCAATCAGTTTCTCTGAATTTTTACAATGAATATTCATGAAATAAGTATACCGCATTTTTCGTTCCATAAGATGCACTCCTCCCCCCAAAAAAAGTGGGTGGAAATGTCTGTGCATCTTATGGAGCGAATATTGCCTTTTTAAATCCAGGTGGTCCGGCGGTGTATCGGCAGAAACGAGCTTTCCGCGTTCCTGCCTGGGCCTGAGCCGCTCCCTGAATGGCTGCTGTCAGTTCTTGCAGGAAATACCACAACGATGTTTATTCTTAGACGGGCGGAAGGGGGTACAAACATGGAAATACTACAACGATGTTTATTCTTAGACAGGGAGGGTGTTATAACATGGAATACCACAACGAGGGGGAGGGAGGTGGGACAGGGTACACCATTTGTTTCAGAATTTTTTTTCTTGGTTTTCCCTCCTCTATACCTAGGTGCATCTTATGGTCAGGTGCGTCTTATAGAGCGAAAAATACGGTACATTACTAAGGTTACCAGATTTGTTCATGAAAAAAGAGGACATATGGTCCTGCTCTGCCCTGCTCTGCTCTACCCCAGACCCGCCCCCACACAAACCTTATCTCTGCTCCTTCCACAAGTCTGGGCCACATCTGGAGAGCCTCTGAGCATGCGCAGATGAGATGTGATGATATCACATATGTACGCGAATGAGTGTCGCATGCTTGGAGGCCTTCCAGACACAGCCCCATGCACAGGGCTTTCCAAAACCTGGAAAAACTGCCAGGTTTTGAAAATCCGTCCATATATCCAGACCGTCCTCTAAAAAGAGGACATGTCTGGATTTTCCCAGATGTCTGGTAACCCTATACATTTCCTCCAGGTGAGTGTGCACACGGGCAGAGACTGGGTGGAACACGGGTGGGGTGCATGATTAAGCACATCTGGGTCGTTAGAGCCCTTTAACATACGTCAAGGGGCAAATAACATATCTTGATACTGTCCCTTAGTTTGCCCGATTTACATCTTGTTATAGGCTGGTTGATTTCTAAGATCTGCACTTATCTCTCGCTTTCATAAATCCTTTTTCTGTTCTTTTGCCTGCATCACATCCTCTGGAGGACATTCCATGCATTCATCACCCTCTTTGTGAAAAATTATTTTCCCATGCGAGAGCTCATTCTGTTCCTTTAGAACCCCTTATCGCAAGCTCGGCTACTAGAAGCGAGATCAATCAGATCCATTCATTCCTATCATGCTCGTGTGATTTTAAATCGGTCCACATTTTCTAACTCCTGTCCAAAAGACATTTTTGATTGCCTTCCAATTAAGAAAGGACTCTAAACTGAGGGGAAGTTCAGAGAGAGTGTGAGACAGACAATCATCGCAGTTTCAAGGAGGACAACTAAGGGGAGAAAGAGAGTGCAGGCAGTCCCTGGGTTAAGAACAAGTTACATTTTTAAAGCTGTTCTTAAGTCGGATCTGTATGTAAGTCAGAACTTGTAGATTGTAAGATTTTTGCTGCTTACCTCTACTTCCAGCTGACAAAAGGGCCAACTGATCCTACCAGGGTTCCCTCTAAGATACAGCACGCATGACCACACACTGTTCTTAATGTGGCCAAGCATCATTCCTGAATCTGCTACAGGTGAAGTATAGGAGTCTGTGCCACTGGAAATACAGCTCAGTGAAATCAAATGACGCCACAACCACATTTTTAAGTAGCAACATTCCAGAGCTGGTATTGTGATGTCATAATGCCTCATTCCGCCAATGCCTAAGAGCCAAATTCATCAGTGATGTCACAAAGGCTTTATTATTCCTATACAGGCAGTCCCCGGGTTAAGAACGAGTTACGTTTCTAAAGCTGTTCTTAAGTCGGATCTGTATGTAACTCAGAACTTGTAGATTGTAAGATTTTTGCTGCTTACTTCTGCTTCCAGCTGACAAAAGGGCCAACTGTCCCTACCAGGGTTCCCTCTAAGATACAGCACGCACAACAACACACTGTTCTTCACGTGGCCATGCGTCATTCCTGAATCTGCTACAGGAGAAGTGTAGGAGATTAGGCCACTGGAAATACAGCTCAGTGAAATCAAATGAAGCCACAACTGCGTTCTTAAGTACGAGTCGCACTTAAGTCAGGCATCTGTAAGTCGGGGACTGCATTACCAAGCAGAAACAACACAGCGTTATTTTTTTTAAGTATTTTATTGTTTGCAAACAGCAGTATTTTTGTTTAAAAAAAAATGTTATTCTTAGTGCATGCTTCTGTTGATCTCCCTAGTGATGTATGAAGATTGCTGAGCTGTATTGGTGGGTGTTACTGAGAGCCAAAGGAATTTAACTGATTAGGGCTGCTTACCACATTCGCTTGGTTATTTTTTTCTTGTAAAGGAACCATTTCATCTCTTTCATGGTGGAACTTTTTACCAGAGAATCTAGGTACCGTATTTTCATGCATATAACGCGCACACGTGTACAACGCGCACACAGGTATAGCATGCGAGAACAAGGAATTTATGTAAGAAAATTTTGGTATAGCGCACATGCTCCTGTAATGCCTATTCTATTGTGATGCGGTGTTTTCTGTCTTGCTGGCGCCCTCCTCCATCTTCCTGTATCGTTCGCTGAAAGCCGCGGGCAGCAGATCCTATATGCCTCTTGCGGCTGACCCAGAAGTGTTCCTCTGACGTCACGACGTCAGATGGAACGCTTCCCAGCCGCAGGAGGCGCATGGAAGCCGCTGCTGCGGCTTTCAGCGAATGCTGCAGGAAGATGGAGGGGGGCGCCAGCAAAACAGAAAACAATTGTATAACGCGCTCACTCATATAACGCGCATGGTTATGCTCGGTTTGTAAAATCGTATATAGCGCGCGTGTTATATGCGTGAAAATACGGTAATTATAAAATTGTCTTTCGTGCAGTTAGCAGGTAAGCAAAGACTTGATGTAGAGTTCTTTCTTTGGTCTCTCTATTTCCCTTCACTGTAGGTTAAAGGTCTGTAGAGTGGGGGAGTGGGGGGGGGGAACGATCTTGTTTTACGCCTGCCTCTCTGCGAGAATTGTGCTTGCAAAGCCTCCGAATCAGCCTATGACAAAATACTGCCCCGGAATTAAATGTGGATTACTCTGCATGTGCTCAAACTTAATCCTGGCATTGACTTTACAGCTCCATTCACTTGTCTCTAATCAAGCCTTCTTTACTCCTGGAACAGCTATTTGGGGAGCGGAACTACCTCCGTGGGTGGGATTCCTTATTACAGGATTAATGTGGAGCTGGCTCCACACGTTACTTCGATTAATAACACAAGGGGCGGTGCGTCTATTCTGAATTTGCATTCATTACTGGGCTTGAGGACTATATGAAAAGAGCATCTGAAGAGCTCTGTAGTCTACTTAGGCCCCTGATCGACCATGTTGTTTCACTGCCAAATGCAATGTTTCAGATGTTTTTTGTCCCATGAGAGAAAGAGTTCCAATGGGTTTTCTGGAATAACAACCTAAGAGCTTATTGTAATAGCCTAAATGTCAGAAAAAAAGTGAAAATGGATCCTATTTCTCTTTGATCTTCAGATTCAGAACTATATTCTCAAAGGGTTGCGGTAAAAACCGATGGGCCGCTGTCACAGCCGTTATTGTGACGATTTCAAAAAGGCGCGGCATTCTCAAAAAAACACGCATGCCAATGAGGTTGGCGGAGGGTAGCGAAGGTTCACAAAATTTACTTGAGATAAGTCATTGGTGATAGTGATTGGCACATGCGCAGAATACACCACGAAAGAGGCGTAAATGTGCGCTTGTGCCAGGAAAAGCAACGCTGTAAGCGGTGTGTCAATCACAGCCATGCTAGAGCTATCGGATGAAGCGAAGGGAGGAAGGAAGGATGCAATGTTGGCTTTCAACAAGCGCCCATAAGACATGCCTTTTCTCCCCCCCAAAACTGCTATAATTCATGCAAATCTTGTAATTTGTTTTTAATGTCAAATTTTATCATGAACCACAGCCAGAAGCACATAAGACACAGCTATAATACAAGCGCGCAAGAAACGTGCTTTTGTCCACCTTCTTGCCCCCCCCCCCAAAAAAAGACTATAATTTATGTGAATCATGTAGTTTTTTTTTTGGGGGGGGGAGGGTTTTCATGAGCCACAGTCAAAACACACGCCAGATATGCACTTCTCACAATACCGGCACCCCCGGACCAATCACTGATTTTTGATCGCCAAAAGCTGATGCCGCGCTTGGAGAGTTTCTCGGCAATGCTGAAGAACCCACCGGCGATGTTGACGAATATCGACGAGCCCATTTGCATGGCAGAATCGGAGACCGCTCGGAAAAGACCACGGTCAGCCATTTTAATAATTTCCGCCCCTAAAATACACGTGCGCTAAACCGGCTCGAGCCGGTTTAAGTGATCGCATTAAAGGCAGCCTTAAATGTTTGGAGAATCTGGCCCTTGGTCCGGTGAGTATGAAGTTGTCGGGGCACTGGGAGGATACGTTGGCTGTAAACTATAAGGCAGTAAGCAGTAATTTGCATGGATTAGCGTTGTTAACATTTATCATTTGCTGGGTTTTTAAAGAACTCCCAAATTCTTGATAAAAGCATTCTCTTTGTAGTGAAGGATTGATGGCGGGAGTGAAGGAATCTGATGAATTTAGAGCCGTAGATGAGAGACAGCAAAGCTAGCCAGATCTAAACTGAGATACCATTAGTGCTTCTCATAAATCAAACCCTGTTTATGGCGAGGATACAGTTGAATTACCATCTGGACTTTTTAACCTCAACATTTATTTCCGAAACCGTCTCTAATATTGAGAGGGGACTTAACCCTTCCTTTCATCTCCTGGAACGCCGACTCAGGGCCAGCAAAATAAGCAATCTCGTTTTGATCTAAAATGTCCCCAGAAACCACGAGAGTGACAAGATTCTAGTATTGTGTGTGTGAAAGAAAAGCCATAAAACGGACACATGAAGCTTCATTTTGCATAGCATGGGGGGGGGGAGGGGGAGAGAGAGAATTGTCCACGTCGGCTTCAGTGCTCTCTCTGACATCAATTCCTAGGCGCGGGTCCTGGAAGTGACGTCGGAGAGGGCGCCAAAGTCGAAGCAGGCGGCAAGTTCATGGCTGCTCGTGCCAGGGGAAGGGAAGGGCGTGTGCATGGCATGGGGAGGAGTGGGAAGGGGGCAGAAAGAAGGAGGGTGCCAGTGCCCCGAAGCAGACCACGCCCGATCAGACACCCCCCCCCCCGCACCCCCTTTACTGCACCACTGGTTTACTCAGTATTTTTATAAATGGTTCTGCTGAGTTTGTAGCTTTTTGTAAAATATGTACAGTGGAAATATTGATTATATTAAAAAAAAAAGAGGGGGGAGGTTGAGGGGGTTTCTGGTGAGGGGTTTGGTTTCTATGGGTCTTCGTGAAAGATTGATGCGAAAGACCTGATTGTTTCTGCCATTCCTCTTGTTAGTGGTTGTTGCTTTGATGTGGCTTGTATTTGTATATTTGAAAAATTTAATAAAAACTATTTTTAAAAAAGTACATGAAAATAAGTGCCAGTGTGGAAATCTTGAAATAATAATAATTAGTATAAATATGGCTTCCTTAGGGGCCCTTTTCTAAAATTCATTCGCATTTCATGTGATAACTGCTAATCTAATGTGCCATTTTGTGAGGCATTTTCATTTTCTTAAAAATTCAGGTTGATTGTTAATATTGTCATTAGCGCAAGGTACTGCTAAAAGTTAACCCAGGAGCACTTAGGGCCAGATTCTATAAACGGCGCAGAGCGGTGCAGTTGTTAATTTAAAAAAAAAAAAAAAAATGATTGCCATTTATAGAATCACATCTAACAGCGCCTAAGAGGACTTAAGAAGCGCCGTCTCCGGATCAGACCTTCGGTCTATCTAGTCTGGCGATCCGTACATGCGGAGGCCCAGCCAGGTGTACACCTGACGTAATTTTTACTCAAAAAGTATACAAGCTGAATATCCAAAAAAATCAAAAAAATAACCAACAAATATTCAGAATAAAGCTGCTAATAGTGGAAGGAAAGAGGCTGAAAGGCAAGTAACTAACATGGAGAAAAAGACCTCAGTGTTTCAAGGAAACAACCAAGAAACTATATGTTCAGTTATAAACTGCCATACAAAACACATCCCAGATCAAAAAACTCCATGGAAAAGATTCATAAAGATAGAGTTTAAAATACACAAGTTAAACTGCAAAAAAACAGCAAAAAAACTGTAAAAACTTGCACTTATCTTCCATTCATCTCCCACAAGCAGTGGAAATAAATATCCGTTGCTCCAATACGGAACCAGACACACTTTTCAAAGAATGAACTCAGTATTCCCCACAGGCCCTGTTTCGCCAAGTGGCTGCGTCAGGGGAATATCTTTAGAAAGAGAGCAACTGCTTCAAAAAATCTTCCACAGGAATTTTTACTCACCCATATCCTTCTATGCCTCTCGTAAATAGATGTGCGTCTAGTTTGCTTTTGAATCCTAGGACGGTCGATTCCGCAATAGCCTCCGACGGCATTATTAGGTGTCCTAGACATAGGTTCCACTCCATTAAGCCAGCTTTTCACTCGCTTAATTTGGCGGCACCTATGTCAGATGCTTAACGATGCCTAACTCAACCATGTCTATTCTCCACCCATAACCACTACTACTATCTATCACTTCTAGATCACCAATCTAGATGTTCTTGATCATATAAATCTTTCGTCCAAGGCCCAGTTAAAAGCCCACCTCTTCGAGAGAGATGTCATGGATGTTGGGGGAGGGTGCCGGCAGGAAGGAGTGGGCATCCCTCCTGCCAGGGATGTTGGGGGGGTGCTGGCAAGAGAGAGTGGGCATCCTGCCTGCCGGGGATTGTTTAGGGGTTTGTGGTAGGAGGGTTTGGGCACGCCTCCTGCCAGCCAACTTGTTCCCTGTCGCGGCTGCAGATATTCAGCTGATGCAGCAAGGAGATATCTTTGCTGCGATCAGTTTAGCAGCCGCGTCTGTTTGAAATGTAGGCCGCTTAGGCTCACCTAAGGCCACTTCCGGGCAAAATCACGCTCATGCCCAGCCTTGGGCGAGCTTAAGCGCCCCTAGGCACCTCCCTGCACCCGTGACAGATGCCTACAATGTTGGGGTTATTTTTAAACGTGCATCCCAAATGGCTGGTTGGACAACGGTAGGATGCCTTCCTCCGCTTACAATCAGGGCGCCATTTATAGAATATGGCCCTTAGTATTTATCAGTTTATTGGGTCCAAATGCCATTATAGAATTAGCGCTCAGCATCTAACTCCCAGTTTCATTGACAAACTCCTCATTCCACATACTCCTTCCCGTACGCTACGCTCCACGTCTCAAAATTTATTGACAGTACCATCATTGAAAATAATTAATACACATCGTAACACATCACTCACTGTCACAGCCCCCACTATATGGAACTCGCTTCCCGCCTTCTTAAGAGAGGGAAAAAAACACAGATAAATTCAAGGGATCTCTAAAGTGTTTCCTCTTTAAAGACGCCTTCAATTCCTAAATTCGACCTCTTGCTCATTAATCCTCTCTCTCCTTTCCATCATGTCTTCCCCCTCCACTCGTATCATTCTCATTTGATTACTTTCCTTTTTAAATTGTGTTTCTCCCTCTTTCCCTTATGTTCCAGTATGAGATTCGTGTTTCATGTCCTCTGTTATGTTTTTAAAGATTACTTGATTCCCCCGTATTATTGTAGATCGCTTAGAATTCTATGTAAAGCGAGCAAACAAATTTTTAATAAACTTGAAACCTGAAACCCCAGTTATAGAATTGCCCCTGTGCGTAGTGGCCTAGTACAGAAGTGGCCTAGTGGTTAGAGTGGTTGTGAGTTTGATCCCCACTGCATCTCCTTGTGAGTCTGGGCAAGTCGCTTAACACTTCCTCACCTCGGGTCTAAAACTTTCGAAAAATAAGAGAACAAGAGGGCATTCGGAAAAGTTGAAAGGGGACAGATTCAAAACAAATGCTAGGAAGTTCTTCTTTACCCAACGTGTGGTGGACACCTGGAATGCGCTTCCAGAGGACGTTATAGGGCAGAGTACGGTACTGGGGTTCAAGAAAGGATTGGACAAATTTCTACTGGAAATGGGGATAGAGGGGTATAGATAGAAGATTACTGCACAGGTCCTGGACCTGTTGGGCCGCCGCGTGAGCGGACTGCTGGGCACGATGGACCTCGGGTCTGACCCAGCAGAGGCATTTCTTATGTTCTTATGTTCTTAAGCCTCTTTGATTGCGTAACATAAGAACATAAGAAATGCCTGCACCGGATCAGACCTTGGGCGATCCGCACACGCGGAGGCCCAGCCAGTCCTACCCTGGCGAATACCTTAGTTAATCGTATCCCTCAATGTGTCTTTAGAGAAGATGTACATCCAACTTACCCTTAAATCCTTGAATGGTGGTTTCCTCCACAACCTCTTCCGGGAGAGCGTTCCAGGCGTTCACCGCTAGCTGTGTGAAGCAGAACTTTCTGACATTTGTCCTGGCCCTGTCCCCCCCAGCTTCAGTCCATGACCTCTTGTCCTAGTCACCTTTGACACTGTGAATAAAGTTGTTCCCTGCTCTATTTTGTCGAATCCTTTCAGTATTTTAAAAGTCTCTATCAGATCCCCTCGCAGTCTCCTCTTCTCGAGGGTGACTAATCCTAGTTTTCTGAGAAAAAGCAGTCTATTAAGTCTCCACCCCCATTATATTTTGGGGCTGCATGGTGTACTATGAAGAGTTTAGTTTCACTTAGTTTATCATCATTTCTAGCCCACCTGTATCCAATGCGGGTTCCAAAATGTACATGCATGATACAACAAATAAACGTACATACACACAATTAACAAAATAACTTACTTCATGGTACAGAGAATGATTTCAGTGTTTATGGTCCAGAAACGACACCTGATGGCCTTTCAGCACATTGCATTTAGGAATCTGTAGGCCACCAGTGCATTCTTTAAGAGAATCGGATCTGCATAATCCACGCATCATGGGTAGGGTTACCAGATTTTCCGTTTAGAAAATCCGGACCCCCCCTAGACCCGCCTCCAGGCCTGCCCAGTTTCATCCATCCCCGCCCTAGTCCCACCTTGCCCCTGCCGCCTGCTCTCATTGGACAGGAGCTCATCCGCGCATGCGTGGATGCGACAGGTGTGCGTGACGTCATCGCGATGCGCTCCTCCCCGACAGTGATTTGTTCCAAGCTTTTCAAAAGCCGGACAAAGTGCCGGATTGGGGAGATCCGGACGTCCGGTATCCCTAATCATGGGGACAGTGTCAGTATTAATTCAGATTGCTCTCAAAGACCTTGAGCCTGGGAGAGTCATAGGGATGTTAAATGATAATTTGGAATGTCTTTTCTTTGAATTCACACGGGGTTTTCTATCAGTTTTTGGGGAAGTTTTTCTTCAGGACCTAAGATTGCACCTATTCTTTGCCAAGAAGCTCTCGTTCATTACTGCTTATTTGTGGTTATTTCCTCCAGGGAAGGCCCTCCCCTCTCTTTCCTGAACTTTCCTAAACTCCAAAGATCCAAGCTTTTGTTTAAGCGATCGCCTGCTTTCCGTTTCTACACGCGTGCATCAGATTATCTGCTAAAGGTCTCAACCTACTTCCCTTGACTTTGGACACAGGAAGAGGAAATGAGCATCTGTGAACTTAGTGGAGCTGATTTTTGCCGTCGGAGGGTCTCAAGGGGACAAACGCAGAATTTTTTCAAGAGCTAACAGAGTCACTTTTGCAAGGAGAGAGAGAGAGGATTTCAGAATTTGTCAAGTTTTGTGCCAGAAACCATTTTTCATAACAGCTGACACAATAAGTTAAGCAACAATAGAGAAACCTGGGGGGGGGAAGGAGGAGGTGTATCTATTACTGTTGAAAGGATACATGTATATTGATATACACTTCCCCCTCCCCATTCGCGATTTCACATAATCGCAATATTTTTCTGGGGAGGGGGAAAATAAAAAAGCCCATATTTTTTACCTCCCTGCCGCCTTCCCAGCCTTACCTGGTGGTCTTTCGGGGCAGGAGCGATCTTCCTACGCCATTAGGGAATAGCTGTAGGGAGTTTCCGTCATAGTCTAAAGAGACTACGGGAACTCACAGCAGCCATTTCCTCATGGCGATCTGCACGGGGCAGGAGCGTAGGAAGATCGCTCCTGCCCCGAAAGCCCTCTAGACCAGTGATTCCCAACCCTGTCCTGGAGGAACATCAGGCCAATCGGGTTTTCAGGCTAGCCCTAATGAATATGCATGAGAGAGATTTGCATATGATGGAAGTGATAGGCATGCAAATTTGCTTCATGCATATTCATTAGGGCTAGCCTGAAAACCCAATTGGCCTGGTGTTCCTCCAGGACAGGGTTGGGAACCACTGCTCTAGACTACCAGGTAAGGCCGGGAAGGTGGCAGGGAGGTGGGGGTGGGTCAGAGCAGGATAATCGCTGTTTTTCGCCATTCGCGGTCTTGTTCTGCCCGTATTCCCCGCGAATAACAAGGGAGAAGTGTACAGTCAAACCTTGGATAGCGAGTAATTTGGAGTGCAAGACGAGCAAAACATTTTATTAAATTTTAACTTGATAAACAAACCTTGTCTTGCAGTACGAGCACATATATGCACGCCACGTCAAGTACGCACAATATACGCGAGTCGCATCGCATTTCTGAGCGCAAACTTGGGTAAACCCCTTAAATAGGCCAATACCTTTTGAGAATCTCGCACACTGCATGACTGTTGACCGAATATGGTAAAGTGCGCACAAGGGGGGGGGTTCCATCCCGAGATCGAGTTCAAGCGCGCACAACATACGCACATCTTACGCTGAGCACGGCTGAACGTAATAAAAGCATCACGCCCAATTCACCCGCCATTCAAGCGTGCTGTACAAGTACGCATATCTTTCGCACTGTATTTTGTATAGTACAGTATTTTGGCTTGTGGAACAAATCATCTGAGTTTCCATTTCCTATGGGGAAATTCGCTTTGATATGCGACTGCTTTGGATTACGAGCATGTTTCCGGAACGAATTATGCTCGCAAACCTAGGTATGACTGTATACCAAAATTCTGGTTAAGTGTGAGAGGAGCCGACAGGAGAGCAGGATGTCCAGCGCTGGGGTCCAGCCCTTCCGGCGAGTGTAGGTAGGTGCTGGGGATTCGCGCATGCGCACTCCTGCGGCCACAGACCTACTGATCATGGAAGCACGCCGATAGGAGTGCGCATGCGCGGCTAGCGTTTTATTATATAGGATTGCCATTATTCTTGTGTTGTTTGAACATGGATGGTCATGCTAAAAAGCCACTTTATTTAGAAAGCTTATATCCCACCTAAACTTAAGCGGATTACAAAATTATAATAAAAACATTAAATCCAACCTTAAGTTAGCAAGAGGGTGCCAAAGATATTTAGATAGAGCTATCTGAATGTTCAGCGAGGCCTATGCAGATAAGTCTATTGATGGATACATCCAGACTAATTGACCCTAACAAACTTTAGAGCCTTTTTCCTTGCCCATCTCTGACCAGCTCCAGCCTCCAGTTCTGCCTCTTTCCACGCATCAAATGCGTTGGCAGCAAGTTGGCTGATCAAATTTGCCCGTTCAGCAAGGGGGCAATTTAAACTTCCAAAGTTTGCACGGTGACCACTTACTGAACCCGAAAGTGAGAATCGCAACTCTGCAACTGTGTTTTCCTAGCTGTGAAATTCATCACAATTATTTATGATAAATGCGTATCCCTATTGAAATGACCCAACTGCTTGCGATCAGGATTTATCTTCATCCTCTTTTCTACCAACCCGACTGACATCGAGATTTAAATCATTCCACAAACGTTGATGAACTTTACTGGGGTGGAAGGTCAAAATGTGACCTTTTACTACAAAAAACCATCATCAAAGTTTGAGAACCTCAAGAGAAATTTTCTGAACTTTGATGACATTTCTGGGGGCTAAAGATCGACGTGCGACTCTGAGTCCCCAAAACATCAGCGTCTAGTCATATCCACGTTGGCAGGGATTTTCTTTGCAATTCTGACTGTTTAACAAACCAGAGTTTCTGTGACCAAGCAGATAAACTGCAGCTGTGTCTATTTTTAACACTAACCACCCTACTACGGTTTCCAGTAACCAAGAGTTTGAAATCAGGTTTGCAATCATGGCCATGTTTATGGCAGTGCCAAAATGGGTTTTTGTTGTTTTTTTTTTTAATGTGGTTAAACCTGTTTTTCCTACCTATGTCTACTAGGTTGTCAACTCAACCCTGCTCAACCAGACAAGCTGGTTCAGTTCAGGTTTTGCCTTGTTGGACTGCATGGAACAGTATTTTTTATGATTGAAAGCAGCAATTAGGATCTGCGTACTCATAACCTGGATTTGGCGCTAAGACCCTGAAGCAGTGGTTACCGGCCACAAACGATCATCGGCCTGGCCTGTTTGTGTTCAGTGGTTTTTACCATTAATCATTCTCGGCTATTTTTTGTTCCCACCCGCTAACATCAAACTTGTGCGAAAGTTTTTTTGCCTATGATGCTTTGGTGGAAGAGTGTGGGTCCACCTCTCCGTTTGGCTGAGGCTTTTCTTTCGCTTAAGTAATAAGCAAGCTTTCTTGGCTCATGCGGTGCTTTTGTTTTGGAGTGATATTTTTGAATTTTTGTGTTATAGAGATTCATACACAAAATAGGGCAAGAACAGGACTGGATCAAACAAGCCAGTTGATGGGATGAGTTGTCAACCTCAGCTTCCTTTGTGTATTGCAACAAAATAATGTATTAAGGGATCCCTTTTACAAAGCCGCAGTAGTGAGTCCTGCGTGGCAAAGGCGACTCAGCCCATTCAGTTCCTATGGGTTGTGATGCATTTGCCACGCCGGGATTTGCTACTGCAGCTTCTTAAAAGTGGCCCTAAGAAATTCATTAAATCCTCAAATAAAAAGTTTGGATAAAGAATTAAAAGAACAAAAGGAAGAAATAAAAGTTTTAAAGCAGGATATGTTACAATTTAAAACAGAGACACAAGATACAAATAAGGAGTTAATGTTATTAAAACAAAATCAAGATATGTTGGTAAAAGATAATATATTACTCAGGAAGAAGTTGGAAATGCAGGAGAATAATGGTCGAATAAATAATTTGAGATTTATAAATTTTCCAAAGATCCTGTCAACTTCTCCCAGAGAAATGGTGAAAAGATATTTTATGGAAATTTTGGAAATTCTTGAAAATTCCTTACCTCCTCTTACAAGAGTGTATTACTTACCTGCTAAGCCCCAATTCAAAGAAGAAAACATGGAGGAACCCCGGGAGAGGTCATTGGACATTTCAGCAATATTGGAACAATCAGATAGAGAGTTGGCGGTTCCAGCTACTCTCTTCTTGTCTGTGGCTTTGGCTCCAGACAAGGATTGGATATTAAAACTTTTCTTTAAAAATAGGTCTAAAGACTTCCTGGGGCAACATATTCAGATTTTCCCTGATGTCTCCAGAGAGACTCAAAAAAGAAGGAAAGAATTTTTAATTTTAAAACCTGGAGTGACTCAAATAGGGGGTAGTTTTTTCTTGAGATATCCATGTAAATGTGTAGTGAGATATTTATCATTGAAATATATATTTACAGAACCATCTCAATTGATTAGTTTTCTCTCAATGAAACGTCTTGAAAAAGGAATAACAACGTAATAACGCCTATGTGAAATTAGCTCCCTGCGCTTCAGTTAGACAAGGATTTTTCTTGCTTAATTAATTTGAAGTATATAAGTTCTGCTCTTAATAATGGATTCAATAATATTGAGGACTAGTGTGAGAACAGCTAGTTTGGTATTTTCTTGTAGCAATATTACGTTTGGAATTATAGTTTAATATGTAGTTTGATCTCACTTTTCTGTACAAGATGTATATGCTTGGTAATATTGTAAAATGTTATAAATAAAATAATAAAAAAAAAAAAAGTGGCCCTAAAAGAACTCAGCAGCCACAGCATAAAACAGCATGCTGAGGCTAGATTGATAACTGGAACGTCAAGATTTGAGCATATTACCCTATATCTCTGACAACTGCATTGGCTGCCAGTTGTATTTAGAATCCAGTATAAAGGGTGGGATTGGGGGCGGGGATGAGTGGAACTATGCGGGCCTTGGAGGCGGGTCTAGGGGTCTGGATTTTACTATAGTAAAATCTGGCAACCCTAAGCTGGTGGGAATCCCCAAGCTCCACCAGCTATAATCTCCTCTCTGCTGCCGCTTACCTTTAAGAGAGATGATCTTTGTTGGTAGTCAGCAGCATGACTGATCCACGCTGCTTGTGCTGGCCCCAGAACCTTCTTTCTGACATACTTCGCCTAGGCAGAATGAGGAAGTTGCCTCAGAAGGAAGACTGTGGGGCTGGTGCAAGCAGCATATATTATTCACACTGCTCGCTGCCAGCAAAGATCGGCTCTCTAAAAGGTGTGTAGCTATGGACTTGAGACGCCGAGTGGGTGGAGTGCTGGGGGGCGTGGCTTGAGACACCAGAGTACTTCGGGGGGGTGGCTAGATTACCCAAGCGAGATAAGGGTGGCCTGAGATACAGCAGTGCTGGGGGGCAGGAGCTGGATAGCTTGGGCGGGAGAGGGAGAGATCTGCCCACCCAACTTGGGTCCTGGCCCACCCACAATTGGGTGTTGGGCGACGCTCCTGCCCCAAAGATTTTAATTTGAATCATAGCGGAAATCAGAGCACCACCTTCTACCACAGAAATCTCTAGCAAAATATATATTTCCAACACTGCACTACTGTTCATTGGCCAAACTTGCTTTCCAGGAAGTCCCCTTGGACGATGCATTTAGAAGAGACATCAGTTAGTGGTTTTCTAAGGACAACGTGTGGGACTGGAACTGCTCGGGAGAGTCTGCTTTTCTCTACTGCAGAACAGATAACTGCATCTGGCAATTAGTCTTGAGGAAGACAGGGAAAATGAACTGCTTTGGCAGTTCCCACTTAAAACAAACTTAAGAACCTAAGAATTGCCGCTGATGGGTCAGACCAGTGGTCCATCGTGCCCAGCAGTCCGCTCACGCGGCGGCCCCCAGATCAGTGCTCTAAATGAGTCCAGCCTCACCTGCGACCGTTCTGGTTCAGCAGGAACTTGTCTAACTTTGTCTTGAATCCCTATAACAGACTCTGGAAGAGCGTTCCAGTTTTCTACCACTCTCTGGTTGAAGAAGAACTTCCTTACGTTTGTACGTGATGATTAAAAACATAAGGGATGTGGGGGTTTCTTTGAGAATACTTCAGTAAAGAGGACCAAGCGTCTGGAGTTGATAAATTATAACACAATATTGACCTTGGAATAGTTGAGCAAGCTTGTGTTAAAGCCTTACCTTAATATATTTATTTTCTTCTTTTCGTTGATTAAGAAACTTCTCCTTATTCTGGCTGTAACTCCCCTTACGATTATTGGGGTCTAAGGAAGGTTACATAATTAGTCTACTTGTTTAAAAAACTTGGATTGTTGAATTTTATTTGCTGTATTTCTGTAACAAAGAAGTTACATGTGATTGAAAAATGATAAATAAAGAATTAAAAAATATATATATATTGACCTTGGAGGTTCTCAAACAGCTAAACCAAACATGTAAATTAGCCTGATATTTAGTCCAAAAAATATGCAAATCTAGCTCAAGAACTGACTAAGGACTGAGTCTGAGAAACCCTGTTTTAGGATATTTAAAACGTAGCCCCCCCCCTTTTACAAAACCATAGCGCAGTTTTTTAGCATCAGCCGCGGCGATAACAGCTCCAACTCTCATAGGAATTCTATGAGCGTCGGCGGTGTTATGGCCCCGGCCAGCGCCATAATTGTTTGTAAATGCCTTCTTCTAGATACTGATTCCTCATGACTTGACTTTTGAAAACTTTTTCATGATTGATTGTATAAGCCTCATTTGTCTTTTATCTTCCTATTGCTGATTTTCTGAGTCTTGTTTGCTTATGTTTGCCTGTTTTTACTTTGTTTTATAAACTTATGTATGTAACACTATGTAAACCATTTAGGTTTTAAACGGTATAGAAATTTTTTTTTTTTTAAATAATCTTTATTCATTTCAAATCTTAAATCAAGTACAATAATGACATTTATCAATTGAATTTTCAAATACACTTGAAGTCTTATAAATTGATCCTCATATAATAAAATATTACCCCCTCCCTTAATCATTTATGAAAATTATTTATCACAACAATAATCAAAATTCCCCCCCCCCCCCCCCCCCATAATATCTTAAAATTTTTATTCAAGGAAGAATATTTTTAATCTTTACAATAATCTATCAATAGCCTCCACACATCTTGAAATTTGCTATAATGTCCTTTTTGGACAGCTATTGTCCTTTCCATTTTATATATATGGCATACAGAGTTCCACCAAAAACAATAATTAAGTCTATTCCAATTCTTCCAATTGTAAGTGATCTGTTGAATGGAAACCCCAGTTAAAATTAGCAATAACTTGTTATTATTAGATGAGATTTGTTTCTTAGCCTTCATTTCTATACCAAATAAAACTGTGTCATATGATAACGTCACATGATTTTCTAATAGGGAATTAATTTGATTCCAGATTGATTTCCAAAATTCTAATATATATGGACAATAGAATAACAAATGATCTAAAGTCCTTGCTTCAAGATGACAATGCCAGCATTTATCAGATTTAGAGCTATGTAATTTTTTTAAACAAACAGGGGTCCAGAAAGCTTTATGCAGTAAAAAAAAAAAAAAAACACGTTTATATAGAAATTTTTTAAAATCTATATGTATATATAAAATCGGGTGTAAGTGTGTGGGTATGTATGTATGTATGTTCCAGCATAACTTTGAAACACATGGACAGATTTCAACCAAACTTGGTATACATATCACTTACTATCTGGGGAAAAATACTGTTGGGTGGGAAGGGGTGATGTGTTTTATATAGAATGAGCTGCTTTGACCAATTGTGTGAAGCTTGGGAAATGATGTCACAAAGAGCTGGGCTATCATTCCTGTAACAATGCCTCCAAGGAAATGTAAGGCAATTGGCCAATTGCAATCAAAGGCTAAAAAAATGAAACACCAGCGTACACAAGAAAATCCCAAGGAGAGGAATGCAAGACTTGCAACACTGCATGACAGAGCTGCTACATCTAGAGCTTCAGAAACAATACAGCAGCGTGAGGCCTGACTACAGGATATGAAAGAGAGAGCTGCTACATCTTGAGCTTCAGAGACAGTACAGCAGCGTGAGGCAAATTTTATTCCTTTTCCTGTCTAATAGAAGTTTAGAATAAATAAATACCCGGCCAACGCCGGGAAATCAACTAGTAAATAAATAAATAATAAAAACCACGTTTCAGTTTTGTAAAAGGGGGGAAGGTTAATTTCTATACAGAGAATCTATCATATAAGGGATCCATTGAGGTACAGATATACTAATTTTAAATCTGCCCCCAAGGTACGATGAAATTGGAACTTCAGGTTTTTCAAGTTTTATTAGGTTTTTATATACCGCCTAACAAGGTTATCTAAGCGGTTTTACAATCAGGTACTCAAGCATTTTCCCTATCTGTCCCGGTGGGCTCACAGTCTAACGTACCTGGGGCTATGGAGGATTAAGTGACTTTCCCAGGATCACAAGGAACAGGGCAGGGTTTGAACCCACAACCCCAAGGTGCTGAGGCTATAGCTTCAACCACTGCGCCACACACAACTTGAAAATTGCTGACCCTTCTACAACTGTTCTGCACCGAGAAAGGTCTGAAAACTGAAAGAACAAGTTTGGCTGGTACTTTTGGGTTAAAATGTCTAACTGAGCAATATT
This sequence comes from Geotrypetes seraphini, assembly GCF_902459505.1. Taxonomy (NCBI): domain Eukaryota; kingdom Metazoa; phylum Chordata; class Amphibia; order Gymnophiona; family Dermophiidae; genus Geotrypetes; species Geotrypetes seraphini. The sequence continues at coordinate 68,620,161 of NC_047097.1, read as the reverse complement.
TTTGTTTGTCTTTCAGTCATCTGCAAATGTCAAACCAGAACGAAGGAGAGAGAGAATATACGGGAACCTTTTACTAAACTAAATGAAGCACTAACACCTGCTGAACTTAGGAAAAAGGGCTTACCAAAGCATTTTGTGGTCATTTGCCTGTCAGCATGCAAAAATGGCATGTTTTTACAAAGCCGCGCAGCAACAGCCCCAAAGCCCTTTAAATCTCTGTGGGCTTCAGGGCCAGTACCGCGCAGCAGCTGCTAGCGCAGCTTTGTAAAACAGACCCTATGGGTTAAAACTCTTTTGAGGGGTGGGAATGGGCATGGAAGCTCACAGAAACTGCCCACAAACGATCCTACAGCCACTTCATTCCACACCTCTGGAACCAACTTCCCCCCCAACTTAGACAACAGAACTCATTATTAACATTCCGTAAATCGGTAAAGACCCTCCTCTTCAACTAAAGATCTCCTCTGTCTCTCCCCCCCTTAGGCCCCACCCCCCACTCTCCTATCTCCTCCCCGAAATTCCAGTATGACCCTCTCTTACTCTATCCACTAACAAATTGCACCTATACGCTTATAACTTTCCTTAAATTAAACTACTGTATTTCCCCCTTCTCTCTCTCTGCTTAATTCTCCCTGTATTTAAATTCTCTCCAAAAACTATAAATCCAATCACTAAACCTGTTGTACTACTTATATGTCTAGTTACTCCGCACTGTGTATGTTCATTTGTAAACCGTTCTGAGCTATTGGGAGGACGGGATAAAAATCTAAATAAATAAATAAATAAATAAATTCAGCTAACATGTTTACATTATAGCACGCTAACTGGCTAATGCAGAGTTAATGTGACAGCACTTAACACCTCCTAAATAAGAGGCAGTAAGTGATCTTTGCAGGTCTCAAATGCTAATGGAAAAATTAGCATGAAACCTACAAAAAGAAAAATGCCCTATTTTAGGAACCCAGTAGAAATGGGCTTAGCATGTGTGAAGGTCCCACATTAAAATATGCTAAGCTTATTTCATATCACAACTTAATTAAAGGGCCCCTAAATTAGGGTTACCAGATGTCCAGGAAAAACCTGGGGTCTCAGATGGACTTTCCAAAATCCAGCAGTTTGTCCAGGTTTTAGAAAGCTCTGACAAGCTCCAGCCGCATCTGGAGGGCATCTGAGCATGTGCAGATGATGCACAGACCCAGCCGGAGCTTGTTTGGGGAAGAAGAGAAGAGGTTTGTAGGAGTGGGGCTAGGGAGGAACTTGGCAAAGCTGAAGGAGGAACTGGACAGGGCCAGGGCAGAACCCGGATGTCTCGATCCGTCCCCTTTTTTCTGGAGCCATATGGTAACACTAGTCATATCAAGATTCAAGTTTCAAGTTTATTAAATTTTTGATTAATCGCTTTGTCATATTTTCAAAGCGATGAACATAAATACAAATTAATAGAAGTAGATACAAAATTACCTTATTAAAAATAAAAAGTAAAAAATAAAATATAAAATAAAACATTAATTGTCCATAATCAGTAAACATATACTATAAACATACTTGACAAGACATGAATAAAAGGGAAAAGGGATAAGAAATACAAAATCCAATAAAAAGAGAGGTAGGGGCAAAAGATGAGGTTGGGAATTAAAATTAATGCATCATTGTGTTCCTGTTTATGAGTGATTAATCGAAAGCGTCTTTGTAAAGGAACGTTTTTAGGTTGATCTTAAATTTATCGATATCATGTTCTTTTCTTAAATAGATTGGCAGGGAATTCCATATTTGTGGCGCTGTAACCGAAAAGATAAATTGTCTTCTTGTATTGGAGAGTGCCGTGGTGAAATATGAAACCTTTTCTACAGAACCTCACTAGGCCTTTCTTCTTGCAGTTTTGCCACACATCCAGCCCGTTCAATTGCGGCTGTGTGTTAACCGGTTTCAGTTTCAGAAGCCGTCGAAAACTCAGCTGTTGGTCGCTGCATTTTTGTGATTTATTGCTCGGCTTTTGAAGAAAAGAATCTGTTGAACCATGTTTGCTGTTGTACTCTTTGTGACTTATTAGTTGACAAGTGAAGAGAAGAATTTGTTTTCTGTAGATTTTATGATACGGTTTGTTTTTCTCTCAGGTATGTTTTTTAATTGATGTAAAACTGTTTAGTTTTTTGTAAACGGTATAAAAAAGTTTTCAATAAATCTGCCAACTAAACAGAGATCTCGGCCTACTCAGTTCATATTGATACCTTTCACCCATGCGCATGCAGACACAAAATTTATGTATGCTAAGTGGTAATTAATCTTATGGCAGATAAAGCGTTCTGTTGCACTAATGAATTGGCCCTATTTGAATCATAACAGAGTATTCCAATCGAGCATGATTAAGCAGCTCTGACTGACCATAGTACTGTCTGAAAGAAAAGGTTTCTTTCTATCGTTGACATTCTCCGTTCAAAAGACTTTTTATTTTAAACCTACTCCTAATTGCCCTTCAGTATCAAAATTAATTGTATTTTTTACTTAAAGGCCAGCGCAGCTTAAGGTTACTTCAGGGTCCCAGCAGCCGATGCATCTTCTGTAAATGGCTTGATAGCTGTCTGTGGAGAGGAGTGTTGGGAGAGATTTGCTTGACCGAGGCTATACATTATTGTCCAATTAGTGGGAAGATCACTCCGCGAGTCTTTAACTTTATCTAGCAACTGTCGGAATCTCTAATGGGAGACGCAGAAAGCAAGTGAAGAGGAATTCAGACTAGATCCACTCGGATTGCGTTAGAACGCAAGTATGGCTAAAGGCAGTCCATTCAGTGATTGGAGTTAGACTGCTCCAAGTGGAACAAATAGTAAATTGCGACTAAGGGGCAGATTCTCAAAACCAAAATCTGCCTTTAACGTGCTCGCTAAACCGGTTCCAGCAAGTATTTTAGCGGTGGGGCATCGAAACGGCTTACCGAGGTCTTTTCTGAGTTATCTGGAACAGTGTTCTTCAACCACCCGTCCATGGACCGGTGCCGGTCCACAGAAATTTCCTGCTGGTCCACAGAGCCAGCACGTGCATCAGGCCCAAAACAGCGTTCTTCAACCGCCGGTCCACGGTGCGATCGATGCGGCGTTATCTTCCTCACTGATTCAGTGCACAAAGCCACGGGCAGCGGCTCCTACGGGCATCCTGCGCCTGAACCGGAAGCCTTCTCTCTGACGTCGCAACGTCAGAGGGAAGGCTTCCAGATGAGGCACGGGACGTGCAAGGTGCAATTAGTACTCTTATGGGGGCGGGGTCTGGGGGTGGACATTGGGTAGAGATGGGCGGGGTCTGGCCCACGACTTAGCCCCGTGTTCTTCAACTGCCGGTCCATAGGTGTAAAAAGGTTGAAAAACACTGATCTAGAAGTCTCCGATACTGCCTTGCAAATGTAGTACAACGAGGTCATTAATATTAAGATGATCACTCCGAGCGATTCTCTATAATCACCGAGTGATTCTCTAACCTTCTTGTGCCACATTTGCAGCCACAATTTAACGACAGGTCTGAGCTGTCGTTGCCTTAATTTCTGATCAGTGCCTGAGCGCTGATTGGCTCTGACAGAAAAGTAAGGTTTCACAGCTCAGGACCCTCTGCTCCCAATGATGCCACTTCAACTTTCAAGTTTTATTTAAAATTTGATATACTGCTTTAAATAAATTGTCTAAGCGGTGTACAATATTAAGACTATTAAAATCCAGGGGAAGACATTAGCCAACAAGACTTTATTGACTTACAAGATACAAATTGCATTAGGGGAGAAATACAATTTATAATAGGACAGAAAGAACGTAAAAGGTCAACATGCTGGGAAGGGGATATGCTCTTCCTTCTAGCGTCTACTTGTTATTTGCATCTTTAAAGAGGTAGGTGCGGAACCCGGAAGTGACATCAGAGGGAGAGCCAATGCTGGCGCAAGAGATAGAAGTACGGGGGGAGGGGAAGTGAAGGCAGAAACGCAGCGGGGGGAGGAGTGGGAATGAGCACGGGGCAGAGAGGAGGGGTGACAGCCCCTTACTCCATCACTGACTGGGCTTATGTATCCTCTGGCTCTTCTCTGTGCCAGGACATGATGTCAGAAGTGAGCCGAGGCCGGCACGAGCTGGAGGAGGAAGATGCGGTTTTCACCGGTGAGCATTTTAAGAGGTGCGCAGGGGGTGCACAACATGGCAGGGAAAAATAAGAGGCGCCCGATACAGCGATGCCAGGCAACACCACCCTGGGCACCTCCCTCCCTCGCTATGCCACGGAGAGGAGATCTGAAAGTTGTTTGATTGCCTGGATACAATCAAACACCGACACAAACACCACATCCGTAAGACAAGTGAAGTTTGCATTTGCGGATAAATTACAGCGGGTGCAAATGCTGATGCTCTACCCTTTGTGTGCGTGAGTGTCACATAGCATGTCATAGATGTGTAGACTAGAGAATGACAAGGAGACAAATTTGCAGGTGAGGATGGAGCTTAGGCATTGGTGGAATGAGGCATTATGACATCACAATCTGAGCTCTAGAATGTTGCTACTTATGACTTTAAAGTGTTTGAGGCTTGTGCAAATGAGGACAAAGCTTGCAGGAGTGGGGCAGGGACAGGAACAGAACTCGCCAGGATGGGACGGGAAAATGAGTTCCCGCGGGGACAGGGAAAAATTTGTCCCCGTGTCATTCTCTAGTGTAGACTTCAGCACTGTGCATGCCATGGCCCAACACACCTCAGTGTGGCTATCTGGACGTGGCTGGTGCATCCACGCGCAGATTTCCTTCATTCTAAACTCGCTGTTTCCTTGTGGCTGCTACTTGCATGTGTAAATGCCAGCTTTTCCACGAGGCAATTGTGACAGGGCTTCTAAAATAATGAGCAATGTCTAATGCCTTATTCTTTATTTCTAAAATGCATATCCCGCCTATGATATCCCTCGAATCGTATCGATCTCATGGCCCTTGTAATTGCTTGATGATTGAAGTTGCATGAGGCAATTAACTGTTAGCAGAGAAATCAATTTTATTGAAATGGTTTCAATTAATATAAGATAGAACGCAACACAGGTTTTATTGTACAGGAATAATGAACAAACACACCCTTAAGTTTGCAGAGGCATGCCGAATGTAAGGAAGTAGGATACATTTGATGCATATATTTAACTTGAGATAATAAACACACAGACATTGATTCTATACCAGGTGTCAAAGTACATAGCCTTGGCCATCATGAGTTAGACGCCATTTATAGAATTGTGCCTATTGGCGCCTAAATTAGGACTTGAACACTGGAAGGCATCAAAATCATAGGCGCCCGCCTATATATGCTGGAGTTTTCTTGGCCTAAATACTGGCATCTAAGTCTAATTTAGGCACCTAGATGAAAAACATGGCCAAGATCCACCTCTAAGCACACCTACTTTCCGGTAGGCACCTTGAACGAAGCACCTACATGAAAGTTGTTGGCGCCTATTGTTAGGTGCCTACCACCCTTTTAATTTTAAATTTTGCTGATTAAGAAATCATTATTGCTCATTATGGGTTTTAAAATAAGTTAGATGTCTAGATTGTTTAGGCATGCCCCCTTTATAGAATCGGGGCCACATATATTAAGCATCAGCTCCTAAGGACCAAATTCTATACATGGCGCCCAAATTTTGGCACTGAAAAAAAGAGCCCTGAACCCTATTCTATAGAAGGCACGCTGAACCGGGCGCCATTTACGGAATAGTGCGCAGCACCGGGATCCGAGACCTGCTTTGAGCACGAGGATTTACACCATCTGAAACCTGATGTAAATCTTTGTGCGTAAATTAGGTAGGGGATCCCACCGAATTCTATAACAGTGCAGGCATCTATAGTGAAGATCCCTGACTCACCCATGCTCCTCTGTGGCCACACCCTCTTTTCAGCGACACACAAAAAGATTTACTTGTGCCTCTTTTTAGAATAGCACTTCGCAAGATGCACCTGTCAATCTGAATCGTTGCCAATTAATTCCAATAATTGGAAGTTGCAAACAATTAGATCATAATTCGATATTGGTGCAATCTGTAGCTCTGAGCATCTTGGATTATTGCAATATAATCTTGCAGGTTATCAAAAAAATCTTCATAGATTATTCAAAATACAGCTGTCCGATTGATATTCAATCTGAAGACGACAGACCATGTGACACCTTATTATCATAAACTACACTGGCTTCCAGTTGAGGTGAGAGTGATATTTAAATTTGGATGCATATGCAATATGAAGTCACATTCTCCAGCACCTAGTTATCTCATGGATCATTTTATATTTGCAAACTCTAAATGCTTGAAGCGTAATCTTTGCTTTCTCTTTCCATCGGCTAAAGGTTGTTTATATACAATATATTTTCATCGACAATTGTCGTTTCAGGCTGTTGCTTGGGATAAATATTTTACTCATCTGATAACCGGTTCTGCTTCTTATCAGGACTTTATGAAATTGTTAAAAACCTATTTATTTGTGAAATTTTTGGAAGTTTGATGCTTTGTATCTTGCTGTGATTTTCAGTCCCCGTTTATCCTGTAAGCTGCATAGAATTTCAAGGTTTTGCGGTATGCAAATACATTTGTATGTTATGTTAGTGTCAAATTATTGGCGCAAATTGGCTGTTAATTAAATTGTGCACACCAATCAGGCTCATGTCCTAATTTGCACAGAGAATTTTGAGCACCATAGAATCAAAAGGGGGGGGGGGGGGCGGATATCTGTGTAGTTCCTGGGATGCCACACACAGCGATATTCAGTGCTTCTATCTGGACATCGTATGGCAGCAATTTTTATGTTCTAAGTTGCGTGAACAGCGATACTGAATAATGCTGCTATGTGGATAATTGCTCATTCTCTGCCCCGTACCGTTCCGACGCTATCACGATAACACCAGAATAGACTGTGATTTTCATCAGCGTTAGCTGGATAAAGCCACCAAAATCAACGGACGGACCCCGTCGGCAGTGCTTTTGAATATCAGACTGATTGCATTAATATCAGACCCATAAATGTATTGAATTTCACAGTGTGTCTTCATAGTGACTGCTTCCTTTTGGTTTATAAAGTACAAATGCATTTGTCAGTCTCCATGCATTTATTAATTATCTGAACTCTTGCTTTTGTGCAATGCTTAATCTTTGCCTCCCCCTCCCCCCCCCAATGACAACAATCTTTGTGCATGCTGTATAATTTTTTTGTGGTACATGCACACATCCAAAGTAGGTTTTGCCAAACTTGATCTGCAGCTATCTTAATATGATTTATTTAAAACATTTCTACCTGCTTAACCAAAAATTAGCTTGAGCACTTTTTTTTTTTTTTTGCACATCTCCTGTGCTCATCAATTGCAAACTATTGCAGTTTTTATTTTCATGATATCAGAATGATAGCATTATCTCTGAGTATTACCAATAGATGCACCTAATGCAGGCTACAAAAAAGGAAATTAGTGAGGTACCGAAAATGCCTAGTTCAAATTAGCATGGCGTCTAGGGACTTTATGAGGTCACAATATCACTTGTTATCTTTGATAATCCAACTTGCCACCTTATACATTCTTTGTGGTGTTTTGGCATGGGATGTCACAGAATGTCATCCCAACCCATGGAACACAAAATTGCAAACCCAGTTCATGCAGCACTTACTTTAATGGAGCATTTCCATTTACATTTTGATTCCAGATGTTGTCCAAAGGACTTGTCTCACCTCGCAAGCACTGGAAACTTGGAATAATTAAAACAGTTTTGATATCCAAGCAGTAAAGATTTCTAATGCATTTGTTCAGAATCCACTAGTCTCCAGGTGAGCAGTCACATATTCCACAACGCAGGGCTGTGAAGACATTATCATCCATGAAGCCAGACTATTAAGCCGAGGAAGGTTAGAATTATATCTGTAATATCCCCCGGAAATCCACAGAGAACACTTAGAAGCTTACAATATCCTGTTAACAGAAGCCAGGTAATGAAATAAATGGTTCCAGCGTCTAAATAATGAGCTTTGCCAAGTCAGAACTGACATCCACCTTATTCAGTGAGTTGCCAACCAAACTTTAAACGACGCACATCACAATTAATTTTCACATCGTTTTATGCTTAGAAGGATGGAAGATCTTTACAACAGGCAAAAACATTTGGCCGTTCATTCTCTCTCTCTCTCTCACACACACAGAATCCATTTTATTACCTCCAGGGAAGCAGACAATAGAAATGAAAGAACCAAAGCTGAAAAACCTCATTTCTCGAGACAAGACTCAGGAAACTCAGGAAAAGGGACTCTTTATATAGAATCAAAATGGTAGCTGTCATAATGTTCCAGTTAGCATGTCCAAAATGAAGTGATTGTTTAGTGTCTCCCGGGATTAGGAGAGAGAAACATGACAAAGAACAAAGAACTTGGATCAATAATGCTTGGGAAATAAGACAGAGAAGCTTATTTACTCTTTATTGATCCGTTACTGCAATAGCGTAAACTTGGTCTGGGGTTTTATTTTTTTTTTTTTTCTGTTAACCTTTAATCTTGAGTATACTCACAAGCAACGAGGGAACCGGCTAACAGGTGTAGATTAAGGATCGAAGGAGGTCATTTTACCTCTGTCAAGACTAGGCACCCATGTAACAACATCCCTGAAGAAATTTAAACATCGATAACGATAATAGGGGCAAATTTATCAAGCTCGGTCTCCTTTTTTGCTGGAAGGTCTCGCTGTGTCCAGTCAACTTGCCCTAGCTAAGACTCAATTGATCAGGACATTCTTTTACTGGAGTTGATTATCAGTACTGACACAGTAAATTTGTTACCTTCTAAGTGCTGAGCTAGTTGGAGCCTTTCAAGAAAATCGCCCAGAGCTGAGCTCACTACGTTTGAACAGAACAGAAGTGTCGCTCAGAGTGTTTGCCTAGGAACACACGTAGACGAGGCCCGCTGTGTCAATATTTCCGTTTGGTTCTAATTAGTCAAAATTTATATTTAGGCTCAGTTTTCTCAGGGGGTTATTCTCAGTATGCACTGAAAGCGTGAGTAAGATACTTAGAGGATTACGATTGAAAGGAATGCGGGCAACTAGCCATGAGGTGGGCAATTCTGTAACTGGGCGTCGCCTCGTGGCATAGGCTGCACACTAATTCTATAAAGAAGTATAGTCAAATATGGGATGTGGGATGAACCTGAACCCAAAGTGGGTGGGTGCACAATTCCCACCCGCATTTGTGCTTTCTGTCTCCATCCCTGCCCCAGCACCTGGGACCCCTAACAATTAAATACCTCAGCAGGTAGGGACCCGAAGCCTTGCCAGCTGGATGGGGTCCTCCAGTGGCCAATGGCCTCTCTGTAGCCAAAGGCCCTAGCCATGCGCTGCTGCTGTGCCAGCCTCTCCCCTCCACCACATGCCTAGGCCTGAGCCCGTATTGAGTGGGCCCAGGCCCACCCGTGACAATGCCACTAATTCTATAACATAACTAGCTCTAAAAAAAAGAAGAAAATTGCCACAGAAACTTAAAAGACCCAACAGCAAGGCAAGAAAGGTCAAGGGTTCTGTGAGTGGTTGCAGGACGGAAAAACACCAATACTCAATGCTGACAAAATTAAACAACATTAAATTGACTCAAATAGAGGAAAATTAGTGATAGGTACCCTCAGTGCGCAGATACAGCGACGGGAGCGAACTCCAACGGTTCATGCGAAAAGGTAGAGGCTAGCTAGCCCCCACTTACACACCATCAAGGGGTACCGAGGGTGTGTTTCAAATGAAATAACACTATCACCAAAACAGTGCACAATGAACACAAGTGAAATAAAGTGAAATCACTCAGGGAACCCCCCCCCCCCCCCAGCCAACTCCCCCAAAAAATCAAGGAAGCAACTTAGCTACAGTGAATCTTCATCCGACGTCCAAGGGAGCGGGAACAAGACAAATGGCCCATCCAGAGCATCCACTATCTCCTCCTCTCCCTATTGGCTAAGGCTCTTAACATTTGCATCTCCTCTTCCTATAGGCTAAGGCTCTTTGCACCTGCATTGTGATGTCACAGAACTTTAGTAACACTGCAGAACCAGGTTCAACCAAGCCTGGTTTCGGGAACAGCGTCCTTTTCTCAGGAACCCATGATTCAGAGTTCAAAATCGGACCGAGGCTGGCTGGAGAGAGGGAGGAGCTAGCGGGGGGGGGGGGAGGGGGGGCGATTCAAACGCGCCTTAAAAGCCAAGAAAAATGATGTCACAAAATGAGTCAATTTAATGTTGTTTCATTTTGTCAGCATTGAGTATTGGTGTTTTTCCGTCCTGCAACCACTCACGGAACCCTTGACTAATTCTATAACAGCATCTTAGTGGCAAGATTTCATTAAACAACACTGATGTAGACTCCAAACATTTATCCTTCATCAGTTACTCCTGGCATTTGACCAGGTGTAACTGATAACCCGTAAGTGCAGCTACGCCACTCGTAACTTACCATATACTGTACATAACCTCACGGATTCTATATAGGTCATGCAAATTTGGTCCCAGATCCATGTGCAATCTAATTAGCTAACGAAGCCGTGTTAATTGACAGTCATTTGGGTTTACAAACAAATCTGCCCTAGGTGCTATATGATGACATGCAGGCTTAAATTTCATAAGGTGCAATGGAAAAGGAGGCATGGCCCTGAGAGCGGCATGGGTGGGTCGGGGAGTTCCCGGAAATTAGGCATGATGTTATAGAATAGGCCATTAATTGCACGCCAAATCTCTTAGACTGGTCGAAAGGCTCAATTGCATAACACTCTGGTATGTCAAAAGTACATCAAGAGTAATTCAGAGAGGTTTATCACTTTGCATAACTAAATACAGATTAGGAATGCAGCTCTTTCACGTGAAACTTAGCAATCTTCTTAGGTCTCAAGAGCCATCAGAAGCGGCACTCTGAATGCACAGCTTTATAGAGTAATCGTCACTATGCTTCGTCATAGGCTCATAAGTACAGATATTTATTTATTATAAACTCATGTATATTAACTTGTACTTGTTGAAACTTATCTGAAAAAACTGGCTGTGGTGGTTCAGTTTGAGTGACTATAGGTGGCTGTTTTTGGTGGAATAAGGCATTATGATGTCACAATGGTTATCAGTGGCTGAAATATTTCACACTATCTAATGTGCCTGGGGCAATGGAGGGATTAAGTGACTTGCCCAGGGTCACAAGGAGCAGCGTGGGTTTGAACCCACAACCTCAGGGTGCTGAGGCTGTAGCTTTAACCACTGCACCACTCTAGAAATCAACATGTAGCAAAAGTGAGCCAAGTAGAGGACAATGAAGCCATTGTAACATCACTGATGAGGTTGGCTCTTATTCATTGGTGGAAGGAGGCATTGTGATGTCACAATACCAGCTCTGGTTATCAGAGGCTGATACTTTTCACACTATTTATCTAATGTGCCTGGGGAAATGGGGGGAGGGGGGTTAAGTGACTTGCCCAGGGTCACAAGGAGCAGTGTGGGTTTGATCCCACAACTCCAGGGTGCTGAGACTGTAGCTTTAACCACTGCGCCACACTCTCCCCCTATTACAGTAATCAAGTTGAGTGAGTATCAATGCCTGTACCACAGATCGAAAATCAAATTGGGAGAGCATTGGTTTCAACCCATGCAAAATATGTAATTGCACGTACCCTCCCTGGATGACCTTAACAATCTGCCTCCCCATCGAGAGGGCAGAGTCTAGGGTAACACCTAACACTGTCAGTTCTTTCCTAACCATCTCATCTAATACAATGCTTTTATTTCAGGAATACCTGGGAAAATACACATTTGACCTTTTCATAATATACAGACCCATAAAAAGAATTTTGGTATAACTTGACCTTTACGGAAGCAAATATCTTTTAAATAATCATACAATTCCTATGAGTTTTGGAGCATTTTACCTTGCCAGCCCACAGTAGAAAACTCTTCCATGGTTTTGAAAAAGAAGCCCTAAATAAATAAAAAGAAAAATAACAAGGAAAACCCCCCAAATAGGTCTGAAGGGTGATCATCATGGTTATGGATTTAAGATCGATAAGTACATCATGTTTGTATGAACAGATATGTGCTCACTAGAAAGATAGAAACATGACGGCAGATAAAGGCCAAATGGCCCATCTAGTCTGCCCATCCACAGTAACCATTATCTCTTCCACTCTCTAGGAGATCCCACGTGCCTATCCCAAGCCCTCTTGAATTCAGACACAGTCTCTGTAAAGATAGATAGATATTAGTTTGATGGTTCAGTAGCAATACTGTACAGAACCATGCAGAATAACCTGGCTCGGGTGATATCTAGGGATACTTTATATACAGCCTTCGCAGCCCTAGGAGGGCGGTGGAATGGCTAGATTTGGAGGCCGTGATTGCAGAGTTCTGGTAGGAGGTTGGCTTCAGCGCCACTGGCTAAGGAATGCTAATACAAAATCTAGACTGAAAAATACATTAGGACGTATGCAATAGGGGGAAAATGATTAATTAATCTGCTGGCTTGTGTGGAAGTTCTATCACATGGAAATCCAAGTTCTAGTTGCAACTGAGCTGAAAGCCCGAAAGAGCTGGAGAAACCCGACCAAGTTAAAAATAAAATCAAGAAATTCTGTCTTATTGTAGATAAGAACATAAGCAATGCCTCCGCTGGGTCAGACCTGAGGTCCATCGTGCCCAGCAGTCCGCTCACGCGGCGGCCCAACAGGTCCAGGACCTGTGCAGTAATCCTCTATCTATACCCCTCTATCCCCTTTTCCAGCAGGAAATTGTCCAATCCTTTCTTGAACCCCAGTGCCGTACTCTGCCCTGTTACGCCCTCTGGAAGCGCATTCCAGGTGTCCACCACACGTTTCAAGTTTCAAGTTTATTAGGATTTTATATACCACCTATCAAGGTTATCTAAGTGGTTTTTACAATCAGGTACTCAAGTATTTTCCCTATCTGTCCCGGTGGGCTCACAATCTAACGTACCTGGGGCTATGGAGGACTGAGTGACTTGCCCAGGAAAAAGAAGAACTTCTTAGCATTCGTTTTGAATCTGTCCCCTTTCAACTTTTCCGAGTGCCCTCTTGTTCTTTTATTCTTTGAAAGTTTGAAGAATCTGTCCCTCTCTACTCTCTCTATGCCCTTCATGATCTTGTAAGTCTCTATCATATCCCCTCTACGTCTCCTCTTCTCCAGGGAAAAGAGACCCAGTTTCTCCAATCTCTCAGCGTATGAAAGGTTTTCCATCCCTTTTATCAGACGTGTCGCTCTCCTCTGAACCCTCTCGAGTATCACCATATCCTTCATAAGGTACGGCGACCAATATTGAACGCAGTACTCCAGATGCGGACGCACCATCGCCCGATGTCCTAAGGGTTGTTCTATTTTTCATATTTTGCCATTAGATGTCATTGTGTTCCAATAATATCACTGAGGTGAATAAATCCCTTGACTCATCCTTAAGTGCATATAGAAAAATAGAGCAAGGCCTGGGACCTTCTTTCTCCTTTGTTGGCATAAAGAAAAACAGAAACCTCAAAATGGCATAGGAATATAATATATCTCAAAATTACTTCCATGTACTAATAAAATGTATGAAATAAATTGGAGACTCCACTACGAATCTCAGGATAACATATTGCAGTTAAGTAGGTTTACCTCAGCCAGAGGTCTTGTCCACGTTGACCCATCCTCTTGTTTTGGCCAGTTGGCAGTTTTGGCACCTATCCCAGTCAGTAGCATCCAAATTCTCCATCTATCATTACAGTAGTCAAGAATATGGCACTTTCCTGATGGGGTGTAGGCAGAGGCTCCCTCTCTTTCCATATGCTGGGAATTGTTCCTTGCTTATTCCTGCCAAGACTCATTATATTTCATGCCAATGAAACAGACCATTTTCATACCCTGCCAGTTGAAATGAGCTGATGGCTTTTTATTTGCATGTCAAATTTCCCATAGAGCACTTTTACAACCAATATGGTAAGCTCTATTGTAGAAAAGCTTACCATACAGTATATATGATATTTGAATGTTCTAATGCATGCTTCTTAGGTATTTCAAAGGTATTATGCTGACATCATATTATATCTCTAATACCTGAATTTTCCTGCTGTTAAATGTGAATTTTTTTTTTTAATATGTTTTATGGTAGTCCCATAATTAGGCTTGTTTGCGGATTTTGAGTTTACCTCATGGACTGTTATGCTGTAAATAAAATTGTAAGTACACCACCTTGGGTAAATCCCTTCATAAAGGCAGTTAATAAATCCCAAGATATACAGGATAGAGTCGGTCCAGATGAAGGCTACTAAAATGGTGTGTGGTCTTCGTCATAAGGCATATGGGGACAGACTTAAAGTTGACCAGAGAGCTGCCACGTGAGTCGACTGTCGGCTCCGGGCGGCTTTCCCGCAGAGAAGAGAATCCTGCATTCACCGTGGGCCTCATCTGGGGCAGCCTCCTTGGTACTTTAGTTAGATTGTGAGCCTTCGGGACAGTAAGGGAATTTTTCAAGTACCTTTCTTATTTCTAATCTTAATGTATATTTTCTGTAAACCGCTTAGAACCTAATGGATGTAGCGGTATATAAGAAATAAATTACATTACATTACATTACATGGACCATTTGGCCTTCATCTGCCATCATGTTTCTAGGTTTCTATAACCATAAAGCTCTATGACATCACAATGCAGGCAAAGAGCCTTAGCCAATGGGAAGAAGATATGCAAATGTTAAGAGCCTTAGCCAATAGGGAGAGGAGGAGATAGTGGATGCTGCAGAATTCTACTGTTCAACGGCTCCCCCTTCTGCTTCTATTCCTTTCTCTCCTCTCTTCTACCTTCCAAAGTATTTAGATCAATGCTGTCTTGTTAAAATGTTTATTTTATTTTTATTTTTCCTCTAACTCTACTTTTCACTTCTCTATTACCCTCCAGGTACTTTAGTTAGATTGTGAGCCTTCGGGACAGTAAGGGAATTTTTCAAGTACCTTTCTTATTTCTAATCTTAATGTATATTTTCTGTAAACCGCTTAGAACCTAACGGATGTAGCGGTATATAAGAAATAAATTACATTACATTACATTACATTGACTGCTGGTCACAATGGACCACTGGTCTGACCCAGCAGCGGCAATTCTTACGTTCTTATGTACTCTGGAGGAAAGGCGGGAGAGGGAAGATATGATAGAGACTTAAATGCGCATGAGGGGAGTCTCATTTGAAAGGACACTCTGGAATGAGAAGGCATAGGATGACGTTAAGAGGGGCTAAGCTCAGGAGTAATTTATGGAAATACTTTTTTACAGAAAGGGTGGTAGATGCTTGGAATAGTCTTCCAGTACAGGTGGTGGACACGATGACTCTGTCTGAATTCGAGAAAGCATGGGACAGGCAGGGCAGGATTAACACATAGGCCAAGTAGGCATGTGCCTAGAGCCCAAAATGGTCAGGGGGGCCCGATGAAGGAGGGCATCAACATTGTTTTTTCCAAAAGGCAATGGACCCCTCCAGCATCAATCGGCAACGCGGGCCCCCCCTAATCGGCAACACGGGCCCCACCCCGATCGGCAACGTGGGCCCCCCCCCCATCGACGGGAAGTAAGACAAGCAAGCAGCATGGGCAAGAAAGGCAATGGGAACTGTAATTGTACAAGTGGTGCTGCTTGCCCAAAGCTTCCCTCTGACGCAGCTTCCTGTTTCCACCTGGGCGCATGGTGGGGTGGGGCGGGGTAGGGGGCCCCAGTATACTTGTGTGCCTAGGGGCCCTCGATGAATTAATCCCGCCCTGGGGACAGGCGCATGGAATCTCTTAGGGAGAGGAGGAGATAGTGGATGCTGCGGATGGACAGACTGGATGGGTCATTTGGCTTTTATCTGCCATCATGTTTCTATAACCATAAAGCTATATGACCTCACAATGCAGATGTAAAGAGCCTTAGCCTATAGGAAGAGGAGATGCAAATGTTAAGAGCCTTAGCCAATAGGGAGAGGAGGAGATAGTGGATGCTGCGGATGGACCATTTGGCCTTTACCTGACATCATGTTTCTATAACCATAAAGCTATATGACCTCACAATGCAGATGTAAAGAGCCTTAGCCTATAGGAAGAGGAGATGCAAATGTTAAGAGCCTTAGCCAATAGGGAGAGGAGGAGATAGTGGATGCTGCGGATGGACCATTTGGCCTTTACCTGACATCATGTTTCTATGTTTCTATAACCATAAAGCTCTATAACCTCACAATGCAGGTGTAAAGAGCCTTAGCCTATAGGAAGAGGAGATACAAATGTTAAGAGCCTTAGTCAATAGGGAGAGGAGAAGATAGGGGATACTGCAGATGAGCAGACTGGATGAGCCATTTGGCCTTTACCTGACATCATGTTTTTAGTTTCTAAATAAATGATACAAAGCATTATAGGGCTGCGTTTTATTTCACAAACAAGACCTTTGCATTTAAAAGGTAATTTTATATCTAATCACCTAGGTAGGAAGTGCAAGTAAACTGTTTTGCAGCTATTTGATAAGAAAGCATAGATACCTCACAAGTTTACATATACGGGACTGGATTCACCAACTCACGATCGTAAAACAGTGTCAAAAAAATCCACTCACAGCGCTATTCTAGAAACAATGCTCTGAGTTGGGCCTCATTTATAGAATGGCGCTTAGAGTTGAGTTCCACACCCAACTTTGTGCGTGCAAATTCTAATTAGGGCCGATAATTGCTTTTTAGTGGCCAGTTCTTAGCGTTGATTGGCTCCTTAATCAATTAAGTTGCTTGCACAAATTGTGTGCAACCTGCAACTCAAAGCACCACATATAGGAGAGTTGATTCATAAATCATGACAACTATTTTTTATTTTTTTCTCGAAAATGCGCCGACACTGGAAATCTAATACTCTTCTCCCTCCATATTCATGGGGGTTGGGGACAGAGCCGGCCTGCAAATATGTAAAAATTGCAAATAACTTTTAGGGCCGACTCTGACCCTCCCCCACCTTCCTTCTGCCTCCCGGACCTCTCCACACTGCACCCGATGGCTTAGCCGTGAAGCAGGGCAGGAGCGATCTTCCTACGCTCCTGCCCCATGCAGAGTCATCAACAAAAATGGCTGTCGTGAGTTCCCGCTGTAGTATTGGGAGACCGTGGGAACTCATGACACCCATTTTTGATGACGGCTCCGTAAGGGGCAGTTCAGCCATCACCACCACTACCACCAAGATCCACTTATATTGAACCTTATAAAAGCTTGTGTCTGTGGAAGTCTGTGGCTTTTTACTTCATCAAGTGTTATTTTTCAGCAAAGTGAAGGAAAAAAAAGATTTGTTACAGTAGGAAAAAGTCCTTTTCAATTCCAAATTACAAAGAAAATACCTTTCTTCAAATGAAGTAGCAAGGAAGAGGGATTGAAGTGTTGAAAAATCAAGGCCATTGCTTTATTGCGTTTATATTTTTCTTGTCAGGTGCTCTGAAGCAGCAATACATCCTATATGAAACAAAATTAAATGTTAGTGAGAGCAGAAAGTCAGACCTTTGTGAAGAAAGGGTGAAGAATCACTCAGATATATGTTGTCCAATTGTCCCACTTCAGAGAGAAAAAAATGGAGCTGAGTTACAGAATTAACCCGAACCTAAGTGTATTCAGTCTCACAATTCCTTCTCCACTCATCATATCTCTGACCACTTCTGTTGATTCAAACGAATTTCGCGTGTGGCAGAAGAGGAGATGGACGAGAGGCAGCTGGGACCATATTCTTGACTGCCAAATCAATTTGCGCAATATTTTCCTTGAACAAAAGCACTTGCCACCCCCTCTAACCCCAAAGCTCAAATAACCAAAATGAAGCTGGAGCTTTATTGAAATCAGAAATACTAAACACAATTATTCAAAATATAACAGTAACAACCACTTCTAGACCAAGCTCAATCGATCAGTCAGGTTCCCTGATTGACAATTATTACTCCTAAATTCAACCACCTGATCAGTCGTTGGCGATCTGATTGAAACAAGGTAGACATGGCTTGCAGTTACTATAGGCCTTTCCCACAACCTTGACACATTTACCAAAATGTTTTAAATCCTGAGCAAAACTCCAGTAGACACAAGAGTACATGACGGTTTCACTCCTAGAACCTGCTTCCTACTGATCTGTCTCAGAAGAACCTAGAACCTACCCTCCTTTGAAAATTGGTGTCCGAGAGGCTTAGGGGCCAATTCTATAAAGGGCACATGCAAATTTGGACACGTGTCCAATGTGTGCATGCATTTTAATTGAATAATGAGCCAATTACCACCAATAATTGTCTGCCGACAATCAATTATTGGTGCTAATTGCCAGCCATTCGCAATATGCAGTGGTTAAACCTCAGTACCCTGGAGTTGTGGGTTCAAATCCCACACTGCTCCTTTTGACCCTGGGCAAGTCACTTAATCCCCTCATTGCCCCAGGTACATTGGATAGATTGTGAGCCCGCCGGAACAGACAGGGGAAAATGCTTGAGTACCAGAATAAATTCATGTAAACCATTCTGAGCTCCCCTGGAAGAAGGGTTTAGAAAATTGAATAAAGAAATAGTGTGAAAAGTTTCAGCCTCTGATAACCAGAGCTGGTACTGTGACATCACAATGCCTCCTTCCCCCAATGCCTAAGAGCCAACCTCATCAGTGATGTCACAATGGCTGGATTGTCCTATACTTGGCTCACTTTTACTACATTTTGACTTCTAAAGTGGCGCAGTGGTTAAAGCTACAGCCTCAGCACCCTGAGGTTGTGGGTTCAAACCCACACTGCTCCTTTTGACCCTGGGCAAGTCACTTAATCCCCCCATTGCCCCAGGTACATTGGATAGATTGTGAGCCCGCCGGAACAGACAAGGGAAAATGCTTGATTACCTGAATAAACTCATGTGAAACTGTCCTGAGCTCTCCTGGGAGAACGGTATAGAAAATTGAATAAATAAATAAATAAATAGTTGCTATTCTGTAAAGATGGGCATCTAAATTTTTAAGTGTGGCTCTGAAAAGGGGGCATGGTCATAGGATGGGCATCGGCAGGTCAGAGGCACTCCAAAAATGTGCTCACATTGTTATAGAATATGGCAGACCTGCACCTAATTTAGGCGTGATGATTTACCTGAGGTATCAGTGGGTGTAAATCTTTGTTCCCAAAATTGGGCACTGATCCTGGCGCTAAGCATTATTCTACAAACGGCAAACGTTTGATACAGACGTCTAAATACTTAAAAGGTATTAATGGAGAACCAAATCTTTTCCGGAGAAAGGAAAATGGTAAAACTAGAGGACATACATTGAGGGGTGGTAGACTTAGGAGTAATATACAAAACATTCAGGAAAGAACTGAAAACCATACTATTCGAGAAATTTGTCAAGTGATCTAACCAAACCGTATCGACCCTTCCCAGATCCCGACCTCGCTGTATGCTCCGACCGCCTCTTCCTGCAGTAAGTCGGGCCTTATCCAATCAGGAGCTGCTTTGACACGTTGCGTCAGAGGAGGAGCTTCCGCCCGCACACACGCAGCAGCAATCAGGCCGGCTTGAGCAACTTACTTTACTAACGCGCTGCAAAGGTAAGGGGGAGGGAGTGGCCGCGTGCGTTCCCTCCCTTAACTGTGGGGACAAGGCCATTCACCACTCCACGGGGTGGAGGATGGCCTTGTCCCCATGCCCTCAGTGAGCACTTCCCCGCCTCCCACCATTACAACGGGTTACCCACGGCTAGCCGCGGCTAGCCACAGGTAACAGCCACCGTGTCATTCTCTAGTAGACAACTAACTTGAAATACCTGTCACCAACCCCTCTTTCACTAAGCTGTGGTAAACACTAGACACTAACGTGTCCATAGACCAGGGGTAGGGAACTCCGGTCCTCGAGAGCCGTATTCCAGTCGGGTTTTCAGGATTTCCCCAATGAATATGCATGAGATGTATTTGCATGCACTGCTTTCAATGCATATTCATTGGGGAAATCCTGAAAACCCGACTGGAATACGGCTCTCGAGGACCGGAGTTCCCTACCCCTGCCATAGACTAACATGCATGTGTTAGCATGTAGAGGGCCTCAATCCCATACTCAACTCAAGTATACCAGTGCAGTCACAGAACCTCTATTCTCTCTTCCCCATTACTCCGTTCATATTCTAACTGCTATAATGTAGCATATACATCAGTGTCTCTCAAATGTTTTTAGCTCCGGCACACTAAACAGAGCAAATGTTTTTCGCGGCATGTTATAATTGAAATTATAAGATTGCAAAACCAACAAAAAAATGAAATTTGAGAGTTCTTTATTTAAAGTTCTTTAACCTATGGATGTGTAATTATACAACAGTGAAACTAAAGTAGATAGAACATAATTCGTCATCAATACGATGGATGTACTTGTTTTTGAGGGCAAATGAACTCAAAACATGGCTCGAAAGCTGACAAGCAAGCACGCATTTCATCATCCACCATCCGCAGTGGTTCTCTTTTTCTCGATTTAATTTCTGTCAGAGTGGAAAATCTAAGTTTGTAAAGATAAGAAGACCCACAAAGTAATAAATCTTTGATTGCTTTGTTGCTCGTTAGGATAACTACTGCTTAAAAAATTACTTGCCATTAGTTTTCAAGGACCGATGACGTCAAAGGATGATGCTTGGCCCGGCGGTTGTATCCTTATTCACACAGACGCTCATGACATTGACAGACTCTTGTGTCCATGACGTACAGGTCATCTATTTTAGTGTATACTTATGAAGGGAATTTTTCAAAATAAAGTAACATTCTAGAATCTCTTGTGACACACCCGGAATCTCTTCGGAGCACACTAGTGTGCTGTGGCACACATTTTGAGAGGCACTGATTTATATTCTGTAATTCCTTGTATTGTAAATCGCCTTGAACCTGTTTATTCATAGCGTGACTCAGAAATGCTGGATTAGAATAGATTCGATTAGATTGATTTGCCCAAATTTGAGCTGTACGAGTAAACATATTTTCATAGGCAATATAACTCACCAACCTGAGTGAACAAAAATGATCCTAGATCATGTTAAAAAGGATTGCTTTAAGATCCCGCATACCTTGAAAAATAAAATCCCTTTTTATGAACATTTTTAGACTGACCTGAACATGGACTTAAAGATGAAGTGTTTTCTCTGTTGGAATGTTAGATGAAAGATGGATGTAAGAGAAATATTGTTTAAGTGAGTAGTAGGTTGTAAGCTGGAGTTATGATTACTGATAGTCATACTGCAGTGCTCAGGCCCAAGTAGCATTTTATGGACTATATATTCTGCGTAGAGGATTTTGATATAATAAAGAAGTTCTGTACAATATCTGAGATAATCAAGATTTTGACAGTATGGATTTAAGTAGACTGGAGAGCATTAGCTGTGTCGGTGGGAGTCCTAAATCCCACAAGCTCCAAATATATTTTAGGGAGACCGTGATGAATATGATTTTGCTTCTAGTATTTAGAAAACATCCAAATTGCAATGGCTATGCCTATACATTACATAAATTATAATTCAACTCATATAATGAGTGACATGTAGTAGGTGTTGTTTTCATAGGTGCGTACCGATTTACTACCGCTACTAATTATCACATATAGCGCTGAAAGGCGTATGTAGTGCTGTATGTTTTTGACATTTATAGCGGCCCCTGCTCGGAAGAGCTTAAAATCTAACTTGGACAGAGAGACATGACATAGAAGGTACGGGATGCAGAACCCAAGGTGAGAGAAGTTAGGAGTCGAATACTGTGTGCAATTCTGGAGGCCGCATTCTGGAGGCCGCTGGAGGTCATTTGGCCTTTATCTGTCATCATGTTTCTATAACTATAAAGTTCTATGACATCACAATGCAGGTGTAAAGAGCCTTAGCCTATAGGGAGAGGAGATGCAAATGTTAAGAGCCTTAGCCAATAGGCAGAGGAGAAGATAGTGGATGCTGCAGATGGGCCATTTGGCCTTTATCTGCCGTCATGTTTCTATGGATATAGGGTTATAGAATTCTTTATTGTTGAGTCAGTCAAAAGATAAGACTAGGTAAATGATTTTGGACATCTCAGAAACAATTTCATTCTGTATGTAACACCATTACTATGCTATTTTATCATAACTCAAGCAGGGTTGTGTTACACCTTGACTAGTGAGGAGTGTGTGGCGCAGTGGTTGGATCTACAGCCTCAGCACCCTGGGGTTGTGGGTTCAAACCCCGCACTGCTCCTTGTGACCCTGGGCAAGTCACTTAATCCTCCATAGTACGTTAGATTGTGAGCCCACCGGGACAGAGAGGGAAAATGCTTGAGTATCTGATTGTAAAAAACTGCTTAGATAACCTTGATAGGCGGTATATAAAAAATCCTAATAAACTTGACTATAGTTCATATAGGGGTCCTTTTACTAAGCTGATTTAACACACGCTAAACACTAATGCATCCATCATATTCTATGGACGTATTAGCCTTAGTGAAAGAGGGGGATATTGTAGCTCGTGCATTGTACCATCATTTCTGAAATTAATGTTCATATTTCCATCAAAGCTGCTGAATTGGCTTCATAGTCATTAGTCAGCAGTACAGAAGCTTTAAATAAACAATATGCCATAATTAAAACATAGTTTAAAATACATCTTTTTTTCAGGGGGGGTAACTACCCTTAATTCCAAAATATATACAGTCCAATGTTTTGTATCTGATCTCTTAGGTAAGCCCAGGGACCTGCAAGTGGTCCTGTTTTTCCTCTCAACCCTCAAGAGGGCTGTGACAGCCTTGTATGTTATTAATGGATAAAATGTGAGCGGTAGGCAACCCCAAGGTTAACCCTATGCATTTAAAACATTTCATCAGACACCTAAGTATATATTTTTTCTCTCTCAGCGCAGCGGATATCTCTACTACCACCACTCAATAGATCCTGATAGAGGAGAGCAATAGCCAAGCTCACTAATGTGAAAATTGATGGCACGAGTTTTCACCAAAATATAAACAGCAATTTTATGGGGCGTTCTAGCTACGTAGCAAGGCGGATTAAACCTAGAATTAGAGGGGAAAGGGATGTGGGAAATTCTTTTCTATCGGTGTGCAGTCTGGTAATGAACAAGATCATTGCTGATTCTAGTACATAATGCAGAGAGGATATGTGAAGGAAATACAGTATACCCCTGTGAAGTCGCGGCTCACAGTTCGCGCCCCCAGTCATTCACGACTTTTTCTGTCCCCCTCCTCCGGCCCCCCACCGATCCGCTCTGCCTGACCAGCGATCCCGGCCTGGGTCTGAGCCGCAAGTGCCACTTGCCCGCATTGGCACTCGCAGCAGCCACTGCCGTCGTCCCTGCAGCCCTCTCCCGCCTCCGATCCCTGCTCCTAAACCGCATCTAATTATCGCGGTTTTTCAAAGGTCGCGGGTGCTCCTGGAACGCAACCCTCGTGAATTTCGGGGGAGTACTGTGTAACATTTCAAGAAGTAGTATAGTAAGGAGGGGCGGGGGCAGTCCGCCCTGGGTGCCGTCTTGGTGGATCACAGGCACCCATCCCCCTTTCTGCCCCCCCCTCCACTATCACATGCGCATGCCCCTTCCCTTCCCCTGTACCTCTTTAACGTTCCCGGCGTGAGCAGCAAACCTCAACCTACTGCTCACGCCAGTGTCGGCTCTTTCTCTGATGTCACTTCCTGGACCCGCACCTAGGAAGTGACATTAGAGGAAGAGCCAGTTGGGGTTGCTCGCGCCGTGAATGATAAAGAGATATGGGGGAAAGGAAGAGGGGCATGTGTGCAGCCAGGGGGGGAGGGGTTAGGAAGGAGCGGGTGCAGAGAAGAGGGCGGGAGAGGACACCACCGCTCCAGGTGCCACTCACCCTCACAACACCACTAAGTGGCATTATGGCTTCATTATTTCAATATTATCATTAATTTAAATGCGCAGGAAAGATACTTGGGAGTACTGGTTGGCAAGTCGATGCAGCTGTATGTGCAATGCGCGGCAGCAACGAAAAGGGCAAACAGAATGCTAGGAATGATTAGGAAGGGGATCACGAACAATTCAGAGAAGGTTTTCATGCCGCTATACCGGGCCATGGTGCGCCCTCACCTGGAGTACTGTGTCCAGCACTGGTCGCCGTATGTGAAGAAGGACACATTACTACTCAAAAGGGTCCAGAGAAGAGCGACTAAGATGGTTAAGGGGCTGTAGGAGTTGCCGTACAGAGAGAGATTAGAGAAACTGGGCCTCTTCTCCCTTGAAGAGACTGAGAGGGGACATGATCGAAACATTCAGGATAATGAAGGGAATAGATTTAGTAGATAAAGACAGGTTGTTCACCCTCTCCAAGGTAGGGAGAACGAGAGGGCACTATCTAAAGTTAAAAGGGGATAGATTCCGTACAAACATAAGGAAGTTCTTCTTCACCCAGAGAGTGGTGGAAAACTGGAACGCTCTTCCGGAGTCTGTTATAGGGGGAAACACCCTCCAGGGACTAAAGACAAAGTAGATAGAGACAGATTGTTCACCCTCTCCAAGGTAGAGAGAACGAGAGGGCACTCTCTAAAGCTGAAAGGGGAAAGATTCTGTACAAACGTAAGGAAGTTCTTCTTCACCCAGAGAGTAGTAGAAATCTGGAATGCTCTTCTGAAGGCTGTTATAGGGGAAAACACCCTCCAGGGATTCAAGACTAAGTTAGACAAGTTCCTGCTGAACCAGAATGCACGCAGGTAAGGCTAGTCTCAAGAAACTACCACAAATCCTTAGCTTTCTGCAGCAGTTGCTCATTGTACTTTTATATAAGTTGCAATACACATGTCTCCGAACTCTCTATATGGTGTTTTTAGTTGCACATTTAAATTTGGATGTGTGCAGGGGAGATATAATTGAAGTCTACAAAATCCTGAGTGGAGTAGAACGGGCACAAGAGGATCGATTTTTTTCACTCCTTCAAAAATTATAAAGATTAGGGAACACTCGATGAAGTTACAGGGAAATACTTTTAAAACCAATAGGAGAAAACTTTTTTTCACTCAGAGAAGTGTTAAGCTCTGTAATACATTGCCAGAGGTTGTGATAAGAGTGGTTAACACAGATGGGCTTAAGAAAAGTTTGGACAAGCTCCTGGAGGAAAAGTCTACAGTCTGCTATTGAGAAAGACACTGGGGGAAGCCACTGCTTGCCCTGTTTCGGTAGCATGGAATGTTGTTACTATTTGGGGTTTTGCCAGGAACTAGTGACCTGGATTGGCCACCATGAGAATGGGCCACTGGGCCAATGGGCCATTGGTCTATCCCAGTGAAACTATTCTTATGTTCTTACGTAATTTTGGCTAGTCTCAGTTAGGGCGCTGGTCTTTGAGCAGAGGGCCACTGCGTGAGCGGAGTGCTGGGCACGATGGACCACTGGTCTGACCCAGCAGTGGCAATTCGTATGATATTTTAACGGAAGCAGCAAAGCCAGCATTCAGTCCAAGAGCAGAGTACTTCCATGTAGTTTTAGGAATTGTAACGGGGCATTTCTCTTCCAAATTTTACACAAGCTGAGTAAAACATTTACCATATTGAAAATGAGTCTCAAGTGAGTTGGTTAAGGCTCTCAGATCTAGCCCACAAAATCTCAGGAAGCAGCTGGAAATGCCTAATTAAAACAAATTGTTAATAGATTTACCAGACGATTTTCATGCATTTGGTTGAAAGTAAATATGCTCTTGTGTTTAAGATAGGCTGTTTGTATTGTTACCTGGAAAAACAGCTGCATTTGTGGCTGGAGTATTAAAAAAAACAAAAACCCACATTTTACAGGAGGGTAAAATTAAGAGTCTAAATACCTGGCACAATATTCTGTTTATATGTTTGCAATAGCATGTTGTTTTATTTAAATAAATACATTTTTCAACCGATACGGTGAAAAAGAAAACCAAATCTAGCAAGAATTTTTCTTATTTTGCAGAATTAACATATTTAAATAAGCTTAGAACTACTCTTACTTGCAGGCCCAGTTTGAGATGGAAGAATTGGGCCCGTTCAGGTTCTGATTCTGACTTGGCAACAGTGGTGCAATAAGGAGGAGGGGGAGGGGGCTCCAGGCGCCATGTCGGTGGGGGTGCCAGCACCTCTCCACCCCACCCCACCATACCACAACATGCTCATGCCATCCCTCCTCCTACCCCGTACCACCTCCTGCCTGTTGCTCATGTCAGCTTGGTTCCCCTCTGAATAACTTCCGGGTCATGGGACTAGGAAGTGATGTCAAAGGGAAATCCAACATTTGAGGAGCATGCTGCAGAAGCCACTCGCCCTGGCAAAGATCTAGAAGTATGCGGGGGAGGGGGGAGGGAGAGCGTGAGTGTGGAGTGGGGGTGGGAAGGAGCAGGTGCACAGAGAGGAGGAAGTGTGGGGGGGGGCACCACTGCCCCAGGCATCGCCTACCCTTGGCAACCAAATATATGGCTCCCTGAAGCCCTGATCAGATCAGATGTAACCTTTTTGCCTCAGCAGAAGTAAGTCAGCTGGGATGATCAGTGGCTCATACAGGAAAAAGGTTAGTGGTTGTGGCACAAACTCTCGCCCTACTGCTAGCTGGTATAAATCCTTGCACCTGTAGTTTGGCATGAAAATTGGCTTTGTGCAACTTGGAGCATCATATATAGAACACCACTCCATGGAACGCATTGCCAGAGGTTGTGGTAAGAGCGGAAAGTGTAGCTGGTTTTAAGAAAAGTTTGGACAAATTCTTGGAGGAAAAGTCCATAGTCTGTTATTGAGAAAGACATGGGGTAAGCCACTACTTGCCCTGGATCGGTAGCATGGAATGTTGCTACTCTTTGGGGTTCCGGAATCTTGCTCTTCTTTGAGATTCTGCCTGGAATCTTGAAACTCTTTGGGGTTCTAGAATCTTTTGTTACTCTTTGGGAATCTGGAATGTTGCTACTCTTTGGGTTTTGGCCAGGCACTAGTGATCTGGATTGGCCATCACAAGAATGGGCTACTGGGCTTGATGGGCCTTGGTCTGATCCAGTAAGGCTATTTTTATATTCTTAGGTTCTTACCTATCCAGGAGGCCAGTGGAGAAGCATCAACAGAGAAAAGATTGTGAAACTTGTATGAACTTAAGCACATATGCCTCTTCCAATCCAGTACCTTTTTGGGGGGATATGAGGAAAATCATGTCTAGTTCCATAAGGTTTTCAGAAGCAACAATGCTGCTCTGTGATGGGAGGGTGAAGTCTGGACATTAGATCTGCCAAGTATCTCTTTAACAGGTGGCGGGCCACACCATCTCTGACCCAGAGATGAAAGATAGATCCAACTGGGTCAGAGCTAGCTCATTCGCCAATAAAATGAGAACTTCCTATCCCTAAACCGTAGCCCAAATGATGAAGTTACAACTGGAGAAGGACATCATGTTTGAGGAGATCGAAGGAACCAGGAGAAGAGGATGACCTACAGTCAGATAGCTGGACATGTTGAAAACAACCATGGGGATGATGCTGGAGGACCTTTCGGGACTGGCACAAAACCGATTTCTTTTTAGATCCACAACTCATTAAGTTGCTAGGACTCGAGGACGAGTCGATGGTGCCTAGCTACAACAACAACTGCTGTTCCATTGGATTTCTACAACCATGCCTTCCTTTCTGCGTTCTGGATTGTATTTATTAATTTTATGTACCACCATATACGAAACGTGTCAAAGCAGTTCTGCTCATTCCTCTCTCCTTTAGAGGATCTAGGTTGCTGCAGAAGTAAGTGTCCCTTGGCAGCAGGTTTTGTTGGAGTCACGCAGGCTCCTAGCCTGAGGTGAATTTATTTTACTTTATTCTTTATCCCCTTCTTCTAGAGAAAAAAATACCCAACACGTTCAGGTTAATGTTGTAAGAACATAAGAACTGCCGCTGCTGGGTCAGACCAGTGGTCCATCGTGCCCAGCAGTCCGCTCACGCGGCGGCCCCCAGTGCTCAAAATGAGTCCAGCCTCACCTGCGTACGTTCCAGTTTAGCGGGAACTTGTCCAACTTTGTCTTGAATCCCTGGAGGGTGTTTCCCCTATTTGAATCCCTGAAGGGTGTTTTCCCCTATGACAGACTCCGGAAGAGCGTTCCAGTTTTCTAACACTCTCTGGGTGAAGAAGAACTTCCTTACGTTCGTACGGAATCTATCCCATTTTGATCTTAGAGAGTGCCCTCAGTCATCGAGCCATCCTCATTCCCCTGCTTTCTCATTTTTGACATATGTCTTATCACTCAGATAACAAGAAATATTTCGTTCTGTTTTCCAGTCTCCCCATTTCTGCAAATAAAGAGGACTGCAAAGGCACGCTAAATAGCACACGCTGAACGCTAACGCATCCATAGAATATAATGGCCGCGTTAGCATGATGGGGGGGCTTTTTCAGAAGGATAAAGATCGAAATCCGTGCGCCGTGCGCTGTGATTTCTTGACTATGTAAAGATAGGTGTCAGCTGCCGAACATGCACTGTGCAGTCTGAATCATCCAGGACCTCAATCAACCTTGAATAAGCCGTTTCAAGACCTCTAAGGAAGAGCCGAAGCCTCACCGTTTTCAGATGGAAGAGGAAGAAGGTAGGGAGAAGGTGAAAACCATGAAATTCTCCAGCTGCCTGTGGAGGTCACATGACCCTGACACATAACTTTCACTGAGCTGACTATATCTCACTTCCTGTAAGTGCCTGTCTCTCGTGCTCACTCTCAAGGACTTGGTCAATTTCCTTCTGTAAACAGAACAATGCTTTATATTTCTCTATTACCTCTGGAGTGACTATATCAATAATGCAGGAAACGCATCTGTCCGGCACAGTGAGATTATTTTTCTGATTTCGGCTGACAGTTATGGTAATAGTTTGGCAAACAATCTACCGTCAATGACTGCAGATTACAGCTGTTTGTTGTTTTTTTTTTGTAAAGCACAGAGGCTCATGGAAACTTGGAAGATTGATGGCAGACAGAAAGAGAAACAGAAAGCAATGTCATCACAAACCTACCGGCTGGAAACTTTCGGCTTTTTTTTTTTTTATTATTGGGGTAGGGGATACTGATTAGTTTTAGTGCAACTCAGGGAAAAGTAGAAAAGAAAATGCATATGACAGTCCTCCTCTTTTGCTAAGGCGTGCTAGCCAGGGCAGGATTAATTCGTCGAGGGCCCCTAGGCACACAAGTACACTGGGCCCCCTGCCCCGCCCCACCCCCGCCATGCGCCCAGGCGGAAATAGGAAGCTGCGCCAGTGGGAAGCTTTGGGCAAGCAGCACCGCTTGCACAATTACAGTTCCCGTTGCCTTTCTTACCCGCATTGCTTGCTTGTCTTACTTTCCGTAGATGGGGGGGGGGGGGGCCCGCGTTGCCGATCGATGCTGGAGGGGCCCATCGCCGTTTGGAAAAAACAATGTTGATGCCCTCCTTCATCAGGCCCATTTCGAGCCCTAGGCATGTGCCTACGTGGCCTATTGGTTAATCCTGCCCTGGCGCTAGCCGATTTAATGTGCGTTATATATTAGCATGCGCTAAATACTAGTGCGTCCATACACTACAATGGGCACGTTACCATTTAGCACGTGCATTTCTTCTGAATTACGTGACTTGGATCAACTGTGCAGGAGGCTCTGTATACCGAGGCCTTTTTTCCCCCTTGAATTAAATCAAATTAATTAAATCAAACTAACAAAATTTGAAATACTGTTAAATCTGCCTTGGAGTAAATAAATAAGGAACAGTACTGCTCATTAATGGAGTTATATATTTTGATTAGATATTGTTCATTGGGCCACTAGGTCAGACATATTAAGATATTATGGTCAGATAGTACATTTTCAAAGTTCTCTTACAACATCATTACTCAGTCAGTGAAGGACTCAAGGGTCTCTCATACGAAGAAAGACTGGGCAAGCTGCAGCTCTATACCCTAGAGGAGCGCAGGGAAAGGGGTGACATGATCGAGACATTCAAGTACGTCACAGGTCGTGTAGAGGTGGAAAACGATATATTCTTTCCCAAGGGACCCTCGGTCACAAGGGGGCACCCGCTCAAACTCAGAGGAGGGAAATTTAGTGGTGACATCAGGAAGTATTTCTTCACAGAAAGGGTGGTAGATCACTGGAACAAACTTCCAGTGCAGGTGATCAAGGCCACCAGCGTGCTCGACTTTAAGAATAAATGGGACATCCACGTGGGATCCCTACGACGGTCGAGTTAAGGAACTAGGTCATTAGCACTCAGACTTAATAGGGTGGGTAAATGGAGTGGGCAGACTTGATGGGCTGTGGCCCTTTTCTGCCGTCATCTTTCTATGTTTCTATGACTCCATAAACAAGGTTGTTTTGAGTATCTTTGAATTTTTGCATATCCATAAGTAATCTCAGAGATCCCTTCAGATTATTCCATAAAGATCCCCCTGCTATTGAGATTACAGATGTTCTTATACTTTCATAATAAACATGAAGGGATTCATTTTATACATAATTGCATCGTTCCCTCAGACCTCAAAGATCTAGACAGATGATCTAGTTTCATCGCCTGTGTCAAATGCCAAGGGATTTTGTGGTGGTTTCCTCTGAAAAATCCAACAAGTCTGCAGTGAAGGGAGAACCCCAGAAACAAAAAGGAACTGCCGAAAGCTATAGGGAATTTTATTAAAATTCCCTAAAAAGTTATAGTCCAAAGGATGGCTCTCATACACATGGAGGTCGGACCCAACACGGTCTCCTTCTTCAGGGGTCCTTGGATAGCAAGCACGGGGATGGGCGGAACTGGGCGGGGCTAGGGATCCGGATTTTCCAAAAGGAAAATCTGGTAGCCCTAATCCTGGCTGAGGTGTTGGACACTGAAAGATTACAGCAAAGAAAGAGAAGACCAGAGAAAATGAAAGATTAGAAAGGAGGGACGATTTTGCCACCATTTCAAGACCATGCGTAAAAGATATTTTGGGACTGAAGTTAAGCCACATGGCATTTTAAGATGAAAGGAAAGCTATATTTGATTGACTCTGTTTGTGCTGTGAAACTCCAAGAAGGGTTTTTATTGTGAGCTGCGTTGGTCGAATGCAGCCTTTACCGATAAATGTAAAATAAATAGATTAGATAGTGGTCAGTTTGGTTGATCAAGAAGCCATTTACTTGCAACTAAATTTTACCTGTCACACTGTCAAGTCCTCAGTTACCTTAATAATAAAGCTGTGTGGTACCTGGAAGGCAGTTTGACAAAATCCACTTTCAATGTACGTGAAGAGCTAAATGACCTGTGCGTGCCCTATCAGCTGAGTAACAAAGCATCATGATTGCTTTGTCTCACCAGGATGCAACTTACCTCCTTTTGGTTCTTTTTCTTTTCTAATTTGCTATTTCTATCCGAAAGCCTCGTTCCTGAGCCTCAGAGCTTGGTCTTCTCTCGTTAACACCGCCTCTTGCTGGAGAAGCCTCGAGAAAGACGAATTTCCAAAATGAGGCAGATCAGTGAACTGTGAGAGCCATGTAATTCCATTACCTTCAAAGGAGTGGAGTCTGTTATGTCCATTCAAGTGTATACCGCACCTTTCTTCTCCAGTACATTACCAGCATATTTATAATGGAAAACATTAAAAAGAGAGAGAGAGAGAGAAAAACAAAAACATCTATTAGATGGAGACCATAGTGGCATGCTGGATTCTTAGTAAACATTTGCAGTTGATTATTAAGACACGTTCCTTTTCTGGAAATTAATGACAATTTAAAATTGGCATTATTAAACCTGACTGGTAAAATTTAGGTGTGCTGGGAAATTTTGCTCTCATTCAATGGAAGAAAGGCTAGAAATGAACCAGTTTTGTAAACCCTTTTGTGCTAAATAACTCTTACAAGCTACTATTTGGGTTTTTGTCGGGTACTCGTGACTTGGATTGGCCACTGTTGGAAACAGGATACTGGGCTAGATGGACCATTGATCTGACCCAGTATGGCTATTCTTAGGTGGGCCAAGTATAGGATGATCAAGCCATTGTGACATCACTGATGCGGTTGGCTCTTAGGCATTGGTGGAATGAGGCATTATGACATCATAATCTCAGCTCTGGAATGTTGCTACTATTTCGGTTTCTGCCAGGTATTTGGGACCTGGCCACTGTTGGAAACAGGATACTGGCTAGATGGACCACTGATTTGACCCAGTATGGCTATTCTTATGTGAATCACGTATACATTAGTATAGTAGTGTAAAATTTAAAGTGTTTATCGGTGCCTTAACAAAAGGCACCAGAATCACACCTCCAGAAGTACCTGCTGGTGCCTAACGCCAATACTGTATAGGCATGGCTAATGCCAGAAGTGGAGTTTGGCATCAGCTGGCACCTCTGGAGGTGCGATCCACGTCAGCAGATAGGCTGGAAGACCCTGGCCTACATTTCCGACGCCTATCTTTGCTACCTCATAGAACCGCCTAAAAATCAGTTCTGCCTTTGGCTGTTAGGCCTTAGCAGGCCAGCCGCTGAATATCGCTTGGCTGGCTAAGTCTGCGGTGGCAATCTTTAAACCAGAAATTCAGTTCCAGAGGCCAGATACAGCCCTGGCACTGAATTTCTGGGATAGCCACAGCCCTGGAATTCCTTTTCTTTATGGTCCGTGTATATAGGGTTACCAGACGACCTCCTTTTGAGGACATGTCCGGGGGTTCGGACAGCTTTTCAAAACCTAGCACTTTGTCCGGGTTTTGAAAAGCTTTCCTTTGAGCAGGAGGGCATCTGCGCGTGCGTGGATATGACCCGTGACATCATTTCGGCGTATCTACACATCTGCGGGTGTCCTGCCCGACGAGAGCAGGCAGCAGGGGCGGGATTGGAGGCAGGGCTGGGGAGGGATTGGAGGCGTGACGGGGTGGGGATGGGTGGGACTGGGCGGGAATGGGGGTGGGTCTAGGGGGGGTCCAGATTTTCCAGATGGAAAATCTGGTAACCCTACATGTATAAGTACTAAACAACAACCCTATCTAGAGAAATCAGAAAAGCAGGCCAAAATACCAGAATGTGCCAAAATGTACCAGAAATTGTGTTTTTCAGGAACCCGACCTGACACAGCCATGTTTTGGAAACAGTCACAGACTGTGAACAGCAATGTCCCAAAATGCAATCATTCATTAACAGCTTCAGTCTGCAAACTGACTGTGAACGCCTCAGACAGCAAAAGTCCAGGTACTCGTGTGCCCTACCGGTGGCTGGTATTTTGGCACGCTTTCCCAGTTTCTCTAGACCACATTGTTTGACTTATTACAGTTTGCTGTCTAGACATTTTGGACCCTGATAAAACACTCCATTCCCACAATGTACAAAGACTCCAGTTTTCTCCAGGGCCATTACACCTCGCCATGCTTTAAACCATTGATCTAATGAGGAAATTACATTTTACTATATATCATATCATAAGTGATATATTACTGTAAAAATAGAAAATTGGAACCAAATACAATAATCGCATGCTGGAGCACCCAAGAAAGCAAAACATTCTTCATCTTCCTCTCAGGTTCTTACTAGGCAGTGGGTGGCAACTGCCTGAGGCCCCACATCTCAGGTGGAGATTTTGTAACATGATGGCTGTATTTGCATTTTAACTCCCAACTATTTACCTAATGCTTCCTACCAATATTAAGATTCATGACTCAACTTTAATGGCATTTTTATAGATAGGGCACAGTGAAACCGAAAAAAAAAAAAAAATATCCAACTTGCTTATAGGTCATCTAATTTAAGGTTCCAAGTGGTTCCAAATTACTTTTCTACAGGACCGGAACACCCCTAAGGCCACTGCTGCCTGGTACTTCTGGTGTGTCAATTTATCTTCTAATATAGCATAATTTGTTTCAATAAAACGTTCTCAGATGTTTATATTTCTTGTTCTGGTGTTTCAATCTTTATCTTTTGTTTTATCATACCTTTCTTCTAGTCCCACCTCAATTTCGTTCATCTGTTTTGCTTATAAGTTAATTTTATATTTCACACTTTTCATTTTTTTTTCTTATTATTATTCATTTACCGTTTTCATTTCTTCTTCTCTCTGATTTTTATTTTCCTTCTTTTTTAACCGAATCTTTGCTGTCAGACTTTCTAATCTAATCTAATACAGTGGTGCCTCACACAACGAACTTAATTCGTTCCAGGAGCAAGTTTGTTATGCGAAAAGTTCGTTATGTGAAACGCGTTTTCCCATAACAATACATGTTAAAAAAAATAATTTGTTCTGTAGCATAAAATATGCTAAGATGACATAAAAAAAGATAAATTTTTTGTTATTATTTTTATTTAGATACATCTAAAAACATAATTGTTTTTTAAAACAACACACATTTTTTAAATTTAAAGACAGACTAAGTAGAGTCTAATTTTACAGTGAGAGAGGACAGAGTCTCAGCGGCAAAAACTGGGACTTAACTGTTCATTTTTTAAATGCCTGCATGGTTGAAAATGTTGTCCATTTCCTTGGGCAGATCATTCTGTCTATAATACTAGTTTATACTTATTACAAAATGGTCTTAATGGATAAGCTTTTTTTTTTCCTGTTTCTTTCAATATGTAAACAGAATGCCAATGGTGAGAGAGAACAAAGCTGTTATTTTTCTAGCATCGGGGAAGCGGCGAGAGTAGCTCCGCCCCCCCCCAACGCATCAGCAGTAGGCGCCGGGCCCCTGCGAGCCGACGGTCCGCCACTGCACAGGGAGCCAGGCGGAGAGAGGGCAGTTAAGCGCAGTGCCTGCGTGGAAGGATGCAGCTCGGGCGACTTCGTTGTGTGAAACGAAGTTCGTTGTAGGAAGCAAGACCTGAAGTTCGTTGTGCGCAGCGTTCGCTGTGCGAGGCGTTCGTTATGTGAGGCACCACTGTATTTGATTTTTTTTATACTGATTCATCCCAACAGGAGGGCTCAACTCAGTTAATAAAATTATACAGAAGATTAGAACTGAAACTATATCTTTTAGGCCAGAATTTTTTCTTTTATGATTGATTATTTGAAAAAGAAGGATCATTAATAAATTTCTGAAATAAATATGTCTTCAGTACTTTACAAAAAGTGGGCAGATGAGAGAGAACTCTGATTATAGAAGGAAGGTCAATCCAAAATTTTATGAATAAAAAAGAAAATGATCGACAGAAACTGGCCATAGTTTTTATTCCTGTAACAGTGGGAAAGACAAGTTTATATTTCTGAGAGCTCCTAGAATTAGAGATTTCTTGTGAATTAAATGAGACAGGAACCAAAGGGGAAAAAATACCATATAGGATTTTGAAAATTACAGGTGCACATTTAAATTGGATCCTCCAGTAAACGGGAAGCCAGTGAAGGGATCTCAGGAAAGGTGTGACGTGATCATATTTATGTTTACTGCTTATCAGTTTTGCCGCTGTATTCTGGGTAAGTTGTAGCCTCCTCAAATTACATTTACTTAAACAAGCATAAAGCGAGTTGCCATCGTCCAACTGAGATAAAATAATGGCCTGAACCAAAACTGCAAAATATTGCTGAAAAAAAAATGGCGTACTCTTCTAAGCATCTTTAAACTGAAAAAAATAATCATTTTTATAGTAACATGATTAATTTGATTAGATAATGAGAGTGAAGAATCCAGAATAAAACCCAAAATCCTAGATGAAAAATCAATTTTCAGTGAGTCACCATTAGTTGAATCACTCACTCACTCACCTTACTGCCTCTTGCTTTATCTTTCAGATTTTGTTTCTGTATCCCACTGCAAGGTATCTATCATGCTTCCCTTTCCGCTCCTTCTCAGACAAACCTCATTCCCCTCTTTATAAGACCTGACTTCCTCCTTGGGTTACATATAAGAACATAAGAATTGTCGCTGCTGGGTCAGACCATTGGTCCATCATGCCCAGTAGTCCGCTCCTGCAGCGGCCCCCCCCAGGTCAAAGACCAGTGCCCTACCAGAGCCCTACCTGCGTACGTTCCAGTTCAGCAGGAACTTATCTAACCTTTTCTTGAATCCTTGGAGGGTGTTTTCCTCTATAACAGCCTCCGGAAAAGCGTTCCAGTTCTCTACCACTCTCTGGGTGAAGAAGAACTTCCTTATGTTTGTACGGAATCTATCCCCTTTTAACTTTAGAGAGTGCCCTCTTGTTCTCCCTACCTTGGAGAGGGTCTTTATCTACTAAGTCTATTTCCTTCATTATCTTGAATGTTTTGATCATGTCCCCTCTCAGTCTCCTCTTTTCAAGGGAGAAGAGGCCGAGTTTCTCTAATCTTTCATTGTACGGCAACTCCTCCAGCCCCTTAACCATCTTAGTCGCTCTTCTCTTTATGTCACTCTGTTTTTTAAATATATTTATGCACCTTCAGGTCCACCTTCTGTCTGTAAAACTATTACATGTATTTATTATTATTGTTGTTATTTTGAATGATTTAACTTATTTTTATTTTATTGTTATGTACATTTTTGTTGGGTTTTTTTTAATAGGATTGTACTTTTTTCATTTTTATACATATGTATTGTAATATTTCTGTATGTTCTTATAGACCCCTAATGCAGGCATCTCCATTAAAGCTAAGCAAGGTTCATGTTTCTCAACCTTAGCCTCCAAATTCAGAACTTCAGACCCGCTTTGCACTAGCTGTCTCAATAGAATTTGGCCCAGAGACACAATTAAAATACAAAAGTGTTCCAGTGATAATGAAGAAGGTCTTATCAGGTTAAATTCAAAAATTGCCTTCCCTTGTCCAGCCAGTGCTCGCCTATCAGAACAATGAGGAACAGCCAATTTTTCCAGTCCTCCAGAACTGGAGACAGGCCCACTGGTTGTTCCACAAAGATGTAGCGTTGATTTGCTTGTTGAAGCAGCAGTGGCATCCCCAGCAAGCACATTCGGGGAGCAAGGATAGACCAGCAGTTGCAGGTCTGACTGGTGGGTTCCTCCCTTCAAAGGTCAGTGAAGTGCTGTGTTCAGGAGGGAATGTGGCAGGCATCTCAACCCCAGCTTCCCTCAGAGAACCATCCCTGAATAATATGTTTTTTTACTACAAAGGAAGCCATAGTTGGGGTACGCAAAGAAGGGAGCTGAGCCAATGATGAAACAACACTTGGTTTCCCGTTCAGTTTTTGTTCATTTAGGACGCATAGGAAAGGAGCGCAATATGGGGCTTCCTCTTCCTAAGGAGCCATCATGGAACAGCTTTCCCTATTTCTATCTCAATAGCAAACTATGGACTTTTCCTCTAGGAACGTGTCCAAACACAACAGGCCATTCAAATCCTAGCTACTTTCTTTGCTGAATGTTTCTAAGAAAATATTTGTGATTAATATTGACCAGTCATGGAGATGATAGGTGTGAATGAAGACTGGAAAATTGAAACATGGTGGCAGATAAAGGCCGAACGGCCCATCCAGTCCGCCCATTCACCACATCCAATATCTTCTCCTCTCCCAGAGAGATGCCACATGCCTGTCCCATGCTATCTTTAATTCAGATAAAATATTCATCTCCACCACCTCCTGAGCCTTTTACCTCTTAACTTCCTACTATGCCCTCTCCTTCTGGAGTTTTCCTTCATTTGAAACAGACTCATTTCCTGTATATTAACGTCACAGAGATATTGAAACATCTCTATCATATCCTCTCTCTCCCGCCTTTCTTCCAGAGTATACATATTAAGGTAAGTCTGTCCCCATATGATTTATAACAAAGACCACTAACTAATTCTGAAGCAGCCCTCTGGAACAACTCCTTCCTATTTATATCTTTTTGAAGGTGGGGTCTCCAGAATTGCACACAATATTCCAAATGGGGCCTCACGAGAAAACGGCATTATAAACTCCCTTTTGTTTTTTCCCTATATGTTCTCTCTTTTTACTTGATAAATTGTAGTTCTACCCTTCTTCCCCTTTTTTTTCTGTTTGTCTTTGTATTGTTTTAAAGGATGTACTGCTATTTCATATATATGTTTTAAAGACAAAGTTCACCGCCTAGAAGGCCAATTGGGTGGTATATAAAATTTTTTAATAAACTTGAAACTTATGCACCCAAGCATCTTCCTGGCTTTGACAAATTTTGTCGCATGGTCAAGCTATGGAGAGGGTTGGAGGTTACACTTGGAAACATAATGGCCTTGAATTCCAGCAGTTTCTCTCAATCTGTAGCTTGGAAACATTGTGGTGGTTCATTTCCTGATTGAAAATTTATTTTTTTTTCCCATGTTTTCCTCACTGATTGCTATGCAGCAGAGGGGAAGAAGGGTTTCAAAGAATATGCAAATGAGATGGGATTCCTCCTCTCAACCCTCCCCCCCCCTTACTTTTTTCTATAGGGCATCAATGTCATCAGAGTGTCCAAAAAAAGAATGATGATGCTTATGGATAAGGAAAAGGCGGAAGTTAAAACATGTTTTCAGCTTGGAGCAAGGCAATCCTGAGCTATAATTTTTCACTATATACCCATTTTTCCACTCTTCACCCCTATTCACCCCAATTTGTTCTTTCACACAGCCTCTACTCCGGCTTTGAATATCAATTATTTAATTCACAGTCTGGATGAACAAATATTCACCTCAGCCTTCTTGCTGGAAGTCAGAATAGGTGAATCAACTCCTTTAATTTTTAAGAATTCAGTGCACAATTTCCTTTTTTTTTTTTTTTTTTTTTTATTCCCTGCTATTAACTATTTATCTTTTATTCATAACTGTCCCACGTTTTTTACGAGTGGAAAGGCTTTGGTGTTCTCCATGGCAAATCTTGAAGAATAAGTCCCCGTAACTATAATTTTGACAAATGTCCACAATCTGGGTTGCAGGCACAAGCTTTCAGAGAGTGTAATTAAATTGCTGATTTCTCTCCAGTGTTATGACTTGTTTTTATTCTCTTGCAATTAATTCTGTTTACAACTGCTATTACTTGCTATTTCCTTTAAAAAAATCCTTCCTTTGCTGGTTTCATAGTATGTGTATTAGAATAGTGTTTGGGCCAGTCGTGTCTCCTGTAGCAAAATACTACTATTACTACGGAGTTCAAAGAAGCGTGGAATGAACACAGAGGATCTAGAATCAGAAAATAATATTAAATATTGAACTAAGGCCAGTGCTGGGCAGACTTGCACGGTCTGTGTCTGTCTATAGCCGTTTGGTGGGGGATGGGCTGGGGAGGGCTTCAATGGCTGGGAGGGTGTAGATGGGCTGGAGTATGTTTTAACGGAGATTTCAGCAGTTGGAACCCAAGTACAGTACCGGGTAGAGCTTTGGATTCTTGCCCAGAAATAGCTAAGAAGAAAAAATTAAAAAAAATTTAAATTGAATCAGGTTGGGCAGACTGGATGGACCATTCGGGTCTTTATCGGCAGTCATCTATTATGTTACTATGTTACTATATTAATTATTTCTATAGCGCTACCAGATGTACACAGCGCTGTACAGAGTCATGAAGAAGACAGTCCCTGCTCCATAGAGCTTACAATCTAAACAGCCAAGACAGACAAACAGGATGTCATGGATACAGTTAAGAGGAAGGGTTAATCTGTTGGCTGGGTTGGAGGGCAGAAAGAAGTCTAGGATAGTCGAGCCATTGTGACATCACTGATAAAGTTGGCTCTTATTGGTGGAATGAGGCATTATGACATCACAATCTCAACTCTGCCTCCCAAAGACTGAAACTCTTCACACTACTACTATGAATTATTTCTAGAGCACTACCAGACTTACGCAGCACTGTACAGAGTCACAAAGAAGACAGTCCCTGCTCAAAGGAGCTTACAGTCTAAACAGGTACTAAATACGTACTTGGTGGAGGAGTAGCTTGATGCTTAATGCAGTGCCCTACAAACTAGGATAGCTGAGTTCAATGCCCACTGCAGCCCCTTGTGACTCCGAGCAAGTCACGTAACCTTCCATCGCCCCAGGTAATGTTTAATAAACTCCATATTCAACCTTATCTGAATAAACAAATCTCAATCAATTACAATGATGGAAACAGTGGCGTTGCGAGGGTGAGAGGTGCTCCTCCCTACCCCCTCCTGCCAAGTGCACGTGCCCCCTCCCTTCCCTTCTCATGTACCTCTTTAATATTCCTTTAATATTCCTGGTGCGAGCAGCGACCCCAATGTGCCAGGGTCAGCTCTTCCTCTGATATCACTTCCTAGACGACCCTATACTTCCTTTTCACTGAGTACTAATCGACAGTGAAAAAAGTGGACATGTCTTATGCACAATCTTTATATCATTGTGACATCATCAATATGTACCTAGATGGCAGATTGTAAGTAAAAAAATAGGACACCCTCCCCCCCCTAAATGGAAACTCCTGTGACTCAGTGGTTAAAGGCATATCTTCCATAGGTCATGGGTTCAAATCCCTAGTATGGTCAGGTACCCCAACACATATTCTCTTTTTTTTGTGACAATCTGCAATCTAGGTGCATATTGATGATGTCATGATATCAAGATTGTGCATCAGCCATGTCCACTTGCTCTGAACTATAGCTATTATGAGTAGGGTTTCTCTTCTTATTTTCTTGAACTTTGAGAATGAGGTTTAGCATGCAATACATTTGTTCATGTGCTTTGCTTGAGTAATGCAGTGGCTTGCCCTATGTCTTTCTCAGTAACGGACTATGACTTTCCCTCCAGGAAATTGTCCAAACCCTTCTTAAAACCAGCTACACTATCTGCTCTTAGCACAACCTCTGACAACGCGTTCCAGAGCTTAACTATTCTCTGAGTGAAAAAAAATATGTCCTTCTATTGGTTTTAAAAGTATTTCTCTGTAACTTCATTCTTGTATGGACACTAATGAAATGTTTTTTTTTACTTTTTAAATAAGGATTTTTCCTGGGAACAATTTCAAGGCCAAGGAAGATTTTTCATAGGTTTTAAAACCAGTTAATGTGCAAGTTTGACAGAGTTAAATAAAGTATTCTAACAGCATGTGCTGGCCTTGAAGATGTCTGATAGAATAGATCGTGTTTGTTAGACAGCAAGACTCAATTACTTTCATAAATGAATTAAACACATTGTAGTTTAAAGCCGCAAGTCTTGCCTATAAACAAATGTTAGGTTTTTATTTTTTGTCGATTACACAGACTAGCTAAAGTGGTGGATACAATTTTGTAAGAAAAAAAAAAATGTTCTGTACCTCTTGGAGCGCTTTAGCTATGCCAAGGTGAAATATGTGAGAGAAACAATAACATCCATGGCCGCCTGGGATGCTTTGAGCACCTCGGCTTTTTTTCTTTTTCATCACATGGAAAGTCATACTGCATCAGGCTGAATGTATTCAAAATGATTCGTCATCTTGAAACCTCAAGAACCATTTTGGAGGTCATATCTCAAACCTAAGTTTCTTTCACCGGGTCTTTTTTAAAAAAAAAAAAATACTCTGGATATATACCAGTTATTGAAAGCAATAATGAAGCATAAAATGTGATGGCAGAGAGCGATCGTGAGGCCCATCCAGATTGGCCAGTTTCATTCCTGCTGCCATGCTGCGGACCCAGTTTAGCTGTCGCTGCACATATTCTTTCAGAATGAAAGATACTTTGGTGAACTTGCTTTTTTAAAATTATTATTACCAGTATTGTTATTATGGGGATCCGATATTCAAAAAAATAAGGAAGCAGAGCTCCTAAATGTATGCATCTAAGGGACGCGTTTTCTGACTTAACATAGGTTAATAACCGTAATTATCTCGCTAACTGTTGTGTGCATGTCCACCCTCCCTCCCACACTTTCTACAATGATATAAGTGCCTTATATCCAGGAGCTCTAAGGAGCTGATTCTATAAATCAGATGATGCTGGCTGCATGTCAGTCACACTTAGGCACCTATGTAAAAACAGGCGCATGAAATGTCTAGGCGAGTGTTTTAAAGGCCTACATTTCAGGCACCTAAGTTTTTGGAGAATCACGCGTAGCGGTGTCTGTGTCACGCTCCGTCCATAGAAACACCCACTTAAGCATCGGGCACCGCTAAGCGCCATGTGATAGGTGCGGACGGTTGGTAACCCTATATACGGCACCAATATCGGCAACCACCTAAAAAGTGGCCACCCAGCACTTTAACCTGAGATTCAAGAGACTGAAGTTTAGATTTTTGTGCTGAATAAGAGATAATAACACCTCTCGTGGATGTTTTAAATGAGTCCCACAAGCAGGGCCAAGAAGTATCCTCAACTTTAATTGCCAGAGACATATAAGAAATAAAGTCTGGATTAAAATCTTCATGAACCTAATTTCTGTGATTTTTTCCAATGCCATTAAGACATAAGAGGATGGGGGCATGGTCTGAAATAGCTATTTCACAAATATCAGCAGTATTTATATTACTCACTAGAGACTGCCTGATTGAAAAATAAATAAATGAATCCATTTGAGAGTAAGAGAAGAAAGTAAAATCCTGTTCATCTAGATGTAAGACTCTCCGTGGATCAATACGTTTTAGCCGAGTGATGAGATCATGTAGTTTATACCATGATTTTGATTATTTTATTTTTTTTTGTAGACCACTGTTGATTTTCTTTTCAGATTAGGATCTGGAAAAACAGGAAAGTGACATCATTAAAGGTCGCAAAGCACGAAGCACCAGTGTATCAATAAAGCACCATCTGAACCATGATAGCTACCAGTATTGACAGCATTGAGGTAACAAGCCAGCATCAATCTATGGGTTAACAAGCTTACAAAAGTAGAGCAAGCAGTCCAACAGAAGGAACAATACCGCAGTACGATATGAAACTAAAACGATAAAACCTTGGATTGCAAGTAACTTGGTATGCAAGTGATTTGCAAGACAAGCAAAACATTTGATTAAATTTTAACTTTATATACAGGCAAGGTCTTGCAATACGAGTACATACAGTACATACGTCTTACATCATCACAACTGAGCCGATGGTTCTTCTCTCTCTGACGCTGCGGGAGTGTAGTGACTGTTCTAAACGAGCGAGGTCTTGCAATACGAGTGCATACAGTATACACGCGTCACATCATCACAACTGAGCCGATGGTTCTTCTCTCTCTGACGCTGCGGGAGTGTAGTGACTGTTCTAAACGAGCGAGGTCTTGCAATACAAGTACATACAGCATCTTGTATTAAAGTTTTTGGGTTGTGGAATGAATTGTCTGAGTTTTCATTATTTCTCATGAGGAAATTCACTTTGATATACGAGTGTTTTGAATTACAAGCATGTTTTCAGAACAAATTATTCTCACAAACCAAGGTTTTACTATAACAGTAAAAAAAAGTAACTGAATCATACTCATAGAAACATGACGGTAGATAAAGGCCAAATGGCCCATCTAGTCTGCTCATTCTCAGTAACCATTATCTCTTTCTCTCTCTGAGAGATCCCACATGCATATTCCAGGCCCTCTTGAATTCACTCAAATTATCACTAGATATAGTATGATCCTAAATGATAGTACATTGTATTAACACTGGCATTCACACATTTCTCGTGTTCCGTAACATTCAATCAAAATGGTACAACACATTAACTTAGTGACAAAACATGGGTCACAGCTTTATGACAAACTTTCAAAGAAAACTAACAATTTCATTACAAATTCAAACAAAGTTATACATCTCAGTGTAGCTTCACAATCCATCAGTACCTGGAGCTATTCGGTATAGAACTAGTCTCGCTCACCACAAGTCCCCAGCATGGTACCAATTTTCCTTTCCAGCAGGATCCACAGTGTTGCAGGATACTACCTCCACCCATGGGGTTTCCGCATACGAGCAGACCATAGCAACTTTACTCTTACTCTTAGCCACACTGCAACCATAAATTCCTCAATCAACTTTAATTTTCCACAACCTCACAAGAATCCCAAACTCAACCCCCC
Organism: Geotrypetes seraphini; assembly: GCF_902459505.1. Taxonomy (NCBI): domain Eukaryota; kingdom Metazoa; phylum Chordata; class Amphibia; order Gymnophiona; family Dermophiidae; genus Geotrypetes; species Geotrypetes seraphini. The sequence goes on along the minus strand of NC_047097.1, from coordinate 68,576,391 downwards.
CTCCTCCTACTCAGCAGCCTCTAAAAACCTTCACAAAGGTCAGACAGAGTGGGAAAATTATTTCCGCACTACCCCTCACATCAACATCCACCCACACACTCTCCTGCCACAAAATGACTCCTAATCCACCAAAAATCTCCACATAAGCTACTCAAATCAAATTCCCTCATCCATAATCACCCCACCACTACTCATCCAATCAACCCGTCCCTCTTGCCAAGGAACCGTTACCTTCAGCCAATCACCTCACAACCACACCTACTCCCCCAACCTCAACATTATACATTCTTCCTATTTCCAAGCATTCCCTTTCCCCATAATTCCCTACCTCGAAGGCTTCAGCCACTGTTATATGCATACAGTATAAGATTGTAAGCACTCATAATACCACTGATAATAGCTGATAAGGTATTGTGTAATACATGATTTACAGCAATGAACTAATAAACCAGCATGTTAGTAAACATATTATTAATTTATGTCTTATCTATGGAGCTTGGAAGAATTTCCTCCAGAAAATCAACTAATTCCAGCAGATTGGTGACAATGACCTGTAGTTAAGAAGGACAATAACATGCCATATTTGGCACCAATTGCCTTCAGGTTGGGTTTAAATACTAGAAGCTGCTTCTGCAATTTTTCAGGGTGTTTTCTTTTAAACTTAAATTAGGAACACACAAAATATTGTTACTGTCATATTTAATTGGAGCTCTTATTCGCTCTCTGTATTATTTCCAGAACCTGATTATACCACAGTAGCCTGACAATAGGAGAATGATATTTATCATGATGTGCTTTTTGGGCTGGCACTTGATGAGCACGATCTATTTATTTCCAGATCTTTTTTCAACTGCATTTCTAGCACTTTAGGAAGGAAAGCATCAAAAAATTCAATCAGGTCACATACTTCACAACCTTCAAGTAGGCCCAGAATCCTAACATTATTATGTCGCTCTCTGTTGTACACATCATCTGGCTCCTGATCTAGCTGGGTAATATGTTTGCTTTGACATTGTAATGATGTAATATTTTCCTCTGCTACTTCGGCTTACATTTCGAGAGTTTCCACTCTTTGTGTAAATTGCACAAACTTTTCCTTTATTTAGCAGTTTCTGTAAAAGGATGTGTGTATAAACGCTTCTTTAGTAAGATCTTAGCGTATCAGGCAGCATTATGGGATAAACAAATTAGTATGTATCTTTCTCTCTCTATTTATGTGGCATTTAGAAAATTTATGAAGACTGATCTATTTGGTAAATATTTTAATTAATTAATTAATTAATTAATTAATTAATTGTATTTATACCGTGTATACTTGTATTTTTATTTTTGTTAACCACACAGAACCGCGAGGTAGCTGCAGTATATAAGAAATTTTGTTATGTTATGTTGTTTGATCTTACCCGTGTCCTGTTTGGTCTCAGTAACCAATTCATGTAAGCCCTTTAGGGCTCCTTTTACTAAGCTAGCGTTTTTAGCGCGTGCTGCAGATTAGCATGTGCTGCCCCCCGCACTACGCAGAAAAACTAAAGCCAGCTCAATGGAGGAGTTAGCGTCTAGTGTGCACGGCATTGCAGCGTGCGCTAAGCGCACGCTAAAACCGCTAGCGCAGCTTAGTAATAGGAGCCCTTAGTTCCTCCATTAAGGACAGAGAAATTTTATCTTCAAGTTTGTTTCCTTTTTTTTTTTTTTTTTTTGCAAAGATGCCTCTGTATTGCGTCTTTTCCCTGAATTTCCAGAATTCATACTGCTAAGAGGGCTATTGCAGTGAAAGTTAGATACCAGTAACAAGCAAACTGATGATTTCTTAAAACTAGAAAGAAATTCTGGCCGGAGCAGAATGATCAAGCCGCCATCTATGTAGGTCTCGTTAGCGCCCCCTACACACATGTAATATTGAATAAAATACATATTACATAAAAGCTTCTTTTTATAACTCCTCTGCTTTGTATAGGATTATTCTGTTTCAAATTCCTTAAAAAAAAAAAAATCATAGACACCTTGAGTAGATTGTACTGTTTTTTGTCTTTGTTTTCGTATTGTCCCTACGTATTCTTTAAATGTAGAAATTCTGAAATCTTTCTGCATCTATAAATATTCCTGTGAAATAACAGATTAAAGAAGAACCTTTTTTTAAACCAGGTAGAACCGATGCAATTGACAGCCAGGCCTAGGAATACAGCAGAACTGTGGACAGAAAGCTATTTAGGGCATTGAAACCTGGCTTATTATCCTGCCATTTTTTTTGCACAGGATTTTTTTTTTTTTCATGACATTAGAGAGTCCGAAGTGACATACATTTTTTATAGCTTCATAAAGTCGTCTCCTGACCGGGTCACTCTTCTCATAACTAGGGAGCAGAACGCTTGAAAAAAGTCATTCATCAATGTGAAAGGAGCCGCTGTCTACCAGCTCCAATATGCACACAGTCTGGAAAGATTCAACTCAGTGTAAATGCTAACTTACTCCTTTGCTAATGCCAAATGACCCGCTTACTTCTATTAGCACACAGAAGGGGATAAGAAGGGCATAGTTGCTGACCATGTATGCATAAATGCCTCACCATATACTTCCTAGGAACATCGCTTCTTGCTAAATGTACTGAAGACATAAAAAATTAGTTTCATATTTAAACTAATTAAATATTCAATTAAACAAAGATAAAATTATGGGGAGAAAAATTTGTTCTTGCCTAATGGGCTATGTCCCTTTTATTGCCTTTTCCACAGATACCATTAAATGCTGGCAAAGAGCTGCCGGGTGGTGTTTCTCTCTTTTTAAAAAAATTTTTTTTCAAGATCCCCCTCTGTGTTTGCTCAAAGTGCATTCATTTGAAATTTGGCAAATATAGACCAAGGAGGAATGGTCTTCTTTTCTCATGGGAAAGAGCTTTCCATCTTCAGAGAAATATTTTTAACAGAAAAGAATAATAAAATTGCAATCACACACAGTGAAAAATTAATCACATATTTTTGTCTGTTTATTTATTTGCTTATGTGGGGGGGGGGCCCTTTTACTAAATCGTGGTAGCATTTGCATTTACATAACAGACCCTATAAACCCATATAGATGCCGCCCACAATTTCAAAATGAAGAGGGAAAAGCCTCAGAACCCCTCCTCCAGCCTACAGAGACTGGGTGAGAGCATTCGGCGGGAAACACCTTATGAGCATTTTTTAAAAATCATGTGAAACTAACCCCCTCTTTTACAAAGATACACTAAGCTTTTTAGTGCGCACTAAACATGCGATAAGTGCTAACGCATGCTTGTTATCCTATGGACGCATTAGCAGTTAGCGCACGTGTTGATTTAGCGGGCGCTAAATCCACGCTAAAACGCTTAGCGGGCCTTTGTAAAAGAGGGCCTACATGGTGGTGGCTTTGCGCAATGCAAGCAGACCAGTACAACAAAAAAGATCAATGTGCTTATCTGTACAGATGATCTGTCACACTGACGGTGGCCTGCGTTTCGTGTTCATAGCTGCCTCAGGGTGTGTATGAGGAAAGCAACAAGACTATGAGGGACTTCGCCTTGAGAAAGCAATACATAGAAACATAGAAACATAGAAATAGACGGCAGATAAGGGCCCACGGCCCATCTAGTCTGCCCACCTTAATGTCCCTCCCCTACCTTTGCCCTGTGAATAGATCCCATGTGCCGATCCCATTTGGCCTTAAAATCAGGCACGCTGCTGGCCTCAATCACCTGCAGTGGAAGACTATTCCAGCGATCAACCACTCTTTCAGTGAAAAAGAATTTCCTGGTGTCACCATCAAGCCCAGTTGCCCATTCTCATGGTGGCCAATCCAGGTCCCTAGTACCTGGCCAAACCCCAAGAAGTAGCAACATTCCAGCATCTCAAAGAATAGCAAGATTCCGGAACCCCACTGAGAGCAACATTCCAGAGCTGAGATCATGATGTCATAATGCCTCATTTCACAGTGCCTCAGAGCCAACCTCATCAGTGGTGTTACTTGTACAATAGCTTAATTGTCTTATGCTGTATTTGGCTCACATAAGAACATAAGAATAGCTCTATTGGGTCAGACCAATGGTCATAGAAACATAGAAATAGACGGCAGATAAGGGCCACGGCCCATCTAGTCTGCCCACCCCAATGTCCCTCCCCTACCTTTGCCCTGTGAATAGATCCCATGTGCCGATCCCATTTGGCCTTAAAATCAGGCACGCTGCTGGCCTCAATCACCTGCAGTGGAAGACTATTCCAGCGATCAACCACTCTTTCAGTGAAAAAGAATTTCCTGGTGTCACCTCGTAGTTTCCCGCCCCTGATTTTCAACGGATGCCCTCTTGTTGTCGTGGGACCCTTGAAAAAGAAGATATCTTCCTCCGCCTCGATGCGGCCCGTAAGATACTTGAACGTCTCGATCATGTCCCCCCTCTCTCTGCGCTCCTCGAGCGAGTATAGCTGTAATTTGTCAAGCCGTTTTTCGTACGGTAGATCCTTGAGTCCCGAGACCATCCGGGTGGCCATTCTTTGCACCGACTCCAGTCTCAGCACATCCTTGCGATAATGCGGCCTCCAGAATTGCACACAGTACTCCAGGTGGGGCCTCACCATGGATCTATACAATGGCATAATGACTTCCGCCTTACGACTGACGAAACCCCTTCGTATGCAGCCCATGATTTGTCTTGCCTTGGACGAAGCCTGCTCCACTTGATTGGCAGACTTCATGTCCTCACTGACGATTACCCCCAAGTCTCGTTCTGCTACCGTTTTTGCTAGGATCTCGCCATTAAGGGTATAAGACTTGCATGGATTCTGGCTGCCCAGGTGCAATAACGCGAAACATGTCGGTGAAATGATGTCCCTGACTTAGACCACAGAGAAAAGCTAAGTAATAGCTAATAATTATAATAATGAATGCTACCTGTTGAATGTGAAAATATTATTGATATTTAAAGACAAAAAACACAAACAAAATATATATATATATAAAAAATGTTTATTTAATAGAACTTTTGATCCAATGACGATGCAACACATAAAGCTTTTGTGGAATGAAAATTTAGTGAACACAAAGGGCTCCTTTTATCAAGGCGTGCTACGGGGATTAGCGCGTCGGACTTTTCATCACGCGTTAACCCCCGCGGCAGCCTAAAATCCCAACGCCTCCTCAATGGAGGCGTTAGGTACTAGCGCGGCAGGCGGTTTAACGTGCGGTATTCTGCACGTTAAACCGCTACCGCGCCTTTGTAAAAGGACCCCAAAGAGCTCCTTTTACTAAGCTGCGCTCTGCAGTGCCACACGCACTAGACGCTAACACCTCCATTGAGTTGGCGTTAGTTTTTGGCACATAGCACAGGGTAAGCATGCGCGGCAATGCGGCACGCGCTAAAAACGCTAGCGCACCTTAGTAAAAGGAGCCCAAAGTGGTTTTTCTGAGGATCGTGGAAACTTCTGAAGGGTGTTATACTATAAGGGATATTATAAGAAACTATCCCTTAACTATTATAATTTTTTTTTTGTGGCATCTCCATGGGTTTATTTGACTTCAGTGGTTTCATCAGTTTAACATATCTGCATTTTTTAAAATTTAGGGCTCCTTTTATTAAGATGCGCTAAGCGTCTTAGTGCGCGCTAACCACGAGCTAAACACTAACGTGTGCGTGTTAATCTATGGACGCATTAGCAGTTAGCGCGGCGCGTATATTTAGGGCTTGTTAAATGCGTGCTAAAATGCATAGCGCACCTTACTAAAACAGGGGGTTAGTAGAAGTTTAATTGCGGTGGTGTAGTGAGGGGGGGGGGTCCGCCCTGGGCGCCATGTTGATAGGAGCGCCAGCACCCCTCCTGCTCTCTGCCCCCTGCTTCTTCCCACTCAGCCCCTTGCCATGCGTGCGGTCCCCTCCCCCCCACTTCCTTTTTGTTGTTCGCCACTACGAGCAACAACATCAATGTGCTTCTCGTGACCACATCGTCTCTCCCGCTGTCACGCTGTCATCACTTCCAGGTACCGCGCATAGGACGTGACGTCAGACGGGAGAGCCGACAGGGTCGCGAAGAACACATTGAAGGTCTTGTTGCTCGCAGCGGTGAACGACTAGAGTTATGGGGGAAGGGAAGAGGGCGTATGTGTGTTGCAGGGGGGATCAGAGACAAGGGTGGGGGAGAGGCACCACCGCCCCAGGTCCCTCTCGCCCTCTCTACAGCACTGTGTAAGTGGTTTGAATAATTATAGTTTTTTTTCTACTTTTTCTTGTTTAGTGCAAAATTTGCAGTTCAACAGGAGACTTTACTAGGCAGACGCTACACGTTTGGGGTTGCCCTAATGAATTTACTGCATGCTAAAAGCCATGCAGCTTATTGTCTACCTGTTGGCTGCATGGTACTTTGGCCCGGATTCTCCGAATGGCGCTGCTGTCGGCTGCCGCCAATCACGTGTTAATCACATAAGGACGCAATTCAGAGAAGCGCACCTCCGGCACATGCAGGGGCTGGAAATGTAGGCCAGGGTTTCCCAGGCCCACATTTCCGGTGCATACCTTTGACGTGAACCAGGAAGCCCTCCAATTGTCGCCCCGTCTCCCTTCTCACCTTCTTATCCAAACTGCTAGAACGAGCTGTTCACCGCTGTTGTCTTGACTTCCTGTCAGTTCGAGCTATCCTTGGCTCCTTTCACTCGGGTTTCCACCTCCCCTTCACTCCACAGAAACTGTCCTTGCTAAAGTCTCCAATGACCTACTCCTGGCCATATCCAAAGGACTCTACTCCATCCTCATCCTCCTTGACCTATTGGCAGCATTCGACACCGTAGATCACTGCCCTCGCTTGGGTTTCAGGACTGTATTATTTCATGGTTTTCTTCCTATCTTTCCCATCGCGCCTTTAGCATAAGCTCTGGAGGATCTTTTTCCGCTACCTTTCCACTATCGGCTGGCGTAACCCAGAGATCTGTCCTGGGTACCACTAGTTGTTCCCCACCACGAGCAACAACTTCAACGTTCTCCTCGCGATCGCGTCATCTCTCCCACTGATGTCACTTCTGGGTGCCGCACATATAGGGATAGCAGATTTTCCGTTTGGAATATCCGGACTTCTAGTCCCGCCCCCAGGCCCATCCAGTTCCACCCATCCCCGCCCCATATATGCCTCGGTCCCGCCCCTAATCCCTCCCTAGCCCTGCCCCTCCCCCTGCTCTCATCGGGCAGGAGGGCATCCATGCATGTGCGGATGCTCTCCTGCCCCCGACAGTGATTTGTTCCAAGCTTTTCAAACCCCGGACAAAGTGCTAGGTTTTGAAAAGCCGTCTGGACCCCCCAGACAAGTCCGGGGAAATCCGGATGTCTGGTAACCCTACACGCATAGGAAATGACAGAGGGAGAGCCGGCGAGGTCGCGAGGAGCACATTGAACTTCTTGTTGCTCGCGACAGTGAATAGCTAGAGGTAGGGGGGAAGCGAAGGGGGAGCGCACACGGCAAGTGGAAATCGGGGAAGGAGCGGGTGAGGCAGACACAAGGGTGGGGGAGGGGCCCCACCGCCCCGGGCGCCTTTCACCCTTGTTATGCCACTGCCTTTGCCAGTCAGATTTTCAGGGCATCGGCAATGAATATGCCTGAGATTGATTTGCACGCACTGCCTCCGTTGAATGCAAATCTCTTTCATGCCTATCCATTGTGGATATCCCAAAACGCTGACTGGCGAAGGGGGGGAGCTCCAGGATTGAGTTGGGAAGCACTGCTTTACACTATCCCAAACTACTCGCTAGATCCTCGATCCTTGTATTGACTAACTTTCACACCTAAAGTGACTGATTTGTTGATTGATTGATACTTGATTATCCACCTTACATACAACATCAAGACAGAGAGCAATCATAATAAGCCAGTAAATTGTTAATGGTAATGGTAACTAATAATTTTTCCCCAGTAAATCATCGCTTAGAGTCTTCATGGAGCTATTCACCTGACTGAGGGCTTAGTTCATTTCAATAATTCTATAGTTGGGATTTTTTTTGTTGTTGTTGCCTGTCTCATTTTATTTTAATGTTCAAACATAACACTGTGAAAATAACTTGCCTATTCTTATATGCTCTTCTGTCACCTAAAATAATCTTTAGTAATGTGAGAAAGGTAATATAGAAGCCCTTTTGCTAACAATTAGGGCATGCAGACATTGGCACTAGAGAATGGCATGGGGACAAATTTTTCCCTGTCCCCGCGGGAACTCATTTTCCCGTCCCATCCTGGCGAGTTCTGTTCCTGTCCCTGTCCCATTCCTGCAAGCTTTGTCCTCATCTGCACAAGCCTCAAACACTTTCAAATCCTAAGTAGCAACATTCTAGAGCTCAGATTGTGACGTCATAATGCCTCATTCCATCAATGCCTAAGCTCCGTCCTCATCTGCACAAGCCTCAAACGCTTTAAAATCCTAAGTGCTCGAGGCTTGTGTGGTTAAGGCAGAGCTTACAGGAATAGGGCAGGGACAGCGACAGTGACAAAACTCATGGGAACAGGACAGGGAAATTGAGTTCCTGCAGGGACAGGGACAAATTTGTCCCCGTGTCATTCTTTAATTAGCACATGCTAACTCCCAGATTCTATAAACATAAGAATGTAAGAGTTGCCATGCTGGGATCCATCAAGCCCTATATCTTGTTTCCAACAGTGGCTAACTCAGATCACAAGTATCAGGCAAGATCCTAAGGTGTAAAGCAGGTTCCCCCCACCCCTTCTAATTTTATAAAACCATAGGGCAGTTTTTAGCGCCAGCCATGGCGTTAATAGTTCTGATGCTCTTAGGAATTCTAAGAGTGACGGAGGTGTTGCCATCGTGGCCGGCGCTAAAATCCGCACTACGGTTCTGTAAAATGGGGGAGGAGGGGTTATGTTGCTTATCCTAGGAATAAGCAGTGGATTTCCCCAATTCATCTCAATAATGGCTTATTGATTTTTGTTTTAGGAAATTATCCCAACCTTTTTTAAACCCAGCTAAGCTAACTGCATTCAGCACATTCTCTTGCTACGAATTCCAGAGTTTAATTACACTTTGAATGAAGAAATATTTTCTCTGGTTTGTTTTAAATCTACTACTTAGTAACCTCATCATTTGTCCCCTAGTCCTAGTATTTTTGAAAGGGTAAGCTTATGGAAGGAACTTTCACAATAAGTGTGAGAAGAGTCAAATTTATTGAAGTTTTTAAAAAGTTACTTTTTTTTCTTTCTGATGAAGGGAAAGTGACGAGGATTTATTACTGATTCTGCAATATGGAAACAGTGAAGCATGTGTGTGTGTGTTGGGGGGGATTGTTTTTAATAAATGGTGTGGATCTTTCTTAACTGAATAATGGAGTTATTTTAATTGTTAAATTGTCAATTTTATGTCAAGCTGTGCCCGCTTTAAACTACTTGGGTGGATCTATTTATGGAGATAATCCCAATCAATCAATCAATCAGTTCTGTACACTTAAAAGTTGATAGCATTTTTATTATTATTTTAGACAGAGACATCCTGATTTTTATTCGGCAAGGCTGTCAATATTTATCCTATTCATTCCTCAAGCGGTAATGCGCTTCAGCTAAGCCTGCATGTTGAAACTTGATGGCCTGCGTCCCAAAGTTCATTTGATAATCAAGCCATAAAACCACTAAGGGACAAAGCAATTCCTTGCAGTTAATGACCCTCATAACCCAGTCAATCATTAAATGTAGCCAGAATACATTGCTATTATAAATTGTTATTTTACCATTATTCCGGTTTCAATATTTGCTGCAAATTATGCTTTCGGCATCCCACAGTAATCATATCTAAACAGTTAAGAACCACTGCTATAATCATTTTAAAAGATAATTTCCAGTTAAATTCTCTATTAGGATAAAAGAGAAAAAATGAATAGAAACGGGGTAAATATTTGTCCCTCAGGATTCCCTACTCTTCCTTTCGTACCCTTCGATCTAACAGCCATCAAATATTAGTAATACCATCAGTCCGCAAATTATTCTGTGACTCCACCCGAAAGGCTATCTTCTCAGTTACCGCTGGAGAAACTGGGGCTCTTTTCCCTGGAAAAACGGAAACTTAGAGGGGACATGATAGAAACTTACAAGATCATAAAGGGTAGAGAGAAGGTAGAGAGGGGCAGATTCTTCAGACTGGCGGGGGAAACAAAAATAAGAGGGCACTCAAGAAAATTGAAGGGAGACAGATTCAGAACAAATGCTAGGAAGTTCTTCTTCGCTCAGAGGGTGGTGGATTCTGGAATGCGCTTTCAGAGGAGGTGGTAGAGCAGAGTACGATTTTGGGTTTCAAAAGGGGGTTGAAGGAAAAGGGGATTGAGAGGTATAGTTAGAGGGGTACTATATAGGATAAAATGTCTTAAGTAAAGGGTCACTGACCTGTGGGGCCGCCGCGGGAGCGGACTGCTGGGCACGATGGACCTATGGTCTGACTCGGCAGAGGCGATGCTTATGTTCTTATAAGTACATAAGTACATAAGTAGTCGCCTCCGCCGGGGCAGACCAGAGGTCCATCCAGCCCAGCGGTCCGCTCACGCGGCAGCCCATCAGGTATATTGCCTGGTCAGCGGTCCCTGACTAATTTTATGCCTACCTCTACACTTATCTCTAAACCTTCCACTGTTCTTATCTGTACCCCTCAATCCCTTTGTCTTCCAGGAACCTATCCAGGTCATCCTTGAAACCCTGTACTGTGCTATTTCTTATCACGGCCTCCGGAAGGGTGTTCCATGTGTCCACCACCCTCTGTGTGAAAAAGAACTTCCTTGCGTTTGTTCTAAACCTGTCCCCCTTCAATTTCATCGAGTGACCCCTTGTTCTTGTGGTTTCTTTCAAATTGAAAAATCTGTCCATGTCAACCTTTTCGATGCCCCTCAGGATCTTGAAGGTCTCTATCATATCTCCTCTGAGTCTCCACTTTTCCAGGGAGAACAGCCCCAGCTTCTTCAGTCTGTCAGTGTATGTAAGGTTTTCCATACCCTTAATCAGTTTAGTTGCTCTTCTCTGGACTCCCTCAAGCATTGCCATGTCCTTTTTGAGGTACGGTGACCAGTACTGTACACAGTATTCCAGATGCGGGCGCACCATAGCCCGGTATAGTGGCAGGATGACTTCCTTCGTTCTGGTCGAGATACCCTTCTTAATGATACCTAACATTTGGTTTGCTTTCCTCGAGGCTGTGGCGCATTGTGCACTTTGGAATTCTCTTCCCCTATATATTAAATTAGAGCCACCTACAGACAAATTCCGATCCAAAATTAAGGGCTCCTTTTACTAAGGTGCGCTAGCGTTTTTAGCGCACGCTAATCACACGCTAAACGCAAAATACTAACACAAGCTCTATGGAGGCGTTAGCGTTTAGCGCTTGCGGTATTGTAGCGCGTGCGAAGCGCGCACTAAAAACCGCTAGCGCACCTTAGTAAAAAGAGCCCTAAGACATTTCTTGTTAAGGACGCCTTCGACATCTAAAACCTCTTTTCTCCTCCTGATATAAACATTTTGGCAGAGAACTACAAACGCTTCCTAAGAAGCAACAGCCTTCTTGGTTTTTCCCCCTTCCTCTACTCCCACCTTTATTTTATTTTCATCTCGATGTATATTTAACTCCCTGCTGTACTTCCCTATTACACTCCCTTCCCCCCCCCCCATTTATTTCATTTCAATATAGAATGCATATCGTTTTATGTTCATTTTTAGTTATATTTTATGAAACTTATTGTAAACTGTTTAGCCATTTCAGATACATGGTATATCAAAAAACAGTAAAACTTGGAAACTTACCCTCTCTTTTACTAAAGTGTGCTATGCTTTTTAGCGCGTGATAAATATTAGTACGCGCTAAACGCTAACGTGTGCATGCTATCCTATGGGCGCATTAGCGGTTAGTGCACGCGTTGAGTTAGCACGTGCGCTAAATGCGTGCTGAAACGCGTAAAAGAGGGCCTAAGGATCATAGCGGAAAAGCTTCTGCTGGACCTGCATGGCAGAACGATCCTCTCTGATGCAATTGTGCTACTTGCATAGTATTTAAAAAAATATATATATATATCCAGAGCATAGCTGAACTTTACAGGGCCCAGGAGAAAAAGAAATAGGACTTTAAATAATTTATTTGGAGAAACAGGCAGTCAAGAGGAACAAATAATGTTTTTCTAAAAGAACTGGGACCTTTGGCACGCCCCCTTTCACTCGGCTACCTGGAACCTTAGCCGGATTGCATTAGAGGAACTTTCATTTGATGGCGTTTTAATATTCTGCCTTGATGACTTTTTAGCAACATTTACTTTCAGAGGTCTCGAGCGCTCCCTCGGAGGAAATGAAACATGTCAAAACTCATTACAAAAATCAACATTTAAATACCTTGGCCACGTTAGGGCTCACGCACAATCCCATCAGCGCTTAAGCCTGCACCTCACCACTAGCAATGCCGCTGCTTGATCAGTAATGAGTACATTGGATGAAGCATTCTGGGGTCATGGAACATACGTTACTGATCTAACTTAACCCATTGATTGCTTGCACACAGAGGAGTAATAATAATAATAATAATTTTATTCTTATATACCGCCATATCAAAAAAGTAAGGGGGGTTTATTGAAATGTAATTCTGAAATACCCCCCCACACACACACACACACACAACAATCACTATGTTGAATTGGAATGCTAATAAGTGGAAGGGGAGAAGAAGGGGGGACAGGGTACACTGGGCATAGATCACTCAGGAATTCATCTGAAATTCACATATGGGTAAAGAGCATGAGTAATGCAAAAACTCTCAGATAAACAGGGTTGTGACAAGCATACTTTGCATACACCTGATTGATATTCCCTACTCTTTACTTTCTAGCTATAAGTCCTGGCAGAATTAAAGGGTCAAATACCAAGGGACACCCTGAAGAAGAGGTTTCTCACAAGGGGCCGCTGAAAGGTTCTCAGCCCAAGAAGATGATGATGTGGAGCCACGAAACTTACAAATTGTTCTGTGCTTTTCTTGACACTTTTCCTTTCAATGGGGCAAACGCATCTAGCAAATGGGCACAAGTATAGGGAAACCAAGCCATTGAGACATCACTGATAAGGTTGGCTCTTAGGCAATCGGAGGGTTAAAAGGTTTTTACTAAGCCGCAATAAAAAATCACCTTAGTGCATTTCACTGGGTAAGCAAGCATTATTTTGCTCTGTGATGTGATCATTTTGGGATAAAAGATAAATGTAGGTTTCTTTATGTAATGCTCCCTTCAAGGCGGTTCTGGGTCCAGGGTTCAGGGTCCAATCTGGCTGGAGTCCCAGAAGGTCCTTCTTTCGGTTAGCACTCAGTGTCTCCACTTGGGGAAAAGAACCGTTAGTGGGTGGGTTCTGTCTCTTCTCTCTCTAGGAAAAATCCCAAAAAGCTTCTGTGAACAAGGTTGGTTAATAAATTGATTTATTTGAACTATTTATATAGGCTTAATCGTAAAACAAATGGTTAGAAATAGCTTTTAACACTTCCACACTTAAACCAACACTAGTGCAGTTACTTGAACAGCATTTATATGCTATTCAGATATTCAAACCCTTTGTTTAGAGTCTCTTGAACCTTTAACTCTCAGTTCAAATCCAGCATTTCCAAAACCTTTGAGCCCCTTTCAGTTCTGACTGCCAACACTGTAGTTGTAGGCTCCTCTTAAACTTCTTAGCTTAGTCACTAGGTGGGCTTGGCTGTATACCTAGATCCCTTCTTATCTCGTCCAGTCCCCAAGTTCTCACCCAATCCATGGAAGCTCTTAGGGGTAGATGGATGCTGTCCTTTCTGGCTGGTGGGTGATTATGAGAAAAATGATTAAAAAGAAGCTATAAGGATTGGCAGCAAAGGTTAGCACCTTAAACCAGGCATGAATATTATTTAAAAATACTGTCATGGAAGCCCAGACCAGACGCATACCACATGTTGACAAAGGTAGAAAGAAGAGAAAACAAGAGCTCGTATGGTTAAAAGGTGAAGTGAAAGAGTATATTAGAGCCGAAAGAGCATCCTTTAAAGAATGGAAAAAGGATACAAATGAAGAAAATGAGAAGCAACATAAGCCCTGGCAAGTTAGATGCAAAGCATTGATAAAGGCAGCTATGAAAGAATATGAAGAGAAACTTGTTAAAGAGGCAAAAACTCATAGTAAAAACTTTTTCAGGTACATCAGAAGCAGAAAATCAGTGAGAGAATCTATGGGACTGTTGGATCATCAAGGAGCAAAAGAGGCGCTCAGGGAAGATCAGACCATAGCGGAGAGATTGAATGAATTTGTTGCTTCGGTCATTACATAATAACTTAGTAACTTACTAAATGACGGCAGATAAAGACCTGAATGGTCCATCCAGTCTGCCCTGTAATCACAATTTCATGATTAAATTAAAGTTTATTTTTTCTTTTTTATTTCTGGTCCATAGGCCTTCAAAGTTTACCCGGTACTGACCTTAGTTTCCAACTACTGGAGTTGCTGTTGATGCTCACTCCAGACTATCCAAACCATCTCATTTATGGGGTTCAGACCATGAAAGTCTGACCATTCGTATTCTAATTAGCGATCCTCTGAGTTCATCCCACACTTTTTTTTCCATCACAGTTTTCCTCTCCACCACCTCCTTCGGGAGGGCATTCCAGGCATCCACCACCCTCTCCATGAAAAAGAATTTCATAACATTATTCCTAAGTCTACCACCCCTCAACCTCATTTTATGTCCTCTAGTTTTACAAATTTCCATTTTCTAGAAAAGATTTGGTCCTAAATTAATACCCCTGCCCTTCCTCTTCTCCAGAGTAGACATGTTGAAGTCTTCTAGTCTCTTCTCGCACTTCTTTTGACGCAAACCCCCTATCATTTTTGTTGCTTTCCTCTGGACCTCTTCAAGTCTTTTTATATCCTTGGCCAGGTCAGGTGTAGCCTCCAAAACTGAACACAATACTCCATGTGGGGCCTCACCAATGACCTGTATAGCGGCATCAACATCTCTTTTCTTCTGCTGGTTATGCCTCTCTCTTTACAACTTAGCATCCTCCTGGCTACAGCCACTGCCTTGTCACACTGCTTTGTCACCTTCAGATCCTCAGACACTATCACCCCAAAGTTCCTCTCCACCATCTGTGCATATCAGACTCTCGCCTCCCGGCACATACATCTCCCTCAGATTTCTACCCCCCAAATGCATCACTCTGCACTTCTTTGCATTGAATTTTAGTTGCCAGACTTCAGACCATTCTTCCAGTTTTTGCAGATCCTATTTCATGTTTTACACTCCCTCTGGCTGTCCACTCTGTTACCAATCTTGGTATCATCTGCAAAAAGGTAAATCTTTCCTTATAACCCTTTGACAATATCACTCACAAACATATTGAACAGAATTGGTCCCGGCACCGATCCTTGAGGCATTCCATTACTCACCTTTCCTTCCTCTGAGCAAATTCCATTAACCACCACCCTCTGACGTTTGTCCATCAACCAGTTTCTAATCCAGTTCTCCACTTTGGGTCCTAACTTCAGCTAGTCAAGTTTGTTCAAGAGCCTCCTACGAGGAACCATGCCAAAAGGCTTTACCGAAATCAAATTATATCTAGCACAATTCCTTGATCTAATTCTCTGGTAACCCAGTCAAAGAATTCAATCAGATTCATTTGGCATGATTCACCTTTAGTAAAGCCATGTTATCTTGGATCTTGTAACCCATTACATTCTAGGAATTTCACTATCCTCTCCATTAGCAAGACTTATTTTTCCAGTAACCAAAGTGTAATTTCCCGGAAGAAGATGTAAAAGATCTACTTGACAAATATTTAAATTACACAGCGCTGTACTGAGCAACTGGACTCATACACTGATTAAACAAAACGAGTGTTGGACAAATAAGCAGGACATTCCAGTCCAAGCCACACAGGGTTAAAGTCTCTTAATCATAGGCTCCTCTTACATTCCGGGGAGCATAAACTTAAGAAAAACTTGTTCTCCAAACCCAAATGTAGAGACAAAAAATAAACAGTGCGTAGAACAGAACAATGAATCCGGACCCCCTAGACCCGCCCCCCAGGCCCGCCCAGTCACGCCCATCCCCCAGTTCTGCCCTGTCATGTCCTCAAGCCCGCCTCAAGCCCCGCCTCCAAATCCCACTCCAACAGCGCCCCCTACAGCCTTCTCTCGTCAGGCAGCACATCCCCGCATGCACGGACATGACGCAGTGACATCAGGCACACACGCGTGTGCACTTGACGTCATCGCATCGCACGAAGGAAAGCTTTTCAAAACCCGGACAAAGTTGTCGGGTTTTGAAAAGCCGTTCTTGGACCCCTGGACATGTCCTCAAAAGGAGGGCATGTCCGGGGAAAATCCGGACTCCTGGTAACCCTAAGTATAGCCATTCTTATGTTCTTAACCTGTATCAGCGCGCAGTGCATTCCGTAGTCCACATTTCCCTGGCTAAATTTGACCCACCTCTGCAAAGCTGACTGAAGAATCACATGAATTCTTTGACCCACTGATTCCCCTTTCTGAGCCCACCCTGTGCTATAAATCCACCAGGCTCCATGCTGCACTGCACGTCTGTAACCAGAATTTATGCTAATGGCTGTCTGCATATGCTTATATCACATATTTATATTAAACTTAATAGTCTGTTACATTGCTTCTTAACCCCGTGTCCACACATGATTAACTTTTCTGATTTCTTTCAAAATCATTATTAACACAGTGTAGAATTTTGCCTACCATGTCACTAACTTTCTTCCTGCCTGGCGCCAGCTGCTGTGACAATTATAAATGCTAGGTTACCTTTTACTAGGGGAATCATACACAAAGAATGATATGGGCAGATAAAGAAAGGTTTTATTTAAGCCTGAGCTAATACACGTTGTCAAGAGGTGAAAGAACAGTGGCTTCAGGCTGCTTTCAACCGAAGCGAACCTACTTTCCCTTTACCAGACAGATAGCAGAATTGCTAGACAGTGATCAGGTAGGAGCCTGGACTTCCTCCACTCCTGTTCAGAAACGATTTTATTCATAAGAACATAAGAAATGGCTTCGCCGGATCAGACTCTAGGTCCATCCAGTCCGGCGACCCGCACCCGTGGAGGCCAAGCCAGGTATTCCCTGCTGAGAAACCTTGTATCCCCAAATGTGATTTGCAAGAAGGTGTGCATCCAACTTGCTCTTGAATCCCGGAATGGTGGTCTCCATCACGACCTCCTCAGGGAGAGCGTTCCAAGCGTCCACCACTCGTTGTGCGAAACAGAACTTCCTAATATTTGTCCTGGGCCTGGTGCCCCTCAGTTTCAGTCCATGACCTCTTGTCCGAGTCACATTTGACAATGTGAATAACGATGTTTCTTGCTCTATTTTGTCGAATCCTTTTAGTATTTTAACAGTCTCTATCATGTCCCCTCGCAGTCTTCTCTTCTCGAGGGTGAACAATCCCAATTTTCCGAGGCGTTCTTTGTAGCTCAAATTCTCGATACCTTTAACTAGCTTCGTGGCTCGCCTTTGCACCCTCTCCAGTAGGGTTATATCCTTCTTTAGGTAGGGAGACCTAGACTTAGTTCAAAGCAGAAATTGTTCAAAACACATTTAAAAAACCAAAAAAAGACACAGGAAAGGGGCAGTGGACAATTATTGTAAGTTATTAGTCAGTTAATGCACAGGCAATATTTTCTGCACTTCACATGAATGAAAAATGTCCTGGAAGCTGTTGGTGGTAAGCTGGCAGGGAATGAGGTTTTCCCTTCCTGCGACTGCTCTCAGGCAGTGGGGAAGGAGTTAACAAGTGCTGATTAAGCTATAAATGACTGACATTTAGATGCCTGGAATCAGCTGCTCCTGCATTAGTGCAAAGTGAGTTTCAGTATCTCCTCTCTCTCTCTCTCCCTCTCTTTTTGGTACAAACACTGGTCTCTGTTAGCACTGGCTCCTTTCCCTCTCTGCCTCTCTCATCTCCCAGCACTTTATTATACCAAGGGACAAATTGCCGTTCTTCCCTGACCTAACCCCACCGGGACTTCGGCTTTCAAGAATCTCTCATTTTGATGCTAAAAGCCCAGATTTTTTTTTTTTTCTGACAAATTAAAGGCGGAATTAAACACAAACGAATGGCTTATCTCTGAAGTATTGCAACCTTACTGATACACAGCCAACTGATGAAGGCCAAAAAGAGAAGGGGAAAAAAAACCCAAAACAAAATAGAGACCCCATTCAGAATTGGAAAGGCCGAGCTCTTGAGTGGCAGCTGGAAACAAGGCCACGACTGTCTGCCTCCTGCCCATTCTTATGTTATTGGACAAAATAAAAGTCTTTTTTCTTTTTTTCTCAGCGAATCTGTTACAATTAAACAACCCTCAGTCATTTGTAAGTCAGAGCCAAGGGGAAAAGGGACCCCTGTGTAAAGTGCATTAAATCGGCCATTGTTTTCTCTCATTTTCTCACTATTCTCATATAAAAGGGAAAAGGGAAAAAAAAAAAAAAATCCAGGGCATCCTTTGAGGAATTGCCAGCTGATGGTCACCATTGATGGTGTCAGATCTTTTCTAGCACTTTCCCCTCTGTCATCTGCAACTATGTCCCCCGTAGCCCTGATCGGATTTGTTGACTGAAACTGTAGCAAAGGGATAGTGGAAGGAAAAAAAAAAAAACCCCAACCAAAAACAAGTGTTTTGCCGATCTTGAAAGTAAGGTTTTCCACACAAGAACTTTAGCAGTTACACGACAAAGTCCCTTGGGTCCTCAAAGTGCATCCAGGCGTTCTGCCTCTCAGGATGTCGTTTGCGGTGCTGGTTTGTTGCTTTTTATTTTTCTTGTCATGTTATTTTATTATTTTATTTTTTTTTAATTCTAGCCTCAGTCACTGATCTCTGGCGGTATGAATGTTCTGTCTGCTTGTTTAGGCCTCCTCGCAAGCTTCTGGTGAGCTTTCTTTGGGAAATAAGGGGAGTGTGTGGCACAGTGATTAAAGCTACAGCCTCAGCACCCTGGAGTTGTGGGTTCAAACCCTCGCTGCTCCTTGTGACCTTGGGTAAGTCACTTAATCCCCCCATTGCCCCAGGTACATTAGATAGATTGTGAGCCCGCCCGGACAGACAGGGGAAAATGCTTGAGTGCCAGAATAAATTCATGTAAACCGTTCTGAACTCCCTTAGGAGAACGGCATAGAAAAATGAATAAACAGTGTGAAAAGTTTCAGCCTCTCATAACTAGAGCTGGTATTGTGACATCATAATGCCTCATTCCTCCAATGCCTAAGAGCCAACCTCATCAGTGATGTCACAATGGCTTGATTATCCTAGACTCAGCTCACTTTTAGTACATTTTGATTTCTAGAGTGGCGCAGTGGTTAAAGCTACAGCCTCAGCACCCTGAGGTTGTGGGTTCAAACCCACACTGCTTCTTGTGACCCTGGGCAAGTCACTTAATCCCCCCATTGCCCCAGGTACATTAGATAGATTGTGAGCCCACCGGGACAGACAGGGAAAATGCTTGAGTGCCTAAATAAATTCATGTAAACCGTTCTAGAAAATTAAATAAATAAAAAAAATATGATCATCTAGATTTTCAATAGGTTGCATGAAGAAACATCTCTAAGTTCTATATTCAGAGGACAATTTTCAGCCACCATATATGCTTGCATAAATACGTTTGCATGGGTAGAAGGACTATCTGAAAAATGGCCACCTAAGTTGTGCATGCTGTAGGTTACCATAGTTGCAAACTTTTATCTGAGCAATGGGAGACATTCCCAGGGGCATGTTTCAGGTACCATTAAGAAATAGTGTACACCAATTAATGGGGACAGTTCTATAAGTGGGTGCCTTCTTAAGTGGTATAGCCAGACCTAGTACATGGATATCTATCTCTCATGTATTTTAGAAGTCTTTCTCAACTCGGTCCTGGAGTACCCCCCTTGCCAGTCAGGTTTCCAGGATACTCACAATGAATATTCATGAAAGAAATTTGCATATAATTGAGGCAGTGTATGCAAATCAAGTTTATGTATCTTATAAAAGACTTTGGGGCTCATAATCGAAAGAGAAAAACGTCCAAAAACCGGCCTAAGTCGGCACTTGGACAAACATGTCTCTAAAACGACCAAGTGACGATAATCAAACCGGGTTTTGGATGTATTTCTAAACGACTTAGGCCTTCATAGTGCCGCTCAATCTCCAAAGCTAAACGGGGCGTTTCGGGAGGCATGTCGAGGGCAGGGTTAGGCGGGCCGTGGGCCAGCTTAGACTTAGTCGTACAGCATGTATAACCGAAGGTTAAACAACAGAGCCTAGAGGAAACTTGGACGTTTTGACTTAAACCATCTAAAACATGATCTAAGTCACTTTAACCCACTTAAACTCACCAGTAATCACTGAATACACATAACACAGTCACCCACACAATACCCCAGTGATCACCAACACCCCCCCCACCCCAATAAAAATTGTAATCATAACTTCAAATTTCAGCCTCCAGACCATCATCACCTGGCTGCCTAGCATAGGAAAGCCTAGTCTTCCAGCCCAGAGCCAGCTTAAGTCATCTTGGGGATGGGTTTGGGACCCATAGAGAGATGGACCCATGCCCATAAGCCCCTGTAATCACTGTATTGATATTGAAACATGTGCACTCCCCTATACACCCCCAAAACCCTTTTGTACTGGCATATATGTGGCTCCTGCATCCATAAGGGCTTTAGGGATGGTAGATAAATGGGTCTAGGGGATTCTGGAGGTGGTTTTGGGGGCTCACCGTCACCTATAAGGGAGCTGTAGTGAGGGGAAGCCATGGCACCCTGTTTGTGAAATTCACAGCAGTGCCCTGTAAGGTGCCCTGTCTGGGTGTTCTGTCACTCATTTTGCAGGCCCCTCCCACGTCCAACAGGGCTTGTTCTAGACGTTTTTGTCTTGGACGGACATTTGGACGAAAATGTTCTAGACGTTTTAGATCAGATCTGCAGGACGTCTAATTTGGACGATTTTCAAAAGTCAAAAGAAGTTGGACGTCTCTTTCGAAAATGGGACTTAGGCACTTTTTGACTTTGGACGACTTGCGAAATGGACATAAACGGACTTAGTCCCTTTCGATTATGCCCCTCTTTGCATTTAAAGAGCACCATTCCAGCACCTAACTTTAGATGATCTTTAGAGAATTACCTCCACTGAATCTTAATGGAATTTTTATCCAGATATTCTTCTATTTCTTTATATTAATGATTAGTTGCCTTCTCTATCCCTTCTGGAAAATTCTTGGATGAAGAATGAATAACAGATTGCTATATGCAGGTAGCAGGTAATGGGATATGGTGCCTACACTATGAAGAGGAAATCTTGGGTTAGTTTTGTGCATATCTGCACGACACAAAGACAACTCTGGTTATTCTTATGCTGGGTATAGTTCCAAAAGCTTCCCCCCAACTCTAAATAACTCTAAATACTGCTGTTTCAGGTAGTATATATATATATATTTATATTATTTTTTTTTTGACTGAAGGAAATGCTTTTTATTATTATTTCTAATTCAATGTCTTCTATTGTGCAGAGCCCTGAAGAAACAATTTTTAGATCGTGAAACGTTGGCCATCGTCGGCTACAGCAGCGATCGAACTGACAGAGAGCGAACAGAACGCAGCAGGACGTTGGTAAGATAAGCATTTACTAACATTTACTTATTTATATATACAGATGGCAGTACATTTGAAGTTTATACCAACATGAGGAGGATTTTTTGTGGCCAAAAATTGGGAAAATCTCTCTTATTCAGAATCACAGGGCTTTGGAATAACCTTACTACCCCACTACGGAATCAGGTCTCCTTCCAACTATTCCGTAAGCAGTTGAAAACTAGGCTTTTCACAAAAATGTAATGCTTTCCTCCCTCCTATACTCAACCACCAAACCCAATGTGTTTTACCTTCCTTTATTAAGCTCTTGTGAACCGTGCCGAGCTCCATATTCATGGGGAGGATACAATATATAAACTTAAGGTTTAGTTTAGTTTAGTTTAGAAGAATGTAGGGGAGCCAGTGAGTGAAAATAGCTCTCTCCTTCATGGCTATGGTGCAGTGTTGTTCTCTATGGTTCTGAGACGTTTTTCTTCTTAAGAGTTATTTAGAGTTGAGGAACCCTTTGGCACTAT
Organism: Geotrypetes seraphini; assembly: GCF_902459505.1. Taxonomy (NCBI): domain Eukaryota; kingdom Metazoa; phylum Chordata; class Amphibia; order Gymnophiona; family Dermophiidae; genus Geotrypetes; species Geotrypetes seraphini. The sequence goes on along the minus strand of NC_047097.1, from coordinate 68,554,280 downwards.
AGCCAGCATAAGAATAACGAGTTTTCTTTGTGTTGTGCAGATTTGAGCATAAGAATAGTCTTGCTGGGTCAGACCAATGGTCCAACAAGCCCCGTAGCCGGTTCTCATGGTGGCAAATCCAAGCCAGTAGTACCTGGCCAAAACCCAAAAAGCAGCAACATTCCAGAATCCCAAAGAGTAACAAAAGATTCTGGAACCCCAAAGAGTCTCAAGATTCCAGGCAGAATCTCAAAGAATAGCAAGATTCCGGAGCACCAAAGAGTAGCAACGTTCCAGAATCCCAAAGAGTAACAAAAGATTCTGGAACCCCAAAGAGTCTCAAGATTCCAGGCAGAATCTCAAAGAATAGCAAGATTCCGGAGCCCCAAAGAGTAGCAACATTCCAGAATCCCAAAGAATAACAAAAGATTCTGGAACCCCAAAGAGTCTCAAGATTCCAGGCAGAATCTCAAAGAATAGCAAGATTCCGGAACCCCAAAGACTAGCAACATTCCAGAATCCCAAAGAGTAACAAAAGATTCTGGAACCCCAAAGAGTCTCAAGATTCCAGGCAGAATCTCAATGAATAGCAAGATTCCGGAACCCCAAAGACTAGCAACATTCCATGCTACCAATACAGGACAAGCAGTGGCTTCACCCATATCTTTCTCAATAACAGACTATGGACTTTTCCTCCAGGAACTTGTCCAAATCTTTCTTAAAACCAGCTATGCTATCCACTCCAGTTCCTCCATTTTTTATTTTGAAATTAGTTTTGTGCTTGGCATCGCAAGAATACATTTCAGTCCTAAACCAGGGTATGTGGAGAATCATCTCAGTCTCTCAAACTTACTGCTAATACCTGCTGTAGTCCTTAACATTATGGCAAAGAGAGCTTCTTTCTGGAGTTCATAAGATGTCATTTTAAGGCTATCTTTATGCGTCATCATATCCCCTTCCTCTGATGGCCATCAGCATTCATTCGGCTCCACAGAGGGCTCTTAGTGAACTATTGCTGAGGTTGTAATATGTGATTCACAGAAGCAGTACAGATTGTGCAGCAACATTTCAATTGAATTAATAATCAAATTCAAAACATTCTTTGAATAATTAGAGTTCTTAAATTAAGCACGCATTTTGCAAGTGAACTATAAATTACATTTTCCACTACATTGGCAGTAAACGGGTAATTAATATCTTAACTTTTACTTTTCAATGTAGATTTTTTTTTTTTTTAACTATGGAAATTAAATGAGGTTTTACCAAAACAGCTTGGATGCTATTGTCAGTTTTATTTTCATTATATAGCTTTTTTTCTCCTTTTATTTCTGAAGGAGTTTTCTTCAACATTTTTGCACATAATTAGGGCTTAACTCACAGCTCGTGCGTGGAGGCAGAATCCACACATTCAGTATGTGTGCTAATTCAATTATGAATTTGGTTCATTGTTTTGCTTTTGTCCTCAATAGCAGTCTAATGCATAAAACGTGCGTGTGTGGGTTGGGGTTTTTTTTTGCAAGTGGATTGCCCTCTTTGCCTTGTCCATAAGGCACTTCACTGCAAGACTCACACTTGCCTCTCTAGCTTAATTGTGGCTTAAATCCCCATCACGTTCACTCAGGTCGCTGGATGCCCATCGCCTGGTTACGCCTCCACCTTACGAGGCATATTCTGAATCTACGCATAAATCTGCTTTCTTTTTACAGGGTCCTATGTTGTGGAAATACTTGCCTGAACCTATGAGAGAGCTTGGTTTCTTTTCCAGCCTTCAAAATGGCTTTAAAATACTCACTTCTATGAGTTAACTCAGTGTATCTCAAGTGTGCCAAGGCACACTACTGCGCCTCCTGAGATTTCAGGTGTGCCGCGGTACACTGGGGAGGAGGAGAGGCCTTGGCACCAGCTGACTGCCTACAGGATGTGCCCCTCGTGGCGAGAGGCACGTCCTGTAGGCAATCAGTGGATGCCAGCACCTGTCCTTCTCTCTGGCCCGCTTCCCTTATAGCACCCCGCCACTGGCGTCTCAGGGCCTGCCTGGAGGGCCTTCACACGCACGCGGACATCGGCATGATGATGTCACGCATGCGTGTGATATCATCACGGCGATATCCACGCACTTCCAGGAGCCTCGGGCCACGGCCACTACCTTTAGTTAGGTTCTCTTGTTTAAGATTAGAATTGGGTCCTGGGGGTGAACATTCACATCATTTCTGGGACTTTCTATTTGTTTATTTTGTTTTATTAGTTATTTATGTAAAAAATGTATTTAACCACACTATCTTCCAATTTTAGGCAGTGTATAATGTTAAAACATACAGAAAATGATGATACAAAGACAAAACCAAAAAAAACATCAGATATCCCAAAAACTGTAACAAACAAACTGTAACAAATACATATCCCTCCCCGCTTCATGTCCAGAATCCCCCCTTACCTTATCTTCCCTCCAAAGAGTGTCCAGAATTTCCCTTTCTCTATTTCCCCTCCCCCAGGTGTTCAGCATTTCCCCTTCCCTACTTCCCCCTCAAATGTATCTAGACTTTCCTTTTCTCTCCCTCTTCCCCCTTAGTTGTTCAGCATCTTCTTTTCCCTACTTCCCCCCCTCAAAGGTATGCAAAATCTCCCTTCCCCTTACTCCCGATTCTCCTCCGATTCGTCCTCGAAAGGCATGCAGAATCTCCCTTCCCATTCCTCCTCAGTTGTTCAGCATCTCCTTTTTCCTCCACTTCCCCCGTCAAAGTATGCAGAATCTCCCTTTCCCTTCCTCTTCCCCTTTATTTGTTCAGCATCTTCTTTTCTCCACTTTCCCCCTCAAAGTGTTCAGAATCTCCCTTTCCCTTCCTCTTCCCCTTTATTTGTTCAGCATCTTCTTTTCTCCACTTTCCCCCTCAAAGTGTTCAGAATCTTCCTTTCCCTTCCTCTTCCCCTTTAGTTGTTCAGAATCTCCTTTTCCCCACTTCCTCCCTCAAAGGTATGCAGAATCTCCCTTCCCCTTCCTCCTTAGTTTTTAAGCATCTTCTTTTCCCCCAGTTCCCCCTCAAAGTATACTGAATCTCCCTTCCCCTTTCCCCTTAGTTGTTCAGCATCTCCTTTTCCCCACTTCCTCCCTCTAAGGTATGCAGAATTTCCCTTCTCCTTCCCCCTTAGTTGTTCAGCATCTCCTTTTTCCCCACTTCCCCCCTCAAAGTATGCAGAATCTCCCTTCCCTTTCCCCCTTATTTCTTCAGCATCTTCTTTTCCCTCACTTCCTCCCTCAAAGTTATGCAGAATCCCCCTTTAAAATATTATGATTATATGCCAGCGTTAAGATGTTGGGGAAAGGATTTTTTTTATTTTTTAAGGATAGCAGAGATAAAGAAAATGAGAAATCAACATGAGAGAACATTCTCAGTGATGGCACCAAATTAGCAGCATTAGATCCTGGTAAATTTTAAAAGGATTTTAAAACATTTTTGTTTCCGTAACTTGTGGATCAGTAGTCTTCAAATTGACAATTATATTATTCTATTAGCTGCATTTTCCATGATACATTGTAAACCACATGAGTAGGGTGAAGAAGCAGCTGAGGGAAAGATCCAGCCGGTGATAATTAATAGTGCATATTTCAATTGAAATAAGATGAAAAATGGGATCCCACAGGATTCTGTTGCTTTGACAACTATTATTTAATATTTTCATCAGTGATCCAGAGAAAGGAGTAGACAGCAGTATTGCCTTTTTGGCAGATGACAGCAAATTCTTGTCATATTGTAAATACACGGGAGGTCTCACAGATTTTACAAAGAGATACAGTAAATAAGATTACGGTTATTTGTCACATACATAAATACAGACCCCGACTCCATTATACAAAGTAAGTTTATGCAGGATTTTTCATGCAAATATATCAATGTGCATACGTAATATATATCTCATGAAATTACCCTCACTTGCAGTTTTTACTGTGCTAAGTAGGCATGTACATGGTTTGGGTGCATACGTAGGACTAAATTCTATATATGGTACCCCAAAAATTGGTGCTGAAAAAGCGCTATTTTATAAGCCACGTTTAAAGTTAGACGTAGTATATATAATAATGCTTATGCCCAACTGCGACTAGATTTCGGCATGGCCATTTGCACCAAGAAAAATGTGTTGCAATTGCCTGGAGATAAATTTAGGCATAGATACCCAGATGTTTATGACGGGCCATTTTCCACACCCCAATTTTTGACTCATGAGTGAAATTTAGGTGTGAATCCCATGCCTAAATTTACATACATAGCTTGTAAACAAGTCTACAATTTGGACTCATCTACATCATTTGATGGGATCAGGCAAAGATCCTTGAACTACCAACAGTCAAAAATTGTATTAGATTTGAGGAAAGACTAAAACGGTTAGGGCTCTTCAGCTTGGAAAAGAGACGGCTGAGGGGAGATAGGATTGAAGTCTACAAAATCTTGAGTGGAGTAGAACGGGTACAAGTGGATCGATTTTTCACTCCATCAAAAATGACGAAGACTAGGGGACACTCGATGACGTTACAGGGAAATACTTATAAAACCAATATGAGGATTTTTTTTTTACTCAGAGAATAGTTAAGCTCTGGAACGCTTTGCCAGAGGTTGAGGTAAGAGCGGATAGCGTAGCTGGTTTTAAGAAAGGTTTGGACAATTTCCTGGAGGAAAAGTCCATAGTCTGTTATTGAGAAAGACATGGGAGAAACCTCTGCTTGCCCTGGATCGGTAGTATGGAATGTTGCTACTCTTTGGGTTTTGGCTAGGTACTGGATTGACCACCATGAGAACGGGCTACTGGGCTTGATGGACCATTGGTCTGAGCCAGTAAGGCTATTCTTTATGTTCTTATGATCAAGACAGATGAAAGCTGGGACTGCTGTTTTTAACATATTTATCAATGATCTAGAGATGGAATAACTAGAGAGAGAATTAAATTTGCTGATGACACAAAATTGTTCAAAGTTGATAAATCGCAAGAGGACCTTGTGATACTGGGCAACAAAATGGCAGATGACATTTACTGTGAGCGAATGCAAAGTGATGCCTGTGGGAAAGAAGAACCCAAACTAAAGCTATGTGATGCTGGATTCGACGTTAGGAGTCACTGCCCTGGAAAAAGATCTAGGTGTTGAGGATACATTGAAAACCAATAGAACGTTAGGAATTATCAGGAAAGGAATGGAAAACAAAGATGAACATGTTATAATGCCCATGTATCGCTCTACTGTATGGCCGCACCTTAAACACTGTGTGCAGTACTTGTTGCCGCATTTCAAAAAAGATATAGCAGAATTAGAAAAGATGCAGAGAAGGGCGATGAAAATGATAAAAGGGATGAGATGACTTCCCTATGAGGAAAGGCTAAAGCAGCCAGGGCTCTACAGCTTGGAGCAGAGACTACTCAGGGGGGATATGATACAGGTCTATAAAATAATGAGTGGAGTGGAAAGGGTAGATGTGAATCACTTGTTCACTCTTTCCAAAAATACTAGGACTAGGAGGCTTGTGATGAAGCTATTAAGTAGTAGATTTAAAACAAACCGGGGAAAATATTTCTTCACCCAACATGTATTTAAACTCTGGAATACATTGTTGGAGAATGTGCTGAAATCAGTTAGCTTAGCAGGGTTTAAAAAAGGTTTGAAGTCCATAGGCCATTATTGAGAAGGCTTGAGGAAATCAACTGCTTCTTCCTAGGATAAGCAAAATAAAATCTGTTTTACTACTTGGGATCTAGCTACCTGGGTTGGCCAATGTTGGAAACAGGATGATCGGCTTAATGGACCTTTGGTCTGTCCCAGCACTGGAAGTTCTTATGCTCAGCACTGATTTAGGTGGTGTAGAAATGTATTTATTTTTTTATTCTTTATTCAGTTTAAAACTAACAATAAGTGCATCATAATATAGAAACATTTTACACTTTAACAGCACTTAATATTCTATCAAATTATATTTCACATCAATTAGATATATCAAAATCCCTCCCCCCAGTATATACCCAACGTTTGCCCTTGATCATAAATAAATCAAAGTATCCCTCACCCCACCCACCCTGGACGTGTATATTCAAAGGGAAATAATAATAATAATAATCATTCCTTACAAAATTTTGTTAATGGCTCCCAAACATCCTTAAATTTATTATAATGCCCCTGCTGTATGGCTATCACACGCTCCATTTTAAAAATATGGCATAAAGAGTTCCACCAGAAAGTATAATTCAACCGGTCCCAGTTTTTCCAGTTCTTCATAATAAGTTGTATGACAACCCCTGTCATGATAAATAGAAGTTTATTATTATTAGAAGAAGATATTTGGCTTTTAGCCCTCATTGATGTGCCAAATAGCACGGTATCGTACGTCAATGCCACTGGATTTTCCAATACTTTATTCACTTGACCCCAAATGGATCTCCAAAACTTAAGTATCAATGGACAATAGAACAGTAGATGATCCAATGTCCCTATATCGAGATGACAGTGCCAGCATCTGTTAGACTTGGATCTATCCAATTTCTGTAAATGAACAAGGGTCCAAAAAGCTCTATCTAACAACAGAAACCATGCTTGTCTCATAGATGCAGATGCCGTACATCTCATCCTCCAAGTCCAAGATATGGATTTTATTTTTGTGTTTATATATCACCTATAGGCTACGTGATTTACATTCAGGTACTGAAGTATTTTTCCTCTCTGTCCCAGTGGGCTCACACTCTATCTGGTCAATGAGCTAACGGCTGGATAACTTGCTCAGTGGTACAAAACAAATCCAAAGTTCAGTCATGTTAGGATTAAAATGAAGTTGAAATCCATGTGGGAACGAGCCAGCAAAGCTTTTGTGGGCAGAGCAAAAGCGAAGGAGAAAGGCAGATTTGTGGAGAGCAGTCCTAGCCCCAGAGCAGAGAGGACGCTGAGATAAGAGCTCCTCTATGAACCCTTGAAAAAGCCCTTATGGGCGAAACAGATCCCGTCGGGGCATACTAGAGACCCTACATTAAAGGATAAGTAAAAAATGAAAGGCCAGGATATGAGCCCAAATAGAACAATCACAGATGTGGACATTTTAAGGGCTTTGTGCCATTCTGCAATTGAACCTTAACCAGTGAGGTTTATATTCGTTGTGGGAGTTTCCATTTAAACATAGAAACATAGAAACAGACGGCAGATAAGGACCAAGGCCCATCAAGTCTGCCCACCCCAATAACCCTCCCCTACCTTTCTCTGTGAAGAGATCCCAAGTGACGATCCCATTTTGTCTTAAAATCAGGCATGCTGTTGGCCTCAATTACTTGTAGTGGAAGACTATTCCAGCGATCAACCACCCTTTCGATGAAGAAGTATTTCCTGGTATCACCATGTAGTTTCCTGCCCCTGATTTTCCACGGATGCCCTCTTGTTGCCGTGGGGCCTTTGAAAAAGAAGATGTCCTCTTCCACCTCGATATGGCCCGTGAGATATTTGAACGTCTCGATCATGTCTCCCCTCTCTCTGCGTTCCTCGAGTGAGTATAGCTGCAATCTTTTCAGCCATTCCTCATACGGGAGATCCTTGAGTCCCGAGACCATCTGGGTGGCCATTCGCTGGACTGATTCAAGTCTCAGCACATCTTTGCGGTAATGCGGCCTCCAGAATTGTACACAGTATTCCAGATGGGGGTCTCACCATGGATCTATACAATGGCATAATGACTTCAGGCTTACGGCTGACGAAACTCTTACGTATACAACCTATGATTTGTCTAGCCTTAGATCAGGGGTGTCCAATGTCGGTCCTCGAGGGCCGCAATCCAGTCGGGTTTTCAGGATTTCCCCAATGAATATGCATGAGATCTATTTGCATGCACTGCTTTCAATGCATATTCCTTGGGGAAATCCTGAAAACCCGACTGGATTGCGGCCCTCGAGGACCGACATTGGACACCCCTGCCTTAGATGAAGCTTTCTCCACTTGCTTGGCAGTCTTCATGTCTTCACTGATGATCACCCCTAAGTCACGTTCTGCTACTGTCCTCGCTAGGATCTCACCATTAAGGGTGTAAGTCTTGCATGGATTTTGGCTGCCAATGTGCATGACTTTACATTTTTCGCTATTGAAACTTAGTAGCCAGGTCCTGGACCAGCACTCCAGTAGGAGTAGGTTGTGCATTTTGCCTCACTCATTCATCTTCACTAGTTCTTTAGTGTTTACTAAGTCACTTAATCCCCCCATTGCTCCAAGCGACTAAAATGGTTAAGGGGCTGGAGGAGTTGCCCTACAGTGAGAGATTGGAGAAACTGGGCCTCTTCTCCCTTGAAAAGAGGAGACTGAGAGGGGACATGATCAAAACATTCAAGGTGCTGAAGGGAATAGACTTAGTAGATAAAGACAGGTTGTTCATCCTCTCCAAGGTAGGGAAAACGAGAGGGCACTCTCTAAAGCTTAAAGGGGATAGATTCCGTACAAACATAAGGAAGTTCTTCTTCACTTAGAGAGTGGTAGAAAACTGGAACGCTCTTCTGGAGTCTGTCATAGGGGAAAACACCCTCCAGGGATTCAAGACAAAGTTGGACAAGTTCCTGCTAAACTGGAACGTACGCAGGTGAGTCTGGACATATTTAGAGCACTGGTCTTTGACCTGAGGGCCGCCGCGTAAGTGGATTGCTGGGCGGGATGGACCACCGGTCTGACCCAGCAGCAGCAATTCTTATGTTCTTATTATGAGCCCACCAGCACAGACAAGGAAAAATGCTTGAGTATCTGAAAAAATTCGAGTAAAGCATTCTGAGCTCCCCTGGGAGAAATTGAATGAATGTGCACACAAATGGACAGTATATGCACACACTCATCTCTGCTTCAGGGCAGCTGTTAATATTCCATTTATTTGATATATCACCTGGTCTATGGAGTTTGCAAAAGTGATAAATGGTGTAAATTTGTGCGAACGGATTTCTGTGCTGCTGGGGATAGTTCTGGGTACCTCTTTCTATGCTTTTATCTATTTCTGGAGATTTGATATAGCCATTCAAATAATAAGGTCTAAGGATGTATATTTTAGGGTTTTGCATTCACGAGCATGCATCCAATTGATTTGGGCACTGAGCAGATTTTAGCAGGTAAAAAATGATTGCATGCATGTTCATCTATGAAGCAATGTATGGACAATCGATTTGCAAGCATAAAAATGTACATATACCTGCTAAAATTAGCATTTGCATTCCGACACCTGCATATATTGATAATATAATCAGCAAATAACCAATAACTGCCCTCACACTAATTTGTGGACAGCTTTATTCAATTTTCACATCATCTGTAACTCACAATTCAATCGAAACAAACATCAAATACTCCAAAGTGGCTACACAATCCCAGAGAGCTATTCAGTGACGAAACGATTTCCCTTTCATTTTGTACTTTTAATACATGATATAAGCATGACCCGTGGTAAAATCAGGCCACGCCTCCTCTCGTAGCATTGTCGCCTAAGAGTGCTACATTATTCACAAACTTCTCATCTCCCAGCCATATCTGATAGCAATGCTCCTCTCCACCCTACCCCCAACTCCTGCTAAACCACCACCTCAAAACCCAAGCACGACCCCACCAAGTCCACCACGACACAAAACAAAACACGTGGGGGGGGGGGAAGGGAAATTGCAACAGGTGCCACCCAATCTTCCCCTTCCCAGTTCCTCACGGGCTAATCCCTCAAGCCCGTCAAAAGTGTACATCAGTCTCTAACACAGCGCCTCCCACTGTTTATTTAGCTCTACCAATTGAGAATTCTGTTACATCTCTTCCACGTGCACCGTCCTACATAGCCTTCACTGCCCATGTCACCTCCCTTTATCCCTCCTTCTCCCCCCAAGCCATTTACACAGATCCCACCCGCAGGGGCTCAGCTCAGCTAATGTTAATAACCCCCCCAGATTAGTCTGTTGTGTTTCCCAATTCTATAAAAAGCGCCAAAAATTGTGCACACAATTTTGGTAGTGTATCCAAATTTTTCACACAATTTAATTAATAAGCTAATTAGCACTGATAATTGGTATCTTAACAAGCAATTATTGGCATTAATTATGAGGAGGTGCTGAAAAGTTCTCAGCCCAACCAAGAAGAGAATGACGTGGATGTGGTTGAATCAATGATCTGAAACAATGTCAAAACAGAGAATTTTGCTTCTGCAAAATTGGCACTAAATGAAATAAGATAACCCTCTTTTCAGCTACAGAGGCAAAATAATACCCAGAATTCATGAAGTTGGTTGGGCTGAAAACTTTTCAACACCCCCTCGTATGTAATAAAAGTAAGCCAAGTCTAGGACAATCAAGCCATCGTGACATCACTGAGGAAGTTGGCTCTTATTGGTGGAATGAGGCATTATGACGTCACAATCTCAGCTCTGGTTACCAGAGACTGAAACTCTTCACTCTACGAGGGAGTGTGGAAAAATTCTCAGCCCAACCAAGAAGAATATGGTTCAACCAATGATCTTAAAACAATGTCAACACACAGAATTTAATTTCTGCAAATTGGCACGTTACAAAATAAGAAAGCATTCTTTTCAGCTGCAGTGGCAAAGTAACGCTCAGAATTTAAGAAGTTGGTTGGGCTTCCCCTCGTAGAATCAATTAAGGGTTATGCATGTAAATTGAGGCCCAGGATATGTACTTAAAGTTTATGTCTAAGTCAAAAAAGGGGTCCCGGACATGGGTGATTCATGGATAGATCAGGGGAAGGGTTATAATATGGCTCCAGAAAAAGGAGGATGGATTAAGACAGGGGTGTCCAATGTCGGTCCTCGAGGGCCGCAGTCCAGTCGGATTTTCAGGATTTCCCCAATGAATATACATGAGGTCTATTTGCAGGCACTGCTTTCATTGTATGCTAATAGATCTCATGCATATTCATTGGGGAAATCCTGAAAACCCGACTGGAATACGGCTCTCGAGGACTGGAGTTCCCTACCCCTGTACTATAGGAAGATCCTTTCCATGGCTCTAGCACAGGGGGTAGGGAACTCCGGTCCTCGAGAGCCGTATTCCAGTCGGGTTTTCAGGATTTCCCCAATGAATATGCATTGAAAGCAGTGCATGCAAATAGATCTCATGCATATTCATTGGGGAAATCCTGAAAACCCGACTGGATTGCGGCCCTCCAGGACCGACATTGGACACCCCTGTCTTAATCCATCCTCCTTTTTCTGGAGCCATTTGGTAACCCTAACCAGGGATGTTCCTTTAAATTGCACACATGATTACAGAATTAGGACCTCTGCAGTTAAATTTGGCATGGGCATTTGCACCATGTGTCTTTTTGGTGCAAATGGCCATGTCTAAAGTTAGTTGCAGTTCCCAGTCACTATTCTAGAAACCATGCCTAACGTTAAGTGCGGCTTAAAGAATGGCACTTTTTCGCTGCCAATGTTTTGGGTACTGTGTATAGAATGCAGTTGGTAATGCACGCTTTAGAAATGAGTGAAGAAAAAAAAAACCCCCAAAACCCCCCAGCCAAAACATCAGGAAAACCTGGAAAATACGAAAACAAAACAAACGTGTTTTGGCCACACACTTTACGGGGTTAAATCCTAACACAGGCACCTGTAGTCTGGTAACAGTCTATCCAGTGGTTCCAAGGCCCCACTCTTGTAATTCTTTCATAAATAAAGTATCGCATTCTAAAATAATAAAATAAAAAATAAATAATAATAACAGTTTATATATCGCAGTACCGTGAAGTTCTATGCGGTTTACAAAAGATTAAAAGACGTTACAAATTGAATGAACTTAAGAGGTGAAGGAAAGTGGTTAATAGGTCAGGAGAACCGGATTGAGGAGAAAGAGATGTACGGATCAGCTGTCTAGATATTTCAGGAACAGATATGTTTTTAGGCGTTTCCTGAATTCCTCATAAGTAGTGGGCAATAGCAATTGTTCTAGATCTTTACCCCATAATGCTGCCTGATGTGAGAGAAGGGGTTCATGGTGTTTTTTCAGTTTACATCCTCTAATTGGGGGGGGGGAAACGAAGTTCAAGTGTGAGCTTCTCTTGTGTCTATTGGCTTGTGTCTATTGTGTTCTACCTCTTCCTCCAAAAGAATCGCATTCTACGTCTTCTTCCAAGGAGTCACTGTCCCGGGCACAGTCACGTGATCTTGTACTGGTGCATCTTTGACAGCCATCTTTACATTAACACGGCCAAAGAGCTATGTTACTTACCCTGTACACATTGTTCTACTTTGGGACTGGACAAAAGGTAGAGAAGACCTTATGATAATAGAATCCAGCCATGAGTTTGCATTATCATTTCATAAGGCAAAACAGAAGGTGACATATGCCCACTGCCATCCCTTAGATTTTGACAGAACATATTCATCAAAAAAGCATGTAGTCCCCTGAGCTCACAGCCATATGCTACAGGAAAATGTCACCAGTTAAAGATGTATTCATTTGCTGTTTTGAAAACTCTGTTTGATATTCATGCATTCCAAGTGTTTTGACCTAGATTTCTGTAGAGGCATTAGATCCAGCAATGAACAGGAAGCCAGGCAGCTGTTGCTTATGTAGTCAAAAGAAGAATCCAAAGTACAAAAAAAAAAAGAAGAATGGGGAGAAAGAAAAAAAAAAAAACCACCCCCCAAAAAAACATTTATTAATAGGTGCCAACATTTTGCACAGCCAATATGTTTAATCCCAGATTAGCTCATTGAAGCATATGGTTACGAAGCTTTATAGAAAAGAACACAGAAAAAAGTTGGAGGCGGCAAAAGTTCAGAAGGAAGAGAATTTGCACTTTTCTTCCCTACGTGGAAGCTTCGCACAATGGAAATGTTTGATTAGTTGTTAACTGATTAGTAACGGTGCAAAGCGTATTTATGGATCAGAAAACATTACAGTCTGATCTGTTATCATTAAAAGCAATCGGACGGTAACTTTGCAGAATCAGATTCTGCCAAGGCAAACCTACTAAACGAATACTTCTGTTCAGTCTTCATCTGTGAAGCACCAGGAGCTGGTCCACAACTTCAGACGGGAGATAACCAGAAAGACCCGTTTCAGGATTTCGAGTTTACGCCTAGTAGCGTCTACAACGAACTATCAAGACTCAAAGTAAACAAGGCCATGGGACCGGATCATGGAAACTCTGATTAAACAGAATCTTGACACAATCTTAAATGAGGATAACCTACGTGACCCCCACCAACACGGGTTCACCCAGGGTAGATCATGCCAATCTAATCTGATTAGCTTTTTTGACTGGGTTACTAGACAACTGGATGCCGGAGAATCACTGGACGTGGTATATTTGGATTTCAGTAAAGCATTTGATAGCGTCCCACACAGAAGGCTATTGAACAAGTTGAAAACGATGGGGTTGGGAGACACTCTAACTACCTGGGTTGGGGATTGGCTAAGCGGTAGACTTCAAAGGGTGGTGGTGAACGGTACCCCATCCAAGGCGTCGGACGTGATCAGTGGGGTGCCCCAGGGCTCAGTCCTGGGCCCGATTCTATTTAATTTATTCATAAGAGATATGACGCAAGGACTTAAAGGAAGGGTTGCACTGTTTGCTGACGATGCCAAACTTTGCAACATAGTAGGCAAAAGCGTATTACCTGACAATATGACACATGATCTACTACTGCTGGAAAGATGGTCAACTACTTGGCAGCTAGGCTTCAATGCTAAAAAATGCAAGATAATGCACCTGGGCAAGAGTAATCCGCGTAGAACTTATGTACTGAATGGAGAAACATTGGTTAAGACCACTGTAGAACGCGATCTAGGGGTGATTATTAGTGAGGATATGAAGGCTGCCAATCAAGTGAAAAAGGCTTCCTCCAGGGCAAGACAGATGATGGGTTGCATCCGCAGAGGTTTTGTCAGCAGGAGACCTGAAGTAATGATGCCGTTATACAGATCCATGGTGAGGCCTCACTTGGAGTACTGTGTTCAGTTCTGGAGACCACACTACCGTAAAGACATACTAAAGATTGAGTCAGTTCAACGAATGGCGACAAGGATGGTCTTGGGGCTCAAGGATCTCACGTATGAAGAAAGACTAAAAAAGTTGCGGCTGTACTCACTTGAGGAAAGAAGAGAACGGGGAGACATGATTGAAACGTATAAGTACATCACGGGACGCATCGAGTCGGAAGATGATTTCTTCAGTCTCATGGGACCCTCAAACACCAGAGGGCATCCGATGAAAATCAGGGGAGGGAAATTTCGTAGCGACTCCAGAAAGTACTTCTTTCACCGAGAGAGTGGTGGATCATTGTAATAGACTCCCATCGCAGGTGATTAAGGCCAGCAGCGTGACGGATTTTAAGAGGAAATGGGATATTCACGTGGGATCTCTAGGGGAGTAAACTCTGGGGGGCGGATAATTGGAATGGGCAGACTTGGTGGGCTATAGCCCTTTTCTGCCATCTTTTTCTATGTTTCTATACAGGACCGATCTGAACCCCCAAAAAAACCCAACCTAGTCAACGTGCACCTCAGTGAGTCAATCTTTTAATCTACAGTAGGGTGTCCGTTTTCCTTTAGATGGATACCTGGTAGTAATGTGCCTACATTTTTAAATTAGTATTATATTTTGATTATTGCGTTTTCTTGATTTGTTCGGCTGTTTTATGAGTCCTTTGTCTTGTTTTGTTTCATTTAACCTCCTCTTTTACAAAACCGTGAAAGCGGATTTTAGCGCAGGCTGGTGCGCTGAATACTCTGTGCTGCTCCCGACACTAATAGAGTTCCTATGCAGGCAGGGTGCTGAGGCTGTAGCTTTAGCCATTCTAGAAATCAAAATGTAGTGAAAGTGAGCCAAGTCTAGGACAATCAAGCCATTGTGACATCACTGATGAGGTTGGCTCTTATTGGTGGAATGAGGCATTATGACGTCACAATACCAGCTCTGCTTATCAGTGGCTGAAACTTACTTTTCACATTATTTATTTATTCAGTTTTCTATACCACTGTCCCAGGGGAGCACAGAATGGTTTACATGAATTTTTTTTGGTTCTCAAGAAGCATTTTCCCCTGTCCGTCCTGGTGGGCTCACAATCTGTCTAATGTGCCTGGGGCAATGGGGAAAATCGATAGGGAGTTATAAAATTAATAAAGAACCATAGGGAGGAGGAGGTTTTTGAGCCAATGAGGTAGCTCATGAATTCAGCCTGTTTGAAAGTTAATGAGCAGCGGAAGGCTGGGAGTCTGAGGCTCTTTCCTCCTTTCCTTATGGTATCCTTTGAGCTGAATATATTTTGATAATATAAAATTATAATGAAAGTTAATTCCTTTTAATTAGGGATAGGCAATTCCGGTCCTCGAGAGCCGGAGCCAGGTCAGGTTTTCAGGATGTCCACAATAAATATGCATGAGATAGATTTGCATCTCAAGGAGGCAGTGCATGCAAATCCATCTTATACATATTCATGGTGGAGATCCTGAAAGCCTGGCTCCGGCTCTCGAGGACCGGAATGGTCTACCCCTGCCCTAGGTGTTTGGAGTCCTATCATGTTCGAGAATCTATGATAGTTGCAAGTAGAATCGTAAGTAAATAACAGATGATTTGGGTGATAAGTGAGTTTGGTTAGCTAAATAATGCTATGCTTTTGTTTAGAGATGCCTTAACGCCATGTATGTGGCCCTGACGCAGTGGAAATAATATTGATTCCGCGAAACGCTGGCCTGCATTGGCATAAATGAATAATACTGGCACAAAGAGTAGGACTGAGAGGCAACAGTTGCTAAAATAAGTAAAAACATGATTAACTATCGGGTCTCTCGGAACTAAAGAGAAGTGCATTTCACATGTTTCTTGCTTGTCCTGGAATGAAATTCACAGCAGTCTAGAAAATAGCTGTGAAATAATTTTAAATAAGAGTTAGATAAAAATAATAAAAAAAGTATATAAGTTATAAAAAGTTGAATACATGTGGAATAAATAATATATTCAGGTTTTTTGTGGCTAATGACTGGAGCTTGGAGCAATACAAAACTACTATTCCAGTCTATGATAGGCAGGGCCGGATTTTCCTATAGGCTAACTAGGCTTCAGTCTAGGGCCTCAAGATCAAGAGGGGCCTACATTCAAATTGTTAGAAAAATTAAAATTACACTATTCTAAAAACAGTGAACACAAAACACTGAACCGAAAATAAGGAGAAATTCTACGCTTCGGGATCGGAACCAGCTCCGGCCGCAACGGGGCGCCGATTCGGCTTCTCCCTTTCTTTTTCTCGCCCTGGGAGGAGGATCGGGGAGGGAAAGACGTCAGTCCGGAAACAGCTGGGCAAAGCCCAGCCCCGCGGGGAGAAAGGCAAAACGTGGATCCGTCAGGACAGGGCGGCCCAGACTGGCATCGGAAGGGGGGTGGGGGGGTTTAATGGAAGGCAGGCAGGCAGGATGGCATGGGGGAGTGTTCAATGGAAGGGGGATGGGAGGCAGGCGGGCATCGAAGGGGGGTGAGGTGAGGAAGGACGCACTGGGGGCACTATGGACATAGGAAGGGGCAATGTTGTGTGTTATGTTTGATTAGTTATTGTTACAAGTACTATATACGGTGCTGAGAATAAATGTCCAAATAAGTGTTCTCAACTTTTTTTATTTGTTATCCGTGTCACATTTTTTATAAAGGTTAGTACCAATAACAACATGTTTCATTTAACATATTGATATATATCACAGTAATGATGTATTTTATTATCTCTCATGTAATTTACAAACTTAAAAATGGGAGGTGAAAGGGCCTCATAAGTGGAATAGCCTAGGGCCTCTTTTCTTCTAAATCCGGCCCTGATGATAGGACTGTGCGTAGGCTCCTTTTCTGAGGCCTTTTCCTGAATTTCATTTCTAAACAAAGTGTGGTGATTTGTACTTATCTTATTAAGTGAAAGTAGTACAAGAGCTGTTACAGGTAGTCCTGATCATCCCTCTAAAACTTTTACAAGCTCAGCATGCATATTTTTCCAACATCCCCAAACCCATGTCTGAATGAGCTGTTTGTTATTTTTGTCAATTAGTTGATAAGAAATTTCAGGATGTGTTCAGGTTTTTTTTTTAAATTTGCTTTTCCTTTTTTTCCCCAAACAATTGGATGCAGAAAAAAAAAAAAAGCAAAGCAAAAGGCTTCAGCCCTGTCCCTGTATTGTTTGGTCCCCACGCTGCTTCATTTCCTGCCGTTTGATCCACACATCCCTCTTTTGTTTTCCCAGTGCTTGGTCAACGCGTGTCGGTGCTGTGGTCACCATACAAATATTTTTTTGTCAGGCCCACTCCTCCCCTCTCCCCTCCAAACCGCTGCCGCTGATGGATGGCCGGCTTCCTGAGGACGGGAGGCTGCGGCCAAACTGCAACCACCCTCACAGGAAGAGATAGAGGGGCTGCGGGAAATCCCTGCAGCTGACAGATTGTGCATTTCTTTGCCTGTGGCAAGCAGTTTAGGTGTTTTATAAGCTCTAATAGAGTCTTCCGGTCGGGAGATCTGAAATCCCCAGGGTTTCTTGAAAAGAGCCAGCCCAAAGATGCCTCCACACACACATGTTCTCGGGGGAAGTTCTGGAATCAAAAGATAAGCCCTTTCCAGCTAGATTCGACCCCGGCCTTTTATGGTTTGAACTTTTCTGACCCCTCTGTTTGCGACTTTCACTTAACTCAGTCATCGTACTTGCCCGCCTTATCCAAAAAGAGCTCCATCTCGCTCCCATTCTGTATGTTACGCCCCCCCCCTCCATTTTTTTTGTAAATGTGGCCTCACAAGACCCCCCTCCTTTGCTTGTTATAAATATGGAAACTCATGAGCTAATAAGAGAAATGTGTTAAGGGGTCTGCGTCAAGCTCACCATCTTCTCACTCGGTGACAATTTGATATCCTGGGAGTGTCCGCGTTGGCTCCTGGAGCTGAAGCTGCCTTTCCCATTGGGTGAGCAGTTAAGGATTTTGCTCCATTACTACGACTATTACTATTTATTATTTCTAAAGCGCTAAAAGGCGTACGCAGCACTGTTCATTTTCACATACAATAGACGGTCCCTGCTCAGAAGAGCTTACGATCTAATTTAGAAAGGACATTTTGGGGTTGCAGAGATTATGATAAAGGAAATGATACAGTAGGTCTAGGTACCTGACAGATGCTGTGGTGCACATTTTACCACATCCGTATCTACGGCACCCTGCACGGCAACCTCGGGGGAGAGTGTAGCACATTGGTTAAAGTGACAGCCAGTGGCATAGCGAGGGTGAGTGGCGCCCCTCCCCCGAACCCCACCCCATCTGTTCCTTCTCCACCCCCTCCTGCCGTGTGTACGCATCTCTCCCCTTCCCCCGCGCCACAAGCAACGACCCCCAACCTGCTGCTCGCGCCACTGTCGGCTCTTCCTCTGATGTCACTTCCTAGGTGCGGGTCAAATGAGCGGCGTCAGAGGAGGAGCCGACGCTGGCGCGAACAGCAGGTTGAGGTTTCTGCATGCGCTGAAGACGTTAAAGAGGTATGAGGGAAGAGAAGCAGCGTGCGCACACAGTAGTGGGGGGGGAGGGCGGAGAGGAGGATTGCTGCCGGCGCCCCTACCAAGACGGTGCCCGTGATGGACGGTCCTCTGTCCCCCCTTACGACATCACTGGCTACAGCCTCATCACCCTGAGGTTGTGGGTTCAAATCCCTCGCTGCTCCTTGTGACCCTGGGCAAGTCACTTAATCCCCTCATTGCCCCACGTACATTATATAGACTGTGAGCCCACCAGGGAAAAATGCTTGAGTACCAGAATAAATTCATGTAAACTGTTCTGAGTTCCCCTGGGAAAATGATACAGAAATGTGAATAAATAAATAAATAACTCCTGCGTCATCTTTTGCTTGTTCAGCATGGGAAGTGGTGTTGTCATATCTGCCTCTTCTCTATATTAGGGCTACCATATTTTGCGTTGTAAAAATCTGGACACATGGCCACACCCTGTTTTGGAGGGCAAAAAAGCATTGAGTGATTAAGGGGCAACCCCTCCCCCCAATCCCTCAGTGAAATACAGTTAAATAGAAGCTTCTCACAAAATCTTAAACATGTTCAGGAGTGTTCCGCTGCCCTTGCACACATACACACACAACAAACATGTTTAAATGCGGATAGCGTAGCTGCTTTTAAGAAAGGTTTGGATAAATTCCAGGAGGAAAAGTCCATAGTCTGTTAGTAAGACATGGTGGAAGCCTCTGCTTCCCCTGATCGGTAGCATGGAATGTTGCTACTCTTTAGGGTTCCGGAACCTTGCTATTCTTTGAGATTCTGCCTGGAATCTTGAGACTCTTTGGGGTTCTAGAGTCTTTTGTTACTCTTTGGGATTCTGGAATGTTGCTACTCTTTAGGGTTCTGGAATCTTGTTATTCTTTGAGATTCTGCCTGGAATCATGAGACTCTTTGGTGTTCTAGAATCTTTTGTTACTCTTTGGGATTCTGGAATGTTGCTACTCTTTGGGGTTCCGGAATCTTGCTATTCTTTGGGATTCTGCCTGGAATCTTGAGACTCTTTGGGGTTCTAGAATCTTTTGTTACTCTTTGGGATTCTGGAATGTTGCTACTCTTTGGGGTTCCGGAATCTTGCTATTCTTTGGGATTCTGCCTGGAATCTTGAGACTCTTTGGGGTTCTAGAGTCTTTTGTTACTCTTTGGGATTCTGGAATGTTGCTACTCTTTAGGGTTCTGGAATCTTGTTATTCTTTGAGATTCTGCCTGGAATCATGAGACTCTTTGGTGTTCTAGAATCTTTTGTTACTCTTTGGGATTCTGGAATGTTGCTACTCTTTGGGGTTCCGGAATCTTGCTATTCTTTGGGATTCTGCCTGGAATCTTGAGACTCTTTGGGGTTCTAGAATCTTTTGTTACTCTTTGGGATTCTGGAATGTTGCTACTCTTTGGGGTTCCGGAATCTTGCTATTCTTTGGGATTCTGCCTGGAATCTTGAGACTCTTTGGGGTTCTAGAGTCTTTTGTTACTCTTTGGGATTCTGGAATGTTGCTACTCTTTAGGGTTCTGG
The DNA here is from genome assembly GCF_902459505.1 of Geotrypetes seraphini. Classification (NCBI taxonomy): domain Eukaryota; kingdom Metazoa; phylum Chordata; class Amphibia; order Gymnophiona; family Dermophiidae; genus Geotrypetes; species Geotrypetes seraphini. Next base: position 68,534,300 of record NC_047097.1, on the reverse strand, counting down.
AATCTTGTTATTCTTTGAGATTCTGCCTGGAATCATGAGACTCTTTGGTGTTCTAGAATCTTTTGTTACTCTTTGGGATTCTGGAATGTTGCTACTCTTTGGGGTTCCGGAATCTTGCTATTCTTTGGGATTCTGCCTGGAATCTTGAGACTCTTTGGGGTTCTATAATCTTTTGTTACTCTTTGGGATTCTGGAATGTTACTACTCATTGGGTTTTAGCCAGGTACTAGTGACCTGGATTGGCCACCGTGAGAACAGGCTACTAAGCTTGATGGACCATTAGTCTGACCCAGTAAAGCTATTCTTATGTTCTTATGCACACACACATACATGAATGCATACATCCTCATGTGCAAACACACATATGGATACACACAAAGACACACATACATGTACACACACAGACACAGTTACATGCACGCACACATACACACCCATATAGACACACTTGCTGTTTGGCAAAACTATTCCTGAAAGAAGCTTGGAAAGTCTGTGTAACTTTCTCTTATTCCCTTCAGAGCACCAGTGTTCCTGCACAGTGATCTCTCAAATGCTGGAAGTCATTACACTTTTTTTCCCTTTCGCATTATACCTCTGTAAATGTCAGGCATAACTACATTTGTATTTGCAGAGATGGTACCTCTATAAATGAGCAGAACTTTTCAGCTCCCCCGCCTCTCTCCCTTTGCCCAGTGTGCTTTCTGCTAATATGATTTGTTGAACAAATTGTTCCATTAATCTGGGGCTGTTTGACAGAGTGAGAAAGTAAGTGCCAAAGTGAGAAGATTCACAAGAATCGGAAATCTCCCTGCCTCTTTCTCAAGGTAAATAGTTATTATTTCAGGGTGTCAGACTGCCGAAATGGATGGGCTTTCATTCTCAGTTTGTAAATGTCACTTTCTGTCAGCCCATCAGGGTGACAAATGAGGTGTGGGTTATAGTCAGAGTTCATTTCCTTGACAAGGTTCTCTGTTGGTGAAGAGATCCCCCCCCCCAAAAAAAAAAAAAAAAAGTCAGACAAAAGAATTTTCATGAGCTCCGTAACTAACATGTGTTGGGTCCCAGATGGAAAATAGGTACAAACTTTGTCAGATTGGGGACAGACTGTGTATCCTTTTTTTAAAAAACGTGCTCAAACTCTGATTCTCAATTTGCATAAAGTGTTCTTCCTCAAGTTGCTGCTTATAGAACCATTATTACAACACCACCTCAGCATTTCTCAGATTTGCTTTGTTATGACCAAATTTAAATTCCATAACTAACTATTTTGGTCACACTGTCAGAGGAGAAAGATCATTGGAGAAGGACATTACGTTTGGGAAGATCGGAGGAACCAGGCAAAGAAGGCAACCAGCAATCAGATGGCTGGACATGTTGAAACTATGGGGATGACGCTGGAGGACCTTTCCGGAGTGGACTAGCATAAAACCGATCTCTTTTTAGACCTGCAATTCATCAAATCGCTACGACTCGAACACAAGCCGATGGCACCAAACTAACTAACTAGATCTGCGTCCTAGCCCCACCAGCTTTCCTGCCACGGCTCTTCAGCTTGTTGGCATGTTACAGCATGGCCATAATATTGGTTTGAATCATGTGGGCACTTTTCTCCTCACGCCATTCTTACAGTTTCAGTCTTGTCAGGCCATGTCTGTGAGTGTGCACTTTCCTTTAAAAGTGCATACACGTCTCCCTCCATATTCGGGGTTTCGTTGTCCGCGGTTTCGGTTATTCACGCTTTTTCGTGCGCAGGCTCCGCCCCCAAATTTACATCAAAGGAAGCTCCCAGCGATGCACAGAGAAAATCGATCCTCTCAGTGATGCACAGAGAAAATCAATCCTCTGAGCGATGCACAGAGAAAATCGCGGCACTTTCTTGACAGGAACAGGTAATTTTATTCACGGTTTTGTGTCTTTTTTGGGGCTTTTTACAGAAAAACAGTGAGTAACATACAAAAAAGTTATTTGCGGATTTTTTGTATTTGCGGCCATTCTAATCCTCTATCTCCGCAAATACGTAAGAAGAAGTGTACTCTTTCCCCAAGTATGCACACACGCACGAACCACCATGCATGCATGCACTATGGAAAGAGTTCATAGTAAATGGCACCAGAAAAATAGGCTGTAACCACTGCACCACATTCTCTTCCAATATAATATCGGAAATGAGTCAAGTATAGAACAATGAAGCCATTGTGACATCACTGATGAGGTTGGCTCTTAGGTATTGGTGGAATGAGGCATTATGATGTCACAATACCAGCTCTGGTTATCAGAGGCTGAACCTTTTCACACCATTTATTTATTCAATTTCCTATACTAGAATAGTTTACATGAATTTATTCAGGTACTCAAGCATTTCTCCCTGTCTGTCCTGGTGGGCTCACAGTCTATCTAATGTACCCGGGGCAGTGGGGGGATTAAGTGACTTGCCCAGGGTCACAAGGAGCAGTGTAGGGTTTGAACCCACAACCTCAGGGGGCTGAGGCTGTAGCCCTAACTACTGCAGAAACTTTTTGAAGAACCCTAGTAGAAAGGAAACAAAATCTAAAGTATTACTCACAAAAATTGTTTATGTATTTATTTTGATTTCTATCCCGTTCTCCCAGAAGCTCAGAATGGGTTACAAGTAGACATTGACGATCGTTTGAAAACAGATTAGTCATGCCAACAAATAGGTTACAGTAGACAATAACAGAACTTATTCTAGAGACCAGACTGGTCATAGCAAAGAGTACTAGGAGAAGTATATTGAGGAGGCAGTTTTTAATGGACCGATTGACGGAAGAGGAAAGTCTTTACTGCTCTGCGGAAGGTCATTAGTGAGTCTAGCGACCTGATCTGTGTGGGTAATCGGTTCCATAGCTGAGGTAGGAAATGGCCGTACTGATTTGGAGGGATCTCCCTGCAGGAATGCTGAGTCTTTGTTCTGCTTTGGAGCGGAGGGGGCGGTTAGTAGTGTATAGGTGTAGCTTGGATGCTACGTAGGCTGGGGTTTTTTGGTAGAATCTCTTATGTGTCATGACCAGGGTTTTGAAGATGCATCGCTTTTTGACTGGTAACCAGTGAGCTGCATAGAGCGCTGGAGTAATGGGGTCATGGTAGCTGAGGTTGTATAGGAGTCGAATTGCTGAGTTCTGGACTTTTTGGAGGCATTTTAGATCTCTTGCAGCGATGCCATTGAATAGGGAGTTGCAGTAGTCTAGTCTAGAAAGTACGTAAGCATATAGCAGTTGGGCTAAGTCTGTTTCTGGGAGGTAGGGTTTGATCCTTCGCAGTTGGCCTAGGTAGTAAAAAGATGTGGCAACTACCTGCGAGATGTGGACGGAGAGGGACAGGTAGCCATCCAGTATAATTTTAAGACTTCGTACCTGGTCTTTTGTTGTTAAGGGGGTGGATTCCCAGAATAGTGTTGGATGGGTGAAAGTAGTGTTCTTTTTCCTGATCAGTGCCTCACAGCTCCAGGTTCTTAGAGAATCGCATACGTCCAGGTCCACTCACAAATCCACATTAGTGTCAATTAATGCCAATCATGGATTGTTAGCTCATTAACTAATTTATCTACATGTAGATCTCAGGATCGTAGGCAGTTTGGGTGCCATTTGTAGAATCTGGAGGACAGTGCACACTCAAAGAGCATGCACCATTATTGGCAAATGACGTTTCATCAAAAATAATAATGCATACTTAATATTTATTTAAGTACTTATATGAGAAAACCAAAAAAACTCTGTGGAGTGACGATGTTCCCAAATGGACTTTATTTGAAAGTGTCAAAGTTCCAAAGGTACACTAAAATCATCCACATAAAATAATTCCATCCATATAAAAGTAAATCATCCACATAAGAGCCTTAAAGGACCTAGTCCGCTAGGGATACAGGACCCAACACGGTCCGCGTTTCGACAAAAAGTCTTCTTCAGGGGTCCCTGGGGGTCCTAGAAAGGTGAGTACGTGGGCAACAATTGTGTGGTGAACCGGAAGTGAGACACTGCTTGCATTTGCAATGGAAAGGAGTTTCTAAATGGACTTTATTTGAAAGTGTCAAAGTTCCAAAGGTACACTGAAATCATCCACATAAAATAATTCCATCTACATAAGAGCCTTAAAGGACCTAGTCCGCTAGGGATACAGGACCCAACACGGTCCGCGTTTCGACAAAAAGTCTTCTTCAGGGGTCCCTGGGGGTCCTAGAAAGGTGAGTACGTGGGAAACAATTGTGTGGTGAACCGGAAGTGAGACACCGCTAGCATTTGCTTTTTGTCGAAACGCGGACCATGTTGGGTCCTGTATCCCTAGCGGACTAGGTCCTTTAAGGCTCTTATGTGGATGTTTTACTTTTATGTGGATGGAATTATTTTATGTGGATGATTTTAGTGTACCTTTGGAACTTTGATACTTTCAAATAAAGTCCATTTGGGAACATTGTCACTCCACAGAGTTTTTTTGGTTTTCTCTGGATTTTCTTCTTTGTGGATATTTTAGGGTCAATTCCTTTTGGGTTTTTTTTTTTTTTTTTTTAAGTACTTATATGCCACGTGGTTTACATTCAGGTACTCAACCATTTTTCCCTATCTGTGCTGGTGGGCTCACACTCTATCTAATGTAGCTGGGGCAATGGGGGAGTAAGTTACACAAGGGTCAGTGTGGGATTTGAACCCACAACCTCAGACTCTAGCTATAACCACTGCGCCACACACTCCTCTGTTGATGCATGAATATGTTTTCTCTGTCATGGCACTAACAGGAATATAGCAGAGGAGCCTAATTATTAGGCCAGTGTCCTAAGAATGAGGGAAACCAAGTTCAAATCCTGTTGCTCTTTATAAGTCACTTCACCCTGCATGACTTCCACTAACATATTTAGATGGTAAGTCCTTAGGGGCCAGGAAATGCCTTCTGGGCCTTAAACTCCTGCTGAAAAGGTATGAGCTACGTCCAGATGAACACATGTTTCTTCTGTAATAAGTTGGAAAACATCATCCTTTAGGATCCTCGAGCATCTAACCTGTTCATTTTAGACATGGTTAGCTGCTTAATAACCCTTCAAAAATCTGCTAGATGTGGTAACACAATACACTTCAAAGCTTACAGTAGGGGCATATATTTTTGTCATTTATATATTTTTTATTTCTAGGAATACTATTTAGTGTGAAAACTCTGGAACAGCTGAATTGCCAGTCAATTCTCTGGCTATTTATGAAATATATACTATGGTTAAACAACATTAGTGCAGTAGCAAAGCTCTGGAGTTACTCAGAAATCCTACTCCATTCTGTGCCTATAAGGGATGTTCATGATAGAGAATGGCATGGGGAAAAAATGTATCACTGTTCCCGCCCCGTCCCCGTGAGCTCGTCCCCGTCACTGCCCCAACTCCGCGAGCTCAGTCCCCGTTCCCGCCCTACAAACTGTCAGATCCCATCCGCACAAGCTTCGAATAGTTATGATTTTATACTGAACTTATTTTATTAAAGTATAAAATGAGACAATATTCTGCATAATTGTCATTTTATAAACACAAATAATACAGAGCAAGGATCAACAAAACCCATGTCTCCCCTCCCTTTTACAAATATTCCCTCCGCTATTGTGAAAACTGAACAAACCAAATTACTACAGAATGCTACACAGAAAAATCAAGCTAACAGAATCCTTCAGTCACACATGGCAGGAATAGTGTTAGGGGAGAGCAACTAGGGCAACTGCCCCCTGTTCAGAGAGAGAGAGCCCTATTCCAGCTGGAAGCTAAAGAAGCACAGCCTGGACTTTGCGGTTCCCAGTTATGTCTAATACCAACTCTAGCAGGATACATATTTCAAATCTGAAATATTCTCATCACAAAATATAACATAAATTAATTTTTTTTCTACTTTTTGTTGTCTGGTAATTTTATTCTTCAAATTACATTGGTCTCAGGCTTTGTTTTTGAGCTCCTTCTGTCTTCATCGTGGCATGGCTGGCTCCAGAAGGTATAATAGCCTCAAGAGGAGCTGGGGAGGAGATGCCGAGTCTGACATGGGCGCAATTTTTTTTACCACAGAAGCAAGAGTTTCACCACTCCCACGGGGCAGTAAAAGGTCTTATCCCAGTTTCCGTAGGGCGGTGAAAGGTCTTGTCCCCAGTCCTGCAGTAAACCAGTTGCAAATGTGATTGGGAGGGCTGGTTCTGTTGTCGGGTTTGCGGTAGACTGTTTCCTATTTTAAATAATTGCTTGGTTGAATACTTAAAGAATAAATTAGCCCTTTACACACCTTTGAGACCTCTGCGGTCTTCTCAAGGAGCATCGCTGTCTGTACCCTCATCAAAAAAAACGGTACGATGAGATAACTGCCAGAGAGCCTTCTCAGAAATAGCCTCCAGGCTCTGGAATGTTCTCCCAACTCAGATGAAAGCCTGGCTCTTCTTCCAAGTCTTCAGTACATAGGCTGACTGACTATATACACTCATTCGGCACCTGGACTAGCTTGCTACACAATGTAGATCTTATTTAACTCCCCTTTTTTTTACAAAACCGCAGAAGCGATTTATAGCGAAGGCCGGTGTTGGGAGCAGCACAGAGCATTCAGCATTCCGGCCTGAGCTAAAAAACGCTTTCACGGTTTTTGTAAAGGGGAGGGAGGGGGGTTAATTATACAAACACTTGCCTTGAGTTTAGCTGCCCATCTAATAATCCCAACAGACTCTGGACCACCCATCTCGTCCCCCATCTATATGCAGTATATCTGCACTTGGTCCCTCGGTAGGGTTACCCGGAGAGGTCCTCTTTTTAGAGGGCATGTCCGGGCGGCTTTTCGAAACCCGGCATTTTCTCCAGGTTTTGAAAAGCAGATCGCGTTGGGAGGGGCACCCGCGCACGCGTGGATGCCTTCTTGACCAACGAGCAGGCTGAGGGGGGCGAGGCTGAGGTGTGGCATGGGTGGGACTGGGTGGGCCTGGGGGGCGGGTCTATGGGTCCAGATTTTATGTACGTAAAATCTGGTAACCCTATCCCTTGGCTATATGATAAGCTGTATTATAGAAAAGCATTAGCATCATATCCCCTGGAAAAGCGGAGACTTAGAGGGGATATGATAGAAACTCATAAGATCATGAAGGGTATAGTGAAGGTAGAGAGAGACAGATTCTTCAGACTAGCAGGGGCAGCAAAAACTAGAGGGCACTCAAAAAAATTGAAGGGAGATAGGTTCAGAACAAATGCTAGGAAGTTCTTCTTCACCCAGAGGGTGGTGAAAACCTGGAATACGCTTCCAGAGGAGGCAGAGTACGACTTTGGGGTTCAAAAGGGGATTGGACGAGTTCATGAAGGAAAAGGGGATCCAGGGGTACAATTAAAGGGTTACTATACAGTACAGAAGGCTGTAAAGTAATAGAGTAGTAGAGTAATAGATCACTACAGGTCATTGACCTGGGGGGCCACCGCAGGAGCGGACTGCTGGGCGTGATGGACCTATGGTCTGACTCAGCAGAGGCCATGCTTATGTGCTTATGTGCTTATATCTGTGTTACTGGAATGTTCTGATACGTGCTTATTAGGTATGTCAGACGTATCATGCTGACATGGCATTACATCTCTGCTATTTGAATTTCAGTGCTGTTAAATAACTTTATATCTGAAACTGTTCCGTGTTAGTTCTATTATTAACTTTCAATTTGCTGATATTAGAGTTTACCTCATTCATAGTACAGTAAAACCTCGGATTGCAAGTAACTTGGTTTGCAAGTGTTTTGCAAGACAAGCAAAACATTTGATTAAATTTTAACTTTATATACAAGCAATGTCTTGCAATACAAGCACATACAGTATACACACACATAACAACTGTGCCGATGGTTCTTCTCTCTCTGACGCTGCGGGAGTGTAGTGACTGTTCTAAATGAGCGAGGCCTTGCAATATAAGTACGTATAGTATTTTGTATTAAAGTTTTGGGGTTGTGGAACCAATCATCTGAGTTTCCATTATTTCTTATGGGGAAATTTGCTTTGATATACGAGTGCTTTGGATTGCAAGCACGCTTCTGGAACGAATTATGCTTGCAAACCAAGGTTTTACTGTATTTATGTTTATAGTCGGCCATTTTTAATTTTTGTTACACCGTCAACAGAATTGTAAGTTTTATGTTTGAATTACACTTGATGTGCACCGCCTTCTCTTCACTAAAGCAGTTAATCAATCCCAAGAAATAAATGAATAATAAAGGTGTCACATGTAACTGTTGTCTAACTGCTGAAATTAACCCATCAAAGCTTTTGACAACTGGCTCCTAAGCCATCCTCCCTAGATACCGAATGGGACCTGCACACTGCAGAACTATGCTACCTGCAGAATTTGTCATGTTTCCCAGGGAGTGCTCACAGAGGGTTAAAAATGAACTTACTGCACATAGTTTGGCTGGGTGGTCGAAGGACCACCTTAGCTGCTGTGGATTGAACCAAAGGAGAAACTCTAGGGCTCCTTTTATCAAGGTGCGGTAGGGGGTTTAACGCACGGAATACCGCCTGCCGCCTCCATTGACGAGGGGTTGGTTTTTTGGCTTGCCGCGGGGCTTAGCGTGTGATGAAATGTCCGATGTGCTAACCCCCGTAGCGCGCCTTGATAAAAGGAACCCCTAGTGTTGAGCATGGTGAAAGTAGACTTTTTAAAAAACTTTTTGTTGATTTTTTTCGACTCTCCAAAAGAGGAAAATTGAGAAACAAAGAACCTAAGGAATCAGGAGAGCTGATTCCTGCAAAGAGACAACACAGTAAGTACAAGCAATGGTGAAGGAGACCTCACCATTGAATGGCAGATCACAAGAACAGTGCGCTTTGAAACTGTCCTCTTAGCTTGACTGAATATCATGCTAAGATGGCAGCAATCATCACATAAGTGCATGTGAAGGCATATGAAACTTCAGATGGTGGCCAAAAAACTTATGAAATGATTGTGTGACTTTTGGAATGTCAATCGACTTGAATGTTAGATAACCCTAAGGGACACTCGATGAAGTTACAGGGAAATACTTTTTTAAAAAAAATAAATTATTTATTCGTTTTCAAAATTACATTAAGTGTTAAATATATTCATTCACATTAACAATAAATACATCACTTACAAACAATCATTGGTACATTTCATAAATTATTTTCCCTTCCCCTTTCCCATCCCTCCCACCCATATATTCCATTATCATATAAAACATGTATTAATAAAATTCCCCCTCCCTACACCTTAAATTGATAAATATAAGGGAAACAATCTCAATTAATCTTTACAATATTTTGTTAATGGTTTCCACACATCCTGAAATTTCTTAAAATATCCCCGTTGTAATGCAATAAATCTTTCCATTTTATAGATAGGCATAAAGAGTTCCACGAAAAGTTATAATCTAATCTCCTCCAATCCTTCCAATTATATGTAATTTGCTGAATGGCAACACCAGTCATTATAAGTAATAATTTATTGTTGTTCGCAGAAATCTGACTTTTTGCTCTCATTTCCATACCAAATAACACAGTATCATACTTTTAAATACTTTTAAAACCAATTGGAGGAAATTTTTTTTCACTCAGAGAATAGTTAAGCTCTGGAACGCGTTGCCAGAGGATGTGGTAAGAGCGGATAGCGGAGCTGGTTTTAAGAAAGGTTTGGACAAGTTCCTGGAGGAAAAGTCCATAGTCTGTTATTGAGACAGACATGGGGGAAACCACTGCGTATCCTGGATCGGTACCATGGAATGTTGCTACTTTTTGGGATTCTGGAATGTTACTACTCTTTGGGTTTTAGCCAGGGACTAGTGACCTGAATTGGCCGCTGTGAGAACGGACTACTGGGCTTGATGGACCATTGGTCTGACCCACTAAGGCTATTCTTATGTTTTTATGTACAGCAGACTGGATTTGCAACCATTGCCTCAATAATCCTGTATTTTAAAAATAAAACCACCACAATCAGGCAAAATATGGTAAGCCTATGTATACTGTATATTCACCCTCATTTCTGCTACTGTTGCCATAACCAGGATGGACCATTTATGTGACCTGAGGAACAAGTAGGCATTTATTGAAAAAGCAAGGCAGTAAGCTTCTGACTGAGCTATTAATCACTGACACCGAGGAATTTCATTCCTCCAGATGGGAAAACCATCCCCCCCAAAAAACATAAGAAAAATAATCAGGTTAATTAATTCTTATCTGCAAAGAGCAATTAGATAAATGGTCTAAAAAGGCATGTTACCCATAGCAAATAGAGAAGCTGTAGGATTGTAAAATATCGTGTCTGAGAATTTCTTCCTTGGTAAATCATAGTACGCTGTGAAAACAAGATCACAGGAATGGAGAAAGAGAGAGAGAAGAGTAGCGTTAATGAGTGCTAAGGTCAACTTTAAGAAAAGAGAAGCATAACTTGCCATAGCTTTACTGTGAACCTGGGACCTCATTTCTTCCCTGATTAGAAACATAGAAAGATGACGGCAGAAAAGGGCTATAGCCCTTCAAGTCTGCCCACTCTACTGACCCACTCCATTAAGTCTGAGTACTAATGACCTAGTTCCTTAACTCGACCCTCGTAAGGATCCTACTAGGGCATCCCATTTATTCTTAAAGTCAATAACGCTGGTGGCCTTGATCACCTGCTCTGGAAGCTGGTTCATGCTTCATCTTGGAGGGGATAACTTGATTTCCACAGCACTAAGATGCACTATTTTGCATGGCTGCCCTGGAACTATCCTCCATTAACATTGAACTGGAAGGCTTGTTCTGCTTTGAGAAATGGTATTGGAGGACAATGGGGACATTTCAATTTGTTAAGCTTGTCGTTCTCTCCCTCTCTCTCTTATTTTTTGTTTTAAGGGAGAACATAGATGTAGGCATGAATCTTCCTGGTGAATCACCCGCAGCTTCTGGGAGGACATTGTTTTTCAATCCTCATGAACATCTGACAAGCAACAAGGCGATGGGGATAGTATTTGCTTGATTTTGACCTGTATTAGTAATAATTTTCCTGGGCTCCTTTCATCGCATATTATGCTTATCATGAGGGAACTGAATACTTAGCATTAAAGCTATCCGTTGTAAAAGGACAGTCCTGGATTTTTCTTTTCTGCGTGTGTGTGAGCTGAGATTGTGATGTCATAAAGCCTCATTCCACCAATGTCTACGAGACAAACTCATCAGTGATGTCACAAAGACTTGATTGTCCTATACTTGGCTCACATAAGAACAGCCATACTAGGACAGACCAAAAGGTCCATCAAGCCCAGTATCCTGTTTCCAACAGGTCCCAATTACCTAACTAGATCCAAAGTAGTAAAATAGAGTATTTTCCAGAACCTTTACTAGAAGCAGTTTAATTTTTCCTTGTTATTGACATCACCGGTTGCTCCACAGTAGAGAATGACACGGAGACAAATTTGTCCCCATCCCTGCAGGAACACAATTTACCTGTCCCCGTCAGTTTTGTCGCCGTCCCATTCCTGTAAGCTCTGCCTTATTCGCACAAGCCTCAAATCATATGATTTTAAAGTGTTCTAGGCTTGTGCAGATGAGGACGGAGCTTAGGCATTGGTGGAATGAGGCATTATGACATCACAATCTGAGCTCTAGAATGTTGCTACTTAGGATTTGAAAGTGTTTGAGGCTTGTGCAGATGAGGACGGAGCTTAGGCATTGGTGGAATGAGGCATTATGACATCACAATCTGAGCTCTAGAATGTTGCTACTTAGGATTTTAAAGTGTTTGAGGCTTGTGCAGATGAGGACGGAGCTTAGGCATTGGTGGAATGAGGCATTATGACATCACAATCTGAGCTCTAGAATATTGCTACTTACGATGTTAAAGTGTTTCAGGCTCGTGCAGATGAGGACGGAGCTTAGGCAATGGTGGAATGAGGCATTATGACATCACAATCTGAGCTCTAGAATGTTGCTACTTAGGATTTTCAAGTGTTTGAGGCTTGTGCAGATGAGGACGGAGCTTAGGCATTGGTGGAATGAGGCATTATGACATCACAATCTGAGCTCTAGAATGTTGCTACTTAGGATTTTAAAGTGTTTGAGGCTTGTGCAGATGAGGACGGAGCTTTGGCATTGGTGGAATGAGGCATTATGACATCACACTGAGTCCTCCATTTCTGCATGCTACATCAGAGTAGGGTTACCAGACGTCCGGGAAAACCCAGACACGCGGGCAGTGAGTTGGTGAAGCTGCTCACGCCAGGAAAGTTAAAAGGTATGGGGAAGGGAAGGGGTGGGCGTGCATTTGGGGTGGGCAGGGAAGGAGTGGGGGTGGAGAAGAGGGTGGGGAGGGACACCACCACCCGGGCACCTCACTACACCACTGTGCGCTGGGATTGGAGCTGTGGGGTGAGGAATAGAGAGGTCAAGGAAGGAGTGACGAGGACTGAAAGAGGTTTCTGAGAGGGAAGGAGAATTCTGCTGAATAGGAAAGAGAGGCTGGGTAATGGATGGGGGGGAGGGAATGCTGGGAGGGCAGTTGTGGGACAGGGATAGAGATGGCTAGGACAGAATGAAGGGAACTGAAAAGGGTTCCTGGCAAGAAGAGGAGAGACTGCTGCTGTGAAAAGCTAGAAGAAACAGAAAGGAATCATAAGGGCGAGAAGGGCTGGGTGATCAGGAAAAGCAACCGGCTCTACCAAAGGCACATCAATACACAACCAACAATGCTCATCCTGGGCGTTAACTCCCTCAGGCTTATCCAAGGATTTAAGCGATAACCCTGCATTGACAAAAGCCAGATTAAGGTAAGTTCTCCCCATGCTTTGTTAATCACAGACTTTGTCTCTAACGTCTAAGAAAGTCAGGAAAGGGATTTAAGGATACACAAAAAGATTCCCCCCTTCTTCCACGTCTCCTGCCTTTCAAGCCATTGGCAATATGAAATAAACAAGGTCAACGACAGTACATTGTTAAACTGCAGGTAAGTCTTTAGATTGTATGAACTGATGTTTTCGTAACTCAGCATTTGTTGGAACAATCTCTTTCCAAGAACTACAGATGCTCGAAAGACTTTTGCCATTGGCAACTGTGACCAAGGTTAGTAAGTTAGCAATTTGTAAGGAACAGATGCCAACTTGTCACACTTCATGTATCCAGGTGGCTAATGATGAACGATAAAGGTTAATGGATGGGACTGAGAAGAAAGCCTTCGGTATTACATCTTCAAAGAAGTCTTTTGAAAGAAAGCATTTCCTTAGGTCTTTTGATGTATTAGGACTTTTTCTTTAGACTTTGAAATTAATTATTTATTTTCTCTCTACAGCAAAGTTGAAGATTATCTTCTACTCAGTACTGAAATTTATCGATAAGACAGTGGAGGATACTCAATTCACTCCCTTTTCAGTAGCTTAGGTGAGTCACATTCACGTATGATACTTATACATTTGTTTAAATCTTGGTTTCAATGTCAGATGATTTTGTTCCATTCTTGGCCAACCTCATTTTAATTTTGCACTGAATCTTTTGGCTTTTAAATTTGTTGTTCTCCTTTTCTAAATCCAACCTCAAGGGGAATTACATTCAGATACATGAGATAATTATTTTCCTAAAATTTTAACTACAAGATATTACTCACCAGAGATGGGTTACACTCCCCCGATAACCATTTCACAAACCAGTGGAGAAAAAGCCTCAAAAATTTCAATGCAGCAGTAAACAACTTCAATACGGTTTTAAGTCCAAGCTGTGTATGTACTATTACTGGCAAAAAAAAACACGGAAGAGGAGTGGAGTTTTCCAGCTGATACATTCCCTGAGGAACTCTTTAAGAGGTGAATCAAGGCACTTGTTGGAGGATTGGGCATGGATTCTGGATTGTACATCTGAACGGTGCCGTGGTGTTTTCATCTACAGTCTGGCCAGACATTTTGGCCCTGATTCTCCAAAAGTGCGTCCCGATTTTAGGCAGCTGTAGGCGTCCTACAGCTGTCTAATCAGCCAATCGGGATGCACGTTTAAAAAAAAAAAAAAATGCTCCTCAGGCAGGCCGCCTATATTGAAGGCGAGGCCCGCAAGACACCGAGGCCCTGATTCTGTATAGGACGCCCGGGAGAGGCGTCCTATTCAGAATCGGCCTATACTAAACCCCGATTCTGTAACCGGTGTCCATGGTACAGACGCCGGTTAGAGAATCGGGTTAAATTAGATGCGGCCGCTATACTTATGGCAGCAAGGGATCTCCCTGCTGCAATATGTATATCAACCGCGGTTGCGGCCGCCTGTCCCATCACCGACAGGAGGATGCCTAACTCCTCCTGTCGGAACCCCGGACCCCCCTCCCCAAACTCGTAATCGCCGACAGGAGGATGCCCAACTCCTCCTGTTGGAACCCTGGAACCCCCTCCCCCCCCAAACTCGTAATTGCCGACAGGAGGATGCCCAACTCCTCCTGTCGGAACCCCGGAACCCCCTCCCCCCCCAAACTCGTAATCGCCGACAGGAGGATGCCCAACTCCTCCTGCTGGAAAGCCCAACGACCCTCCGCCCCAACTAATCTCCCTCCCCCAACTAACCTTTCAATGTTGGTCGGCTGGACGGGTCTTGCTGCCGTCCAGCCGACGGGCCCGCCTCGTGGAAATGAGACGGGCCCGCCCCTTCCCGGCCCATCCCCGCTAAATCTAAGGCCTGATTGGCCCAGGCTGTAGAAGCCTGGACCAATCAGGCCTTAGGCATAGCGGGTCCGCCCATCCCCACTAATCCTAAGGCCTGATTGGCCAAGGTGCCTAGCCTGTTTAATCATAATTAAACAAGAGGGCCGAGAGAGCAGATCCTTGTGGCACCCCTCTCCTTACCATTATTGATTTAAAGAGAGAAACTCAAAGGGTATATTTCTTTATTTATTTGAAGTAGCACACTACTTACAGAGGAGTCCTACCACCGTCTTCTAGAAGCGTACCTGTCCTGGAGCTTCAATACAGTAACAGTAGCTACGTTTCACCTTTATCATTCTTTTTACAAGCATATCTACCCCTGTTTTTTTAATCAAGTACCGTGTATGCTCGAATATAAGCCGATCCGAATATAAGTTGAAACTCCCATTCCCCCCCCAAAAAAAGGAGGAAAAATGGTTGACTTGAATATAAGTTGGGCGGCTTAATATTCAAAGTTCCCTGCCCTGCCAGTACCTTTCTAGGACAGATGGTATTCCTATTTAAATGCTGATACTTCCAGAGTCAAGGGCTTAAATTTTTTTTTTTTTTTTAAATATTTTTATTTATTGAATTTTTAAATTAACAACAAAGCCGCATACTTGTACAGAAAAGTGTGAGTATAAGAGGACAAAATATTCTTATAACATATAACATGTCTATTCCTGCTTTTCTGGTATATTTTTGAAAATGCTCTAGAGAATTTGTGACTATTTTTCCTTCTTGAATAACCCTAACCTGTTGCAGTGTAACCTGTGTCCCCTCCCTCCCCTATCAGGTTCTGCACCCAGCCCCCTCCCCTCCCTCCTCCGTCAGTGCTAAGCGACTTCCTGAATGGCTCCCGCAAATTCTCGCAATAATTCACGAGAGCCATTCAGGAAGCCGCACAGCGCTGAGCAGCAGCGCCAAAGCACGCTCCCGCTCGGTACCGCTCAGTGGTTGAAGCCGGAACTCATGACAGCGACCGACCAGGTTAGCAGCGGGGCAGGAGCTCGGAAACCTCGCTCCTGCCCACTACACCTCTGAACCACCAGGGATTCCAGCGGCAGAGGAGGTGAAATGGACAGGGCAGGGAAGGGGGGACAGGGTGCAGAGCCTTGCGGCCCGGTGGAGGCCTACGATAAGTCTTTGGAGGGGAGCGTATGTGTGCTGGACGCTGGCCTGAATATAAACCAGGACCCCCATTTTGGCGCCCAAACATCCCGGTTTATATTCGAGTGTATACAGTATGTCACTCTCTTTTAAGCCCTTCTAATTTCTGAAGACTGCCTGGGGGGTAGAGTGAAAAACATGAGTTCCCTAGCTGAGCAATTTTTCGACAAGTTTTGTAGGACTCTGCTTCAGTAACTGAAATGATTGGAGCTGACTCAAGCAGGCCTTAGAGCCACATGCTCGGCCTGTCTTATGTAAACAGTGTCCTGGATGACAGCCTTTCTCTACCCCATCTGCAGCTGCAAGGGAATCCATTATTTTTCTAACCCCTAGGGAAAGGAAAGGTCCTGAGTATCATTACTCCTAAGCAAATGTAACTGACTCTGCCGCACACCCTAATTTGCTTGCAATAATTATAGGTCGCTCACCCCCTTTGTTATTTATAAAACCTTTTTTGTTCTTATCAATAATAAATGGGGCACCGTGAATCACGCCGCTGTAATATTTTGATATTATGAAATGCTAATGCAAGGTATCGTCAGCACCCAGGTCTTATCAGCCGGTCAGATGCTCTATTAAGCAGCTAGTGAGGAGTTCAGGCAAATTGGTTATGTTAATGTCCTGTAGTACTTGGAAAAGATGAGGAGTTGGCAATTAATTTTTTTTTTTTTTTTTCCAGGCAGCAGGCCGACAGGCAAATTTATTTTCCTCCTTCTCTGTGGGACTGGGCTAAGGGGAGGTGAGGTGGAACGCGAGCGTCTTCGAGAGCTTCCCCGCGACCTAATTGAACGCTGCTAAATAAAGACTGAAAAGGGGTGGGGGGGGGAAGAAAACAATGGGAATGCTGCTTCCAGCCCCATTCATTCAACTGACAATGTTTTTGCAACTTAAACCTCTTTTATTAATTATGTTTGACATTTCCTTAATTAGTTTCATTTATATCCCATCAGCCCCTACCAGACGCTTGTCCCATGCATCATTTTATTGGAGACCCTGCGTGCCTACAGAATGAAAACAAAATGCCCTGTATAATTATACTGCATTGGCTGGTCAACATGCCCCCCTCCCCCTCCACCCCCCCCCCTTCTTCCTTCTGAAAGAAACATTAGCCCTAGCAATCTGCAATATGCACTTATTTTAAAATGAACATTCTAGTTGTTGGAATATACACACATCAGTTTGCTATTAATAATTTCCAAATAGGATATATCCAAACATATAATCCAAGCTCCTATGCAGTCAAAGTACCGTATTTGCCGGCGTATAAGACGACTGGGCGTATAAGACGACCCCCCAACTTTTACAGTTAAAACATAGAGTTTGTTATATACTCGCCGTATAAGACTACCCCTTCTTCCGCACACCTTCTCTACCGCCCCGGGTGCAGCACAGCCGGCCAGGTCCCCTTACTTTTGTGGCACTTCCCCGACCGACCGACAACAGCCCCGGTCCGACAAACCTCCCTGCCCTTAACCGCAAATCTAAATTACCTTCTTACAGCTGCTGTAAGAAGGTAATTTAGATTCGCGGCTACAGGGCAGGGAGGATTGTCGGACCCGGGCTGTTATCGGTCGGTCGGGAAGTGCCACAAAAGTAAGGGAACCTGGCCGGCTGTGCTGCAACCGGGGCGGGGCGGGCCGCTCCTCTCCCTTGGTAGCCACTCGAACCGCGAGGCTACTCTCCTTCTCCTTATCTGCCCTGCCTGCAGCACAGAGCCGAACAGAAGTCTTCCCGACGTCAGCGCTGACGTCGGAGGGAGGGAGGGCTTTGTTTAAGCTTTGTTTAAGCCCTCCCTCCCCTCCGACGTCAGCGCTGACGTCGGGAAGACTTCCGTTCGGCTCTGTGCTGCAAGCAGAGAAGGTAGGGAGAAGAAGAGCCGCGTACATCCAGAAGACTGAGTACATCCAGCCCCGCGACCCTCGGAGGCGTCGCCATGGGATCCCCGCGACCCTAGGGGGCGTCCCCATGTGATCCCCGCGACCCTAGGGGCGTCCCCGTGCAGCTCTCTAATGTAAAGTAAGGGCATGTAAACAGTACCCGGCGTATAAGACGACCCCCGACTTTGGGGAGGATTTTAAGGTACTGAAAAGTCGTCTTATACGCCGGCAAATACGGTAGTTCATTTTAGGAAGATGATAAGAATACATTTTATTTACCTTACACTTACCTTCTGTCTAATCTACAAGACACCTTGAAAGTTACAACACCCTATTCAATACAGATAAACAATGTCCCGATTGTAGGCGGCAGTAGGGGGTCCTAAGCAGCCAATCAGGATGCACGTTTTCTTAAAAAAAAAAAAAAAAAAAAAAACGAGGCAGGCTGCCTACGTTGTAGGCGTCTGTCGCGGGCGCCTAGGGATGTTTAAGCTCGCCCAAGGCTGAGTGTGGTTTCACCCAGAAGTGGCCTTAGGCGATGCATCACAGAATGCACTGGGAAGGAGGCCTAAGACTCCAGTTGGCCAAGGTGCCTGAAGCCCCTCTTACGGGAGTGGTCTTAGGCACCTGGGCCTATCAGAGCCTTAGGACCTTTCTGAGGACAACTGCTCTCTTTCTGGGGGATTAGGCATGGGAAGCTCAGGGCAAGATGGCACCAGGGCGATGGATGAAAGAATTTCCAGATATGTGATTGCAGCTGCATGCTTGCCAGTTTGATGTTTGGAAGGATCCACCATGCAGAAGTAGCAGTTGCTTGAGTGGTTAGTAGGTTCCCGCCAAATTCTTAGGATAGCAAACTTCATGGTTCTCTTTTCCCCTCTGAACCATCCTGTGGAAAAACAATGCCCTACTGTGCCTTAGGAAAAGGGACTTAAATTTACTCAGCTTGGAATCAATCTGGAATGTTCTGTAAAAAAGTAAATTTCAAAATATCAATGTCCTGGTTACAAAAGCAAAGTTTGAGGGGAATGATGGCCATTTTCTATACTTTTGTGGCACAGGCAATTAAGAAAGAACACTTAAGACCCAGGAAAAAAAAAATATAAAATTTTGTTACATAGTGCAGTGGTATTCAACCCAGTCGGGTTTTCAGAGGACTAGGTTGAATACCACTGGCATAGTGTATGGCATTACCTCATCAATGTAGGACAAATTTTAATATTTAAAAGTAAAGGCGGAGAGAGTTGAGTTAGAAAGTAGGTAAGTAATTGGCTGATGGGTCCTGAGGCTAGTTGGCATTCTAAGATCATAGTCATGGGCATTTCACCTTGTAATATAATCAGACAAGTACAAAGAGGCGTTAAAAGTGTAGACCACTCTGTGAATATAAATAAGGGACAAATTCCTCATTTCGGCAGGTAAAACAGCAGTGGGCCCTGCCAAATGGTCATTCACTCCCGTGTTGTCAGCTAAGACACTGCAGTACACTACAACGCTGGTAAAGTAAGAAGAGGATGATCTAGGTCTGAAGGAGCTTGCAATGTTTCCCTCAAAATTTAATACCGTGTCAAAGTTGTATTGGCATGGTAGAGAGAGGAAAGCATCTCGATTCTTTGGCAACACACTGGTTGTACGTAGAACACTGGCTGAGAAGAATGATCTAGATTCTAGGCAATGCATATTTAAATGCAACCAAAGAAGACTTACAGAGCCTCAGTTCAAGATCTGTCATTGAGGAGATGTTACTATGATGAAAGAGACGACATAGAAATGGTGGGAAGATCATCACTGTGGGAAGTGCAAAACACAGATTTGTAAAGCCTGAAGTTCTCTCTTGAAATATCCCAAGATGCAGGAGATTCAGTCCACTGCTTCCCCACTTCTTCAAGCCAAGTGTCCCTAAGTCAAGCACATTTCAACTGGGTACCCCTGAACTCCAGCCGCAGATTTTATTGTTAGACAGCTAACTAACTAGGCAATATGCATAACCCATGCAGGTCACTGCAACTGGCCTACAGACCAAGACACAACTGGCAAGGTCTCTTATATCTCACTCTCATATCAACTGCTTGGCCCCTTGACAGGTGGTGTGTTATGCTTACAAACTGAGTAAAAATTAATGACCAGACTTAGATGGGGCCTACTATAAAGACAGTTCTCTACTTTTGTGAAATACTTTTTGTTGTTGTTATAAATAGGACATAATGAATCAAGGTGCCTCTTTTTGCCCAATACTAGGCTGCCTTTCTTCTCTTTTTTTCTTCCTCTCTAACATCTTCCCCCAAGTCCATCAGCCCCTCTCTCACCTCCAGGTTCAGCAGCACCTTTCCCTATCACCCCCCCCCTCCCCACCTGGCCAAACACATCTCTCCCTCTCACTCCTGGGTCCAGCACACTTCTCTGTCTCAACTCCCCTGGACCATCACACATCTCCCTCTCAACCCCTCCCCAGGTCCAGCACACCTTTTCTCTCGATTCCCTCCACTAGGTCCACTCATGCCCTCATCCCTCAGGTCTAACAGTACTTCTCCCCTCCCCCCTCACTCCAGCAGAACCTTTCCCCCTCTCATCCTCATCTACCAGGCTCGGCAGCACCTGTCCCTCTCATACCCCCCCCCCAAGCCAGTATCACCTCTCAGCCCCCTCCCCTAAGTCCAGCAGAACCTTTCCGTCTCATCCTCATCTACCAGGCTCGGCAGCACCTGTCCCTCTAATACCCCCCCCCAAGCCAGTATCACCTCTCAGCCCCCTCCCCTATGTCCAGCAGCACTCTCCCTCTCAACCCCACTCCAGGCCAATTAGCATCTCTCCATCTATCCCAGGTATAGCAGCGCCTCTCACCTCCCTGTCCCAGTCCAGCAATGCCTTTCCTTTTACCCTGGTCCAGCAGTTCTAGTAGCAGCACAGTGATTGAAACAGGCACTCGATGGGCCTTTGCTAGGCCTTGCTCCACCTCCTCTGATACTTCCTGTTATAATACCAATTCTTGCACCATAATCCAACAAATGAGGAGAATGGACAGAGCTTAATTGGTGCATAAAAAGGAAGTGGAACTGTGGAACCAAGGGAGGCCTACATGGTCCAGGATTGATAGGAGAAGAGGGGCTGGATTAAAGAGTAGTGACTGTTCTTTGCTCTGCTCCAGACTAATTACACTGAAGGCTCCTTTTACTAAGGAGCGCTAGTGTTTTTAGTGCATGCAGGAATGTGTGTGGCGCAGTGGTTGAAGCTACAACCTCAGCACCCTGGGGTTGTGGGTTCAAACCCCGCGCTGCTCCTTGTGATCCTGGGCAAGTCACTTAATCCTCAATAGCCCCAGATAGGTTGTGAGCCCACCGGGACAGACAGGGAAAATGCTTGAGTACCTGATTGTAAAACCGCTTAGATAACCTTGATAGGTGGTATATAAAAATCCTAATAAAAAACTTTAAATTACCGCGCGGTATGCTTCTAGAACTAATGCTGGCTTTAAGGTCTAATGCACGCTATTCCGCGTGCTAAAGCCCTAACGCGGCTTAGTAAAAGGAGCCCTGAATGAATGTCGGTAATTATTCAGATTACTTTTCTGAATTATTATTTGTTTTACAATCTGAATGTTTTCCACTCCTGTACCTTCCAATAAAGATATTTTTATGGGATTTTTTTTTGGGGGGGTGCAAACTATCAAAGGCAATGAAAATAATTATTTCATTTAAACTGGCAATTTCTAGCTTGTTTCTATCTAGCAAGGCTCAAGACAGATTACAATTTTTAAAAAAGCGAAGGTTATAGAAGATGCATTTTTAAAACTTCAACTAGCTATTGCATTTCTGTGCTTACCACCATCATATCTCATTATGAAAAGAACACACGGACTGTAATTTGTTGATGTCAAAATAAAACAATGATTGGAAGAAGCCGTCAATTTCACCTATAGCGTGTATCATCTCCTTTCGGTTTATTAATAAAACTAGTTTGACACACAGGTATTGCTATTCCAAAGTGTTCTGTGCAATTGATAACAGATGCCTGGAACAGATGGATGAATGTAAATGAACAAAGCTGATGTCGGTCAAGCTGAAGATAGGGAAATGTTGGACGATTACAGCACGTTTCATATTTATCGAGTTCACTGCCGATTCAGGGGCAGAGAACTTTGTCGAAACAGACAGAAATGGAAGCATCTTCTTTTTTTTTTTTTTTTCTAATTATTTATTTATCATATTTTCCAAGAACATATCAAGTATCCGGTGTCAGGTCAAAAGCGCGCCGGGACAAAGGCGCGCGCAGACAATTGAGCGCAGCGCGGAGGCATAGAAAACTAACCAGGTAATAAGTATGGAAACCCAACCAAGTCGTGAATGTGCAAGACCGGAGGATTAGGACTTCGATGGGAAGATAGGACTTCGATGGGAAACCAAGGTGGCCAAGGGGGCCCCTTCTGGTTATTCAGACAGGTCGTGACCTGTTTGGGCCGCCGCGAGAGCGGACTGCTGGGCAGGATGGACCTATGGTCTGACCCGGCGGAGGCACTGCTTATGTTCTTATGTTCATTCCTTTTGGCATATCTGTGCAAGTGTATGATTAAGTATTTGGGAATGAAATATGTCTTCTTTGCACCAGAACAACCGAGAACATTCTTGGATATGAAGAAGCTGGCGACGTGAATGTTTGGGAGAGATTAAGAACCGCTCTTATGGATATTGGGACCTTCCGTTAAGCCTTTTTCTTATTCTTTTGGGGTCTTAAATAGGATTCTCTTCTCTTTACCAAGATCTGCCCTCCTTGTTATTCTAAAACTTTGAATGACCTTACTGAAATGACCAGGATGGAACCTAACTACACCATATTCCAGACACTCATCTATTTGACACTTAACCTCCTCCCCCTCAACCCCTCTCCCTACCCCCCTCCTACCCTCCTCTTCTCTTCTCCTCCCACTCCTCCCCCTTCTCCTTCCTCTCCCCCTCTTTAAGTCGCCTTGAGCCTACCTAGGTATGAGCAAAGCAGAAATAAAAGATTAGATTAGATAGCAATTTTTATGTGAATTGAAGATTTCTTTAATTATTTGAGTTTCTTTCTGTATTTCTTGTGCAAGAATTTATCTTGTTGAATTTGTTAAATTTTGAAAAAGAAAGAAAGAAAGATTATGGAATAAAATGGAAAGTCTGTGAATACAGTAAATGGAAGAGGATTTATAATGTAGCTCACCAAATATCATTCATCTCACCACTACATCAACTCTGTTAATTAACTGAAATGATCTTTCCCCTCCTCCATCATTAAACACAAGCAAGACTAGAAAACCAGAACTGTAAATGCTATATTGAACTGAGTTTCAAGAAGAATATATCAAATGGGATATTCGAGATCCCTGACAAGTACAATGATGTCATATTCCAGGAACCATTCTATCTTAAGGAAGTGGATTTTAACACTGTCCATTTTCTTGCAAAGCCCACGGGTACTTTTTTGCCCAATATTCACAGTGCTCATACCCATTTATCAGTCTTCTACAATAAAACGTACATCATAAAACAAAAGCAGCGGCATGCAGATCATCTAAATACAAAATATTCAGCCAACAGCCTCAACCAAAAGCTTGCAGAAATAGATACGTTTTCAAACCCCTCCTGAAGTGAGGACATTTATCAAAGACAGAAAGGAAGATCATTCCATAAAACAGGCCCAGCAACCGAAAACAAGCTAGGCCAGGGGTCGGCAATCCCGGTCCTCGAGAGCCACAGGCAGGTCAGGTTTTCAGGATCTCCATAATAAATATGCATGAGAAAGATTTGTATCTCAAGGAGGCAGTGCATGCAAATCCATCTCATACATCCTCTATAATAAAACCCTTACCCGTGCAGGCGCAGTTGAAATGGCGTGATCCCTGCCGCCGTGATTTGTGCTTCCGTGCCGTGTTCCATTTGCGGCGTGCGGCGGTGAGAGCGATGGCAGGAGGGTGTCCAAGGTGCTGTGAGGCATCCGGCTGCTACTGCTGCACAGGGAAGTGGAAGAGGAGAGGGAAAAGGGGCTGATTTGGGGGGGGAGGGGTGTGCTGGGGGGGCAGATAGCAATCTTAGTTTGGTCGGGGGGCCACAGAGAGATAGGCCAGGGAGCCAGGGAGAGAGACAGACAGAAAGAAAGACAGACAGGCAAGGGGCCAGGGAGAGATACAGGCAGAAAGAATTACAAACAGACAGGGGGCCTGAGAGACAGACAGCGGCCAAGGAGCGAGAAAGAAAGAAAGAAAGACAGACAGCGGCTAAGGAGACAGAAAGAAAGACAGACAGACACATCTATTCTAGCACCCGTTAATGTAACGGGCTTAAAGACTAGTATTTAATAAAAGGGCCCCTTACTCAATTAATAGTTGTATTCCGCTTGCTAACTAGGTAAGCGCCCAAAGTTGGGATGACAAAAAGTTGGGATGCCCTCAATTTATCTGAGCACTTATCCATCTACTAGTCTGAATATTGCTGGTACCTGGATAAGTTCCAGCTGTTGGCTATAACCCAAATATTCAATGCCAGTGCCTAAATTAGACCCATCCTTGAACATCCAGGTCAAATTCAGGCCGCAGCTGTCAACACCTTTAAATTTACCTGACGTTAGTATTTGGGAGATAGCTCAGAAGCAGGGTAATATATTCAAAGCGTTGAATCCCTGCTTTCTCCTGGGCCACACGCAGCCTTGACCACTGAAGGAGGTGCTCTTGGCTCTGCCCTTCCTCATTCATCAGGTTCACTACCTTTTCATTATACCCGTTTGGATCGTTGGCACTTTAAAAGGGCTGAAATCATTTCTCAGCCTTCCTTTTTAGCTTCCCCTGAAAACAATCACAATTCCAACATTAAACACAATTGTGAACATTCGGTCTTCTCTATCACACCTTGGTAGATTTAATAGCTGCCAACGAGGTTTAGCACTGAATGATCAGAAGTCAAAATATAGTGTACTGCTGTTATAAATTATTCTGACATCTTACAGTAAAGCTGAACCAAGTGAGAAGACCATAAACCATGGCACTCTCAAAATTTAGGCTCATTTTGAATCTTGTTTAGGGGAGAAAAGCATAAACGCTGGTTGGTTGTTGACATATTATCCCTGAACTGGATTCCTAAATTCCGACTGCGGGTAAAGAAAGAATGATAAAAATCCTTTTCCATTTTATTTTCACTTTGATTTTGTTGCTTTACTTACGTCAACAGTCTTCTGTTTTAGTATTCGTTCATTGAAATTCTCTGGCTTATGGCTAAAACACAAAATCATTGCCCACATGGGAAAAACACCCAGAAACGAAAAATCAATAGCTAAAATTAAACACAAGTTTGTTTAAAAATAATCAAATCATTTGAGGTTTTGTCCTAACGGGGGAAAAATCCAGTCGAACTAGTAATGTCCTTTAGAATTGGGCAAAGCCTTTAATTTTATATAAAGTATATACACTTATCCCTCCGTATTCGTGAGGGATGCGGGTAGAACATAGCCGTGAATACCGAAAAACCACGAATAACTTTTTGCCTGTTATTCGCGGTTTTTCGGTAAAATAGACCTGAAAAAGATAATAAACCATGAATAACCCGACCTGCGATTTGCTCCGTACAACGCCGGGAGCAGCGATGTCCTCCATGAACCACCAGGAGCAGCGATTTCCAATGTGAAACGCCGGGTTCAGTGATGAAAATTAGGGGGCGGAGTCAGCAGCCGAAAAATCGTGAATAAGCGAATCCGCAGATACGGAAACCGCAGATACAGAGGGAGAAGTGTATATATATCACACAATGCAACTTAAAGGCATTTGAAACCAATTTTCTGCTACACTCTGACCTATTTTATCCCCATCTTGCCCATGCATTGGCAGATTATGATGGAAACAGTTCTTGCAAGTTTTGTTATACCAAAGGGATTGGAATGGTATGGTGCCCCCGAAATGTCATACTTCAGCCATTGCTCCTCCCCCATCTTTATTAATCAGCAGTTGGCCAGAAGTCATATGGGACTGAATTGCACCTAAAAAAAACAGCGCCAACCCCCCTTACCCACCACCACCATATAAGTGCTATTCTATAAATAGTGCTTAAAGTTAGATAAACAATACCACAGCGAAGGAGACACAAACCAATGGACTACGGTTGGATCAATTTATTAAGTGATACAAAACGACTCAACATGATTCGTGTTACGGCCAAAGACCTGCATCAGGAGTCTAGTAGCGTAGAATAAATTGATGATGTTCCAAGCTGATTTGATCATAATTATACACTGATGTGACATTGCAAAGGTCGCACAGTCCCAGAAGTTGGCAGCCATTTTTTTTTCACAACGTTTTATTCAACTTCTAGGACTGTGCGACCTTTCTGATGTCGCATCAGTTTATAATTGTGATCAAATCAGCTTGGAGCATCATCGATTTATTCTACGCTACTAGACTCCTGATGCAGGTCTTTGGCCAAAACATGAATTGTGTTGAGTCATTGTGTATCACTTAATAAATTGATCCAATCACAGTCCATTGGTTTGCGTCTCCTTCACTGGTATTGCTTGTTGGTGTCCTGGGAGGGATTTGTTTTCTTCTGTTTTTGTCCACCTATAGTTAAATGCCATCAATAGAAAAGGGCCTAAGCCTGGAATCCATGCCTAACTTTAGACACAGCCATTTGCACCTATGAAAACCTGGCGCAAAACCTCACACCTAAAATTAAGCATGGATGCCCATATGTAACCTTGAAGAACATCCCCAATCCACCCATGAAACTCCCATACCCCTTTTTGCTGCTGTAACGAAATTTTATGTGCAGATCCCATGCCTAGATTCATGCAAATGAATATTTAAATTAAGAAGCTTATTATCATCACTAATTGACTCATTGTTCAATTAAGTTGTGCAAGCCCACATTTGAGCATGCAACTCACAGCATTGTTTATAGAATTCTGGGGATGATGCATAACTTCCGACTACCTGCTGGTTGCTATGACCATGTGGATTGTCTGCTAGTGCTGCTCTCCTGAAGTGCTCTGCTCACCGGCACAATGGCTCCCTCCACAATTCCAGCTTTCCAGATCCTTTGCAGTCACATTACTGCCACCACTGCTGGTAACCTCCCCCCTACCCCTACCCCACCCAATGCTGGACTGCTGACTGTCAGGACCCTACCCACACACCCCTTGCAGACCACTGCAACCAAATTCAGGTCAGTTGTTACTTGGAACAGGAAGGGCTGGAGAAAAAAGAGCATCAGGGAGCAGGTGGAAGGGTTGGAGAAGAAGAGAACATTGGCCAGTGGAGGAAAGGCAGGAGAAGGAATGAACGTTGGATGGTAGAGGAAGGGCTGGAAAAGAAGAACATTGGCTAGTGGAGGAAAGGCAGGAGAAGGAATGAATGTTGGATGGTAGAGGAAGGGCTGGAAAAGAAGAACATTGGCTAGTGGAGGAAAGGCAGGAGAAGGAATGAATGTTGGATGGTAGAGGAAGGGCTGGAAAAGAAGAACATTGGCTAGTGGAGGAAAGGCAGGAGAAGGAATGAATGTTGGATGGTAGAGGAAGGGCTGGAGAAGAAGAGAACATTGGCCAGTGGAGGAAAGGCAGGAGAAGGAATGAACGTTGGATGGTAGAGGAAGGGCTGGAGAAGAAGAGAACATTGGCCAGTAGAAGAAAAGCAGGAGAAGGAATGAATGTTGGATGGTAGAGGAAGGGCTGGAGAAGAAGAGAACATTGGCCAGTGGAGGAAAAGCTCCCCTAGGAGAACAGTATAGAAAATTGAATAAATAAATAGTGTGAAAAGTTTCAGCCTCTGATAACCAGAGTTGGAATTGTGACATCACAATGCCTTCTTCCACCAATGAATAAGAGCCAACCTCATCAGTGATGTCACAATGGCTTCATTGTCCTATACTTGGCTCACTTTTGCTACATGTTGATTTCTAGAGTGGTGCAGTGGTTAAAGCTACAGCCTCAGCACCCTGAGGTTGTGGGTTCAAACTCACACTGCTCCTTGTGACCCTGGGCAAGTCACTTAATCCCCGCATTGCCCCAGGTACATTAGATAGATTGTGAGCTCGCCGGGACAGACAGGGAAAAATACTTGAATGCCTGAATAAATTCATGTAAATCATTCTGAACTCCCTGGGAAGAAAGGTATAGAAAATTGAAGAAACAAATAAATAATCAGTTACTCTTGGGTACTTTCCCTATCTGTCCCAGCAGGCTGAGAATCTAGCAGTGGTACCTGGGGCAATAGAGGGTTGGATTGAACCTGCAACCTCAGAGTGCTGAGGCAGCGGCTTTAACCAGTAGGCCAGTCCTCCCCTAACAGTGCTCCATTATCTGCAATGTTAACCTATTCTTCTCACTTCATGGAGCAGGTATGGTGCACTAAATGTCAACCTACCACCTGTGATGTTAGCATGCTCTAATTTGTGTTATCGCAGCGTTGTTTTGAGGTTGCGTTTTTTCCGACATTGTGCCAGGCAGCAGAAACTTTGTCATACTTACCACCAGTAACCTATTTTGTGCTTGATTTTATGCAATTTGGCGTCATCTACTGGGCTACCTTTTACGCCCCCGAGGAAGGCCTTTTTGGCCGAAACACGGACCGTGTTGGGGGTCCAGTATTATTATAAAGGACTCCCTCGAACAGAGGAGATTGAGAGGGGACATGATCGAAACATTCAAGATACTGAAGGGATAAGTAGATAAGGACAGGTTGTTCATCCTCTCCAAGGTATAGAGAACGAGAGGGCACTCTCTAAAGGTGAAAGGGGATAGATTCCGTACAAATGTAAGGAAGTTCTTCTTCACCCAGAGAGTGGTAGAGAACTGGAACGCTCTTCCGGGAGGCTGTTATAGGGGAAAACACTCTCCAGGGATTCAAGACTAAGTTAGACAAGTTTCTGCTGAACAAGAACGAACGCAGGTAAGGATAGACTCAGTTAGGGCACTGGTCTTTAACTTAAGGGCCGCTGCATGAGCGGACTGCTGGGCACGATGGACCAGTGGTGTGACCCAGCAACGGCAATTCTTATGAAACATTCAAGGTACTGAACGGAATAGACTTAGTAGATAAGGACAGGTTGTTCACCCTCTCCAAGGTAGGGAGAACAAGAGGGCACTCTCTAAATTTGAAAGGGGATAGATTCCATACGAACGTAAGGAAGTTCTTCACCCAGAGAGTGGTAGAAAACTGGAACGCTCTTCTGGAGTCTGTTATAGGTGAAAACACCCTCCAGGGACTCAAGACAAAGTAGATAAAGACAGGTTGTTCACCCTCTCCAAGGTAGAGAGAACGAGAGGGCACTCTCTAAAGTTAAAAAGGGGATAGATTCCGTACAAACGTAAAGAAGTTCTTCTTCACCCAGAGAGTGGTAGAAATCTGGAACGCTCTTCCGGAATCTGTTATAGGGGAAAACACCCTCCAGGGATTCAAGACAAAGTTAGACAAGTTCCTGCTGAACCCGAACGTACTCAGGTGGGGCTAGTCTCAGTCTTTGACCAGAGGGCTGCCGCGTGAGCGGACTGCTGGGCAAAATGGACCACTGGTCTGACCCAGCAGCTGCAGTTCTTATGTTATGCCACATTTTATTCATAGATTTCTGTAATTTTAACCAAAATTTGTTGACATTTTAAATAAATGTATTGTCCACATAGTGGTTTGACCTGTGTCCCTTCCCCACTTCCTTTTTCTGTTCTAGCATGCTCTAACCGCCATGCTAACAACAAATTTTCATGTTGTAGGGAGATCATTCTAGAAATCCAGTGTCTCTACATAATTTATGCTGGTATGTAAATGCTCAAAGGTGAGAGCAATATTTTTGTATTTATTCTGAGATCTGAAAAATTCTACGACGAGAGCACTATTTTGCTGTCACGTCTCTTTTGAAGTAGGGGGGGAAGGTTGCAATGTAAAAGGTGAGGAAAGTGGGCTCTGGATGGAAAAAAAAAAAAATCTGTACTTCATTAAAACCTAAAACATAGTTTTATGAAGCTGCTTCTTGGGAAATAAGAAGTCTCTAGACAAACACCCCCCCCCCCCGGGTTGCAGCATTAGGGGACCGGGGTGGAGAGACGAGGCTTAGATCCCCGCCGAGCATAATCTGAACGGTGTATCCATCACGAAAAATGATACAAATCAGCCATTACTGGATCATGCAGAAGCAACTGCACTGCCTGTGATCCCTGTTTTGCTTTCTAAACCTCTTTCCAGCCCGGCCTAATGAATTGTCAGAACTGTCAGACAGCCGTAAGGGATGACAAATGTCTATGATTTGCTGCCGCCACTGCTGCAGTTGTAAGAACACCTGATGTATGTAGTCTTGTGTTCCTCTGTTTTATATAAGAGATTTGGAAAGCTAATCAACCTGCTTACCTAGAGTGATTTTCCCCTTTAAATGTCCATAATATACACTGGACACTGAGGGAATGGATGTTTTTAATGGAAGTGACCTCTTTGGAGTTTTTGTAATGCCCTATAAATAACTTGTGAATATAAATGTCATATGATGAACGGCAATATGAACCAGAAGAGATGGCGATGTAGGTTTTGGGAGCATTGTCGATGAAAGACATCATAGAATTTATTCTGTGCTGAAACTTGTATTGCCAAAAAGTGCTGATCTCTGTGTAGTTAAACTGGCACAGATGATATTAGTTATATAAAGCAACTAGTGTGTAGTTAATTCTTCCTTTCCTGCTGAGGGTGTGACGTATATTTATAACAATATAGAAAACCAGCCTCAAAGACTCTGGAGCACAGAAAACTCAATGATATTATGTAAGCAAATAGATCTCATGCATATTCATTGGGGAAATCCTGAATACCCGACTGGATTGCGGCCCTTGTTCCCCACCCGTGCTGTAGTAAGGGCAGACTGCACCGGGCGCCGACTTGGTGGGGGCGCCTGCACCTCTCCACCTTCCTGTCTCACGCTCACGCCCTCCCTTCCCCGCCCCTACATACCTCTTTAAATCTTTGTCAGCGCGAATAAGTACTCTGGCCTGCTGCTCGTGACGGCTTCGCTTTCTCTGAAATCACATCCAGGTCGCGGGGACAGGAAGTGACGTCAGAGGGAAAGCCTATGCCAGTGCCAGCAGCAGGCCGGAGAAGCTGCTTGTGCTGGTGAAGATTTAAAGAGATACGGGCGTGGTTGGTGCGGAATTAGCGAGGGAGACAGAGAGGAGGGCATGGGGGGAGGGCGCAACTGCCCCAGGTGTCTCCTACCCTCGCTACGCAACTGTTGCCCACATAAGAACATTAGAATTGCCATACTGGGACAGACCGAAGGTCCATCAAGCCTAGTATCCTGTCTTCAATAGTGGCCAAACTGGGGCTTAGGACACTATCCTAGTGAGTCATTTCTTTCCTCTGCAGGCCATCCAAAATCATTTGAGATGAGACTTGAGAGCCTACTTATGAATAAGCTAAAGCAGTGCTTCTCAATTTAATCCTTGAAGCACACCTAGTCCCATCGGTGACGCTTCAAAACCACGCAGGACTAAAACACACCGACAATTGCGCACCGACAATCCCACGCAGGACTTATGTGTGCCGCATTCATACACTTGCTGTTACCACTCTGAGGGGAGGTGTGTGGGTGGGGGGGGAACACCCCTCCACACACACACTGAAAACTACCATTTTCCTTAGTTTGGGGGATTTTCGGCAGTTTTCAATGTAGTGGGGGGGGGGGAGGTTTGACGCCCCATACCCCTCAACGGAGGCGCAAACACTTGTCAGTTTACTATTTGAATGCGGTGCGCATAAGTCCAGTGTTCAATTGTCGGTGTGCTTTTGTCCCACGCGGTTTAGTTATGGTACCAGTCCCCATCAGGTTTTCAGAATATTCATCATGAATATGCATGAGATAGATGTGCAAGCACTGCCCCCTTGATTGTGGAGATCCTGAAAACTTGATGGGTGCCTTGAGGTTGAGAAGCACCGCCCTAGAGGTGAGGAGAGATAGCAAGCTATAATGGAGGCACTGAAATATCTGAAATGTATCAATAATGCTTCCAACCAAATGTATTCTAATGTACATTGAACTAGATCCACTCTGTTTGTTAACTAAAGATGGAAATAACCGTATGTTAACTTAAAATGACCAAACCGTATGCTAAACTTGACGTTACTGTACATATGTAAATTCATAATTGGTCTCTGCAATTATGTATGTCAACCTTGTTACCCATTCTGACGGACGGAATAGAAAACTAACCAAATAAATAAATAAGAATTGAACCTTTTTTCAACTGAAAGGAAATTCTAGAGCTAGGGATCACCACAGGAAAATCCAAGGGGTAGACTCAAAGCAACATCAGAAAACTTCCCAGGACAGATGATGGAGGCAAAACGGTTACAGTGATAGTTAAGCTTCGCTCTTTTGTGGCTAATGATTTACTATTGAATTTATTATGGGCAGTTGGCGCTATATAATGATATTTTTCACTTTCGTATATCACTGTGTTTCAAATATCGTTGGACCCCTGATGCAAGCCTTTGGCCGAAACATGGCCCGTGTCGGGTTTAATAAACTTATAAGAGCGCACATTGGTTTTGTCTCCGCTGTCTGTTTTGCTACAATACAGCTTACCGTATAGCTCAGGGGCCAAGTACAATATATGGATGGGGACAAGAAGGGTGGGCCAGAGTCCATTGGGATAAATAGATGGGAGGCCGAACTCAAACGAGATATAAAGAACTGATCCAAGTTATAGTTGGCTGCCAATAAATTAGGCCCAGTTAAACCTGGTCTAATGTACCGGCGCCTTTCTCTACGGCGCCTAGCAATACCTGTCTGCTTAGGTGCCGCTAAGCATGATTCTATAAGCAGCGTCTAGTGGCTGATTGACAACTGCGCGGAGCTGCACCTTAGGTGCCTTCTAAAGAATCTGGCTGTAAAGACGCTCATGTTAAATTTATTATTAATTAGTTTTTCACACTTAACCATAACTTTTATTTACAGGCAATCTAGCATCATATACACTTCATAAAAACCTTTCCAATTCATTGAGTGTTTTTACAGCTCCTTCATGTATGAATAAAGCGTTCTAGCTGCCGTTAGTCTGCTTAGATACATAGAACTTTTGTATTTATAAGTTGTGCTAAACATAGATTGCAAAAAAAAAAAAAAAAGAAAAGAAAACCAAAAAACTTGTGGAGAACAAATAAGTAATCCTGTCAAGCTTGGAGCATGATCTTCTGTCGGTTTGAGCGCGTCGGTTTCGCACAGAGACTATTGTTTTAATCCACAAGTTCATTTTTAGGACCAGTAGGGACCCCTGAGGAAGACAATTGTGTCGAAACTCGGACCGTGTAGGGTCCAAATGTTTCTAGAGGTTCCGGCCCTAGATGTATTTATGCGGATTACTTATTTGTTTTAATAAAGCCATCAACTTGGACATCAATTCTCCACAAGTTTTTTGTTTTTCTGTTTGTGGAGTAAATAGGGTCAATTCCGTTAGCTGCTTTGAGAAACATAAGATTGCAGAAGCACAGCCTTAGAAAATTAGTAAAATGTATTACAGAGTAACAGCAAATAAAGACCAAAGTGGCTCCAAGTGACCTGGTGGCAACCTTTTGGGTATGTGCATCTATATGAGACACTGCCCTCTCCATAACCTAAATCTCTCCAGTGTGTATGATTGCCATAGTAGAGAGTCACTTCGATGACCCACCTGCAAGGTATAACACTTGGTGAGGCACCCTGGTACGTCCCAGGCTGTTGTCTCCCTCTAACAGGCGGGTTACACAAAAGAAAACATTCATAATGCTTAAAACATTACAGAGACAGACCAAAACATCAGGATTTAAAGTCACAAGAAATTTTCAATGACCAGATAAAAAAGCAGTAACGAACAATTTTTCTGTGTGTGTTTCATTTTTAAAATATTTTTATTGAAATTTTAACATAAGAAATATACATGAATAACTTCCAAAAATTACAAGCTAAATTTGGTCTCTTCCACGGAATTTTAGATCTTTAAATCCTAAAACTTCCTTAATTTCAAAATTTTTGGAATTCTGTCAACTAGGAGTGACTCATGGTCATACGACTTCACTTTATTATAATTTTTTGGTTTCAACATCTTTATCCCCGAATACATGGACAAAACGTATATGGGCCTCTGAATCCACTTGAGCTGGCTCTGAGGAACAATGGATAAATTTTTTCGAACAATTGTGTTTTAAAGAATTTTCTAAAGGTCTCTCAGTCGGCACATTTCCTACCAGCGAATTCCATACCTTTACCCCAGCACAACAAAAGGTCATTACACAAGTTTCTATATATTTTGGATTAACATTGCCACTCAGCAAAACTGAATTTTCAGAGCCCAAAGATCTTTTGGGATGATAAACAGCCATCCTATCTTTGAAATTCTCTGGAATTGTACCATACAAAAAATTGATAATAAATCATCACAATTTTATCTTGTACTCTAAATATCACAGGCACCCAGTTCAATTGTCGAAGATGAGGTGTAATACCAGCATATTTTGGTGCTCCTGTGATCAATCCGGTTGCAACATTTTGTACTACTTGCAATGCCCTGTAGCTTGTCTTAAACACTCCATGATACAGGGCATTACAGTAGTCCATCCTCGATAAGACCATTGCCTGTACTACAGGATGAAAGTCAAAAGGCGCCAACATCGGTTTTACCTGATACAGTAAATATATTTGCGCAAAACATATCTGCACCATCTGTGCCACTTGACAATTCATTGTGGGACCTGATTCAAGTCTAGCTCCTAAGATTGTCATTGATTCTCTCACTAGAAGGACTTCATCCATTACCTTGATTTCCTTTGGCCACCTATCTTGGTCTACCTTCCCCACAAGCATCAACGTTCGGTTTCAAACCTTGCTCTCCCGTCATTAGTGGCCAAAAACTAATGATAACAGCAGTGCACAGCCAGACAAAGAAATAATTGAAAAAGGCCATATTTACAGCTGTACTAGAAACGGGCTTAGCTTGCAAGAAAGACTGATGTTAGGATGCATTAAGTCCACTTACTAGCGTGGCTTATTAAAACGACCCCTAAGTGAAGTCAGACTCACTGATATATCCCCTTGTGCTGTTACTATATCAAATAATTGCATGAAGTTGGTGTCAAACTATGTTCTTTCACTAAATACAAATCTATGATATATCTCTTCGAAAAGAAGAGTACAGTGCATGGTTCTTACTGTCAGCATACAGCTTCTCCAACTACACCCTCGTAGAATCCAAATGACCATAAACAGATGGGATTTTTTTTTTCCGATTGTGTTCCCACAATAATTCCTTCATTTTCAAACACATACTGGAAATGTATAACCAGGTCTCATAAAAATTTATATCTCAGTCCTCCCCTTTAATTTATGGCAGACCCTCCAGGCAGATATTATTCAAACATTAATAAAATGCCTAAGGATCACCGGAAGCATCAATTTTCACATTCATCTCGTCTCAGTTTTGTAGATACAGAAAGCCAGATTATAGTTCATACAAATTTTGATGGCCATGCATCTAGCAACAATTATGGGTTTTAATAAATTAGAAGACCTTGATATATTATCGTAATCATATTAGAAATGTTGCTTTATTATATTAAACAAAGTTAAAATTTTTATGACCTTTTCAATATTTTTACTTAATGCCCTACATATTTGATTAATACAGTTTATGGAAATGCTTCCATTCTATAAATTTTAGATTTATCTCCATTTATCACTCAAGGAGGTTCATGTACAAAGAGACTGTGTTTGTTGAAATGTGATTAAAACACATTTAAATATTTATGCTGGCCAGAGTAACAAAAGAATGCTAATTTCATAATAAACAGTTGATTGCATGACTTATAATATTAGGAAAATTGACTTTTTTTTTTAGACCTTAACCTATGTTTTTATTGTTTTAAAATGATATTTATGATGTTTGGAATGTTTCGTTTAATATTTCTTATATTATGATATAATCTGTCTATAACCTTTGAGTTGACTGGACTTATTTAGACTTAGGGTATATCTGTGCACCTGGGTACGTTGGATGGCAAACATATGAGCTGCAAAACCCGAGGGAACGGTAAGTTTAGGGGGAGAAGAACCTATGTGCACGACAGAAGAGTGGGACTTGGGTTTGATAGCGTGTGATGATCTTAAGGTGGCTAAACAGGTTGAAAAGGTGACAGCAAAAGCTAGAAGGATGCTAGGGAGAGGTATGGCCAGTAGGATAAAGGAGGTATTGATGCCCCTGTATAAGACTTTGGTGAGACCTCATTTAGAATATTGTGTACAATTCTGGAGGCCGCATCTTGAAAAAGATATAAAAAGGATGGAATCGGTCCAGAGGAAGGCTACTAAAATGGTGTGTGATCTTCGTCATAAGGCGTATGGGGGACAGACTTAAAGATCTCAATCTGTGTACTTTAGATGAAAGGTGAGAGAGGGGAGATATGATAGAGATATAACTATGCAATGTAAATGCGCACGAGTCGAGTCTCTTTCATTTGAAAGGAAGCTCTGGAATGAGAGGGCATAGGATGAAGTTAAGAGGTGATAGGCTCCGAAGTAATCTAAGGAAATACTTTTTTTTATATAGAAAGGATGGTAGATGCATAGAATAGTTTCCTGGAAGAGTTGGTGTAGAGATAGACCATGTCTGAATTCAAAAAAGCATGGGACAGGCAAGCGGGATCTCTTAGGGAGATGAGGAGGTAGTTGAAGCTGCGGATGGGCAGACTGGATGAGCCATTTGGCCTTTATTTGCCATCATGTTGCATCAATTCAATCTGCTGTTAGAGTTTCCATCTTTTCACAATTGGTGTCATTGTACTCAAGAAAGTCTGTTGACTTGCCAAACCAGGTCTTCTTTGGTCTCCCTCCCTCTCTCTCTCTTTCTATTCGTTGGTATCCATCACATTGCAATTTTGTGATATCAGTTATTACACAGGCTTAGAATAAGTTGGCATTGCAGATCAAAAATAATATAAAAGGCCGCAGATGGAACAATGAGGTGGAGTCACAATCAGAGGGACATAGCCCGACACAGCCTGTGTTTCAGTAAATGCCTGCGTCAGGGGTTGAATTGTGTTTTGATACATCTATTTCATTTATAAGGTATATCAGGCATAAGTTATTGTTGGTATTCTATCAAAGTCTGAATGGGTTGGCCCCCAAATACCTAACTGATTGTCTTTCGTATCATATTGCGCTTCCCAAGTTGCGTTCCTCTAACCATTGGGATTTTAGGATTCCAACTAGAAAGGAGCTAAGATTGCAAATATCAAGGGTGGGAGAGTTTTCCTGCATTGGTCCAGAGGAATGGAACTGGATTCTGCAATATATACGGCAGCAAAGGAATCTGGTTTTAAGAAAGGTTTGGACAATTTCCTGAAGGAAAGTCCATAGTCTGTTATTGAGAAAGACATGGGGGGAAGGCACTTCTTGCCCTGTATCAGTAGCATGGAATGTTGCTACTCTTTGGGGTTCCAGAATCTTGCTCTTCTTTGAGATTCTACCTGGAATCTTGAGACTCTTTGGGGTTCTAGAATCTTTTGTTACTCTTTGGGATTCTGGAATGTTGCTACTCTTTGGGGTTCCGGAATCTTCCTATTCTTTGAGATTCTGCCTGGATTCTTGAGACTCTTTGGGGTTCTAGAATCGTTTGTTGCTCTTTGGGATTCTGGAATGTTGCTACTCTTTGGGGTTCCGGAATCTTCCTATTCTTTGAGATTCTGCCTGGATTCTTGAGACTCTTTGGGGTTCTAGAATCGTTTGTTGCTCTTTGGGATTCTGGAATGTTGCTACTCTTTGGGATTTGGCCAGGTTCTAATGAACTGGATTGTCCACTGTGAGAACGGGCTACTGGGCTTGAAGGACCATTGGTCTGACCCAGTAAGGCTATTCTTATGATGGCATTCAGAAGACTGCCGAAACGCCATGTCTTTTATAAATTGAAATATGGGTGAAGGATGGGTGACTGTGTTGTGGTTTTGGGGAGGATTGCTGGGAATACTGACGACGACTGTTGTCAGCAGTCCTGTATTTTTATGGGGGAGGGGGATAGATTGTATTCTTTATGGTTTCTTGTTTGTAATGATATTTATTATGTCAGTTTACTTGTACTTCGCTTTGCATAAGGCGAATAATAAATAAACACAAGACTATATATTTTAACCATGATTTGCAGAATTCTAGGCAGTCGTTTAATTTGTTTCTTCCTTTTCAAGCTGCTGAAGAGTAGATGTCATTACTTCAGATTGTAAATCCAGATAAATTTAAGGGCAACCTTAAAAGCTTCTTATTTAAAGACGCTTATGATTGCTAATCGATCTCTGGTTCCTTTCTCGCCACTTTCTGTTTTCATCATATGATTTCTCCTATTTCCCTTTTGTTTTTAACCTTAATTGTACTCTCTCCTTTTAAAATTGTATTTCTCCCCACTTTCCTGTTGTTTTCATGTAAGTAAAGTTGTGTCTTAAGTCCGTTGATTGCCCCCATTTTAATTTTTATTGTCAAACACTTAGTATTTATGATTAATATATAATATTTCTTTATTGAGCAAACCATTACACACATAACATAACAGAGTAAAGGGACATCCAGCAATCCTACCGGGCATACAGAGAAAAGGTCATAAACACAACCAAGATCAGATATCTCAGGAACAAGAGGTGCTCAATACAATTTTCCATGTAAAACCCTCTGAACCCCCCCCCCCCAGGACATATCGTAGCACCCCAATACTATAACATACAGTAGAATACACCGTAGAAAACCGGATCCAAACCACCACCCCCACCCACCCCTACTCCCGACCTGTGAAATATATATACGAAATACACAAAAGAGACAAAAAATAGACAAAATGGGGAGGAAAACTAGATCAAAAAGGGAAGAAAAAGAGGAAAAAATAAAGAGAAAGAGACATGAACCCCATAAGAGAATCCAAGTAAGAATGAATCTGAAGAGGGAGGGTACAGAAAAGGACAGAAGACCCCAGTAGATGCTAACAGTTCAATAGTAGACTCCTCTCGCGATGGGGAGTTTTATCAAATTTTAATAAGCTTGAAACTTGAAAGTCATCTGAAATGTATGTTAGGAGTACAAGGTTATAGGAGCCTCGGAAAGGAACGGACACCCAGAACCACTGAGTAGGCTTTGCTCCTGCCTGATGGATTTGCCATTTCTAAAAGTTGAAAAAAGTTATCAACTGACATCTATTAAAATGCTGGCATTCAGCACTAGTGGAAGGAAATACCTTTATAACCTAACTTCTGTTTCAGGCACCCTACGTGTTGTACTGCCAGTCACTTTGCTATTAATTGCTTCTCTGTAAATCAAGCAGACTGCGAAGCCACTACAGGACCAATAAATTTTAATAAGTTACTGTTTGTTTTTCTTTACCTTGCTTATGAATTCATACGAAGACCGGGCTAAGACATTAACTCCAGTCTATTAATTGCCACCTGATAATTGCCACCTGATACTTTTCTCCCGGATAATTAGACACCCATTAGTTCTAATCAAGTAGTTACTTAATTATTGCAGTAATTAGTCTAATGGGCTGGCAAATTGAAGCTTTATCACTTTTGGATACTTAATGTTCCTGACAAGAGAACTTCACGAGTGTCAGGGGTTCTTGATTCAACATCCTGGCACCCCAGAACCATAGTTTCCTAGTCCACTGCGCTCACCCCCCTTTATCTCATTCGTTCTTCCGCGTTGTTGATTTTTTTTTTTTGTAGTTCGATAAACAAAATAGAGCTACATAATTTCACTATCCCTTTCATATTATTTATTTTTCTTTTGACATGTTTATAGAAGGACTTACCTTTGTAAAGCAAATGCAGATGTACAGTATATCTTGAACAAGCTTTACAATTTATGTTGAAATGTAAAGCATATATTCTGAAATTAGAGAGCGACATCTTGGCATTGACAAATGTGGTCAGATTCAACAGGCGTTAACTGATAAGTCCACTGAATCTTGCTGCCGATAAGAAAATGCATGCCAACTAGGAGAAGCCAGATCTGAAGTGCTTTAAAGCTGGTTCTAATGATCCAGGTAAATTGGAATCCAGTATTTGGAGATGTGACTGAGGAGTCAAACTAGGCAAGACAGGGTTCGTCAATCCCTGCTTGAAAATATTGATATTATAGCCACAGTGGAATTCCTCGCAGGTATTGCCGGATAAAGATAATTGCCCTCACTCTGTAGTTCAAATGGTTTCACTCCTGGCTTAGGAAATGTAATGTAATGTAATTTATTTCTTATATACCGCTACATCCGTTAGGTTCTAAGCGGTTTACAGAAAATATACATTAAGATTAGAAATAAGAAAGGTACTTGAAAAATTCCCTTACTGTCCCGAAGGCTCACAATCTAACTAAAGTACCTGGAGGGTAATAGAGAAGTGAAAAGTAGAGTTAGAGGAAAAATAAAAATAAAATAAACATCTGCCAGCAATGTGCATTATTGATTAAACGTTGATACTCACTCCTCTACTCCAACTTAGTTGAAATCCAGACTCGGATCTTCAAACACCAAATTTAATCAGTTCCAAACAGGGTCAAAGCTTATTTTTTAAGCCTAACTCAGCTAATCTAAAGTCAACCTTATGTAATTCAGTCCAAACTTTGAACCTAGAGGGCTTTCTGGAAGTTTACAGCCCAAAACGGTCTGCTCCCTCGCCTTCAATTCTAGTTGTAATTTTCATGACTAACACAACATATCCCAAATACATACCACATTTGATCTACTGGTGAGAATCTCCACACCAGGGGGATGCAAGTTAAATTTGACCC
Source organism: Geotrypetes seraphini (assembly GCF_902459505.1). Lineage (NCBI taxonomy): Eukaryota > Metazoa > Chordata > Amphibia > Gymnophiona > Dermophiidae > Geotrypetes > Geotrypetes seraphini. The sequence continues at coordinate 68,493,862 of NC_047097.1, read as the reverse complement.
TTTGAAGAGGTCTTCCATTTCACATATATAAATGCATAAGTTGGTGAAACATAAATATTCCTTAAACAATTTCACTCCTTCTCACGTACTCAGCTGACATTTATGTAACACTAAAGCCCCTTGCCAGGGACTATTACTTAACTGAGTCAATATTGCCCAAGTCAAAAAAACAAGATTACTTTCACAAGCCTTAAAGTCAGTTTTGAGAGTATAAAGGCAAAGACGTATGCTCACATATCGTTCTGTTCTGTTGTACTACATACGCTTAAGTGCCGTCCAGAGAACTGGGATGAGGCTAATATATTTGCGAAACAGTAAAAGCGGTTTGTTCCATTGTTATTGTGTTGAAGAGGGACTTTCATCTTGGTTGTTGATCGCCTTCAGAATCCTTCTTTTCTCTTGCCAGTGGATTGTTATCTGGATTGATTATCGGGGCTCTTGCAAGTATCCACGGCCAGATTATATATATTAAAATTCATGACATTTAAAGACCCACTTAAGCACCAGGAGTTCTCAAAGGGCCTAGAAAGCACGAGAGGGCAAAAGGGAGAAAATGGCCATTAATCAAATGTACACCATTAAATAGAAATTTTGCTAACACATACTAGGCCGGATTTTCGGTCAGCACAGTCGTCAAGTTTAGTCAAGCACCGACTTTTAACTTGATCCATGTAATCAATGCTTCGGTCTACCAATATAAGAGGGCTGAATCCAAATGTCATGCAAGACTAAACTGTCCATCTAGATCAGTGTCTTACAAACTTTGCGAAGCCGCGGCGCACTGAACAAGTGGCCGCGGCTCGAGGGCATCCGGAAGCGCACAGACGTCGACGTGACGATTCATGTGCATGCCTGATGTCGCACGCATTCGTGATGTCATCACGTTGACGTCCGTGCATGTGCAAAGGCCCTCCCGACGGGGCCCTGAGCCGCCAGTGCGGGGGGGTGCCGGAAGGGAAGAGGCGCAGAGAGGTTGCCGGGGAGAAGGAGAGGCGCCTACAGGATGTGCTTCTCGCCGTGAGAGGCATGTACCGCAGGCAGTGGCGTCTCGCGGCACACCTGGAATCTCGGGCGGCAGTTTGCAATACACCGGTCTAGATCATGGTTGACTACTGCCCCTATAACATTTTTTAGTCCAGTTCTGGAGGCAGTTCCACCTTGGTGGGTGTTGTTGTTTTTCGTTATACTTTTGGACTCCCTTTTCTCTGTCTTCTGTTTTGAATACTGCCCCTGCCCAGAAGGTTTTTCAGACCGCCTCGGCCCTACCCCTAACCAGATCCACAATCATACAAATACCCCCAAATTCTATAAAGGATGCTTAAAATTGTGAGCACCTAATTTAGGCATCAGGAGTCATACCAGGTTGCTAGGGTTGTCCAGAAAATCTTAAAGTTGGAAAAGCTGTGCAAATTGACGTTTTCCCCATTAATTTGATTGTACTTGACCAGAAAATAAATTTTTAAATGTTTTTTTAAAGCCCATCCCAGGGTCCCTCTAAGCTACAGATGACATAAAAGCTCCGTTTTTCTTAATATTTGCTATTATTTTTGCTTAATGGAGCAAATTTCATGGTTTTATAGCTATAACTTTTCTTTTCACACTGAGCAATGATACATTGATAAAAAGACATTTTATGGCGTCTGTTTTATTGAACCCCCCCCTCCCCCAATAAATCAGTACAGAAATAACACTAGAGCAGGGGTAGGGAACTCCGGTCCTCGAGAGCTGTATTCCAGTCGGGTTTTCAGGATTTCCCCAATGAATATGCATGAGATCTATTTGCATGCACTGCTTTCAATGCATATTCATTGGGGAAATCCTGAAAACCCGACTGGAATACGGCTCTCGAGGACCAGAGTTCCCTACCCCTGTACTATAGGAAGATCCTTTCCTTGGCTTTAGCACAGGGGTAGGGAACTCTGGTCCTCGAGAGCCGTATTCCAGTCGGGTTTTCAGGATTTTCCCAATGAATATGCATGAGATCTATTTGCATGCACTGCTTTCAATGCATATTCATTGGAGAAATCCTGAAAACCCAACTGGAATACGGCTCTCGAGGACCGGAGTTCCCTACCCCTGTACTATAGGAAGATCCTTTCCATGGCTCTAGCACAGGGGTAAGGAACTCCGGTCCTCGAGAGCCGTATTGCAGTCGGGTTTTCAGGATTTTCCCAATGAATATGCATGAGATCTATTTGCATGCACTGCTTTCAATGCATATTCATTGGGGAAATCCTGAAAACCCGACTGGAATACGGCTCTCGAGGACCGGAGTTCCCTACCCCTGTACTATAGGAAGATCCTTTCCATGGCTCTAGCACAGGGGTAAGGAACTACGGTCCTCGAGTGCCGTATTGCAGTCGGGTTTTCAGGATTTTCCCAATGAATATGCATGAGATCTATTTGCATGCACTGCTTTCAATGCATATTCATTGGGGAAATCCTGAAAACCCAACTGGAATACGGCTCTCGAGGACCGGAGTTCCCTACCCCTGCACTAGAGTCTCCAATATGCTTACTATAACAAGTGGGGTCACATTCCTTAGAGCCCCACTAATACAGTGTTACAACTACAAAAATATAGGAAAACATTCTCCTGTCATAAAATAATGATAAAAAGACATTTTATGCAAAAAAAAAAAAATCTAGCCGCATTTTATTAAATGAACCTTTAATATCTGCACTTTATTGTGGAAAATAACAAAAATTTAACATAGGGGTCCTATGAAAAAGAATTTCGATCATTGCTCACAGCTGTTTCTTACAGACATTTTAGAAAACAGCTAAAAACGTATCTTTTCTCCAAAATCCCTGACTGGCTGACTCCTTCAAATAGACGATTATGTTTATAATCTTTTGTAAACCGCGTCATGGTCTATAAGTATAATGTTAGGTTATGCTTACTAAGGCGCGCTAGCCGTTTTAGCGTGCGCCCTAAACGCTATCGCGTCCATTCTATTCTAGGAACGCGTTAGCGTTTAGCGCACGCTAAAATCGGCTCGCGTGCCTTAGTAAAAGAGGGGGATAGTTCGCTAATAAAAACGTACGCTTTGATGTAATCATCTGCCGATGGCGTTCCAAGCATTCAATGTCTTCTTGAGATGGTCAGGATAAAGCCGGCAAAGCTGTTCAGCTCCTTGCTGGCATCGCCACAAACCCAGTGCGGAGTTCTTTATGTAAAAAAGTATTGTGGCAGGTTACTCGTGATTGCATCACCTCTTGACTTCATCCTATGCCTCCTCGTTCTGGAATTTTCCTCTATTTGGGAAAAAAAAGGCTCACCTCCTGTACCGTGCATTATGCCATGGAAATATTTAAATGTCTCAATCATATCCTTTCTTCTGGAGTATAAATATTAAGATCTATAAGTATGGCAGAGCGGAAGAGCTGAGAGTAGCGAGTTGAAGTAATCTAAGTATGAGGTGATGAGAGCATGGCTAAGGGCTTTGGTAGTGTGCCAAGAGAGGAAAGGTCAGATTCTGGTAATATTATAGTCTGTCCCCATAGGCCTTATGAAAGAGACCACTGACCAATTTTGTAGCCACCCTCTGGACCAACTCCAGAAAGAAAATGACAGCTGCCATATTGGGACAGACCAAAGGTCCATCAAGTCACGTGTCTAATAGTGGCCAACCCAGGTCACAAGTACCTGGTAAAAAAAAGATTTTATGCTACTTATCCTAAGATTGAGCAGCCGTCTTTATAATGGCTTATGGACTTCTCTTTTAGGAAGCTGGCCAAACCTTTTTTAAACCCTGCTACGCTAACTGCTTTCACCTCAGTTTAATTATACATTGAGCGAAGAAACAATTACTCCTGTTTGTTTTAAATCTACTACTTAGTATTTTTGGAAAGAGTAAACAAGCGACTCAGATCTACCTGCTCCTCTGCACTCATCTCTTCTCCAGGCTGAAGAGCCCTAGCCTTTCCTCATAGGGAAGTCATCTATCCCTTTTACCATTTTTGTTGCTCTTGTCTGTGCCTCTCCTCGCGGTGGAGGTGATAGAGACGAAGACCGTGTCTGAGTTCAAGAAAGCGTGGGACAGGGTATGTGGGGGAATTCTGATGAGGGAAAAGTGCAGGCTGGCTGGATAGGCCATTTGGCCTTCATCCGCCGTCATGTTTCCGTGTACAAAGCAGAAAGATTTACTTGGCCATGAAGAATGGTATTTAGTTGCCTGTCCATTAGAAGCTAATGAATCTGAGATGTTGTGGTTTAGAGGACATCTTCACCATTAAGCCGCCAAATTCAGGGCTAGTCATGTGAAACTACTGACCTAAATGGGACAATTCAGCATCTCTGAATGATTCAGTGGGTTGGTATAGGGATACAAAGTCTTTCACGTCTAAGTCACTGATATCCTGCGATCGAATAGATTAGAAGGTTTAGGCATGTGTTCAGACTTCCCTGTATTCAGTTCAGAAGAGAAGGTCCAGATATTACTCTGGAAATTGTTACTTTCTCAGTCTGGGAGTTTCTCTACTTTTATGTACTGTAATGGTGAAATAATGCTGTGTCAAGGGTCTGTTAAAAATATATTTATAAAATCATGACACACATAGATGTTGGCCATTCTTTACTTCATGATCTATCTGCGTGCATTTTTATTTATAATATTTTTTTAAATTTACAATTTGATCAACTCATTTTGGTCTGCCATCCTATTATTTTTGGGTTCTTTATGGGGTAATTCGATAGTGGGTTGTTCTAGGGGAATAATTTTTGGTAAAGCATCAGCTTGTGGGGTTTTTGGCCAACTAAAATGTCTTTTATTTCAGAAAGCCTGTATGATTGGACATAAATGTATTATACAATTTGGGTTGCAGAAAGAATCTCCAAGTTTTTGGCATTGGAAGAATCAATTACATCGCTTAGTTTTATTTGAGAGTTGGGAGGTTCGATGTTCGCCTAAAAAAAAACTCGTCTTTCTTTGGAGGTTTGGGATCCTTATATTCAGAATCTTTCACCAAAAATACAAAGTTTGGTTATCAATGATTTATTATGAAAATTAGGTTTACTAATTACATTCCAGTTATTTATTTTAATTCTTTATTTTTGTCAACTTTCATCCAGGGTGAGGGATTTCATTTAGGGGAACATAGTGGGTAGGGGATAGAATTAAGGGGGGTGTAGATAAGATTGAATTAATTCATATGGAAATTAAATTTGAAAGAATTATTTAAATTTGTATGAAATATTATTGTAATTCTTATTGTATTGAATGTATTTTTGTATTATCCTATTGTACTGATTATTTGATTCTTTCAATAAAAATTGTTATACATAAATTTACAATACGTTTTTTTTTGTTCACCTATTGCAGGGGTAGGCAATTCCAGTCCTCGAGAGCCGGGTCAGGTTTTCAGGATCTCCACAATGAATATGTATGAGATGGATTTGCATGCACTGCCTCCTTGAGATGCAAATCTATCTCATGCATATTTATTGTGGATATCCTGAAAACCTGACCTGGCTCCGGCTCTCGAGGACCGGAATTGCCTACCCCAGACCTAGTGCATTACGAATTTTTAGAATAGGCAAATGAACTCTAACCCCCCCCCCCCCCATCTCTTTTACAAAACCGTAGCCACAGCGGTAACAGCTCCAACGCTCATAGGAATTCTATGAGCATCGGAGCAGTTACTGCCGCAGGTGGCGCTAAAAACCATGCTACGGTTTTGTAAAAGGGGGGGGGTATATTTCTATTTACTGCATTAGCCCCACCCTCCTTTTAAAAAACAGCAATAGCGGTTTTTAGCGCAGGCCGGTGTGCTGAACGCTCTCCCGTTGTGGGGGGTGTTTCCTCCCATTATAGAGGAAACAGCCTTTTTCCCTCTTTTTCTTCTGTAATGGAGGGGGTCCCCCCACCCCCTCAATGGGAGCACCAACAGTTAAAATAGTGTTTTAATCCAGCGCGCTGACGTCCAGCGATCAGTGTAGCGGCTATGTCTATTTGAAATGTAGATCAGCTTTTTGTTGGTTTACATTTCAAGCACCTATCGTGGCCCAAGGGAGACACCTAGAGCCACTTAAGCTCGCCCAAGGCCACCTCCGGGTGAGGTAAAATCTGGCAATCCTATGAAAGTGAGAATGAGGTTCTTATCAATTTATACCTTTCCATTCCTTCATCATAGGAGTACGGCAGATGACAGCAGATAAAAGACCTGCACAGTCCATGCAGTCTGCATAACAGTCACATTTATCATCAATTCATGATTGATCTAACAATGTTGTTAACTAACAGCATGTTTTTTCCCCATATTTGTTTTTCTAGATATAACAAATGTAATCTTTGCCCTTCTTTCCTCCCCATTTCAAGTCTGTCTTGTCTTAAATTGGATGTTAATGAATTTTAATTTGTATCTCTATAATTTTATCTCTTTTTTACTTGTGTACATCGCTTTGTAAACAGATTCAGCGATACATCAAATATTAATAAACCTTGAACCTTGTTGTTCACTAAATTCAGCTTTAAAATGTCTTCCCTCCCCCACTGAGTTACACAGTTCCCACACACTTGACGTGATATGAATGTAATATACGTACAATACATGTGCTTGATTCTGATCTCGCTATGCCCTTGGGAAAAACATGCAATCATAATCCCTTCTTTTATCAGGATTCAGAAGTCAAAAGTATGATATGGACTGGTTTCTGTAACTAGCGCCAATATTGGTGACCACCTTAAAAGTGGCCATCAATCGCGTGTCAGTTTCAGAATTGCACGTACGGGAAAGATAGGTGCCAGAAATGTAGGCCTGGGTTTTCTAGCACCGATATTTGCGTGAATTGTGCCTACATAGGCCACCTAACGCCACTTCCAGCATTGGCCACATCTGCTTTGGCGTTGTTGGCCTAGAGCGCCTACATAACTGTGATTCCAGTCTTTTATGTAGGTGCTGGTAGGTGCTTCGACCTTGCCATTTCTAACGACGTGACTATCTCTGGGAAAAGGTGACGAAGGTTTCCAGTAGCAAAAAGATGTGGTTGAATGAATTCTGTTAGAGTAAACAATTTATAATAGAAGAGTCCAAACCCCATCTTTTTATGTGAAAAACTAAAAAAGTTACATAAGTTCCCCTGACATGAAAAAAATCGGCCATTCTTAACACTTTGGATCTGAGACTAGTCATTGGGGTGATCAGAACTGTTGCTTTGATGGGCAGTTTGGGTTTAATTCTAGAATCCTTAGGCACACTAATACTTAGGCCAGGGTTTTCTTGGCCTAAATGATTGTGCCTAAGGTAAGTATCTACCAGTGCCTATCAGTCCTCACCCAAATTCCGGCATGAATCTGATGCTATCCACACCTATTTGCCGATAGGCTCCTCGGTCTAGAATCCTACGTCAAAGTGATAGGCACTTACCGAGATAGGTGTCTACCAGCTAATTGATTTTTAATTGGGTTTTTTAATGGTGCTTTCAACTATCAGTGCTGACTAAGCCAATTACAAATAAAGAAAGGTTAAGTGTTTAGATAGGCTAGGAACCTAACTTTAGACATCTTTTATATAGAATCGGGGTCTGTGGAACTATTTTAGGATTAGAGAAGAAAATGGACACATGAGCCACCTGACTACAAACATAGTTCTCTTTTTTTTTAGGGGAGGTGAGGATTTCCTCGGACATGTCCTGCTTTTGAACACGGCTTTTCGAAACCCGGCACTTTGTTTGGCTTTTGAAAAGCCTCCTCAAATCGCGTCAGGCAAGGAGGAAGTCCGACAAGAACAGGCAGAAGGGGCGTGGCTAGGGAGGACGGGGGGTGGGTTTAGGGCAACGGTGGGCAGAACTAGGCGGGCCTGGGGGGGCGGATCTAGGGATTCAGATTTTCCAATTGGGGGGATGGGGAAAGAAGAACTGAATTCACATCAAATTTAATGAAGAAGCTGTACATTCCCCTATTTTACCGTAATTGCTCCCCCTTTCATTGTCGGCCGGTATATACATATCCAAACACAGTGGTTCAGACTCACCAATGTAATCAATTGTAGCTTGTAACAATAACACATCTCCAGTAATAACTTAGAGCCGTGGTGTTCAATGGCTTCCAGCTTCTGGAGAACGGGTGATGAAACACATCAGTGCAACGACAGAAGGGAGAGGAGATGGGGGAGAAATCAATCAGACTTAGTAGATGCTCCTACCTAATTGATTATTTTCAAGCTATTTTTTTTGTTGTTGTTGTTGCCATGAATGCCTTATTATTGACCTTTTAGAGTTCATTTATCAAAGGCAGGTGTTAAAGATTTCATTGCTTTTCATTCACAGGAACAGATGCAGATGCAAAGGAGCAGAGGTGATGCAGTAAAGGACAATTTTTCCGTGTTACTGAAGAAAAACAGGGGTGGTGGGGAGGGATTCTTCGGTGGAGCCCTGTTTCCTGATGCTTGTTCCTTTTTATTTTGCTTTGGCATTTTTGGGGTGGCCATCTGTCACGTCTGATCTGAGCGTTCTAACATCTTGCAGAGACGTAAAATGCGAAAATAGGCAACTCTTCAGAAAAGCAGCAGCTGTTTTCCACCATCTCAACATAAAATCGCTCTACACGGAGCCCATAGTTAGCTGATTGAAAGGGCTGCTAAAATAGAATGAGATGAAAACGAGAACATGACTCTGCAAATGATGAGACTTTGCAAATGATGAGCCAGGAAAGCAAGATGACTTTGAGCATAAAACTCCTTGATGATACTTTGGAACTGGCAAGAAAGGGCTTAAGAGAGATCTGGGCTTAGGAGCCATAAAACTCTATTGACTGTTACTTTCTGATTATCTGTTAAACCTCCCCTCCCCCCCCAAAAAAAAAAAAATCCCAAACAATTCATTTGCCATGATGAAAAGTACAAAGTTCTTCCTCTCGCTGTGACCCAAGAATGAAGACTACGGCAATCTATCAGCAGCTAAAATAGATGCACTCGCGCATCCTGCAGTAACTACAAAACGTGTGTGTGCTGTGAGTTAAAAATATTTTGAATGCTTTGAGGGGGGCGTGTCATGGGCTGAGATGGGCATTCCTGCGTTTACCAGTTAGTGCATCGAAATTACTGCACACTAACTAGTTAGGTCCCAAGAAACAACAGGGTAGGCGATCTGCAAAATCAAAGATGGTGGTCAAAACAGCAGATCAGCCAAAGCATAGTATCCAAATAACTTTACTGTTCCGGAGACACACGATACATAAAAAGACCCAACACAGGCCATGTTTTGTCCATGCAAGGGCTGCATCAGGGGTTCTTAAAAATCAGGTAGTGTATAAAGCCAGCATTACCAGCTGGGTAATAGCATTACAATCCTCAAGATGGCAGTGTTCTACAACCAGAGTCATGTTCCATCGGATCTTGTAAGCCATTGCGCTCTAGGAATTGTACTATCCTAGCCTTTAGCTGTGCCTCCATAATTTTTCCTACCACCAAAGTGAGGCCTATTGGCCTATAGTTTCCCACTTCTTCTCTGGCAGAGACTTTGAAATCATGCCCTAGATCACATCAAATTCCATCTGATTTTCTGGCCAAGTTAGCAAGAATTGCTTTAATAGAAAATTATTTTATTTATCTGGGCCAGCTCTATTTTAAAGTTGTGAGTGGTGCCATGGGGGGGGAGGGGGGAGGGTAACCTTTACTCCATCTTTCACTAATTTGTACATGACTGTTTCAGAGATTGGATTGATCATTCATTTCTTTAAGCCCTTATATTTTTGTGGGGCAGGTACATTAATGATGTATTCCTCTTAAGGAAGGGGGAATGAAATGCAATTGCACAGATTTGTACTATGATTGAATTCCTATCGTTCTAATATATAGATTTTGGACCAATTCAATGGAGTTCATTTTCAAAAAGAAAAAAAAAAACAGAGTAAAGGAACAGATGGACATTTTTCTTGCCAAACCTTCCAAATCCCTGTTTTCAAAACCCATTGTAGATGGATTTCTATTATGTGATGTCTATCTGGTAATAACCAATGTGATGTTAAGGTTCCCTTGCAGGTGTCCCCCTACTTCCCTCTCAATCTATTGGCAAAAAATTTTTAAGACCAAGGTTTCTTCCCTACGAGCAACATTCTTAGAACCATCCAACATACCCTCCATTTCTGATCCCTCACTAGCCTCTATTTGGCATAATTCACCCCGTTATTTTCTATCATTTGCCCTAAAAACTTATCAACTAGATCCAATCTCGGCCCACCGGATTAAATTAACCATCAGAGTCTCATACCTCATGCACACTCAATCATTTCCCAGAGCCTCAACTTGGGTATAGTCCCTGCCACTTGGAAGCATGCTTTGGTTGCACCTATTCTAAAAAGAATTTCTCTGGACCCTCTTGACATTTATATCGCCCTGTTTCTAACCTCTGCTTTCTCTTGAAGCTAACTGAAAGGATTGTTTTCACTCTGTTATCTTCCCACATGAATACTTCACTGATTTTGTACCTTCTCAAGCAGGTTTTAGATCTACTCATAGTACCGAGACAAGTAAGACAGCCTTATTTTGTATATTACACTCTTAGTTGAACTCCAATCACATTATCCTGTTAATCTTCCTAGATCTGTCTGCAGCATTTGATTTGGTTGATTATACCCTTCTGCTTTCCTTTCTATATATTAATAATAATAATTTTATTCTTATATACCGCCAAAGCCATTATCGGAATTAGGGGGTAAAGTACGTTCAAGGTTCAAAACATTTTTTGAAGGTCACACATTTACAGTCTCTACATCAGCTTCAACTAAATCTCCTTTTACTAGTGGGGGTTCTCCAACTCTATCTCCTCCGTTGTTCAATATCTTTTTGAGTCCTTTAGCAATCATCATTCAGAGCAATGGAATGAAAAGTTTCATCTACGCTGACAATATTCTTCTTTATTCAGCATCACCTCTATGCCCAGATATTACACCCTAACAGAATTGCTTACCTCAAGTGTCTGATTGGCTATCCACAAACAATCTAGTACTCAGTTGAGATAAGATTGTGGCATGCTGGATTTCTGGAGATCCCCCACCACCACACTTCCACTTCAGCTATTTGGTTTATCCATCATCCCTCTGTACCAGTGACATAGCTGCATCCCAGTCCTTCTACTGATATCCAGAGTAGACAATGGACTGGTGATTCCATTCTAGATGTTCTCCATCATGGCCTTGCATGTCTTCTAGGCAATGTAGCCAAAAAGGGTATGCTAATTGTGGAGAATAGACTTGGCAAATGAGAATTTTTTCCCTGAAGCTGCTGACTGACATACTCAGTTTTGTAAATAAGTGTGTGTGTGTGTGTGGGGGGGGGGGGGGGGTTAAATTATGCAGCAAAGAGGAAATAAGATAATGCAAAGTATTTTAGTGTAACCTGCAGTAAATGGTGGAATATAACATGTCTCAAAGGAAAATAAAACTGTGGGGTGGTCAATATCAAAGAGACGGTCCTGACTCCCACAGCAATGGACCTTGGTACCATAAAACCCAAAGTATCCACAACCGAAGAAAAGTGGAACCAATTCCTGGACTTCCAAGAGTTAAAAAAATGGTATAGTTTATTGAACCCAATTTCAAATCCAAAAATCACAATGTATAAAAGCCAAACATATTGCAGAGAATAAAAGTCACTTGCTGTACCCTGATGACCAGACCCTACACGGGCTGTGTTTCGGCAGGGTTTGCCTTCCTCAGGGGTCCTTGTATACAGAAATATCGGTGAAGAAGTCCTCTAATACTCCTGTCATGCTGGCTAATAGTATCAATCTACACAATCACGACAGAAGTATTAGAGGACTTCTTCACCAATGTTTCTGTATACAAGGACCCCTGAGGAAGGCAAACCCTGCCGAAACACAGCCCGTGTAGGGTCTGGTCATCAGAGTACAGCAAGTGACTTTTATTCTTTTTTAACTCTTGGAAGTCCAGGAATTGGTTCCACTTTTCTTCGGTTGGGAATATAACACGATGCACTGAAAAAAAATAATGAAAATCGTGTTCGTGCTACTTCATCACAAATATGTCCCTTCCTTGATAGTTTGCACGTTGTGATACTACAATTCAAAACCATGTGGCATTTTTGTGATTCACCCCTTTTACAAACACGCGGCGTGGGTTTTAGTGCTGGCAACAGCAGTAACTGCTCCAATGCTCAAAGGAATTTATTTTATTTTATTATTTATATACCACTTATATCCTACTTTATCATATTTCCCTATCTGTCCAGGTGGGGCAATGAGGGGATTAAGTGACTTGCCCAGGGTCACAAGGAGCAGTGAGCGATTTAAACCCAAAACCTCAGGGTGCTGAGGCTGTAGCTCTAACCACTGCGCCACACACTCCCAATTCTATGACTGTTGGAGCAGTTACCAATGCTGCCGGCGCTAAAACCCGCGCTATGCGTTCATAAAAGGGGGGGGGAGTCTGTTAGGAACCTAAACCTTATAAAAACTGACAGACATTTTTATATCATTTTATATCGAGCTACAATTGTAAAACATTTGCATTACAAATGCTGGATCGTGACACTGAGCATCTTTGATCCGCTAGGATCGGTTTTTTTGATTTGGACTTTTGTGTTCAAAACGGGCGCCCCTTCCGCCTTCTTCGTTACAATATATGGTTTCGCCGCTTTTTTATAATTCAAGGGATCCAGGCGTCAGTTCTGACAGTCATCGTATCAATCTACACAGTCACCTTTGCCTCACTCACCACATGATCTCGAAAGAAGGAATAGGAGACTTCACAACAACAGACAGAAAGGGAAACAGATCTGCTGAAAGATTGACTGACTGGTCTCGCAACACATCAGATGGATGATTCTAAGTGACCTGTAAAGACGTTCTCAGAGCCCTGGGCCAGAGCACTGAGAGCCCAGACACTGCCAGCACTTCAGAAATAGCTATTAGAGACTGAAGTAGCACTTGTCAACTGCGACTTTAGTTTCAAGTAATGGTTTAAGAGCATCAACTAGAGGGGAGGTTATATTTCTGTGTGTCTGCATCTGTGTGCCGCTGACACTTAAAGGAAACAACTGGGAGATTTAGAGCAGGAAGGGAAGTTATTGATTAAAAACAAAGTACAGGCCATATACGTTGAACATGTAGGAAAATAGTTCTGCCTCACTGTGTCAGGCAAGAACTGGGAATTTATCCCTAAGCCCTAAATAACATGTGACCCACTGAGTGAAAAAGGTACTAAAAGTGAACTATGTGACTTATTTATAACACAAGATAGAGGGATGTCAGCTGCATAATCCTGCAAAATTTCTGCCTCAGGTATGGACTAGTTACATCTTTAAAAACAAATAAACAGTACAATTTTCAGGAAAATTTTTTTTTTTAAAAATAGCAAACTTAATTAAATTACAATTGATACATCATAGAATCCTCTTTGACTAGAAAACTAGAAAAGGCAGTAAAACCTTGGATTGCAAGTAACATGGTTTGCAAGTGTTTTGCAAGACAAGCAAAAGATTTGATTAAATTTTAACTTGATATACAAGCAATGACTTGCAATACAAGTACATACAATATACACACATCGCAACTGAGCCGATGGTTCTTCTCTCTCTGTCACTGCGGGAATGTAGTGACTGTTCTAAACGAGCAAGGTTTTGCAATACGAGTACATACAGTATACACACGTCACATCATCACAACTGAGCCGATGGTTCTTCTCTCTCTGACACTGCGGGAGTGTAGTGACTGTTCTAAACGAGCAAGGTTTTGCAATACGAGTACATACAGTATACACACGTCACATCATCACAACTGAGCCGATGGTTCTTCTCTCTCTGACGCTGCGGGAGTATAGTGACTGTTCTAAATGAGCAAAGTCTTGCAATATGAGTACATACAGTATACACGTGTCACATCATCACAACTGAACTGATGGTTCTTCTCTCTCTGACACTGCAGGAGTGTAGTGACTGTTCTAAACGAGCAAAGTCTTGCAATATGAGTACATACAGTATACACGTGTCACATCATCACAACTGAGCCAATGGTTCTTCTCTCTCTGACGCTGCGGGAGTGTAGTGACTGTTCTAAACGAGCGAGGTCTTGCAATATGAGTACATACAATATACACCTGTCACATCATCACAACTGAGCCAATGGTTCTTCTCTCTCTGACGCTGCGGGAGTGTAGTGACTGTTCTAAACGAGCGAGGTCTTGCAATATGAGTACATACAATATACACCTGTCACATCATCACAACTGAACCGATGGTTCTTCTCTCTCTGACGCTGCGGGAGTGTAGTGACTGTTCTAAACGAGCAAAGTCTTGCAATACGAGTACATATAGTATACACGCGTCACATCATCACAACTGAATCGATGGTTCTTCTCTCTCTGACACTGGTTTTTATCTCTCACTTGTTGAGTCATTAGATTTTTAAGACAGTAAGAAACATTTTTCTGAAGAATCAAATCTATTAGCATGCAGTTGAGTAATATCCTCTAATTTTTTCAGCCTGGTGGATGAATCAGAAGATGTAGAAACTGATTCTATAAATAGCACCATAAGTTAGGCGATGGTAGGTACCATACTGCCATCTAATGCAATTGTTTTTATTGGTGTGGCAATTGACTTCACCATTAAAAACCAATTCAAACCCCATTAGAAAAAAGTAGGTGCCAGTAAATGCCTACGAAGGTAGGCGTTGTAATCACGACTAAGCAGGTGCCTAGGGACACGTAAGGTCAAAGTAGACGTGGTTAGGGGAGGAGATGAGCTTAGGCACCGTTAGACGCGATTCTCAAAAGAACTTAAGCATCTGCAATGTAGACCTGTAAAACCCTGGCCTACAAATGCCTACTTTATCTGGTAGGCGCTGTTAGCCGCAATTCTTTAAATAGTGCCTAAGTTTGATTGACATGCAAACCACTCCATTTTTGTAGGCGGCTGCCGATTTAGATGCTGTTTACAGAATCTGGCCCATAGAGCATGCCTGGTGAAAGGTCTATATAGCTACCACATTGACTATAGCGAGCTTGACTACCGGCTTGAGGGGAATTGCTTCAAACAAATCGGCAGCAGATGTACTGATGATCGGCGCTGATATCTCTTCTAATTCCCTTAGCTCTCCACCAAGGGCCTCCAGCAACACCATTCAAGTTTTAAGTTTCAAGTTTAATAAAATTTTGATTAATTGCTTAATCGTAATTCTAAGCTATATACACAGTACTAAAATTACAAAATTTAGGGAACCATACAACGCATAAGAAGAGCTAAGTCTTGGAGGACTATTGACAAACTTGAAAAACCTATAAAACACAAGGGAGGGAAGGAAAAAAGAACTACATGTTATTTGAAAGTAAGCAAGACATTCAAGGAGAATAAATGAAGGTAGGGGAAGTCAAAATGCTACAATGAGGTTATACAGTAGAGTTAAAATGAGCTAGAGAACTGGCTAGCTAAGTATCAAAAGTGTCTTTAAAAAGGAAGCTTTTTAATTTACTCTTAAATTTTTCCAAGTTGCGTTCTTCCCTCAAGTAAATAGGAAGCAAATTCCATGTTTGGGGGGCTGTGACAGAGAAAATAAATTGCCGTCTTGTATTAATAATTTTGAGAGAGGGGATCGTCAATAAGTGCTGCCCCTGCTGATTGAAACTCTTCTGAGGTCACATGGGAGGTCAGGGCAGCCAACCTGGAAATACTCCCAAGCTCCTTCTGATCCTGCTTTGAAAAAAAACCCATTTAAAAACCCAGTGGTGGAGGAATGGAAGGTTCTGCAGGGCTCAACGATATCTCATTGCCCAAGTTGGGATCCTTTCTAAGCTCAAAAGCAGATTTGCCCGATGCAGCAGGTACAGTGGAAGAAGAAGTCACAGGGGGAGCAGGAGGATAAACCCTCATAAGAACAGCCGTACTGGATTAGACCAAAGGTCTATCTAGCCCAGTATTCTGTTTCTAATCCAGGTCACAAGTACCTGGTAGAAACCCAAATAGCAAAAACATTCCATGTTACCAATTCCCCCATGTCTGTCTCAAAAGTAGACTATGGACTTTTCCTTCATGAACTTGTCCAAAACTTTTTTAAACCAGCTACGTTAACCACTGTTACTACATCCTCTGGCAATGAGTTCCAGACCTTAATTATTCACTGAGTAAAAAAATATTTCATCCTATTGATTTTAAAAGTATTTCCCTGTAACTTCATCGAGTCTCCTGGTCTATAAATTATGATAAGAGTAAAAAAAAAAATCGATTTACTTGTACTTGTTCTACACCACTTAGGATTTTGTAGACCTCAATTATATCTCCCCTCAGCCATCTCTTTTCCAAGCCCTAACCTCCATAGCCTCTCCTGGTACGAGAAGAGTTCCATCTCCTTTATCATCTTGGTTACTCTTCTTTGAACATCTGACATGAATTCCAATAAAAGAAATTTGAGGAAAATAGAACTAAATTAAATGAAGAGGGAGCTTCCTTCAGCCCGTCATCTTGGTCAACCAAAAACTAGCCAACTTAAAACATCTATACGTCTATAATCCACATGAAAAAAAATGCATGGTGGAGCATTTTCAAAACAAACATCTAATTCCGATTTGGACATTTCAAGCAAATGTCCAGATCGGAAGCATAAAAAAAAGGTCATTTCTGAAACCCAAACTGCTAGATACCCAAATATATATATACACCAGTGTATATATATTTATTTATTTATTTATTTTAATCGTCTATTTAGACATCTAGGTCACTGGGATGTCTAGACCATCAGAATGTCCAAAGGTATACCCCATTTTTCACCAAAAATCGTCCAAATTGGAAACATCCAAATGAATTTGCATTTGGACATTGGAGGGGTCAGCATTATAATAGACTGGCCCCATAGACATGCCAACAGAGCAGTGGGGCACCTTAGAGGGCATAGCTGTGAACATCACATAAAGAGTGACACATATACATCTCACCATAACCCTCTTAATTGTAGTGAGCTCCTCCAAAATCCACCTGGTGATACCTATATAATAATAATAATAATTTTATTCTTATATACTGCCAAAGCCATAGTAGTTCGAGGCGGTTTACAACAAAGAAGGGCTGGACAATCAGCGAATATAGATACAATTTAAATAGGTAAGCAGGATACAGGTACAATATATAGGTACAATATATAAAGGTAAGCAGGATACAGAGGAAAGCATAAAAGATCTTGGG
Organism: Geotrypetes seraphini; assembly: GCF_902459505.1. NCBI lineage: Eukaryota > Metazoa > Chordata > Amphibia > Gymnophiona > Dermophiidae > Geotrypetes > Geotrypetes seraphini. The sequence continues at coordinate 68,476,732 of NC_047097.1, read as the reverse complement.
AAACAAGAGGTCGGGCAAGAGGTCTTAGGATACAAATCGATTGAACAGGTTTGTTTTTAATAATTTATGAAATTTAGGTAGGATGAGGAGCGCGAGATAATATTGGCCAGCCAATCATTTAGTTGACCTGCGCAATATTATCTCGCGCTCCTCATCCTACCTAAATTTCAGAAAATTATTAAAAAATAACCTGGCAGTAGAGTAGGATTTTGGTGAGTATTGGTCCTCCTCTCTGTGGTTCACTAGCCTACTTCAGACACCTGTGTGATGCTCTAGTGGGCTTTCCCATAGGAAATGTTGCCTTTCTACAGACAGATATGGACTTTTAAATTCAGATGTTTGTGGAGTGGGAGGGGGGTCTGTGACCACTGGGAGAGTGTGTGTGTGGGGTAGGGGAGTCAACAATTAATCTGTCCAGTGTTCATCTGGTCAGTTTGGACACCTTATTGGCTCTTAGTCACTTCAAAAACAGGTCTAGCCTGAAATGTCTTAAATTCTGTCCAGGACATCCTGCAAAACATTTGATTATGACTGCAGGATGTCCATATATAAGGCCACCCAAAGCCCGCCCATATCACACCTCCCAACATGCTCTTTTACTTTCTGGATGCACAGTGGGTGAAACGTCCCACTAGACATCCAGGAAATGATTTTTTATCATTGGCACTTGGATGTATTGGTGAGAAAAAACATCCAAGTGCCAACTTAGATGCTTTTGGGGACGTTTAGCTATTTTGATTATGAGCCCCATAACCCCTTTCTACTGACCCTACAGTGCACAAAACTTTCAAAAATGAAAGTTGCCCAATTTTTACCCCTCCATAGTTTTCAAGCCTTTATTTCTGTTATCTGTAACCCCACTTTTGGTACCCATTCACTCAGTAGATACACAAATGCATGAATGACCTGAAATCCAACATGTACAAAACACAGCAATCAAGCTTCTACAAAAAACCTCTAGCGTCGGCTCACTGTCATGCCGGTAGCCAAACCTTGCATGACATGGCGCCAAGCTACGTGACGGCCAAACTTCCTCCGTACAGGACTCAAAACGACCCCTACAACTAAAAACTGCCAAACGACACGCCTATTCCCATTTCATACCAAGATATTGGAATCGACTGCACTCCCCTCCCCCCCCCCCCCCCCCCCCGCAGATCAGATCCCTTGAAAGACTCCTCAACTTTAGGAAAGCAATTTAAAAAAACCCTCTTCACTTAACCCCCTGCCCTTGACCAATGGACTACAACGAAATGTATATTGGTACTAGATTCTGGTACATATCACATTAGGCTAAAAACTTGAATTGAAATTTTTCCAAGGTAACTATGGAAAATTTAACCTGTAAATTGTACATTATGTACAATCTAGTATATTGGTATTAGTTCCCTGGTGTGGGTGAATCTAGAATAATAACTTGTATTGAAAAACTTGTACTATAAGGATAACTATGACGAACTATAACCTAGAAACTGTATATTAAGTATATAGGTAACAGACACCTAAGGCTTCTTTTACTAAGGTGCGCTAGCGTTTTTAGCGTACGCAGGATTTTAGCGCACGCTAAACCCGTGCTGCGCTTCTAGAACTAACGCCAGGTCTAGCGCGCGCGGCAATTCAGCATGCGCTATTCTGCGCATTAAAGCCCTAACGCACCTTTGTAAAAGGAGCCCCTAGTATATAACAAGTTAGGCTAAAAATAACTCGTATCGTAAACCGTCCTGTAATTACGGCAAATTGCAACTTGTTAACTGTAATCGATATATGCTTAACTCGCAACCCATTCTGAGCTCTTTGGGGACAACGGGACAGGAAAAAAAATGAAATGCATAAGGGGTCCTTTAACTAAGGTGCGCTGGCCGTTTTAGCGCACGCTAAATGCTAACACGTCCGTAGGATATAATGGACACGTTAGCGTTTAGCACGCGCTAAAACGGCTAGCCCGCCTTAGTTAAAGAACCCCTAAATGCAGTCTTTACATATGACCCACAGAGGGGCCTTTTCACCCAAAGTCAGACTGCTACATAAGAACGTAAGAAATGCCGCTGCTGGGTCAGACCAGTGGTCCATCGTGCCCAGCAGTCCGCTCACACGGCGGCCCTTAGGTCAAAGACCAGCGCCCTAACTGAGACTAGCCTTACCTGTGTACGTTCTGGTTCAGCAGGAACTTGTCTAACTTTGTCTTGAGTCCCTGGAGGGTGTTTTCCCCTATGACAGACTCCGGAAGAGCATTCCAGTTTTCCACCACTCTCTGGGTGAAGAAGAATTTCCTTTTGTTTGTACGAAATCTATCCCCTTTCACCTTTAGAGAGTGCCCTTTCATTCTCCCTTCCTTGGAGAGGGTGAACAACCTGTCTTTATCTACTTTGTCTTGAGTCCCTGGAGGTGTTTTCCCCTATAACAACCTCCAGAAGAGCGTTCCAGTTTTCCACCACTCTCTGGGTGAAGAAGAATTTCCTTTCGTTTGTACAAAATCTATCCCCTTTCACCTTTAGAGAGTGCCCTTTCGTTCTCCCTTCCTTGGAGAGAGTGAACAACCTGTCTTTATCTACTTTGTCTTGAGTCCCTGGAGGTGTTTTCCCCTATAACAACCTCCGGAAGAGCGTTCCAGTTTTCCACCACTCTCTGGGTGAAGAAGAATTTCTTTACGTTTGTACGAAATCTATCCCCTTTCACCTTTAGAGAGTGCCCTCTCGTTCTCCCTTCCTTAGAGAGGGTGAACAACCTGTCTTTATCTACTAAGTCTATTCCCTTCAGTATCTTAAATGTTTCGATCATGTCCCCTCTCAATCGCCTCTTTTCGAGGGAGAAGAAGCCCAGTTTCTCCAATCTCTCACTGTACGGCAACTCCTCCAGCCCCTTAACCATTTTAGTCGCTCTTCTCAGGACCCTTTTGAGTAGTACTGTGTCCTTCTTCATGTACGGCGACCAGTGCTGGACACAGTACTTCAGGTGAGGACGCACCATGGCCCGGTACAACGGCATGATAAACTTCTCCAATCTGTGATCCCCTCCTTTATCATTCCTAGCATTCTGTTTGCCCCTTTTTGCTGCCGCCTGTCGATCAGAACTCCCAAGTCTCTTTCCTGGGAGGTGTCTCCAAGTACCGGTCCAGACATCCTGTATTCGTGCTTGAGATTTTTGTTACCGACATGCATTACAATTCTAACATGAAACCCAAACCATTCCTAACAACAATATAAGAATAAGAATATAGATAAATTAAATTAAAAATGTGCATTCCTGGCCAATTATTTGGTAGGTCTTAGAAGGCGTACAAACCAAAGCCAAGGTTTGTTTTCATGACGTGTTTACCTCGTTGGATGGCCAGCGAGGTCAGGTCTCATGTTACCTGTCCCTTTGCCAGCAGATGCGAGAGCAGCCAAGTTAGTGAGAATCAAACACCGAGCCTGGCTGTCATCACCTTGCAATTAACTGGGTTTGATTGAGGTCTCTGCTGATGGATAGTGTCAGCAGGCGACGTGAGAAGTTAGAGAGGTGCTCCAGCCATTGCGAGGTGTGCTGTTTATTTCTTTGCCTGCTCTGATGGGGCGGAGGTAGGGGGGACAGAACTTTCCAAAACCAAAGAGCAGTGCCCTTACTTGCCTTTCTGGGGGCTTTTAGCATTATATCAGCTTTCTACATTCCAGGTGATTTAACTATATCCTCTTGCTTTTATGCAAGCAAATAGTAAAGCCATGTGACAAATGAGAATCCAAATTCTGTGCAATTATACAAGTACAGTATTTAGAGGGGAAAACACCCCTCTTTCTTCTCAGGTGCATGGTGAAAGAAGGTCGCTGTCTCACCATATAATTGCCTTACAATTATATTTTGCTTTTGTGAGATATTACATTATAATATTACCATTATCCTATATGTTGTTGATTCAAATGAGAGATAAACCTCAGGTTAATGTTTAAGAACATAAGAATTGCCGCTGCTGGGTCAGACCAGTGGTCCATCCTGCCCAGCAGTCCGCTCACGCGGCGGCCCTCAGGTCAATGACCAGAGCTCTGAATGAGTCCAGCCTCACCTGCCTAACTTTGTCTTGAATCCCTGGAGGGTGTTTTTCCCTATGACAGACTCTGGAACAGCGTTCCAGTTTTCTACCACTCTCTGTGTGAAGAACTTCCTTATACTCGTACGGAATCTGTCCCCTTTCAGCTTTAGAGAGTGCCCTCTCGTTCTCTCTACTTTGGAGAGGGTGAACAACCTGTCTATCTACTTTGTCTTTAGTCCCTGGAGGGTGTTTCCCCCTATAACAGACTCCGGAAGAGCGTTCCAGTTCTCTACCACTCTCTGGGTGAAGAAGAACTTCCTTAGTTTGTACGGAATCTATCCCCTTTCAACTTTAGAGAGTGCCCTCTCGTTCTCCCTACCATGGAGAGGGTGAACAACCTGTCTATCTACTTTGTCTTTAGTCCCTGCTTAGACGTTCTTTATATGGGAGATCCTAGACATCCAGGGCTCCTTTTACAAAGGTCCTTTAGGGCCTTAACGGGCGGAATAGCGCGCGCTACAATGCCGCAGACGCTAGCCGCTACCGCCTCCTCATGAGCAGGCGGTAGTTTTTTGGGTAGCACACACTATAGCACGCGCTAATCCGGTGCGTGCGCTAAAAATGCTAGCGCAGTATAGTGCTATCATTTATTAAGGTCACCTTTATATTAAATCATAAAAGAGAATAAATAAGACAATACAGTAAGCCTGCCTTGTTGAATTTGTTGAGCTTTCTTCCAAAAATTAAACTCAGAACGCTGTCTGTCGCACGTCAATGTACTACCGAGTCAATAAATGCCATTTTCTACCTGTTAATTTTCCGCCTATTCTTTCCATTCATCATTCCAATGAGTGTAAGCAAGCGATTCACTGGGAAATAAAGATATATTCCTTCAATGTCAGTGAGGACCAGTGTTCCCTCTAAGCTGCGCTGGCGTGCGCTGGCGCACAAAATATTACATCCAGCGCACAAGTTTCACGTCACAGCGCACGGCGGGCAGGGCGGCGAGAGGAGAATCGGGCGAGTTGGCTCATAACTTGCTGGCGCCCGATATTTTTAGCGCACAGCGAAAAAAATTTTGCTCACAACACCCGCCCGCTTAGAGGGAGCACTGGTGAGGACTCTTCATTCTTATCTTCCACCTGCAAAGCAAAATAACACAAAGCAGATTAACAAGGCACGGCAGAGCGGGCACTGTTCTCAAAGATTTCGAGCAATCGGTGGAGCAGGTTTTCTCTCCTTCTGAAACCATGTGGCTCCACCGTAACAAAAGTGTCTTTTCCAGCCCTAGAAAGAACCCTTTTGATCCTGCTGCTTTCAGCATCCTTTCGGATTATTTGATGCATGATTCAGGGGCAAATTCTATAAATGGCGTCCCAATTGTAGGCAGCGGTACTACCGCTGTCTAACCAGCCAATCAGGATGCACGTTTTCAAAAAACAAAACACAACAACCCAACAACCCTGAGGCAGGTGCCTACACTGTAGGTGTTTGTCGTGGTTAAAGAAGATGCATCGAGACACTTAAGCTCGCTCAAGGCTGGGCTTGGGTGTGATTTCACCTGGAAGTGACCTTGGGTGAGCTTAAGCGGCCCTAGGCATCTCCCTAGGGCCGCAATAGATGCCTGAAATGCTGGCCTACATTTCAAATAAACATGGCCACTGAGCTGATCGTAGCAAGGAAATCCCCCTATCGCAATCCACCCCCCCCCCATGACATTGGCCAACTGGAAGGTTGCCCACTCCTTCCTGCTCCCAAACCCCTGAACTCCTCCCGCAGTAGCGGGGCAGGGGGAATGCTCACTCCATCCTGCCCCCAAACTCCTGAATCCCTCCCGCAGCAGCAAGACAGGAGGGATGCCCACTCTTTCCTACTCCCGAACCCCTCCCGCAGCATCAGGGCAGAAGGGATGCCCCCTCCCTCTTGCCCCACCCCCAAGAGGTCCCCCTGCAGGAGGGATGCCAACTCCTTCCTTCTGCCATCCCTGGAACTGCTGCCACCCCTCCCTGGAACCACCTCAACACTCCTCTAAGCTGAAACCCCTCCGACATACCTAAGTCTACCCCAACAACCTCCCTCACACCCTCCCTGTACCTCTATGAAGAAAGTCCGGCCAGAGGGATGCTCACACCCTCTGGCTGGCAGGCCCACCACTCCAAAATTGCAGGCCTTCCCCTTCCCTGTGCATTCTGGAAAGCACCAAGCTAAGGCTCTAATTGGCTCAGACACCTAAGGCCCCTCCCATAGGAAGGTCCTTTGGCATCTGGGCCAACTGGAGTCTCAGGCCTCCTTCCCAGTGCATTCTGGGATGCACTGGGAGTGGCCTAAGACTCCGATTGGCCAGGTATCTGGGACATCTAGCAATAGACTACTTGGGAATAAGCAAAGGTGCTATGGATGTGAATGTCATAGAACCTCATGGCTGTAATTCTGTGGAGGCCTCTCAGCCTGGAGGCAGAAACTGCCTGATGAACGTGAAGCTGAATTGGAACCCGTACCAGGTGCTGATGGACTCCAGCAGTGTCAAGAGTCTCACATGGACAGAAACTGTTACCTGACCACAAGTACTCTTATGTATGCATGGAGATCACAGACAGTATCCTACAGCCCAGATGTTCCTCAAGACTCAAGGATCAGCAGTCTTGCCCTAAGTGTAGGGTTACCAGACATCCGGGAAAACCCGACATATCCTCTTTTTAGAGGACTGTCCGGGCACACGGAGGGATTTCCAAAACCCGGCAGTTTGTCGAGGCTTTGGAAGTCCTGAGCTCGGAAGCCGCATCTGGAAGCCTTTGTGCGTGTGCGGCCTTCACCATGATGACATCAGTTGCACGCGCGCATGCATGTGACATCATTGTGTTGACGTCCACGAATGCGTGAAAGCTTCCAAATGTGGCCTTCAACCTCGGGGAGGTTCTTGTAGGGGTGGGGTTGGGGAGGAATGGAGAAGAATGGGGTGAGACCAGGCATCCTCATTTTACAAAGAGGAAATCTGGCAACCCTACCTAAGTGCATCTTACTTACCCTGTGGTAAAGAACCTTTCTATGCGTAACTATATGAACATCCTGGGACTTCCCCCAACAGGTAGCACGAGCTTTGAAATTACCTTACATTAACCCCCTCTTCTACGAAACCGCACTAGCGGTTTCTAGCACGGGGAGCCGCGCTGAATGGCCCGCGCTGCTCCCGACGCTCATAGGAAACTCAATGAGCGTCGTGAGCAGCACGGGCCATTCAGCGTGGCTCTCTGCGCTAAAAACCACAAGCGCGGTTTCGTAGAAGAGGGGGTAAGTTTTGCATCTTACTTGGTAAGTGCAAAACTTCAGCGCAGTTTAGTGAAAGCCCTCGGGGTTCTGTGCAATTCGTGATAATTTAGTAATCTAGTTCGTGCGCTTCTGCAAACGAAATGTAGTCATCGCCACGAGTAATCAGAAGATTTTTGCTGAGAGACAGAGAAAAGAAAACAAATAAACAGGAAGGAATAAAACCAGTTACCACTTATCCTGTGAAAGAAACGTGGCATGTAAAGGCTCACAGTGAGAAAAGTGAATGCGATTTAAAATCCAGATTAATTATAAATCCAGTTATGCAGAGAAAAAGACAGACGATACGGCAGCACTAGGAGTCCTGTACAAATTGCCTCCCAAGGACTCCGGTGAAATTTCCATAACATTCAGCACATGGCACTGATGGGTGAAAATTGACATAAAGATTTGAAAATTGGGACTGAGGGAGCCCAAGCATAAAATAAGTTCAATTCTGCACTCTTTCTCGCTGTCTCTCTGAGGAATAGTGACGTGAGGACTGACCAACAACACAAACAACGGGGGGAAAAAAAATGTCAGGGAGAGGGAGCGGAGTCATTAAAGGAAAACACACTCCCCTCTCCCAGACAGAAAGGATGATCAATGGATTTACTCAAAGGGAAATTCAAGCAGAAAATTGCTGCAGGGTTTTTTATTTTATTTTTTTTTTTCATACATACGAGAGGCAGAAACCAAAACAGAATTCTAAACTCTGGCTGAGGTATACATCTGAAATTCCCTTAACAGATCATTTCAGTAGCCTTCCTCTGGACCGACTCCATCCTTTTTTATATCTTTTTGAAGGTGCAGCTTCCAGAATTGTACACCTCATTTAGAATATTGTTGGTCCGGACCAGGGGTAGGGAACTTCGGTCCTCGAGAGCCGTATTCCGTCGTGTTTTCAGGATTTCCCCAATGAATATGCATGAGATCTATTTGCATGCACTGCTTTCAATGTATATTCATTGGGGAAATCCTGAAAACCCGACTGGAATATGGCTCTCGAGGAACAGAGTTCCCTACCCCTGGTCCAGAGGAAGGCTACGTAAACGGTGCGTGATCTTCGTCATAAGGCATATAGGGACAGACTTAAAGATCTCCATATGTATACTTTGGAGGAAAGGTGGGAGAGAGGAGATATGATAGAGACGTTAAAATATCTTCGTAATATAAATGTGCATGAGTCGAGTCTTTTTCATTTGAAAGGAAACTCTGCAATGAGAGGGCATAAGATGAAGTTAAGAGGTGACAGGCTCCAGAGTAATCTGCGGCAATACATTTTTACAGAAAGGGTGATAGATGCAAAGAACAGTCTCCCAGAAGAGGTGGTGGAGACAGAGACTGTGTCTGAATTCAATAGGACCTGGGATAGGCACGTGGGATCTCTCGGAGAGAGAAAGAGATCATGGTTACTGCGGATGGGCAGACTGGATGGGCCATTTGGCCTTTGTCTGCCATCATGTTTCTATAACCATAAAGCTCCATGACATCATAATGCAGGTGTAAAGAGCCATAGCCTATAGGAAGAGGAGATGCAAATGTTAAGAGCCTTAGCCAATAGGGAGAGGAGGAGATAGTGGATGCTGTGGATGGGCCATTTGGCCTTTATCTGCCATCATGTTTTGATGTTTCTATAACTATAAAGCTCCATGACATCATAATGCAGGTGTAAAGAGCCATAGCCTATAGGAAGAGGAGATGCAAATGTTAAGAGCCTTAGCCAATAGGGAGAGGAGGAGATAATGGATGCTCTGGAATGGCCATTTGGCCTTTATCTGCCATCATGTTTCTATAACCATAAAGCTCTATGACCTCACAATGCAGGTGTTAAGAGCCTTAGCTTATAGGAAGAGGAGATGCAAATGTTAAGAGCCTTAGCCAATAGGGAGAGGAGGAGATAATGGATGCTCTGGAATGGCCATTTGGCCTTTATCTGCCATCATGTTTCTATAACCATAAAGCTCTATGACCTCACAATGCAGGTGTTAAGAGCCTTAGCTTATAGGAAGAGGAGATGCAAATGTTAAGAGCCTTAGCCAATAGGGAGAGGAGGAGATAGTGGATGCTGTGGATGGGCCATTTGGCCTTTATCTGCCATCATGTTTCTATAACCATAAAGCTCTATGACCTCACAATGCAGTTGTAAGAGCCTTAGCCTATAGGAAGAGGAGATGCAAATGTTAAGAGCCTTAGCCAATAGGGAGAGGAGGAGATAGTGGATGCTCTGGATGGGCCATTTGGCCTTTATCTGCCATCATGTTTCTATGTTTCTATGACTGCTGACTTGCTGCTGCAATTGATAACAGCAAAGAGTTAAATCTTAGTTTTACTGCAATAATAATATATACCATTTCAAAAATAAACACCATACAACGAATGTGAGGCAATCAAGGTCTTACTATAAGCTTCAATGAAATAGTCTGAGACATAGTCTTTCCATTATGACCGCTAAATAGCCTGAGGAGTAATGTTATAGGCTTAGTAAGGGTATTCTTCTTCTCCGTTTTGTTTCAATGTTCAGATTTGAAATGCTGTTTAATGTACTTGAATTTACTGGCAATAGATCCCTCCTGGCTTTTCTGTGATCTTCCCTCCTCCTACTCGTCCTCTCCCGACCGCCACCAAAGATCCTACATTTCAAATAGAATTATTTTGAAAAGCTTTTTTCATATCATACAGCAGTGGAGATTTCATTGAAATACTTGAGAGCACAAATAGATGGTTTTCAATAGATTGATGTACAATGTTTTCAAGAGAGCGCGTTTTGTAAGGCCCCTCTTTCTAAAGAAAGAAATGAGAAACGCTCAATCAAATGTACTTGAAAACATTCTTCAAAAGCTTCGGAAGTGAGAGGGGGCAGGGAGAGTCAGAGCCGTGATTTCTGTCCAGAAGAGTGAAGCCTGAAGTATTCAAGAAGAAAATAAGAGCCTGTTTGATTTCAAGGTTACTTTTAACATCACAGATGCAGAAGGACAGAGCGTCACTCTTTTAAACCATCCCCAGCATTCCACCTCAGATTTACTAGTTTTCATCAAAGAGATCATGAAATTAATCATATTATGAAAGAAGAAGAAATGTAGACGTTTAGACTTGAGAGAAAAGGACTGCTCTATTTTCAAAATAATCCAGTTATGTTAAATGAATGTGTAAACCTAGATGCCCTGTTCTCCAGACCATGCACATTTTTAGCAGGACAATGAGGAGGAGGCCTTCTCAGGGGCGTGTTTAGGTCAGAAGAGAACATTTGAAAGGAAGATCCGGAATGAGAGGGCATAGGATGAAGTTAAGAAGTGATAGGCTCAGAGGTAATCTAAGGAAATACTTTTTTACAGAAAGGGTGATAGATGCGTGGAACAGTCTCCCAGAAGAGGTGGTGGAGACAGAGTTTGTGTCTGAATTCAAGAAAGCCTGGGATAGGCATGTGGGATCTCAACCCTATCTTAGGGGACCCCCAGCCAGTTGGGGTTTCAAGATATCTCTAATGAATATGCATAAGACATATTTGCATGCCTGTTTCCTCCATTATATGCAAATATCTCTCATGCATATTCATTAGGGATATTTTGAAAACACAACTGGCTGGGGATCCCCTAAGATAGGGTTGAGAACCACTGTCTTAGAGAGAGGAAGAGATCATTGTTACTGTGGATGGGCCATTTGGCCTTTATCTGCCGTCATGTTTCTATGTTTCTATAATCATAAAGCTCTATGACCTCACAATGCAGGTGTAAAGAGCCTTAGCCTATAGGAAGAGGAGATGCAAATGTTAAGAGCCTTAGCCAATAGGAAGAGGAGGAGATAGTGGATGCTGCAGATGGGCAGACTGGATGGGCCATTTGGCCTTTATCTGCCATCATATTTCTATGTTTCTGTCTTCAGAATTATGCAATCTTTTTTATTCCTCTCAACTGCCATCCAGAATGGCAAGTGCCGGGTACATAGCTACTTGTAGAACACAGACTTAAGCAAATTTTTAAAAAGGTGGTTTATCTTTGAAACTTTATATTGGACTATATATTGCCTACGATCCTGTTGCTGCATTGAAGTCTGAGAGATGTAATGGCTTGCGCTTCGTGCGGATGCTTGTGAAAAGCGAACAGAATGCTAGGAATGATAAAGAAGGGGATCACAAACAGATCAGAGAAGGTTATCATGCCGCTGTACTGGGCCATGGTGCGCCCTCACCTGGAGTACTGCATCTAGCACTGGTCGCCGTACATGAAGAAGGACATGATGCTACTTGAAAGGGTCCTGAGAAGAATGACTAAGATGGATAAGGGGCTGGAGTAGTTGCCGTATAGTGAAAGATTAGAAAAACTGGGCCTTTTCTCCCTCGAACAGAGGAGATTGAGAGGGGACATGATCGAAACATTCAAGGTACTGAGGGGAATAGACTTAGTAGATAAAAACAGGTTGTTCACCCTCTCCAAGGTAGGGAGAACAAGAGGGCACTCTCTGAAGTTGAAAGGGGATAGATTCCGTACGAACGTAAGGAAGTTCTTCTTCACCCAGAGAGTGGTAGAAAACTGGAACGCTCTTCTGGAGTCTGTCGTAGCTTCTTTAGCTTCCAGCTAGCTTAGGGCTCTCTCTGACTCCCTTAACACTATTCCTGCCAAGTATGACTGAAGTATTCTGTTAGCTTGATTTTTCTATGTAGCATTCTGTCGTAATTTGGTTTGTTCAGTTTTCACAATAGCGGAGGGGATATTTGTAAAAGGGAGGGGAGACATGGGTTTTGTTGATCCTCGCTCTGTATTATTTGTGTTTATAAAATGACAATTATACAGAATATTGTCTCTTTTTATACTTTAATAAAATAAGTTCAGCATAAAATCATACCTATTCGAGGCTTGTGCGGATGGGATTTGACAGTTTGCATGGCGGGACGGAGACAGAGCGCGCGGGGACAGGGCAGGGATGGGGAGTGAGCTTGCAGGGGCAGGGCGGGGATGGGGACGGGAACAGTGATAAAATTTTCCCCCGTGTCATTCTGTACTAGAGAGTTCTTGTTGGGAGTCTATTCCATGAAAGAAAGTAGGCACGCACTTAAAAAAAATTTTAAAAATAGCGCAACCAGCAATAAAAGCAGAAAGCAGGCACCGTTATTTTGCCAACCAGTTATAGAATGGTCCCCTTTGTGCTTCTTTTCTGAATTTAGTTCTGGGCTGCGGCATCGCGTCTTTCTCTACAGCTACAATTGCTCTAATCACAGCCTCTCTTCCCAGATTGGTGACATTTGAGCAGTTTTAAATTGTATTTTATTTACTGGAGCCGAGCAGTTGAACCAGCCGCCAGTCAATCACGTCCAAGAGCCATATCATATCAGCTCAGCACAAGTACTGCAGGAGTCCCACTTCCTTTCTGCAAGGAAACCCACAGCTGCCAAGTGACTGCAGAGATACGCTTGTGTTCTTTTCCCGTCTGTCTCTGCAGTCACCTTAAGCCATTTTTCAGAGTTCACTTCGAGTGTCTTCGGTGCAACAGTCCTCAGCTGTAGCCGGATAAAGACATGTGCCAGGCAGCTGATACGGCGGCTAAACTGTTCATTACTAAGAGACAAATCAGTGTTATTAATGTCGGCAAACTGTAGAGAGCGGATAACCTGTCAGTCTGTTTTCAAACTGCGTCGACTAGTTGCTGCGAAAATCATGACAATTTGACAAGTTTTTTTTTCCCAATGCATTACCAAAACCAGCCGTTTTCAGTAGGTTTCTTCAGCCCCCTCATTAATAACCCCCAGTCCAACCGTCTGCTTTTCTCTCTCATGGGATGTGAAAGAAGTACCAGACTACTTTTTAGATAAAAGTAAAAAAAAATTCAAGTTTGGAAGCCATGTAACGGTTATACTGCAAATTCTACCTTTTGCACATTCTCACATTTCAGATGTCCTTTCTATATGTAAGTATTTATATGAGATATTTGGTAGGGGGTAAGGGGAGTGTGTGGCGCTTGTGGTTTAATGCTACAGCCTCAGCACTCTGAGGCTGTGGGTTCAAATCCCATGCTTGCGACCCCGGGCAAGTCACTTAATACCCCCATTGCCCAGGTACATTAGATAAGATTTGAGCCTGCCAGGACAGACAGGGAAAAATGCTTGAGGACCTGAATGGAAATCACTTAAGCTCTAAGTGGAATATAAATACTAAAAATTAATTAACCCGCTATTCGTGGACACCATCTTGGAACTGAAGCCATATTTTTCCAACTCTAATCCAGTTGCATTGGTTACTGACTGAATTCAAAGTTCAGTATAAAATGTCGCTGCTAGTTTTTAAAGTCTTGACAAATAAGACTGGTTTCAGTAAAAAAAACATGCTGAAGAAAAGTCACGCAGAGAGCTAGTCTATAAATGGCACTCCGAGTTGGTGACCCGTCAAATGCGCGTACGACAATTGCGCGCCAACAATTCTGCTCCCAAGCCTTCAATTTTGAACCCTCCCCCCCACTACACTTAAAAGATTCTTCCCTTTCAGTTGACAATTACACTTTCTTCCCAACAAATAATTCCGTTTCCATGCCTTCACTTTTTAGGGGCGGGGGAACCCCCCCCCCACTACACATAAAAGATTCAGTTTAAAAATCCGCTCCCTTCCTGACAATTCTGTTCCTTTTCAGTCATGCGCGCACATTTGATGGGGCGCTATTGTCGGGGCGTAATTGTCCTACGCGCTATTGTCGGTGTACCCTCCAAGTTATACACCATGTATTGAATAGCACTTAGGTCCAGGTTTGATAAAAGTCGCACCTAGTCTATCTAAGCCCCAAATGAAGCTCCCTTTTACGAAGCTGTGTTAGGCTTTTTTATCGCCAGCCACAGAGGTATTAGCTCCAATGCTCATAGAATTCCTATATGTGTCAGAGCCAACACTGCCGCGGCTGGCAATAAAAAGCCTAACGTGGCTTTCTAGAAATGTGTGTGGTAATCGTTTCAGGCAAATAAAAATTAGCACACTCAAAAGAACTCAAGGAGTTAATTAAATATGATTACTTGTGTTAAATATTAAATACTGAAAAATTATCCACAAGTTCAATCTACATTCAAATACAGAAAATTCAATTATAATAATAAATAAAGTGCAACAAAGTGCTCAGTCACCAAGCAAAAAGTACAAAAGTATCATTAAAAGTACAAGCCCTGATTGTATCGAGGGACCATCATCGCACTATAGTGTCCCTCACCCTGCCTTCCATACAATTGATAGCTTGTAAAGAAATGTTTATAAGAATGAAATCAATGAACCACTTATCTGATGTATGAAGTATGAAGGCGGTGGAAAGCGTAATGCAGCGCTTGTATACTATAAAAATGTCCTTCCTTCGCCTCGAGCTTCGCAATAGTGTCGTCAGGAAGGGGGCACTGTGAAAAGATAAAAAAATATATATACATAAACACTAAATTCAACCTCTGGCTTTCCAGTTAAAAATATTAAACTTTATTAAATACTATCTTCACAAACAATCAATAGAAACATTAACACACTTTCCTTAAACTTACTGATTAGGCTGAAGGAACTAAGGGAACCCCTGTCGGGATAAATGAAGATCAAGACGCCGCTGTCGGAATAAATGAAGATCGAGACGCCGCTGTTGGGATAAATGAAGATCAAACGCCGCAGTTGGGATAAATGAAGATCAAACGCCGCTGTCGGGATAAATGAAGATCAAACGCCGCAGTTGGGATAAATGAAGATCAAACGCCGCAGTTGGGATAAATGAAGATCAAACGCCGCTGTCAGGATAAATGAAGATCAAACGCCGCAGTTGGGATAAATGAAGATCAAACGCCGCAGTTGGGATAAATGAAGATCAAACGCCGCTGTCGGGATAAATGAAGATCAAACGCCGCTGTTGGGATAAATGAAGATCAAACGCCGCTGTCGGGATAAATGAAGATCAAACGCCGCTGTCGGGATAAATGAAGATCAAACGCCGCTGTTGGGATAAATGAAGATCAAACGCCGCAGTTGGGATAAATGAAGATCAAACGCCGCTGTCGGGATAAATGAAGATCAAACGCCGCAGTTGGGATAAATGAAGATCAAACGCCGCTGTCGGGATAAATGAAGATCAAACGCCGCTGTTGGGATAAATGAAGATCAAACGCCGCTGTCGGGATAAATGAAGATCAAACGCCGCTGTCGGGATAAATGAAGATCAAACGCCGCAGTTGGGATAAATGAAGATCAAACGCCGCTGTCGGGATAAATGAAGATCAAACGCCGCTGTCGGGATAAATGAAGATCAAACACCGCTGTCGGGATAAATGAAGATCAAACGCCACTGTCGGGATAAATGAAGATCAAACGCCGCTGTTGGGATAAATGAAGATCAAACGCCGCTGTCGGGATAAATGAAGATCAAACGCCGCTGTCGGGATAAATGAAGATCAAACGCCGCAGTTGGGATAAATGAAGATCAAACGCCGCTGTTGGGATAAATGAAGATCAAACGCCGCTGTCGGGATAACTGAGATCAAGACGCCACTAAAAAGCTCTTGTTCTTAAGTGCTCTGGACTATTTAACATCATAAATGAAGCTAACCAATGAAAGGTTCTTATTAATTAGCACCTTGTAATTGGTATAAATTACACTTAATTGGATGGTAGGAGTTAGGGTCGTAGGTGCCTATTTTAGACTTAGGCGCAAGAATAACCTGGCATAAATAGGCTGCACCTAAGGTTAGCTCTCAGATTGATGCCTAAGCCCAGTTTAGGTACCACTAAGTGTGCCTGACTTTTATGGCATCGTGCTTGAGCACCATAACACTTGGCACCTTCGTTTTAGACGCCATTTCTAAAATTGGGGCCTTAGAGCCAATTTCCGTGCCGAACTTGACTGAGACCTAGTGCAGAATTTGCGGGGGAGTACTGTAAATGGCGTTTAAAGTTGGTCATGCATAACATATCCTCCCCCTCCTCCTTTTATGAAGCCACATTCAGCTTTTTTATCGCCAGCCACAGTGGTATTAACTCTGATGCTCATAGGAATTCTATGAGCGTTGGAGTGAATACCACCGCAGCTGGCATAAAAAAGCCTAACACGGCTTCGTAAAAGGGGGGGATAATTAGCTAACTGGCATTTAATTGGCACTAATTAGCAGTTACACATATAATTGGCTTATACCTCCTATTCTGTAAACAGAGGCCCAAATTCTCTAACCAGCCTCTTGCACCTGGGCCTTGCAATGGAGGCCACGGCTTTATTCAACAGCATTCACTTTTTCATTTTTTTGCATTCAAGGGCCACCCAAATTTGGGGAAACATTTTGTCTACTACCAAGATGCCCCTACACAGCCCCCCATTCCATTTAATTTATTTTGTGTTTCAACGCTTTGCATTTTGTGTCCCTTGTTTACCTCTGGTCACCATCCTTGAACTCGTCCTTTTCATTCTCTGGCACACAAGCGAAAGCCAGCTGCAGAAAATGCCACCATCCCTTGCCTGAGCCATGAGGCACCACCAGGGCAGTGAATGAGTAACGCAAATTACAATATGAATTGGGGAAACAGAATTACGAAGAATAAAAGCTTCCCTTTCGCCCTACCTGCAAGCTGAGGTAGATCCAGCGAGGCCACCATCAGGCCTTGCTTTAGATAGGAGCAAATTCACTGGAGATCGCCTGTCCTCTCCACCTTCGATTGAGTTCTTCCTGCATGCATATAAACCAATTAACATCATCAGTTTATGTAAATTATATTTTCAGAGACTGAATAGAGGGAATACACGGAGGTGTTCACAGTATGCATTTCTGTCAAACTATAAAAAAAAAAATGAGATGAACCAAAAATAAAAAAAATTAAAACCCTTGTGCTATTTTGTGAGCTTCACGCGTGCCAGAAAAATATGTTTCCTATTTATCTATTTATGCTTTGGTTATTTTCTATAAGAGTGAGCTCTGACAGATTACATTATCCAGCAAGCGTAATTTATGGAAACTGTTGTCAGCCTTCTGCTGTTGTGTTTGGCTTAAATATTACATCCCCTTTTTAACAGAATATTAATACCAGTGGACAGCAATGTTGAGCTAGATTTATGATCTGGATCTTGATTGCTAAACGTTAACTTTTCACAGGTATGGTCTCTTTTGATCAAGAATAGATCTTAGATGGTTATACCTGCATCCAGAGCTTAATTTATAGGGCTCCTTTTACTAAGGTACGGTAGGGCTTTAACGCACGGAATAGCGCACGCTAGACCTTAATGCCAGCTTTGAGATGGCGTTAGTTCTAGCCGTGTAGCACGCAGTAATATCCTGCGTGCTCTAAAAACGCTAGCGCTCCTTAGTAAAAGGAGCCCATAGTCAAAATACGTAGAACTGTGCAATGGTGAGCAGGTGTAACCAAGTTAGTAATAGTGAGTGCCCAGCAAAACACAGCATGCACGAGTTAATTCAAACGTGAAAAGGAGAAAAAAGCCTCAGGAAAAAAAAACCTGTACAAGCCAGCCGCTGTAGCGGCTCAAGGCCAGACTGAGCAATACCTCATAAGCATTTTTTTAAAAACCCTCCTTTCTGTGTTTTAAAATTGCTCTGTGCAATGCAATCAAGGAATGAACAAGATAACAGTGAAAAAAAAACTACTTATCTTGTGCCAAGGATTGGCGCACTAACGATGGCTAGCATTTCACAAATCCATGCTGCCTCAGGGTATAATCGCCAGTCAATCCTCTCTCCAGGGAGCACAATCGAGCGTCTCTCCCTGCACCACACGATCAGCGGCTGGCTTGTACTGGGGGGGGGGGGGGTTTCGGAGGCTTTTTCCTCCTTTTCACGTTTTAATTAACTCGTGCATGCTGTGTTTTGCTGGGCACTAGCTTAATTGAAGTTCTCATCCAGTGCACTATTTTTGGTGACAAGGGTTATTTGATAATTATTGTTTAACAAAGTTAGTAACACAGTCTTATATCAATGGATAAAGTCTAGCATGGTCCATCTAGTCCAGTAGTTCCCAAACCTGTCCTGGAGGACCCCCAGGCCAGTCGGGTTTTCAAGATAGCCCTCATGAATATGCATGACAGAGATTTGCATATAATGGAGATGCCAGGAATGCAGATCTGCTCCATGCATATTCATGAGGGCTATCTTGAAAACCCGACTGGCCTGGGGGTCCTTCAGGACAGGTTTGGGAACCACTGATCTAGTCTATCAATCCCCAACCCTCAAAAAACCTATATACGTACATACACAAACAGAGTCCTTGATTTCTTTCTTCTCTTATCTTGATCACAAGTAAGGTTGACGATGAAGGATCTTTCTCTCTAACCTCCTCCTCTGCCCTCTATTCCAAACTCCCTCTATTCCTCTCCCTCATCATTTCCCTTAATGATCCTAGACTCCGTAAGCCTCAAACCTTAATCCCTGGTGGTCCTCTAGATCCTCCATCAAAGAAGGTTTGTCTGATGGATCTTGAATGCTAGAAGGGCAATTTGATGAGATGCGGAGAGGAATTGTCAGCCGATGAGCATTTTTAAGGATCATATTTCTTAGAATTCATTATGATTTTTATTGTAACATTTTGAATTAATTGTAGTCACCTTAATTGTTTCTGGGTAACGCCTTTAAATAGTGAATTACAGTAGTCCAGTTTTGATATAATGAGTAAATGGATAAGAATATTAAGAGCAGATGGTTCAAGAACTTTTGCTAGAGAACTAATCATATGGAATTTGGCCACTAAATCTCCCTCTCTGAAAATTTGCCCTCTCAAACAACTCCATTTCTCTTCCTCCTTGGTTGATCTGACACAGTTCTTATCTTCAAGTTGGAATCAGCTGGCTTTCTTGTGCTCTACGGCAGTGATTCTCAAACTTGATCTGCAGGACCACCAACCAGTCGGGTTTTTATAATGTCCCTAATGAATATTCATTCCACCTACAATATTGATAAATAAGGAGCAATGACTAATATATGCATGGAATACAATGGAAGCCATTGGATTAAATAAAGAGGTGGAGTGGAATGCAATTCAAAATATAATTAAACATCTGGTCAAATAATTGATTAGTAAATGAAACTAATAGAAGTAGGCATATTGGCACAGTTATTTGGGTCTTTTGGGTGTATGGGTTACCCGTTTTGACTATCTGTCGACATGTAGTATAATAAACAAGCAAGGTAATAATAATAATAATAATAATAACAGTTTATATACCGCAATACCGTTAAGTTCTATGCGGTTTACAAAAGATTAGTGGAATACAAGTTGAGTTGACATACAAGTTGAATTAATTTAAGGGATGTGGGAACAATGGGGAGAAAGGGCAAGAGAGGGAAAAGAGAGAAGTGGGTCAGCTGTCTAGGTATTTCAGAAATAGGTGGGTTTTGAGGCGTTTCCTGAATACCTCATAAGTGGTGGGCAATAGGAGTTGTTCTAGGTCTTTACCCCATAGAGCAGCCTGATGTGAGAGAAGATGTGCTCATGGTGTTTTTTTAGTTTGCATCCTCTAACCGGGGGAGAAACGAAGTGCGAGTGGGAGCTTCTCTTGTGTTTGTTGGCTGAGAAGGAGAAGAGGTCAGTGATGTATTTAGGGGTTAGACCGTAAAAAACTTTAAAACAGAGGCAGGCGAACTTAAACTTTACACGTATATAATTTTATATTTTTTATGTGAATTATATTGATGAAGTATTAGTGAGATAAATATAATTTTTTAGTATCTTAGGCAAGTAACCTGCTTTGAATAGTTCGAGGTTTAGCTCAGCTCTTGAGGACGCCGAAAGGCGAAACAGCTGGTGTCGGCCTGAACTAATATTAGCAAGCACATTTAGAAACAGCAACGAAGAGTCATTATGGATATGAACTGAAGAACAGACTATAGTGCCTTATATGATAAGTAGTAAAGATATAGGGCTCCTTTTACAAAGGTGTGTTAGGGCCTTAACGCGCGGAACAGCGCAAGCTAGCTGCTACCATCTCCTCATGAGCAGGCAGTAGTTTTTCAGGTATTTTGCTTTGTTTCCTTGGGTCCCTGAGAAAAGGTTCTTAGTTATTCTGATGAACATTAATTACCAAAAGGGGCACCAAGAGAACATTCTATAATGGAATGCAATGGAAACCTATTCTATAAAGAAACAGAGTGTAACCAATTTTAATAGGTAGGGAATTCCCCCCTTACTCATCACTTTTGAGGAATCCAGAAGATTTCACTAGAATACTACAATTTTGTGTAGTCTTGCTGAGGTCCTTGTTTTCTGCTTCTTTCTCACTCAGGGTGATACATAACAAGTTCAAATCTGGCAACAGTCTAACCATTTTCCATCAATGGATGAGTGTTTTTACAAGTCTAATAATTTACAAGTCTACAACTAATTAGTGTAACCAATTATTTACATACCTAACATTTAGGTTTTAATAGGTAGGTTTGAGGAATCCAGAAGATTTCACTAGAATACTGCTACAATTTTGTGTAGTCTTACTGAGGTTCTTGTTTTCTGCTTCTTTCTCACTCAGGGTGAATTCATAACAAGTTCAAATCTGGCAACAGTCTAGCCATTTTGCATCAATGGATGAGTGTTTTTACAAGTCTAATAATTTCAAATGTGCAATTTACCCAAACAACTTGTAATTCCAAGAGTTTAAATAGCCCACGAGTTCATATGCAAATGAGGCTCTAAGGATGTAAAGCCCTCTCTGGCTTTAAGCCCAGTCAACAGTTGTTCTCTATAGTCTTCCACCATGGCATTTTTAAGTCCAAGCCTATTAGTGAAAATACAGTCCTCAAAGTTTTCTCACTCTGGCTGGCACTTTCCATTTCTCACAGTTTCTCCAGTGTTCAAGACTCTCCAGTTTTAAAAGCTCTGAGGCCCCCTGACAGCTTCTCGCCTTGGGATAGTTTCACTTCAAGCAATTGGCATTACCCCCTGCCCAATAACTGTCAAATTCTGAAAAAAAAAAAGCTTTAATCTCTTCACATCTCCATACCTTAGATGTCACACTCAGCTTCCAAATCAGTGCAGTCCATATTGTGAAACTTAAGGAATGAAACAAGACACCAGGAAGGGATGGAACAGAGTGGAAAGGGCTCTAGATAGGGTTACCATATGACTCCAGAAAAAGGAGGACGGATTGATACATCTGGGTTTTACTTCCGTTGAATTTAATTCCACAATGGAAGTAAAACCCGGATGTCTTCCTTTTTCTGGAGCTTTATGGTAACCCTAGTAAGTCAGCCCAGGATCAGGAGGTAGGTCCACAGCCTCAGCACCCTGAGGTTGTGGGTTCAAACCCTGCACTGCTCCCTGTGACCCTAGGCAAGTAATTGAATTCTTCACTGCCCCAGGTACATTAGATAGACTGTTAGCCTGCTGGGACCGAGAGGGAAAATGCTTGAGGACTTGATTGTATACCACTTAATATACCTTGTTCAAGCAGTATTGATATCCCAATAAAATAAAAACTAACCCACTTGGAGAAAAAAACCTCATGTCTTTATTTGCACTGAATTTTACCCCTTAAGTAGGTACTCAGTGCTGACAATATTATGTATTTTAACATTAAGTTTTTGTCCTCTATACAAATCAAATGCATGTTATTTAACTATTGTACTTGTGATAAATTTGTTTTTCTTATTAGCCCTTTGAAATCCATATACGTTCGTAGAAAAATATTTTTAAGGATATCTGTCATTAGTTTGGACTTGTTTCATTCCCTCCCCCCCCCCTGTCTTCTCTGCAGGATTAGACGCAAAAAGGGGTTTGGACTGGCACAAGTCTGAAATTCACGAACAGAAATGACAGACATCAAAGCTGGGTTTGAAACCTTGAAAACTGACACTGCCGCTCACACCTTTCAGACATTTAATTCATCTCCTTGTCGAGTCAGTTCTCTGCTTCAAGAGATCACCCTCTTCTCCATCTGGTCCTCTCAGAAAGGGAGAGTAGGATGGGAGACGAGGTGCTGAATTATTGTTCTCTGTTCTATCTGTTCTCTGAACAGGCCTACGTCGCCTTTAGAAAACCCATAAAAACTGCCTTATTCGACAAAAGATGTCAACTAAACTTCAACTACACCTCTCTCTTTTTCCTTTTTCTTTTACCTAATATGTCCCCCCTGAAAAAATTCTAAACAAACAGTATTATGTAATTCACCACCTTATCAAAAAGGACCTCCCTGAATTTCTAAACAAACTGTATATTATAATTGCTGCATTTCTAAGATTCTGTATACTGTAATTTCTCTATCTGCATACTGTAAATCGCTGATTGTCCAGCTCTCTTCAGTTGTAAACCGCCTAGAAGTCGCAAGATTATGGCGGTATAGAAGAATAAGGTTATTATTATTATCTGCTCCAGGCTCATCCCACCCCCTCCTCATCTCTGCAGGATCCCTAGAAAGGAAGGGCTGGAGTGGATCACACCAGCGGCATGAACTCTGGAGTCGGTAATCCAAACCAATTTTCTGTCCGCTGAACCGCAAGGTACAAGCGGAATAAAAATCACTAATGTAATGTAATGTAACAGTATAGAGTTAGGACAGACATAATGGATATTCGATACCATGAGTCACACGTGCTCCGGCGTTGAATATCTAGGGTTAGTTCAGCCCGCGTAGGTATACCAGACGTCCGGATTTACCCAGACAATGTCCTCTTTTGAAAAGTCCGGAGGGCTCAGGACCACGTGACGTGCCCGCGTGTGATGTCAGCGCATCACACCTGAGCATGCGCAGATGCCCTCCCGACATAGCTCCGAGCATGAGAACAGGTTGAGGGGGCGGGGCTGAGGCAGAACGGGGAGTGACTTGGGCGGGGCTGGGTAGAACTGGGCGGTCCTGGAGGGGGCAGGGCCTTGGGTCCGGTTTTTACAATAGCAAAATCTGGTAACCCTAAGCCCACGGCCAGGATCAACTTACCAGTCGCTTACCTCCGCAGGCCGATATTGACTCCTTTCTAATATTCACCCTGTGGTAGTCAACATTTTATAAAGATTTAGCCTCAGATATTTAAACTCTCCTGCCCATAAGATCCCACTGGACCATCGGATGGGCTTACAGAGATAAGGAGGAGGGTGGTGAGGCCTTGGTTGGAGGTAGGAGGGAGAAGATATCAGATTGCTGGGAAGAGAGAGAGCATCAGGCTTTTGCAATATATAAACAAAACGTTATGCTATGAATAGCAAACCTTTATTTTTAAGACATTCTCTTGCGCTGCTTCTGATCTTTCATAAGTCCCATATTACATTCTCCGCTACCATCCACATCCGAGAATTGCTTAGAATGTACTGTTCCTACAATAAAATCGTGTGTCTTTATCCAGATACCTTGCGTTTCATCCCACTTGGTTTTACTACTACTCCTATGAATTATTTTTGTAGCGCTACCGGATGAACGCAGCGCTAAACTGACAGGATAGACAGCGCTAAACTGACAGGACAGACAAACAGGATGTCATGGATACAGTTAAGGGGAACGGTTAATCTGCTGGCTGGGTTGGAGGGCAGAGGGGAGTACAGGACAATTGAGCCATTGTGACATCACTGAGGAGGTTGGCTCTTATTGGTGGAATGAGGCATTATGACATCAAAGGAATAGGGTTATGGATTGGAGGCTATATCAAAAAGATGGGGTTTCAGTCTGGTTTTAAACAAGGGAAGGGGCTTGACAGATAAATGGGTAATTTATTCAAGGCATAGGGGGCAGCTAAATGAAAGCAACGAAGTCTGGAATTGGCAGTGGAGGAGAAGGGTGCAGCTAAGAGTGACTTATCTGAGGAACGGAGTTCTCTGGGAGTTGTGATTCCTTAACCATTGATGTGGGTAAATTGTGCCCCCCCCTCCTTCTCTTTGTTTATACTCTCATAAAATACACAAGTGCATTGCCACTTTACCTCTGACATGCCAAATTAAGCTTGGAGCATGAATTCCTTTGCAGGATCTTGTGTACACTTCTCCCTCCGTATTCGCTGTGATAGGGGATTAACAGAAGCGCGAATACAGAAAAAACGTGAATAACTTTTTCCTATGTTATTCGCTGTTTTCTATTAAAAACCATCGTGAATATGGTGAAACCGGGAATAACATGGTGGGAAACCTGGCCTGTTCCTGAAGGAGAGGCAAAACACGGTGAAGAAAGTGCTGGGAATGGGCGATTTTCTCTGTAAACGCTTGGAATCGGTGATTTCTCTATGCAAGCTGACGTAATTTGGTGGGAGGAGCCAGCAAGCTAAAAACCGTGAATAATCGAAATCGCGAATGCTGAAACCGCAAATACGGAGGGAGAAGTGTACATGCAGACTGATACACATGCAAAATGCCACAAAGTCATATTATTTTACAAAGGGTTTTAAATGTGGCAGACTTTAAGGGCCTGATTCAAAGTGAAGCGCCATTAAGATCAGTGCTGAGTGCCAGTTTCTTGAAAGGCCACATAGCTATAAGTCACCTTTCTAGAATTGTACTTAAAGTGGATTCCCGCACCCGCGATTGGGTTGAGAGCTTATTCCTCTTGACAGCTTTATGCCAGTCGGGTGCGTATATCTAAGTATTCTATAATTTCTGAGAACCCTCCTGCCCCCCCCCGCCCCTTTCTTGGCCACGCCCTCTTTCGAGTTACATGCTGTGGAATTTAGCTGCAAATCCAAATTTATGCCAATGAACTCTAATGTTGACGCCTCATTAATGTATTAATTTAAGCACGCATTTGCCCTGCGTGCTTAAATTATCATTTCAAATTTGCATGCCCAACTTTGGCCGACCTCTATAGAATCCAGGAGGTAAATGTGGCAAAATTTTTACAAAATGACATTCACCGAGGGTCATTTTGTAATTGGGCATTTGGGGCTCCTTTTACGAAGGTGCGCTAGCGTTTTTAGCGCACGCTACAATGCCGCGCACGCTAACCCTGCGCTACACGGAAAATACTAACGCCAGCTCTATGGAGGCGTTAGCGTCTAGCGCGCACGCTAAAACTGCTAGCTTACCTTCGTAAAAGGAGCCCTTAGTTTAAGAGAGTCAAAATGCACCTATTTTAGGCCTATTTTATTACAAAAAAGCAAGTAAGAGATAGTCAAAGCTGGTTAAACAGCCAGGAAAGCCTCCTGACCATTTTAATGTCTTGCCCAGAATATTTGGCAAGACTTAAGCAGTTAGAGCCAGTGAGGCCCAGATTCTCTAAAGCAGTGGTTCCCAACCCTGTCCTGGAGGTCAGGTTTTCAGGATAGTCCTAATGCGTATGCATGGAGCAAATCTGCATGCCCGTCACCTCCATTATATACAAATCTCTCTCATGCATATGCAGTAGGGTTATTATCCCCAAAACCTGACTGGCCGGGGGTCCTCCAGGACAGGATTGGGAACCACTGCTCTAAACGACGCTGTTGTTGGCGGTGGCCTTGAAAGCAGCTGCCGGTCACATGTCAATCACGCGACAGCACCATTGAACAAATCCCACCTCCGGCAAAGGTAGGCGCCGGAAATGTGGGCCAGAGTTTTTAAGGCCTACATTTCCGGCCTCTACCTTGAATGTGGCTCATGCCTCTGGAGGAGCCTATGGCGTATAACACCAAATCCGGTGTCAGCTACACCTATAGTGGCATTGGGTGCTGCTAAGCATCTCTGGAAGTGCTATTGTGGCGCATATAGGTACTGGTAGGCATTTAAAAAAAAATTTTTTAGTAGCATTTTAAATGGCATCTTTTCACTTAACATAGGCACCCTTTAGAGCAGCGGTCTTTATTGCAAGGCCCGGGAGACATTGGCGGCCCACAAAGACTTTTTGGACAGCTCGTGCAGCAGTCCGGAGTTCCATTCCACCCCTACCCCCCAGGATCCACCACTGTAGTCGCTCTTTCACTCTTCAGGCCGCAGGCAGCATTAGTGAAGAAAACACGCTTCCTTCGGTGACCCGGAAGCTTTCCCTCTGCTACTGCTTCCTGTCCCTGCTTAGGCGGGAATGGAAATGAGTCCTTTTTTGAGTATGCAATCTGGTAGCTAGATTCAGAGCGCATGGCTTAAGGCTCCCACCTTCTGGACCATTATTGTAATAAACAGATTAAGAATTGTAGAATACCAGCATGTTAATTCATAAATTCAACTGAGCTGGAAGAAGGAGAAAAGAAGATACTACGGGAAGAAGAGACTACGGGAACTCACGGCAGTCATTTCCTATTGGCGATCTACACGGGGCAGGAGCGTGGGAAGATCGCTCTTGCCCCGAAAGCCTGCTAGACCACCAGGGAAGGCCGGGATGCCGGGGGGAAGGCGGGAGGGAGGCGGGGGTGGGTCAGAGCCAGACGAGAAGATATTTGCGGTTTTTCTCCATTCGCGGTCCTGCTCTGATCCTATCCCTCGCGAATATCGAGGGAGATATGTATCCGGACCAGGCTGAAAATAATTAAAGCTAATTATCTCCAAATCAAAATCGATTAATATTGCACCATGGAAATGCACAGTATTTTGGTAGAATGGTAAGTTTGCAAATATTTTAAGAATGGGTTAGATTTGTCCCATTCATATATCACATTTAAAATATTATGAAATGCTGAGGACCCCTACAAACTTCTATCATACAGATTCTTGCAGCCAAACATCAGAATCCTTTAGATAGATAGGTAGATATAGACATATATATATATATATATTTTTTTTTTTTTCCTGCGATATTGTAAACCTCAGAAAGGGGATAGAGCAGCTTTAATAATAATAATATGAAAAAATGAAACAAGAAAAAGAGAAAGGTGCCTCCCTTGTCTCAGTGGCTGATCAACAGAGGAGCAGTCGTGAGCTGTAACCTCTCGGAGCTGCAGTCTGGAACATGACACATGTCAGGCTATGATAAATGGTGCGGAGTGTGTGCAATTTCAAGCGCATTGCCCTTGAGATGCGCGGGACCTCGATCGCAAATGTTATTGTTAAATTAAACCTTAAAGGAAGGGTTGGGTGGAGGGAAGGGGGCTGTTTCTTTTTATAATAAGAAATGCACACATGGACACAAGTTTGAGCTTATTGAATTTAAAATCTCAGAGGTCTGTCTGGAGCACGGGGCGGTTTTTCTCTCTTTTTCTTAGTCTGAATTATTATCTCCGGTTTAGCTAACCTGTTAGGATTGCCTTATTTAGCATTCTGTCTCCTAGAAGTTTTTATTCCTTATCTTTCATTTCTGTTCCGGTTCTAGTCTTACTCTAGGACTGATTAAGCTTTATTCTGCAGACACGGAACGAGGAGCATGCCTTAGTGAATCAGAGACTCCGTTAGCCTGTAATTCTTTCTTCCTGGTGTAATTCAGCCTGCAAAACAGTTACACGAACTCAGGACTTGAAAAATGGCTCTGTGGGGAAGGGGTAAAAGGCGGACCTTACGGACCTCGCGGATCTAAAACCGCACATCCTTAAAAATCCGAGGTCCCGCGCCACTTTTGAGGTCCGTGCCACTTTTAGTCTCTGGCTCTGACAGAGCTCTATGACAATTTAACTCTGACGGATCCTAGCATAGGGAGGGAAAAGCATTAGGATCCGTCAGAGTTAAATTGTTAAAAGTGGCGCGGACCTCGGATTTTTAAGGATGTGACGTGCAGTTCAGATCCGTGAGGTCCGCGAGGGAGCCGGGGGCCTGAGCTGAGCTGCAGGGAAAGCGAAGGCGGACTTGTCAATGCACAGACCTCAGATTTTTAAGGACGTGCGGTTTTAGATCCACAAGGTCCGTGAGGTCCGTGTTTTACCCCTTCCCGGCTCTGTGTGATGCAAGGTAGAATGCTGAAGTTTGAGATTCCAGATGACTGAGGTCATCTGGGAATGTAATGCAGTCGTGTCAAGGGGAAGGCTGACCGAGTTTCATCAAATTTGTTTGGTTTAGGAAATTGAATTATCGGTGATCAAGGACGTCAAATAGCGACGTGTTACCAGTTTGTCATTAAAGGGATTTTTTGGGTCGTTAACAATTTCTTTTCAGGGGTTTTCATCAATTTTATGCTGTGTGCATGAAACATCCTTTGTCTTCATGTAAAAGACCCACACAAAGGCCTAGATTCACAAAGCCTACCTTTGCTGGGCGATCCGTGGCCGAGTCTTCTTGGACGATCGATTCAGCAAGCCTCCTCGTGCAAATTAATGCAACTGGAGGCGTGCCCCACAGTCACGGAACGGATCACTGCAAAGCGATCGGGACACGTGTCTGGACCATCTTATTTTTCTGTAGATGGTCCGCGCATCGTTGGCTCTCAGCACAAGCGTGGGAGGGGGAGGGAGGGGGGGATTGAGGATGCTAGATCCAAGGCAAAAGGGACAAGGGCAAGGCAACTTGGATGCGAGGCTGGGCCAGCAAAGAGCAGACCCATGCAGATGCCCTAGCCAGAAACGAAATGCACCCTGACTTTCCTGCCCTTCCCCGCAGTGTGAACCCTTGGTTTTAATGCGGAGCTGCACTGCGGGAAAGGGCAGCACTTTTCCCTACAGAGAAGCAGGCTTGCTGCTTAAACACACAAGGCAGGCAGAGAGTAGGGTTTTTTCTTGGCTGCAGGGCTGGTATTTCAGCGCAGAAGAGAGCAGGAAAGGAATGAGTGACTGGTCCTCACCAGTTGCTTGGTTTCGGATCGGACAGCCCAGTTGGGGTGTCTGAAAAATGTTGTTGAATCACTGTTTTCCTAGATTTGCAAACCATTTCCCTCGTTTGCATGCGCGGATCAGATCGGGTGCAGACAAGATCAGCCAGAAGGTTAATGAATCGGGTCAGGGTCGCAAACTAATCGGTTTGCTTAGTGAATCTACCCCAAAGAGAATTTATTTGCTGAGCTAGGGAGGGGAGGGGGGGGTAGACCTCCAATCAAGTAATACCGAAAACAGTACCACAGGCAGGAAAACATGACCAGAAAGGATGGACTCCCCCAACAGGGTAGGCTGGGGAACATCCAGAATACCCCTCCAAATGGGCACAAGTAGCGGGAAACCAAGCCATTGTGACATCACTGCTGAGGTTGGCTTTTAGGCATTGGTGGAATAAGGCATTATGACATCATAATCTCAGCTCTGGAATGTTGATATTCTTTGGGTTTCTGCCAGGGACTTGGGACCTGGGTTGGCCACTGTTGGAAACAGGATGCTGGTCTGGATGGACCTTCAATCTGTCCCAGTATGGCAATTCTTATGTTCTTATGTGAGTCAAGTATAGGACAATCAAGCCATTATGACATCACTGATGATGTTGATACTCTTTGGGTTTCTGCCAGGGACTTGGGACCTGGGTTGGCCACTGTTGGAAACAGGATGCTGGTCTGGATGGACCTTCGGTCTGTCCCAGTATGGCAATTTTTATGCGTTCAGTTTTTGGCGTCCTATTCTTGCTACATTCTCCTGATTGCTGAATGCACCTTTATCCCAGCATATGTTGCACAAGGACAAGCAGAGCTGAAGGCGATTGCCGACTCGGTAGCTTCTTATCACCCCCTTTTAATGTGTGCTCCTGACTATCCCTGGGCTAGTTGTAAAGGTATTAAAGAATGAACCCTTGTAATATTGTTCTTCCTTCTCCAGTTTCTTCCCAAGAGGTAGATATTCACCCCTTCACCGAAAAGTGAGCGTCAAAATCTAATTGCGGAGGTCATGGGGCTTACGCAGCCAAAGAAATTGTGCAGATCTCGCACTTTTATTGCGGGCTCACTTATTAAGTCCATGCTGTTGTCAAGTGAAGATACAGGAATGGAAGGGAGGGGGGGGTCGAGTTTTTACAACTTGCACAATGGTCCAGAAATGGGAAGGGGCTTCCTGCAGGAGAGAGGCTCAACCAGCCTAAAAAAAACTATGTATTGCAAGTGGAAACCAGAGACCTTTATACATCAGGAGTCCCTAGCTGATGGGTAAATAAAATCAGTGACAAACTTCAGAGATGTGAATTTATTGTTGCCCGACAAGGAATATACTTTTAGAGCAGGCCGTTGCAATGAAATACCTGGGCAGCCAACTTTGGCGATGTACTGTTGATTGCTTGTCATATCTGGTCTTAATATCCTACCAGGGAGCATCTCTCTGTCACAGAAACAGGACACGTCCTTAGAGCATCCACATTCTCTACAAAGATAGACTATCCCCTGAACGCGGGCTTGAATCAGTAGAGAAATATCAGAGACATGAGGCAGTGAATCGAGCACGTCTACCTTTGATAAAGAATCTCGAAGCATCAGACACTGTCTGCCGAGGGTTTTTGCTCTGCAATTTGATTTTAATTTTAGGTATGCAAAGCATATTTATACGAAGAACAGGCAGCCAGAGCCTTTCAGTGCTGTTTTTGCTTTGCTTTCCGAAATGAATTACATCTGAGTATGTGCTCTTATATACGGTTACCAGACGTCCGGATTGGTGTCAGGTCAAAAGCGCGCCGGGACAAAGGCGCGCCCAGACAATTGAGTGTAGCGCGCACCGCCGCACCGCTCTAAATTACTGTTTTTAGTGCTCCGACGGGGGGGCGTGGGGGGGAACCCCCCCTCCACTTTACTTAATAGACATCGCGCCGCGTTGTGGGGGCGTTGTGGGGGGTGTGGGGGGTTGTAACCCCCCACATTTTACTGAAAACTTCACTTTTTCCCTGTTTTTAGGGAAAAAGTTCAGTTTACAGTAAAATGTGGAGGGTTACAACCCCCAAAACCCCCCATAACGCCGGCGCGATGTCTATTAAGTAAATTGGGGGGGGGGGTTCCCAACAAAAACCCCCGTCGGAGCACCTAAAAATCGTAATTTAGAGTGGCGCGTGCTGCGCTCAATTATCGGCGCGCACTTTTGTCTTTCGCGCCATTGTCTATGAACTGTCCGGATTTTCTAAAAAGAGGACATGTCCGGGCGACCGGGACTTTGTCCGGGTTTTGAAAAACTTCCACCTCGGGACCGCGTCGGGAAGGCATCTGCACATGCGACACAGTGACATCACATGTATGCACGCATGTCTATGATGTCATCGTGTTGCATCCACACATGCGCAGATGCCCTTACGTCGCAGTCCTGAGGATGAGAACAGGTTGAGGGGCGGGGCTGGGGTGTGGCTTGGGTGTAAGCTGGGCTGTGTGAAACTGGAGTGGGGCTACGGGTCTGGATTTTACAGGAGTACAATCTGGTAGCCCTATTCTTATGTGCATTGGACGCAATGAGTGTCGTTTCATTAAAAGCGGCACACTGTACCCCAGATTCTACTCAGTAGTGTAGACAGGCAGCTAATTTAGGGTGGACCAAAAATTTCATCACCCTTCCAACTAAAGCAAACCCAAATATAATTTCTGCACCTCCCTCCCTCAGGCACCCCCAAGATAAAATGGCATACCTGTGATAGTGGGGATTCTTGAGTCCCGCCAACCATAGACCTCCTCCACGCCAAAGAGTTTACACGCTGGGCAGCCACCAGCACTGTCCGGGACCATTGCTGCATACTGTCAGCCTCCATGCATGGATGCTAACTTTTGTGCAAGCATGAAAACCGAGTATGTACGAAGGAGGAAGTGGCCTGCAGCTGGGAGCTCTTCGGTTCTGGGGGCTTTGGGATCCCTGTCAACCACATTAAAGGAGATTAAATTTTGGATGGGCCTAAACCAAGGGTGGGCAACTCCAGCCAGGTTTTCAGGATTTCCCCAATGAATATACATTGAAAGCAGTGCATGCAAATAGATCTCATGCATGTTCATTGGGGAAATCCTGAAAACCCAACTGCATTGCAGCCCTCAAGGAGGGACTTTGAGACCCCTGCATTACAATGTGCTCGTGCATCTGGCTGTGGGCTATTCTCTAAGGCAGGGCTGCCCAAGTCCGGTCCTCGATATGTACTGGCAGACCAGGTTTTCAGGGTATCCACAATGAACACTCATGAGAGAGATTTGCGTACCAAGAAGGCATGCGTATTCATTGTGGATATCCTGAAAACCTGGCCTGCCACTAGATTTCGAGGACCGGGCTTGGGCAGCCCTGCTCTAAGGCCTGGTGCCTAACTCCCAAAGGAGCGTGGGCATGTCAGAGGCATTCTGAAAAGTTATATTCATTGTTACCAAATACTGCCTCACTGCGCCTAACTTAGGTGCCAGCATCAGTACCAGGTTTCAGCAGGCGAATGTTTGGAAGAATGTTTGATTGGTAGCTTTTTTCCATGGAGCAGTTTTTCCTGCTTTCTTTACTCCAGGACTACACCTGAATACTAAATACTCAGATAAGTGACTTCTATTTTTGATAATAATTGTTTGAAGAAAATTTGAAAAACATAAGAAAAGTATAGAAAAATATATAAAACTATAAGAAAAATAAGAATAGAAGTTCACATATTAACTGGGAATTTTTTTGACCAAGGATGTGTCTGCTAGGATTAAACTCTGTTTAAAACTAGCCTGTCTATATGGGAAGCCTAAATAGCCCCTATTAGACACTGAGGTCTTTTCTCCCCTTTTTTGCAAAGAAAGGTGATTTTCCTGTCCTGTATGTTTGGAGGGTGCAGTTTTTTGTGATTTATTTTGGGCATCCTTTTCTTGAATTTTTTTGATATTTTTACCAAATGTTGAGCGCCATTTAAAGAATTTTCCCCTGATTGCGTAAATGTTTAGACTTAGGTAAGTGTAGCAGGGCACCTAAACACATTTCTGGAGATATTGTCACAGGGAAGCCCCTGTGAGGTTAACGGAAGACCTGCAGTGCCCGGAAACAGGGGTGGAAAATAAAGAGGAAAATCAAAACCTTTATTTTGCCCACCTAAACCTAAAGTCAACACACTGCAGGACGTTAAAGCCTAGCCCTGTGCGGGCCAAGCCACCACAAACTTCCTGTTCATCTTTCTCCAAGAATGTGAAGATAGGAAAGTGTAAGGAACTACAGGTTCCAGCATGCCACAGGCAGGAGAAAGTGAAACTTAGGACTGGAACAGCTACTTCAACCAGCCCAGCTGACCCAAGTCCTAATCAGCTGAGAGAGCACCAGAACACTGATGCAGGGGTACACACACTCTCTCAGACTACTCCAGTAGGAAAGCAACAGATCTTCTGGACAAGCAGGTAGAAACTCTTTATGATTAATCTGATAGTGCTTGTGAAGATTTTAATATGGATCAGTTTGAACTGGGGGAGGATGTGAACTCCTTTGAAATTCCTCATGCAGAATGTCTGGAACTAAGCTAAAGGCTCACATGTGTTAATGTCTGCTGAGTAAAAATCCAGGAAGTGCTGTTATTGCCCTGGAGAGAGTTAAAAGCACTAAATTGTAAGACTAGATATTTTTGAGTCTTGGCATCAGGATTGTAGGCAGCCATGCAATAACCTATAGGACAGCGGCCATCTTGGGGTTGGCAGACCGCTGTGAAGCAAGGTTCACATGTGTTAATGTGTGCTGAGTAAAAATCCAGGAAGTGCTGTTATTGCCCTGGAGAGAGTTAAAAGCACTAAATTGTAAGAATAGATATTTTGGAGTCTTGGCATCAAGATTGTAGGCAGTCATATAGGACAGCGGCCATCTTGGGGTTGGCAGACTGCTGTGAACAAAGGCTCACATTTTTGATAATGTCTGCTGAGTAAAGAGAAAGAAAATCCAGGAAGTGCTGTTATTGCCCTGGAAAGAGTTAAAAGCACTAAATAGATATTTTGGAGTCATGGCATCAGGATTGTAGGCAGCCATGCAATAACCTTTAGGACAGCGGCCATCTTGGGGTTGGCAGAGCTCTGTGAAGAAATTGTATTTTGTTTAGACAGTGTTTGCTGGTGCCACTGTTTTCCTGATTCAAAGACTTTGGTGGCTGTCATCCTGTTAGGATTTGGGCAGGGATCTGAAAAATTGATCTAATAAGGGTTAGAAGCGGATCCCATCCTCTGGGGATGTTAAACGTGTGTTTCCCCCAGAGAGAGTTGCCGTAAGGAACAAACTGCTAAATTGAGAGGAAGTGGCAGTTTGCTTTATGTATTTTTTAGCATTTTGGTTTGAAGAGTTTAAAACAGCAGTCCAGACTGTGATTGCAGGAATATCCTACCTGTGAATGTTTACACCATATTTTGCTCTGTTGATTGTGGGAACCTTATGCCAACTTTGACCCTTGGAATAAAGGACTATTTTTGACTGTTACTAGAACTTTTGAAAGGTCACTTGGACACACAAAGTCAGAGCGTAAAGAAAGTACAAGAGGTTTATTTACAGCACGCCGGACTCTAGTGCAGTGAACAGCCTGCTTACTAGAGTGTTAGAATCAGGAAATGCACGGACTTTTATGCCCTTTTCACTAAACATCTGCAAACTAATACATGCAAAAACTACAACTTCTCATTTGTTACTGCTATAACTTTTCTACAATTATTATTGGTCCTAAGCCAGCACTTATGATAGGTTCAGGGCTACAACTTATAGTCCTATAGGAAACTAGCTCATTTCTCTGCTTATCTAAATCTTACAGTTCTAAATGTTACATGTGTACATCATGGCTCAAACTCTATTTAGCTTACAACGTGGTAAGGTAGGGACATACATTTTAGGCAGATGAGGTCAATAAATTGTACACTGTTTTCAGCTATGTAGGCCAGAGCAATATTTTAAACAACAGTTAACCATTTCATGACCCTACACTTTGATTTTCTTTCTTGCCTACCTAAACCACTAAATATACCTCCCTTTCCGTTCAGCCAAGGTCTGTGTCCAAGCAAGGCCTCCAGTTACAATATTCACTTAACTTATATAACATATATTTTCAAGGGGCTATATACAATGGTAGACCATATGTGGGACATTGATGGGCTTCAACTTATGTGTATAAATTATAGAACATGCGAGTTATGTCTCTGCGGTATTTAGATGCCTGCGTTTGCGTCAGATCTTGGACTGTTGTAAATCAAGGCACCTAAGTGTTAGACGCTCTGATACCAGTTTGTGCTACTATCATATAATGGAACCCAGGTTGCATAATATATAATAGACTCCTACCAGGTGGCCTGGGGGGCCTAAGGGAAATGCCCATACAGTAGAACCTCTGGTCACGAACTCTTCCATACACAAACAAATTGGATCCCGATCACAACATTCGGCAAAATTTTGCACCTGGTCACAACCACACAATTGGGTGCTGAATGAACACAGCCCCGGCCATTTTCCCCTTCCGCCTCGTACGTGCCAATTTTTTCCCATTTTTTGTTGTTTGTGTATATGTACTTCCTTCACGCCAGAAGTCAACTCATGCAAAGTTAGTTTTCTTGTTGTTTATGGTAAGTTTTTGAATAATTAAGGATTTTTCCAACTTTGATTTTTTTTTTTTTTCTGTGCTTAAAACTCATTAAGAAAAAAATGTTTACAGCGAACGGTTCGTAAGGGTCTAGTACGGACTCGTGCAATGTTAGTTTTCTCTGTTGGTCAAGGATTTTACATTTATTTTACTATTACACTGTGCATTCCATAGTATAATTAACTATTTTTGTGCTTAAAAATCTTATAAGAAACAATATTTACATACAGTTCGTAGGGTCTGGAACGGACTAATCATATTTGCATACAATCCACTGGGGAAATTAGGTTTGGGTCACAACCAGAGTTTTGGAACAAATTATGGTCGTGACCAGAGATACCACTGTATTTTTAATTGACTCCATACTGAAACTGGTAGCTCTTTGGGAGTGGGGCCACAGAATACAAATGCGAATAGGGATGGTGGAGTGGTAGACCCTGATCGATTTTCAGAGGGTTGTGTTCATGAGAATCTAGCTAAATTAAAGGTAGACAAAGCAATGGGGCCAGATGGTGTACATCTGAGGGTGCTGAAGGAACTTAGGGAAGTTCTGGAAGCTCTGCTGACTGATCTTTTCAACGAGTCTCGTGAGTGGTACCGGGGGATTGGAGAAGGGCAGATGTGGTCCCTCTCCACAAAAGTGGAAGTAAGGAAGAAAGTAGGGAATTACAGGCCGGTAAGACTGACTTCTGTGATAAGCAAATTAATGGAAACGCTTTTAAAACAGAGAATGGTGACGTTTCTGGAATCTGGTATATTACAGGACCAGAGGCAACACGGATTCACTAGAGGTAGGTCTTATTGGACAAATCTAAATTTAATGCTAAAGAAATGCAAGGTTATCCATTTAGGCTGCAAAAATCTGAAGGAACAGTACAGTTTAGGGGATGAAGAACTTATGTGCACCACAGAAGAGCAGGACTTTGGTGTCATTGTATGTGATGATCTTAAGGTGGCCAAACAGGTTGAAAAGGTGACGGCATAAGCTAGAAAGATGCTACGGTGCATAGGGAGAGGTATAGCCAGTAGGAAAAAGAAGGTATTGATGCCCTGTATAAGACTCTGGTGAGACCTCATTTGGAATATTGTGTACAATTTTGGAGGCCGCACCTTCAAAAAGATATAAAAAGGATGGAGTCGGTCCAGAGGAAGGCTACGAAAATGGTATGTGGTCTTCATCATAAGGCTTATGAGGACAGACTCAAAGATCTCAATCTTTATACTTTGGAGGAAAGGTGAGAGAGGGGAGATACAATAGAGACGTTTAAATACCTACGTAATGTAAATTCGCATAAGTCAAGTCTCTTTCATATGAAAGGAAGCTCTGGAATGAGAGGGCATAGGATAAAGTTAAGAGGTGAAAGGCTCTGGAGTAATCTAAGGAAATACTTTTTTACAGAAAGGGTGGTAGTGGTGGAGAGAGAGACTATATCTGAATTCAAGAAGGCATGGGATAGGCACATGGGATCTCTTGGAGAGAGGAAGAGATAATGGTTACTGTGGATGGTTAGACTAGATGGGCCATTTGACCTTTAGCTGCAGTCTATGTTTCATCACTGCTGGTGAACGATAACTCCATTTGATGAATGTATAACTCTGTTTAAAAACTGATCCCTTTATGGATATACAAATATCCACAGGGACAATTACCTAGAATGCAGTTCTGCCTCTTATAAGAATCCAGAGTTGCTCTATTCCAGCCCCTCCCTTCCAGGAAGCCTTAAGGGAGCAGGATGAGATGAGGAAAAGCGGGCATAGAGTACAGAATAGGCACTCTGCTCCCTAATCCAGTCTTTTTCCTATAAGAACATATGAGAACATAAGAGCTGCCCTACTGGAATAGGCTAAAGGTTCATCAAGCTCAGTATCCTGTCTCCAAGGGCAGCCAATTCAATTCACAATTAACAGGCAAGATTTCCAAAAGAGTAAAACAGGTTTTAGGCTGCTTATGGAAGAATAAGCAGTGGATTTTCCCAAGTCCATCTTAATAATAATGGCTTATGGACTTTTCTGTTAGGAAATTATTCAAACCTTTTTTTTAAACCCTGCTAAGCTAAGTGCTTTCATCACATTCTTTAGCAATGAATTCCAAAGTTTAATTACACATCGAGTGAAGAAATATTGTCTCCGGCTTGTTTTAAATCTACCACTTAGTAGCTCCTCCCTAATCCTAATATTTTTGAAAGTGTAAACAAGTGATTTACGTCCACCTGTTCCACTCTACTCGGTTTTGTACTGCCTCTGGCCCACTCGCCCCTTCTCCCAGTTCTACTTCCTTTTTGTCTACAAATTAAGCCCCGAGTATCCATAAAGATAAATATAAACACAAACATACAGAGACAGCTTTGCACTATGTATTACAGTTCCAGCTAAATATATGAGCAATAGAAAAAAAAACTCCTCACAGTTATACAAATGAATGACTAGAACCAAGCCGACAAGAAGAAAGAAACAGCTTATATCATGTGCCGTGAATTCTCCAGAGTCAAAAGGTCGGTTTGCACAGTCTGGCGCTTGGATTTCTTTCACTACAAGAGGAAGGCCTTTGAAACAAGGAATAAGAGAGTGACCATATCAGAAAAATGTCACTACGTTTTGAAGGTTTAGAATGTTCAAGGGACGGTGCTTTATTCCTTTCAAATCTTCAACAGACCAGTTATAAATAGTAAATTAAAGGGAAGGTCTGTTAGAGAAGAGGCTATGCTTGTTTAAATCTTGAAATACGGGCCCAAAATGTTGCCATTTTTTATCTATTTAAAAAAAAAAAAAAAAAGCAGTGTTAGGAGATGTTTGACTAACCCCCTTTTTACTAAGGTCCGCTAAACCGATTAGTGCACCTTAGTAAAACATGGCCTAAGTAACTTTTTTTTTTTTTTCCCCCCTGTATTTATTTTTTGAAAAATTCTCCTGCTGCGAACATTCCCTGCCGTGTCTGAGAACCTGTATTGTCTTTCCCAGTATAATAAATGATAATAATTAAAGGCAAATACACAATAATTAGTCACACCAGGTTCATCCATCTGGTGTACCTGTATCACCTCAGCGTGTCTTCGGAACAGATGACAAGCAGCATATTGTCTTGCATCTTGGCAGTACAGGTTTTAGGAAGTCTAGCAAAGAAAGTTTTAACTGGGGCCACTCACAAGCCAGTCAGAAACTGAGGCTGAAAATCCTTCTGTCCATCAACTGAACCATCTTAACAAATTCTAACAAAATATCACTCGCTGTGCATTGGACTACACTTTCCAGGAAAGAGGATTGTAAGGCATTTCCCAACTGAATCACTGGAATAGCATGTACATGGGTCCAAAATGGAGCCAATCAACCCCTAGTGGTAGTCACATGATACTACTTCTAGGGGTGAGACTGCCAAAACATAGGGCACACATTAATGGACATTAGTGTGTGCTATACTTTAGTAAAAGTGCTCCATAGTAATATAACTTGCCTTAAACTCCTGCTGCATCCAGGGCAGTGACATTCCCAATGCCCTCCTCCCCCCCACCACCCCCCATGGCTCCTCATGTCTCACTCATGCCCTCCCTTCCCCATGTACCCCTTTAAATCTTCACCAGCCTGAGCAGTTTCTCCGGCCTGCTGCTCACACCGGCACCGGTTGATTTTCCCTCTGATGTCACTTCCTGGCCCTGTGTCCCGGAAGGGATTTCAGAGGGGAGCCAGGCCGGCATGAGCATAGCAGCCTGGAAAAGTTGCTCGTGTTGGAGAGTGTGAACGTGGCATGGGAGGGTGGGAGGGTGAAGAGGTACTGGCACCACCACCAAGACAGCGCCTGGAGTGGTCCGACCCACCCTCCCTTACTATGCCACTGTGCAAAGGTATGAGCTAAATCCAAATAATTATAATCCTAGTAGGACTCGGAAGGACTGTCTAAAATTGAAACAAATTACTACAGCCCAAATATAGACAACATCACTGTTGTGTAGAGTGTCATTTTTGAGTTCTATTGTTTTTTTGGGGGGTGGGGGTGATGTATGTCATTAAGGGCTCCTTTTACAAAGCCGGTAATGATGCTGCCGGTAATGATGCTGCTGCAGTAAATGCACCGGTAACGATGCTGCCGCAGTAAATGCACCGGTAACGATGCTGCCGCAGTAAATGCACCGAAGCCCATTCAATTCCTACGGGTTTTGGTGCATTTACCACGGCAGCATCGCTACTGTGGCTTTGTAAAAGGGACCCTAAGAGTATCCACTATGTACACACGAGGGATAGATTCAATAAATGGCACCCAAAGGTAAGCAGCCACAAAAACAGAAGAGCAGACCTTCACGCTTCACCAACAGCAACGAAAAAGCGAACACAACCAACGCTGCACAAAATACGTTAAAATGAGTGTCTTAGCATCGAGGTGGTCCAATTCATTTGGCCTTCTCTTTCGTCTCTAACGTTCTTCTTCCTTTACACTAATTATGTTAACCGAGTCGAGCCCCAGCGCTTGGGGATGATTCGGTATATAAACCTTACGGATTGGATTCTAAACACCTAGAATTGGGCTGTGTTTTGGCTAAAGGGCCTGCATCAGGAGTCTGGCGGTAATACAATGAGCAATTGGTATGGCGCCCGATATTCTCAATGAACAAATTCAGCAGATATGTGGTATTGGATTGAGGGGTTCTTTTACTAAACTGCAGTGAGCACTAACGTGTGCTGACCAAGAGCTAGAGATGCCTTAAAAGGACCCCTTAGTGTCCAGGGAGGAGAGAAATTCTATAAATGGCATCCAGTGTTAGGTCCCGGGAAGATCCTCGCTAAACTAGAGTTCTATAAAGGGTGCTCTGTGTGCTTCCGAATGCCAGCGTAGCGTAGATCGTGTACCTAACTTTGAACATGGCACTTCTGCCTTCTATCGACACTAAAGTTTATTTCACAGATTCCTTTGTGATATTATTATACATCATAAAATGGTAGGAAAAATCAGTGCCTGGGACTGAATATCAAATGTTTTGGCCTTCAACAGTAGACCATCTGGAATTGTCAACTGTCTTCAAGTTTTATAGGAAAGATTGATCTGTGTTGCAATGATTCCATTACATGCTTGGAAGTTCTGGTTTTGGTTTGCTTAATTGGATCAGAACCTCAAAGCTATTCAAGGAGTTGTCAGTGAGCGAAGCTGGACAGGCAGGTAGGTTGTCTAGACTGGAAGAAAGATAGATCAGATGCGACATTTTAAAAGAAGACTTTGATGAATCAGGATCCTGAATTCTAAAAGATGAATAAAGGCCACTCCAGAAATTTCAATAACTTATAACGACCAAAATATCGCTCATCGCACTAGGCCAAAGGGCAAACCTCAAAGCCTTTTAATGAAGTGTGCTAAGCACGTAGGCATTGGAACAGGGAAGGCCACAGGGGCCGCGGCCTCCCCCCAAAATTGGCAGTCGCTGGTTGGTGCCCGCCCTCCAACCCGTTTTCCGGCATTGTACTTTAAATCTGAGGGGCAGTCGCTGCCCTGCATCGATGATCAGGCCTGCAGTAGCTATAATAACTTGAGCAACAAAGCAATCGAGGCTTTGTTACTGTTTGGACCTTTATGTTTAGTTTATGGAAACCACTTAGAGCAGGACTGCCCAAGTCCGGTCCTCGAGATCTACCGGCAGGTCAGGTTTTCAGGATATCCACAATGAATATGCATGAGAAAGATTTGCCTGCACTGCCTTCTTGGTATGCAAATCTCTCTCATGCATATTCATTGTGGATATCCTGAAAACCTGGCCTGCCAGTAGATCTCGAGGACCGGACTTGGGCAACCCTGACTTAGAGTATAGGAGGTATATAAATTTTTAAATCAATCAATCTTATCTTTGTGAACTTGGATTTTCAGCTCTGACGGAAATTAAATTGCAAAAAAGGAAGTGAACGACTGCAGACGGTGAAACGCGGGTTTGCTTGTCGACTATTGAGCTGGGTTTTGAGTTAATTTTCACTCAAAAACAAGCACATCCATCGCATTGATTAGCAATATCAATAATAATAAAACCCTTAGCACGCATGCGCACTTTAAACTCTGTGCCTCCGCAGGCGCAATACAGTAGAACTGTCCAGCAGGGAAGTGGGGCCGCAGTGGAGAGAAGATGCAGGGACAGGAAAGGGAAAGAAGGTAAAAGGGGTGAAACGGGGTCAGAGAGAGATAGTACGGAGTGTGAAAGGGAGAGATGGAAATGGTAGAGGGAGAAAATGGGGGGAGTGCAGATGTGCTGCTGATTCCCTGCAGGATCGGGGGTCTGGCTTGCGGCCATCTTTCTGCCCCGCCCGTGTCTCCAATGAGCTGCTGATGGCTGAAGCCTGGCTGGAGGAGAACGAGGAG
The DNA here is from genome assembly GCF_902459505.1 of Geotrypetes seraphini. NCBI lineage: Eukaryota > Metazoa > Chordata > Amphibia > Gymnophiona > Dermophiidae > Geotrypetes > Geotrypetes seraphini. Next base: position 68,434,965 of record NC_047097.1, on the reverse strand, counting down.
GAGCTGCAGCCTGCGAGAGCTCCGCAGAGGCAGGAGGTGCTGGATTGTGGGGAGGGAGTGGAAGAAGGAGAGATGTTGGACTCAAGTGAGGAAATGAGAGAGACTCAGGGATGGTGTAAGGGAGGGAGGGAAAGATGTCAGATTTGGGAGATGGATGAGAAGGACAGAGGGGCTACAAGGGGACAGGGAGAGATGGTAGGGGATAGGGAGAGATAGATTTCAGGGAGGATGGAGGGGGCAGGAGAGAAAGAGATGGCCTTGGAGAAGGACGGAGGGGACAGGGAAGGGAAAGATGGTGAAACAGGGTCAGAGAGAGATGGTAGACGGTGAGAAAGGGGGAAAGGTACAGATGAAAATGGTAGGACCGCTGCTGCTTTGAGGCACTCAGAGGGAGGAGGGGTTGGTACGTCAGGACCGCTGCAGCTGCCTCGGGTAAGTAATGGGGGTCCAGGAGGCCAGACCCACATGGAGGGAAATGGCCCTGCTTGGTGCTAAATACAGTGGAGGATCTATGAGGGCCAAAAGGGTACAGAGGACTAAGGAAATGGTGAAAGGTGAGGTGGTGTGACTGGGATCAGTGGGAGGTGTGACTGGGATCAGTGGGAGGTGGGGCCCGAGTGGGGTCAGGCTGTTCTAGCACCCGTTACTGTAACGGGCTTAAACACTAGTATATATATATATATGTCCAATGTTATATAGATGTAAATATACAACATTGGAAAACAGAAAAGGATGTGCTGGAACTTAGTCGATGATAGATTTACAAAAGTAAAAATAAAATACCCCCCCAATCAAAAGATTGCATGCAACATGCAAAAACGCCGCTATGCTATTGCCGCCCTTCATCTGTTCAATGAACGCCACTGTGGGGGGTTGCCATGGTGATGCCGGTTTGACCTCTTGCTTTTAACACTTCCAGGATCTAAAAAAAGAAGGGGGTAAAAAAAATAAACCATCATGTGTGAAATGAAAATCAGCTTCCCTCCGTTAAAAAAAAAAAAAAATAAAAAAGACGTTGAATGGGTCCCTTTGTCAAATTTAATGTTCCATAGTTGAAGATGGTGTTTGAAATTGGGGATCCACTGCTACAGCTGTGGCATTGCAGGTCGGAGCTTTGCAAAGTTCGCAGGCCTGGCCGTGGGGATGCCGTGCTCCCCCGACTGCCTCAGCCTTCTCTAAAATCCTCTGATTTGGAAACCACAAGCAGGAAAGACTGAAAACCTTAAGCTGTACTGCAAAGCATTAGGAGGTTTTTAACCATGTGCATTTCCAAATACCACCTGTTTTGCCGGAGCTGTAATGGCAGGTGATTGTCTTGACAACAAAGCAGTCTCGTACTTAAAGAAATGTCATCTGTCTTTATTTTTAGTGGTAGTCAAATAAGATTAACTGACTTCACCTCTTTGTTACAGAAAAAAAAAAAAACCCACAGGATAAACTTAAAAAAAAAAGAATTATGAAGGTGAATCAAAAATGAAAGGCGATTGTTAAATTACACAATAACCGGAACAGAGCAAGCGAAGTGCAACATATGTACTCGTACATTGCCTGTTGGATAATTCATCCACGCACAGCGCAGCGCTCGGCCTTTAGGCGTGTGGCAGCCAGGAGGTCAGAAACATGGCCGCTCCATTGCAAGATTGCAATGTGCAGTAGTGCGCTCTCTTTGGGCAGAGGGAGTGAAACCTGTGGAAATTCACCGTCAGATAGCACTAGGGATCACCAAAAAGGCTTATGAATGGAAAAAAAGGTTAGTGGGAAGAGCAGGTGTAACCAACGAAGTTCGTTCTAATCGCCAATCAACATCACGCACACATGAGCGCATTGGCAAGGCAGATTGCCTTGATTAGAGAAGATCGACGGATAAGAGTGTCTCAATTGGCTGCAAATTTGGATTATCAACTGTGAATCTGCATTTGGCATAGTGCACGATGACTTGGGATACAGGAAAGTCAGCGCACGATGGGTTCCCAAACAGCTGACTGACCTACACAAGCAACAGCGGGTGCAGGTGGTGACCCAGTTCCTGGACCCTAGCATCTGGTAACTGTGATTTGGGTTATTCTTCCCAATGTGCATCGCTTTGCATTTGTCCACATAGAAACATGACGGCAGATAAAGGCCAAATGGCCTCTCCAGTCAGCCCATCCACTATCTCGTCCTCCCCCTAAGAGATCTTGCATGCTTGTCTCACGCTGGGCTGGGTACACTTTGTGGAGCCAAATAATATTTTACAAGCGCAAAAAGCATATTGGATTAATTATATTAAAAATAATCTTATTTCAGTCATGAAATACCACGTTCAGTTGCTGCCCAAAACATGGAGGGATATTTCCATAAGAACCTATGAACTGCCGCTACTGGGTCAGACCAGCGGTCCATCATGCTCATGCGGCGGCCCTCTGGTTAAAGACCAACGCCCTGACTAAGACTATCCCTATCAGTGTACGTCCTTGTTCAGTAGGAAGTTGTCTAACTTTGTCTTGAATCCCTGGAGGGTGTTTTCCCCTACGACAGTCTCCGGGAGAGCGTTCCAGATTTCTACCACTCTCTAGGTGAAGAAGAACTTCCTTACGTTTATACGGAATCTATCCCCTTTCAACTTTAGAGAGTGCCCTCTCGTTCTCCCCACCTTGGAGAGGGTGAACAGCCTGTCTTTATCTACTAAGTCTATTCCCTTCAGTACCTTGAATGTTTCATAAGAACATAAGAATTGCCGCTGTTGGGTCAGACCCGGGGTCCATCGTGCCCAGCAGTCCGCTCACGCGGTGGCCCTCTGGTCAAAGACCAGCGCCCTAACTGAGACTAGCCCTACCAGCGCACGTTCTTGTTCAGCAGAAACTTGTGTAACTTTGTCTTGAATCCTTGGAGGGTGTTTTCCCCTATAACAGCCTCTGGAAGAGCGTTCCAGCTCTCTACCACTCTCTGGGTGAAGAAGAACTTCCTTACGTTTGTACGTAATCTATCCCCTTTCAACTTTAGAGAGTGCCCTCTCATTCTCCCTACCTTGGAGAGGGTGAACAACCTGTCTTTATCTACTAAGTCTATCACCTTCAGTACCTTGTGTTTCAATCATGTCCCCTCTCAATCTCCTCTGTTAGAGGGAGAAGAGGCCCAGTTTCTCTAATCTTTCGCTGTACGGCAGCTCCTCCAACCCGTTAACCATCTTAGAGTTATGATACTTAGGTTCACAATAGCCTCACTGATTTAGCATATTGGTGCATTTTTTTTCACTTTGGTATTGCTTGTGACGTCAGCACTTATGAATGTTGGCAAGGATTTGATGCTGAAGTCTTCTGTTTATACCTATTTGACTGTAGAACATAGTGTCTGAGTTTAGAAGGACCTCAACTGGTTTATTTTCTTTTCCACAGACAGTTTCAGCGGTACATTTCCAGGCAAAACAACTTGACTGAAAATCATCCTCTTCTAGGAGAAGTATTTTCAGTTCATTTTTAGATTTATTTATTCATTCAATTTTTTATACTGTTCTCTCAAGGGAGCTCAGAACTGTTTACATGAATTTATTCAGGTACATAAGCATTTTTCTCTGTCTGTCCCAGTGGGTTCATAATTTATCTCATGTACTTGGGGCAATAGGAGGATTAAGTGACTTGCCCAGGGTCACAAGGAGCAGTGTGGGTTTGAACCCACAACCCCAGGTTGCTGAGGCTGTAGCTTTAACCACTGCGCCACTCTAGAAATCAAAGTGTAGCAAAAGTGAGCTGAGTATAGGATAATCGAGCCATTGTGACATCACTGATGAGGTTGGCTTTTATTGGTGGAATGAGGCATTATGATGTCACAATCTCAGCTCTGGAATGTTGCTACTCTCTGGGTTTCTGCCAGGTAAATGTTACCTGGATTGGCCACTGTTGGAAACAGGAAACTGGGCCATTGGTCTGACTCAGTATGGTTATTCTTGGTGTCAGGTCAAAAGCGCGCTGGGACAAAGGCGCGCGCAGACAATTGAGCGCAGTGCGGAGCCGCACACCGCAGAAAATTACAGTTTTTACGGCTCCGACGGGGGGGGGGGGGGCGTCCCACTTTACTTAATAGAGATTGCGCCGCGTTGTGGGGGCGTTGTGGGGGGGGGTGGGGGGTTGTAACCACCCACATTTTACTGAAAACTTCACTTATTCCCTGTTATTATGGAAAAAGTTAAGTTTACAGTAAAATGTGGAGGGTTACAACCCCCCCAACGCCGGCGCGATCTCTATTAAGTAAACTGGGGGGGGGGGGCTCCCCAACAAAAACCCCCGTGAGAGCCCCTAAAAACAGTAATTTTCTTTGGCGCGCACCTCCGTCTTGCGCTCAGTTGTCGGCGCGTGCCTTTGTCTTTCGCCAAGTTGTCTATGAACCGTTATTCTTACGTTCTTATATTCAGGTCAAAGTCGTTCACGTGGGTGGGTTTCAATGGAGCAGAAAGCAGCACTCATTCTGTTTTCCAATGGATGAAGGCTCAGATGCACAAAGGTCCGACACCATGGTAAAAAAAAATACCATGGTGGGAGCGATTTTTCTTTCCCTACTGATGCTCAGCTCAATAGCATGCAAACTATATGCATGTTATTTGGGCAGAGAATCGCTGGCAAAAGGGGAGATGAACTGTGCCTTGCGCTTGCTCTTGCCCAGCGGCTTCGGGGGATTCACAATTGCCATTAATTGGCAATTATTTTTATAATACTCCAAAAAAAAGAAGATAAGGAAGTAATAAAAGGAATATAGTTTCATAATTTATTTAAATTTTGATTAAACGCTTATCCAAAGGTACAAAGCGTTGTCCATAATAATTTAAAATAGCTGGGGAACAAACGTTTTAGATAATAAACATGAACAAACATTACAAACATACTAGTAACATGAAAACATTGGGAGAACTACAATTTTTTTTAAAAAAAGAATACAAATAAGGGAAGGGGAATGATTTAATTCATGAGAAAATAGGTGTGTACGTAAGTAGGGTCATAGTCATTCACGCGCGAGACTTCAGCGCACCGACAATTTGGTGCAAGACCCGAACGCACTGCCTAAAATGTTACTTTTAAAGAGCTCCGACGCGGGGTGTGAGGTGGGGAACCCTCACAGTTTACTTTATACTCTTTGCGCTGCCGGGGAGTGGGTGGGGGGGGGGTTGGAACCCTTCATTATAGAGTAAACTTAACTTTTTCCCGATTTTTTTTTTTTTTAAGGAAAAAGTTAAGTTTTCTCTATAATGTGGGGGTTGCACCCCCCGTACTCCCCCAACAGCAGCACAAACAGTATGAAGTAAAGTGGGGGGTTCCCCCCCACGCCCCCTGTCGGAGCTCTTTAAAAGTAACTTTTTCGGTGGCGCGCACAGGTCTTGCGCCAAATTGTCGGCGCTGCAATGTCGGTGCGCTGAAGTCTCGTGCGCTTTTGTCCCGTCACCACGTAAGTAAGATCAGTTACAGGCGTCTTTAAAAAGCAAGCATTTTAGGCTACTTTTAAATTTCTGCAAGTTTTGTTCGGCTCTGAGGAATAGGGGGGAGAGAATTCCAGATTAATGGGGCGGTGCCTGAAAAAATGAGATTACGACGAGTACCAATTATCTTTAAGGATGGAACGTTGAGAGAATGTTGGGAGGCAGATCTTAAGGTTCTGGGAAGGTCATACGGAATTAATATAAGCGTTACTTGTCTCCTATGCAACAATTTAGCAGGCAATGCGTTATACTTTGTTTTTCCCTTTTCTCGTGCTTTTTTACTTTGGCTGATCATTGGACTTATTTTATTTTGTTTTACTTTCGGAGCTGGTTATGTGACTGAAGATCCCAGTGGGATAATACTTTTTTGGGGAGAAAAAAAGATCTGTCGAACAACTCTTTGGGAAGCCGGAGACGTCGAATATGACGACATCCATTGTACGGCTCATTGAGAAAACGATGACATATTTACATCATGTTGACCTTTAAAATCAAACTCTTCCATCAACGTTCCTTCCTCGATAAGCTCCTCATTCCGTTGCGCCCTACACGGACGCTTAGATCAGCAGACCAGAACTTACTCTCCATTCCTTCTGTAAAGGATTTTTTTTATACCAGGAAATCAAATTTTTCAGTGGTAGCCCCAACTCTACGGAATGCCTTACCATCTCAACTCCGCCATGAAAAACGAATCGATAAATTTAAGATTAGCTTAAAAACTTTCCTATTTCAAGATGCTTTCAACTGCTCTTGAATTACCTCTTTCTCACTCAACCAACCGCTTTTAAGAAGCGATCCTATCCCTAATGTTTTATTCCTTTCCCTCCATTTCCTTTCAACCCCCCCCTTTTTTCCCCTCTTTCTAATAATGTAACATTACCCCCTCCTTCCTCTTAATCATCACTCTCAAGTATGTTCCGTCCATGCCCTTAATGTACACTTCCCTTCTCTCTAACAAAACTTTACTTTTATAAGCATACTTTTATCCCTATTTTAACATTCTATTGTAAACCGGCTAGATACCCGTTGATGGTCGGTATATTAAAAATTAATAAACTTGAAACTTGATCTATTTGAAGAACGCCGAAGAGCCATTTTTTTAGGGCTTTGCATTGTGTACAAAGATACTTTAAACTGTACATTTTACTGTACATTTTGAATCTCGGGATTTAAACTTTGAATTTTGGAATGTAACTTTAAAACTAGTTTGGAACTATTCAAAGAAGAGATTTAACTGGTTAATATGTGTTTGAAAGAACCGATAACTGTCCACAGCCTTTTATACCGCTGAATTCCATATTGCAGGATTCCGATGTTTTGAACTTGTGAATTGCTTTGAACCTTCTGCTCCTGAAGAAGCTTAATAGAGAGAAACGGGGAAGCTCCGTCGAGCCGAAGATTCTCAGTATAGAGTTAAAAACTCGCAGAATTTTGCCCAAAAGCTAAGTGGTTCATTTGTGCACTATGGGCTCATTTTACGAAGGTGCACCAGCGATTTTAGCATGCGCTAACCCCGCGCTACATGAAAAATACTAACGCAAGCTCTATGGAGGCATTAGTGTGTAGCACGCGCGCTAAAAGCGCTAGCGCTCCTTCGTAAAAGGAGCCCTATATTTATATAATTTCTAAGCTGACATTTGCCGTTAGGAATTGGACTAAGGGAGTTTTTTTAATGACTAACGATTGCTCTAGTTGTAGGGGGCAGAACAACAGTATTCTAAAGTTCTGCCTCTTTGAGCCCTTGTGGTCTTTTTCTCCCTTATCTTTATTACTTAGTAAAGTCTAATAGTGAGGTGCAAAGTACGAGGGTCATTTCATAAATAATGCACAAGTTGGCAACATTGGGGAATGGATGATGCAATTGCAGTAAACCTCGTTTCACTTTCACTTCAGTGCTTAAAGCAGCAGGATGTGTGTTTTGGAGCTCTCTAATGTACATAGTGTGGCTGTGGAAAATGGAGGCTACAGGTGTCTCTGGTACTGTGTCTGTTGACGATCAGAGACACCTGGACGATGCAACCGCGCTGAAAAAAGATTCAATGTTGAAGGTCAGGCATTCTTGAATCGCATTGTTGCTTTTGATGAAATGTGGGTCAGATTCTTTGAGCCGGAGCTGAAATCACAGTCCAACGAGTGGAGAGCTCCATCTTCCCCACGACCAAAAAAATTTCGACAAGCTCAATCAAAAGTCAAACAAATGATGATTTTTTGCTTATGATCACGAAGGAATCATCAACAAAGACAAAGTTTCATGTGGAAGAAGTGTCACAGCAGTGCAAAAAAATGCACAAAACCCGACCTCAGTTGCTCTTGGCTGGGCCACTCATTCTTCACGACAACGCTCGCTCGCACATAAGCATTCTCTGGCCGGAGGAGGGGTTTCTCTGCCCTGGGTGGCCAACGAGCCCCTACCTTGTCCACTGCCCCTACCTCAAAGGAAAAGCCTCAACATGGGTTACTCCCCTGCTAGATGAGAACAACCCACTTCTGTGCAATCTAAAATACTTTGTAAGTGCTATGACCCTCTGGTTTGGGGTGCCCTCACCTACTCCAAACGTGTCTAAGTCTGTGGCTTCAGCTTCAAAGTCACTTGCTTCCAAGACTCCAGTTCCTGGTATTCCAGTACAGGTTACACTTACCATTGCTTCAGTGTTTACTGCAGTCACAATTCAGCCCTAAAGCTACCTTTTCTTCAGTGTCCCTCTCTCCCAAGACTCCAGCTCCTGGTATTCTGTTCTTGGTGCCAGGGGCTCTCATAGCACATACTCGGTTTCAATAATCTCCAGCCCTGGCTGTTCTTGCTTCCATACCCAGAAAATCTTACTCCTGAGACTCCATTTTCATGATTTTAAACTTGGCATCAAAGGATCCTGTATTACTGAATCCAGCTTCTGTGACCTTGAGAATAGCTCCAAAAACTGAGAAAAGGCATTCTAAGTATACTCCTTATATGGCAGCTTCACCTGCAGTGACAGTACCTCCGCACTACCATTAGGGGTCAAGGCTGCCATTTTGAACCCAGCAACAATGGGGCTGGAAGCAAAAGGGGGGTTAATCTGGCCCTGACATTATACCACCAGTGATACCCCAAGTAAGAACTGAGAGAGAAGAGGAGGAAAATGGCTGCATAGAAGAGGAGGAGGAGGGGGTGAGGCCGAGACCTGCCCAAGTAGATTAGAGGGGGATCCAGGAGTGGATCACACAGTGCTCTCAGAGGTGGTACACAGTATGATGGTGATTTGGGGGATGGTTTGCTATAAGCATTTTATTTTTGGTTTGGACAACAGCATCTGCCACCTGTTAATGAGCAAATTTGGTTTTTTGGGGGGGTGGTTATTTTTCAGTTTTGGTTTCATCTTTTTATTATAATATAACTGCACTGAAATGAAAATTTTATAAGAACAAAACAAGATGGAAAAACCTACAAACAACATAGAAAACTAGACAAAATATTTTTTTCTTTGCTCGAACATCCTAATGTCCTGTAACACAAGCATCATCCATAAAGATGTCCCAAAACACACGGCTCCCGTCTTTGGATTCAGCATTACTTGTCTCTGTGTTTCGAAAGATACAAACCTAAAAGAACAACTCGAGGGCAATACTTATTTGTTTTTCCGAATATTAAGCCTTGTCGTTAGAGATTCTTTGATAAATTGCTTGGTTTTCAGGCAGGTGAAATGGATTCATGGCTAAGTTCTATTATTTCTCAGGCCCATTCATACTTGTCCTTTAGGAAACTATTGAAAACTGATTTATTTGAAAAGTTTGTAAATTGATGTTTCAGAATATTGACTGGAAATTTGCACACCTGATTTTTATAGTTGTACTTTTTAAGGAATATCTATCTATTTTCACGAATGCATTGTATTCTTGTATAATTTTTTACTCATTTTTAGATTTCGTACTTTTATTTACTGTTTGTATATTTTTAGTACTGTATGAGAACCGCCTAGAACTATATGGCAGGGCGGTATACAAAAATAAAATTAAATCCCTACTGCTGAGATTATTACCGTACGAACCATGGATGTAACTGGATTTTGCTATGGTGATACAGTAACAAGGTAGGTAAGAACCATGGATGTCCACTATACCCAGAAATCGGAATGCAGGACCATCTGGCCCGCGCTGCCTTGAAAAGGTTAGCCATCCTGCTTTAATGTTCTCCTTTGAAATCAATCTTTTCCTCTTACCCCGCAGCAATAAAATTATTACATTGCGATGTTGCCGTCATAAGCTCTTGTCACGGGAATAGACATGGCCAAGAGAAAAATGGGCAAGAAATTTTGACTTATTGTTCTGTCTTCTGCACTTTGATATACGGGAGCGTGCCATATTATTTAAGTATTTCTGTAGTCTTCCTGCTATTTACCAAGGAAATCTGCTTCAACTGACGAATGAACTAAATGTTAAGAGCGATAAAGGAATTTACATGGGAGTATAAATTTTTTTTTTAATAAGGAAGAGCTATGAGTTGGGAAGCCTTGTGTATCGGCAAAAGGAAAAGTGTTATGCCTTAACATTAATAAGGAACATCATATCATAAGCAGAGAAATGCCCCAAAAATATTCCCCATAAGAAAAATTGTTTCTAAGGATTTAATAAATAAGTGTTCCATTTTCAAAAGCAACAGTTCATTTGCGGTTTCTGTACACTGGCAGTTCTGTGGAGCGACTCTTATTTCATGTTAATTTGCTGCCCTCTACTGGATATATTAAATAGTGTCAAGATTGTTGGGTTTTTTTTTTTACAATACCAAAATGCTCAGAATATATGATTTGTGTGTGTGTATTTTTTAGGGAAATGCTGATTCTACAAATATGTAAACAGATCACAACAATGTGAATGGGTGCTACTGTTTCCAAATCCTGAAAAAAAAAAACCAAAACAAAAAAAACTTAGCTCTCTGGGTTATATTAGCTAATTTTTCTCTCTGTAATAAAATTGCTCAGACTTTGGACCGTTTATCCTGCACATAACATCCCCCGTCCATTATCCCAACACAGCAATATCCGCTGCATTTGGTGGGAATGTGAAGTCAACGCTCCAAGCATTTAGCAAAGAAAATAATTGTAATCTGGGGGGAGGACGTTTCGAAATAATGTAGGCTAAAAACCACGAGAAAGGAGGCAGCACTCCAATTCTATCAAAATTATTGCCTCAATTAAATAGTAAATGCCACACAGGAAGTACCACAGGGTAGTATATTTTAATGAACAGCTGCTATCCAAGTCGTTCCTGTACTATCTAATTTAAGCCTGTTTTTTTTTTTTAAGAGTATCTTTAATTTTATGAATAGTGAAGGCATTTATTCATTTATTCTAATGGATAACCAAAGTTATTTTTGGAGAATTAATCTAACATGTAAAGCTAGAACTAAAAAATCAAAATGTGGTTGTAAAACAGACGAGGAGGCTCATTTTCACAAAAAGAAAAACACCCAAAATGTGGCATAAAGGGGCAGCTGGACGTTTTTCCTCACCAAACCTTCCAATTCGCAATTTTCAAAACATATGTTGGAGACTGATTACTCTGGTGGTTGTCTGCAGTGCGTCTAAATCGGAAGGGGGCATGTTGGGAGTGTGGTTTGGGCACGACTAAGGAGCCTTATAGTTGGGATGTTTTTCTGCGGGATGGGACGATTCAACACGGCCATTTCATCGCGGGATGTTTCATCGCTACTGCGATGAAACGTCTGCAATGAATCGTCTCGTTCCAGTCTAGCTTTAGCTGCAGCATTGGCTCTCTTCCAGTCCAAGATTCCTCCAGCATTTGCCCTTCTCCAGACCCTCAAACGTTTGTCTTCCCCTGTGGCGGGTTGAGGGAGGGCAGACCACCCTGGGGGTTGTCTTCATGGAGGCACCAGTCCTTCTCCTTCTCTCTGCTCCCCCCCCTCCCCCACATACCTCTTGAAATGTTCGCCTTCAGTTGCTGCTTCTTCTACCTGTTGCTCACGCTAGCCTCGGCTCCATTCTGACATAACTTCCTGGGTGTAGAACCAGGATGTGATGTCAGAATGAGAGCCAAAGCTGGCGTGAGCAGCAAAAGGAAGATACTGATTGCATCGGTGAACATTTCGATAGGTACCTGGGGGCAGGGGTGCACAAGTGGTGGAGAAGAGCAGAGGGGGGGCGCATGATGCGCCAGTGCAGGGCACCTACAGTGTTCTCTCTTCACACTCGCTGCTATGCTCCTCTGTGGCCCTGTAAGCTGCAGCAACTTCACGGACAGGGGGGTGGGAGTCATTGCCTCTCCCAAAATGCTGAATCAGACCCTGACTCAATTCATTGTGGCCTGTTCATCACACTGACATGACTGCGATGAAACAGCCACAATGAATCATCCTAGACCCATTTTTCAGAAGGAGGGTGTGGCGCAGTGGCTAAAGCTATATTCTCAGCACCCTGAGGTTGTGGGTTCAAACCCACGCTGTTCTTTGTGACCCTGGGCAAGTCACTCAATCTCCCCATTACCCCAGGTACATTAGATAGACTGTGAGCCCACCAGGACAGAAAGGCAAAAATGCTTGAAAACCTGATTAAATTCATGTAAACCGTTCTGAGCTCCCCTGGGAGAATAGTATAGAAAATTGAATAAATAAATAGTGTGAAAAGCTTCAGCCTCTGATAACCAGAGCTGGTATTGTGACATCATAATGCCTCATTCCACCAATGAGAGCCAACCTCATCAGTGATGTCACAATGGCTTCATTATCCTATACTTGGCTCACTTTGATTTCTAGAGTGGTGCAGTGGTTAGAGCTATAGCCTCAGCCCCCTGAGGATGTGGGTTCAAACCCACGCTGCTCCTTGTGACCCTGGGCAAGTCACTTAATCCCCCCATTGCCTCAGATACATTAGATAGATTGTGAGACCACCAGGACAGACAGAATAATGTTTGAGTACCTGAATAAATTCATTTAAACCGTTCTGAGCTCTCCTGGGAGAACATAGTAACATAGTAAATGATGGCAGATAAAGACCTGAACGGTCCATCCAGTCTGCCCATTAGTTATATCCATTAAAAATACGTGATTAAATTAACTTGTCTTCTTCTTTGATATTTCTGGGTCTCAGACTGTAAAAAGTCCACCTGGTATTGTCCTAGGTTCCAACTGCTGAAGTTCCATCTAATCAAGCCATTGTGACATCACTGCTGAGGTTGGCTCTTAGGCATTGGTGGAATGAGGCATTATGACATCACAATCTCAGCTCTGGAATGTTGCTACTCTTTGGGTTTCTGCCAGGTAACATAGTAAATGTCGGCAGATAAAGACCTGAATGGTCCATCCAGTCTGTCCATTAGGTATTCTCATTAAAAATACTTGATGAAATTAACTTGTCTCTTCTTTGATATTTCTGGGCCATAGACTAAAGTCCACCTGGTATTGTCCTAGGTTCCAACTGCTGAAGTTGTCGTCCAAGCTCACTCCAGCGTACCCAACCATCCTGTTTGCAGAATATCTACCATAAAGTCTGGCTAGTAACATCCTCATGTTCCAAGTTAGTGGAGTTCCCATTGATGCCCTCCCTAGCCCAATCCTACACTAAATCATCATATATGGGACAAAGACCGTGCAAGTCTGTCCAGTACTGGCCTTAGCTCTTTAATTTACATTCTTCATTTTCTAATTAGAGATCCTCTAGGTTTATCCCACTCTTTTTTAATTCCATCACCGTTTTCCTCTTCACCACTTCCCTCGGGAGGACATTCCAGGCATCTACCACCCTCTCTGTGAAAAAGGATTTCCTAACATTGCTCCTGAGTCTTCCTCTCTGCAACCTCAAATTATGCCCTCTGGTTATACCATTTTCTCTTCTCCTGAAAAGATCTGGTTCTATATTAATACCTTTCAAGTATTTAAATGTCTGTATCATATCTCCCCTATCCCTCTTCTCCTCCAGAGTATAAATATGTAGCTCTTCCAGTCTCTTCTCATACTTCTTTTGGTTCAAACCCCTTACCACTTTGTCGCCTGTCTCTGAACCGCTTCAAGTCTTTTTATATCCTTCACCAGATACGGCCTCCAAAGCTGAACAGAATACTCCAAGTGCAGCCTTACCAATAGGGGCATCAACACCTCCCTTCTTCTGCTGGTTATTCCCCTTTCTGTACAGCCTAGCATCCTTCTGGCTACAGCCACCGCCTTATCACACTGTTTCGATGCCTTTAGATCCTCAGACACAATCACCCCAAGATCCCTCCTCCAAAACTGAACACAATACTCCAAGTGCAGCCTTACCAATGACTTAAATAGGGGCATCAACACCTCCCTTCTTCTGCTGATTATTCCCCTTTCTGTACAGCCTAGCATCCTTCTGGCTACAGCCACTGCCTTATCACACTGTTTCGATGCCTTTAGATCCTCAGACACAATCACCCCAAGATCCCTCTCTCCGTTAGTGCTTATCAGCCTATCACCTCCCAGCACATTATAGAAAATTGAATAAATAAATCAAACATTTTAGAAAACATCCAGGACAGTTTGGATGTTTGGGGCTAGACCTGTTTTAACAATAAATAATTGCTAAAAAGGTGCCCTAACTGACCAGATAACCACTGGAGGGATGAAGACATGACCCCTCTACATTCCCCCAGTGGTTACAGATCCCCACCCCACCCCCAAAGATATGAATGAAACAGTACATATCTGCCTGTATGATAGCTTCAGATGTTATGGGCAGTCCAAGGAGAGCAGGAAGCAGTTTCCTAGAGTTGCCTCGTACAGTGGCTCCCACCCCTGTCCAGAAGGACCACCAGCCAGTCAGGTTTTGGGGATAGCCCTAAGGAATATGCATGAGAGAGATTTTCATCTAATGGAGGTTTCAGGCATGCAGTCTGCCCCGTGCATATTCCTTAGGGCTATCCTGAAAACCTGACTGGCTGGTGGTCCTTCTGGACAGAGTTGGGTACCATTGGCCTAGTAGATGGTGAAGGCCCATATGCAACTCTAACTACATAGTAACATAGTAGATGACACCAGATAAAGACCTGAATGGTCCATCCAGTCTCCCCAACCCTACCCACTCTTTAAATTACTGACATAATTTAAATCTTCCTTCTTCTTAGCTTCTCGCCAAAAGCGACGTTGGGACGGCATGTGCGGATGCAACGTGGTGACGTCGAGCGCCTGTGCGTAATGTCGTCACGCCAGTGCATGAGCAGACGCCGTCCCAACGAGCAAATGGGTCGAGGGGGTGGGGCTGGGGATGAAACAGGGTGTGGCCAGCAGGAAAAGGGCAGGCCTGGGGGTGGGGCCTTGGGTACAGATTTTCGTTTCCGAAAATTTGGTAACTGTACCCATTAACCTATGTCAAAATTAAGGCATGCGTTATTTTCAAAGAAGCCTATTCATGTAGGGGTCCTTTTTCTAAGGCGGGCTCATAGATTTAGCACGCAGTAATGAATTAGTGTGAGTTAAGTGCCATGCAGACTATAGGAATGTCAATTGCGCAATGGCGCCATTTAGAGAATCACGCCTCCAACAAACATAGGTGCTGGAAATGTAAGCCAGGGCTTTCGATGCTTAGATTTGCAGTGCCTACCTTTGATATAAATCACGCCTCGGGTGTTTTACGGCGCCTAATGTCACTTCTGGCGTTAATCCAAACAATGCAATAGCGCTGGGTATATTCTCAGTATTTTGTAAATTCTTTCTCAATCCAATTTATCATCGGATGGGAATTCTGATTTCCACCTTTATCAACAGATACAGGTGGTGGGATTCTTCATAATTCCCGGTATTACTTCCTACTATTTCATTTACTGTTTTTTTGTGGGGGGTTTTACTTCTTAATAAATATATATAAATAGTGTTAAATAGTAAACTTATTTATAAATATATGATAAACTTAGCTTTATTCGAAGTCCATTCCCCTTCCTGATGCGTTTCGCCTAACTTTCTCAAGGTCGGGGGAACTAGGCATTACAGCATAGCTTCTCCTAGTATAACCAGCCGTCAGCGACTCCAAGATTCTTTGAATCGCTGGCGGCTGGTTATACTTG
The DNA here is from genome assembly GCF_902459505.1 of Geotrypetes seraphini. NCBI lineage: Eukaryota > Metazoa > Chordata > Amphibia > Gymnophiona > Dermophiidae > Geotrypetes > Geotrypetes seraphini. The sequence continues at coordinate 68,419,514 of NC_047097.1, read as the reverse complement.
GAGAAGCTATGCTGTAATGCCTAGTTCCCCCGACCTTGAGAAAGTTAGGCGAAACATGCCTACAGGGGCGTTGGGTGCTTTTCACTTAGCCTGGGCGCCCACCGGAAACCTGAAAACCCAGCGCTGTTTAGAGAATCCAGGCCTAAATCTGTTAGCATGCCTTGGTAACGGGATCCCTCCGTTTTTCATTGAACTGGCTTGGATGCATCTGCAAAAAAAAACATGCGGTCTGTTGCTTTGCCATGATTTGAATTCATGCGTTGGATGCTGGCAGGTGCTTAAGATGCTTGTTAGACTGAATGTCTGACTGACTATTTGTTCTTTGCTTATCGCTATAAATTAAATGTTCGAGTTGACGCCGTCTGATTAAGAGTCCAGGCACACAGCACGCCGTGAGACTTTCACTGCCTGTTAGCAGTCGAACAAGTTAGTGAGTAAATAATCCCTTGCTGTGGAGTCTAATGTGAATGTATCCTCCAGCTGATGGGGGGAGGGTAACCATGATATCATCTTAGCTTATACGTAGTCTTTATATGTGTCACAGACAGCACAACAAGTAAATACAAAGATGAGAATAGTTTCTGTTTAGCAGAACTGAATTTGAGAACTAAAAAACATAGATAAACCTGGAGACTTCCCATGGATGCATGTGTGCAACTTTTGTACCCATGCAAATGAGCTGGGTGTCAAACGAGCCACAAACTTCTGCTCCCGGGAGAACTGCAAAACGGAAACTGTACCTCACTGTCTGTCTTGCTCACAGTTAATGAGCTCCTTGGTAGGCTTTTGCATTGCAACCCCTTATACTTTAATAATTTCAATAAGCTCTCACATGCAGCAAACGTTTACTAAGGTGTGCTAATAGACTGTGTGGGGGGCAGTGATTAGAGCTACAGCCTCAGCACCCTGAGGTTGTGGGTTCAAACCCAACACTGCTCCTTGTGACCCTAGACAAGTCACTTAATCCCCCCCATAGCCCCAGGTACATTAGATAAACATAGAAACATAGAAAAAGCGGCAGAAAAGGGCTATAGCCCACCAAGTCTGCCCATTCCAAGTATCCCCTCCCCTGAATTTACTCCCTTAAAGATCCCACGTGAGTATTCCATTTTCTCTTAAAATCCGTCACGCTGCTGGCCTTTATCACCTGGAGTGGGAGTCTGTTCCAATGATCCACTACTCTTTCGGTGAAGAAGTACTTCCTGGAGTCGCCATGAAACTTCCCTCCCCTGATTTTCAGCGGATGCCCTCTGGTGGTCGAGGGTCCCATGAGCCAGAAGATATCATCTTCTGACTCGACGCGTCCCGTGATGTACTTATACGTTTCAATCATATCTCCCCGTTCTCTTCTTTCCTCAAGTGAGTACAGCCGCAATTTTTTTAATCTTTCTTCATACGTGAGATCCTTCAGCCCCCAAGACCATCCTGGTGGCCGTTCGCTAAACCGACTCCATCCTCAGCACGTCCTTTCGGTAGTGTGGTCTCCAAAACTGAACACAGTACTCCAAGTGAGGCCTCACCATGGCTCTGTACAACGGCATCATAACTTCAGGTCTCCTGCTGACGAAACCTCTGCGGATACACCCCATCATTTGTCTTGCCCTGGAGGAAGCCTTCTCCACTTGATTGGCAACCTTCATGTCCTCACTAATGATCACCCCTAGGTCACGTTCCGCTGTGGTCCTAACCAAGGTCTCACCATTTAGTACATAAGTTCTACGCGGGTTTCTCTTACCCAGATGCATTATCTTGCATTTTTTAGCATTGAAGCCTAGCTGCCAAGTAGTTGACCATTGTTCCAGCAACAGTAGGTCGTGTGTCATATTATCAGGTAATAAGCTTTTGCCTACTATGTTGCAAAGTTTGGCGTCGTCGGCGAACAGTGATACCCTTCCTCTAAGTCCCTGCGTCATATCTCTTATGAATAAGTTAAATAGAATCGGGCCCAGGACCGAGCCCTGCGGCACTCCACTGATCACGTCCGATGCTTCGGATAGGGCACCGTTCACCACCACCTTCTGAAGTCTACCGCTCAGCCAATCCCCAACCCATGTAGTTAGAGTGTCTCCTAATCCTATCGATTTCAGCTTGTTCAGTAATCTTCGATGAGGGACGCTATCAAATGCTTTACTGAAGTCCAAATATACCACGTCCAGTGACTCTCCGGCGTCCAGTTGTCTAGTAACCCAGTCAAAAAAGCTAATCAGATTAGATTGGCAGGATCTGCCCTGGGTGAACCCGTGTTGGTGTGGATCACGCAGTTTTTCTTCATCTAGGATTGTGTCAAGATTCTGTTTGATCAGTGTATCCATGAGTTTACACACTATAGACGTGAGACTCACTGGTCTGTAGTTTGCTGTCTCTGTCCTGCAGCCCTTTTTGTGGAGTGGGATTACGTTGGCGGTTTTCCAGTCCAAGGGGACCCTTCCTGTGCTTAGGGAAAGATTGAAAAGAACAGATAATGGTTCTGCCAGGACTTCCCTTAACTCCCTGAGCATTCTGGGGTGTAGGTTATCCGGTCCCATGGCTTTGTTTACCTTGAGTCTTGATAGTTCGTCATAGACGCTACTGGGCGTAAATTCAAAATCTTGAAACCGGTCTTTCTGGTTTGCCCTCCGGGGCAAATGCTTGAGCACCTGAATAAATCCATGTAAACCATTCTGAGCTCCCCTGAGAGAATGGTATAGAAAATTGAATAAATAAATAGTGTGAAAAGTTTCAGCCTCTGATAACCAGAGCTAGTATTGTGACATCATAATACCTCATTCTACCAATAAGAGCCAACCTCATCAGTGATGTCACAATGGCTTGATTATACTTGGCTCACTTTCACTACCTTTTGATTTCTAGTGCGGCTCAGTGGTTAAAGCTACAGACTTAGCACCTTGAGATTGCGAGTTCAAACCCACGCTGTTCCTTGTGACTTTGGGCAAGACACTTAATCCCCCCACTGCCCCAGGTACATTAGATAAAGTGTGAGCCCACCAGGACAGACAAGGAAAAATGCTTGAGCGTCAGAGCTGTTGCCAGTGCTAAAATTTGCACTACGTTTTTATAAAAGGGGGGGTTAATTAATCAAGCTAGGAACCTAGATCAGCTAGGCATGCCGATGTAGGTGTCTTTTTCAGGGTTACAAAGTAACCCTATTTTTTATGGGGAGTGGGGGAAACCCCCCTCCCCCCCACACACACAGTACACTTAAAAGATTCACTTGATATCTAGTGTTAGGGTAAGGGTTACATAATGATTATGGGAACCCTTTACATAAGTGGATATCTAGAAGGCCTTGATTTGCTCAGACTCCTCAGGCCCCGTTTTCAAAGTCATCTACCATGGGATTCCATAGTATTTATTGCAAACTATGCCAATCTATCGACCACTTAGAACTCTATGGTCTGAAGGTGCGATACATAAGAACATAAGAACATAAGAAATGCCTCTGCTGGGTCAGACCCGAGGTCCATCGTGCCCAGCAGTCCGCTCACGCGGCGGCCCAACAGGTCCAGGACCTGTGCAGTAATCTTCTATCTATACCCCTCTATCCCCATTTCCAGTAGAAATTTGTCCAATCCTTTCTTGAACCCCAGTACCGTACTCTGCCTTATAACGTCCTCTGGAAGCGCATTCCAGGTGTCCACCACACGTTGGGTAAAGAAGAACTTCCTAGCATTTGTTTTGAATCTGTCCCCTTTCAACTTTTCCGAATGCCCTCTTGTTCTCTTATTTTTCGAAAGTTCGAAGAATCTGTCCCTCTCTACTCTCTCTATGCCCTTCATGATCTTATAAGTCTCTATCATATCCCCTCTAAGTCTCCTCTTCTCCAGGGAAAAGAGACCCAGCTTCTCCAATCTCTCAGAATATGACAGGTTTTCCATACCTATTATCAGACGTGTTGCTCTCCTTTGAACCCTCTCGACTAATGCCATATCCTTCTTAAGATACGGCGACCAATATTGGACGCAGTACTCCAAATGCGGGCGCATCATCGCCCGATACAACGGCAGGATAACTTCTTTCGTTCTGGCTGTAATACCCTTTTTGATTATACCAAGCATTCTATTCGCTCTCTTAGCAGCCGCTGCACACTGTACCGACGGCTTCATTGTCATGTCCACCATTACCCCCAAGTCCCTTTCCTGGGTACTCTTATTCAATAACATCCCTCCCATTGTATAGTTGTACCTCGAGTTTCTGCTCCCCACATGTAATACTTTACATTTTTCAATGTTGAACTTCATCTGCCATTTCGCCGCCCATTCTTCTAATTTGTTCAAGTCCCTTTGCAACTTTTCGCAGTCCTCTGTAGTCCGAGCTCCATTAAATAGTTTGGTGTCGTCCGCAAATTTTATTATCTCGCACTTCGTTCCTGTTTCTAGATCATTTATGAAGATATTAAATAGCAGCGGCCCGAGCACCGAGCCCTGCGGGACACCACTCGTGACCCTCCTCCAGTCGGAGTAGTGACCCTTCACTCCTACCCTTTGTTTTCTACCCTCCAACCAGTTTCTGATCCATCTATGTACGTCTCCTTCCACCCCATGGTTCTTCAGTTTCCGGAGTAGACGTTCATGGGGCACCTTGTCAAAGGCTTTTTGGAAATCTAGATATATGATGTCTATGGGGTCTCCTTTGTCCATCCGTTTGTTGATCCCTTCGAAGAAGTGCAATAAATTCGTTAGGCACGATCTTCCCTTGCAGAAACCATGCTGGATGGTTATCAGAAGTTCATTTTTTCAGTTGTCATTGATGGACTTCTCAAAAGTGCGTTATGAGACTACGAGAGCTTCTGCTATTTCCATCATAAGAGTAACGCTGTGGAACAAATTCACTGGACTGCAAAGAGCTCTGTCTGATATTCAGAAGTTTAAGAAAATGCTCAAAACTACACTTTTTATAGAAGCATTCTAACGAAAGATGTTTTCTGCCTAATTTTGGTTTCAGGATTAATGTATTGGGAAGAGCTGTGAACCAACTGTTTACATGGAATGATTTGTAATCTTTGATGTTTGTCCAAGTCTTGTTTGCTTTATGCTATGCATGTTACTATTTGTAAAGCCGCCTAGGAATAGGCGGTTGAAAATTTTGTAAATAAATAAATCAAACTCGCTTGTATACCACAAATACTGCTAAGTTCTATGTGGTTCACAAAAGATAGAGAATACAGAAATGAATACGGTAACCAAATATATCTAATTTCCAAAAGATTCAATAAAGAGACACATTTTTACAGCACGTCGAAACTGTTGGTAAGAGTTAGAAGACATAATTGAGGAATTCAAATCCTTAGCCCATAATGCCACTGTTAGAATTTTTTTGACTTTACAACCCTTGGCAGATGGAAAAGAGATAACGCTTGAGATTTCCTTGAGTGTTTGGAGTTGGTGATAATAAAGAATTCCATGAGATATTCTGGGATTAGGCCTGACAATATCTTGAAACAAATATATCCAAAACTGGAACTTAATCCGCAGCTCAACCGGCAACTATTGCAGTTGACGATAGATTAGAAATTTATAATCAGGTCTGGCAGGCTCCTCTTTTCACTCTCCCCAGATCCAGGGCAAACCCAGCATCCTGTAAGAGATGAGAGAGGAGAAGGGATACACACTGAAGGGAATCAGACATGCAGCGCATCAGACGGATTGATATCCCCAAAAAAGTCGGCCGACAGTGGGCAGGCGCCTACTTCATCCCCATTCCAAAATGCACAGAAGTGAGACCACGAGACCAAAACCAAAAGAGAACTGGGGAGGAAGAGTTCTTGATGGTGATTTATTGGTTTATTTCCACAATAACAAATTTGCAAATGATAATCCACATATGCATAGACGAGACAGGACCCAACATGGTTGTGTTTCGGCGGACACGCCTTCCTCAGGGGTCCAATTTGATGCAAATTAAAGTAAATTAATCGGAAGACAAACACAGATTCAAAAGGAGTTATATAGACACTTCTCCAAGAAAAACAGTTCAAAGATTTGTGGGCGAACTTCACTGTTTAGTACCACTCCATCCCCAAGTTCCACTAATCAGACAACTAACCAAAGTTGTTCTAACTTCATCCAGCTTGCTGTCCGGTTAGTAGTTTGACTTTCGCCAACTGGATAGCCCTGCCAGTATGTCCACCGGATTTTTAATGCCAGCCAATATCAGGAGACTGGCACTGAATATGCAGTGTTGCTTTAAATATGGTAATCGATGTTTTATGGAAAATGCTTGATAAAATTAACCTCCATTCTTTCTAAAATATGCATGTGTAAGTGAAATTAAGAAGTATATGGGTGCGTGCTGAAAAGCAGGTGTAAACATATGGCACAACTTGTCAAAGCAGGCCTACACACGTAGTTGTGTTTTGAAACTTCACGTCCGGAAAGGGAGAAAGAATGTCCAAACCATTATGCATCCAGACAGTGTAAAATTATCCCCCTCATAGAGATAATTTAAAAATAATTTGAGTAGCTGTACAGTTATTTAGCTGGGTATTTGGCCTGCCTGAGAATTGCTCTTCTCTAGCCATCAAAATGTAGGGATGGGCTTCTGTAGAATTTGGGTTTTCTCAAGTCTGTATTTAGTACAGGGGGGGTGTAATAAATAGCAGATGGATGTTCTGTTTTCTAAATATATGCATGCTATTTTACCCCCATATGTTCCTTTTATATGAGGGTTGATTCATAAGTCACGGCAACCATTTTTCTCTCTCGAAAATGCATCAACACTGGACATCTAATATTGCGACCTTAGAATTACATGGTTCTAACTGACAAAACATTGCAATGCTGTTGGCTGGCAGGTTGAACCTTGTAATCCCAAGCATAGACTAATGTCTGTACATAGAACCATGTAATTTCTTATGAAATGAAGGAACGATTAAGTTTCAATAAATCCTCGTGAGTGTTGTAACATCTACATGTCGGATAAAACTCTGAAGTCATCGGAGTTAAAAATACTGAATTTGTCACTTAGAACCCTTTAATTCTAAGGTCGAGATGCACGTTTGAAAGTGTGTGTCAGCAGAAAACCTGAAGTCATAATGCCGCTGTACAGATCCATGGTAAGACCTCATCTGGAGACCACACTACCGGAAAGATGTGTTGAGAATTGAGTCGGTTCAGCGAATGGCTACCAGGATGGTCTTGGGGCTCAGGGATCTCACGTATGAAGAAAGGCTAAAAAAACTGTGGTTGTACTCACTGGAGGAACGAAGAGAGAGGGGAGACATGATTGAGACCTTTAAGTATATCGCGGGACGTTTAGAGGTGAAAGATGATATCTTCTGTCTTACAGGACCCTCGGTCACCAGAGGGTACTCGCTGAAAGTCAAGGGAGGGAAATTTCATGGTGATGCCAGGAAGTACTTCTTCACCGAAAGGGTGGTCGATCATTGGAACGAGCTACCTCAGCAGGTGACTGAGGCCAACAACGTGTCACATTTTAAGAGAAAATGGGATATTCACGTGAGATCTCTAGGGGAGTAAAAGTCAGGGAGTGGGTCATTGGTATGGGCAGACTCGATGGGCTGTGGCCCTTTTCTGCCGTCAATTTCTATGTTTCTATACTTCTTAATGTTGCCACCAGATAAAGAGATGAGTATGGAAGAGACAACGTCACAGCTCACACAGCAGACATCCTCCCTAGTCTCCCGATCTCAATCCATGTGACTTTGATCTGATTCCTAACGTGAAGAAGCCATTGCGGGGGGGGGGGGGGATACTTTGCTAACAAACAGGACATTTTGACTACATTTTGGCAAGGGGTGGCACACATTAGCAAATCAAAAGCAATTGATGGTATTCGCCACCTTCCCCATCGATGGCACGGGACTGTGGACAACCTGGGAGACGATTTTGAAGGATGTTAAGAGTTAAACAGTTTGTACATCGTAATAAAATTATTTCAAATGTCATGTGTTTTGCTTCTCCCCTACCAGAGACCGCTCCGCACAGCTCTCATCAGGTGGTAACATTAAGAAGTACACTCCTCCCGCTGTATTCGCGGTGGTTAGGGGTGAATACGGAAAAACCGCAAATAACATTTTATATGCTAGTCACGTTTTTTTTATAACAGCCATCCTTTAATATATTGAAATCGCGTATAACAGCGTTTTTCTCTGCGCACGCTGGGAAGTGATTTTCAGGGTGAAAGCTTGGAAGCAGGTAAGTGCCAAACTTTATTCATGATGTAATTTTGGGGGGGGGAGGAGTCAGAATGCAAAATATCATGAATAAGCGAAACCGCAAGTGCTGAAACCGCGAATATGGATGGAGAAGTGTGCATCATACACAAAGTGGACTTTTAGCCTGGATAAATACTGCCGAGGACAGAGCTTGACCTATTGACTCAGGCAGTCTGTTCCAGGTGTATGGTGCATAGTCTGGAGTTGGCAGTAGAGGAGAAGGGTACATATAAGAAAGGAGTTCCCAGGGAGGAATATAGGGAGAGATAAGAGAGGAGAGATACTGAGGAGCTGCAGAGTGAACGCACTTGTAAGTCAATAAGAGAGGTTTGAACTATATGCGGAAATGGATAGGGAGCCAATTAAGTGACTTGGGGAGATACTGACTCTGGTGGCATCTAAGTCGTGAAGCAAAATTTTGAATGGACTGAAGGGAAGAGAGATGGTTATGTGGAAGGCCTGTGAGAAGCAAGTTGCAGTAGTCTAGGCGAGAGGAGATAAGGGTGTAGATAAGTGTTTTGGCAGTGTGCTGAGAGAGGAAGGGTCAGATTTTGGAGATATTATAGAGAACGAAACAACAGATTTTGGTCTGTTGGATTTGTGCAAAGAAAGAGGAGTCAAAGATGACCCCGAGGTTGCGAGCTGTTGAGATAGGGAGTATGAGAGTGTTAACCACTGAGATAGAGAGTGTGGGGGGGGGGGGGAGAGGTAGGTTTTGATGGAAGAACATAAGAATAGTCTTACTGGGTCAGATCAACGGTCCATTTAACCCAGTATCCTGTCTTCACGGTGGCCAATCCAGGTCACATGTACCTGGCAGAAACCCAAATAATAGCAACATTTCATGCCACCGATCCATGGCAAGCAGAGACTTCCCCCATGTCTGTCTCAAAAGCAAATTATGAACTTTTCCTCCAGAAACATGTCCAAACCTTATTTAAAACCAGCTATATTAACCGCTCTTGCCACATCCTCGTTTAATGCATTCTACAGCTTAACTATTCTCTGAGTGAAAAAATATTTCCTCATATTGGTTTTAAAAGTATCTCCCTGTAACTTTGAGTGTCCTCTAGATTTTGTCATTCTTGATGGAGTAAAAAATTGTACCCATTCTACACCACTCGGAATTTTGTAGCTGTCAATCATACCTCCCCTCGGACATCTCTTTTCCAGGCTGAGGAGCCCTAACTTCTGTAGTCTTTCCTCATACGACAGGAGCTCCATCCCCTTTAATAGTTTTGGTCGCTCTTCTTTTAATCTTTTCTAGTTCCACTATCTTTTTTTTATTTTTTTTTTTTAGATAAGGCAACCAATATTAATAAGTAGCTCAGTCTTGGCCATGTTCAGTTTTAAGTGGTGGTGGGACATCCAGGCAGCAATGTCAGACAGGTAGACTGAGATTCAGGCCTGGATTCCTGTATAAATTTCTGGTGTACAGAGAGAGATCTGGGAGTCATCAGCATAGAAGTGATGTTGAAAACCATGGGAGGAGATCAGAGCACCAAGGAATTGAGTATAGATGGAAAAAAGAAGAGGTCTCCCGACTGATAGTGTATTAGTAGTGTGATGTGATGTAGTAGTGTGATGTGAGAGATAAGAAGAGAACCAAGAAGGATCAGAGTTTATTAAAAATTATTTTAAAAAAAGTTTCAAGTTTATTAAAATTTTGATATAAATACAATATCAAATATTTTCATTGCGTATAACAATAAAAAATTTTGAGGGGAGGACAACGTAAAACAATTTAAACAGTCAAACATACCATCAATGTACACAATTAATAAGTGATACATAAGGAAAAAGGGTTGAACTACAATTATTAAAGAAAGTAAGAGAACATTTAAGGAAAAACAACATCAGGAGGGTAATTAAAAATGTTTTACAAATAAAACAAGGTCTAAAAATGAAAGGGAGAAGTTGTGAACTATATATAGATCTGGTTAGATATAAATATTTGAACCTGAAATTGTTGATAAAAGAGTTAGCCTGTTTATGACTCGAATGCATCTTTGTATAGGTGGCTTTTTAATGTGCTTTTAAATTTTTCTAAAGAAGTTTCACCACGTAAATAAACTGGTAACTTGTTCCATAGCTGGGGTGCTATGATTGAAAAAGTTGTAGCTCTTCTGGTGCCTATAATTTTCAGAGACGGGATGGTCAGAGCCCCAAAATCAAAGTGAGGACAGCATATCAAGGAGAGGGTGGTAGCCTACAGTGTCAAAAGCAGCAGTTAGATCGAAAAGAATGAGGATAGACTAGAGGCCTTTGGATCTGGCCAGAAACAAGTCACTGCAGACTTTAGTAAGGGCAGTTTCTGGAGAGTGCAGGGGGCAAAAGCCTGATTGGTGTGGGCCAATAATAGCTAGGGATGACAGAGTCAAATCAATAGCAGTTAGTAGTACTTTCAAGTAGCTTGGATAAGAAGGGGAAGAGGGAGATGAGGCGATGGTTGGAAGGGCAGGTTGGGTCCAGTGAAGGTTTTTTTGTGGGGTTTTTTTTTTGAGTGGTGGTATAATTACAACATGTTTAAAGACATTAGGGATAGTTGCAGTAGAAAGCAATAGATTGAGGATGTGACGGATGGAAGGTATGACAATCGGAGAGATAGTGCTGAGTAGATGGGTAGGAATCGAATCGAAGGAGCAAGTGGTGAGGTGGAGGAGGAAAGAAAGAAAAGGCAACAGGGGGTCGGAGGAGGGTTGACAGAGTGGGTTGGAGGAGGGAGTGGTAGAGGTGGCTTGGTTGCAACAACTTGTATACAGCTAATAAGGGAATACCATTATCACGGTGAAATTTACAAGAATATTCATAATGATCTTTGTATAGATCCGTAGATGACATTCCACCCTCCAAAACACCTTAGACATATTATCACAATGAGCTGTAGAATAATTTTAGCTATGCTTAATGGATACAGAAGGATTAATTTCTTAAAGACTTTATAATCTTTTTTTTTGTAATCAATCGTAGCATTCAGTGAAATGGCTTGCTAAGTCATGGCTTCCAAGGAGCTGAGCTCCGCAGGATCCATGAACAAAGGAGTTGATCAAAGACCCAGGCGAAGAGCAAACTCGGTTGCCCACTGAGTCTGGGAAGTCAAAGAGAACGGGCTGTGCATTTGAACACAGTGGTCTTCGCGGCAAACTCGTTTCACCCTCCGTACAGACCTCTTCCTCCCCGCCTCGCTTCTTTAGCGTATTCATTTTCTTTCTAAGATTGCCGTGAACATGCAAGGAAACGAGAGGGCAGATCCCGTGTGGGTAAAGGCAGGGAACAATTCCAGCTTTAGGACTCCAATGAATAAAGTCCAGGACATCTGTCATTGCCAAATTCATCCTCTATGGCCTTGTAAACCATTTTTATTCTATTAGGCAATTGTCCGACCGTGATGGTGAACAGTGAATTCTGTCAAGCTTGAACATCTTGCCATAGCTGGTCTTTTGATACTTTTCCTTGCCTTCACTCATTCAGTTTTCAATAGCTTTGACAGGTTTAGTAAATGGACTACTTATTACACATTCCGTCCTTTGCTATCATATTTCAATAATTTGGCAATCTCTCAGAAAGTCAGTGATGAACGATGAGCAAAGTTTACCATTGTGCAAAGCATGGAATGTTTCTATGGCCACCATTAATTATGTCATTCGCTACAGTGGTGCCATTGTTTAATGCTGCACTTGGTGGGCAGGGGCAGACAGCCACCCAGAAGATTTTTCACTTATGTGCCATCATGATTACAATATGGCCTTTTCAGAGATCTTAAGGGAAAGGTTCATATGGCTTGCTCTCAATATGGCTGCATTATATGTTTGCAAAATTAGCTGCCACATTTTCAACAATGGGAATCGTACAAATTGCAGAACCTACTGCTGTCTTTAAGTTCAGTTTCATGGTAAAAGATAAGATTTCAAGAATTGAAAGGGGCAAGTTTTACCACTGAGACACATTCAGAAGTGATTTTTTTTTTTTTTTCTATCTAAATTTAACACATACTCACTACAATCATCTTGCATTGAAAAGTATGTCAAGACAATGATTAAGGACGCAATATATTATGTAATATGTGCAGTACTATAGTAGACTTGCAGTGGAAAGATATCCATGTTGCACCCTAGGAAATCTATTACCAAAAACCAAGTCAAAAGGCGTAGCTGATTTTAAGAAAGGTTTGGACAAGTTCCTGGAGGAAAAGTCTGTAGTCTGTTATTGAGAAAGACATGGGGGAAGCCACTGCTTGCCCTGGATCAGTAGTATGGAATCTTGATACTCTTTGGGGTTCTAGAATCTTTTGTTACTCTTTGGGGTTCCGGAATCTTGCTCTTCTTTGAGATTCTGCCTGGAATCTTGAGAATCTTTGGGGTTCTGGAATCTTTTGTTACTTTTTGGGATTCTGGAATGTTGCTACTCCTTGGTTTTTGTCCAAGTACTAGTAACCTGGATTGGCCACCGTGCGAACGGGCTACTGGATTTGATGGATCATTGGTCTGACCCAGTAAGGCTATTCTTAGGTTCTTAACCTATGGAAGTGAATAATTTTTATGTACAGAGAGTTGGCTGCCACCCTATTCATTTCCACCCTGGGTAATACCTGGCCCAACTTCTGTTTAGTGTCCAAAATGAAGCACGAATGTGATTTTTCAAAAATATATATTTGGCATCATGTAACCAAAAAATACATTTACAAGGATATTGTATGAAGCACCTGGTGCAAAAGTCTCTTGGTGCATTAAAAAAAAAAAAAAAAATCTTTCTCTGGACTGAATAGATTGACGACGATCTCCAAAATACAAACATTTGAATTGGAGAATCCAATTCAAATGTGCCATCATTATATTCAAAATCCTATATGGGATTTTTTTTTTCCCCATTGATTACTTTTTCGTTTAACTCCCAACAGCCTTTATCCCCTAGGGCAGGGGTGTCAAAGTTCCTCCTCAAGGGCCGCAATCCAGTCAGGTTTTCAGGGTTTCCCCAATGAATATGCATGAGATCTATTTGCATGCACTGCTTTCATTGTATGCTAATAGATCTCATGCATATTCATTGGGGAAATCCTGAAAACCTGACTGGATTGCAGCCTCAAGGAGGTACTTTGACATCCCTGCCCTAGGGCAATTCTTAAATTTAAATTAGCCTTCCCTTCTATCAGGGGAATCAAAGCTTTAGGTAGGATCTATCACTCGGATATTCTCCCTTGTAAAAAATTTGGAATGATCTTCCTATAGAAATTAGAATCCTTCCTTCTCTGATAATCTTTCAGAAAACTTTAAAGACATTTTTAACCGACAAATAAGGGATTGCAGTTGATGACTTCCATGTCCAATTATTCTCTTTCCTTGTCCTTTTAGTAAATTTTTGTGAACCGGATCGAGCCCCATAGTCGAGATGACTCGTTATAGAAGACTAAGTTTGGATTGAATTAGCTCCAAGAAACAACATTATCCATTGATTCCTAAAGTGCACAGTGGGGTGAAACCCCCCCCCCCCAAAAAAAACCCCAAAACAACAACAACAAAAAAAACAAAACCCAACAATGTTATAAAAAGAGTGTACTTATCTGTTTCCTGTACATTTAACAGATAGAGACATCAAAATTTTCAGTCAAATGCTCCTGTTATACCTAAGGCCGTCTCAAGAGTTATCACAGTGGGAAATTGAGGTCAGCCAAGCCCTAGTTTAAAACATCAGCACAGGAATGAAATTCACTTGGATGAGAGAATGTTGAGCAATGGAGTGCCACTGCTGGGGCCGATTCTGTTCACTATGTTTGTGAGCGACATTACCAAAAGGTTAGAAGGTAAATTTGCCTTTTTTGCGGATGATACCAAGATCTGTAACAGCGTGGGCACCCTGGAGGGAGTGGAAAACATGAGGAAGGATCTGCAAAAGTTAGAAGAATGGTCTAATGTCTGGCAACTAAAATTCAATGCAAAGAAGTAGGCGTCTACCAAGTTCGGCCCTTTTTTGAGTTGCGCGCTTGAAGATGTAGGCACTTGAAGCTATAGAATAGTATGTTGGGAAGATGGGAACAAAAAAATCTAATTACTGCCTATTAGCTGCAATAATTGAGTGTTGACATCAGTTTGGGGTTTTTTTTTTTTGCTAGTTAATGAATTCTTCACTACTTAATTTGCATGTGCATGTTCGATCCGCACACCATTTTTGGCGCTCAAATTTGGGTAACTATAAATATTAAAGAGTATAGATTTCTAAATTGTCGGTAGTGCTATAAAATTGATTCAAATTGATTACCAGCTTCTTCAGTTTATACCTACAATATTGTGAATTTAATTTACTTCTATATTCTCATCTTATGTATATATAAATAAATATTTAAACATATAAAAAGTGCTCAGTGTCTTATCTCTTGCATGCATCTCTTTTTAGCGGCTAAATGAAGTGAATAGCTGGCGTTTCTGGTCAGGGAATGCACAACACATTTGAGTAAACACTTGTCCTGAAGAAGCCATCGTGGCGAAACCCGGGACTGAGTTGGGGAGTTAAGAACACTCAATAGTTTGCACATTAGCACTTTTTGCACAATTTGGACATCTTTATTCACTAAATCTCATCGGAATAGCAAGCCTGCGGAGCCACAAGATTTGACCTTCCAAGATAAATAAGATAAGTGCAATAATGTATTGAATAGTGTATATGAGACGGTACTGGAACTTGTTGGACGGTCTTGCACTATAAGATCAGCAATAATGTTTAAAAAGGGACCCAAAAGTGCGATGATGGTCCCTCAATGATCTCATTGTGGCTCGCATGCAAGAGATAAAGACACTGAGCACTTTTTATGTTCAGAAAAGAAATAAAAACTACATTCTTCAAGAAATTCCTGAAACAGCCATAACTTCAAACTTACCGTCCTTCCCCCCTCCCTCTTCCCGCCACACAAAAACTACATAACCTATTCTTTACCTCTCTAGAAAGGACAAATGTTCTTCCATTGTAACCCTCCGTTTTTTTTTATCTCTTTTGTAATCCGCCTTGAACCGCAAGGTAATGGCGGAATAGAAATCTCTAATGTAATGTACATTAAATTCACAATATTGTAGGTATAAACTGAAGAAGCTCAAATTTGGATGCCATTATAGAATCCAGAGGTGAGTCTGAAAGAAATACTCGGGGTTTTTTTTTGCCTTATCATTCAACTTCATCGATGATTTGCAATGCTCCTTAGGAATATTGCTTAATTAAGGAGGGTTTGGGCAGTATTTACACACATTACATGCGCAATACCGCAGGTGCTGGTCCGCTGTACTGGCTTGTACGATACCCTCCACCCCTAAAAATGTACAAGAAGAAATGTAATTATTCTTTGTTGAATAGGACGTGTCCTTCTGTTTAGCAGATGCCAGGGTCCTATTTTGACCTAACACTGAGTGTTTCAAGTTAACTGCTAGCAGCCCCGTCAAATTGTCATGGCTAATTTGAAATATAAAATGTGTTAAATTATTCAAAGGGCTGAATAAGCATAAATAGGCAGCACAACACGGAAGAGATATGCATACCCGGTTATGATACCATGACATGTAATACATCACATTAGCCCTCCTGTTACTACCAAGAAGCCAGCAATCAGCACAGTACAAACAGTGTATGATAAAGTTGTGCGCACTTCTGCTTTTAAATTAACTCTTCTGTGGCTTCAAATGGTGTCATGTCAAGAGATACTTAAGAGGGCTTAAATACTTTCTATCACCTTTAAAGCACTCGGAAAGGGATTTCCTACCTATCTCAATTCTCTGACCGTTCCATGCGCACCATCTCGGTCACTCCATTCTTTGCGATTCTCTAACCGGCGCCTGGGACGTAGACGCCGGTTAGAGAATTGGGGTGGTTGGGCGCAATTCTATATAGGACGCCCGTGTGCAATTCTCAAAAGCCGCTTAGGACCGGGCGTCCTATACCGAATCGGGCCCACTAAGTACACTTTGAAAGAAGCGTGAAAGAAGAGTAATATGATAGAGACTTTTAAATATCCGTCTGGCATAAATACGCAGGAGGTGAGCCTCTCTTTCAGTAGAAAGGAAGCTCTAGAACAGGGGTGTCCAACCTGCGGCCTCATGAAGGATTTTGTGTGGCCCCGGTCGAGGGCGATGCAGTGTTTTCCTCTGCTGCCCCCTGGTGTTTACCGTCTTGCCGGCTCCCTCCTCTGTCTTGCTGCAGCATTTGCGCATTTGTGCGGCCCCAGAAACATTTTTATCGGCCAATGCGGCCCAGGGAAGCCAAAAGGTTGGACACCTCTGCTCTAGAATGAGGCGGCATATAATGAAAATAAAAAAGGCATAAACTCAGGACTATTTCTTCGTGGAAAGGATAGGGGATGCATGGAATGTCCTCCTAGTGAAGGTGGTGACGACAAAGACTGTATCTGAATTCAAGAGAATATGGGTATGAATAAGACGACTGGATTGGCCATATGTTTGTTTTTTTTAATTATTTCTAGATAATACTGTAGTTTATGCTCTGTTTGATCAGGAAACTACTGTTTGGATTGCAATTTGGCTACATCGCCAACCTTTACTATTGAATCCAGAAATAAAAGAGAGAGAAAAACTACGAGGGGCCACTGAAAAGTTCTCAGCCCAACCAACAAAGTTGGGGCCGTCTCCATTGAGGGCTTAGGCCTGGACTCTCGAACCAAGGTGCGGTATGGGTGTCTATTTCCTGGTATGTAGGCAGCTTGGTCATCTCTCGAAACAGGAGAGGCGGTTTCTGTCTCATTTAAATCACTATTCGGCCAAATATGAATAATATATGTGCGGCAATATTCAGGGCTGAAGCAAATTGACTTTGAATATTTGGTGCAGCCCTAGTTTTTTTTTGTTTGTTTGTTTGTTTTTTAATGCTGACTGCTACCAACTAAGGGCTCTTTTTGCTAAACGCCGCTAGAAGTTTTTAGCGCAGACTGGCAAGGTAAATGCTCCGACGCTCGTAGAATTCCTATGAATGTTGGGGCATTTACCTCGCTGGCCCGCGCTAAAACCCAGCATAAGTTAGAACCGGCACTGAATTGGCTGATATTCTATGCGCAAACCTAAATCAGGCAAAATTAGAACTGCTATTTAAGTGGTCCCTGCTTCCCTGCTCAGCTCTGTGGGCATTGGAACGGAATACAGTCGTTGCGTGCATAACTTCCAAGGTTGTCCCAACTCACATTCCTGGACCACTCTGGCTCTGCCTGGACAGTGCTACTGTGGCCCCTGGCGATATTTTGGGGCCCTGCCTTTGTTAAGCGCCACAGAATATCGCCCCCTGAGCTGCTCAGGGTGATTTCTCTAGGTAGAAGTCTCGTTTGCCTGGTTAAATCATTTGGAATGTCGGTCTTTTGCATTTTTATGACATAAGTTATATTTGTATGTATTAGGCTTATTTTAGTAAGTATTGGGTGTAAAAAGGCATGAGTAAACCCCCGTTGCAATTCCAACAGAGCACATGCTTGAAAATTCAAGGTGACGTAAGCTCCTCGTTTTCACAAAAGAAAAGAATCCAGCCTGTTAATATAAAAGCAATATGTAGCGGAATGCTACTTTCTCCTTTCTGTCTTATTAAAGGAGATCAGGCGTTTGCCCATGTGAACTGTGCTATAGGCTACCAATATTATTTTCACTTGAAATACAGCCACAAGGGGTGGTTGTGTCTATTAATCCAAGCAAAAAACTCTGAGTCCCCTCCAGTTAAATGAGATCACAGAACTTGGGAACACAACTGAAATATATAGATATTTAGATATATAGATATATATATAATTTTTTTTCATTTTGTTCTCCTTCAAGATTGGATAGCGGTAAACTTCAAACACCTCCAGAATTTTCCAAGACAGAGACGAACTATACCAACCCAAGGCCTACGCATTGTTTGGCTCATGGTATGTGTTATTTAATCTAAATCTTGAAGGCAAAAAGCCAGTCAAAACAGAGAAATATTGTTTTTAATATAGCAAGAGACCTAGGCTGTGATAACTATGTTAAACTATTGTGTAAAAAGACATATAATAATGTGCTCCATAGTACTCATTAATGTCACAATTCCACTTTAATATTAGCCAGGTAAAATAAAGTGAAAATGTTACCTTTATGAGTCCCAAAGACTTTCTGCTCTTTTATTTTGAAGTCTTGCAGTAAATAAGATTGCTGCAAGACTTCCCTTAAAGAATTCCACTTTTTTCTTATGGAGTGGTGGAATTGCCTAAAGGTTAATGCAGTGGACTGAGATCTGGGGGACCTGGGTTATATTCCCAAATGACCTTGTTATGACCTTGGGCAAGTCAATTAACCCAATTGTGCTCATAGCACTCACTTGGAGCTCTCTTGCCAGGGCGGCTCATTATCAGCAAATTTTATCTACACCTGTCCAGGATTTCTCTGCCTTGGATCCAGAATTCTGACAACTCTGTGATTTCTACTGGGATAGAAAAGATGGCTTTATTTCACTAGTCCCCTGAAGAAGGCATTCGCTGAAACTGGGATTCTGCGACTACAACAGAAGAGAAAGTATCTCTTTGTTGGACTTTGTTATGTAGCATTTTTTTTTTAGCTGGATTCTTTCTTGTTTTTTGTATTGCAAGTCAGTTAACCCTCCATTCTCCAGGAACAAAATGGCAGATTGTGAGCTCACTAGAGACATATAGGCCTACAGTAAAAATGTAGAAAAAGGTGCCAGCATCAAGACTATGGAGGTGCTTTACGATGCCTAATGCCACTGGAAGTACATAATATATAGGCTTTAAAAATTTTTTTTAAGGTAGATATACACACAACTGTTTTTCTTCAAAAATACCTTAAGACAGCTTAGAACATCTCAAAGACCTCGGCGGTGTTGCTGAGTGAAAATCTAGTTTTAACACACGCAGTCTTTATAAACCAGACTCATCATTAGTCCAATATCTTGACAGTGCTTTATAGTGCTATCTTATATATCTTATAGGTATAAATACTCATCTTAATTTTATTGCAAAAAAAGCTGCTTGGGGTGCATATTCCGACATAGGACTATGTTTCGCCACCAGGCTGTATCGAGGAATCCCCATTGCTTAACTCAGGGCCATATTCTCTGGAAAGGTTGCAGCTTCTACCGTGTTCCTCCGCGTGCCCCGGGCTGCAGATTGCCGTCGTCTGTTTGGCATGGGCAAAGGCGTGTAAAGACTGCGTGTGTTAAAACTAGATTTTCACTCAGCAACACCGCCGAGGTCTTTGAGATGTTCTAAGCTGTCTTAAGGTATTTTTGAAGAAAAACAGTAAGGTTGGAAGTGTCATTAGGCGCCTCCGTAGCTGCGATTCACATGAAAGGTAGGTGACGAAAATGTAGGCCTTGAAACCCTGGTCTACATTTCCTTCCATGGAGCCACGATTCATCAAGCAGTCCAGTTTAATTCTCCTACCTCATACTGCCGTGACTTCCTGATTCTCCCCGTACTTCCGGACAGCCTGAAAGACCAGCTCCACCCCCATATCTTATATACACGCGCCTTTGACGTAATCTCCTCTCCCATCAATCAAGGACCTGACCTGGTTAAATCAATCAAAAAAATAACCAACAAATATTCAGAATAAAGCTGCTAATAGTGGAAGGAAAGAGGCTGAAAGACAAGTAACTAACATGGAGAAAAAGACCTCAGTGTTTCAAGGAAACAACCAAAAAACTATATGTTCAGTTATAAACTGCCACACAAAACACATCCCAGGTCAAAAAACTCCATGGAAGAGATTCATAAAGATACAGTTTAAAATACACCAATTAAACTGCAAAAACCAGCAAAAAACTATAAAAACTTGTACTTATCTTCCATTCATCTCCCACAAGCAGTGGAAAGAAATATCCGTTGCTCCAATACGGAACCAGACACACTTTTCAAAGAATGAACTCAGTATTCCTGACAGGCCCTGTTTCGCCAAGTGGCTGCGTCAGGGGAATATCTTTAGAAAGAGAGCAACTGCTTCAAAAAATCTTCCACGGGAAAATGGCCGTTGCTCTCTTTCTAAAGATATTCCCCTGACGCAGCCACTTGGCGAAACAGGGCCTGTCGGGAATACTGAGTTCATTCTTTGAAAAGTGTGTCTGGTTCCGTATTGGAGCAACGGATATTTATTTCCACTGCTTGTGGGAGATGAATGGAAGATAAGTGCAAGTTTTTACAGTTTTTTTGCTGTTTTTTTGCAGTTTAACTTGTGTATTTTAAACTCTATCTTTATGAATCTTTTCCATGGAGTTTTTTGACCTGGGATGTGTTTTGTATGGCAGTTTATAACTGAACATATAATTTCTTGGTTGTTTCCTTGAAACACTGAGGTCTTTTCCTCCATGTTAGTTACTTGCCTTTCAGTCTGTTTCCTCCCACTATTAGCAGCTTTATTCTGAATATTTGTTGGTTATTTTTTTGATTTTTTTGGATATTCAGCTTGTATACTTTTTGATTAACTGGTTAAATCAATGTCATCTACCCTATATAAAGAAAAAATCCCAAACTGCTCTCTGAAATTTAATACCTTCTCATAGTTGCCACCCTCCCTACCTATCTTTATGTTGTCGGTCAGTCTCCATTTTAAATCTGACACCTGATGACCCTTCTCCAACCAGTGCTGCGTCAAGGGAGCTTGCAGAACTTCACCTACTATAAGCGACTTGTGTTCATGTCACCTAATTTTGATGAGGTGACTAGTATGCCCCACATACACAAGCCTACGTGGGCCCTCAATTATATATATTACCTGGCTACTATTGGAAGATGTCTAACTTACACTCACTACTCTCCTCCCTGTCTTTGGGTCTACCCATTCCATATCCTCTAAAGTAGCTGTGGAGGAGTGGGGCGGACCAGAGGTGGAATGGGGCGGAGTCATGTGTCCGGGGTTTTACCACTCAAAATATGATAATCCTACTTATGAATACAGTATTAGGATTCATCATTTCTTGCGCAGGACATAGTTGCGTGAACTATTTACGAGAGCAAGTCGGTTTGGGCAGATTTCCACAGTTGAAGGACTTTGGTTCACTGGTTAGGAAGTATAGAGGGTCTGGTGCGCATTGGTTTACAGGTTGAAATAGTCTATATAGGGTTACAAGAAGTCTGGATTTCCCCGGACATGTCCGGGGGTCTGAACGGCTTTTCGAAACCCGGCACTTTGGGTTTTGAAAAACCTCCTCAAATTGCGTTGCCTGACCCAGTTTGCGGACAAGAGAGGGCAGTGTGGAGTGGCGGACAAGAGCAGGCAGAGGGGGGCGGGGCTAGGGCAGGACTGGTGGGCAGGATTAGGGTGGGGATGGGCGGGTCTGGGGGCGTGTGTAGGGGGGTCTGGATTTTCTGATTGGAAAATCTGGCAACCCTAAGTCTATAACCCTACCAATAGTAAGATTATACCGCTCATATGTTTGTTTTTTTACAGAGGAATGCTTTAAAGGAAGGAAAAGATCTCGGTGATGCTTTACAACAGGTTTTCAGTTAAAACTCTGTGCCATCCAGCACGTAGTCATTGAGCAGAAAAACCTTCCTTGTATCATGGGCATCAGAACGGGGGAGGCCACAGGGGCCATGGCCTCCCCCAAAATTGTCAGCTTCCAGTCGGTTGTGGCTGTACTCCCCCACCCACCTCCTCCCGGCGCTGTACTTTTAAATCTTTGGACAGCCGCCGCGCAGCGTCAATGAGTTGGCCTGCCCCAGATCCCTTCATTCTACTTCCGGGGGCAGGCCTGCTATCGGACACTGCACAGTGGCTGCCCGAAGATTTAAAATTACAGCACAAGGAGGAGTGAGTGGGGGGTGCTGGTGAGAGGTCGTGTCACAGGATTCTGCTGGGGCTAGGGTGGAGCTTTTGGGTCCCCACCCCCCAAACAAAACAGCATTCCACTGCTTATGCCTTGTATTAATGTTAGTTTGTTGCAAGCACCTTGTGTAGCTATCGTGCTATTCTAACCTGAAATTTACTAGCAGATGTTAGTTTATTTCATACAGTTTGTGTTCTTGTAGTGCGATATTGCTCTGTAATTTACTAACAGAACTGTATCGGTAACAGTTCAAACCAACATCTTTCATAAAACCAGCAGTTATTTATCTGGCTCTCAGTTCAAATCCAGATCATTCTATCCCAAGAATAGCGAGACAAAAATTTTCAACAGAAGACTGACTCGCAGTTCAAATCACTTTCCATTACAACAGAAAAATTCTGGGGGGTTTTGTTTGTTTTTCTATAAAACCAGCAATTATTTATCTGGCTCTTGGCAGAAAATTCTGTTCCTTCTACAAAACCAGTAATTGTATGTCTGGCTCTACGGACGTTCCTTTTCGCTTAGTGCTTCTTCTTGAGCCTGGATTCGCCAGCTTTAGAATAGATCTGCGCATAACTCCAAATTACTGCCAATCAAATGCTTGTTAACTCCAATAATTCGTTACTAACACCTAACTGCCTATTGGATCTGGGATCTGCCCCCATATCTGAGCAACCTAAACGGAATTCGAGGGGGGGGATGTATATGTGTGTGTGTGTGTGTGTCCAGCAGTGTAGCTAGGGAGGTTGGCACCCAGAGCGGCGGTGTCTGGCATTGAGCGCCCGCCCCCACGTACCATTGAAATGTTGAAATGTTCGCTAGCGCGAGAGGCGTCTTCCACCTGCCGCTCGCACTAGCCTCGGCTCCCTTCTGATGCCACTTCTTGGTCCCGCGAACACGGCATAATGTTGGAAGGAAGCTGAGGCTGGTGCGAGCAGCGGGAGGATAGATACGGCTTGTGCCAGCAAACATTTAAAGAGGTGTGGGGGGGAGAGGTGCCAATGCCCCCACAAAGATGATGCCCAGGGCAGTCTGCCCCCATCTGGTTCCTTAGTGCATTACTTTGTCTATGTTCTATTTCCAACAGTTTATGTCACAGGAAGATAGATGCTTATCCTGCTACAATCTTCGATTCTACTCCTGAAACATTTGACATTATATTTGTGTGTGTGTGTGCGTTCGTGCATATGTGTCCTATGTGTGTGTGTGTGTGTCTTATTTGCAGCAGTGAATGCCAAAGCAAGACAGATGCTTATCCTGGCATGATCATCAGTTGAGCAGAACTAGCTTTCAATTTTTTTATTTTTTTTTTAAATTTCTGCTGAGACTAGTCTCTGTTATCAATGAGCCACAGTTCCTGACATACCGTGGAGGATTGCAGGCACCTGTTTCTGGTCATTGTTTCTACCCTAGCGCACCTGTCATGATCACCTAAGGGAGGCTTCCCAACTCATCTGAATGCAAAGAAGCTGAGCCAGGAAAGATCTGCCGGGGAGGCCACAGCCCCAGACGCCTTGCACGATCTGATCTGTAAACAGACACCGGCACAATATTTCATATACACGAGTGCTTTCTACTGCCAAATCTTCTCTTATTTCATTGCGTTGATGAATACGCCCAAGAAAGTTCTGTGCACTTTTGCAAGAATAACAGATATAAAGGTAAATGGTGCCTAGCCCCCTCTCACACACACCATCCCCACAGATTTGTCCCATTCCTACTCTCCACCTACTAGTTATGATACGATAGGGTTGCCAGAGGCCCGGATTTCCCAGGACATGTCTGCCTTGTGAGACCGTGTCCAGTGATCTGGATGTGTTTTCAAAACCTGGCACTTTGGGTTTTGAAAAGCTTCTGGCAACGAGCAATGACGGGACGGCATTCTATTTTATAAAATACATAACTTGTGACTCCACCCATGACCCACCCTAACTCCACCTATGATCTACCTAGCTCTACCTACTGTGCAAGTGCACATGCATGACTTTAGCGGTGGTCTAAATTTATAAAAGCCTACTTGCATGCATAAATCAGGGTTTTACTTGCAAAAATGGTTTATAAATTTACTCTCGCAGAGGGAGGACAATTTTCAGGCAGTCGTTTATGCATGCAAATTGCTTTTTACACATGCAAATTACTTTGAAACGTCCTCTCCACCTAACAACCTAACGATAAAGCAGAAACATGCAGTTGGAAATATGAGGTAGCCAGAACTTTTCCAAACTTTTACTAAAAAGCTGAGTTGCTTTCTAAACAGACGGGTTTCCATTAAAAAAAAAAAGTATCTTTTCTCTGCAGAACAGAACCCTTAACTGAAATTATCACAAAGAGAAATATCTTATTTCTTTGACACTAATATCTGCAAAAATATATGTCTGGTAAATTAGCCCATTTATAAGGAAGTTTGTATATATCATAAGACACTCATGATGGTAATTTTCTACACAAGACATTTCAATATGTCTTTAAGAAATCAAAGGTTTTGACCACTTTTTATGGCATCCTTAAAGACTGGCTTATAAACCACAGTCTAAGGAGAATCGGAGAGACTCCGGTGATTTGAGAAAATATCTCGGGCTTATAAGCAACAACAGGTGACTTGAATTCCAACATTTAATTTATTTTTTCATTCTAAATGAGAGCTAAACCTAACCCTTCTAGTAATGATCTTGGCATCAAATTAGATGCCAGCGCTTCTATTACACAGCTGCCCAGAAGTTAGCTTATTTATGCTGGTAGAGTTTAAGAAGGTCACCTTTGTGGCTCACAGCAAGAAAATATGAAATTAAACCGTTCCAAATTCCTATGGTACTGCCAGTTTTACAGGGGGGGGGGAAAAAAAAATCATGTCTAAATGTCTTATTTGCAATAATAAAAAAGATAGATCTGTGATCGGCAGCACAAGGAAAAAGCTCCTTTCTGTACATTAATAGCTGGAAACTACAAGGAAGCATATAAGTGGAATTTATACGATGACAGCAATTTCAGTGAATTTTCTGGTCCAAATTGAAAATTTTTTTTTTTCCTGTCGTTTTCACTCAAAACCTGACTTTAAAGACGGCCAGCAAGCAAAATGTATATTAATTAGAACTCTTGAGGCTGGCATCAGCTAGATACAATTATCGCAAACTGATGCTATTACAGGCTCTGATAGCTTCATTTAAATTCCTGAATAAAACATGAAATATCTTTAATGAGAAATTGGTAGAGGTGTCAGTGGGGACGAGATGCGACGCAGTTACTGGCTGAGATATCGAAGACAAAAAGTCATCCCGTGAATGCTTTTTGGGGGATATAAAATCGAAGACGCGGGTCCCCCCCCCTTTAGAGTCCTCATTTGGGTGGCACCTCGAAACCAAGGGGGGGAAACAACCGAGCCGCAAGAGGTGGAGTCGAGGCGGCAGAGACTTCCGCGTCCCGTCGCCCTTTTCTCAACGCTATGGCTGATTGAGTTTCGGCTTTGAATGTCTTGTTTTGAGAGGCTTCGCTGACACGCGTTGACTAATGTGTCGCTTTAGTTTTCAAGGGAGACGAAAGTCCCAAGGCCGGGTTTTGCACAGAAGAGAAAAGAGAACAGTTCTTTCAATCACCGTGTCAAGGGGACGGATTCACACCAATTCCTTCCTGTCACCGACTTTGATAAAGAGCTTACGGGAGAGAATTAACCTTTGTTGCCGAAGGGAAGCAGGCTCACCTGTGCCCGTTTTCGCACCATCCTGCCTTAGCCTGTATATCATAAACTTCCACTCTATGTCTTGCGTTTCCAGCAGGTTCGGCATGACAAAGCACCAGTACTTTAAAATAACATTTTAGCAGTGTCTTGGGTCTCTTATTTCAACTGCTGATCTTCTAGGAAAAAAAGGTCTTGTTTTGTTTAAAGATTTATGGAATTACATATTATTTTTGCCCCTAAATGCAAGTTAGACATCAAACTCATGTGTTATTTTTCGGGTAGGGCTTATTATTATTTTTTTTTTCTTGTACATGATCATCTCTCCCTTCCTCTCCTTCACCCCAATTCTTCCTCCCCTCTCACCCATCCCCTTGTGCCTTCCCTCTGCACCATCTGCCTATCCCTCCATCCCTCCCATCCCCCTGTGCAGCAAAAACCTTGAGCACCCGCCACCCCCACCGCGCAGCCGAACCACCTCTGACCCTCCATCCTTCCCTCCCAACCGAAACCCACCAACCGCGACCATAAATACCATCCGGCAGAGGAGCGTCAGGCCTGCAGCACTCGCAGGCTGCTTCGTGGCCTTCTCGCTGGGGCCTTATGTGTGCCGCTTTACTGATGACATCATCAGTGATGCAGCAGAGGGAATACCTCAGCGAGAAGGCCTGATGCTCCTCTTGAGTGGTGCAGTGGTTAAAGCTACAGCCTCAGCACCTTGAGGTTGTGGGTTCAAACCCTGCACTGCTCCTTGTGACCCTGGACAAGTCACTTAATCCCCATTGACCCAGGTACATTATTAGATAGATTGTGAGACCACCAGGACAGAAAGGGAAAAATGCTTGAGTACCTGAATAAATTAATGTAAACCATTCTGAGCTGGGAGAACAGTCTAGAAAATTGAATAAATTGATGTAGGTGGACTATGTAGAATTTGTCTGTAGTTCATTTACTAGATGTTTAGCTATTTTAGATAAGACTGAAAGATCAGCTGCTGGATGATAATTAGAAGCGATTGAATTGTCTAAGGACAGATCAGCTGGTCAGGGACAGATGATCACAGAGTTCTTTTTTTTTTTTTTGCTGTTTTCAAATCTTTATTCATTTTCTTATGTTACAACAAGTGTTTTAAATAGATTCATTAGAAATTTGAATATACACACTTGATTAACTCACATATTAATTTCAAATTTAACATTTCTTTAAAAACTCACTATTATATAAATTTATAATATTATGTCAAAAATCTAAATTTATATAATTCTTATTGAATATAATAATCCCCCATCCCTCCCTCCCTTCCAATCAATAATACATACAATCATCTTTGTTGCA
The DNA here is from genome assembly GCF_902459505.1 of Geotrypetes seraphini. Classification (NCBI taxonomy): domain Eukaryota; kingdom Metazoa; phylum Chordata; class Amphibia; order Gymnophiona; family Dermophiidae; genus Geotrypetes; species Geotrypetes seraphini. The sequence goes on along the minus strand of NC_047097.1, from coordinate 68,392,566 downwards.
AATTCATTCAAATATTAATATAGTATGTAATAATTAGGAATAAAATCCCACCCCAATCCCTTCTATTCAAATATCTTATCATGGGAAAAGTTAATCATTCATTACAGTATTCTGTTAACGGTCCCCAGATTTTTTGAAATTTACTCACATTGCCTTTTTGTGTTGCAATAGTTAATTCCATTTTGTATATATGGCATACATAATTCCACCAAAAATTGTAATTTAACATGTCATGTTTTTTCCAGTTATATGTTATTTGTTGTATTGCTATTCCAGTTAAAATAAAAAGATGATCACAGAGTTCTAAGCCGATGGCATTCTACCAGTCTGGAGACGGGTATGAAGCAGGTGGAAAAGATGTTTCCGAAATGCCTGACACATTTTGAGAGTAGTGGGTCATTTAGGACTTTGGTGGGTCTCATCATTGAGGTGACAGCAAAGGCAACTAAGGCTGGGATTCACGAACCTGCCCGATCCAGGTCCGATCCAGGCAGATCCGGTGAATTCAGGAATGAAAAATATGCAGATGGGGGGCGATCGGAGGAACGCCCCCATCTGCTTGCATGGATCGCTTTATAGCGATCCCCGCGCATGCTCAGACCATCTGTAGATGGTCTGCTCATGCCCGTCTGAGATGCGACCTTTTTTTTTTTTTTAACTTGAAAACTTTTTTTTGTTAGTTTTTAGCCCTAAGAGCCTGTGGTTTGAACCCGCTTTAAACCCGCAGGTTAAAACCACGGGCTCGCTGGGTGTGGAAGGGCAGGAGAACTGCGATGCGGCAGGAGAGCTTCAAGGAAAGGCAGGAGGACGGCAATGTGGCAGGAGAGCTTCAGGGAAGGGCAGGAGAATGGCGATGGCGGCAGGAGAGCTTCAGGGAAGGGCAGGAGAACGACGATGCGGCAGGAGAGATTCGGGGAAGGGCAGGAGAACGACGATGCGGCAGGAGAGATTCGGGGAAGGGCAGGAGAACGGCGATGCGGCAGGAGAGATTTGGGGAAGATCGAGGCAGAGCAGGGCAGCATTCGGGGCGAGCAGGCAGGAGAGATTGCAAAGCAGAGAGCAGGGCTTTCAGTCGGAAAGACGTTTTCGACTGGTCCCCAGCAGTCGCTTCTTCAGGTGATCGGCCAGCCCAGTCGGATCGGAAATTTGGTGTTGTGAATCGCGTCCCAGCCTACTTTGCATGCGTTTCACCTCATTTGCATGCACGGATTCGAAGCGGATCGCAGGAGAGGTAAGTGAATCAGGCCGGATGGAAATTTGATAGTAAATCTAGCCCTAACTGTACCTTTGAAAGGGGTACTTAACGGGTCTGTGTTATCTGTCAATTTAGCAGATAACATGCATTAGCAACGCTGCTGTTAATCGCAGGGCGTGCTCTTCAATCTTTCCCCCGCGCTCTAACCTGAAATTCCACAATGGTGAGCTTGCTTATCAAGCTGCACTGAGGTTTTATGCCTAACATACATTAGTCTCTAAACTTAAGGTACTTGAAGTGCAAAAACCTCTTTCTTGACCTTGGGCGCATTCCCAGCTCCCCAGGGAAGCCAATTTTTTCAATTAAGGTAAAGCAATGGTCATTACCATGCGTTACTGGAATGTACATTAAAAATTAAATTGCTGAATAGCAGATTAGATGAGTGGCTTAACTGCACCGCAGTATCTGCCTCCTTAGCATGTGGTAATGAGCAGCAGGTTAACTGCAAGGCACAATCTCTACCCAATACCGTGACCCTCAATAGGGATGCAGCCCAAAGTCAAGTGTGCACTTACTAAACGACATTAATTGGAGTGCCTGTAACTGACTTATGCCCCTCTTCCAGTGGTCTTCAGCTGCGGCTATTTGGATTCTAATAATCTGAAGGAGAGCCACCAAATATCGACCTGTCAATGACTTCCATCTCCACGAGTCCAGGTTCAAACTTCACTGGGGGAGGAGGTGGTGAGCATTTCTAAATGTGTTCTCTTTTGTCTTTCGAGCATGTGCTTTTCCCTCCCCCCCCCCCATCCTCTTCCCTCTTTCTATTAAAGCCTGGGAGAGAAGTTGAGTAGCAGGAAAAAAAAAAAAAAACCCCAGAAAGACAATGGAGGCTGCCACAGAGGTCTCTGGGGGGTGCCATTGGCCCCCGGGCCTTGCATTAAAGAACACTGCCCTATTCTATTATATATGTATGTTTCATTGATTTGATATGCCGCTTTACTTTACAATAATTGTCCGATCAAGGCGGTTAACAGTAGGCGCTTCAAAGCTTCCCTATCGGTCCATAAAAGCACACAGTCTAACTAAAGCACCATATTAAACATTTATTAACTTACTAACATATTAACCAATAATATAAATTTAAACAAGAAGAAAAATAATCATAATATTTGTATTTATTTATTTATTTTATTTCTAAAACTGACAGATCGCCTATCCCTAAGCGGTTAACAATGAAACATTCACAGTAGTTCCGGACAAAGTTCATAAAAACATCTTCAATTACAGCACAATCACATATTAGCAAAAACCCGGGGACACAATATATTAGCAAACTATGATGCTACCTTAAGGGGTCCTTTTACTAAGGCGCGCTAGTGCGTCTTAGTGCACGCTAAATGCTAACATGTCCATAGGATATAATGGACACATTAGCATGTAGAGCGCGCTAAGACGCACTAGCACCCCTTGGTAAAAGGACCCCTAAATCATCTTAATCACAATTCAATATATCCTAACTAACTTGCAGTAGAGAATGACATGGGGACAAATTTTCCCCCGTCCCTGCGGGAACTCAATTTTCCCATTCCGTCCCTGCAAATTCTTTTCCTGTCCCTGCCCCATTCCTGCAAGCTCCGTCCTCATCTGCACAAGCCTCAGACACTTTCAAATCCTAAGTAGCAACATTCTAGAGCTCAGACTGTGATGTCATAATGCCTCATTCCACCAATGCCTAAGCTCCGTCCTCATCTGCACAAGCCTCAAACACTTTAAAATCATAAGTGGCAACATTCTAGACCTCAGATTGTGATGTCATAATGCGTAAGCTACGCCCTCATCTGCACAAGCCTCAAACGCTTTCAAATCCTAAGTAGCAACATTCTAGAGCTCAGACTGTGATGTCATAATGCCTCATTCCACCAATGCCTAAGCTCCGTCCTCATCTGCACAAGCCTCAAACACTTTAAAATCATAAGTGGCAACATTCTAGACCTCAGATTGTGATGTCATAATGCGTAAGCTACGCCCTCATCTGCACAAGCCTCAAACGCTTTCAAATCCTAAGTAGCAACATTCTAGAGCTCAGATTGTGATGTCATAATGCCTCATTCCACCAATGCCTAAGCTCCGTCCTCATCTGAACAAGCCTCAAACTCTTTCAAATCATAAGTGTTCAAGGCTCATTCAGTTAAGGCAGAGCTTACAGGAATGGAGCAGGGACAGTGACAAAACTTGCGGGGCAGGACGGAGAAATTGAGTTCCTGTGGGGACAGGGACAAATTTGTCCCCCATATCATTCTCTAACTTGCAGCACAAAATCAGAAAAAGGCCTCAATGTATAGTTCAGTCTTTAACAGTTTTCTGAACTTTCGCCCATCCCCTTAGTGCAGCCTAGATCTCATATAGCATAGCCATGCAAGATTTGCTCTCTTCTAACCTTCTGTCATAGACCAAAAACCCCTATTAGCAAATCATGCAATTCACGTTTAATTAATACTGTCACAAAACTTATTAAACATAAGGCTGCAACACAGAGATGTAATATGAAAAAAACAACCCCCCCTCCTCCCCCCCCCCCCCCCCCCCGACTTATCTGAGCAATGTGCTGCAAATCGGTCCAACACCATCCGGAGTTTCAGTGCTACCAAACGAAGAATGAATCTTTTCAAGTTGTTCGACCATTGGCTGGAAGATACTGTGCTTTTCTGTTCAGTTGACCTGAATCGTATCGCTACCGCTGCCGTTCCTTCTTTTACTAAGCCGCGGTAGGGGTTTCTACTGTGGCCCAGGGTGCTCTATGCTCAGATGCTGCTCCGACTTCATAGAATTCCCGAGCTGCGATAGAAACCTCTAACGCAGCTTAGTAAAAGAGGGCCTAAAATTATAAGGCTATCAATACATATGAACACATAAAATGTGAGGGATCGGGTGATCAAATTGGGATTTTTTTTTTCTTGGGACACCTGCCAATTAGCTCTGCTCCCAGTATGGGACTGCAGTTAAGGAAACCTGAGCTTATCCAGGCACTCCATCACAGGCATCTATAAATAATATATCTGCTCTACCCTTTTATTTAAATTAACAAACAATGGGCAATTTTATCGTGTTTTTTGTTAGATTTGTTAGTTTGTTGTTGTGCTTTGGTTTTTACTATGTGTGTATGTGTTGGGGTTGGTTTTTTTTTTTTTTTTTTTTAACATATGAACCCCAACTTCCTGCCAACTAAGCCCAGGCATTAAAGGTTTTCCTATTAACTGCACTATGGAATGACCTTCCCGTTCAGCTACGATCATATATTTCTTTTTAGGTTTTTCATAAAAATTTTAAAAACTATGATGTTTCAACGTTTTTTAGAATGAAACTCCTAATGATCTATCTTAAAATCAGCATATCTATGGAAACATTTTTTTTTTTATTGTAAACCGAGTCGAGCCCTATATTTTTAGGGATGATCCAGTATATAAATCTAAAATTTAGATTAGATTAGGCCCATTGTAAACTGTACTTCCAATGTCTACTCAACTCTTCCCTGTAGAAGACTCTTCACCCTCTCCCTCTCCCGCTTCCTGTCCCCTGTCTCCTTAGTTCTTCCGTCTTTTACCTGTCACTCAAATTGTACGTCACCTTGAACCTATATAGGCAGAGCAACTCACAAATTGTAGATTAGATTAGGTTTTAAAAGATCACACCCCTAGGCTTCTCTTCCATCTCTTCCACTGACTGCCCCCTCTTCTCCACCCCCCACACTATTACCACCTTTATCTTACAAAATCTCTGCGTTCCAAGTGGAGCAGGAGCAACTGAGAAATTGTTTTTGTACATTTGGACTGTAGGGGATGTACTTTTCCAACTGTGACAAAGTTCTTGGGGATAATGTGGGAATTAATTCATATTCACTGTATCAATATTTAGAGAAACCCACTGAAATTGCCACTTTATATCTGTTCAAATGTACCCATGCAAACGTAGCTGAAAGAGGACGTTAGATAAAAAATTACACAGCTAAATGAGGGTTTTAGTTTTAAATATCAGTTCCAAGTTTGTGAATTTTGAACATTTTTTTTAAATGCAGTATTAATATGGGCAACATCTCTGCTTATAACCCAGCGACTTTAGGGACCAGAAGCAGTGCATTAAAAATTAAAGTGCTGAATGGTAGATTGGATCACAATCTTGGGTATATAGATGTGAAAACGTTTAATGACAGGTGGCCTCCGCAAAGAGGTGGCCTTTGAGACACATTTCTCTTTATTTTATTTTTTAATTAACTTTAATTTTCAGTGTTTTATCTCCTTATTTCTGTGGAAAAGCTCTAAAAATGATAAAAAGCCCACCGCGGCTTCTGGAAAGAAAGGTTTGACTTTCCAATTCTCCACTGAAGGGGATTTAAATCCTGCAGTGTCTGGATTCCGACTGTTGATTATTCATTCAAATGCTTTTTCCTAATGCTGCTTGCCACTATAACTCTCTGATAAAGAGCACGCAGCCTTTCCAGTTTGGTAGTGGCAATCTCCTAATTAACCATTCAAAACCTCTTCTAAAGATTATTTTCCTGTTTAAATGCTTTATCATTTACTGCTGCAAGATAAGCCTTAGAGCTGAATATATTTTATTCAGTACACACTGAACAATACAATTTTCATCCTCAATCAGTGTTACCTGCTAATACTTTGTATTCAAGGATCTATGAGCTGATTTTTTTTTTTTAAAGCAAAATCCCTGCCCAAACTCTGATCCAAGTACTGTCTCTTTTCCCCACAGGATAAATTATGTTCAATGTCAATGCTAGGATAATTCTATGAAGGTTACCCAAATCTGGGCACCAAAATATAGGGCTCCGAGCATGGACTCTATAATGGTATCTGGGCACCAACTTCCAATATATAGTAGAACTTATGTTGGTATATACCATGACAAACTATAAGCTTAGGCAATAATCAAAATATGTTAATACCAGTTACTAAGTAGTAAGTTTAAAACAAACCAGAGAACATATTTCTTCACTTAACATGCAATTAAACTCTGGAATTCGTTGCCAGAGAATGTGGTGAAAGCAGTTAGCTTAGCAGGGTTTAAAAAAAAATTTTTTTTGCTAATTTCCTGAAAGTCCATAAGCAGATGGACTTGGGGAAATTCACTGCTTCTTTCTAGGAGAATCGCTATCATGACTTTGTAAAGGGGCCCTAACTAAGCTTGTAGCTTGTTTAGCGGCTAACCAGTTCTTGCATGAAGGAGTGTGTTGCCAGCCATCTATTGAAGAGAAGAACCCATTAATTATCCCCTGAAGCAGCTAAGGCGAAAGAGACGGTGCCTCTGTCAGAAAATGTGTTTTCATAAAGTCCATGAAAAGAAGTGTGAAGATGATGGCAAAATAAGTGATTTGAAATGAATTATATCATCACCTGGGGCTCCTTTTACTAAGGTGCGCTAAACGAAAAATACTAACGCAAGCTCCATGGAGGCGTTAGCGTTTAGCGCGTGCAGTATTGGAGTGTGCGCTAAGTGCATGCGGTATTGTAGCGTGTGCTAAGCATGCATTAAAACCACTAGCACACCTAGTTTGTTGTTTTTTATTGGCTAAAAAATCCTAAGATTTTGCTGTATGAATTGGAGATACTGGATTTTTTTTTATACAATAAATAGAGGGATTTTTCCATGGCCGTAACCATGATATTTTTTTACTGAGGTCTTTTTTTTAATCCATTTTAGAGGGTCTTTTACTAACGATTAGCGAAAGTTATCTGCAGCAGAGCCCACAGGAATAAAATGGGTCATGTGACAGATAACCTGCGCTAACCTTTCATAAAAGACCCACTTAGAGACTAGACATAAGAACATAAGAATTGCCACTGCTGGGTCAGACCCGGGGTCCATTGTGCCCAGCAGTCCTCTCACACGGCGGCCCACTGGTCAAAGACCAGCACCCTGACTAAGACTATCCCTACTAGATATCTAACAAAAATTGGTCCACAGTCAACGTTTATTCAAAACAGGAAGAAAGATTGAAAAGGACAGATTGCTAGTAAATGAAAGAACTAGAAAAACAGTTATATAAATGTAACTATAATCCCCAACCCTTAAACCAGATAATACTGTCAAGTTTATTGTGGATTTATGTATATTTTTATTTTTTTATTTTTTAACTGAGGTTTTTTTTATATTTGTATATATTATTTATTTTATGTTGTTTATTTTTTATTTTTTATTTATTTGATGGACATCAGTATGAGCCATGTAAAAGGTGCCCGGTATAAGGCTTTATTGGCTAAGACTATCCCTATCAGCATACGTCCTTGTTCAGCAGGAACTTGTCCAACTTTGTCTTGAATCCCTGGAGGGTGTTTTCCCCCATAACAGACTTCGGAAGAGCGTTCCAGTTTTCCACCACTCTCTGGGTGAAGAAGAACTTCCTTACATTCGTACGGACTCTCCCCTTTCAACTTTAGAGAGTGCCCTCTCGTTCTCCCTACCTTGGAGGGGGTGAACAACCTGTCCTTATCTACTAAGTCTATTCCATTCAGTACCTTGAATGTTTCGATCATGTCCTCTCTCATTCTCCTCTGTTCGAGGGAGAAGAGGCCCAGTTTCTCTAATCTTTCGCTGTACACTGAGTACACTAGACACTGAGTAATATTATTGAATTGAAATTAAGGGCTCCTTTTACAAAGGCACGCTAGCGGTTTTAGCGTGCACTAAAATGCCATGCATGCTAGCTGCTACCGCCTCCTTTTAAGCAGGTGGTAGTTTTTCAGCTAGTGTGCGCTAAAAACGCTAGCGTACCTTAGTAAAAGTAGCCCTAATAACATCTCATGTTCTATAGCTGTTCTCTATTTGAGCAAGAGACTATTGATTTTCTGTAGGGCTCTAGAACAGCAAATGTTTTTTTTAAAAATACTAAATTATAAGAAAATTCATGCTGCCAAAAGCTTAAACCTGATTACACCAGAAACAATCTTCACCCTGGATCTCTCTCCTCTCTCTCTCCTCTCTCTCTCTTGTCTATGTCTCTTGTCTTGTCTCTTGTCTATCTCTCTCTCTCTCTCTCTCTCTCTCTTGTCTGTGTGTCTCTCTCTTTCTCTTTCTTTCTCTCTCTCTTGTCTATGTCTCTCTCTCTCTCTCTCTCTCTTGTCTGTGTGTCTCTCTCTTTCTCTTTCTTTCTCTCTCTCTTGTCTGTGTGTGTGTCTCTCTCTCTCTTTCTACACTCCCTTTGAGGCAAGGGAGGGAATGAAAGAAAGAAAGAGAGATGGTGGACAGTGAGAGGGGAGGCATTGCACAAGGGGTGGAGGAGAGATGACGAAATGCTGTGCAGGGGTGGGAAAGGAAAAAGTGTGTGATTTGTGTAGTTTAATTTTGTGGTTACCATTATGTGTTGTTAATAAGATTATGTTGTGTGTATATGAAAAATGGATGGAAGAAATGGGATTTACAATTACTACTATTATTATGGGGGCGGGGTCTGGGGCTGAGCTTGAGCATTCTGGGGTGGGGCCTAGGGAAGAGCTTTTGCCCCCCCCAAACCAATAAAAAAGCATTCCGATTTAAAGGTGAAAAAACAGTGTGACAAGGCAGTGGCTGCTGCCAGAAGGATGCTGGGCTGTATAAAGAGAGGCGTAGTCAGTAGAAGGAAGAAGGTGTTGATGTCCCTGTACAGGTCATTGGTAAGGCCCCACTTGGAGTATTCTGTTCAGTTTTGGAGACCGTATCTGGCGAAACACGTAAGAAGACTTGAGGCGGTCCAGAGGAGAGCGACGAAAAAGATAGGAGGCTTGCGCCAGAAGACGTTTGAGGAGAGACTGGAAGCCCTGAATATATATACCCTAGAGGAAAGGAGAGACAGGGGAGATATGATTCAGACGTTCAAATACTTGAAGGGTATTAACGTAGAACAAAATCTTTTCCAGAGAAAGGAAAATGGTAAAACCAGAGAACATAATTTGAGGTTGAGAGAAGGTAGATTCAAGAGCAATATTAGGAAATTCTACTTTACGGAGAGGGTGGTGGATGCCTGGAATGCGCTTCCGAGAGAGGTGGTGGAGAGTAAAACTGTGACGGAGTTCAAAGAAGTGTGGGATGAACACAGAGGATCTAGAATCAGAAAATAATATTAAATATTAAACTAAGGCCAGTACTGGGCAGACTTGCACGGTCTGTGTCTGTGTATGGCCGTTTGGTGGAGGATGGGCTGGGGAGGGCTTCAGTGGCTGGGAGGGTGTAGATGTGCTGGAGTAAGTCTTAACAGAGATTTCGGCAGTTGGAACCCAAGCACAGTATCGGGTAGAGCTTTGGATTCTTGCCCAGAAATAGCTAAGAAGAAAAAAATAAAAAATTTAAATTGAATCAGGTTGGGCAGACTGGATGGACCATTCGGGTCTTTATCTGCCGTCATCTACTATGTTACCAATGCCTACTACTACTGCTACCTGCAGATTTCGGTTTAATCCTCCTACCTCTCGAGCATTGAGAAGGTGGTGAGTAGCACGTCTTGCCTGTCGCTTCCTCCTCTTGATAGTTTTTTGCTGCATTCAGAACCATGCTGGGCACCGTTTCCAGATGCGTTAAAACGTTTTTATATTATGGTGGGGGAGCACCATCCCTCGTTTGCCTAGGGTCTAACAAAGGGTTAATCCTGCCCTGCTGAGGGCAATCAGCTGTTCACTGTCAAGAACAGCTTTGAAAACTGATCTTGCTTCATCGGGATCCGAATTCGCCAGTAAAAAACTTTCCACAGCTCCTGGGTGTCCCTTCTCTCGTATTTCTCCCTCCAGCTCCAGGATCTCATCACGAACGTCGCTCTTATCTCTGCCCTTCCTTAGCAAGTGCCCACCGGCTTTTCCAAGCATGCTTGTTGTCTACATTTATTGCATCTTCTTTACCAACCCTTTCTGGTATTTGACGATGCACAGAATAATTGCCCCAAATTTATTAAAACTCAGAAACTGGGTCTTAAAAGCCTGACACCCTCGCAAGCGATTTCAAATAGTGCTGGTAGCTTTTTAAAATCGTGTCGAGGAAAAATTCCAGTTTAATAATAATCTCCGAATTCATTCATAAGGAGAAGTTTAGATACTCGATCCTCAGAGGGTCAAATTACCCAATAGTTCAAGTGAGCAGAGCTCACCGAACCCGATCTTCACAGGATCCAAATGTATCTTTTTTATCTTTTATATATATATATATATACTTTTTTTTATCACTTTATCTTGTCCATAAATAATAGATGTAGAGTATTTTTTACTTAGCTTTTTTAATTTTTAAAGGGGAGCGCCATGTTTCACACGCTTTCCTCAGGGTCGAGGCTCCCTAATCTATCTGTAAAACATTTGAATACCAAACGTTACTCCAAAGCTTATTGTAAACTGGAATTTTTCCTTGACGTGATAGTATAGATTGATTCCAGTTATCAGTATGTAATGTAATGTAATTTATTTCTTATATACCGCTACATCCGTTAGGTTCTAAGCGGTTTACAGAAAATATACATTAAGATTAGAAATAAGAAAGGTACTTGAAAAATTCCCTTACTGTCCCGAAGGCTCACAATCTAACTAAAGTACCTGGAGGGTAATAGAGAAGTGAAAAGTAGAGTTAGAGGAAAAATAAAAATAAAATAAACATTTTAACAAGACAGCATTGATCTAAATACTTTGGAAGGTAGAAGAGAGGAGAGAAAGGAATAGAAGCAGAAATAGAACAAAACAAAGACAAAAGGCAAAACAATAGATAAGATTAAAGATAAATCATAAGCTGGAAAGAAAAATAAAATATAGCCACCATAGTGCTGTTCTATTTTGGTAGCTTTTTAAAAAGCAGCACCCAGCGTTGGGAAATCCTAACGGCAGCAGAAGGAACTGATTTACTCACAATTATATGTCAGAGCTATTTAATATTTGATATGCTGCAGACATATTGGAACGTGTTGGGAAATTTCTACTCCGACGGCTAAGGTTTTTTTTTTTTTTTTTCATCTCCGACAAGTCTTTCAACAACATGAAAAAAAAAAAAAGCTGCGTTCCAATCCATCAACCCCTTTGAAATATCAAGGAAATTGCTGGCAACGAGCAACGGTGTCAACATTTTAAAATCACGGGCGCAATCCAAATGATCCCTCCCTGGGCAGAATGGAGGAGCTTGCTTAATCCTGGGGGTGATCAGCCCCCCATTGGCCTCACAGAACTGGTACAGAGGTTTAGCATGTAATTTCCTTATATTCAGTTAACGTATATAAAGGGCTCCTTTGGCGAAGGTGCCTAGCGTTTTTAGCGCACGCACCGGATTAGCACGCGCTAAAGCGCGCGCCAGCCAAAAAAACTACCGCCTGTTCAAGAGGAGGCGGTAGCGGCTAGCGCACACGGCATTTTAGCGTGCGCTATTCCGCGTGTTAGGGCCCTAACGCGCCTTCGTAAAAGGAGCCCAAAGTGGATCTAGTTCCGCTTACATTTACGAGGGTAAATCGAAAAGTAAAGGCAAAATACACTTAGGATGTTTGATCGTACAACTGAGTTCCTAAATTCAGCAGATAATCTTACCAAAACTTAAAGGTCCTTTCACTGAGCTGCAGTAAAAGTGACCATATTTATTTATTTGGGTCATTTTATATCACGTCCTCCCCAACGAACTCAGAACGGGTTATAAGGTTGACTTACATAACGGGTTATAAATTTACATGTATGTCAACTTTGTAACCCATTCTGAGCTTGTTGGGGAGGACGGGATATAAAATGAACCAAATAAATAAATAAGAACATAAGACTAGCCTTACTTGGTCAGACCAAAGGTCCATCAAGCCCAGTAGCCTGTTCTCACGGTGGCCAATCCATGTCATTAGTACCTGGCCAAAACCCAAGGAGTATCAACATTCCAGAATCCCAAAGTGTAACAAAAGATTCTAGCACCCCAAAGAGTATCAAGATTCCAGGCAGAATCTCGAAGAATAGCAAGATTCCGGAACCCCAAAGAGTAGCAACATTCCAGAATCCCAAAAAGTAACAAAAGATTCTAGAACCCCAAAGAGTATCAAGATTCCAGGCAGAATCTCAAAGAATAGCAAGATTCTGGAACCCCAAAGAGTAGCAACATTCCAGAATCTCAAAGAGTAACAAAAGATTCTAGAACCCCAAAGAGCATCAAGATTCTAGGCAGAATCTCAAAGAAGAGCAAGATTCCGGAACCCCAAAGAGTAACAAAAGATTCTAGAACCCCAAAGAGTCTCAAGATTCTAGGCAGAATCTCAAAGAATAGCAAGATTCCGGAACCCCAAAGAGTAGCAACATTCCAGAATCCCAAAGAGTAACAAAAGATTCTAGACCCCCAAAGAGTCTCAAGATTCCAGACAGAATCTCAAAGAATAGCAAGATTACGGAACCCCATAGAGTAGCAACATTCCAGAATCCCAAAGAGTAACAAAAGATTCTAGACCCCCAAAGAGTCTCAAGATTCTAGGCAGAATCTCAAAGAATAGCAACATTCCAGAATCCCAAAGAGTAACAAAAGATAGAATCCCCAAGAGGATTTCCCTGTAACTTCATTGAGTGTCCCCTAGTCTTTGTAAATTTTGACGGAGTGAAAAATCGATTCACTTGTACCCGTTCTACTCCACTCGGGATTTTGTTGACTTCAACCGTATCTCCCCTCAGCCGTCTCTTTTCCAAGCTGAAGAGCCCTAACCTCTTTAGTATTTCCTCATACAAGAGGAGTTCCATCCCCTTTACCATCTTGGTCGCTCTTCTTTGAACCTTTTCTAGCGCCGCTATATCTTTCTTGAGATAAGGAGACCAGAACTGAACGCAATACTCCAGCTCAGTAAAAGAACCTTTAAGATTTGGTAAGATTATCTGCTAAATTTTGGAACCCAGTTGTAAGATAAAATATCCCAAATGTGTGTCTAAGGTGCAGAGACTCTTAACTGTCTCTATCCAGGGACAATCTATTAAATGTCAAAATATACAGTGCTGCATCAATATTAATAGCGGTAGTACTGTAGAGTAATGTATTAAGCAAATTATTAATGCTAATATCTAGTGGATTTGGGATGTGTGGTGGTGTTTTTTTGTACAATCCCGCACTGAAATAAAGCTCCATTTGTAGCATGAAGTGAACTAGGTCAAAGAAAATGCACACTATCAAATTTAATTACAAAATTTCTTTTCATAAATGCTTTTAAATAAAGCCTTTTAAAAAATATATATATATATAAGTCCCATTCCTTGACCGTGAGCATGCAAATACATCAACAATCACCATTCAGCTCCTTCAAGGACTCTGCACAGGACACAGGTTTCACATTAGTTTAATAACTGGTTTTGGAGCCGGGATAAAGAGCAGGTCCCATTCAGCGTACGATTGCAAGCAGCATTCATGCAATCTGAACTTTTCCAAGTGTGTTTTGTCTAAGGGCAGAGACTCGGATTGTCTTCTTATTCTTTGATTCTAAAACCTCTTTGGGTAAAAACATTCCTTGTTCAAGGTCTGCATTTCTCGGTAATACGCTTCAGTAATTCCTAAAAGTTGAACAATATTAACTTAGATATGCTCTGTATATTTCAGGCTTTTGAATGATGATTAATTGCAGCGAGCTTGGAAAAGTCTGAAAAAGGAGACATTACTGGTTCTATGTTAGCCGCTGTTTTCAACCTATAAACAAGCCAAGACTATTTGAGCACGGAAGCGATGTTTAAAATCAGCAATTTATTTATTGGAATAAATCCATAACAAGATCGCACTGCTATGAAACTTGACAATTCAAGTTTGGGATTAAACTCTTTTAGGGGGTTCTTTTATTAAGACGTGCGTAACGATTAGTGTGTGCTAAGGACTGAATTGTATAATTGGTACCGAAAAATCATCGCCAACATAACGCTTGGTGCTGGGACCACTCTTAACTTTAGGCGTGACCATTTACACCAGCTGAACCCTGGTGTAAATTTGCATGCCTAAATTAGGGGGGGGGGAGCCCCTAATTCTCTAGCTGCATGCATCCATTTTAGCTTTGCACCCAATCTGCCTATGACCCTTCCATGGTCACGCCCCCCCCCCCCCCCCTTTATGGAGTCATATGTAAAATTTACATGTGGATCAAGGTGCGTAAATATGCACATGTAACTTTTTAATTGAGTCCAATTAGCACTGATGGAAGAGCCCAGTACTTTGCGCTAATTGGTTCATTATTCAATTAAATCACATGCGCAAATTTTACGCACACTTCAAAATTTGCACGTGCCATTTTAGTATATTTAGAGAACTGGTGAGTAAATGCTGTGCAACCTATTATGTACCTGTGAGCTGCGTGGCACTTGACACACATTAAAAGACCTCTCAGTGTTTCACCAAGATAAATATTGTCCCATTGAAAGATAGGCTCTTACCCCCTCAGGCTCTTACTCCCGATTCAGCGTAATTTGACGAGACAATTAAATTCCCTCTAAGCTGAGCAGGTGTCCTCCAGCTGCATTGCTACCACTAGGGGGTGGAATATTTTCAGTCGCTAAGGACAGGTATGTTCCCTGGAGTCCTGCAGAACTTGCCTGTCCCTCACAATTGAAAAATGTGACAGTAAAACAGCACCCTCTATTGGTGAGACTGTGGGTGGAGGACTCCTGCTCAGCTTAGAGGGAACTGACTCGTGAGAGGCTGCTGCCCTCTTAAACAGCGTTTAACTGGCCAGCTGCGGAAATTCAGGGATAGATAACCTTTTATCTCCACTGAATATTTGCAGTTAGCGCATAGCGGTTAACCGGCTATATTGCGCGATATGGCCAGTGAGCACCGATATGCAGCACTGGGTTTACTGGTTAAATAGGACTCCATAACTTGCAGTTCTGTCTTTAATTGCTAGGAGCGTAACCATTAAGGCCGAATACCAGCTTAACCGGTTCAGTTCCGGTGGCCAAAATCGAAACCAGAAATTCCGGTTCACAGACAGTGGAGCGCATGACGTCGGGAGCAGATTTGCAGTTTTTTGGTGTTGCCTCACACTATCTGGCAGTGAAGATATTTTACGTTGCAGTAACTGAGATAACACTAGAATTTGAATATGCATTTGTTAAGTTGTATGACAAGTGAGAAATATGGGACCGGTAAGTCTGACTTCTGTGGTAAGGAAATTAATGGAAACGTTTTTTTTTTCACTCAGAGAATAGTTAAGCTCTGGAATGCATTGCCAGAGGATGTAGTAAGAGAGAATAGCGTAGCTGGTTTTAAGAAAGGTTTGGACAAGTTCCTGGATGAAAAGTCCATAGTCTGTTATTGAGAAAGACACAGGGGAAGCCGCTGCTTGTCCTGTATTAGTATCACGGAATGTTGTTACTCTTTGGGATTCAGGAATGTTGCTACTCTTTGAGGTACCGGAATCTTGCTCTTCTTTGAGATTCTGCCTGGAATCTTGAGACTCTTTGGGGTTCTAGAATCTTTTGTTGCTCTTTGGGATTCTGGAATGTTGCTACTCTTTGGGGTTCCGGAATCTTGCTCTTCTTTGAGATTCTGCCTGGAATCTTGAGACTCTTTGGGGTTCTAGAATCTTTTGTTGCTCTTTGGGATTCTGGAATGTTGCTACTCTTTGGGGTTCCGGAATCTTGCTCTTCTTTGAGATTCTGCCTGGAATCTTGAGACTCTTTGGGGTTCTATAATCTTTTGTTACACTTTGGGATTCTGAAATGTTGCTACTCTTTGGAGTTCTGGAATCTTGCTATTCTTTGAGATTCTGCCTGAAATCTTGAGACTCTTTGGGGTTCTAGAATCTTTTGTTGCTCTTTGGGATTCTGGAATGTTGCTACTCTTTGGGGTTCCGGAATCTTGCTCTTCTTTGAGATTCTGCCTGGAATCTTGAGACTCTTTGGGGTTCTAGAATCTTTTGTTGCTCTTTGGGATTCTGGAATGTTGCTACTCTTTGGGGTTCCGGAATCTTGCTCTTCTTTGAGATTCTGCCTGGAATCTTGAGACTCTTTGGGGTACTGGAATCTTTTGTTACTCTTTGGGATTCTGGAATGTTGTTCCTCCTTGGGTTTTGGCCAGGTGCTAGGGACCTGGATTGGCCACCGTGAGAACGGGCTACTGGGCTTGATGGATCTTTGGTCTGAACCAGTAAGGCTATTCTTATATTCTTTTAAAACAGAGAATGGCCAAGTTTCTGGAATCCTGTGGATTACAGGACTAGAGGCAACATGGATTCCCTAGAGTAGGTCTTGTCGGACAATTCTGATCAATTTCTTTGACTGGGTGACTAGAGAATTGGATAGAGGATGTGCACTAGATGTGGTGGGCCATTTGGCCTTTATCTGCCATCATGTTTCTATGATGTGTTGCGTACGGCTTTTTGATATGGGATTTGCAAATTCATACTAAACTTACAGTGAGACATAGCTCTGTGTCTTTGGTTCAGATGTGAATTGTAATGTTTGGTGTGTTGCATAAATGAGTGTTGTCTGTCAGGTGTGTCACAAAAGAAGAAAGGTTGATAACCACTTTTGCCAAATACTGGAAGACCTTTCTCTCTTTTTTGATGTCTTTGAAAAAGAAAAGCAGAAAAGTCTGGCAGCTGCATTAGATCAGCCTGCTTTACAACTTTCTGTCTCCTCAGTGACCTTCACTTTCCTTTGGTCTAGGTTAAGGGCAGAAAACAGGCAATGCAAGACCTAGGGACCCGAAGGCAATGGCTCCCCTTCTCACTGGCATGCAGTTAGTTTAACATTTTTCAGGGCGGAAAGATATAAGCATAAGAACAGACCAGTGGTCCATCCTGCCCATCAGTCCGCTCATGCGGTGGCCCTCAGGTCAAAGACCAGTGCTCTAAATGAGTCCAGCCTCACCTGCGTACATTCCAGTTTAGCAGGAACTTGTCCAACTTTGTCTTGAAACCTTGGAGTGTTTTCCCCTATTATAGACTCCAGAAGAGCGTTCCAATTTTCCACCACACTCTGGGTGAAGAAGAATTTCCTTACATTCGTATGGAATCTATCCCCTTTCAACTTTAGAGAGTGCCCTCTCATTCTCTCTACCTTGGAGAGGGTGAACAACCTGTCTTTTTCTACTAAGTCTATTCCCTTCATTATCCTGAATGTTTCGATCATGTCCCCTCTCAGTCTCCTCTTTTCAAGTAAGAAGAGGCCCAGTTTCTCCAGTCTCTCACTGTACGGCAACTCCTCCAGCCCCTTAACCATTTTACTCGCTCTTCTCTGAACCCTTTCGAGTAGTACCATGTCCTTCTTCATGTACGGTGACCAGTGCTGGACGCAGTACTCCAGGTGAGGGTGCACCATGGCCCAGTACAGCGGCATGATAACCTTCTCCGATCTGTTCGTGATCCCCTTCTTAATCATTCCTAGCATTCAGAAACGAGAATCAAAGTCACTAAAATACAGTATGAAGAGTCGAACATAAATCTTACTAAATCTGATAGGGCTGCTATATTTTTGGTAATAATTTGCAAGACTTTAATATGATAATAATGTTCCACATCAATTGCACTGCACAATGAATTACTTGTAAATTGTGAGAAAATAAGAAAAAAGAAGCGGAAAAGGCCGAGCATTGTAATTCCACATGTTTTTCCTTTGACAACAACAGACCCTTTTTTTCTCCCCCAAATTCTCTGACTTTCCATTTTCAGTACATTTTCCACCAAAACATGAGCCATGAAAACTCTTTTGCATTTTTTTGAAGAATAATCCAAAAGCAATAGTCTTGTTCTCTGCCATCTTCCCCCGCTACCCCCCCCCCCATGTCTATAGACACTTTATAATGCGAAACTAAAATGTCCCCCTTCTTAAACTTCTGAGGATATTTACACCGCTTTTGTTTTTCATTCACACGAGGGAAATAACAAGAGTTCTTCTGATGAATGTTGCGCATCGCCATGGTTACAACTTGTAGATGCGGTAAAAAGCAATTATGGAGAAATAGTGGAAAAATGTGCTTCTTTGTCAGAATTTCATACCAGCTGTAATAACACGAGAGCAGCAGAACGAATGTAAAATAACTGAAATATTGTGGCATGTTAAATGCCAGTGCATTAAGGATGGTATTTCAGTGTCACATTATTAAAAATGACAGGAAGCATTAATTCCGAGCGCTCCAAGGAGCTTGTTAAGAGATGCAGCCGAGAAACTAACTACTGTCTCCGATGCATAGACTTAAATATGAAGTGTGAAATAGGGGAGAGAGAGGGAAATGCGTCGAAGCAGATTTAATTTTCCGTGAGCATTGGTGGAGCTGGGATTTTTTTTTTTTTTTTTTTTTTGCAACTGGTATACGGTGCAATTATTTTTGTGATCTGGTGCCCCAAACCTGTGGTTTAATTTAGTTCACTTTGGGGCCTTTTTGCCAAGAAGCCTGCGTTAGCCCCAATGTGGGCATTTCCCATGTATTGAGGCCACAATTGGGAGTACACAGAGGTTTTTGCCAGTGAGGTTACCACCCAACCACCTCTATCCACCATTGTGGTGGTGGAAGGGTTCCTGTCTGAGGCTTTTCCTCGAGTTCAGTCCGAACTTTCTCCCTATGACTAAAGCAGTCCTGTCTACACTCTTTACTTGACATTACGTGGTTTTTCTTGTGAAAGTGTATTTCAGTATAATGTTGAGGCCACTTTTCGCCATTAAAAGATGGATTCTTCTAATTTTCCAATAATGGCCATGCACTAATTAACATAATAACATATTTCTATACCGCATAACCATGAGTTCAATGCAGTTTACAAAAGTTACATAATTAACTAGGAAAAGATTAGTAAATAACTACTTGGCCAGATATTTAGAGAAAAGATAGGACTTCAGTTGTTTTCTGAAGTGTTCATAAGAGTAAGATGTAAGTTTCAGTGAACAAAAAACCTTATAATGAGAAGCTGCTTGAAAAAAAAGCAGGTGGTCATGGTATTTCTTGGTTTTACAACCTTTTTTTTTTTTTTTTTGTATAAACTGTTTATTCACAAGAGCAGAAAAAGACACGCATGACATAGGAATCACATTTTTCCAATACAAAACAAATATCAAACACCCAACAAGAGACCCTAGAAAACAGTGAGAGTCCAGGCCTGTGTTCTGATAGCCTGGACCCCTCCAGTTCCAATCCCAAAAGCAACCCAAGACCCCCCAACCCCCGAAACCCCTCCCTTAACCCACTGGCAATACGGGGACTACTGGCTTCCGCAATCAATTGACCACCTGGCTTTTTGGATCCAGGTAGTGTTCCACCAGGTGCTCAAGCATTTTTCCCTGCCTGTCCCCCGGTAGGTTCACAATCTATCTAATGGACCTGGGGCAATGGGGGGATTAAGTGATTTTCCCAGGTTCACAAGGAGCAGCGTGGGATTTGAACCCACAACCTTAGGGTGCTGAGGCTTTAGCTTTATCCACTGCGCCAGTGAGAAGCAGGTTACACTACCATGTGGTAATTTTGGGCTCAGCACATGCTGCCCACAAAGTAAAAAATAAAATTCATTTTTTAATGTTATTATTATGTAGTTTTAAGACAGTTATTCAGAATCTGGTAATTTGAAAATTTGATTTTTTTGTAATGCATTATTGTTGGGGATGGCAAAGTGTAAGATACATGCTCTTCAAGTGATCCGTAATGCAGTTGCTAAAATGATAATGGGAGTATCTAGATCTGAGCATGTACAATCTCTGCTGAAACAATTGCATTGGCTGCCGGTAACGTTTTGAATGGAATACAAGTTTCAAGTTTTTATTAAAATTTGATACTATCACTTATCCAACTTCTAAGCGAGTTTACAGATAAAATAATCGGGAACATAAAATAAAAACGCCAATAACGATACAATTAAAAAAAAGATTAAAACAACTTAAACAAATGGCGTATCACAAATAGGACAAGTTGAACTAAACTAACATGATACAGAAGGAAGATGGGGAAGAAATACAATCGATATAGAATAGGAAACAATTACGGAAAGGACGAAAGGAAGGGGGAGTGCTATGATCTGATTCTTTTGAAAGGAGAACTTGTGTAACCTAGAGGAAGATTTACATATTAAAAGCATCTTTGAATAAATGGGTTTTGAGAAGGCCTTTAAAGTGGTCTAAGTTATTTTCTTCTCTTATTGGGGCTGGAAGAGTATTCCAAAGCTGGGAGGTATGGTAAATCTTTATGGTACTAGACTCCGATTTTGAGTTACCAGGTATGTGTTTACGATCAGAGTTTGGAATTAAATTATCTATTGAAAACCAACGGGAAGTGAACTAGGCAATCACTGTTTCCTCTGTAAGTTCAACTGGTTCACAACTGTGGAAACCTTTGCCAGACACTCTAAGACCTTGCAGTAATTTGGGTATGTTTATTAAAAAAAAAAAAAAAAAAGTAAAAACTCATTTATTTGTGCAAGCTTTCTGTTCGGAATGATATTCATGGTATCTGGTAGAAAACTAAAGGATTGTGCATTTGATGTCTTTGATTTTAATGTATTACGTCTGTTGAGGATGTACTCCACTTAGGCTTTTAGGTGGAATATAAATTTTTAAAACAAATAAATAGCACCTCTGAAACTCATGCCAACAAAGTGGTTTACATAATTATACTATATAAAAATAAAACCTTAGGATAAGAAAGGAAGTGTCAATGTATCTAACCCATCCCACACAAACCCCAGAAGGCCTTGGGTGCTAACAAAAAGAATCTGACTGACCAAAAGGGTTAAGATTTTGTTTGAAACGTTTATCGTTGGGTTCAGAGAATAGGATAGAAGGAAGAGTGTTCTAGTCCATAGGAAAATGACCACTAAAGGCTGAATGTCAAGTTGGGTCAAGATAAATTTTGGACAAATTTTGGTTTACATACTGTGAACACAGGGCATGAGAAGAATGGATAAATAAGTAGGGGTCTGAGAATACGGAGCTCTATGAACTAAAAGTAGGCCCTTAAACTGTACCATAGTGGAAACAGGTAGCCAATGGAGAAGCTTACATGAGGGAGAAATATGATTTTCAAGAGCTGAAGACATTTTACTTACTGATGGTTGCTGTAGCGCTGCATAGGGGGAGTGTGTGGCACAGTGGATACAGATACAGCCTCCATACCCTGAGGTTGTAGGTTCAAATCCCACACCGGGCAAGTCACTTAATCCCCCATTCACTCCAGGTAGAGTGCGAGCCCATCAGGTATGTCTGCATGGTCAGTGTAGTATAAATGGTGCCTCCCCCCCCCCCCTTCCTACATCTAAATGGTTTGGGTTTGGACATTTTGAGCTTGGATGTTTTTTGTGGTCGGAAACGGCCCCAAAAGATTGGATGTTCTGAAGGCCAAGATGTCTAAGTAGGAGATTTTCAGAAAAAAAAGATGGATGTCTGGTGGGTTTCAAAATGGTCGTTTTCAGCATCTGAATTTTGGGCACATGTAAAGTGCACACTAGGTAAGATATGGGCAGAATAGCTCTTAGGCGTATATTTGTCAGTTTCATGCTATGTGCACACATACACTATGCCCATATGTGCAACTTTTTAAATCATGAATACATTTATTCCCCCTCCCCCCAAAATGTGAATCCCTACCAGCCAAAATAAATGATCACAGTGAGAAAACAACACTGTTGCTACACACTTGACAAACTGCTAAGAACCATTAACATTAAGCTTCCCAGAATTCTTAAATGCAATTTCCCTTCTTAGGTTACCGAGCCCAGTCAAGGTTCTTCCTTACCAATGGTATCTCAGCATCTATTTTTCTTTGATTGTTTCTCTGCCAGCTGTCTGTTTTCCTCCATTCCTCTTTACTTTTCAAATTACTTCTGCATGGTTCTCCAAGGCTAAATTCCTAAGAAACTATTATTCCAAATAAGCTTTACCCAAGAGTGACATCACGTACAATATGGTTTCCCCTGACAGCCATAGAGCTCCCTCCAGTGACCAGTCAGGCAAAATTTGGAACGGACTTTCCTCAGTTTCATGGGGGTCACTTGAAAAACTTCCTGATCCTATCGTAGCCGTTATATAGACGGAGATGGCTCAGTCGATCCGCCTGAATGTTTTCCTTGTCTGCAAAATGATATAAAATCTTTTTTTCTACCCATGACAGAGCAGTTCTAAATTCTCATTGCGACTGTTTCTTGATGGACTCGGTGCTAAAGATGTTTGTGCCTCTGAATTTTGGTTGGGAAAAATCTATACGTAGAAATGTGTCTATATCAATGAAAAGTCTGAGTTTCCTTTTTTCTTGAGCTCTATATTGAGAAATCGTCTATCATTAATACTTTGCGGGGATATGCATTTATTAGCATCTCTGCAGCTTGTTTAGAAACCTTGGGAAAAAAGCAGAGAAACTCAATTTAATGTGCATTAATTAACCTGTAAACTAATATGGATAATGTTGAAGCTGAACTGAAAATATTTCCAAAATAAATTAATTTTTTTTCTTCCTCAAGGAAGAAATCATTTTACCTTCAACAAACTGTCCTTTCCAGTGGTGGCCAAATAACTGTTCTCTTTCATAAGGAATGCTTCTTTGAAATGTAATTTAGATGAAATATCAGCAAACCATTTTCTATGTCAGAGAGCTTGTTGGCCTGCTATGTTAGTTGAAATAGCTTTTGAGAAGAGAGTGATAATTTTGTGTGTGAAGTCTGCTATCAACCTCACTGATAAAATTAAATATAGATACAATTGGTACCAAGAACTGGGAACCCCTCTCCCCCCTCAAAAAAAAAAGTGATTCAATTTCCTGTTCCAGATTTTGAATCTATCTACTCATTACTATGGGTTTCCAAGCATATGGTAAAGCAGACTGAATCTATAAACTATTCATCTGATATCTATTTTAAGTATGCCTCCACTTTCTGATCAATGAATCTATTAAACTGTATGTTTCCACAGAATATTGCTACTATTTGGGGTTTTTGCCAGGCACTAGTGACCTGGATTGACCTCCCTGAGGACGGGCTACTGGTCTGACCCAGTAAGGCTATTCTTAGTTTCTGCACCTACAAAAGATTCCTTAATAGAACTCTCTCATTCCAAGTTGGCAGATGGACAGATTGCCTGACCACCCTCATCTCATCTGCCCCATCTTACTCATCCTTCAGGAAATCTCTCAAATCTTACCTCTATGCTAAATTTCTCGAACCCATCCCCTCCAAATAACCAAACCCTACCACCTCTCTTCCCCCCGATCTCTCCTTTCCTCCCCCTCAATCCAATACTTCCACCCTTCTTACTTACCCCTCCCCTCTCGGCACCCTCCCGTAATTGATACTTGTCATTTACCACTCTTTATCCTCGCTATATAGGTAACTATCTTTGCATAGTAAGCCGCTACAACCGCATTATCCAGTCTCTTGCACTGTATCTTACTCTTTAAGTCTCTCGCACTGTATTTTCACTGTATAAATATCTCTGCTGTAGATGTACAGACTCTTGCACTGTAATTCTGCTTTGTTTTTCCACTGTATTAATACCTATGCTAAACTATGTACAGTCCCCTGCATTGTAAATTGCTCTCAACTGCATAGTACATTCCCTTACATTGTATCTTCGCTGTGTATGTACAGTCTCTTACACTGTAATCCGCTCTGAACTGTTTGTGGTATTGCGGTATACAAAAATAAAGTTATTATTATTATTATTATTAGAAGAGCAATTTAAACAATTTGAAGCAGTGGGATGTTATTTTAAGGACAGTGACTTTGATTCCTCCTTGCTCCAGAAAAATTGTGATTTTCAATGCTGGTTCTTCACTCTTTTTATTGCTTGTGATTTATGCTTGCTTAATTTATTTTTTTTTTATATATAATTTTGTATTCATTTTATAAACATACATACAGTTCATCAGAAAATATAACAAATGATACAGTTAAAGAGCACTAATTACTGACAAGTAATATTAAAAATATCTTTCCCTCCCACCCTCCCTTCCATCCCAGATGTGCATGAAATTCTATTAAGGTTGTGTTACTTGTACTATTGATTTGTTATAAAATTTGCTAATGGGCCCCAAATCACATTGAAGTTTTAATTATAACCAATTATTTACAAATTCATACGTTCATAGCGATAGAATAAGCATAGGGATTCCCACCAAAAACCATGATTCAGTCTATCCCAATTCTTCCAGTTTTTTGGGATCATTTATATAGCTACTAGTGTTTAAGCCCGGGTGCTAGAGTACATGTCTGTGTTTTTTTTAAAATTTGTCTCTCTCTCCTTGGAGGCTGTCTGTCTGTCATTCTTTCTGTCTGTCTCTCCCTGGCCCCCTGTCTATCTTTATTTCTAACTCTATCCTCTTCCCTCAATCCTGCATGTGCCCTTTTTTCTTTCTCCTCCCCACTTCCTTCCAACGTCTGCTCCCCCTGTCCCTCAGACTTCCATTCAGTGGCTGTCCCTCCTCTCCCTCACACTTCCATTCAGTGTCTGTCTCCCTCTCTCTACCCCTTCTATCTATTGTTCACCCTCTGTCTTGCCCCTTCCATTCACTGCCCTTTCTTCTCTTTCCATCCAGTGCCCGCCCTCTCTCTCTCTGTTCCATATGGCATCTCCTCCTTCCTTTCCCCTTGGTCTGGCATACATTCCTACTTCCCTCCATGCCATTCTCTCCCCCTCTGCTCCCTTTCCTCCTTGAACTTCATCGGGAAGCAGCAGCATTCACAATTCATTGCTGTTGCCGGCTTCAGGTCTTCCTCTCTGTCGGGTCATCTTCCTGAAACAGAAAGTAGGCAGGACCCGCCAGAGAGGAAGGCCTAAAGCCGGCAACAGCAGCGAATTGTAAACGCTGCTGCTGCCCGAAGAAGCCAGGCCTTGAAAAACCCGAGGCAGACCGCTTCTCTTCCCTCCCAGCCCAACCCCCGCTGACTCGGCTCCCTTACCCTTTCCTATCCCCGCCTGCGTCGCGGAAGCGGCAATCGGGGTGGCGAGGACGCTAAGGAGATTGTGAAGGTGTTGGCATGCGGCGGCGCTCCACGAAGCCCTCCTCCCGGCAGCCGCCGCCAGCACCAATCGGGGCGGCGAGGACGCGGGCAGGGAGAGAGCTTGCCTGCGCTTCCTCCAGCGATTGATGAGTGAGGGCGGGAGGAGGGGAGTGGCCAGAATTTTCCCTGCCGCCGGATTGGCTGCCACAGATCAGAAATCACGGCGGCAGGGATCACAAAATTTCAAGAGCGCATGAGCGCTCTAGGGTTTTATTATATAGGATCCCAATCATGACTAGAAGTAATCTATTCTTAGCTGTAGAAATTGGAGACTTGGGGCTCCTTTTACTAAGGTGTGCTGGTGGTTTTAGCGCGCGCTTATGCCACACGGGCTAAACACTAACGTCTCCATAGAGCTTGAGTTCGTATTTTTCATTTAGTGCACGGTTAGCGTGCGCTAAAAACGCTAGCGCACCTTAGTTAAAGGAGCCCTTAGATTTTAACATAGTTCCGAATAAAACCTAAAATGAATTTTCAAGAAGGGATGGCCGATGGCTTCTGCCCTCCTCCTCCACACCGGAGCTATGAAAGGGAGCAAATGAACAGCGATTGCTCCTCTTCAAACTTCTATCATTGGCCACAATACCCGTGTTATAAAGAAGCGGCTGCAAAGTTTTGCCCCCGTGGCTTCTGAGGCCTTCACCCCGTTCTTGAAAACATTTTGGCAAGGGGGTTAAGAGTTGCAGAGGCTGATATCCCTAGCGACCTCTACTGGAAAGATAATATTTGGTTTGGTTTGTGTTTATTTGTGGCCTGCATAGAAGTGCTGGAGATGCGGGATATAAATTTTTTAAAATAAATAAATAAAATAAAATGGAACCCCTTTCATTCCTCTTCTTGTTTGAATTTATATATTATCCATTGTTTTATGTTTTCAAGAGGACTAGTAAGGCAACCATACTATTTGATCCCCAAAATATTGAAAAGAACTGGGGATCAATCCTTGCCTCGTTTATTTTTAATATTTTTCTTGCTCTGCCTGCCCTCTTAGCTCAAGATCTTGGGTTTTGTTTTTTTTTATCTTTATTAATTTTTCAAAACTAATACAAAGTGCCAGGAATTATACAGACATTAATAATCAAAACAAGCACTTATATTCAATCAATAACAATGCTGAAGAAAAATATCCCTCCCTTCCCATCCAATACATTTAATCAAAGAATAAACCAACAAAATATCCCCCCCACCCTATCCTGGATGTATATGGAAATAAACAAAAATTAAAAACAAAAGATACCTATAATGAAGTTACAAAGGATGTCAACGGGCCCCAAACCAGTTTGAATAAATTGTTATGCTCCAACATATCAGCATTCATCTTCTCATATCTGTAGCATAAACATAAACTCGCCCACTAAAAAAAAAAATTAAGGCGATAGCAATTTTTCCAATTGCGAGTTACCATTTGCATGGCTATCCCTGTCATAATTAGGAAAAGCCTGCATTTATAGTGGTCCATGGGGGGCTTAATATGCTTCCATATATGACTACTTCATATGTCAATGGATTTGTTGATTCCAATATGAGATTAATCTGTCCTCATATTGACTTCCAAAAGTTGAGTATCAAAGGACAACAGAACAACAGATGATTCAGTGTCCCAATGTCTAGATGACAGTGCCAGCATCTATTAGATTTAGCTCAAGAGCTTGACTTTGACATTACGCTCTTGGTTAGCTGTAACACCTGGAATGCTTCATTTCAACACCTCTTAGAAGTGAACATAAACTAATTCTGAATCTTTCTAGATCAGAAGGATTATGGATTTCATGTGACAGGGTTCATCTCCCTGCCAACCTTATCTCAATCACACTCTGATCTCTTTAAGACTCTACATTATCCCTTGGGTTAACTTTTGATGGTCTTTGGACCACTAGATTGCTCATTCAGTGCAAAAATCTTTTATTGTTCTTCAGGCCTTTATTGGATGATAAAGCTCTGAACACTTGTCCGTTCTTTTGAATACAATTCAGGATCTTGGTCCTTACACACAAAGCATTTTCATTATAGTCTTGCTATGATTCATAACGTCTATGTTGCTAACCTTATTAATCTTATGTGAGCCGCAATGATTCCCAGTTGACATTTGCGGGGTATAAGAAACAATATCGTCTGATATTATATTTATCTTTTGATCACTCCATCTAGATGATTTTGTTCTGTCAACGCATGTTGTCATTTTCTAAGCGTCAATTGGATACATCTCAATCTACCGCCTTAGCTGCTTAGCCCCGACTTTGTGGAATGTGGTTCCGGTAGACATGTGATTAGAGCTTTCTTTGAAGAAATTCAAAGAAACTCTTAAAACCTGTTTCCCACCCCCAGCATGCTTTTCTTTACTCATTTTTACTGCTTGCTTGCTTTGAAGATATTATTATGCTCTGTTTTCTCTGATTCTTCATTGTACTACTGTTGAGTGGAATATTGTGGTGTACTTTTTAATATATATTGTACCCTGCCAGGATGGTCTTACTGAATGTGCAGGTTATTAAACTAGAAAATAAATAAATAAATTGGTCCAAAAACTGATGGTAATGGCTTTATCCTAGGAGTAAATTTTGTCCACTGTCAACCCGTACTCACCTCCTTTTCTCTTCTTTTCTTAAATATCTATAAATATTTCTTACCGAGTGGTCTAAATAACCAGTATACTATCAGTAATGAATAATCCACTCTAGCAGGGAAGTCTATAATCTATATTCGGCATGAAATAGCCGATTTAATCATCAAATTTCAGGAAAAAGGCCTCAGAATAGGGAGCGCTACGCAAGTCGTATCACCGACTGACGCTATCAGCGTAGTCAAAATGAGTGGTTTTGTTCCACCATGCAATCTCATTGGCCAAAAAACCTGAATTAAATTAATACTTTAAATAATCCAACAGAGATTTTTCTTTTTTTATAAATTGACTTTGTTGTTTTTTAATTTAATTTAATTCACAACCTTCATTTAAAACATAATTTATAAACTTGTAGGATAGACTATCCTAGCGATTTGAAAAGTACTAACAGAATACTCATAAATTGTCCCGCTCCCTATTTTGAGGCCTTTTTCATGAAATTTAATGATTAAATCGGCTATTTCATGCCGAATATAGATTATAGACTTCCCTGCTAGAGTGGATTATTCATTACTGATAGTATACTGGTTATTCTATTCTATGTTACAATAGAAAATAATTGGGATAATATAAGACCAAATGTCATTATAAAATAAAATTCATTTGCAAGTCAAATACCTCTGAAGTAGATGGGCTTTTAAATGTTTTTGAAACAAGTAAGAAGATTGTTGCCTAAGTACTTCAGGAAGATCGTTCCATGCCTTTAATGGGACAACTGAGAACACAAATGGCCTCAGTAAACAACCTTGGTGTTCTCAGCACACGTCTAGCCAGTCAGGAAACCTTCAGTGAAAATGCATGAGATAAATTTGTATTCCCGACCTCCATTTATTTATTTAATTTTCTAAACCGGTCTCCCAAGGGAGCTCAGGACGGTTTGCATGAATTTATTCAGGTACCCAAGCATTTTTCCCTGTCTGTCCTGGTGAGCTCACACTATCTAATGTACCTGGGGCAATGGGGGGATTGAGTGACTTGCCCAGGGTTTGAACCCACAACCTCAGGCTGCTGAGGCTGTAGCTTTAACCACTGCACCACGTTAGAAATCAAAATATAGCAAAAGTGAGTCAAGTCTAGGACAATCAAGCCATTGTGACATCACTGATGAGGTTGTCTCTTAGGCATTGGTGGAATGAGGCATTATGATGTCACAATACCAGCTCTGGTTATCAGAGGCTGAAACTTTTCACACTATTTATTTATTTAATTTTCTGTACCATTCTCCCAGGTGAGGTCAGAAAGATTTACATTAATTTATTCAGGTACTCAAACAATTTTCCCTGTACCACACTCTCCCCATTCTGTTTTTGGTTGGGCTGAGAACTTTTCAGTGGTCCCTTGTATTGTGATGTCATAATGCCTCCTTCCACCAATGCCTAAGAGCCAGCCTCATTGGTGATGTCACAATGTCTTGGTTTCCCTATACTTCTGCCCATTTAGTAGATGTATTTGCCTCATTGAAATGAAAAATGTGGAATAACATAAATTTCATGGCTCCACATCATATTTATTTATTCAATTTTCCAAACTGTTCTCCCACGAGAGCTGAGAACAGTTTACATGAATTTATTCAAGTAGTTGAGCATTTTTCCCCGCCTGTCCCGGTGGGCTCACAATCTACCTAGGCCAATGGGGGGATTGAGTGACTTGCCCAGGCTCACAAGGTACTGTAGATTTGAACCCTCACTGTGCCACACTCTGCGCAAATCTCTCTCATGCATATTCTTTGTGGATCGCCTGAAATCTTGACTGGTTAGGTGTGTCCCGAGTACCAAGTTGAGAGGCCCTGATGTAAAGTAACTTTCTGGACTTTGAAAAACACCAGCGGAAGAGCGAAGCATTGTTTTATCGAAATCTCGCGCTCTGCACAACTGAAAACTTGTTTAAAAGACTCTATGGGAGACGTGGAGTTATGTTATACCTGGGGATTCTTAGCCGGTGATTAAGCAGTGAACAGTTCCGGAGTGTTCTTTATACGAAGGTCCATTAGGCGTTACGCTGTTCCTGTGGTAAGAATAATTATAACAGTCTGGTCATGGACCTTGAACATATGTATGATTTCTTTTCCCTGTATTAATAATGGCTGTCTGGATGCTTTGATTCTGGTAATTTACGATTCGCATATTAAGTGAATATCGGGAACTCAACTGCAATTATGGATATACCCTCTGTTTTTTGTAACCTCATCTTTGACACGTCTATTTGACCATGCTGTATTTTTGGCTTTATTGCCTTCGGTGGGATGATTGCATAGGGTTCTAATAAGAAGCTGAAGTTTCCCATTAGTGAAAATGCCTAAGAAGGATCATTAAAATACCTTCAACACCGCTGTGTCTTCAGGAATGAGACAGAAAACAGCAGGAAACAGCTGGATCTAAATAACTGTGGTGGTTTTGAGCAAGCTACATTTTTCTCTGTTAGCTTTGATTTTTTTTTATTTTTTTTTTTAATTTATAAGTTTCCACATTTACAAATCAAGTAAACACTTGTACAGAAAGTTGGTTAAACAGAACAATTCTCACAAGGTATAAAACTTATGCCTTGATAGTCCTTAAAACGAAATAAAATTAAAAGGACATTAATAAATTCATCTAACACAGCTCAAGTCCTCAACTTACGATCCAAGAATTCTTATAAGCGAGAAAAAAAGGTAAATTATAATTAATTAGGAAATATGCTACACATAGTGCTGAGGTAGGAGATACTTATTAAACTTCTTG
The DNA here is from genome assembly GCF_902459505.1 of Geotrypetes seraphini. NCBI lineage: Eukaryota > Metazoa > Chordata > Amphibia > Gymnophiona > Dermophiidae > Geotrypetes > Geotrypetes seraphini. The sequence continues at coordinate 68,362,129 of NC_047097.1, read as the reverse complement.
AGCACTTGTCGTTGTTGTTCCGCCATCTATTTGGGACGTAGCCAAGAAAGCTGTTAATTGACGAGGTTCAAAAGAAGACATATTTAACTGAACGGTGGCATATAATACACTTACAGGGGTATCTCAGGTAAAAAGTCGCCCCTAACAAAGTGACTCCTGGTCTCAAAAGAAGAAATTCTTGACGCCGTTTTTGAGTCTCTCTTGAACGATCAGGGTACATTTGAATTTTTAGTCCTAGGAACTCTTTTTGTTTATTTTTAAAGAAAAGCCTCAATAACCATCCTTTATCAGTTAATATCAATGTGGACGGTGTTACCATATCCTTATCAGACGTCTCCAAAATTTCTGAGACATTTAACACTGCTTGATCAGAATTTTTCTGTAGATGAGGCCCATTTTTATTTGGTAGGTAATAAACTTGAGAAAACGGAGGTAGTGTCTCTTCAGAAACGTGTAAGATTTCTACCAGGTATCTCCAAAGCATTTCCCTAGCGGTACCACACATGGAAGCCAACGCCATTATGGTGTCTATCACGGAAATAACATTTTCAGTTCTCATAAGAACATAAGCAGTGCCTCTGCTGTGTCAGGCCAGAGATCCATCGCGTCCAGCAGGCCGCTCACACGGCGGCCCATCAGGTCTATCGGTTCATAGACAACCCCACGAAAGACAAAGGCGCGCGCCGACAACTGAGCGCAAGACGAAGGCGCGCGCCGAAGAAAATTAAAGTTTTTAGGGGCTGTGACGGGGGGTTTTGTTGGGGAGCCTCCCCCAGTTTACTTAATAGAGATCGCGCCGGCGTTGTGGGGGGTTTGGGGGTTGTAACCCTCCACATTTTACTGTAAACTTAACTTTTTCACTAAAAACAGGGAAAAAGTGAAGTTTTCAGTAAAATGTGGGGGGTTACGACCCCCCACACCCCCCACAACGCCCCCACAATGCGGCGCGATCTCTATTAAGTAAAGTGGGGGGGGTTCCCCCCTACCCCCCCCCATCGGAGCCGTAAAAACAGTAATTTTCTGCGGTGCGCGCCTCCGCGCTGCGCTCAATTGTCTGCACGCGCCTTTGTCCCGGCGCGCTTTTGACCTGACACCCCTCTATCTATACCCTTCTATCCCCTTTTCCTTCAGGAAATCATCCAATCCCTTCTTGAACCCCTATCACACCCTCTGGAAGGTCAATATAATCCTGTTTTGTCCTCTCTCTGGTGATCGGCGGTATTTTTCTCACACAAAAAAAAACAAAGACCAATCACTATATTTGCAGCGAAAGAACCTTTAACTGTAGATCTATACCAGTTAAAAAGCATTAAGATTCACTGCTCCAGAGATATCTGACCCAAGTTGTAGAATTGTTGATTGCTTGAATTCTGTCCAAAGGAGTCATGAGACTGACATGCAAACTGCTGGGCTCATATCAGAGGTCAGAATCCCTACCGATGGGACACTTACCCCAGGAAAGACTGCACAAACAGTACGTCGAGTTTCTTTTGGCTTGACAATACAGAAATAACTCCGTTCGCTATTCACCACACTATTTTCTTACAGTAATGAGAAAACCGGTGTGGGCTAGAGCAACTCAGAAGACACAGGTCAGCTATCAAAGAAAATACCAGGCAAACAAGTTTGGGGTTCTCCCCCCCTCCCATACTGTGGTCAGTTGTGGTATGTTGAATTCTCTCATATGAAATCTCAGCTGCGACACAGTAGCCTTCCAAGGGAAATTGCAAAGGGGAAAATAAAAAGTGAATCTTGCTTTCTCATTTTAATATCTCTTAATCAAATATCCCTTATTTTATAACTCGGGACTTAATGTTATAGCATTATAATACTGAATATGGTTCAGATTTTCTAATAAATCATACCTAAATAATAAATTAACCTCCCCTTTTATCAAGCTACGCTAGAGTTTTTTAGCGCAGGTCGGCGAGGTAAGGGCTCAGACGCTCAAAACAGCCCTAAATAACTAGAAATCGATGAATAGTGTACTCGGTGCCAGTGGCGTAGCGAGAGTGGGAGGCGCCCAGAGCAGTGATGCCCCTCCCCCATTACCATTGTCAGACACATCCCTTCCCTACACCGTACCTCTTTTAACTTCCCTAGCGCGAGGAGCATCCCCAACTCACTGCCCGCATTGGCGTTGGCTCTCCCCCCAGAAGTAACGTCAGAGGAAGAGCTAGCACTGGTGCCAGTAGCAGATTGGCATTGCTGCTCGCGCCAGCGAAGAGCTAGAGGTACAATGGAGGGGAAGCGAAGGCACGCTTGCAGCGGGGGAGGGTGGGAAGGAGCAGGAGGCGGAGAGGAGGAGGAGGAGTGAGGCACTTTCTCCGTCCCTAGTGGACTCACAATCTTAAGTTTTTGCACCTGGAGCAATGGAGGATTAAGGCCCGTCTATAGGGCGCCAATATCGGCAGCCACCTAAAAAGCGGCCGCCGATTGCGTGTCAATCACGAAACTGTGCTCTATAGAGAATCACGCCTCTGCAAAAGAGAAGTCCCAGAAATGTAGGCCAGGGTTTTCCAGGCCTACATTTCTTGCACCTATCAATGCCGTGAACCCTGCTTACATATGGGCTTTAGGTGCCTGATACCACTTCCAGCATTAACCATGCCTATAGTGGCATTAAGGGCCATAAAGCACCTACAGAGGTGCGATTCCAATGCCTTTTATTAAGGTGCTGGTAGTCGCTTTATATTCACCATTTTAAAAAGCGTTTCTCAATTAACTTGGGCACCGGTAGGGCACCTTCGTTGCCGTTTATAGAATATCCCCCTAAGCAGGGTTGCCAGATGTCTGGATTTACCCAGACACGGCCTCTTTCGTGGAGGACTGTCCAGATGGCGTTGCAAAACCCGGCACTTTTGACCGGGTTTTGAAAAGCTTCACGCTCTGGGGCTGCGCCTGGAGAGCCATCTGCGCTTGCGCAGACGCAATGTGGTGATGTCACACACGTGGGTGTGATGTCATTGCGTCGCACCTGCGCATGAATCGGAGGCCCTCCAAACGCAGCTCTGAGCTCGACAAGAGGTTCAGGGGGCAGGGGCTGGGGCGTGACTTGGGCGGGGAAGCGGGGCCACTTATCCAGATTTTATAATCTAAGTGACTTGCCCAGATTTTACGTAGTAACATAGTAGATGACGGCAGATAAAGACCCGAATGGTCCATCCAGTCTGCCCAACCTGATTCAATTTAAATTTTTTAATTTTTTCTTCTTAGCTATTTCTGGACGAGAATCCAAAGCTTTACCCGGTACTGTGCTTGGGTTCCAACTGCCGAAATCTCTGTTAAGACTTACTCCAGCCCATCTACACCCTCCCAGCCATTGAAGCCCTCCCCTGCCCATCCTCCACCAAACGGCCATACACAGACACAGACCGTGCAAGTCTGCCCAGTAACTGGCCTAGTTCAATATTTAATATTATTTTCTGATTCTAAATCTTCTGTGTTCATCCCACTCTTCTTTGAACTCAGTCACAGTTTTACTCTCCACCACCTCTCTCGGGAGCGCATTCCAGGCATCCACCACCCTCTCCGTAAAGTAGAATTTCCTAACATTGCCCCTGAATCTACCACCCCTCAACCTCAAATTATGTCCTCTGGTTTTACCATTTTCCTTTCTCTGGAAAATATTTTGTTCTACGTTAATACCCTTCAAGTATTTGACTCTTACAATCTAAGTGACTTGCCCAGAGTTGCAATGAGCCATAGTAAGAATCGAGCCCATTGATTTGATTGTACCAATGCCGCTATAATGATTTGGGTATGGCCATATGAATATTCCTTTTCAGCGCCTGCACCGATGCACCAAATAAGCGAAGATTGAATCCTCAGCCTCCCCTTCCTTTTTCTCTGCCCGCGGTTGTGGACTGTTTCAGTCCATTCCCATTTTGTGAAGACTGCCCTGAATTACAGGCGCAACGCTGCGTCTTTTAAAGTCTGACCCTGAAGTCTGGCAGCAGAAGGGAAGAACGTGTCACATCTCAGCTGGTAAATAAAATGTTACCTCGGAGCTTGTAAAGCCCAGGTTGCTGTAGCTTTGAAAAGGCTCGACTGGAGTAACATGAAGGGGGCCTCAGTGACAGACACATTAAAACACCATTAAAGTGTGAAATAGAACACAGTGTGAAAATAGATTTAACCTTCAGAGCATATCGATCTATCCCCCCCTCCCCACACCAGGCCTAAGATCTTAGACAACTCTTTTATAATGGGTTTTACTTATTTGCCTTCTGAGGAGGGTGTTATTCCTAAAAGCTTCTGACAGCAAGCAGGTGCTCAGTGATTGCTCAGGATCCAAATAGTCCAGCCAGCAGCTCCACAAGCAAAGTCCAGGTGGGTTCGAACTGAGGATGAAGAAGCCGGAGCTGGTGAAGGCTACGAGGACAGGTCTATAGAAAATAGACAGCCAAACTTCTTCAGTACTGAAGTGAGAGTGGCTCTTGACAATCCGAAAAGACAGGAAGGTGCACCGACCAAGAATCGGATCTGTGCTGAACGCAGTCCTCCTGCAACACTGGAGGGAGATTAATCGGATTACTTGCACTGCCTCGGATCATGCTCAGGAGAGAAGAGTAGTCTGAGTTGCAACGGTTTGGCAGAAAATGGAGAAAGATGCACGGAAAGCAGCAGTGAAGAGAAAAAGCAACAGCAACAAAGGAGGGAATAAAATCTGGTCTCACAACATATCTTCATCACAGATGCCCTGCTGGAAATTGTTGGCGTGCAGGCTAAAAAAAAAAAAAGATTTCCAGTGTTTACAGAATTTTTTTTTTCATTTTATAAACTAAACTAAAGCTTAACTTTGTCTACCGAGTCATCATTCTGAGAAGGCTCGACTCGGTTTACAGCTATTAAATAAACAGGGAATGATTTACAAATGATAAATAGAAGATAATAGCAAAATTTCAGAAGAATTAATTTTCAAAATGTTTGGCAAATAGAGTCGTTTTTAAAGATTTACGGAAAAATTGAAACGAACTGGAACTCCTTAAAAAGAGGGGAGATCATTCCAGAGTTGGGAGAGTTTAAAGACCAAAGATTGAAGATCTTGACTCCTTTAATCCCTTTTTTAAAAGGAAGGGAGAGTTTCAATGGTTGGATACCTCTTGCAAAGGAGATTCGGTAAACGTTCCAAAATAAAGGAATAAGAGGATTAAAGATACCATGTAGAATTTTAAAAGAAATTGAATTCTAAAATAAACCGGGAGCCAATGAAGACTCTGAAGCAAAGGGGTCACATGGTCAAATTTACGTTTTCCAAAGATCAGCTTCGCAGCAGTATTCTGAATTATATATTTCTTTATTTCATTTTGGGGCAATGTCATCAATAGTGCACATGTGGAGTACAATGAATGCACATTTCTATTGGACCCCTGATGCAGGTATTGTTTGCCGAAACATGGCCATGTTGGCTCAATTGAAACATCAGTTTTGGATAATAATAAAATATTGTGTCTGTCTGGAACTTTGTGTATTCACCAGGTCTTCTATGAGGTAAAATTAGATAGCCCAATGGGCAGCTGGCATGGTCACTGGCTTAAGTTAAACACCAGCACTGGCATTAACTTTCGTCTTAAATCTATTTTTTAACTGGCGTCCCTTAATTGATTTTTACTTTTATACGTTAGCGTTTATGTAAACCACTGAGAACTCTTGAGTAAGATTCGGCGGTATATCAAATCCAAATAAACATACGTCTCTTTTACAAAGGCTGCTGCATGGTAACGGCCCCGAAGCCCATAGAGATTTAAAGGGCTTTGGGGCTGTTGCCGCACGGCAGCCGTTAGCACAGCTTTGTAAAACAGGCTGATAAACCTAGATAACATCATGGGGGTTCATAGACAACCCTGCGAAAGACAAAAGCGCGCGCCGACAACTGAGCGCAAGATGGAGGCGCGCACCGAAGAAAATTACAGTTTTTAGGGGCTCCGACGGGGGGTTTTGTTGGGGAGCCCCCCCCAGTTTACTTAATAGAGATCGCGCCGGCGTTATGGGGGGGTTTGGGGGGTTGTAACCGTCCACATTTTACTGTAAACTTAACTTTTTCCCTAAAAACAGGGAAAAAGTGAAGTTTTCAGTAAAATGTGGGGGTTACAACCCCCCAAACCCCCCACAACGCGGCGCGATCTCTATTAAGTAAAGTGGGGGGGTTCCCCCCACCCCCACCCCCATCGGAGCCCTAAAAACAGTAATTGTCTGCGGCGCGCACCCCCGCGCTGCGCTCAATTGTCTGGGCGCGCCTTTGTCCCGGTGCGCTTTTGACCTGACACCCATCACGGGTAGGGTTACCAGATTTTACTCACATAAAATCTGGACCCATGGCCCCACCCAGTTCCTCTCAGGGAGGCTGTTACACCCAAGTCGCGCCCCGCCCTCTCAACCTGTTCCCGTCCTCGGGAGGGCATCTGCACATGCGCGGATTCAACTTGAGAACATCACATGCATGCGCGTCTGCGCATGACATCGCCGCTTTGGCGTGCGCAGATGCCCTCCTGGCGCTGTCCCAAGACGGAAATTTGCTAAAACCCGGGCAAAGTTCTGGGTTTTGAAAAGCCATCCGCGGACATGTCCAGGTGTATCCGGACGTCCGGTAACCCTGCTCATTCCCAATCTTGCAGAAAGATTTTTTGAAACCCCTCTCTTTATCTTTACTGGAAGCTTCTATAGCCCCACTAATGACTGGGGAGTCAATTCAGAGTGGTATACAAAGACATCTGTAATGGATTTTAAGATACAGATTCGGATGGATTCCGCTGTGCTTGTCGTCGATCTCCTAGCTGCTTGTTTAGGGTATGGCAGCATTTGCATTATTACAATATCATATATGTGTACTATCCCATAAATACAATTTCGTTGCATGTTCTATCTCATTCAAATACAGTACTCCCCCCCAATTCGTGGGGGTTCCGCTCCAGGAACACCCGCGAATTTTGAAAAACCACGAATACGGTTTAGTAGCGGATCAAAGGCAGGAGAAGGCAGCTCGAACGCCAGCAGGTGCTGAAAATCAGGTGCGGGATCATGCTTCGTAGCGGATCAAAGGCAGGAGAGGGCAGCTTGAATGCCGGCGGGTGCTGAAAATCAGGTGCGGGATCATGCTTCGTAGCGGATCAAAGGCAGGAGAGGGCAGCTTGAACGCCGGCGGGTGCTGAAAATCAGGTGCGGGATCATGCTTAGTAGCGGATCAAAGGCAGGAGAGGGCAGCTTGAACGCCGGCGGGTGCTGAAAATCAGGTGCGGGATCATGCTTAGTAGCGGATCAAAGGCAGGAGAGGGAAGCTCAAACGCCGGCGGGTGCTGAAAATCGGGTGCTGAAAATCAGGTGCGGGATCATGCTTAGTAGCGGATCAAAGGCAGGAGAGGGCAGCTCAAACGCCGGCAGGTGCTGAAAATCGGGTGCGGGATCATGCTCAGTATTTTCTGACCACCTCTTCCTGATACTAAAGTCAGGCTACACCAATCGGGAGCTGCTTTGACACGCTGGCCTGACTTTAGTACCAGGAAGAGGCGGTCGGAAAACACCGCAAAAGGCTGAGTCCGTGATTCACGAACTGCAAATTCACAGGGGAACACTGTATTAAGTTAAAAAAAAAAAAAAGAACTTCTTAACTGTGAACACTTCTGAGTGATGAATATATGGACCCACGGACAGTACCCAGCGTTTTTTTAAGAAGATGCATCAGGGCTTATAGGACCAATATTTTCACAGTGCTGCAGTTAGCAAGCTTCATGTGTTCCCATGCTAACTTCAGTGCAATTTAATTGAATAACAAGCCAATTAGCATAGATAACGATGCTACTAATCAATTATTGGCACCAAATTAGGATCAGATAAAAAATTATATCCATATTTTTAGGTGCTGGGATCTGTATGTAAATTTTACATGTGGTTCCAAAAAGGGGGTGTGGCCTTGGGAGGTTCATAAGTGGATTAGGAACATTTCTGTAATTTAAGGGGGAATCTGTGCCTAATGGGTACTTTATTTAATTTTCTATACCATTCTCCCGGGGAGATCTGAATGGGGGGGGGGAATAAAGCGAAGGGTCACAAGGAGCAGCCTGGGTTTCAACCCACAACCTCCGGCATGTATAGATTCCCTTATTCTACTCATTCATGTGTATAATTAGCATGCAGTTTGGGGGTGTTTCCTTAAAATGAGCGCCGTGTTGTACAATAATGTGGAGAAACGCCAACATGTCCGCCAGGATTTACACTTGGTTCCAGTCATTGTAACTCCATACATCTAAATCTGAGCACAGATCCTGGTGCTACACGCTAGAGAATGACACGGTGACAAAATTCATTACCGTTCCCGTCCCCGCAGATAACCGCGGGAAATAATCCCATGTCATTTTTTAGTGTCTATTTCAACCTCGGTCCTTCTACACCAGCATTCTTCAAAGCAAAGTTGGGCCCATTCATGCTCTGATTTCTTTTGTGAGCCAAGTATAGGATAATGAAGTCATTGTGACATCACTAATGAGGTTGGCTCTTAGGCATTGGTGGAATGAGGCATTATGACATCACAATCTCAGCTCTGCCATTCTTTAGTGTCTATCTCCACCTCAGTCCTTCTCCACCAGTGTTCTTCAATGCAAGGCTTGAGGGTCAGTGGCTGGGCCCACTCATACTCTGATTCTTCCCTCTCTCCTTAAAGAATGACATGAAGATGGTTTCCCGCAGTTATCCATGGGGACGGGAACAGTGATGAATTTTGTCACCGTGTCATTCTCTACTACACACCATTCTATAAAGGGCGCCGATCCCGGAACGCCTGTTATAGAATACCATTCAGTGCCAGTTTTGGGGGGCATCAAATTTTGAGCGCCATCGACTGAACCCATGTGATTACTTGTACTCGAGGGCATCAATAAATAACTTTTTTCCCCCAACTCTTGAATTTGAGTGAAAGAAGCCCTTTAGAATGCGATTCTCATTAAAAATCAGTCATTCCTTACATCCGGACTGCCATAACAGAAGCTGACTTTACCGAAAGTCAATGCCACACGTTTACATTTATCACTGCCAGTCTTGTTATGTACGTTACTAGTATTCACTGTGCATTGTTAACTGTGATTGTCATCTAATTAAATCACTGCTCATCACAAGAGCCGGCTTTTATGCTGAGATAAGCATCAGAAGTCTGCTGCACTGTCCCCCAGATCAATAAAGATGTTCCCTGTAGGATTACAAATAGTCTGGGGTTGCACAGGGCACTGAATTAATTAGGAATGATTTCTCTTTTTTCTCTCCACTTTCAATATATTTTAATTGTTTTTCCTTTTTCGATGGACTTGTTTTTAACTGTACACCAAGCATGCTCAGGCTTCTGACTTCCCAGATGCTGTTCTGAAGCACTGATATCGCCATGAACCTAAGTGTTCTCTCTTCCTCCCAGCAAGCTCAAATAGAAATCATGGTTATTGATGAACGAGACTGAAATACTTGATTGGGCATTCTCTAATGATCACCATAGCTTGCACTGCTTTTGATCAGTGAATTCTGTGCGCATAAACTTATCCAACGGGTAAACAAAGAGCTGCATTCAGACTTGGAGAATCACATGATTTGGGATTTCCGGGTAGAATTTCTGATTATATATTGCATTGTCAGGGCCAGCCTTAAGCTATAGATATCCCACCCCAATATTCAGCCAACAGTGGACAGTGATTTTTTGATGTCCACTGCCAGCATTAAACCTGGATATTGCGTGCCAGGCCATTGAATACCTGGTCTTAATTTTGGACGCTAAAGCTTTACCAGTTCAGGCAATAGTCAGTGCCTGGCCACTTAAGTTTCACTGGTCTGGTCAAAGATAGGATTGCTACTTAAGTGGCCTGATTTTTAACCAGTTATCTTAACATAGAAATGATGGCAGAAAAGGGCCACGGCCCATCCAGTCTGCCCACACCAAGACCCACCCCCTATCTACCTCCATGAAGAGATCCAACATGCCTATCCCATCTTTTCTTAAAATCTTGCACGCTGCTGGCCTCAATGACCTGTTGTGGTAGACTATTCCAGCGATCAACCACCCTTTCGGTGAAGAAGTATTTTCTGGTATCGCCATGAAATTTCTCACCCTTGATTTTCCACGGATGCCCTCTTGTCGCCCTAGGTCAGTTGCTGATTATTGGTGCCTAACTGCATTGGTCGCCCAAGCAGTGGTCGGGGCCTTCAGAGGATTCGCCCCACCCCCCTAAAGGCCATGAGGGCACTGCTCTGAATTTGATTTGTCGAGCGGGCAACAGGCAGAAGCTGCTCAGCCAATCAAATTCAGAGCCCTACTGTCAGGGCCTTACATGGTTGCCATTAAAGTATGCATTTCCGGTTGAAGTCTGGTCTTCTCTGCTCCTTTTTCTATCCGTCTTGGTTGCTTCTCTTTTTGTGGATAGAAGCTCTTTTTCGCCATTGAATTTGATGATTATAAAATTGAAAAGCACAGCATTGAAGTCTTAAAATGCCAATCGTAAAAGTACACATTTTGCATGGTATACAATATATTTTTACTGTGGATGTGCAAATGGATGGCATTTGAGGGAGCATGGGTGGTACAAATAGCTTCTTTGAGTCTAGGAATTATCTACACAAACAAATGAGAAAATTTTCAAAATAATTTAAGATTTTTCAACTAATACCTATAAATCAAACAATAGAAAAATCTCCCCAATACTTAAATATTTATATATATATATATATCACTCTAAATAATACTTAGGGCTCCTTTTACGAAGCCGCATTAGTGGCTTTATTGCACGCACATTTTTAGCGTGTGCTAACTCCCGCGCTAGCCGAAAAACTACCACCTGCTCAAGAGGAGGCAGTAGCGGCTAGTGCGGCCGGCCAATTAGCGCGCTATTACGTGCGTTAAACCACTAACGCGGCTTTGTTAAAGGAGCCCTTAATATTATATAATGTGCTCCGTATACCGTACACCAGTCCAGCCAACAACAGTGTACTCGTAACATCATGGCGCCATTAGCCCACCTAACCATCCCAATATTAGGATTAGCAAAAATTAGACAGGTCGATTTTTAAATCAGCGGATATCAATAAATGAAAGTCACTTATCTTTAAGATGGTAAAGCGCAAAATAATCCTTGCCCAACTCTTGCAGGTGTCTGTTGTTAGATCTGGCTGTTGGCACTGTCATCTCGAAGCAGGGACTTTAGATCATTTATTGTTCTATTGTCCATTTATTATGACTTTTTGGAAATCAATTTGGGACCAAATTAATTGTTCATTAGAAAATCTGGTGGCATTGTCATATGATACTGTATTATTTGGTATGTCAATGAGAGCAACGAGTCAGATATCATCAAATAATGACTGGGGTTGCCATTCAACAAATTACCTATAACTGGAAGAACTGGAGTAGACTAAATTATAATTTTTGGTGGAATTCATTATGTCATATGTATAAAATGGAAAGAGTAATAGCAACACAGCGAGGATATATTAGGAAATTTCAAGATGTGTGGGAGCCATTAACACAATTTTGTAATGATTAGATGTTACTTTTCCCTTAATTCTTAAAGTTTATTTTTCAGGGAGGGGGGAGGATTTTAAATAGAACATCCTATATAATAAAACCCTAGCCGCGCATGAGCACTCCTACCTGCGTGTTCCATTTTCCCTGTTCCATGAGATGTAGATCCGTGGTGGCAGGAGTGCGCATGCGCGGGTCCCCAGCCTTACAGCACCTAACTACACTCGCCGGCAGGACTGGCCGCCAGCGCTGGACTCCCTGCTCTGGTAAAAGTAAGTTCTTCGCCTTGCCGCCCCCCCCCTTCCCTTCCTGCGGTCCCGACTCCAAACCTGATGACTCCAGCAGCGTCTGCATCACTCTACACACGCTGCTTTGGGGCCGCAGAAGGCCCCGAAGCAGCATGTGTACAGTGCTGCAGACGCTGCTGGAGTCGGGACCGCGGGAAGGGATGGGGGGGGCAGCGGCAAGGGACTATGAGAGCCGAGCAGACTTCTAGCACCCGTTAATGTAACGGGCTAAAATACTAGTCTTATATAAAGTAATTTAATTACTTGTTATGAAGGGGTGGGAAGGGAGGGAGATAAGTTTTTATGATTGGTATTATTGCTGAATATGAAGTGATATTCTCAATGTGCAAATGTGTTTATGTATTATCACACTTATTGTACGTATAAAAATGAATAAAGATTAAAAAAAAAAAAGGTCTGCCTGTACTCCCCCAGGTGAATAACCACAAGAGAGTGAAAATCCCCAAAGTTCAGGTGAAAAATCAAAATGTCCAAAACTAGGGGGGTCTTTAACTAAGGGGCACATGCTTAATGCTACCGTGTCCACAGAATATAATGGGCGCATTAGCGCGTGCTGAATCGGCAAGTGCCCCTTAGTAAAAGACCCAGAAAATTAAGTAACTAAGCAATTGTATCATAAATTAAAGCATATTTTGGGTTAGTATATTGTATTGAAAATAGGCACCTACTTTTCTTATAAATTAGGCTTAAATTAGAGGCTTTTGGACTGCCTTTAACTAGATATCTGGTTATAAAAGTACCCTCGCATGAGTTTGGCTGTGGTTTAAGGCACCTTTTGCATTTCTATTAGATGACCCATTTCTTTCTATTACTTTAAACAAAGGGACTCCACAATACATTTTTATGTGCTATTAAGATGCATTTTTATGATTTTTTCATGATGGTTTTGCCCCATTAGTTTAATACAGTTCTACCGTAATCTTCTCAGCTATCACTGAAAGGCATAGGTAGCCACCATGACAAAGAAAGAAGCCCTAGTTATTAAAGCAAATGTTTAGAACATTTTGAAATATTTTTGGCCTCTGGAAACTTCGGCTGCTCAGCCTAAATCCATTCTCTCCTTAGTGATGTATGAAAATATTTAACTTGGAGGCAGCAGAGCCTGGTGCCCATTTATTCCTTTATGGTAACCGTACACTATGGATATTATTACAATAAACTACACATCACAAAATCCCATGCTCAACTTTAACCCTTCAGTTGATATTTTTTTCTCATTTGCACGACTTTCACTTGCATCGTTTGGTCTTCAGAGAGGAAGGAAAAGGAGCAAAGATGCAATGGTTGCAAAACAGGTGAAAACGTTTTCGCACATGATCCCGTGAGTTTATATTTGAATAACGCTTCCAATGCTATTATTTTTAATATTATTTTAATTCTCATGGTAGCCTACGCTGGGCACCTAATGAAATATGAAAGCTTCAATGAAAAGGCAAAAGAGAAGCATGACGACACAAACCTAGGAATTAATAATAATAATAATTTTATTTTTTATATACCGCCTAACCAGGAATGGTTCTAGGCGGTTCACAACAAATAAAAACTAATCATACAGCGAAAAATACAATTTAAAATGGAAATACATCAGATAATTAAACATAAGAAATGCATAAAATTTTAAAAAGGTGACAGAATACAATTAGGATACAAATTTATCAAATAATTAGGTCTTCAATAATTTTCTAAAATCAAGATAGGAGGAAGCTCCTAGCATCATTTTTCTAAACCAACCCTTCAATTTAGCAGCCTGAAAAGAGAGAGTTCTCTCAAGAAATCTTTTATAACAACACAATATCCTAGTTTTGAGACCTTTCATGCTGAACTTTGCTAATAGGACAGAATGGCACAGAGCAATTTAATGCACTACCCATAATGTGTGACAGCCAAGCACAACTTTAACTCCCTTGTGGGTTCCTTGAAAAAGTTCAACGAAACGTGGTCCACGTCAGGACCCATGAGACCTCACAAATTCAGTCACAAATATATGGTATATTTTTGAAGTCTTTTAAAATAATTTGTTTATATATTGAAGAATTCACAATCGATATAAATCATTATAAAATATTCCGTACATGGTGATTGGGTGGTGGGTTCTGCTATAGGGGCTTCGGTTCTTGGCGGAATTACACAATTCTGAGTGTATGAGAATGTAATGCTAATTCAGCTTTCAAGCTGATATTCAATTGGAGACCATTTATTGGTTAGGTTTCAGGATTTTTGATCTCCACATTCCTACACGTCACTTTTTCATAGATAACTTCCCTACGTTCTTATCTTAGGTACCATTTACATATGTATAAAATCAGATTTACATATATTTATATATAAGAATGATCCTATATGTGGATGTAGCGATTCACAGAGTAATTACTTGGGACTGACACTTCTACAATCAATGCTAATTCTAGTGAAACTAACAGTATCTATAACTATGAGTAACGTTGTTTTTTAAAGTTTTTGCTGTTTATAGAAGTGTTGTTTTAGAACTTTTGTTAAGCCAACATACGAATTGGCAGCCCTAGAGTAGGTTTGCATTTTAAAACAGAATTTTGATTAATGCTGATGCTGTGGGTATATAACAAAGAGTGAGTATCCAACTATTAAAAATAAAATTAAATGACTCCTTCATATTAAAATAACATCTTTTATATAAAATATCATGTTTTACAATCGATTTTGGAATCAAACAGTCATGGCGTTAATATGTCATTTAATTAAAATTAGTAGGTCTTGATTTGTCATAAAAATATTGATATAATTTTTTGATTTTATCTCTCTTCTTTTATTTAAGAACTCTTGAGCAAAATTTTCACTGGCATAACAATAAGCTTCATCACCACCCCTGAAGAAGCCTGTTGGAGCGAAACGGTTGGGCTTCCGTTGGGTCATTAAGAAAAGTGCTTGACATTATAAAGCTATATCTCATATTATCAAGATTTTCAATACTTAGCTGCTGGTTATGTAATGCTCAATGGAGAATTAGAGAGACATTGATATCTAATTATAATATTAATTTACAAGTACAAATACACATTGAATTTTGGAAAATTAAATCCATAAAAGATTTTCTAAAAATTACACAGGGGTTTTGGACGAGTGATGAAAACCTACCCCAATTGGTTATGATCTTTTTGATTATAGTCCAGGGGTTTTTTGAGGTCCTGACTTCGGTCCCGAGGAAGATGGCGGAAGCGCTGATAAAAGACAGCATTGATGAGCATCTAGAAAGGAACAAACTGATGAAAACAAGCCAACATGGCTTCTGCAAGGGAAGATCATGCCTAACGAACTTACTGCACTTCTTCGAAGGAATTAACAAACAAATGGACGAAGGGGCCCCCATAGACATCGTATACTTGGATTTTCAAAAAGTCTTCGACAAGGTACCCCTTAAACGCCTACTACAGAAACTGAAGAACCATGGGGTGGAAGGAGACGTACATAGATGGATCAAAAATTGGCTGTCGGGCAGGAAGCAAAGGGTAGGAGTGAAGGGCCATTACTCAGACAGGAGAAGGGTCACGAGTGGTGTTCCGCAGGGGTCGGTACTCAGACTGCTGCTGTTCAATATATTTATTAATGATCTAGACACAGGGACGAAGTGCGAAGTTATAAAATTCACAGATGACACAAAACTTTTTAGTGGGGTTAGGACTAAGGAGGATTGTGAAGATTTACAAAGGGACCTAAACAAACTGGGAGAGTGGGCAAATAAATGGCAGATGAAGTTTAATGTAGAGAAATGTAAAGTCTTACATGTAGGAAACAGAAACCCAATGTACAGCTATACGATGGGAGGGCTGGCAATGGGTGAAAGTAGCCAAGAGAAGGACAAAACAATGAAGCCATCGGCACAGTGCGCAGCAGCCTCTAAGAAGGCAAACAGAATGCTAGGTATTATCAAGAAAGGTATTACAACCAGAACAAAGGACGTTATCCTGCCGTTGTATCGGGCAATGGTGTGCCCTCATCTAGAGTACTGCATCCAATATTGGTTGCCGTACCTTAAGAAGGATATGGCGATGCTTGAGAGGGTTCAGAAAAGAGCAATGCGCTTGATAAAAGGTATGGAAAACCTTTCATACGCTGAAAGATTGGAGAACTAGGGCTCTTTTCCCTAGAAAAACGGAGACTTAGAGGGGACATAATAGAGACTTACAAGATCATGAGGGGCGTGGAGAGGGACAGATTCTTCAAACTTTCGAAAACTACAAGAACGAGAGGGCATTCGGAAAAATTGAGAGGGGACAGATTCAGAACCAATGCTTAGGAAGTTCTTCTTCACCCAACGGGTGGTGGACACCTGAAGGAAAAGGGAATAGAAGGGTATAGTTAGAGGATTATCATACAGGATTATCATACAGGTCCTGGATCTGATGGGCCGCCACGTGAGCGGACTGCTGGGCACGATGGACCTCTGGTCTGACCCAGTAGCGCATCGAATTCAATATAAACTAAATCTACTTACTTTCAAATCCCTGTTATATAAAACCCCAGCTTTCATCTACAAGTTATTGATCCCTTATACCCCAACCAGATCATTGAGATCTATTGACCTCACTTAAAGTTATTAATACATGGCAGCACTTTATCTTCTCTGTTACAGCTCCTCAAACTTTGAACTCCCTCCCTATTTATCTCAGAGAAGAAAAGAACTTAGATAAATTTAAAAGTCAACTTAAGAGCTTTCTTTTCAAAGACGCTTATGATATTTAGGAGTCCCAGCCTATTTTTGCTTATTTTCATAAGGCTACTTCTTTTATTTCCCTCCTATTGTTTTTTACCATAAACGTCCTTCTTTCTATCATTATTATTGTATTTCATTACCCTGCCTTTCCCTTTGTTTTCCTTTTCTGTTTATTCTGTTAGTCGTTAATTTAATATGTTTTGTTCAGTGTCCATCTGTCTTTTATAACCCCTGTATTATCTGTAAATTGAATGATTTGTTCATCGCTTAGATATTTGAGTAAGCGATTAATCAAATACTTAATATACTTGAAACTTGCACTGCTTATGTCTTTATGTCCTTAACCCCAGAGGAAAAAAAACAAATGCATTTCTTCCTGAACAGTACAAAATACAGACAGCAGATGTAAATACTCAAAACTGACACAATTCAATCACTAAATTAAAAAATAAATTCATTCCCCCCTACCGTTGTTGTCTCCCTCCCTCCATGCTGTGCCTTGCCTTCTGGCTTGCTCCCGCCTGGCCATTTTATTAATATTAATAATAATAATAATTTATTTTTATATATCGCCATACCTAAGAGTTCTAGGCGGTTTACAACAATCAATCACAGTACAAATCATGCAATAGTTACAATACAAATGCATACATCGGATTAAAATCTTTTTTATGCTGCCTCTCCCCCCCTCCTCCCCCGGTGTTATCTTCGGGCCAGCTCCCTCTTCCTCAGTGCTGCACTGCACAAAGCCGTGGCAGCAGCTCTTTGCGCATCCCGCGCCTCATCTGGAAGCCTTCCCTCTGACGTTGCGATGTCAGAGAGAAGGCTTACAGTTCAGGCGCAGGACGCGCGTAGGAGCCTCTGTCCACGGCTTTGTGCACTGCAGCACTGAGGAAGAGGGAGCTGGCCCAAAGACAATGCCGCATCGATCGCACTGTGGACCGGCAGGGAATTTCTGTGGACCGGCACCAGTCCACAGACCGGTGGTTGAAGAACACTGGTCTAGAGCACTTTGCTTATCCCAGAGCAACTGCTTAGTAAATCCATCATTCTGCACCATCTGCTTTGACTTAATATGTGCCAGAATCCTCAGTGAGTCCAGCCCCACATTCTGGAATGCGTTTCCTCCTAGGCTATGTTTACAAAAATACTCTGTAAGATTTAAGCCTTAGCTTAAAAACTTTCTTTTTTACTGATGCCTATAAGCCTTGATCCTACCGCTTTTGCACCCACCATCTGCTTCGCTTCAGGCAGGGTTGCTCTGGCCTCTCTCTAGTTTCTGTTTCCTGCGATACGATGTGTTTCTCTCCATGCTGTATTATATACAGTATATTTTGTAAGCGCGGGGTAGAGGGAGGAGTGGGAAGAGGCGGAGAGCAGGAAGGGTGCCAGCGCCTCGAGGAAGATTGCGCTTAGGACGGATTGACCACCCCGCCACTGCATGGAGGCACCACAGCTAGTCAGGTTTTTGGGCTAGTCACAATGAATATTCATGAGAGAATTGCAGGCAGTGCATGCAAATCTCTCTCATGAATATCCATTGTGGATACTCTCAAACCTGACTGGCTGGGGTGCCTCCAGGACCAGGTTTGGAAAACATTGACCTAGGCGCTTTACAGAATCACAAAGAAGACAGTCCTTGCTCAAAAGAGCTTACAATCTAAACAGACAAGACTGACAAACAGGGTGTCATGGATACAGTTAAGGGGAACGGTTAATCAGCCGGCTGGGTTGGAGGGCAGAGGGGAGTTCAGGACAATCAAGCCATTGTGACATCACTGATGAGGTTGGCTCTTATTGGTGAAATGAGGCATTATGACATCACAATCTCAGCTCTGCTTCCCAAAGAATGAAACTCTTCACACTACTACTATGAATTATTTCTATAGCGCTATCAGGCGTACACAGTCATAAAGAAGACAGTCCCTGCTCAAAAGAGCTTACAATCTAAACAGACAAGACAGATAAACAGGATGTCATGGATACAGTTAAGGGGAACAATTAATCAGGTGGCTGAGTTGGTGGGCAGTAGGGAGTAGGGTTATGGATTGAAGGCTATATCAAAAAGGTGGGTTTTCAGTTTGCTTTTAAACAAGGGAAGGGGCTTGGCGGACAAACTCAGGTAATTTATTCCAGGCATAGGGGGCAGCTAGATGAAAGGAACAAAGTCTGGAATTGAGAGTGGAGGAGAAGGGTGCAGCTAAGAGTGACTTTATCTGAGGAACGGAGTTCTCTGGAAGCTGTATAAGGAAAGAGAAGCGAGGAGAGATATTGAGGGGCAGCAGAATGAACACACTTGCAGATCAGCAATAGGAGCTTGAACTGTATTTGAAGGCAGATAGGGAGTCAGTGAAATGATTTAAGGAAAGGGGTGACATGAGTAGCGAGGTTTGTAGAAGAAGAGTCGTGCAGTAGAGCTTTAAACAGATTGCAAGGGGGAGAGGCTGCACTGCGGGAGACCAGTTAGAAGCAGATTGCAGTCATTTAGGTGTGAGGTTACGAGAGTGTGGACAAGGGTGCTCAGAGAGGAAGGGGCAAATTTTGGTGATGTTGTAGAGATAGAAGCAACAGGCCTTAGCAGTTTGTTGGATGTGCGTAGAAAATGAGAGGTCGGAATTGAAGACGACCCCAAGGTTGCCAGCAGAGGACACTGGAACGATGACAGCTCAGTCTTGGACATGTTTAGTTTCAGATCACATCAGGACATCCAGGCATCAATGTCAGCCAAACAGGCAGAGACTTTTTCTTGCACTTTAGGTGAAAGTTTGGGTGTGGAGAGCTAGATCTGGTAGTTATCAGCATATAGGTGATACTGGCACTGTTCCCTCTAAGCTGAGCAGGAGTCCTCCACCCACAGTCTCACCAATAGAGGGTGCTGTTTTACTGTCACATTTTTCAATTGTGAGGGACAGGCAAGTTCTGCAGGACTCCAGGGAACATACCTGTCCTTAGCGACTGAAAATATTCCACCCCCTAGTGGTAGCAATGCAGCTGGAGGACACCTGCTCAGCTTAGAGGGAACACCGAAAGAAAGAGAGAGAAGAGGTCCTAAGACAGAACCCTGGGGTACGCCAACCACTAGATGAGTAGCAGCAGAAGAGGACCCATCACATATACTAAAGTTGCGTTGGGAGAGGTAGGAGACAAACCAGGAGAGGACGGATTCACGGAATCCAAGCGAGGACAGTGTATCAAGGAGTCAGCTGTGATTAACAGTATCAAAGGCAGCAGACAGGTCAAGAAGGATGAGGATCGAGTAAAGGCCCTTAGATCTGGCCATGAACATGTCACTGCAGACTTTGATGAGGGTCAGTCTCTTTGGAGTGTTGGGGGCAAAAGGCTGATTGTAGAGGATCAAGAATCTTGAAGCTATTATAGATTCTGCTACGCTTGCCCCATTGCGGCACCTACGTCTTGGTGGTAAGCTATAGCGTTGTTCTAGGAGAGCTCATCCACACAATTACAACTGCCTTGTGGTAGGTGTAAATCTGCATGCTGTTGGAGATGTAATGTAATGTAATGTAATTTATTTCTTATATACCGCTACATCCGTTAGGTTCTAAGCGGTTTACAGAAAATATACATTAAGATTAGAAATAAGAAAGGTACTTGAAAAATTCCCTTACTGTCCCGAAGGCTCACAATCTAACTAAAGTACCTGGAGGGTAATAGAGAAGTGAAAAGTAGAGTTAGAGGAAAAATAAGAATAAAATAAACATTTTAACAAGACAGCATTGATCTAAATACTTTGGAAGGTAGAAGAGAGGAGAGAAAGGAATAGAAGCAGAAGGGGGAGCCGTTGAACAGTAGAATTCTGGAGAAATTTAAATGATAGAAATAGAACAAAACAAAGACAAAAGGCAAAACAATAGATAAGATTAAAGATGGAATTGGGTGCCTATTTCTTAAAATCACACAGGCACCTACAGCATGTTGTGATCATAAGTTACATTTAAAATAGGTGCCTTTTTGGACTTCTCACATTGGATGTCATGTTATATAATCAGGCCCATAAGAAGCAAATTGTACCTTACATGTACGAGGGTGTTTGAAAAGTTTAGTAAAAAAGCAAGTTAAATGATGTCTCCATCGAGGGCTATACACTTAGTCCAGCGAGTTTCCATCATCAACACTTTGCTGTCCTTGTTCAATCAATTGTCCTTTCGAGGCTAGATTATTGTAATTCGGTCTATTTAGGCTTGACCAAGAAAAGCTTTCAGAGACTTCAACTGATCCAGAATACCGCTGCTAGGCTGATCTTTGCAAAAAGTAAATTTGATCACTTCTCGCTGCTCCTGCAAAAACTTCATTGGCTTCCAATAATTTCCAGGGCTTAACATTTAAGATCTTGCAGGGCATCCTTCCTCCTTTAATTCCTCTGTCTTGGCATTCTGTAAGATCTGACATTACCAGATCTACTCCAAAATTTAAATTGTCCTTTCCTACGTTGAAAGGCGTTACCTACATTGGCAAACCAGGGAAGTCTCTACTTTTCAAAATTACTGAGCTGTGGAATGATTTTCCTAGTCAACTGAGCGATCTGGGATCTTTCCAACCATTTTGAAAACATCTGAAAACTTGGCTATTTTCACAGTTGCAAATTCCGCTCCTCTCCATACTCTTCCAAATCCATATTGTATCTGTTTTCCTTTCTAATTTTCTTGTAAACCGTGCTGAGCTCTACTGTTATAGAGAAGATGCAATATATAAGCCTAAGGTTTAGATTAGTTTAGTTTCCAGTTTGTTCATAAGCTATTTTTTCTACAATACGAAAAAACTGAAAACTCGCTGGACTACGTTTATAGCCCTCGATGGAGACTTTGTTGTTCAACGTGTGTTTTTCACCAAACATTTCAAACCACCCTCATATACATGGTGCTGCTTATTCCTATCAAGCCTGCAGAGATGCCACACTTTTCGTAAATGTGCCCTTTTATTGAACTGGCTTCTCTAGTTGTGTAATATTGCCAATATGTGTTTCTTTGGTGAATAGATGGACCTAAACATTTGATTTCCACATCAGATGCCCTATGCAAAGTGTATGCACTGTATGTCCAGCCAGCAGGCCGAGAGGAATTTTTCTCATTCAGAGAGATCTGCAGAACGACAAACCAAAATACTTTTTGTTGGGTTATTTGCCCAACCAGCAGGAGCTTACTCTGCCTGAAATGAAAACATCTACATGTCAAGTTTAGATTGGATTCCTTCCCAGAACCAAAACAACTCTTTGATTCTCATGAGAGGACAGATAATTGTTTCTTTGGAGGGAGAATTAGGGGACCTGACCCCGAGAAGAGCAGTGTCTTGTTGAGTTATGAACCCAAATTTCACAGGCTATCATACAAGTTATGGCTGTGAAGAAATGGAAATTGCTATAACACAGAGGAGAAAGATCACTCCTGCCTAGGACCCCATTGATGACCCCTAGCTAAATCCTGGAGAGAGGATAGTACTTGGAGAAGGAGTTTCTTTTGGGAGTAGGATTTCTGTTAGAGGTGAGGTTTTTGTCAGGAGGGATTGGGTCATACCATTAGGGGTCTGGTGGGTGATCAAATGATTGGAAGGATATTTGATGACTGAGGACAGGGCTTGAGAGTTTGATGGATGTTGGGATTGAAGGACATAAAATCCTGAGTAGAGTAGAACGGGTACAAGTGGATCGATTTGTTACTCTGTCAAAATTACAAAAACTAGGAGACGCTCTATGAAGTTTTAGGAAAATCCTTTTAAAAGAAATAGGAGGAAATATTTTTTCACTCGGAGAATAGTTAAGCTCTGAAACGCATTGCCAGAAATTGTTTAAGAGTGGATAGCATAGTTGGTTTTAAGAAAGGTTTGGATGAGTTCCTGGAGGAAAAGTCCATAGTCTGTTATTGAGAAAGACATGGGGGAAGCCACTGCTTGCCCTGGATCGGTAGCATGGAATATTTAGCCTTGGGTTTCGGCCAGGTACTAGTGACCTGGATTGGCCATCGTGAGAATGGGCTACTGGGCTTGATGGACCATTGATATGACCCAGTAAGGCTATTCTTCTGTTAAGGAGAAGGCTGTCACACTATCAGACTACCAGCAGCGCCACTGCATTCACAGACATCTTTTGCGGTGGCGACAATTTCAGCTGTGCTCAGCAGTCTTGATTAGGGTTACCAGATTTTATGTTTATAAAAGCTGGACACATGGCCCCACCTCCAGGCCCACCCAGTTCCATCCAGCCCTGCCCCATTCTGCCCACGTCTCGCTCTGTTACACCCCATTCTCATTGCCCAGCCCCGTCCCGACTGAAAAGCTTCCAGGAAGGCACCTGCGCATGCGTTACATGATGACATCACACACATGTGCGAATGCGCTTGAAATCATTGCATTTCATCCATGCGTGCACAGATGCCCTCCTGACATCCCAAGCTGGAAGCTTTTCCAAACCCGGACAAAGTGCCGGGTTTTGAAAAGCCGTCCGGATGCTCGGACATGTCCTCTAAAAAGGGGACGTGTCCGGGTACATCCGGATGTCCGGTAACCCTAGTTTTGACTGCAAGTAAACAGTACTGACCTCTGTGCTAGTTGTCAGAGCCCATGCCACACTCCTCTTTCACCCACTCCCGAGTTCAGCAGTTAATGTGGGATTTTTGTTTTCCATTAAGCTCACTTTTTAAGACAGGAGACAGTAGCTCGGGCCCACGCTCTGTCTACTACGTTTCAAGCCCTGTGTTACCCGTTTCAAGCCCTCCAGCGACGGAGAAATATCTAGAATGTAACTGCCCTTGAGCTACTACTGATAAAGGTGTGGGCTAAATCCCTAAATAAAAAATAAGGCCCTCTTTTATCAAGCTCTGGTAATGAGTGACATGCGGCAAAAGCACTAAAGCCCTTTAAATCCTAATGGGATTTGATACATTTGCCATGCCAGGCCCAGGCCTATTTGTTTGGCTGGTACTGACTGGTTATCGTAAGTTTGCACTGGGAACGTCTCTGGGACAGCAATTTTGATGGCTTAAACTTACCCAATTGGTGAATTCAGGGGGTTACACTCGAGGGAGGGTGGTAGGTACAGGTTTTAAAAGTGGTTGGTTTTAGTACAGAACCAGTCCCCTTTCTTCTCAATTTTCATGAGTATGTACAGTCCAAGCTGACTAAACAGATTTGATTTCAAAGTGCAAAAAAATATTTTTTTTATTTCTCCCCCCAAAAAACAAAATTACACCCTCAACAAATTTTAACCATACAGTTGAAAACACACGTTTCTCCATTTAAGATGATTATTCATTCAAATCCATTATTGCCCAGTGAAAGTGACAAATGGGGTCGCCAGTCACTTTTATTAAGTTTGTGCTATTTACAGAGTAGAAAAAAAGTCTTTACTAACATTGATAAAATTTCATCTGAAGTTTAGCCTCCAAAAACATACAACATAGTTTAAATCTCAAAATATATAAGAAATACTTATATGAACAACAAAAATGTAGACTTTTATTCAGCATTCGTGGGCAGAAATTTTTTTTTAACACCATTAAAAAAAATCTGCGGCAGACAGCGATTTAGACCCAGATATTCAGCACGGGCCGTGTCTGGCTACTGGCACTCAATATCCAGGTCTTTTATGGCCGCCGGCACTGAAAATCCAAATTCAGGCAGTAAGCGCCAGCGTCCTGCAGCAAATTTGCCGTTTTGTGCGCATATACCATGTGCTAAAAAACATATTCTGTATTTTCCCAGAAGGCAGCGTGTTAGGGGGTTGGAGAATGGATGTGTCAGTGCTAATCAGTTAAGGTGTGAGGCATTGACACATGCAAATTGATTAGCGTAGTGGTAGCGTAGGGGCCCTTACTGCCTACAAAACAGGTAGGGGCTCAGGCGGTAAGCTTTTATAATAGTCACATGTTAATGGCAAAATTAGCGCATGGCCGTTAATTCAGAAAATAGGGAAAATGTTTCATTTTCCAGCCACATGGGGGAAGCCACTGGATCGATAGCATGAAATATTGCTACTCTTTGGATTTCCGGAATCTTGCTATTCTTTGAGATTCTGCCTGGAATCTTGAGACTCTTTGGGGTTCTAGAATCTTTTGTTACTCTGGGATTCTGGAATGTTGCTACTCTGTGGGGTTCCGGAATCTTGATACTCTTTGGGGGTTCTAGAATCTTTTGTTACTCTTTGGGATTCTGGAATGTTGCTACTCTTTGGGGTTCCGGAATCTTGCTCTTCTTTGAGATTCTGTCTGGAATCTTGATACTCTTTGGGGGTTCTAGAATCTTTTGTTACTCTTTGGGATTCTGGAATGTTGCTTCTCTTTGGGGTTCCGGAATCTTGCTCTTCTTTGAGATTCTGCCTGGAATCTTGATACTCTTTGGGGGTTCTAGAATCTTTTGTTACTCTTTGGGATTCTGGAATGTTGCTACTCTTTGGGGTTCCGGAATCTTGCTCTTCTTTGAGAGTCTGCCTGGAATCTTGATACTCTTTGGGGGTTCTAGAATCTTTTGTTGCTCTTTGGGATTCTGGAATGGTGCTACTATTTGGGGTTCCAGAATCCAGGCCCGCCCAGTTCCATCCAGCCCCGCCCCATTCTGCCCACATCTCACCCTGTTCCACCCTTAACATGCAGGAAAGATCCCTGTAAGTGACATGCTAAGGCCACTTTTGCCATGGCTTTAGTAAAAGAACCCTTTTACCAGTTAAGTTTTAGCCAATCCTATATGCACAGATATTCAGGCCTGGATTCTCTAACCAGCGCAGATTTTTTAGGTGCCGATAGATGCCTAAGCTCATTTTTTAAAAAAAGGTATTTAAACAATGTTTTTAACTGAGTTTCAATGCACCTAACAGCGCCTAAAAAATCAGCATTGGAATTGCATCTCTGTAGGTGTTATAAGCCGCCTAACGCCACTGTGGGCGTGGCAAATGCCGAAAGTGGCGTTAGACGACCTAAAGCACCTCCGGAGATGTGATGCACATCAAGGAGAGGCGCTGGACATGTAGGCCCCGAAAACCCCGGCCTACATTTTCTGCCTCTACCTTTGACGGAGGTGTGATTCTGTACCGGGCGTCATCGCTTGATTGACACGCGATCGGTGGCCAACAGTTACAGAATCTGGACCTCAGTGCCGGGCATTGAGTATCCCAGCATAAAGCTATTGGCGGTCGGCAAAACGCTGGCCACCGCCGGCTGTATATCTACCCCACAGTTGCTTAAGCACATGACCTGCCCCCCCCCCCCCATGCTGCCCCTCCTTTTGCAGTTACACGCTAGAACCAAGAAATTTTAGAACAGTGTCTAACTGTACTTACATGCATAAGTACAAATTAATACCCATTAATACTTGTTAAAACTAATTAAGTGACAATAAAGGGCATCTTTTACTAAGCTGTGCTTAAAAAAAGGGCTTTGCATACCCTAACTCAAGCCTTTCCCATGCACTAAGCCCATTTCTAGCACAGCGTTAGCATGCAGCCTTAAAAAAAGAAAAACAAATTACCTTGGGAGCTTCAAAACAAATGCATCCCACGCCAGGTTATTGTTTTTGAATTAGATGAGCATTACCACCTTCACAGCTTACTAAAAGGGCTCTTAACTAATTTGGAGGGAGGGGTCATCAAGGTGTGGAAAAGGTTCAACCTTTACTGCACCTTGATGCCCTTGGGATTCAGCAACCTGCTGTTACTTATATGGAAATATGACCTCTAGTGGTAGACAAGTGAAAATGCCACTAGGGGTGCTATTTTAATGCCAGCACTAAAATGGACAGGAGCGTTTGGGCATTGCTCCTGGCTGATCCCCCTTGCAGCCCACCGGACACTCCTTGGAACCCATCAGATGAACTCCCTGGACCACCAATGATTTTGTAGGTAGCCACTGAGAGAGTAATGGGGGGGGGGGGGGGGGGGGTCCAGGATGGGACTCATTGCTAAAGCCCTACAGCATCGGGCCACGTCTTTGCACAGCCAGTTGCTCACAGACAGTATTTTTTGGGTCCTAATGCAACTTCCAGTCACGTTAGGGGATTTCCATAGTAATGAGATGCAAAACACATCATTACATAGTTTGCATTTCATTACTAAGTAACACTCGATGACTTAAATATCGCCATGCTATTTTTGGAACAACAACAGTAGGGCTGTTTGTCACAGTGACTTAAAGCCCTAATACTGCTTGATGAGTTCCCCTTTTAGTTATGTGCATAATTTGTAATAGTTTATAATAGAAAATGACAAGGGGACAAATTTTTCCCCGTCCCCGGGGGAACTCATTTTCCCATCCCGGCAAGTTCTTTTTTTGTCCCTGCCCCATTCCTGTAAGCTCATCTGCACAAGCCTCAAACACTTTGAGGTAGAGCTTACAGGAATGGGGCAGGACAGGGAAATAGAATTCCTGCAGGGATGAGGACAAATTTATCTCTGTGTCATTCTCTACAGTGCTACCAGCAAATAAAGGCTAATAGCTTTAAACTTGGAACACAACAGATCTCACTGCACCCTCTTCCAAGTGACACTTCTTCCTTTTATTAGTAAGTCACATCATTTCAGACCTTCATATTGTATTTTGATATTTGCTTACTTTAATATTTGCTTACTTAGGACCTCAGAACCACCTCCTCCATCCGTTATTTTCGTACTCTAGAACGGGGAGCTTCTCAGGTGTATTGTCCTCACTGGCCCATAGTAATACCTCTAATACTCGCAAATTTTAGCAATTTTTTACCACTTTGTAAATTTTTAGTATTTATATATACACTTCAATTTGTACTTAGCTTTCTCATTTGTACAGCGGCAGGACCCGACATGTTTCGCAGTTGCTTCGTCAGGGATCCAAGCTGTTCCTAATACAAAAATACCCTAAAAGACCGGGTATATATTTTGTACCCAAAATTCACAAAGGTCAGAGTCCGCCTCCTGGTCGTCCGATAGTGAACACTCGTGACTCTTTGCTGGATCCTTTGTCTCAGTTTGTGGATTTCTATCTTAGTACGGAAGCCAGAAAGGTTACCTCCTTTTTGAAGGACACCTCCCATTTCCTGCGAAAATTGGAGGAATTGGAACCCTTTCATGAAGATATATGGATGGTGACGTTGGATGTGGTCTCCCTGTACACCCAAATTCCCCAATCCAAGGCTCTAGACATCATAAAAGACACATTGGAGAAGCGAGAGTTCCCACGGAGGATCTCCACGGACTTTCTTTTACAGTTGGCCCGATGGGTCATAAATTCTAATTATTTTGAATTCCAGGGTCAGTTTTTCAACCAGATCCAGGGGGTGGCCATGGGGGCCACCCAGGCACCCTCGGTGGCGACCCTATTCATGGCAAATTATGAAAATCAATTTGTGTATTCATCCAGTTATTTTAAAGATGTCCTTTTTTGGACTAGATTTTTGGATGATATTTTTCTATTATGGAGGGGATCTGAGAAGGGATTAATGGAGTTTATAGAGTATTTAAACTCAAGAGACTCTCAGATTAGGTTCACATATTCTTACCATCATAATAAAATTGAATTTTTGGACCTTTCAATAAGACATACATCAGAGGGGTTTACTACCACAGTCTATCGGAAACCCATGTCTCGGAATACCCTGCTTCATTTTTCTAGTCACCATCCAGAAAAATTAAAATTGAATTTGCCTATCAGCCAGTACTTTAGGATTCGGAGGAATTGCTCCGAACTTCCAGAATTCAAACGTCAGGCTGCAGTACTTGAGGATAGGTTTTTGAGTAGGGGGTATCCGAAGGGGACCCTTAGGAAGGCTTACCTGAGATCGCGGTATGCTGATAGGGACTTAATGATTATGGAACGGGAAAATAAAGATGAGCAAGCTCGTCTCATATGTGTATTGCCTTTTTCAGGGGCTACTAAGGTGCTTATTGAAATTATGAGGAAGCATTGGCATATATTGAGCCTGCATAATTGTTTGCAGGAGTTCCCCATGATAGCTTTTCAGCGGGGTAGAACTATTGGACAAATATTAAATTTCAAAAAATATCATGAGTATGTGACAACTGAAGGTGGATACCACCAAGCCTGCGGTAAATGCCAATGGTGCAAAAATACTATTGAGGGGCATAGTTGGGAAGCTCCGGGCAAACACACAAAGATTGAATCTAGATCCATCACTGACTGCAATAGTAGAGGGGTGGTTTATATAATAATATGCCCTTGCGAATTAATATACGTAGGGAGAACCACCAGACCAGTGAAAGTTCGGTTAAACGAGCACAAGTCTCGTATATTGAATAGAAAAATCGAGGCTCCAATGGTTCAACATATGTTAAATGAAAAACATGAAGTATATGAACTGAAGTGGAGAGTGATTGATAGTGTGAGTGAAGGGAGGGTGGGTGGAAACAGAGAGGCGGCTTTGAATGTGAAAGAACAACGGTGGATTCACCGTCTTAATACAGTGCTCCCTGGGGGTTTAAACATGGACATAGAATGGCAAACGCTATTTTAAATGGGTCCGGTGATGTTTGGGGTTGGTTCCTCCTTAAAATGGATAATACAAGCTGATAGGAGAGGAGAGGATATAGGGGGCGTGGTCTGGTGCAACAAGCCCTTTAAAGAAAGATATTCAAGACGCCGCCGCCATCTTTGCGATTTAAAGTTAGAGAGGGGTGGATGTTAGCGGCTGGGTGAGTAGAGCGTTGAGGTGTGATTTCAGAGTAGGACATTAATGTTGTACAATAGCATTGATTAATGTGGTTGTTTTATACACAGCTTGGATCCCTGACGAAGCAACTGCGAAACATGTCGGGTCCTGCCGCTGTACAAATGAGAAAGCTAAGTACAAATTGAAGTGTATATATATATACTAAAAATTTACAAAGTGGTAAAACATTGCTAAAATTTGCGAGTATTAGAGGTATTACTATGGGCCAGTGAGGACAATACACCTGAGAAGCTCCCCGTTCTAGAGTACGAAAATAACGGATGGAGGAGGTGGTTCTGAGGTCCTAAGTAAGCAAATATTAAAATACAATATGAAGGTTTGAAATGATGTGACTTACTAATAAAAGGAAAAAGTGTCACTTGGAAGAGGGTGCAGTGAGATTCTCTACAGTGCAACACTCTAGAAATCAAAATGTAATGAAAGTGAGCCGAGTATAGGTCAATGAAGCCATTGTGACATCACTGATGAGGTTGGCTCTTAGACATTGGTGGAATGAGGTATTATGATGTCACAATACCAACTCTGGTTTTCAGAGGCTGAAACTTTTCACACTATTTATTGATTCAATTTTCTATACTTTTCTCCCAGGTAGAGAATGACACGGGAACAAATTTTTCCCTGTCCCCGCAAGAACTCATTTTCCCATCCCGTCTCATGAGTTCTTTTCCTGTCCCTGCCCTGTTCCTGCACGCTCTGTCCTCACCTGCACAAGCCTCAAACACTTTCAAATCCTAAGTAGCAACATTCTAGAGCTGAGACTGTGATGTCATAATGCCTCATTCCACCAATGCCTAAGCTCCGTCCTCATCTGCACAAGCTTCAAACACTTCAAAATCCTAAGTAGCAACATTCTAGAGCTCAGATTGTGATGTCATAATGCCTCATTCCACCAATGCCTAAGCTCCGTCCTCATCTGCACAAGCTTCAAACACTTCAAAATCCTAAGTAGCAACATTCTAGAGCTCAGATTGTGATGTCATAATGCCTCATTCCACCAATGCCTAAGCTCCGTCCTCACCTGCACAAGCCTCAAACACTTTCAAATCCTAAGTAGCAACATTCTAGAGCTGAGATTGTGATGTCATAATGCCTCATTCAACCAATGCCTAAGCTCCGTCCTCATCTGCACAAGCTTCAAACACTTCAAAATCCTAAGTAGCAACATTCTAGAGCTCAGATTGTGATGTCATAATGTCTTATTCCACCAATGCCTGAGCTCCGTCCTCATCTGCACAAGCCTCAAACTCTTTCAAATCATAAGTGTTTGAGGCTTGTGCGGTTAAGGCAGAGCTTAGCGAAATGGGACAGGGACAACACCAGCAACAAAACTCGCGGGGACGGGACGAGGAAATTGAGCTCCTGCGAGGGACAAATTTGTCCCCGCGTCATTCTCTAGTTCATAACTAGAAGAACAGTTGCACCTGCAAGTGTGGGAGCCATGTATAGAATCAGGGTAAGAGGTGACATTCAGCACGCTAACTGAATAACCAGATCACGTTACGGCAGCCAGTTAACAGACTGAATATGACCGTGGAAATGGCTTTGAACATTGGGATCATCGTTTCTAGTTCCAAATAAATAATATTTTGAGGGTTATTATATTCCATGCATTCCAATGTCTACCTCAGCCCTAACAATCTACAGAAGTAGAAGAAAGTAAGCGTGGAGAGAGGAAAATAAAGAACAAACACATCAATAAGAAAATGACCAGATTGAAACTCTTTGGTATTTATCAGCATAGAAGATATTCTGCTCTAGAAAACTGTATGGTAATTTTATATAAGTGTACTTGGAATATATATTCTTTTGTGCAAAAATGTCCATGTATTTATTTAGTTCATAAGGTTGCAGTTAGCAACATTATTTTTTATTTATTATACTAGCATTTCAATTCTCAAATATTAGTGTTGTCGGTCCATTGGACTCGGTCATATGCTTTAGGCGTTGACGCACAGATGGCTGAAATCCGTAGAAGATGCTGCGGCTAGCACAAACCAGAGTCCCAGCCTATTCGACGCTGCAAACTTGGTTTCCAAATCCGCTGCGAATCCGGGAGCTCTGGCCAACATGTAAACTTACAACTTGTGTATCTCTTCGGCTTCCGGGGGTACGTGCCCTCTCAAAAACGGCTTGAAT
The DNA here is from genome assembly GCF_902459505.1 of Geotrypetes seraphini. NCBI lineage: Eukaryota > Metazoa > Chordata > Amphibia > Gymnophiona > Dermophiidae > Geotrypetes > Geotrypetes seraphini. The sequence goes on along the minus strand of NC_047097.1, from coordinate 68,330,856 downwards.
GGACCACAGCTGCACGAAGATTTTCTGAATCAGTCCCTATAGTTTTTGTGGGCTGATTTAAAGAAGGCCAGCTCATAATGTAAATCTCTAGAATGTAATGAAACTGGCGTCCGCTGTCTCCTCCGACGATGCCTGCTGCTTTGATGCACTCGAGACTTGTGCCTTGCTCAAGCGCGTGGAATAAGTAGTGACCGTTCTCTTTTTTTATTTTTTTTTTTTTCCTTGATTCACTGCGTCTGGAAGAGAACTAAGGTTTGCTGTGAAGCTCTGTGATACATTAACTGATCCCTGAATTCCCCCATTGACGAGCTGGATCATCTCCTTAGAGAAAGGAAGAGCCAATCCAAGCTTGGTTTTGATAAAACAAAACCTACGCTTTCATGAGGACTCATCAGGCACCTCAAGAGAAGCTTTAGTGTTGACGCATTAACAAAAAAAAAAAAAGAAAAAAAAAAGAAATAGGGTGAGCACTTCATTCCAGAGTCTGACTTTTCATCCTAAAGACCGGTTCGCTTCTTCCTAAGGGGTCCGGAGTTACCGCATGGTTTCAATTCAACGTACTGCACCTGTAAAAACAAACAGACATGACGTTTGCCATTAGGTAACTCTAGCTCACTGCAGTGTGCATTAATAGATCCCTGAGGATAAACCAAGGGAACTAAGGAATGGGCAGAAGTAATGAATCATACTCTGAACACAAGAATACAGGGGATTAATTGCAGGAAGGATCTGAGAAGTCATGCATCATTTCTTGAAACAAAATATTAAAAGCAGATTTTTTTTTTTTTTTTTTTAATAATGAGATGCATGAGTTTTCTACCTGATCTCATTCCTCTGTGATAGGTGAGAATTTACGCTTGTTTTTTGTATTCCTCTCCCCTACTCCCTCCCCCTCTATAAGCTTAATAAAGCCTCCGCGTGAAACTGAACAGCGGTGCGTTTCGGCCCAGATTCTATAAACGGTGCCTGAGGTTAGGCAATTCGATTGGCGTGCCTAGCCAAATCTAGGTGTCTAACTTAATTTTCTTAACTGGCTTAATCGGTGGCAATAATTGAAAGCGCCATTAAGAAACTAATTTTTTTTAAAATTAATTAGCTGTTAAGTTCCTAACTTGGTGTGCGTCTACTCCGAGATGTCTACCAGAAAATAGACGTGGTTAGGGGGCAAATCTGGAGTGGATTTTGGGCATGGTTTCACTTAGGCTGCGGAAGGCAACTAACTTAGGCACACTCATTTAGACCAAGAAAACTCTGGCCTACATGGGAGTGTGCCTAAGTTTTCAATGTCTACCAACACCTAAAACCACTTTTTGCATTGTCTTATTAAATATGTTTTGATGGAATCTGCCTAGGTATAGACCAGGGGTCTCAAAGTCCCTCCTTGAGGGCCGAATCCAGTCGGGTTTTCAGGATTTCCCCAATGAATATGCATGAGATCTATGTGCATGCACTGCTTTTAATGCATATTCATTGGGGAAATCCTGAAAACCCGACTGGATTGCGGCCCTCAAGGAGGGACTTTGAGATCACAGGTATAGACGGTATATACATTTTTTTAACATAAAATAGGCTTGCTTCTATAAATGGCACTTAGCGGATGACTGATAACTCCGCTCAACAGCGCCTAGAAGTTAAGGCTCCATTTACGGAATCAGGGCCTTCATGATTAGCAAATGTAGGGTTACCAGATGCCCAGATTTCCCAGGACATATCCTGGGGTCTGGATGGCTTTTCAAAACCTGGCACTTTGTCCGGGTTCTGAAAAGCTTCCTGACAAAATTGCGCCGGGCAAAGGCATCCGCGCATGCCATTATAGAATAGACTCTCACCACATGGCATCGGAGCACCTAAAGGAAGCACCCACTTATAGAACTGCTACCATATTGGAAAGGTGCCCACTTAGGCCTAGATTCTATAAACGATGCCTAAAGTTAGGTGCGTAGCGTGGCGAAACTAGCCGATTTAGGTGCCTAACTTAACTGTTTAAAAAGCTTAATCTGCACTGATAATTGGCAATTAACTTGTAATTGATGTTAATTGCACTTAATTGGACAGTAGATGTCTAAACCAAGGCACCTACCAGAAAGAAGGCTTGGTTAGGGAGTGGAAGGTGTTTGCATGTTTCAACAAGGTCCCTGTTTTAGACTTGGGCACATTTTTTTAGGCCAAGAAAACTCTGGCATAAAAAAGTGCACCTAAGGTTAGGATGCACCTAAGTGCACCTAAGGTTAGGATGCACCTAAAGTTAGATTGAACCTAAGTGCAGTTAAAGTTAGGTTGCACCTAAGTGCACCTAAGGTTAGGATGTCTATCAATACCTAAACCCATTTTAGGCACCACTAGGTGTGATTCTATAAAGTGCGCCTATCTTTTATAGAATCACGCCTAAGCGCCACAGTACTTGGCGCCTATGTTTCAGACACTGTTTATAGAATCGGGCCCTTATTGCATACTCATTAGGAATAAAGATGGTGGTAGCAACAGCGCAAACACTTCAGAAGATGGCAGCCTTCTTAACAGAACCTCTGCAACAGGAGATGAACTACAGAATGAACTACAGGTATGTTTTTAGGCGCTTCCTAAAAACATAATTGAGCTATAGAATGAAAATAGAGGACAAGGACATCGGAAGAGGTGTGACAGAAGAGCAATGCCACAACGGCTAAACAAGCAGAAACACAGCGCATGAGCGGACGATTCTCTCAACCTTGCTGGACATTTTATTTTTTATTTTCGTTGACGATAGTGAAGGTTCCCTTTGCCATGCACTCGGCACATACAGTAAATGTTGCGGCCCTGAGGCCTACAGATGTTTTTCACGCTACTGCTTCTGCTACAAAGTGGCAGCCGGTTACTTGCCTTCTGAACGTCAGACGGTACCCTGGAGAGGAAGTCTAATAATTCATTACTGTCAATGGCGTATGGATTTCTAAGTTTCTTAGTAAATTTATGGATGCCTGAGGAAACAGAAACACAGGTTGTTTGTTAGGATTTTAGCCTCTTAAATAAAGAATATGAAATGTCAAATATTAGTGTAGAAAGACATTTACAGGCCACAAGCCATGAATACGCTGCTCATATTTATGTGTTTTGACTTGTACACCAGAGACGCCAAGTTACCCAGTTCAAGGCTGGAGACTTTTTGGCCAGTCCGGGTTTTGAACTTCTGTCCCAAAGAACATAAGAATTGCCACTGCTGGGTCAGACCAGTGGTCCATCGTGCCCAGCAGTCCGCTCACACGGCGGCCCCCAGGTCAAAGACGCTGGTGCTGGCTGATTGCATACAGGACAATACCCCCTGCCGCCAAGAGGCATGTCCTGTAGGCAGTCAGCCCACGCCGACGCCTCTCCTCCTTCCAGTGTGCCATGGCACAGCTGAAATCTCAGGAGGCAGACTGTTTGCGATACACTGCTATAAATAAAGCTCAACTCGGAGCACCATTTATATAAAAGCACTTAGGCCCTGATTCTATAAATGATGCCTAGATCAGCATGCCTAGCCAATCTAGGCAGCTAACTTAATTTTCTTAATTGCCACTGTTAATTGAAAGAGCCATTAAAAACAATTTTAAAAACCTTAAAAAATAAATGAGCTGGTAAGTGTCTAATTCTGTAGGCGCTTAACACTTTGAGGTAGACGTCTACTCCAAGGCGCCTACCAGCAAGTAGGTTAAGGGCCTATTCTGGGCAAATGGACAGATTTTGGGCATGGTTTGACTTAGGCGCACTCAATAAAATAAAGACAAGAAAACCCTGGCCAAAAAGGGAGTGCGCCTAAGGTTTCAGTGACTACCGGCACCTAAGATCGCTTAAGTACTGTTGGGGGGGGGTTGGGGTTGGGAGGGGCACCATTTATAGAATCAGGGCCTTAGGGGCAAAGTCTATAACCAGTGCCTAAACTTAGTGCTGGGCCGATGCCTGTTAATTGAAAAATGCCCACAGAAACAGCAAAAAATGGCAGTGTTAAGGCACCCACCCACACCTAAATAAAAGGCGGCTGGAATCACGGCTATGTAGCCGCTTTAGACTGCGGAATGCTAAAGTAGGTATGGCCAACGCCTGAAGTGGCATTAGGTGGGCTAAAGCAGCTACATAGCCATGATTCATGCCAAGATATGCGGCTGAAATGTAAGCCTGGAAAACCCTGTCCTACATTTCAGCAGTCTATCTTTGCCGCTAGACCGCAGCAGCCATAAGCTGATCGCAGCAGGGGAATCTTCCCCCCACCCCACCCCCAATCAGCTGGGCCACGGCTTCAGGGAGTCCTGCTGGCTCAGCTGATCGGGAGGAATTCCCCTGCCGCAATCAGCTGAGCCTGTTGAGGCGGACAGAGGACCCCCCCAACCAGCAGGAGGGATGCCCACTCCCTCCTGCCAGACACCGGATACCCCACCACTATGATTGGCAGGAGGAGTACCCACTCCCTTCTGCAGCTGACTACCCCACTGACAACCAAACTACCCCCCGCCCATGGCTGAAGGAGGTCTAAGTTCTCTTCCGCTGCCATGGCCCACCCCTCGACAGCAATAAACTCTAAGATTACCAGTAAATGTAAAATCTCGTCTCCAGAAATTATTAAAAGTCTCTCTGAAGCCTTTATTAGGGGAAACTCTGGTAATGGCAAATTTTAGCATGGTCTAGAAAATTAGACCTCTTATCACATATACTCAAATATAAACCGACCCAAATATAAACCGAGATAACAGTTTCCCGGGAAAAAAGGTTGACTTGAATATACTACTTGGGATCTAGCTAGGTACTCGGAACCTGGGTTGGCCACTGTTGGAAACAGGATACTGAACTTAATGGACCTTCGATTTATCCCAGTATGGCAATTTTTATGCTCTTATGTTCTTCTAAACTGAGGTTAGAAATTTGGGTGATCATGGTAAGGCCTCAGTGTCCTCCCAGCCGATGACAAACCTGTCCTGCTGTTGGATCCTGTGTAGCAAGAGTAGTCTCCGATTTCGGGCACCAGAGACAATGTAATAAGCATAGGATATGATCCACTAACAGTGGTACACTGCAGTTGCTCCATACCGATCACTAGAACGCAAATCTGGCAGTACCAATAGTTCTATAGCTCTAGTAAGTATGTATTCATTCTAGTACTCTCATTTTTTCCTTCAAAGAGACAATCCATTACCGACATGTGCTAGGATGCCGCACATCTATTTCCTTGGAGGCTCAACTCCATTTTACTGTTTTTAGACTCTACTTCCAAACAAGGTCACCTTGCCTATCCTCCCTGGCAATGACAGCATTTAGGAGGAAAAAAAGACGGCTAGTGTGGGGCCTTGAGCTTCTGCGCATGCTCAGGGCCTACCGGCTCCCACTCTTCCAGAGAATCCCAGAGAGGACAGGAGCTGGCAGGCCTTGAGCGCATGCAGAAGCTCAAGGCCCCACATCGGCCCTGCAAGGAATGGTAAGCCTAAAGCTGAATGAGCAGGGGGAGAACAGTAGTACCGGTCATCGGGGGAAAGGGATTTGTGGAGGAAAGTAGCACCTTTCATCAGTGGAGGTTTGGGTTTGTGGAGGACGGTACTGTTGGGTCATTGGGGGGAGGGAGATTTGTGGAGGACAGAAACGCCGGGCATCGGGGGGGGGGGGTGGAAAGCAGCACCGCTGTTGATCAGGTTGGGTTGGGACAGAAGCCACGGTTGTTGGTTGGGGACTCAAATATTAACAGAGACCCTGGTTTTTGGGCCACTTTTTTTGGTCCAAAAATCTTGGTTTTTATTTGAGTATATGCTGTAATTACTTGGCTCTCAGGAACAATAAGTATTTCCCTGCTTCAAAATGCTTACAGAGGCATTCAATGAAAAGTGCCATTAAAAAGCATTTTAAAACAATTAGTTAGCTGGTAGGCATCTAATCCAAGGCGCCTACCAGATAGTAGGCATGGTTAGGGGTACATAAGAAAAGCCGCTGCTGGGTCAGACCAGTGGTCCATTGCGCCCAGCAGTCCGCTCACGCAGCGGCCCCCAGGTCAAAGACCAGTGCCCTAACTGAGACTAGCCTTACCTGTGTACGTTCTGATTCAGCAGGAACTTGTCTAACTTTGTCTTGAATCCCTGGAGGGTGTTTTCCCCTATGACAGACTCCGGAAGAGCGTTCCAGTTTTCCACCACTCCCTGGGTGAAGAAGAACTTCCTTCGTTTATATGGAATCTATCCCCTTTCAACTTTAGAGAGTGCCCTCTCGTTCTCCCTACCCTGGAGAGGGTGAACAACCTGTCTTTATCTACTAAGTCTATTCCCTTCAGTACCTGGAATGTTTCGATCATGTCCCCTCTCAGTCTCCTCTTTTCAAGGGAGAAGAGGCCCAGTTTCTCTAATCTCTCGCTGTACGGCAACTCCTCCAGCCATTTAACCATTTTGGTCGCTCTTCTCTGGACCCTTTCGAGTAGCACTGTGTCCTTCTTCATGTACGGTGACCAGTGCTTGATGCAGTATTCTAGGTGAGGGCGTACCATGGCCCGGTATAGCGGCATGATAACCTTCTCCGATCTGTTCGTGATCCCCTGCTTTATCATTCCTAGCATTCTGTTCGCCCTTTTTGGTGCTGCCGCATATTGCGTGGATGGCTTCATTGACTTGTCAACCAGTACTTCCAAGTCTCTTTCCTGGGGGGTCTCTCCAAGTACTGTACCGGACATCCTGTATTCGTATATAAGATTTTTGTTACCGACATGCATCACCTTACACTTATCCACAGGGGCAGGTTAGTTATTCTGAAATGGATTTTTGACAATGGACACCTCTGGCTCTGCTTCCGTCATACGGCTCAGCCGCTCACTTCAGACCAGCCGGCAAGCAGAGTGGGACCGCAGCAGTTTTCAGAGAGAAAGAACAGCAGGATCATGTCAGCTTACCAGTATGCTGCTGGCACTAGCTTGCGACACGGCATCCAGCTGTCATCCGGCATCCTGTAATTCACACTAAACACGGCAGCACAGGGCATTAACATTTGATGGCACCCCCTGTGAGGCTTTAATTGTCTCCTACCGCAATCGCTCATATCCAACTTCAGGACTGAGAACATCACGCTAAGCTTGATCATGCCGAGCTATTAAACAAGGTGCAGCTTTGCATACTTTTCATTAACCCTTTCAGGACCAAGGGACATATTTGTCCCATAACTTTAAAATCCTATCAATTTTGATTGGGATAGTCTACAGTTCTAAATTTGATATGTACGGATTCCATATGATACTGCCTTTATGTAAACAAACTGGTTCCGACATTCATTCATTAGCGTCATTGCCAGATTGACGAGAAGATTCACTTGCCACACTGTCCATAAGCCAGAAGTGTGATTTTTTTTTAAAAAAATAATGATATTTCACAAAAAAAATCAATTTTTTGGCATCTGCAAGCCCTTTTTACCATAAAAATGTCGTCAAAACCACAAAAATTGGCCTACGATCCTTATGGTCCTGAAAGGGTTAAAGGGCCTGTCACACTGAACAAACCCTGACTGCACCAGGTTGCTAAGAGCTCATCTATTGGCTGGTGCAGGCAGAACTACCTATCAATCACACATGGTGGTGATTTGCTGCCAGGTCACCCAATCTTGAACCTTGTTCAGTTTGTATTCTTTCCCCTACTATGGCTGAAGTTGAAGGTAGAGGCCACCGTAGGCTTCAATCTAATACCAAATTTTTTTTCGGTAAAGAAAATAATGAACCCTCTCACATACTGGGGCAGATTTACTAAGTTGTGGTAAAAAAAAAGAAAGGGGCTTTGGGTACCCTTGTACAGGTTTTTTCCCATGCACTAATGCCATTTTGGCTGTAGCTGTATAAATGACATATTTTTTACGAGGCTATAAAGAATTAGCAAAATTCAGAAAACCTTTCAGGATAAGATATGAAGCAAAAGCACTCAACCTCAAAAAGTCATATCCAACACAGGTTTTCAAAACTCTTATCTCAAGGTTTGTTAAGGGACCATCAGAGGTGAAACTCTCAAGAATACTCTTCACCTAAAACTCTTCATCACTCCCAATGTTCTCTATATTCCATTTCATATAGGGTTACCAGATATCCAGATTTCCCTGAACACGTCCTCCTTTTGAGGGGGTCTGGGCGGTTTTTCAAAAGCTTCCCGACAAAATCACACCAGGAAGGAGCATTTGCGCATGCATGTCATTGCATCATGTCTGCGCATGCATGGATGTCATAGAAACATAGAAGATGACGGCAGAAAAGGGCTACAGCCCATCAAGTCTGCCCACTCTGCTTACCCACCCTCTGTCTATGCCCTAATGACCCAATTTCCTTATCTTGACCCTTGTAGGGATCCCACATGGGTATCCCATTTATTCTTAAAGTCTGGCACGCTGTCTGCCTAGATCAACTGCACTAGAAGCTTGTTCCAATGATCAACCACTCTCTCTGTGAAGAAATACTTTCTGGTGTCGCCATGAAATTTTCCGCCCCTGAGTTTGAGCGGGTGCCCTCTTGTGGCCGAGGGTCCCTTGAGAAAGAAAATATCATCTTCCACTTCGACACGTCCTGTGAGGTACTTAAATGTTTCGATCATGTCTCCCCTCTCCCTACGTTCCTCGAGAGTGTAGAGCTGCAATTTGTTCAGTCTCTCTTCGTCTGGGAGCAGGGCTGGGGGCGGAACTGGGCAGTCCTGGGGGGCGTGGCCAAGAGTCCAGATTTTCCTTTGGGAAAATTTGTAAGTTCATATCATTTCAAATACGGTATTCATTTAAATTTAATAATTTTTCAAAACATTGTTTTATGCAACTTTTCAAAACGTTATTTTGTGTGTACTAATGCGGTTAGTACTTACTGCCCTTTAGTGAATGACTCCCCCTAGTGGGCACTAAATAGTGCATGCCATTCTTGAATCACCTGCGCTATAGGTTAAAGCATCTGATATTATTAATTGAAACAAACAATATAAACAAATAAAAAATGAAACAAAACAAAACTTTTCCAACTGTGTATCTCTTATAAATAATGCCTGGTTCTGGTGAATTCCTACTGTTTACTTTGTTTCTGTACATCCTCTTTTGACATTCTGATTTGAATTACTTTTTCAGATTTATCCTCTGGAAAAAAAAATTATTTGGCTGTTAAATGTGCCCAAAATCCTGGACAGTAAAAGTTGATGGTTGTGTGAACGATAAGGGAGTGAGGAAAGGAAGGGACTGGAGTTTGCTGGAGATTTAATTAATACTCGAGACTTGGCCATTTTTCAATAGCTCCTTGATTACCAGATCTCTCATAACTACTCACCTCCAGTCTCCAAAACGGATCCGAGTAGATTCAACAACCAGAACTTACCCCAGATTAAAATGATGTACCGCAAAGGTATGAAATACAAAATCATTGTTGCTACGGCAAGCGCTGAACAGGCAAGGACAGACAGGAAAGGCACTGTCCAGTTGAAGGTGCTGTGAATTGGAGCGAAGAGAAAAAAAAAAAAAAGTCAGCTCTTTTCCCAGGCAATTTACACATACAGGATATTCCATTAAAATAGTGGTCACACTGCACAACATTAGATGCAAACAACGGAAAAGGCATGTCCAAGATAATCCCATGAGTACTTGTACAATATTATAGAACAGAAAGTGAAGATTTATCTTTTGGGCATAAAGGTAGAGTGACAGAACGGCCAAGTGAAACTAAACTTTAAAAAAACAACAACAACAAAAAACCCATTAGTATTTATCATTTAACATTTGGAAAGATTTTACTAAGAAGCCAGAGTTTTAAAAAAACACAATCTAATACTCATGCTGTTCACATTAAAATGCAATTTATAACATAACATAGTAGATGACGGCAGATAAAGACCCGAATGGTCCATCCAGTCTGCCCAACCTGATTCAATTTAAAAAATTTTAATTTTTTCTTCTTAGCTATTTCTGAGCAAGAATCCAAAGCTCAACCCGGTACTGTGCTCTTTTACTCAGGTGCGCTAACCAATCGGCACCACTAATCAGTTAGCGTACGGTTAGCGTACCTGAGTAAAAGAGGAGGGTAAGTTTATTCCAGTACAAAGTCACTTTTACAATAAATTAAAGTCAAATTAGCATTATTCATTTATTGGTCTTTAGTGTCCTTAATCCATTAGGAAACATGAGATATGGCTAAAGACCTTAGCCCATATTTCTATAAGTGGTGCCATAAGTTAGGCTCCTAATTTAAAAGCAAAACCATGTCTAAAAAAAAAAAAAAAAAAAAGCATTTAACACAAAAATATTGCAGGCGCCTTAAAAAAATAAAAAATGGCGCCTGCATCGCGACTATGGTGGCTTTACGATGACTAGTGCCTCCATAGGTGTGGCTAATGCTGGAAGTGGTATTAGGCATCGTAAAGCACCTCCGTAGTCGCAAATTCACGTGCCGGGGAGGTGCTGCAAATGCTGGCCTTGAAGATCCTGGCCTCCACTCCCGGTGCCTGCCTTTCACAAAGCTGCGATTCTATAAATGGTGATGCAGATTGGGAAGTTAGCGGATGCTAGGGTCCACCTCAGGAGTTGGCGCCCAAGAAAAGGATCTGGGTGTCATCGTAGACAATACGATGAAATCTTCCGCCCAAGGTGTGGCGGCAGCCAAAAAAGCAAACAGGATGTTAGGCATCGTTAGGAAAGGGATGGTAAGCCAGACTAATGCCTCTGTATCGCTCCGTGGTAAGGCCTCATCTGGAATGTTGCGTTCAATTCTGGTCTCCGTATCTCAAGAAAGATGTAGCGGCACGTTATGATTTTCACTAGGGAATTCTCATTTGTTTTGTTCTAATATGCTCTTCGTATACTCCAAATTACTCTTTCTCAAGTTTTCATGTAGATTTAATCCAAAAGATTTAAGAGTACAGTATATTAGAGCAAAGCAAATGAGAATACTTTAGCGGAAACCATAAAGTGTTGGACTGATGATGATCAACAGGGTTAAATATTCTCATTTAAAGACAGTTTTGAGAAATCACCTCCGACGGTCCTAGAAGCACTTTAAGGGATCTGTTGGATATATTTGCTTATTAACGAACTATAAAGTTTGATATATATCCAAAAACCATCATTAAAATAGGTGCTGATTACCTCCAACCTTTGAGTTATTGACAAGCGATCGGTAGCCATTTTTCAGGCGGCCAACAATGACCCTTTTAAAAGGAATATATCATAAGGATTTAAAACGTTTACAGTTAATTCAAAATACGGCCATTAAGTTAATTTCAAAAGCATCAAAGTACGATCATGTTACCCCTCTGCTAAAAGACGCCCACTGGTTGCCAATTTCACATCGGATAACTTATAAAATAGCTCTTTTAACATTTAAAACCATGCAAACTAATTCTCCAGCTTTCATTGATAGATTATTGATCCCTTATGACCCACCAAGATCTTTGAGATCCATAACCCAATCTAACCTTAATATCCCTTCATTGAAAATGATTGGGACACGTCGTACTACCATTTTTTCGGTAACAGCCCCAACGATTTGGAATTCTCTTCCGCTGTATTTAAAAATAGAAAATAATCTAACATCATTCAAAAGCAAATTAAAATGCTTTCTATTTAAAGATGCTTTTAACTGAAGTTTTACTTTATCTTAAATTTAATTTTAACTGACGTCTTAATTTTAATCTCTATTTTACTTTTTTTTTTAATTTAATCTCCCTACCCTTTGTTTTTTCCATTAATGTCTCTTCCATTTACTATAACTATTGTATTTCTCCCCTCTTTACCTTGTGTGTCTTCTGTTCGTTCGTCCACAACAACTTTGTATGTATTATAGTTCGTCTGCAGTATGTATTAACTGTAATATTGTTTGTCAAAAGGAAAAATTTTTTTTTATTCTGTACAACGCTTTGTAGAATCGATAAGGCGTTTAATCAAATAATTAAAATAAACAATAAACAATAAACCCTTACAGAATCCGGGCCCTTGTGACTCCACCTTTTTTGTTTTTCAAGTATTGAATATTGCAGTCTAAAGACTTAGGGCACCTAACACCATTTCCGGCGTTAACCACACCCATAGTTGCTTAAAGCGATTCTGGCGCCTATTATTTAGATGCCGGTAGGCACTTTAACAGTGCCAGTTTTTGTGGTTTTAAATGGCGTTTGTTACTTAACTTAGGCGTCGGAAAGAGTACCGACTGGCGCCTAAATTTAGGCAGCATTTCTAGAATTTTCTCCTAAATCTCTTTCCCACTACCGTAGAGCAATAAAGAGTAAACTTACTTTTTAATGCGTTCGCCGAACGATGCCATTCTTTCCAGGATGCTCTGGACTGTGATAATGATATCCTGGACCTTATAGAGTCTATCAATGAATCCCCTTTTTTCAGATTCCTGCAAATAAAAATATTACTCCGTGTCATTTTTCAAAGAACAATTCCCCAGAACGCAAGATGCATTTGCGATCACATTTGTTCCCTTGTCACATACAACAGCGAGGCTGAGAGAGAGAAGCAGGGATCCGAGTTCTTCAAGGGATATGAAGTGGAAATTGGTTAACATTAATCGGAATCCACAGCCGCAGACCAGCCATTGCACCTGTTCAAAAGAACAGCGTCAATATTCAAAGGCATCTAACCAGCCAGAAACGGTTCCTGGCTGATTAAATCACCAGTTCCGGACTAAAAGGTCATATCCAGAAGAACCTAACTGGTTAGGGCTGCTGAAAACATCCGGTTAGCACCCACCCTGTGGCATAGTTAGGGGGGGTGGATCGTGCCGGGCGCTGCCTTCGCAGAGGGTGCACCTTTTCCGAGAACAGGCCCTTTAACCCCTTTCCACCTGCAACTACCCCCTTTCCCACTCTCTCCCCGCTCCCTCTGCTCCCCCCCTCCCCCTACATGATCTCTCTCCTATCTTTCCTTTACCTTCCTTCCCATCCTTTATTGCTGCTTGTACTTTTGATAAAACTCCGTTTAGCGCTCCCGCGCTCCCTTTCATTACTGCTGTAACTCTGTCAAAATATTGTAAATCCGTGTGTCAGCACGGATCTTAATTAATGGATGTGAACCGCCTAGAACTTTTTGGGTGTGGCGGTATACAAGAATAAATTATTATTATTATTATTCCTTTACGCTCCCTTTGCGCACATCTTTTAAGTTTCCAAGTTTTATTTATAATTTGATAAAACGCTTATATAAAATTTTCAAATTGATGCACATCAATGAAAATACATAGGTAAAATGTATAATAGACAGACTTTACACATGACAAAACCGAAATGAATTATAGTGAAAGAATGGTTAGGGTTAGGGTGGGGGAGTGGGGTGGGGGAGTGGGGGAGGGAGTTAGGGTTAGGGTGGGGGAGTGGGGTGGGGGAGTGGGGGAGGGAGTTAGGGTTAGGGTTAGGGTGGGGGAGTGGGGTGGGGGAGGGAGTTAGGGTTAGGGTGGGGGAGTGGGGGAGGGAGTTAGGGTGGGGGAGTGGGGTGGGGGAGTGGTGGAGGGAGTTAGGGTTAGGGTTAGGGTGGGGGAGTGGGGTGGGGGAGTGGGGGAGGGAGTTAGGGTTAGGGTGGGGTGGGGGAGTGGGGGAGGGAGTTTCATTTCATTTCGTCTTTTAATATCCTGAGCTTTGTGTTAATAGTGTTATGAGCAATTTGCTTAATATGTTTCTCCTGCTTTGTTGTATGTTACTATATCAAATTTCAATAAAATTTTGGGACCAGAAAAAAAAAAAAAGGATATGGGTGGAACTACAATTTTTTTTTAAAAGAAAAGAACAGGGAGTGGGAAAAGCATCAGGGATGGGGTCGCAACAGTTCCCCCTTGCAACTCTTCAATCTTCTTGCGTTTGACCTCCTGACTCTGCTCAGCCTCTCACACATTCCCCTTCTCTTCATGCATATTGACCCACGTTGGGAGGAAGCAGGAGTTGACATCTATTTTCATGCTTCTAATCTCATAAGAAGTGCCGCTGCTGGGTCAGACCAGTGGTCCATCGTGCCCAGCAGTCCACTCACGTGGCAGCCCTCTGGTCAAAGACCAATGCCCTAACTGAGTCTAGCCTTACCTGTGGACGTTCTGGTTCAGCAGGAACTTGTCTAACTTTGTCTTGAATCCCTGGAGGGTGTTTTCCTTGATTATCTCATTTATTTTCTGAATAGCCATGTCTCCTTCTGTTTTATTTCTCATATGTGTATGCCATATTTCTTATATTGATTCATTTGAGAAGATTGACTCATTGAGCTTTGATACTGGAGATAGATTTAAGTCGTCCATTGGACTGCCAGAAGAACTAACAAATTGATTCTGAGAGAGATCAAACCGGCTATGGCACATGAAGCCCAAATGGTGAAGTTATGTCTGTCTTATTTTGGTAACACCATCAGAAGAAAGAACGAAGGAACCAGGAAGATCAAAAGAACCTTGGGAGGATTGAAGGAACCAGGTGAAGAGAGCAAACGGCAATCAGATGGCTAGACACATTGAAAACAACCATGGGGATGACGCTGGAGGACCTTTCTGGACTAGAACAAAACCAATTTCTTTTTAGATCCGCAATTCATCAAGTCACTAGGGCTGGAGCACGAGTCGATGACACCTAGCAAAAGCATAATCCATATATTGTGTATGTTCTCTTGTAAACCGCCACGAACTTTGAATTGTGTGGTATATAAAAATATATAGTTGTTTGGTCTGGTGGTAAGAAAGGCAGACATACCAGCCTCACTCTACGTTTTTGTTTCTCCATCACAATTCAGAAAAAAACCACCTACAAGTGTAAATTTTGCACTCAGAGGAGAGAGAGCAGCTCAGCTGTGCATCTGACACATCTTGGGTCTCCTCCCCAGATATCGTTGGTCTTAAAACAACTGGGAAGTACTTGATTAGAATTCAAGCAATGAAATCCTTTTACATGGCTTTTTTTAAAATCTGAGTTGTGTCGTTTACTATTCAAATATGTTACATACAGCCCTGAATATTAATTTTGTCTACCTCACAGCATCTTAGATAACATTACAGAAGCCTATGAAAATGTAACGCAAACCACGGAAATGTTCAATACTAGTCCCGTCAGGCAAGCGAGAGCTATCCAGAGCCAGACTGCGAAGTGTGTGGTGCAATTTCCAGCCCAGTAAAGACGCTTTCACAAATATTCAACCGAGAAACTGTGAACATCTGGGACAAGTCTGGTCTTGCTGCTCAGAGAACGTCAGGAGAATCAGCCAGCAGTTCCATCTGCATCACGCTGGCTTTATTTACACGTTTCAGATTGAACTAAGAAATGTGGCAATAACATAGTTTAACCACTACCACATTAAGTCCGTTACAGCCTACAAAGAGAAAAGGAAAAAATAACACCGATTCGTTCCGAACGACAGAATATCAATCTTGCGATAATGTATTTTCTTAATTCATAGCATGTAAATAAGACTATGACACTGTGGCAGACTCAGCTTGAAATGCACAGTACCACAAAGAGTAAGAAGGTCCACAACATGGATAAAGACAAGCCATAACTTAAATTAGACTCTAATAAATGAATGCAAGCCATCAACACACTTGGTAATACACAGTGATGACAGGCATAGCAGGCCAAGTTATCTCGTTGTATCATGATCAAAAGACCACACATTAAATCAACACTTCTTTTGCTTTTTGCAGTAGGAAAGTGCTGAGCCCATTATAAATCCGTCGGCAGGAGTAAACTTCATCCACCAACTGATATACTACTCAAGCTTTTCTTTCAGCAAGAAAGCCAAAAAAAAAAAGGGACAATATTCAAACTTTCTTTCTAGGTAAACAGAAATTCACCTGGGTAAATCAGCCTGTCTCAAACTGCCTTTCTTGCTCTGAGTGTAAATAGATGCAGGATTTTGTACTGCATATGCTTTGATTTGGTGGGAAAAAAAGAAGCATTTCCAATGGAGGTGGGGGAGGGGGGAGGATATTCCCTCTAAGTTGAGCTGGAGTTCCTCCACCTATATTTCTGCCAGTGGGGGGTGCTGTTTCAATATCACATTTTCAATAGTAAGGGACAGGCAAGTTCTGCAAGTCTCTCCCTAGTGATTGAAGACTTAATAGAACAGCACCCCCACTGGCAGAAATAAGGTTGGAGGACTCCAACACAGCTTAGAGGGAACATTGAGTGGGAGTGATGGAGGGGAGGGAATTAGTTTCAGGGGTGATTTTCAAATGTATGTACAAACAATAGATACCCTGTTTCCCCGAAAATAAGACCTATCCCGAAAATAAGCCCTAGCATGATTTTGAAAGATGCTCCTAATATAAGCCCTACCCCAAAAATAAGCCCTAGTTAAAATCGACCTCCGAAGGCCCCCCAGTCCCCAAATGTCCTTGACACTCCCTGACTCCATCCCTGACACTAGTGCCGCCCGATTCACCAGACTCGTCAATTCAGCGACCCCCCACCCCGGTGAGACCTAACATACCTCCACTCCGAGGCCTCTTAAAGCAGTAGTGGCAGCAGTACTTTCTCCCTCTCCCCACCATGTGCAGCATCTTTCCTCCCCTCTCACCCATTCCCTTGTGCAGCATCTTTCTATCCCTCCCTCCCATCTCCCTGTGCAGCAGAACCCCACTGACCCTCCCACTGTGAGACTGACATACTGTACCTCCGAGGCCTCCAAAAACAGTAGCAGCTGCAGCACTCCGAATGGGGCCTTCCCTCTGCTGCTGTTTTGGAGGCCTCGGAGGTACAGTATGTCAGTCTCACAGTGGGAGGGTCAGTGGGGTTCGGGAGGGAGGGCTAGAAAGATGCTGCAGACGGGGAGGAGAGAAAGGAAAGAGGAAGAATTGGGGTGGAAGAGAGGAAGGGTGAGATGATTGTTGTACATGAAAAAATAAGACATCCCCCCGAAAATAAGCCCTAATGTGTTTTTTTGACCCAAAATTAATATGACACTGTCTTATTTTCGGGGAAACACGGTAGATACTGTAGATAGATAGATAGATAATAACCCACTCCAATTATAATAAAACATACATAAATGTCATAAAACTGACACTTTGCATATTTCTTTTAGTGATAAGAAAGCGAGCAGTGCACAAATGTCCACAGTAGTAAAGGCCTGAACACAAAATTGTGCTTTCAGTTGTTTCCAAAACTGAGTCACTGAGGTGATTTTACACAGTTCCAATGGGAGAGTATTCCACAGTCAAGCACCCTGAACATAAAATATGGAGGAACGATATTCATTCAATCTTATACAGTGAAAAGAGGGACGTCAAGCAAAATGTGTTCACTGAATACACACTACTGGCGGATCTGTATATCTTCAGAGAATTTGTGATTGCTAATGGAGCATCATTATTCAAGCCCTCATGGATCAGAACTAATGTCCTGAATTTTACTCTCCAGCGAATGCGCATTCTTTTACCCTTAGTTGCTAATTTGATTCCTGCACATATTTTGTCCATGAATAGAGTAGGCAACTATCAGTCTATTTACCAAAGTGTGTGCCATTAAACTCTGGAATTCGTTGCCAGCAAATGTAGTGAGAAAGCAGTTAGCTTAGCAGGATTTAAAAAGGGTTTGGATAATTTCCTAAAAGAGAAGTCCATAGGCCATTGGAAAAATCCACCTCTTTATTTCCAGGATAAGCAGCTTAAAATCTGTTTTACTCTTTAGGATGGAAGAGCGTCACCAGTGGGGTGCCGCAGGGCTCGGTGCTTGGATCCGTGCTCTTCAACATCTTTATAAATGATCTGGACATAGGTACGACGAGCAAGGTGATTAAATTTGCGGACGATACGAAGTTATTCAGAGTAGTGAAGACGCAGGGGGGATTGCGAAGATCTGCAATGTGACATAATCAGGCTCGAGGAATGGGCATCGACATGGCAGATGAGGTTCAACGTGGACAAGTGTAAAGTGATGCATGTCGGTAACAAAAATCTCATGCATGAATACAGGATGTCCGGGGCGGTACTTGGAGAGACCTCCCAGGAAAGGGACTTGGCAGTTCTGATCAATAAGTCGATGAAGCCGTCCGTGTAATGTGCGGCGGTGGCAAAAAGGGCGAACAGAATGCTAGGAATAATAAAGAAGGAGATCATGAACAGATCGGAGAAGGTTATCATGCCGCTGTACCGGGCCATGGTGTGCCCTCACCTGGAGTACTGCATATAGCACTGGTCACCGTACATGAAGAAGGACACAGTACTACTCGAGAGGGTCCAGAGAAGAGCGACTAAGATGGTTAAGGGGTTGGAGGAGCTGCCGTACAGCGAAAGATTAGAGAAACTGGGCCTCTTCTCCCTCGAACAGAGGAGATTGAGAGGGAACATGATCGAAACATTCAAGATACTGAAGGGAATAGACTTAGTAGATAAAGACAGGTTGTTCATCCTCTCCAAGGTGGGGAGAACAAGAGGGCACTCTCTAAAAGTTAAAAGGGGATAGATAGATTCTGTACGAACGTAAGAAAGAAGTTCTTCACCCAGAGAGTGGTAGAAAGCTGGAACGCTCTACTGGAGGCTGTTATAGGGGAAAACACCCTCCAGGGATTCAAGACGAAATTAGACAAGTTCCTGCTGAACAAGCACGTACGCTGATAGGGCTAGTCTCAGTTAGGGCGCTGGTCTTTGACCAGAGGGCCGCTGCGTGAGCGGAATGCTGGGCATGATGGACCACTGGTCTGACCCAGCAGCGGCAGTTCTTATGTACTATTTGGGTTTTTGCCAGGTATTTGTGACTTGGATTGGCCTCCACGAGCACAGGATACTGGGCTAGATGGATCACTGGTCTGACCCAGTAAGACTATCTTTTTGTTCTTATGGGATCTTGCCAGGCACTTGTGACCTGGGTTGACCACTTTTGGAAACAGGATACTGGGCTTGAAGTAATTGGCTCCACAAACCTGGAACTCCAATGACGAAGCCTGGACATTTCCCGGCACTGGATTTCTAGGCATAATGCAGCAGCAGTCGGCAACATGCCAAGTGCCACAGTCTGACTATTGACCTCAAATAATATAATACAATATAAAACAAAAACATAATTTCTATTTTTTAAAAAGAACAAATTCTAGCTTCTCTTCTTGCTCCCTTGTCCACCAATAAGGTCCAAGATTCTATGTCAAACATCTATGAATTCTACTACCCCACTGAAAGCGTGTTGAAGTGGTCATCGCCCTCTTGGAAAAAAGTATGCGTCTTGTTTCTTGCGAGTGTATCTCCTTTCTCATATAAGCACAGTTATCTGTTATAATACTGTAATCTTAACCGTGAAGACATCAGTAATGGAAAAATGTGGATCAGGTGACGAGGCAGTTCTTAGTTTCATGGTGAAAACCTTTGAATGACAAAAAGAAGCCCATAAGAGCTGACATATTCCAGATTAAACATTTCTCCAGGCTCGCGATCCCTGTGTGAGGCTGCACCATGACCCGCAGCACTTGATTCGCAGGATATGCTCAAAAGTTCACCGAGAGTTCTTTATAAGGGTCTGAAAACAATTTGTAAAGGTTACGGCTAACGTGATTTCTGGTCCGTTATTTGAAAAGTTAAGACATGTCAGCAACAGAATAATTAAGCTAAACTTTTACCACCCTTAAGATCATTTGGGCTTCACTCGGGCTTTAATAAGAAGCAGATGTGAACCTACCAAAATTAGATTTGCAACTTCTTCTCCCCTCAAAGGAACACAAACAAACCCAGAAAAACCTAAAGGTTGCAACAGTATAAGTGCAGGCACCTGATACAGTGTGGGGAATGCCAATTACCGTATACAATGCAATCTGGGTGCTGGTAACATAAGTAGGATGATTGATTATGGCATAATTATGCCGGTATTAATAATTATATTGTAACACCGCTACAGAAGACCCTGTAGCTCAGTATAGAGCCCATGTATTGTAACACTTTGCAGAAGCTCTTTGCAACTCTGTATTGTAACACCTTTACAGAAGTTCATGCAAACCGCTCTGAATTGACTCCCCAGTCATTAGTAGCGGTATAGAAGCTTCCAGTAATCAATAGGTTGGTGTGAGCTTTTACCGCAAGTTCAGTCGTTGGAACCGAAGGACAGTGCCGGGCAGAGTTCTCGGGTCTACGTATCAGAAAGTCTATGATCAAGTATATTTTATCACACTCATTGTTGCTTTAATCATGAATTGATGAGAAGAGTCAATGTTGGTCAAACTGGATGGACCGTTCAGGTCTTTATTTGCCGTCATTTACTCCATTACAGTGGTACTATTAAGGTTCCTTCATCTTCTGGCAAATTGCCTAGAGTGAAACGGCATCCTGATGTTTTTTTTTCCCTGCTATTTGCACTGAACCATTGACAACTGAAGGGAGGGCCCTGCCTTTGAGGTGTCGTAGTCTGGACCGAGGACCATCTGGGTGCCAAGAGGATAGAGCACTCTTTTATCTTTGCAGTTTTGCCAAACGGGGAAAGCCGGGCAATTAGAAACTGTCATTTTCACGATGGATTGTTTAGGTGAAAGGGAGTTATGCTGTTCCTCTGTTTCTGAGTTAAGCGTCTGTGTGTTTAGAATTTGTAAACCCTGCGTCCCTGATAGTGTGCTTTATAATTCCCAGAAGCTTGATCTGTTCTGTTTAATATGAAACAGTATCCAGAAAAGCTTTGTATGTGAACATTCAGATCTAATGCATTCCGCGATGGAAGGCAGAAGCCATGTACGCCGGGTCACATGACTAATACTCACTTCTTCCCCCTCCCAGCTGAATTCAGTGCTCACGACCAGAGACAAATTCAGAACCCTGGAAAACAAAACCTTCCATTCCTCTGCATGTAACTAGATTATAGCCAGTTGAAATGCCCAACCTCAATAGGAGGTGTATAACTATAGTGTATTTAACTGCAATAGTAAAGTTATTTTATATGTGTATATACGTAGGTCATAGAAATCTGATGGCAGCTAAAGGCCAAATGGCCCATCCACAGCATCCACTATCTCCTCCTCTCCCTATTGGCTAAGGCTCTTAATATTTGCATCTCCTCTTCCTATAGGCTAAGGCTCTTTACACCTGCATTGTGAGGTCATAGAGCTTTATGGTTATAGAAACATAGAACCATGATGGCAGATAAAGGCCAAATGGCCCATCTGCAACATCCACTATCTCCTCTTCTAAGGCTAAGGCTAAGGCTCTTAACATTTGCATCTCCTCTTCCTATTGGCTAAGGCTCTTTACACCTGCATTGTGAAGTCATTGAGCTTTATGGATATAGAAACATAGAAACATGGCAGATAAAGGCCAAATGGCCCATCCACAGCATCCACTATCTCCTCCTCTCCCTATTGGCTAAGGCTCTTAACATTTGCATCTCCTCTTCCTATTGGCTAAGGCTCTTTACACCTGCATTGTGAAGTCATTGAGCTTTATGGATATAGAAACATAGAAACATGGCAGATAAAGGCCAAATGGCCCATCCACAGCATCCACTATCTCCTCCTCTCCCTATTGGCTAAGGCTCTTAACATTTGCATCTCCTCTTCCTATTGGCTAAGGCTCTTTACACCTGCATTGTGAAGTCATTGAGCTTTATGGATATAGAAACATAGAAACATGGCAGATAAAGGCCAAATGGCCCATCCACAGCATCCACTATCTCCTCCTCTCCCTATTGGCTAAGGCTCTTAACATTTGCATCTCCTTTTCCTATTGGCTAAGGCTCTTTACACCTGCATTGTGAAGTCGTAGAGCTGCCCATCCGCAGTAACCATTATCTCTTTCTCTCTCTCTGAGAGATCCCACGTGCCTATCCCAGGCCCTCTTGAATTCAGACACAGTCTCTGTCTCCACCACCTCTTCTGGGCGACTGTTCCACGCATCTACCACCCTTTCTGTAAAAAAGTATTTCCTTAGATTACTCCAGAGCCTATCACCTCTTAACTTCATCCTTTGCCCTCTGATTCCAGAGCTTCCTTTCAAATGAAAGAAACTCAACTCATGCGCATTTACATCATGTAGGTATTTAAACGTCTCTATCTGGAGTACTGTGTCCAGTACTGGTCGCCGTACCTCAAGAAAGACATGGAGGTACTTGAGAGAGTCCAGAGAAGAGCAACTAAGCTAATAAAGGGTATGGAGGACCTCTCATATACTGACAGACTGAAAAAGCTGGGGTTTTTTTCCCTGGAAAAGTGACGACTTAGCGGAGACATGATAGAAACCTTCAAGATCATGAAGGGCATAGAAAAAGTGGACAGGGACAGATTTTTCAAACTAAGGGGAACCACAAGTACAAGGGGGCACTCGGAGAAATTAGAACAAATGCCAGGAAATTCTTTTTCACCCAGAGGGTGGTGGATACATGGAACGCGCTGCCGGAGGATCTGATAGGCAGAAGTACATTACAGGGCTTCAAAGAAGGTCTGGATAGGTACCTAGAGGACAAAGGGATTGAGGGGTACAGATAGGAGTAGAGGTAAGGTTATAGGGGCAGGATTAGAGGTAAATTATAAAATTAGTCAGAGACCACTGTTCAGGCAGTGGGCCTGATGGGCCGCCGCGGGAGCGGACCGCTGGGCAGGATGGACCTCTGGTCTGCCCCAGCGGAAGCAACTTCTTATGTTCTTATATGACAGTCTCTTCTCCTGTAAACCGCTCTGAACTGTTTTGTGGTATTGCGGTATACAAAAATAAAGTTATTATTATTATTATTATCTTCCCTCTCCCACCTTTCCTCCAAAGTATACAGATTGAGATCTTTAAGTCTGTCCCCATATGTCTTATGATGAAGACCATGCACCATTTTAGTAGCCTTCCTCTGGACTAACTCCATCCTTTTTATATCTTTTTGAAAGTGTGGCCTCCAGAATTGTACACAATATTCTAAATGAGGTCGCACCAAAGTCTTAAATAGGGGCATTAATCCCTCATTTTTTCCTATGCAACCTAGCGTCCTTCTAGCTTTCACTGTTACCTTTTCAACCTGTTTGGCCACCTTGAGATCATCACATACAATCACACCCAAGTTACCTTATCGTCGTCATCCTCATCCTCATCACCGAGGTCCATAGGCTCCTGTAAAGTAGAAAAAGCAGATGGCATTCATTCCTAAGCAATAGCTGGTATTGAAAACATTTTCCAAATTCCACATTGCAGCCCGATACAGCCACCCTTCCATACTATAATTTATGACAAACAGTTCAAAATTTGATGTTTTAACCTTTCAAGCTGAAGGACTTTTCTCTAAGATCCCAAATAATAATGCAGAGTATAATAACCTCCATAAAATTTATACCTGTAAATAAAGCTATTAGCTGTTGTATCTAGTAGTTTGGAGACGACAGGCTTTTAAATGGATTGTCAGGTTCTACTATTTGAAACAGCTTTATTCTTATGCTGATAAATGAGCCAGTGGCATTTCAAGGTTGAGGACTTTACACTCAGTTTGCCGTAGGTTCATTGCTATGACAATTTCTTTATCCCTTTAGGGCCATTATTGAAATTCTTGGCAGCAGAAAATACATTTGTGTGAACATAAGCTTACGAATCAGATACAGCTTTGTGTATGCAGACACATCTTTTTCCATAAAAGAAAAAAAAAAGCAGCAAAATATTCAATCTTTGATCCAAGTGTGACTTTTATTAGAAAAGGATATGATTAAACACACACACAAAAAGCAGAACTCTTTGGAATCGTTCCTAAGGGTCACCAGTTAAAAAAGATATCACCATTAGGATTCAAACTACAACTTTAAATCTCTGTTGGAACAAAGAGAAAAAATATAAGTCACGTGTGCACACATACACTTACACACAAAAACCATACACCCATGCACCACACATAGAAATGCATATATATATATCCCTACCTCTTTAAATATTCACCAGCGTGAGCAACTACTCTGGTTTGTTGCTCACGTTGGCCTGGCTTTTTCTGAAATCATTTCCGGTTCACGGGGCCAGGAAGTGATGTCAGAGGGAAAGCCAACACTGGCGCGAACAGCAGGTCAGAGAAGCTGCTGACACTGGCAATGATTTAAAGAGGTCGGGGGTGGGAAGGGAGAGTTTGAGTGTGGCATGGGGGGGCGCTGAAGGAGTGGGGATGCAGAGAGGAAGGCATGGGAGAGGGCACCACCACCACCCCCCCGGGGGCCTCCTACCCTTGCTATGTCACGACTCTGAGGGGGAATGGGGACCCTTTAAGGGGCAAACAAATATTAGCCTGAGATATTCAAGCCCAGGAGCTACAGAGTCCTCATGCAAATTATCTGATCGGACGCACGTTCCACCACGATCCCATGGATTGCTACAGAGTGATCGCAACGCATGCGCAGACCATCCTGGTTGGCTGTAGATGCGATCCGCGCATGCGCTTGCTCTCCACGCAAGCAAGGTCAAAACAAAGGGGAAGGGGCGGCTACGATTTACCTGAGTGGACATTTCAATTTAGTGGAACAGAACACGCTTTAGTCAGATTATAGAACAGAACACGCTTTTAAGCTGTGGGCTTGCATGGAACTGCACTTTTTGCAGAATATATGGGGAGCAATGTCCAGTTTTATTTTTTATTTTGAGAGTTGTTTTGTAACCTCGATGATGGGATTTCAGGGCGGCAGAGAGCAGGAGAGTCGGCAGGCACAGTAAACGACTGATCCTTAGCAGTCGCTTCATTTTGGATCAGCAAACCCAATCGGTGTTTCTTGTTCTGTTTAGTGAATCGATGGCTTCCTACTTATGCATGCCATTTCCCCTCATTTGCATGGGCGGATCGGATGGGAGAATGATCGGGCACAAGGTTAGTGAATCGGGTCGGGGAACAATCGCAAACTGGTTGGGACTTGATCGGTGCGTTTAGCGAATTTGGCCCTATGTTTCCTCACAACCAACTGTATGGAACATCTCAGTTCAGTCCCATAAAAGCCAATGCTACGACATACTCTCCACCTATCCCCAGAACCAGTACAGCTATTAAAACTCTAGACCTCCTCAGAGTGTTTATTTGTTCAAGACAAGCAAAAAAGACAAAGACAAAAACAAAAAAGCAAAAAAAAGGCAAAAGAAGGTAAGTTATTAAAGGCTCATAGACGAAACCGCGTGAGACAATCGTGCGCGTACAAACCCGCTCAGACAATCGTGCGCTGGATTTCAACAGTATTTTAAAGCACTGTGAGGGGGGTTATGGGGGAACCCCTTCCCCCACTTTAGTTAGAAATGTTGGCGCTCCTGTTGGGGGGGTGTGGGGGGAACCCCTCCATTACAGAGGAAACAGCCTTTTCCCCTGTTTTTCTAGGGAAAAATTAGTTTCCTCTGTAATGGGGAGTTCCCCCTCACCCCTCGGAGCACTTTAAAATAGTGTTGAAATCCTGTGCGCGATTGTCTGGGTGGGTTTGTCCGTGAACAATTGTCTTGCGTGCTTTTGACTGGACACCGTTATTAAGGTGGGCTATTTTACCGCAGCTGTATAACTAGGGAGAGTCGGATGACTTGTAGCGGCCCTGGGAGTTCCTTGGTAAAGCATTTGCGAAACATGTTGGACTCCATATCTCCCAGGTCGTGGTTAAAAAAAAGCATAAGCTAAGTTTACAAGTTTAATATTACTTACTCCTAGAAAAAAAAATGTACTAAAAATTATATAAGTTTGCTGCTAAAATATATAGTGGTTTGAATCAAGGAAGCTGGTGAGGATTTTATCGCCCACCAACTCCCAGCTAAACAACTGATGCAGCAGAGGAGGGGGGTGTCACTGAGGCCTTCGTTTTGAAAAAAACTTACTAAGTTAATACAAGTTGAGACCTCTCCTCGTAGCACATATATTTTTGTGGATGTTACATCTATGAGTCAAATGATTTAATAAAGTTGACCATCTTAATAGGAACAAGATAATACCAGAACACCCGGTCTTACCGAAAGGTGGTACAGCAATGGCTCAATACATAAATAAACTCTTCAAGAAATCCCATGATAAAGCTTAACCCCCCTCTTACCATCCCCTCCCTAACCCCAGATCCTACTTTTCCCTCTCTTTTTGTAATCCGCTTTGAACCGAAAGGTAATGGTGGAATAGAAATCTGTAATGTAATGTAATTACGCAGCTAGAGTAAAGAAAATGCAGGTGCTATCCCGCCGCTTACCAGGTTCTCCTGAATGCTGACCTTCCTCGTTCTCATCAAGGTGAAGTTGTATGCAAAGAGGAGGAGCAGAAACAGAGGTATCATATAAAGTTCGAAATGCCACACGGTGACAATGAATACCTAATGGAAATGGAAAAACATGACACTGAGACACGTACGACCACTCTAGATGAAAGCAGCAGTTTGCTTTAAATTCTTTTTTTTTTTTTAACAACAAGCACTTTTCCGAGGATATAATTTTGAAGGCATTTATTATTCAAAACACATTGATTTTTTTTCAGATGACAAAATGGTCTCCGGGTGTTAGATCTCTCCTGCTGCTCTCCCTGACCCACGTGTTGGAAGTGTCCACCATAAAAATTGCTATTACATTAGCAAATAGCCTTTCTTTGATGGCAATCCATTTATTATAGGCCTGAAGGTCGTTATGTCCTGCTTTCAATACAGAGAAATATTTTACTGCGCTGCTGAAGTTAGAACCCAAGTACCAAAAGAATGAGTCGTACATCATGGCCAACCCAGACACTATACGTGCAAAGATCCTTGGCTTGCCGCGGTTGGCATTTTTTAAACGCCAGGTCATGGTGGGTTAATAAAATCTGCATCGAGGCTAGCAGTGAATATTATTTTCTTCTTATTCGAACAGAGCGGCAAATGGTTGCAATAGGCAGATGTGATATTCAAACAGCTACCGGATATAGAGAATGACACAGGGACACAGGGACACTCTTTTCCCTGTCCCGTCCCCCAAGTTCTTTTCCTGTCCCTGCCCCATTCCTGCAAGCTCCGTCCTCATCTGCACAAGCCTCAAACACTCAATCCTAAGTAGCAACATTCTAGAGCTCAGATTGTGATGTCATAATGCCTAAGCTCCGCCCTCATCTGCACAAGCCTCAAACACATTCAAATCCTAAGTAGCAACATTCTAGAGCTCAGATTGTGATGTCATAATGCCTCATTCCACCAATGCCTAAGCTCCGTCCTCATCTGCACAAGCCTCAAACACTTTAAAATAATAAGTGTTCGAGGCTTGTGCGGTTAAGGGAGAGCTTAAAGGAGGGGGCAGGGATGGGGACGGGGAAATTGAGTTCCTGTGGGGACAGAGAAAAATTTGTCCCCGTGTCATTCTCTACACTGCACCATTCTAGAAATCAAAATGTAGTAAAAGTGAGCCTAGTATAGGACAATGAAGCCATTGTGACATCACTGATGAGGTTGGCTCTCATTGGTGGAATGAGGCATTATGATGTCACAATACCAGCTCTGGTTATCAGAGGCTGCAGTTTTCACACTATTTTTTTATTCAATTTTCTATATTGTTCTCCCAAGTAGAGAATGACACGAGGACAAATTTGTCCCTGTTCCGGCAGGAACTCATTCTTATCCCAGGACAAGCAGGCAGCATATTCTTGACTGATGGGTGACGGCACCGACGGAGCCCCGGTACGGACAATTTTAGAGTGATTGCACTCTAAGAACTTGGAAAGTTCTAGCAGGCCGCACCGCGAACGCGCGAGTGCCTTCCCGCCCGACAGAGGCGCACGGTCCCCAGTTTCTTAGTTTCCGCGGAGCTAAGAAGACGCGTCTCTTTCAACGGCTGTTGAAAGATTTTTTTGTAATCGCCTTCCCACTCGCGTAAACCCCTTTTGGAAATAAAGTTTCCTTTATTTCTTTTCTTTTCTTTAGTTTATAAAAAAAAAAAAAAAAAAACCTTTAGTTTTTTCTTCATTTCTTTCGGTTCGCCCCGGCGGGGCCTGTTGCCATCATCGAGGCCTCGGCCTTCGATTTGGCAGAAGCCGTTTTCACTTTCATGCCCCCTCAACCCGGGTTTAAAAAGTGCCAGCGGTGCGCTCGACCAATTTCACTGACAGACCCGCACAACTGGTGTCTGCAGTGTCTTGGTCCTGACCATCGAGCGTCCACCTGCACCCGCTGTGCGACTTTAAAGAAGAGAACTCTAAAAAACCGCCAGATCCAACAGCGGTTGTTATTTGGCGCCGAGATGTCTGATTCCGCAGCACCGGCACCGACATCGGCCCCATCTCAGTCGGCACCTACTTCGTCGACACCGCGCCGGCGTCGCACCCCGCAGGTAAGCCGGCTAAGAAGCCTTCCCCGTTGGAGCGTCCTCCGGTCTCAGTAGCAGCGAGTCCAATCCTGCCGACCTCGAGGCGCCCACCGAAGCGCTCCGCTCCTATTGAGGTGAGCCCCTCGACATCGGGTTCCTCATCCTCGGAGCGTAGAGCGGCACCACAGGTACCGCAGAAGAAAAAGGCGGTACCGGTGCCTTCGCTGGATGAGCGGATTGCTGGGACGGAGGAGAGGCACCGGCGCCAGCTGACTGCCTACAGAATGTGCCTCTCGTGGCGAGAGGCACAACCTGAATGCCATGTGGCCCATACATATAACATAAGGTGTGCAGCATTTATTTCATGTTACGGACATTAGCTAATGTTCTGTTCAACAAATTTTAATTTAGAGAATGACACGGGGACAAATTTTTCTCTGTCCCCACAGGAACTCAATTTCCCCGTCCCCACCCCTGCCCCATTCCTTTAAGCTCTCCCTTAAGCACACAAGCCTCAAAGACTTACGATTTTAAAGTGTTTGAGGCTTGTGCAGATGAGGACGGAGCTTAGGCATTGGTGGAACGAGGCATTATGACATCACAATCTGAGCTCTAGAATGTTGCTACTTAGGATTTGAAAGTGTTTGAGGCTTGTTCAGATGAGGACGGAGCTTAGGCATTGGTGGAATGAGGCATTATGACATCACAGTCTGAGCTCTAGAATGTTGCTACATAGGATTTTAAAGTGTTTGAGGGACGGAGCTTAGGCATTGGTGGAATGAGACATTATGACATCACAATCTGAGCTCTAGAATGTTGTTACTTAGGATTTTAATGTATTTGAGACTTGTGCAGATGAGGACAGAGCTTGCAGGAATGGGACAGGGGCAGGAAAAGAACTCGCCAAGACGGGACAGGAAAATGAGTTCCTGCAGGGACGGAGAAAAAATTTGTCCCCATGTCATTCTCCACTTTGTACATCACTTTAGCTGACCCATTGGAAAATGCGGTCTACTAAAAAAAAAACCAACCCAATAAACATAAACATTTCAACAATTAAAAATCTTCTTACAAATAAGCCGTTAGCCTCCATGTTTTAGAAAGCAAACTACTGGACAGCCAAAAAGGCCAAAGGAGAGTTTTGGAACATGACAGGCTGAATAATACGCTGATAATTTTCAGATGTTCACACCGAGGTATATGTCACCCATCTACGTTACAGTATACAGATAAATCCAACTCCAGACAAGACACAGAAGAGTTCCTGAGTCAAAGTTCAGAGCCAAGGCTCTGTTAAGGAGATGCAAAGAAATGTGATGTCAGTTCTCTAGGGACGTGTTCACTTGACGCTAACAGAATGCAGTATATTTTTCAGAGGTCATGGTAACTCCAAGCTCTGAGCCTATTGAGTTTTGAAAGCTATTTCATGTGTATAGAAAGGAGACACCCCCCCCCCCCCCCCAACCATCCCTGAGAAGCAGCAGCGAATTTGAACAATCATAACAGTAACCCTTCTCGGAAAGACAACCTTGACTGAAACTGAAGGGGGAGCTTATCAAGCTGCGATAGGATAATTAGCCCAAGTTATTAGCCCCCTTCATACAACTTAAGGAGTTCCAAAGTTGGGTTTCTTGCCCTAATGCAGCACTAAATAAATGATCCCATGAGATGCAAAACATGTAAATGCATGTACACCAGCTCCTTACTATGTAAATTCCATAATGCAGCTTGCTATGAATACCGAGGGGTCCTTTTACTAAGCCGTTTTAGCGTGCACTAAATATTAGCATGCGCTAAACGCTAATGCGTCCATTATAGTCTACTGATGCATGCTAAAATGCGTCCATTGTAGTCTGTTGACGTACACTAAAACGGCTAGGGCGCCTTAGTGAAAGGACCCCTGAATGCACCAAAAAGGCTCTAAAATGAATATAAAATAATCACAGCCCCAAAGCTGGTGTTATTTTATCCTAAAGTTATAAAGAGGAATAGATCTTACTAATAAAGCGTATAACCAGAAAACAGGCTAAGTGCATTAGCGATTATATCAACAGAGACATAAAAAACAGTGTGACAAGGCAGTGGCTGCTGCCAGAAGGATTCTGAGCTGTATAAAGAGAGGCGTAGTCAGTAGAAGAAAGAAGGTGTTGATGCCCCTGTACAGGTCATTGGTGAGGCCCCACTTGGAGTATTGTGTTCAGTTTTGGAGACCATATCTGGCGAAAGACGTAAGAAGACTTGAGGCGGTCCAGAGGAGGGTGACGAAAATGATAGGAGGCTTGCGCCAGAAGACGTATGAGGAGAGACTGGAAGCCCTGAATATGTATACCCTAGAGGAAAGGAGAGACAGGGGAGATATGATTCAGACGTTCAAATACTTGAAGGGTATTAACGTAGAACAAAATCTTTTCCAGAGAAAGGAAAATGGTAAAACCAGAGGACATAATTTGAGGTTGAGGGGTGGTAGATTCAGGGGCAATGTTAGGAAATTCTACTTTACGGAGAGGGTGGTGGATGCCTGGAATGCGCTCCCAAGAGAGGTGGTGGAGAGTAAAACTGTGACTGAGTTCAAAGAAGCATGGGATGAACACAGAAGATTTAGAATCAGAAAATAATATTAAAGATTGAACTAGGCCAGTTACTGGGCAGACTTGTACGGTCTGTGTCTGTGCATGGCCGTTTGGAGGAGGATGGGCAGGGGAGGGCTTCAATGGCTGGGAGGGTGTAGATGGGCTGGAGTAAGTCTTAACAGAGATTTTGGCAGTTGGAACCCAAGCACAGTACCGGGTAAAGCTTTGGATTCTCGCCCAGAAATAGCTAAGAAGAAAAAAAATAAATTTTTCAATTGAATCAGGTTGGGCAGACTGGATGGACCATTCGGGTCTTTATCTGCCGTCATCTACTATGTATGAGACTACACTAGTTACAAATACGCTTCCCCCTCCGTATTCGCGAATTCTGTATCTATGGATTTGCTTATTCGCAGTTTTAAACGAAAAAAAACCCTTTCATTTTTTGGGCTATTTTAAGCCCTGAAAGCCCCCCGTTAAGCCTTACCTGGTGGTCTAGCGGGTTTTCTGTTGAGAGCGATCTTCCCACGCTCCTGCCCCGTGCAGATTGCTCACAGGACATGGCTCGAGAGATGATGGGAGCTCAAGGCAGCGTGGGAAGATCGCTCTCGCCTGAAAACCCGCT
Organism: Geotrypetes seraphini; assembly: GCF_902459505.1. Lineage (NCBI taxonomy): Eukaryota > Metazoa > Chordata > Amphibia > Gymnophiona > Dermophiidae > Geotrypetes > Geotrypetes seraphini. The sequence goes on along the minus strand of NC_047097.1, from coordinate 68,299,601 downwards.
AGACTACCGGGTAAGGCTTAAGGGGGGACTTTCAGGGCTTAAAATAGCCAGGGGAAGCAGGGGTTAGGGGCAGAACTGGCCCAAATATTATTCGTGGTTTTTTCTTATTTGCAGGCCGGCTCTGCCCCAAACCCCTGCAAATACAGAGGGGGAAGTATAGTGGAGAAAAAAGACCTCCAACAAGTCCCAAGTTCATGAGATTGAATATATTTTATATAAAGGAGCTTCTCCAGTCAGTGGTTAAAACATAAAAAAAACCTCCACTTTAACTATATCACTCTATTGAAGCCTTCAAAAAAAATTGCAAAAATGTGTCTTTAAGCACAGCTTTCATAGACACCATCCCATATCATTCACAATTCACAACTATAACAGTTGAAAGAAAGCTAAGTGCGTATTCTTTATCATATATCAAAATCGACTGACACAAGCTTAAAACTTTTATGAACAGAAATGTGTGAAGCAAACTGAAAAAACTGGTCTGGTTCATGGCTGTATAATTATTTCCCCCCCCACAATTTTAAATCATTTTTTTCTGGCTTTTACATTGATTAGGTATTTTCACTTTTTTTTTTTTTTTTTTTTAAATCTTTATTCCTTTTTATTTCTTTCAACAAGTGTACAGTATTATTACAATTAATTTACATAACACACTTGGCATTCTTAAACAATATTATTATACATGTTTTTATTCCCCTCCCCACCTCCCACCCTTTTCCATATCAATAAAATATTCCTTACATCCCTTTTTGATAATACAATTAATCTGACATGAAATCTGTCCCTCCCCCCATCCTTCTTCCTCAAACACTTTAAACATTTTATTATACCCAGTAATGCACAACAATAAATATCCCATCCTATTACATATATCTCCTTATTTTTCATAACAACATCTTTCCAATATTTTTCCCTCCCTATCCCTCCCATCCCATCCCATTTCTATATATTATCCCCTAAGGAAAAATAATAAACTTTACTCGTTATAATATTCAATTAATGGCCTCCACACCTCTTGAAATCTTTTAAAATACCCCCTCTGTATCGCAAGAAATCTTTCCATCTTATACATATGACAAACTGAGTTCCACCAAAAATTACAATTAGTTATCTGTTGAATTCCCACTCCCGTAAGAATCAACAATAATTTATTGTTTGCTGCAGATATTTGGCATTTGGCCCTCATACACATTCCAAAAATCACTGTGTCATAGGATAAAGCCACATGACTCTCCATCAACATATTAACTTGATCCCATATTGATATCCAAAATGCCTGAATACATGGACAATAAAATAAAAGATGGTCTAGAGTTCCAACTTCAATTTTACACTGCCAGCATCTATTAGACTTAGAGCAATCTAATTTTTGTAATCTAGTAGGGGTCCAGAATGCTCTATGCAACAAAAAGAACCATTCAAATGGAAGTTCTAAAGAAATACTCAGTTACTCTTTACCCATTGAACCCCAATCTGTAACTTTCCCCTCTTCACAATTGTATTATATTTAGACTCATTGTACGACACTGTATTAGACTTATGTATGGTGTTGTCTTCAGACTTATTGTATTGTATTATATTATATTTAGACTCGTTGTATTATACTGTACTGTGTTGTATACACTCATTGTATTGTATTGTATTGTATTGTTTTGTCTTGTATTGTTTGTTGACTTATTGTATTGTATTGTGACCTTGTTATTCGCTGAATGTCCAGCCTTCTTACAGTGTGAACCGCCTAGAAGTCACCTGACTATGGCGGTATAGAAAAATAAAGTTATTATTATTATTATTATGTTTGCCTAATAGATGCCAACATCGTACCTTTAATTCTCCAAGACCAAATACGTGGCCATTGAGATGCATTAATCTGATGCTTAATCTCAATGCTCCAAATATCTCTTAATCCATTTTTAGGCTTCTTATTCAAATAATTAGATATCATTTTATACCACTTTGCGACCTGGTGTCCCAGAAAATCTGCCTGGAAACATAGGAATTCTAAGCTATAATGATCATGTAAAGATTTCCATTCAGGGAACCCCACCTGAATAGCCTGCTTCAATTGCAACCACTTATAACTTTGTTTTTTATTCAGACCATATTTATGTTGCAATTGTGAAAATTCAAGCATCTTACCATTATCAATTACTTCCGTTAATGATCTTATACCTGCTTTAATCCAATCTTTCCAGACAACCTTAAACCCGCCTATTTGTATCTTGGAGTTTACCCAAATAGTCTGTTTCGATTTTAAAATAGAATCAGTAGTTAATTTGTCTACAAACCTTAATGTTTTCCAAGTATCCATTAATACTCTATTGTCCTTACGTATTCTAGGCACTTTTATACCAAGCAAAAGATCAAGCCTAAGTGGAAAGATAAGTGATCTCTCCACCCTTAACCACTCTGGTAATTGTTCCAAAAGCTCTGGGAGGACCCAATACATACCTTGGCGCATGATATAGGCCTGATGATACCTATAAAAATTGGGAAAATTTACCCCACCCTCCTCAATTGGTCTTTGCAAAGACACTAAAGCCACTCTTGCAATTTTACCCAGCCAAATAAATTTAACCAGAATACTATTTAATTTTTTATAGAAAGACCCCTGAAAAAACACTGGTATCATTCCCAATTGATAGCAAACTACAGGCAAAATCATCATTTTAATAGTTTGTACTCTTCCCCACCAGGACAAATGTAAAGGATTCCATTGCTCACACAACTCTGTAACTTTTTGTAATAAAAATTTTTCATTTATTCTCATTGTCTCTTCAAGTGTTTTATTCAGCCAAATACCTAAGTACTTTATTCCATCCTCTTTCCACATAAAAGGGAAAGAATCAAGTATACCTTTTGTACAATGCACATTTAAAGGTAAAATCTCTGATTTAGTCCAATTTATTTTGTATCCTGAGAATTTTCCAAATGTATCTATGACCTTCAGTAGACATGGGATTGTTGTTTCCGGATTCCTCAAATGAAGCAAGATGTCATCTGCATAAGCAGATACTTTATATTCCACTCCAGCACATGGAATACCCTGTATGTCCTTTGCCTGTCAAATAGCTAATAATAAGGGTTCAAGAACTATATCAAAGAGCAAAGGAGATAATGGACAACCTTGTCTAACTCCCCTCTGCAACTTAAAAGCATCCGAAAAATTATTATTTATATATAAGCGAGCAGTTGGGGAGCTGTACAATGCTTGTATCATTTGTATAAATCCGGATCCAATACCAAACCATTCCATAGCTTGATACATGAAACTACATTCTACACGATCAAAAGCCTTCTCAGCATCTAGTGAAACCGAAAAAGCCGGATCATTAATTTGTTTTGTTAAATAATACATCTGAAATGCCAGTCTAGTATTATTAGAAGAGTGTCTTTGAGCAACAAATCCAGTTTGATTCATTCCTATTATATGCGGAAGAGCTTTAGCCAATCTTAATGCTAAAATCTTAGCTAATAATTTACCATCTACATTTATTAAAGATATAGGCCTGTAGTTTGAAACCAATGTTGGATCTTTATTTGGCTTTGGCAAAACAATAGTTAAAGATTCTGCCATAGTGCCTGATATACAACCTTTATTCAGTTGATCCTGATATAATTTTAATAAATACGGTAATAGGGAAATTTGAAATTCTTTATAAAACTCTACTGTAAATCCATCTCCACCTGGAGCGGTCCCAACTCTAAGAGATTTCAATGCCATTTGTAACTCTTTTAATGATATAGGTTTATCTAAACTTCTTTTTATATGATCAGGAATCTTAGGACCTTCAACTAAACTCAAAAAATCCATCCCATCTTTCTCTTTATTTAAATAAGACTCCGAAGAATACAATGACTTATAATATTTTAAAAATTGTTTTAATATATTTCCAATTTGAGAATGAGAATTTCCTAACTCATCTTTAATTATGCTTATTTTCTCCTTCCTTTTCTTTGCTTTTAAATAATTTGCCAATAGTCTTCCAGCCTTATTTGCACTACCATAATACACCACCTGCTGAGCAAAAATATCTTTCCTTACTAACCCAGAGGAAATTTCATTATATTCACATTTTTTTTAACAATATTTGAAATGTCTCCTGTTCCCATTAACCATTAACCAATTTTAATTCCAAATTCTTAATTTCTTTTTCCAAATTCACATATTGTTTTCTTAACTATTTTCACTTTTAATCTTAGTATAGAAACAAGATGGCAGATAAAGGCCAAATGGCCCATCCAGTTTGCCCATCCCCAGTAACATTATCTCTTTCTCTATCTGAGAGATCCATGTGCCTATCCCAGGCCCTCTTGAATTCAGATACAGTCTCTGTCTCTACCACCTCTTCCGGGAGAGTGTTCCACGCATCTACTACCCTTTCTGTAAAAAAGTATTTCCTTAGATTACTCCAGAGCCTTTAAGAATCTGTTCTAACCTCTTACTCTTATCTTCAATTTGGAAACCAGTTGAAAACTCATCTTCTCAAAAAATTAATAGGCAACTAATTCTTTAACTATTTCATCCTGTACGTATTACTAATCTTTTGTAAACCGCAATGAACTGCCTAGTTATGCAGTCTAGAAATTGATTTATTGTATTGTATTAACTTCATCCTATGCCCTCTCTAGATCACTGTTCTTCAACCACTGGTCTGCAGAAAATTTCTGCTGGTCTGTGCAGGGCCGGCGAGATCGAGTCGGAGGTTAAATTTCCTGCTGACTGCGGTTCCTGCCGACTGCTGTTCCTCCCAGCCTCAGGCGATCAAGACAGGCTGCCGACGTCGGGGCTTTCTCTCTGTGAATCTCGCTTGTTCGGAAACAGGAAGTTGAAACAAAATAGGCGGGACTCAGAGAGTGAAGGTCCCGATGTCGGCAACCTGTCTTGATCACCGCCCCTGCCGAATTGCTAAAGAGGGCCGCGGGGAAGGTGCAAGTGGAAGGGAGAGAGCTGCAGGTACAAGGGAGATGGTCAGCGTGTGCGAGCAAGATCCTGGGGAGCATTTGACAGTGGCTGTCTCCCCTCCCAGCAGCTCTCCTACTTGCCAGGGCAGTGATTCACCGGCAACTTCCTATTTCCTCAGAGGCGGCAACTGACCCAAGGCTGCCTAAGTAAATCACTGCTGCAGGCAAGTACTGAGAGCTTCTGGAAGGGTAGGAAGCCACTGTTGGGGCTGGGAAGCTGCTGGATAAAGGGAGAGCTGCTACTGGACCTGGAAGGAGGTAGAAGGAGAGTTGCTGCTGACAGGGGAGGAGGAAAGGGGATGGGAAGAGAGTTACTGTTGAATAGGGGAAGAAGGGAAGGGAAGGGAGAAGGAAAAAAGGAAGGAAACAGCTGGCAGGGAGATTACAGGAGGGGAAGGGGGTCAGGGTGGAATGGAGAGATCAGATGAGGGAAAGGGGAAAGAGAGGAATGAGAAAGTAGAGAGAGATTGATGCTGGAAAGGGGGTCAGCAGAGAAATGAGAGGGATAAAGATGCTAGATCTGGTGTAAGAGATAAAAATGAAGAAAGCAGTGAAGCTGGAATGAATGATGTAAAAAGGAGAGAGGAGGCACAGGCTGGATTGGCAGGGAAGAGGGACATAGAAAGAAGTCAGATACATATGGAAGGGGGAGAGGGCAGACAGTGGATGGAACGCGCAGATGCTGGATTGAAGAGACAGGGCAGACCCTGGAAGGAAAAGAGTGAAAAGAAGATGAAAGCAGAAACCAGAGACAACAAAAGGTAGAAAAAAATAATTTTATTTATATTTTGTCATTAGAATATATCAGATTTGAAATATATATCCTGCTAGAGACATAACTGGAGACTGCAGTATTCTGTTAACATGATATTTCTGTGTAGCATTCCATAATAACTTGGCTTGTTCAGTTTTCTTGATAGTAGAGGGGATATATGTGAAGGGGAGGGGGAGAGAGGGGTTTTGTTGGTCCGTATATTTGTATTTATAAAATCACAATTGTTCAGAATATTGTTTCTTTTTATACTTTAATAAAATACGTTCAATATAAAATCATAACTGCGGCTTGTGCGGATGGGATCAGATGGTTTGCGGGGACCGAGCTCGCGAAGACGGGGCGAAAATGGGTTTTTTAAATTTCAGTCTTAATAGTTTGCCGGTCCACAAAATAATTCTTTTATTTCTGCCGGTCCACGGGTGTAAAAAGGTTGAAGAACACTGCTGTAGACAATATATTTGAAAATTATCTCTAAACATCTTATTAAAGGAGCACGCGTTTGATAAAATGTTTACCTATTTCAGGCTTCCATAACATTAGTCACCTCCACTTTCCACCCATAATTATCGCATTCCAATTATCACATTACACTGGGAAATGGGGACCATTTTACTGCTGCGCTAAAAATGACCTCGGCACGCAGTAATGACGCGTGCTGGGGAGAGCGCAGGCCACCTTTAAAACGCTGCTTAGTAAAAGGACTCATGAATAGATCTGTAAAACTGCAGCAAATCTAATAGATGCTGGCCACCGTCATCTTGACATAGGGACATTGGATCATCTGTTCTATTGTCCTTTGATACTCAGCTTCTGGAAGTCAATATGGGGACAGATTAACCTCATACTGGAATCAACAATCCCTTTGACGTATGAGGCAATTATATGTGGAACATTGTTGCATATCGAGCCTCCCATGGATCGCTACAAGGGTAGGCTTTTCTTAATTATGACAGGGATCGCTATGCAAATGATAACCCGCAATTGGAAAAATTGCGATCGCCTCAACTTTCCGTTTTGGTGGGCCAATTTATGTTTAGGTTACAAATACGAAAAGATGAATGCAGATATATTAGGGAATAGCAAATTATTTAAATTGGTTTGGGGACCGTTGACGTCCTTTGTTAATTCGACATAGTTGTCTTTGTTTAAAATTTTTAGTTTATTTTTATACATATCCAGGACGGGGTGGGTGGGTGGGGGGGATATCTTTTTGGTTTATTTCTTGATTAAATTGTTGGATGGTAGGGGAGGGATATTTATCTTCTGCAAAGGGGGAATTGAGTGACTTGCCCAGGGTCACAAGGAGCTGCAAAGTTTTGAATCCACAACCCCAGAGTGCTGAGGCTGTAGCTTTGAACCACTGCGCCATTCTAGAAATCAAAATGTAGTAAAAGTGAGCCAAGTATAGGACAATCCAGCCATTGTGACATCACTGATGAGGTTGGCTCTTATTGGTGGAATGAGGCATTATGATGTCGCAACACCAATCAGAGGCTGAAATTTTTTTCTTGTTATTTATTCAATTTTATTATTAATAATAATAATAATAATAACAACAGTTTATATACCGCAATACCGTTAAGTTCTATGCGGTTTACAGAAGATTAGTGGAGTACAAATTGAGTTGACGTACAAGTTGAGTTAACTTAAGGGATGTGGGAGAAATGGGAAGAAAGGGCAAGAGAGGGAAGGAGGGAAGTGGGTCAGCTGTATTTTCTATACCATTCTCCCAGGGGAGCTCAGAACTGTTTACATGAATTTATTCAGGTACTTGAGCATTTTTTCCTGTTTGTCCCGGTGGGCTCACAATCTATCTAATGTAGCTGGGGCAATGGGAGGATTAGGTGACTTGCCCAAGGTACATGGGTGCAGCATGAGTTTGAATCTACAACCTTAGCGTGCTGAGGCTGTAGCTTTAACCACTTTGCCACACATGCAAATCTCGCTTATGAATAATAATCTTCTGCCTAAGTCAAACATCTAGCAATTTCAATACCAAGCAACTACGGTATCATCCAAAATCACACCTGTACGATTGTGTGTGCTCTTGCTTGCTTTGCAGTGGGGCAGGGGAGAAAGTCATAGTTGTCATCCCTCTTTCTCTAAAGATATATGAAGAAAAAATGGGCCTTAAACGGTCAATGTTGTATGTGCTTATGCTCTTTTTCAGGCCAATCTCTTCAGTTGAATGCTAGATTCATCACTTTGAGACATCATTCCAATTGTGTGACAGCCCGAGTGATTTATGTGCTCTGGTGCCCCTCTGGCTTAGTGTATGTGGGCGAAACTACAAGTACCCTGAAATCAAGACTCATTGAACACAAATCCCGTTTATGTCATCAGAATCGCGATGTGCCTTCAGACACAACATACATCCACGGATTTAAAATTTGTGGTCCTACAAATTGTCAGGACGTCGCTCAGAGGTGGAGATGTGAATGCCATAATTCTAAGAAAAGATCTTCGTTGGATCTTTTAGTTAGACTGTTTGACACCTCGAGGATTCAACCATAAATGGGATGGATAACTCCTGTATGACCATACATTGTCAACAGATGCTTTAAATCTGGAGCTTGCAGTTGGTCTTGTTGAGATGTGCTTCAGTACAAACTTGTGTGTCTATATATATATATCTCAGTGCTTTGCCATATATACATATATGTGTTTTCATGTGCTTGCATGTTTTTACTCATTAAGAACAAAAGAATAGCTTTCCTGGGTCAGACCAATGGTCCATCAAGCCCAGTAGCCTGTTCTCACGGTGGCCAATTCAGGTCCCAAGTACCTAGCTAGATCCCAAGCAGTAAAGCATTTCATTCACACAAAAAGGCACTGGGTTCTGTTCTTATCAATCGCCTCTCTCCTTGCCTCCATCATAAAAAAAAATTCTACGATTTAAAGCAGCTGTTCAGGTAAATCTAACACTGGGTGATTGTTTATTTTAATAAAGTCATTTTATGTGCGGCCTCAAATTAGGACTGGCAGTGAAACCAGGGGATGCCTAAACCATCACCACCTGTTTGCCCTGAAATTCAATTAAAGCCACGTTATCACAGCAATTCCTTCTTAGGTAATAAAAAAAAAATGCAGACAGCTGAAACGTGTGAACATTAGGTGCCTGCAACCAAAATCTTTAGGCTTGCAATAACCTCGCTACTGTCTCTTGATATTGGCTAATTATTGCAACAGTGGGCCCCCCCTTTTTTTTTACAAAACTGCAATACTCGGAGCATTCAGCACACCGGCCTGCGCTAAAATCTGCTATCACAGTTGTATAAAAGAGTGGGTTTACTGTTCATCATTTTACACTGGATATGGAAACCCTATTTTTTTTTACAGATCCTATGAAAACATGGTAAATCTTGGTTTAGGTCAGTGATTCCTAAACCTGGTCCTGGAGGCACCCCACCCAGTCAGGTTTTCAGGATATCCTCAATGAATATTCATGAGATAATTTTGCATGCAGTGGAGGCAGCGCATGCAAATCTCTCTCAAGACTATTCATTGTGAATATCCTGAAAACCTGGCAGGCTGGGGTTGCCTCCAGGACCGGGTTTTCACATCACTGGTTTTAAGTCTTACCTACTGTATAAATACAGAATATTTTTGAAAGTTAAGATTGGTGCTCAGTTGTCTAGAGCAGTGTTTTTCAACCTTTTTTGGGCAAAGGCACACTTGTTTCATGAAAAAAATCACGAGGCACACCACCATTAGAAAAAGTTAAAAAATTTAACTGTGCCTATATTGACTATATAGGAATCAAATAAACACAAAGAAAGTATTTTATAATGCTGCCACCACCACTGGGGAATAGGCTGCCACTGCCGCCATCGGGAACAGGTCGGCACCGAGTTCTCCCTGCTTCTCTTCCCCGCAGGGCCGACCAACTCTCGCCACCCGTCGTCAATTCTAACGTCGGAGAGGACGTTCTAGGCCAGCCAGGCAGCGATTGGCTGGCCCAGAACGTCCTCTCCGACGTCAGAATTGACGCAAGTGGCAAGAGTTGGCCAGCCCCACAGGGAAAAGCAGGGAGAACTTGGCGCCGGCCTGTTCCCGATGGCGGCGGTGGCACTCAAGTGGCTAAAGAGCCGCAGTTTGCCGGCCTAGAGACAACACTGGAGGGTGGCCAGCTGTGCACCCCCTTGGGACGTAAACCCGGGGTGGGGCAGACCGCCCCCCCCCCCACCCTGGTATGCCACTATCTGTACCTCACTCCCTCCCTATGACCAAAAATTCTTTCTTCTATTCCCCGTGTACACAACCATCTCTTTCCCTCCCTTCCTCTCTCCAAAGTCCATGCCTTCTGTGTCCAAACACTCATTCCCTCCCCCACCTCAGCATCTCTTTCCCTCCCTTCCTCTCTCCCAAGTCCATGCCTTCTGTGTCCAAACAACCATTCCCTCCCCCACCTCAGCATCTCTTTCCCTCCCTTCCTCTCTCCCAAGTCCATTTCTTCTGTGTCCAAAAACGCATTCCCTCCCCCACCTCAGCATCTCTTTCCCTCCCTTCCTCTCTCCCAAGTCCATGCCTTCTGTGTCCAAAAACCCATTCCCTCCCCCACCTCAGCATCTCTTTCCCTCCCTTCCTCTCTCCCAAGTCCATTTCTTCTGTGTCCAAATACCCATTCCCTCCCCCACCTCAGCATCTCTTTCCCTCCCTTCCTCTCTCCCAAGTCCATTTCTTCTGTGTCCAAAAACGCATTCCCTCCCCCACCTCAGCATCTCTTTCCCTCCCTTCCTCTCTCCCAAGTTCATGCCTTGTGTCCAAAACGCACTCCCTCCCCCCTTTTGTGTTCCGTGTTTGCCTCCCAGCCCATCTTTGCAACTTTCTCAGCAAAACGAAGCTCAAGCCGCGAGGCTTGTCTTCTGCTTCCTGCCTGACCTGCCGCGCACAAATAGCCGAACGGAAGTATTCTCCGACGTCAGCGCTGACGTCGGAGGGCAGGCTTTGCTTAAGCCCTCCCTCCGACGTCAGCGCTGACATCGGGGAACGCTTGCGATCGGCTATATGTTAGCTGCAGGGCAGGCAGGAACAGAAGACGAGCCTCGCGGCTCGAGATGTATTGAACTCCGCGGGTCCTCCGTCCAGCTCTCTCCTGTCCACGTGGGGCGGACCGCCCCTCTCCCTAGACTGGTGGTACTGCCCTGATGGCGGCCCTGACCGTACGGCACACCAGGCAACATCTCGCGGCACACTAGTTGAAAAACACTGGTCTAGAGCAGTGGTTCCCAACCCTGTCCTGGAGGACCACCAGGCCAATCGGCTTTTCAGGCTAGCCCTAATGAATATGCATGAGAGAGATTTGCATAGAATGGAAGTGCAGGCATGCAAATCTGCTCCGTGCATATTCATTAGGGCTAGACTGAAAACCTGATTGGCCTAGTGGTCCTCCAGGACAGGGTTGGGGACCACTGATCTAGATGGCAGTGACAGCAGCAGCAGCAGCAACAACTGTACACAACTGCCTTGTCCCCCCTCCCCCATGGACTAGATCAATGGTCCCCAACCCTGTCCTGGAGGCCCACTAGCCAGTCGGGTTTTCGGATAGCCCTAATGAATATGCATGAGAGAGATTTGCATAGAATGGAAGTGACAGGCATGCAAATCTGCTCCGTGCATATTCATTAGGGCTAGACTGAAAACCTGATTGGCCTAGTGGGCCTCCAGGACAGGGTTGGGGACCACTGATCTAGATGGCAGTGACAGCAGCAGCAGCAACTGTACACAACTGCCTCGACCCCCCTCCCTCATGGACTAGATCGATGGTCCCCAACCCTGTCCTGGAGGACCACTAGCCAGTCGGGTTTTCAGATAGCCCTAATGAATATGCATGAGAGAGATTTGCAGAATCCTGTGTGGAAAGGAGTTGGGGGGGAGGGGGGGAGAGAAGGGGGAAGGGGAAGGCCAATCAATAGGGAGGAAGCGGGGAGGGGATGGGAAGGGGGGGTAGACTAGAATAGCGGGGAGCGGAAGGGAGGTCACCCCTTTTGAGATGGCGATCGCAGTAAACAAAAATGTTTTAATGTCAGCACATGATAATGTCTATACCTCTAAACAGCTTTCCATATACAGTGATACCTTGGAATCCAAACTTAATCCGTTCCAGAACCCCGTTCGAGTTCCAAAGCGTTCGAGTTCCAAGACAATTTTTCCCATTGAAAATAATAGAAACTGGATTAATCCATTCCTGGGTCCCACAAACTCAAATTTTAACAGGAAATACACTGGATTTTAAGGTAAAATATGAACAAATATTCCAAAGCAGCATTCAGATTCTGGGGCAGAAACACACACATACAATGTGCAGGGCGTTCGGATTCCAAGACAAAATTAACTAGAAAAAAAAGTTTGGATTCCAAGTCATTCGAGTTCTGGGGCGTTCGAATTCCGAGGTACCACTGTATATAGCAAAAAACAAAAGGAATTGACCCCAAAATATCCACAAAGAAGAAAATCCAGAGAAAACCCAAAAACATAAAAATTCCATCCACATAAAAATAAATCATCCACATAAGAACCTTAAAGAACCTAGTCCGCTAGGGATACAGGACCCAACACGGTCTGCGTTTCGACAAAAGTCTTCTTCAAAACTGGGGGTCCTATAAAGGTGAGTACGTGGGAAACAATTGTGTGGTGAGCCGGAAGTGAGACACTGCTTGCATTTGCAATAGAAAGGCCGTGTTGGGTCCTGTATTCCTAGCGGACTAGGTCCTTTAAGGCCTTTATGTGGATGATTTATTTTTATGTGGATGGAATTATTTTATGTGGATGATTTCAGTGGACCTTTGGAACTTTGACACTTTCAAATAAAGTCCATTTAGGAACATCGTCACTCCACAGATTTTTTTTGGTTACCACCGTATATAGAAAATAAACTAAGGTAGTAAGCAGTTGGATGAATAGAACATTTCCAAAGCCATTTCACAGTGTCTCTCCTGCAGAAATGAGTTTTATAAAATTGTCCACTTTATAGTATACGAGGGGGTGTTGAAGTTATTTTGCCACTGTAGCTGAAAAGAGTGTTATCTTATTTTATTAATTGCCAATTTGCAGAAACAAAATTTTGTGTTTTTGACATTGTTTCAGATCATTGATTGAACCATATCCACGTCATGCTCTTCTCAATTGGGCTGAGAAGTTTTCAGCACCCGCTAATATAAAGATAAAAATACATACGTAATCTGGACTGCTCTAGAGATGATATTCCTTTGGGTAGAGTTGCGGTGGTATTAGTGTTATATATTTTAGACACAAGATATCAGTTTTATATTGGCAATACCACAATGAGATTTACCTTTTAACTAATAGCTTTAACTAACCTCAACCCTTAAGGAGAGTCCAGGGGGAGAAAAGGTAGGAAAACTGAACTGTGTAGTCTCGGACATGTGTTTTTCAAAAATTGCTGACACAAATTCCTTTTAAACAGTGTCACTCATACCAAAGTGACTTAGTTACTTCTCTCCCTGGAAGAAGGTGTTATTCCCTCTTCTACTCCTACCGAGGGCAATGGGGTGAGCAGGTAGAATCATTGGATTTTTGGACTTCTGGTTTTCTACCTTTTCTTAAAAGGATAGCTTCACCTAACGATGCCCTTGGACTATAGACTGAGGATGAGATCTCTTTCAGAGATATGTAGCAAGTGGAAACTAGGACCGAGGATTGGATTAGCCTTCTGATTTTATGAGACATAATGTGAAGTAATTTAAGACCTTGAAGCCTCAAGTGTTAACACTCAGTACTGGGATAAAAGATAGTTTTGAGTATTCATTTTAAATTAGAGACTCTAAAAAAAAAAATGTGTTTCGATGGAAGAAGTCCATCTAAAAGTAGACCATGATCTTTCTGTGGACAAAGAGAATTTTTGCAGCTCTTGAAATGTTCCTCAGACTCACTTGCTGCCACCAGCAATATCACCTAAGGAATATTTAAATAATTATTAGAAATTTCTTGTGCAAATGGTATTTTAAGATCTCAGTGTTATGACTCTAAATATGCAGGAAGTAAAAGACATTTTGATAAATTGGTTCTTTCTACTAGTTTGTATCTTTCAACTTCTCTGGAAGATTCCCAGGATATTATTTCAAATCAAGCTACCCTCCTTGTTTCCTTTATGGCTGAGCAAGATAAATTATAGGTGTTGAAGTCTTTCTTTAAAAAAATAAAAAGTATAGCCTGTTCTGAGGGCACATGTAGGAGGAAGACCTTCCTATGTTGAAGCGTTGGGTATTGACTGTCAGTAGAACACTTTCGTTGAAGTTCTTTTGTAAATACGTTATTTGCTATCAAAGACACCATTGTATTCTACTGGATCCTGTCCAGTTGAAAATGTTTTGCTTGGTAAAAAAAAAAGCATCAGGCATTTTAAAAAAGCGTATTACAATCCTTGGTAGCACTGTATGGTTCGGTTTAGAGTAGAGAATGACACGGGGACAACTCCGTTTTCCATCCCATCCCTGCAAGTTCTCTTCCTGTCCCTGCCCCATTCTTGCAAGCTCCGTCCTCATCTGCACAAGCCACAAATACTTTAAAAATGATAAGTATTTGAGGCTTGTGCGGTTAAAGCAGAGCATACAGGAATGGGACAGCGACAGCGACAAAACTCACAGGGACGGTGAAATTGAGTTTAGAGCACTGTATCGCAACCTAGTGTGCTGTGGCCAGATTCCGGGTGCACCATGAGATGCCAGCAAGGAGGGGAGGCATCAGCTGACTGCTTAGAGGAAGTGCCTCTTGTGGCGAGAGGCACATCCTGTAGGCAGTCAGCCGACGTTAGCGCCTCTTCTCCTCGACGGTTCCGCTCCTGCTCGCTGCACCTCTCCTCCAGCACCCTCCCTCTGCCATAGTAATAGATTCAGGGCCCCTTCTGTAATGATGTCACATATGCTTGTGATGTCATCGTTTTGACGTCTGCACATTTCCCTGAGTTTAGTATTCTGCAGCTTCAAAACGTTTGTGGGACACTGGTTTAGAGGGGAGATTATTAGGCAGGTAGTTACTTTGTTTTTAAATTACATTATTTATTTCTAATGATTACCATATTTTTCACTCCATAAGATGCATTTTCCCCCCCCAAAAAAGTGAGTGGAAATGTAGGTGTGTCTTATGAAGCGAAGATACACCCCTCTCCTCAACTGAGTACCTTTTTTTACATCTTGGTCCAGCGCTGTATTGGCAGGAGCTTTCCATGCTCCTTCTCCTTCCTCGCTGGATGGCTGCCTCCATGTCTTGCGGTAGAGTGCTCCTGCCTGGTCCTGCGCCACTCCCTGAATGGCTGCCGTCAGTTCTCGCAACTCACGAGAACTGACAGCAGCCATTCAGAGAGCGGCGCAGGACCAGGCAGGAGCGAGAAAATCTCACGCCTGCCTTGTGCACCGCTCTGCCGCAAGAGAGGACAGCTGTCCAGCGAGGGAGGGGCAGGAGCGCAGAAAGCTCCTGCCGATACAGTGCTGGATCATGATTTTAAAAAAGGTAATGGGGGCTGCCTATTGGGGGAGAAAAGGTACCGGGGGAGCCTGCCATGTGCTGGATTACCACTAGACCAGCAGAGGGGGGACAGGGTACAGGGCAGGGCGGTGGGTTTGGTTAAGATTTTTTTTTCTTGGTTTTTTCCTCCTCTACAGGTGGGTACGTCTTATGGTCAGGTGCATCTTATAGAGCGAAAAATAAGGTATATAACTCTCTCCCCATAATGTGGGTTGGAAGCCATATTGCTTCTGGATTATTTGCAGTGGGTTATGCAATGACTTGTTGGCTTTTTCTTTGTATCTCTTTTTTATCAAATATTTTTTTGAAAATCCTAATTATTAAAAAAGACTCCACTTGTGATATGAGCAGATGAGAAAAAGGGCCTTTTTTGTAGCTAGTCCTTGTGAGTGGAACCAAGTGCCTTTGGAGATTAAGAAGCAACAGGATATGGCCTCTTTCGAAAAGTTATTGAAGCAACATTTGTTGTGCTTTTCATATGCATTGAATATCTGGTCTCAAAATCGACTTTGGGAGTCAGCCTGGCTAATTCTCACAGTCTGAATATTGGCCCATTCAAACCATCTACTATCTTTTCCTCTCTCGTAGAGATTCAATGTACTTGTCCCAAGCTTTATTGAATTTAGTTAGTGTTGTCTCTACTACCTGCAACGGGGAAGCATTCAAATAATTCACCACCCTTTCTGTGAAGTTATTTCCTCTGGTTACATCCCTTTCACCTTCATCCTATGCACCCTTATTCCAGAGCTTCCCTTCAGTTGAAAGAGACTCACCTTCTGTTCAATTACGCCACAGAGGTATTTGAACATCTCTATCATATCTCCCCTCCTCCACCTTTCTTCTAAAGTATACATATTGAGTTCTTTAGGTCTGTTCCCATACACTTTATGTCAAAGACATAAAAACAAAGTACATTTTAGTAGCCACCCTCTGAGCTGACTCCATTCTGTTTATATCCTTTAGAACAGGGATTCTTAACCTGGGGTCCGTGGACCCCTAGGGGGCCCATGGAGATGGGTTGGATAAAAATTAACATTTATATTCACTATACAGCCCGGTATTGATGATTTTTCTCACAGATAACGAGAGAGCAGATGTAATAGCAATGGTAGAAGAAGATCTGTTTTAATTTGCACAAGAGGATTGTATGTCATAATTATGAGTGGCCATTACTTTTTGCATAAAAAAGGAGTGGTTTTTTAGATTGTTTACTTTAAATTTGAATAATGCTTTGTGTATGTCATATATCTATGAGACAATCAAATCTCGATAAATAAAGTACATTATATTCATTGCATGCAAAGTTGTGTTTATGTGAATATTTCTCAGGAAGGGGGTCCATAACTTTCATCAGATTCTTAAAGGGGTCCGTGACTCAAAAAAGGTTAAGATTCACTGCTTTAGAAGGAAAAGGGAGTAAGCTGTTAATAATGTCACTCATTACTCTTCGGCCTAACTTTGTGTTTATATGTCTGTGACACAATTTGGGGTATTTGATCTATTGGTCTCCGTGGAAAGACTGATAAACTTCAATCGTGTCAGAAGACAAAAACTGACAAAGAGCATCTACCTTTCCTGACTGTTTTAATCCTTTAAGGAAGGGTTGGAGCAATTAGAGAGGGACTCTAATCTTCGCAGAGTGCATTAACACTCTCCCGACCTCCCAGACAATACATCAGACCTCAGACACATAAAGGCCTCCCTAAGGCTTTTGAGCAAGAACATCTCATCTCTTGTGCTACTTTTATAGGTATCGTCGTTTAAGACATTATTCACGCAGCTCCACTTCATATTATTCTTCCCTGCTGGTGTTCACATAGGTTTCAAAGAAAAATCACAAGAAACCTGGTGCTATTCATTTTATATATTTGACAAGAATTACATAGATCATGAAAAAATAAAAAAAAGGATAACCCTTCTGGATCGAATGGAAAACTATTGACCCCAAGGGAAGATAGTAATGAGAGAAGGAATCTTGCTCCTTACAATAATCCCCAGACCTTTCGACTACAGCTCTAAATTCCAGTCTATAATTATGAGTATATCTTCAGCTCCCTAAGAGACCGACAGTAATTTCATCTCCACTTATAGAGTATCACGCCATCAATTAAGCTACGTGAAAATGAAAACGCAAAGATTTGTACAAATACTCCGGCCAATATTCAAAAGCTATTGAACTGGCCAGAAATGGCCACTGACTGGTTAAATAGCCTGTTCGCGGCTAACTGTGAATTTTCAGCGGGACTTAACTGGTTATCTCTGCTGAATATTCACAGTCGGCGCCCACCGCGGAACCGGCTAGCAGTCCTACCTTTTCAAATTGGATTATCAACCTGTAGTGGTTGATCGCTGGAATAGTCTTCCACTACAGGTGATTGAGGCCAGCAGCGTGCCTGATTTTAAGGCCAAATGGGATCGGCACATGGGATCTATTCACAGGGCAAAGGTAAGGGAAGGGACATTAAGGTGGGCAGACTAGATGGGCCGTGGGCCCTTATCTGCCGTCTATTTCTATGTTTCTATGTTTATTCATTTATTACATAACATAATAAAGTTATAGAAATACAGATAATTCACAGTAGGACATATTACCTTAAATCTAGCCCACATTATTGGGACTGCTTCAAGTACTAAATAAAGCAAAGTGTCTATTAAGAATCATTCTAAGCTCTTCAATATCTCCTATAGACAGGCCAAAACAAAACAAAACCAACACTTCAGTAAAACCTTGGATTGCAAGACAAGCAAAACATTTTTCTTAAATTTTAACTTGATATACAAGCAATGTCTTGCAATACAAGTACATCACAAGTATACACACATCACAACTGAGCCGATGGCTCTTCTCTCTCTGACGTTGCGGGAGTCTAGTGACTTTACAGTCTACGGCCCAGAAATATCAAAGAAGAGACAAGTTAATCTAATTAGTGTTCTCCCCTCCGCATATACTTGTTTTCAAAAATGGAGAACAAGCTTTAAAAATAGAAAAGCGGAGTACTTATCTCGCCAGAGCGCCATTTTCATTTGGGATGCATCTCAGCTTTCCGTGCTCCCACGCTTCCCCTTTCAACTTTTGAGAAGTTCAGTGCCGTTGCTCTCGAGGAAAGAGGTTTGCTGCCTCTGAAACGGAGCTGTGTTGAGCACTAATCATCTTTGCAAGAACTAAGGAGTGTTCATATATTACTCCCTGTTATTATACTGCGAGATAAGTACTCAGCTTTTCTGTATTTAAAGCTTGTTCTCAATTGTTGAAAAAAAGTATATGCGGAGGGGAGAACACTGCGGGAAGTTAAACCCCAAATCAAGAATAGATTGTAGCAATTTTTATTATATTGGAGAGAGTATAGCACTTTTTTTGTGTGTGTACGTTTGCACTTTAAGTTAAAAACACATTTGCACAAAGGTCCGGATTTGTACTATGCTTAAATAACCCGTATGGGTTTATAGAGCTCACAGCTCATCTTTACGGGGTTTGCCCTGAGAAACTGAGTTGTGTTTAACTGAGGACCTTGCACAAAATTTAAATTAATTTCTTTAAAGCTAATTATTGTTCCCTTGTTTTGGACTTTGTGTGTTTATCTCCCAATATACTTGGCGGCTTATGAAGAACTTTGTATCGAATTCAGATTGGTCTATTCTTCAATAGTTTTGGCTTTTCACTTATTTCAAGTGTGTGCTAATGGTAACATGGGCTCTTGGTCATTTATTCGAAATGTGGAAAATCAACTATTTTCCAGCTGTGGCCTTAGCACATGGGAAAAACCCATGTAAGGGCACGCTAAGGCCACTTTCTACCACAGCTGTATAAGAGGACCCCCCACCCCCATAGAGAGCCATATGAAAATACACCGCAGCTCTGGTTCAATTCTCAATCCCTACAAAACTGGCTCTTTCTGCATCCAAATCAAAACAGTCTTTCCCACAATGCTAACAAATTTCAAATGCATTGTGCACGCAGAAGAAAGACAGAGACAAGCAATGGGTCTGAATCTGGAAAACTGTCCTTGGTTTCAAGATCTCCGTGACATGTTTAAGCTCAGTGATCAAAGAAAGGTTTCCTGTTAAAATAAAGAAAGTTCAGTTGACACAACTCATAAGTTGACATTAAAATCATTTTTGAGATTGTGGTGCCACCTACAGGATTTTATTTTTCTTATGTCGATAAGTTGAGGAGTTGAAGGAGTCAGAAAACTTACACTTACACTTACTCTCTCTCTCCCTCCCTCCCTCTCTCTCTCTCTCTCTCTCCCTCTCCCTCCCTCTTTCTCTCTCCCTGGAACTTTTCATACTTCAGAACTACTCATTAACTATTTCACATCTGAAGAACAGGACCTCATGTGGGATAAAACCATTAATTTCTTTTGGCTGTTTCCAAAGAAAGAAAGAAAAAAAAAAAAAAATCAGTCCTCTTCGGCAAATTTTAGCAGCAGGTTAAGATTCTTCAAATGTTTTGATTTCCTGGGGCTAACTCCAAAACATCGGTGCTAAAATTTATGTGTTGATCTCATATGGGCTGGCCTATGGAGGTGTGATTCATATCATAGATAGGCGCCGGAAGTGTAGGCCTGGAAAAACCTGGTGACTTCCTTTGCCGTAGACACAATTCTGTACCTGGCGCCATTGCATGGTTGACATACAATCGGCGGCTGCTTTTAAGGAGGCCTCCGACGGTGCCTGATTTGGAGTGCGATTTATAGAATAGTGTTACAGCTCGGTTTTTTTCGGCACCATTTACTGAATGTAGTCCATAAGAGGGTAAATCTAGAAGGGGCTCCCTCCTTTTAGATATCCCAATGCAGCGTGGTCGCAGTCGATTCTAGAACAACATCTGGACTAGGCACCTACTTTTTGTAGAATTGTGCTTTTCGAGTTAGGTGCCTAATTAAAGCCAATTATGAGGTGCCAATTAAGTGCCAAATATCAGGAAGCAGCGCAGGGCCGGGCCCCAATTTGAGGAGCAGCGATTCCAGTTCATCCTGCAAGGGAAGTAAGGGGGCGATGATTTTTTAAAAAATTGTATAGCTGCCCCAGTTTTGCAAGCCGCACCCACTGTGCCGGCATGCAAAACCCATATATAGGCCACGGGCCACGGGCTATATATGGGGAAATACAGTCGTAACTGACAATGCTAATTTGCTGTATTATCGCTGTATTTGTACAATTTCCCTCTTGTTGCTGACCGCACTGAACTGCGAACTATTGGGGTCTACAAATAAAGATGTTGGTATTATTATTATTATTATTATTCTTGCAAATTGAGTGCATGCTCAAATTTGTTCATCCAGTTTGGAACACCACTGAGACTTTACTAATACGGGTCTATAGAGAATACGCTTAAATAGGTCCCTTAGTGAGAAAAAAGGGGGTTTTCCACGATGACACCTTTCAGCCCCCAAAACACTGGCCATCAAGTCTTATCTTGCTCCCTAGTGGGGTTTGTTTTCCATTTTGTTTCATAATAGCACGTGCTGTTTTTAAAAACGTGCACACTATAAAGAAATGAATTTGTATTTATTTATTAGATTTTATATACTGTTCTAGAACACCAAAGATGACACTACACGTAACGGTGACGGGACAAAACCGCGTGAGACAAACGTGCACCAACATTTGAGAGCGGACAATTGAGCGCAAGACTTCAGCGCGCCGCTCTAAAAGCTTATTTTAAAGGGCTCTTATGGGGGGTGTAGGGGGGGGAACCCCCCCACTTTACTTAATACTGTTCGTGCTGTTGTGTTGGGGGCGTGTGGGGGGTGTAACCCCCCCACATTATACAGAAAACTTAACTTTTTACCTATTTTTTCGGGGAAAAGTTAGTTTTGCTGTATAATGAGGGGGTTACAACCCCCCAAAACCACCCCCAACAGCAGAGCCAACACTATTAAGTAAAGTGGGGGGGGGTTCTCCCCCACACCACCCGTCGGAGCCCTTTAAAATAAGCTTTTAGAGTGGGGCGCTGAAGTCTTGAGCTCAAATGTCAGTGCGCGTTTGTCTCGTGCGCTTCTGATTGTGAACCCACATAACACGACAATTACAATCTAGCCCAGTGGTCTCCAACTCAAACCCTTTGCAGGGCCACATTTTGGATTTGTAGGTACTTGGAAGGCCTCAGAAAAAATAGTTAATGTTTTATTAAAGAAATGACAATTTTGCATGAGGTAAAACTTTATAAATCTTTCCTTTTGGCTAAGTCTTGATAATAATATTGTCATTTATAGCTAAAGAGACATATGATCAAGAAACTGTTTTATTTTACTTTTGTGGTTATGATAAACAGACCGAGGGCCTCAAAATAGGACCTGGCGGGCTGTATGTGGCCCCCGGGCCGCAAGTTTGAGACCGCTGATCTAGCCTGTATTATCTGATCTCTCGAAAGATTCTAATCGAAGATAAGAGATGGTAAAGAATTCCGGAGGGTTGGAGCTACGTTGCGGCAGTTTAAGTAGATTCAAGCCTTGCGTGCTTAAGAGATGGAAGAACTAGAAGATTCCGATTTAGTGGCTTTAATGTTCTTGACGTACAGTAAGGAATACGAAAAGTGGCCGAATATTCTGGCTGGCCTGAGTGAAGAGCTTTATAGGCAAAAGAAGATGAAAATGAGATGGGTAGTGGCATAGCGAGGGTGAACAGCGCATCCCCGCCCTCCCCACCACCACCACCTCGCATGCCCCGTCCTTGTAC
The DNA here is from genome assembly GCF_902459505.1 of Geotrypetes seraphini. Lineage (NCBI taxonomy): Eukaryota > Metazoa > Chordata > Amphibia > Gymnophiona > Dermophiidae > Geotrypetes > Geotrypetes seraphini. The sequence goes on along the minus strand of NC_047097.1, from coordinate 68,277,697 downwards.
CTTTCTAACTTCGGCGTAAACAGCCACTAACTTGCTGCCCGTGTCGGCTTCGGCGCTCTCTCTCTGATGTCACCTCCTAGGCGCGGGTCTCAGAAGGGACATCAGAGAAAGCGCTGAAGCCGACGCGGGCAGCAAGTTAGTGGCTGCTCGCGCCAAAGTTTAAAAGGTATGGGGGAAGGGAAGGGGATGCGTGCACCAGGGGGAGGAGTGGGAAGGAGAGGGGGAGGGGTGCCAGCGCCCTACTGGTTGTCTCCTGGTACTACAAGTAGTAACCCCAGACTATAGCTAATGGTCTCCGTGGCCATTTATAGTGCCCCCTATTTTCTGGAGACTGGGAGGGAGAACAACAAACCAAGTGCTGAGTGATAGTGCCAGCACGCACACACAACTAGCTGGACAAAGTCCAGCTTTTTATGTGACACCCCCGTCCTCCCCCCCATGGTAATTTCACACCATGTGTTGTCCATGAGGCAATAGCCACTGCTCCCTTCTTGGCCTTCGGTGGAAGACTTAACGGCCTCATCACCATACATCATAAAACAATCTACGCATTTACAACCCTATGGCTAGACTTTACACATCAGCCCCTACGGGCCGGATTCTATAAACGGCGCCGTTATCGACTGGCACCTCCCAAAATGGTGCCCATCGCCTGTTAATCATGCAACAGCGCCATTTGTAGAATTGCAGCTACCATCAAACTTAGGCACCGGAAATGTGGGCCAGGGTTTGGAAGGCCTACTTTTCCAGCACTAATGTTTGACGTGAATCGCGTCCGTGGCGGCACCTAAGGGGGCCTAAGGTCATTTCCTGCGTTAACCATGCCTTCTTCAGCCTTAGGCGCAATCGCATTTTTGGAGGCGCCAGTGGACACCTACATTTCTTTTGATCATTTCTTTTTTTTTTAAATAACGCAGTCAATTACCATGTCAAGTAAAAACAATTAAACCAATTAAGTGCCACGAGCAGTGAATCGCAAACCGTGTGCCTCCAGAGATTTCAGATAGGCCACGACACACTGGGAAGGAGGAGAGGTGAGAGGCACATCCTGTAGGCAATCAGCCAGCACCAGCGGCTCTCCTTCTCTCCAGCCCTCTTCCCTGCTGGCACCCCCATACTGGCGTCTCAGAGTCCATCTGGAGGGCCTTCACGCACTACCGGATGCCTCGAGCTGTGACCACTACGTTTAGCGTGCCGCGGCTTGAGAAAGTTTGCAGGTCACTGCTATAGAGAATTTGGGCCTAAGTGTTTATGGCTCTGTGTTCTAAAATGGTTTGTGTAAACGCCAAGGCCGAAGAATGGCGAAGAAATGGCGAAGAAATGGTGAATGGCGAAGAAAAGCTTGAGGGCCAGAAATGGGATTTCTTCATGAGCTGGTGCTAAAAATAAACAAACAGAGAAGCACAAAGAGCCTTTAAGTTCCAGGCAATTCTACTTTAATGATGAACTGCCCAAAGTGGTGGGGAAGAAAAGACATTCGGTCTAACAGTTAAGCTACACGCATACATCCGGACACTACTGACCTAGTATCTAAAGTGAATCTCTGTATATCAAAACTTCAAGCCCGGGCCCAGTTGGTCCGGATGAAGCTTAATACAACAAAACCGAATTATTATGGTTAGGCCCAAAATTGGATTGTCTTCCTTCTTCTGTAGCTTTGGTTTCTGGAACCCCTCTACAGATTGAGCTTTCTGCCAAGGTTTTGGGAGTCCTCCTTAACTCCTCTCTCTCTTTTAAGGATCAAATTACTCTTTAACCTGCGTTTATTGAGGAAGGTTAGACATCTCTTTCATCATCGACATTTTTCCATAGTAGTTCAGTCTATTATATTATCTTGTCTCGATTATTGCAATGTCATCTACCTCAGTATCACAAAAACTTGTCTTTATAGATTGCAACTGATTCAAAATACTGCTGCGAAACTGATCTTTGGGAAATGTAAATTTGATCACGTGACTCCGTTTCTCCAGAGTCTTCATTGGCTCCTGGTTTATTTTAGAGTTCAATTTAAATGTGCTTGTGTTGTTTTTAAAATCTTATATGGTATCTTTACTCCTCTCCTTCCTTTATCTTGGAACATTTACAGATTTTTCCTTTGCAAGAGGTAATCAACAATTTCAATTATTTCTTCCCTCCAATAAAGGGATTAAACTAGCTCATTTCAATTTTTTCGTAAATCTTTAAAAACCACTTTATTTGCTAAACACTTTGAAAATTAATCTTCCGAAACTTAGTCTTATTCTTTATGGGTTTTATTTGTTAAGTTAACTATTGTAAACCGAGTCGAGCTTTTTTTGGATTGATGTCTCGGTATATAAAGCCAAGCCTTAGATTAGATTAGATTCTGCTGTGCGATTCAATTTTTTTCCTTTTTTTATTTAATCGCACAGCAGAACGTATGGGTGTAGCTTAACTGTTAAACTGAGCATCTTTCTTTTTTACTAGTTTAGGCAAAGGTTTTTCATTCTGACTTCAGTATTTTGATTTTTAATACTGAACTGCAAGACTTTCTGACTCCTGATGCAGGTAGAGATGCCGAAACACGGCCCGTGCCAGGTCCATCATTAAAGTAGAACGGCCCAGAACATGAAGGCCCTTTGTGCTTTTTTGGGTTCCTTTGTGGTTTGTACTCTGAATCGTTCCTCTTTCCTACATTTTGCTAAAAAATAAACTGATGAGTGAAGGGAGAGCCGAGCTGTTTTTCTTAAACCGAGAATGACAAAAATCCTGAGTAAATTGCGATGACACCAAGCAGTCACTTGGCAGAATAACTAGTCCTAATTTCTCCAAAAGATAAACCAGGTCTGCAAGGCACATGCCAAAATTCCCTTTGGTTAAGCAAATTTCCTGGTGCAGGTAGATACTGAGAGCACAAAGAGAATGAACTCCTATCCTTAGGTATCAAGTTGATGTCTGTTTAATTTGCTCTAAGTAGTGAGCGTTCAGGAGACCATTTGAATACAATAGCTCTAGGTCTTGGTTAATTTAGACTCAGGTTCTCCTGTAGACTAGATTCTTTTGCAAATGTAGAGAATATACTCCCTTTTACAAAGTGGCAGTAGTGGCTGCTGCATGGCAAATGGTCCAACACCCATTAAATCCCTATGGGCATCAGAAAAGGGTTACCAGACGTCTGGATTTCCCCCAAACATGTTCTCCTTTTGAAGACATGTCCGGGGGTCCGGACAGCTTTTCAAAACCCGGCACTTTGTTGGGTTTTGAAAAGCTTCCCGACAAAATTGCATCGGGAAGGGGCATTCACGCTCAAACGCATGACGTCAATGTGTCGTATCCACACATGCGAAGGTGCTGTCTGGGGATGGGGCTGGGGGCAGGACAGAGGCGGAACTGAGCGGTCTTGGGGGCATGGCCATGGGTCCGGATTTTCCCAAAGGAAAATCTGGCAAGCCTATATCAGAGTGATTACCACAGCGGCTGCTACCACGGCTTTGAAAAAGGCACCCATAGTTTGCTGCCCCTGTGGTCGCATTTCTTGATGATGTCAATTAGTGTCTTAAGGTTTATTGCCCACTTTCTTCACTGGCATTCAAACTGGTCCTATCATCAATGCCTATGAGCCCTGAAGATGGACATCTTTCACGGTGGGCTTCCTAATCAATATCGATAGAAGAGCTCTCCCTAATTCTGAACATTCAGGAAGCCAAGTCAAGTGATTATCAAGTTTCAAGTTTATTAGAAATTTGATTAATTGCTTATTCAAAATTCTAAGCGATGTACAAAATTAAAATTGCTAATTTCAGGGGGATAAAATAAACAACTTAGACTAAACACAGAGGACATACAAAACAAAAAAGGGGGAAGAAATACAATTGTTGATAGCAAGAAAGACAAATAAGGAAAAAAACAACAAGGAGGGTAAAGGCAGAAAATAGGAGTCATTGAAGGATCCTAATCTAGCTTACTAACAGTCAAATGCATCTTTAAAAAGAAAGCATTTTAACTTGCTCTTGAATCTGTTGAGAAGACGATCTTCCCTTAAGTAATAGGGGAGGGAATTCCATGCTTGAGGTGCCATGACGGAGAAAATAAATTGACGACATGTGTTAATGTTTTGAGAGAGGGAGCAATTAATAAATGTTGATCATTTGATCTAAATATTCTTGCTGGAGTGTAAAGGAATCAGGAGTCTATCGATGAAAGTGGGGGTTTTATAAAGAAGCGATTTGAGGGTTAACAAACATATTTTATAGGTTATGCGATGAGCTACTGGAAGCCAATGTGCTTTTTGAGGAAGATGCTTTAATAACAGAAAGTGACCAACATTTGCAGCAATTTCTTTCCGTGTTACAGTGATTGCGCTTGGATGAAATTATTACGATCACACTGTTCTCTCTAAGCCATGCTGGGGGTTCTCCACTTACAGTCCTGCCAGTGGGGGGTGCTATTTCACCATCACATTTCCAATAGTGAAGGACAAGCAAGCTCTACAAGACTCTAGGGAACCTGCCTGTCTCTAGTGATTGAAAACCCAGTATTGAAGCATCGCTCCCCACCGGCACCAGTGCAGCTGGAGGGCTCCCGCTCTGCATAGAGGGAATAGTGAATATCGTTTGGGGTTGGAAACAAAGCAGCCTCGCGTCTTGTGGGAACAAGGGGAGCTCTACTGAGCACAGCTGAGCCATGGCTCAGGAGACCCCATTCGACGGTGCACCTCGGCCATTTTACTAAAACTAAGGGTCAGGAGAGGTTCAAGCACAAAGAAAAATATGGGGTCGGCACTACAAGACGATCCATAAAATTTACGAGGCAATAAATAAAAAAAATAATAATTGTGATGTTAAAGAGAGCACTTGCAGAAATGTGCAGCAGTTTCATCAAATAAAATTTATTGCTGCTATTACAATAAACATGACTGTACCCATCTGAGCAGAGGGAAACAAAATTTCTGGCCCACTCCCATGCATGGATTTTCTTGTGTTAGTAGAAACGAATGAAAACATGGGTGGGGGGGCTTTGAAAATCAACGACAAACTCCAATATAATCGGATTCAACCTTCAAAAGGCATTTAGCATGGTAACAGAGATTTAAAAAGAGGGGGGGGGGAATCATAAATAGTAACCATTTTTTAAGAAGGAAAAAAAAAGGGACAACGGAAAAGCACAATCCGCTGCAGTAAACTCTCGGCGGACCACAAGGAGAGTTTCCTCTTCACAAACATCAGATCAGGCGGCTAAAATTACTCCTGAAACGCAGTTTTAACTGTCACCTGTGGTGGGTATAATTACAGCCTGCTGCTGATGCTACGCCCACCTCACATGGCTATGAAAGGGACCTACAGCTTGCTAAGACCAGACAGACAATGGAGAATGCACGCCACCTGACGAGAGCCCAAAAGGAACAGTCGGGGAGACTAATAAAAGTGACAGCTTAGAGACAAACGACAATGCAGCCTCAGCCCTAGTGAAGGGAACAAAAAAAAAAAAAAAAGAGTAATATCAAATTAGCTGGAAAATGTAAGTGCTGAGTGGAGTTCTTTAACAGGTCACAACCCAAGCAGGAAACCGATTACAAAATACTGGGGTTTTTGCACATGCATTCAGCTCCGCTTTATTTCTGTATAATCTTTTCAGTTCTTTTCTATTGCCCAAACATTCGTGCAGTCGGCAGATTCGGCATGGCTCATTATGCATTTGGATGAGTATATTATATTAAATTATATGGCTTAGCAGATGAAAAAAAAAAAAAAAAATCTTTTTAAATAGGGTGGCACAGCGGGCCTTCCGAGCTGTATGTCACAAAGGGTTCGTTCGTGTTTTCGTTCTATACATTCAATTGCAAACCAGCTTAATTCATTAAAAATATATCGCAGTGATTGTCTGATCCTTGGATGCAAAATATTACAGTATGCTTTCCCATCTGGGAGCAGGCCTTCCTAATAGGGCTTCAAATGGAGCCAAACCAGTACTCCTGTTTTCTCTGGCGATGATTCTCGTCAGCACTGCATCGCATTTTGAAACAATTATGCTTAACACTTAAACTTAGTTCTTTTTTTTTTTATTTCAATAATTTTATTGAATATTATAAGAAATATAAACAGAAAGCAGTTCAAACACATAGAATCAGAATAAAAATCATGTGTCAAAGATCCGTATCTACAATCATTTGAATAGAACTAGATTAGTGAAAAGGATCCAGAGTATCTGGAACTGCTAATGAAAGAAACAGAAAAAGACAGAGAAGCAGGAAGAATGAGAGAAAGAGAGAGAAAGATAAAGGAAGAGAGAGAGAAAGAGAAAGAGAGAGAGAGGCAGAAGTGTCTACAGAGCAGAATGAACATATGAATCTAAGAATGACCAAGGTGATTTATTTCGCGCCAAGTTTGTGGAGAATCGAGAAATCAATTTCTTCTCATATGCATAAGATTCAAATTTGTGGTACATGCTTAGAGAATTCCACCAGAAGGTGAAGTCCAGTAGTGAGGATGATTTCCAGTTTTTCAAAATATGCATAAGAGCTGTCACAAATATGGTGTCAATGAGTTTAGGTGGGCAGTTTGATTGTGCAAAACAAGGGTGTTGAGAACGAAGAATTATAATGTCCATGGAGATCACTTCTGAACATTTTACTAATAGATTTTATGGTGTCCCAAATACGAAGCCAAAAGGAATGAACCATATTGCAGTGGAAAAGCATGTGATCGAGAGTTCCAGGTTCTTTCAAACTCTTAAACTTAGTTCTAATATACCTTTTTCATTCATTCAACTTGTCCAGGTGAAAAATTTGGAGTGCTTTTGAATAAAGTTTAGATTTCAGCTCAAGAATGGGCCTCTGCTGTTGGACTCAATTCTCTGTGGCACTCCCTAATGTCACAACAGTTGGTAACCCCCCAAAAAAATTGGAGGCTGTGGCTTCTGCCATTTCTTTTGCAGAGAAAAATTCCTCTACTTGACGAGAGAAAGTATCTGTGACTGCCAAAGGTATCTGTTAGTCGTAGAAGTTGCAGGAAACGAACCAACAAATCTATTTTGACATGGGGACAAAGTATGTCCCTGTCGCCGCAAGCTTTGACCTCCCCCCATCCACATTCTGTCCCCTCAAACTCCACTGAAATAGATTCCATCATTTTGAATAAAAGACACCCAATCTCTTTTTGTGTGAATACGATTTTGTACTGTTGCAGGAAAGGGGTGGGAATGGGGGACAAGCTTTGTCCCTCTGTCATTCTTTAGCCTCTGGGAAGTCAATGCACAATCTCTTCCCTGAATTATCCCACTACTGCTACAACTAGACTTAGGCAGCCCTGTGCACAAACAAGCAAGAGACAGTCCCTGCTTAAATGAGCTTACAATCTATGCGAAACAAATAATAATAATAACTTTATTTTTCTATACCGCCATAATCTTGCGACTTCTAGGCAGTTCACAAAGAAGAAGAGCTGTACAATCAGCGAATTACAGTAGATGAATGCAAGGTGGTTGAAAGGAAAATTATACATAGGTTGAATTATAAGAAATGAGACATTTAGGGGCTTCATTTATGATGGGAATGATTAAATCAACATGAGTATTGAATAGGTGGATAAGGAGTTAAGAATTAAAACCAGCCTCAAAAAGTAGAGCTTGTAGCCTGGTTTGAATGGGGTCAGAGATGGACCATGACGTACTAGCTCACGAAATCTATTCCAGGTGTTTGGGTGCAGCAAAATGGAAGCGACAGAGGTCCAGTTCTTTGGGTAAGCTATTCACCTCCTCCTTCTCCCCCGCCAACAGAGCCTGGAAAGGGCAGTGGAGGAGAAAGGCACAGACTGGAGTAACCCCCAAAAAACAGAGTTTCCAGGGAAGAGTGTAGGGGTACAGTAGAATATTGAGCACTGAGCAGCAAAAAACAAGATTACTGGGAGAATCCTGCCACCAAGGGCACATGATCAGAAGCAAAGAATAAAAATAACCCTTCCTTGAAGGAAAACAAAATCGCACCCCAAATTCTATAAAATGTGCTATAATCTGTGCATGCAATTTTAGTCATGTACCCAAACTGTCTGCGCAATTTAAATGGATAACACTGATAATTGTCATTAACGGGCAATTATTGGTGCTAATTAAAATCAATTAACCTCCCCCCCTTTTTTACTAAGCTGCGATAAAGGTTTCTACCACGGCCCATAGCGCTGAATGCTCCAACACTCAAAGAATTCCTATGAGTGTCGGAGCAGTGTCAGAGCATTTAGCACTCTGGGGGGGGGAGGGGAATAAGCGCGTAAATTTAGGTGTAAAAGGGCCCCTAAATGTTATCCACAGCCCAACTTTATGTAAATGGTTAAACATTGCTGCTCTATAGAACACGCAGAACGCGGCGGCCTGCTCATGGGAAGATCTACAGTCTTGTAGAGATTTAAAAAAAAAAAAATAATAATACTTAGAAGGATGTGAATTTTATTTGATGCAATTGTCCAAAAGCAACTTTCCTTTTAAACAACCAGGAAATGGTTGCGGCTTTTAATAACGTGCCAAACATATTAAAGCATAAAGAAAATATTACACGACAGAGTTCTTCGGCAATAAAATTAGGCAACTCCTTCATGCTACATTGGACGGAGAATAGCTATAGCGCCATAAATAGGGCATTTACTAGCAAATGGGGAAGAAAACCCTTCAAAGCAGAAAAATAGCAGGTGCAGAACTTGGCTGCCGGTTCGACATTCGTACTCCCTCTTTGCTGACCAAATCAGTTTATGATTCAAGCTGGGTGAGCAGGCTGATGTGAAACAGTTCGCACGACAACACAAAACAGCTGTACAACGCATCTAAAAGACCTGGTGAGCAGAGTGGATATTGCATTTCAGGTCCTTAACAATGTTTGCAAAATGGCTACGCGATAAAGGAGAGATGCGTCGAAGGCTTTTTCCAGAGCTTAATACATTTGCTACCTAAATCCTACAGAGTCCCCCCCCCCCCACCAAAAAAAAAAAAATCACTTCACTGGGGAACAAAATCCAGCTTCCTACTTTCACTAGGTGGTAAGATTTAGCCACTCAAAATGTAACATCCTCTATAATAAAAGCCTTACGCATGCGCTGTTGAAACGGCGTGATTCCTGCCATCGTTATTTCTGCTTCTGTGCCATGTTCCATTTGCGGGGTGCGGCGGTGAGAGCAACGGCAGGAGGGTGTCCGAATTGCTGCGAGGTGTCCGGCTGCTACTTCTGCACAGGGAAGTGGAGGGGGAGAGGGAAAAGGGGATCCTTTGGGGGGAGGGGTGTACTGGAGGGCAGGCAGCAATCTTGGTTTGCTCGGGGCAGAAGGGAGGGGGAAGACATTGATAGGCAGGGGGCCAGGGAGAGAGACAGACAGAATGACAAACAGACAGACAGACAGCAGCCAAGGAGCGAGAAAGAAAGAAAGACAGACAGAAAGAATTACAGACAGACAGGGGGCCAGAAAGACAGACAGAAAGTGGCCAAGGAGAGAGAGAAACAGAAAGAAAGACAGACAGATACATCTATTCTAGCACCCGTTAATGTAACGGACTTAAAGACTAGTAATTCATAATGGCAGTAGGATTGTAACGGATGCTCCATAAAATTCACCCTCATTATGACGTTGTTAAAGCTTGTAACGCCCGTTCCATGCAGGTTACCTTCCCCCATGCCTTTGTTTATGCCTTTGTTTAGGGTTATAACTACTGCCCTGAACAGGTTACACCCATATGCCTTATGGGGGTGCTGTAGCAGCTTAAGCAGTGGCTTAGTAAGGGGGGTGGACCGCTCCGATTGCCATCTTGTTGGGGGTGCGGGCACCTTTCTGCCTTCCCCCCCATGCCATACTTGCACCTTCCCTGCCCCCCATACCTCTTTAAAATCTTCACCAGTACGAACAATTACACTAGCCTGCTGCTCACGCCGGCCGGGCTCCCTCTGAAATCACTTCCGGGTCGTGGGGCGAGGAAATGACATCAGATGGAAAGCCAGCACAAGCAGCAGGCCGGAAAAGATTGAAAGAGGTAGGGGGCTGGGACGGGAGGGTGCGAGTGGGGCATGGGGGGGGGGTGGAAGGAGCGAAGGAGAGTGCCGAGGGGCCTTCACAGCCCCGGGCGCCTCCCACCCTTGCTACGCCACTGGCTGTGGGCATGAAGCATTTACAGACACAGCCATTGAGAGGGGTAGAAGAAAAATGAAACATTTAATACTCCAAAGAATATTAAAGCCGGTTCCCTTCATATGTGTGATAAACTTGGGAATAAAGGTTTCTTGAAATGCAGCTACAATCAGGCCACGTTTTCAGCGTTCACCAAAACCAGGCCTAGCTCTGGCCTGGCCTCCAGGAACAGGATGTCACTGGATTATTGTGCGTGTTCCACAAAATGTCTAAACTTGGATTTAGACTTCACAGGAAAATGCCCCTCTTAACTGGTTAGGCCCAGATTCTTGAACCGACGCGAAAGGCACTGGAAATGTATGCCAGAGTTTTCCGAACCTACATTTCCAAAGCCTATCTTTGCGTGAATAGTGCCTACGTAGGTGCTTTAGACCACCTAACGCCATTTCCGGTGTTGGCCATGCCTACCTTGGCGGTTGGCAGCTTAAAGCACCTACACAGGTGTTGATTTTGTAGGTGCCGGCATCCACCTCAAATCTTGGTTAAAAATGCTGGACAGCATTTTAACTGGCGGTATGGGTGCCTAGAAAATCGGCGCAGGTTCGAGAATCCAGACCTCGGTGCCACTGAATATCATCACAGACCATTAAACTCGAAGCCGGCTATTTTGTGGCCGATCCAGGAGGCGTAGTCAGCATTTAAGCAGTTAAGTGACAATGTTCAGCACTTACCTTCCTAAGTTTAGTGATTAAATCGGACCACATAAAAGTCAGTCTTATCTTTATGTGGGATTGCTTAAGTGGTTAAGTGCCGAATAACGCACTTAACCGCATTAGAGATAGCCGGCCGCATAAACTCGGGCATTCAGTGCTGTTGCCCGGACATGACCCAGTACTGAATATCTGGGAATGACACCGGCAGCGCTAAAAGTAGGCTCACTGCCCCTGGCTGAATATCTACCCTGCTGCATTTTAGAGGGTGAAATGGAATTCCAAATGACGCACTTACCAAAAATGCAATTATGCTTCGCCTTATGGACTCCCACTGAAAGCAGCTGTTTATGAACCGCATCGTGTTCCACACCGCTATTGTGATTTTTTTCACACGGTCAACATTTCTCGATAAGATCTAAACAAAGAGTGACAGAAAACACCCCCCCCAAAGACCCCCAATCAATTACTCGAAATCTCAACTTTTTTTTTTTTCCCCAGTTCTGATCTTGATCATTTTTAGTTTTGCAATTCCTCTTTTAAAAAAACTGCTTAAGACTAATTCCCTGTTTTACTAAGGTGCGCCATGCATTTTAGCGCGCTAAATAGACACGCGCTAACCGCTAACGTGTCCATAAACTAACATGCATGTCTTAGCGTTTAGCACATGGTTAGCACACACTAAGGGCTCCTTTTACGAAGGCGCGGTAGTGGTTTAACGCGCGCGCTGCTACCGCCTCCTTTTGAGCAGGCGGTGGTTTTTAGGCCAGCACGGGGGTTAGCGCGTGATGATGAAAAGTCGCGCATTAAACCCGCTAGAGCAGGGGTGTCCAACCTGCGGCCCGAGGGCAGCATGTGGCCCCGTGAAGTATTTTGTGCGGCCCCGGTCCAGGGCGATGCAGTGTTTTCCTCTGCTGCCCTCGGGTGTTTACCGTCTTGCCGGCTCCCTCCTCTGTCTTGCTGCAGCGTTTGCGCGGCCCCAGAAACATTTTTTTCAGCCAATGCGGCCCAGGGACACCCCTGCGCTAGAGCATCTTCCTAAAAGGAGCCCTAAGCTATTTGTTGACACTTATTTCTAATACGACATGATAATTGTTCCTCTGAAACTGTCTTGTTTCCCCTTAATTTAAGGCAGATGAATATTTGTTGAAAGTATATCAATGGGCATTTTTTATGCTAACCCCCTTATTTTACTAAGTTGGGCTATGCTTTTTAGCGTGCGGTAAATATTAGCACGCGCTAATTGCTAACGTGTGCATGTTATCCTATGGACGCGTTAGCGATTAGTACAAGCATTGATTTAGCGCACGCTAGAATGCTTAGCGCACTTTGTAAAAGAGGGCCTATATGTGTGGTGATTTTGGATGGTTACGCTTTAGTGCGTATTTTTGTTTTTATGTATATTATTTTGGAAACCGCTGAGTTTTTTGGTGGTGTACAATTTTATTTTATTTTTTTTATATAAAAATAAATAAATAAACATACTTCTTTAAAAAAAAAAAAAAAACCCCAACAAAACGCTTATCTTCCCTTCTTAGTCACACATATAAAAATCTTTGAAAGTCCCCTCTGGAATGCAATTATTTATTTTTATTATTTTAATATAAAACAGAGACAAGTGAAACTTTGTCTGGGTTAAAAATATACAATTAGGCAAATGAGTCAGGTTTATTTTGGGAGGTTATGAGTCAGACTTGACCATGGTACTACAGGACATTTGATGTAAGTAATGACTTATAATTCACTTCATTTCTCAACAGCTTCTAATTAAGAGTACAGTATATGAAAGCATAGTGAAGAGAAAAAAGGCCATTCTCTCGAAGTTGATTCTCAATCAAAGTGAATTGGCCTGGAAGTTATTATAACCCAACTAGATGTATCAGTATCAAACGCAGTGGAACAAACTGACAAGATCGTCACTGAAACCCGGTTGGGTGGTATGCAATCGTTTATGGGGTTCCAAGTACTTTGAGATTTGATTTGTTACCATGCTTTCTAAAAGCTTCGACATGAAGTGAGATTGAAGCTACTGATCTGTAATTCTTGACATCGTGCATTTCTCCATTTTGATCTTTTGGGATGGGTGTTAGAATGATTTTTTCTCCAATGCAGGTGTAAAGAGTCTTAGCCAATAGGAAGAGGAGATGCAAATGTTAAGAGCCTTAGCCAATAGGGAGAGGAGGAGGTAGTGGATGGTGCTGATGGGCCATTTGGCCTTTATCTGCCATCTTGTTTCTATGTTTGGCTCCACTATGTTGCTGCTGCCCAACATAGAGCCTTTAGCACCTGATATTCCCAGGCAGTCTCCCACCCAGGTCCTAAGCAAGCCTAACCCTGCCTAGCTTCCAATGGTAAGAGTGGGTCTACCCCACATCCACATACTAATCCATCCCTTCACCTACCTAACAGCCCCCTGTCTATTACTAATCAAATACCAGCCTATCTATGCTGCTATTCTTCCACCCACCAACTCAAGCCAACCATATGGGCACATTTAAGATGGCTTTCCTGCCCAAACCTTATTGGGGGACAATAAAATCCCATTTTATTCTCACACAGTTTTTTAGGTACAGATTTTTTTTTTCCCAAAGCATTTTAGCTCTTTGTGCTCCCTCATCACTTTTTCATTGTTTTGCTTCCTAGACATGATGCTACAATAGATCTTTCCGTCTTGCGTAAGGAAATAGGCTAGTCTGCCCCAAAATGACACCAACCTTCTTTGAAAACTTTGGGTTTTCTTCAATAAATCGCACTTCTTGTGGCTGAAACGTCCTGATACTTGCTCTCAACTTCAAATGTAAAAAAAAACAGAAAAGGCATTCAGGTCACCAAAAAGTATAATCTACATGCAAGAAACAAGCCCAATTTTCAGGCAACACAGCAGCTGGAACACATTAAACACCGGTCACAGCATTTAATTTTGGCCTCCTTATATCAAACTGCGGTAGAGCTTTTTACCGCAGGCTAGCGAGGTAAATGCTCAGACGCTCATGGGAACTGAATGAGCATCAGGGCGTTTACCGCGCCAGCCGGCGATAAAGAGCTCTACTGCGGTTTCATAAAAGAGGCCCTTAATCAAAGAGATCAGCAACAAATAGAGCCACCAAACAGGAAGTGATTTTAAAACGTGGCACCTTTATTTAGACACTGCAATGAGATATGCTTAGTACTCCTCCTATAATGGCCATTTAGGCATGCTTACATAATTATAAACCTATTAGTGCGTATCTTTCCTATATACCAAAACTTTGGGCTCCTTTTACGAAGGTGTGCTAGAGTTTTTAGCGCGTGCTAGCCGAAAATCTACCGCCTGCTCAAAAGGAGGCAGTAGCGGCTAGCGCGCGCTATTCCGCGCGTTAAGGCCCTAGCGCACCTTCGTAAAAGGAGCCCTTAGGTGTGACCATTTATGCCATGCTAATGCCACGTGTAAATGGTCGCACCAAGTGATGCGCGTAACTAAAAGCATTCTATAAGTTATTTGCATTACTTGGTGCCTATATAAAAGACACCATGAGTGCACCTTTGATTATTTGGGAGCTAAAATGTGGACTTACCTAATGGCTGAAATTAGATCTACACCTACTTACTGTCCTTTTCGCAAATAGCTGAAAAGCAACTTCTTTGAGAAATGGTCCTTCCTCAACACCTGATATTTTATAATGCTGTCTTTAATTTCTAAGTTTTAGTCCTTAAGAACATAAGAACGAGACCAGCCACAACCACCGTGAGCACACAGACCCGATCCTACCAAGAGTGTGAACTCTTCCCCCCATGCAATCTGCTAAGAAGATCGACTGTCGGCTCCGGGCGGCTTTCCCGCAGAGGAGAGAATCCTGCATTCACCGTGGGCCTCATCTGGGGCAGCCTCCTTGGAGCGGCTGGGGCACGGGCAGTGTGTCTGGGAGGGAATGCATGGATGGGAGAACATCTCAGGGGAGGAGACATAGGCATCCTGGGACTGTCTGCCAAGTCTCTTCCCTGAAGAAGCCCTTTCTGGAAACGTCAATCGCTCCTCCTAAACTTACTTGCTCCACTTCATCACTGACGCTGAAACCGTGGATTGAAAAAGTTTTATTTTATTTTTCTTTCCAGCTTAAGATTTATCTTTAATCTTATCTATTGTTTTGCCTTTTGTCTTTGTTTTGTTCTATTTCTATCATTTAAATTTCTCCAGAATTCTACTGTTCAACGGCTCCCCCTTCTGCTTCTATTCCTTTCTCTCCTCTCTTCTACCTTCCAAAGTATTTAGATCAATGCTGTCTTGTTAAAATGTTTATTTTATTTTTATTTTTCCTCTAACTCTACTTTTCACTTCTCTATTACCCTCCAGGTACTTTAGTTAGATTGTGAGCCTTCGGGACAGTAAGGGAATTTTTCAAGTACCTTTCTTATTTCTAATCTTAATGTATATTTTCTGTAAACCGCTTAGAACCTAACGGATGTAGCGGTATATAAAAAATAAATTACATTACATAAGAATAACCTTACTGGGTCAGACCAATGGTCCATCAAGCCCAGTAGCCCGTTCTCACGGTGGCCAAAACCTAAGGAGTAGCAACATTCCAGAACCCCAAAGAGTAGCAACATTCCAGCATCCCAAAGAGTAACAAACGATTCTAGAACCCCAAAGAGTTTCAAGATTTCAGGCAGAATTTCAAAGAATAGCAAGATTCCGGAACCCCAAAGAGTAGCAACATTCCAGAATCCCAAAGAGTAACAAAAGATTCTGGAACCCCAAAGAGTCTCAAGAGTCCAGGCAGAATCTCAAAGATTCCGGAACCCCAAAGAGTAGCAACATTCCGTGCTACCAATCCAGGCCAAGCAGTGGCTTCCCCCATGTCTTTCTCAATAACAGACTATAAAGCTTTCCTCCAGGAACTTGTCCAAACCTTTCTTAAAACCAGTTACGCTATCTACTCTTATCAACTCTGGGGCTGATTCTATAAAAGGTGCCTATAGTTAACGGCTTTTAGGAACCTAACTTAATTGTTATAATACTCTTATTAGCCTCAATAATTGGTTAAAAAAAAATTAATTATGTGATAGGTGCCTATCCAATTCTATAAAATACAGGTGCCTATCGCATGGCGCTTGGCAGTGTCTAACGCCTAAGTGGGTGTTTCTGTGGGCAAAGTGTGACTTAAGTACCACTAAGAGTGATTCTCCAAAAACATAGACATCTGAAATGTAGACCTTTAAAGCCCTCGCCTACATTTCAGGTGCCTACGTTTTTACATAGGCACCGCTAGCCTTGATTCTGTAAACAGCGCCTAAGTGTGACTGATATGCAGTGGCACTTTTTTTTTTTTTTTTTTTAGGCGCCATTTATAGAATCAGCCCCTCTTTGTTCTTAATTTACTCTTTGTAAGCTTTTCATAAACCGCTTTGAATCCAGTTGGAGATATAGCGGTATATAATACACCATTAGCATTAGAATATCCACGGTCCAACTGTGCTCCTCCCACGCTTACGCCCACCTTGGAGTTTTGCACTATAGTACTTAGGGCTCCTTTTACTAAGGTGCGCTAGCGTTTTTAGCGCACGCAGATTAGCGCACGCTAAGCCCGCGCTACGCGGCTAGAACTAACGCCAGCTCAATGCTGGTGTTAGCATCTAGTGCGTGCAGCATTGTAGCGCACGCTATTCTGCGCGTTAAAGCCCTAACGCCTTTTACCACAAAATGTCTATTAAAGGCGACCCTGACATGCGTAAGTGGTATGTAGCTCTAGGTGCATGCTTATGGAATTGCCTCCACGTTTTTTAATCCACCCTAAACTCGGCACCTTCTTCTATCGATTATATTGGCCTGTTCCGTTAGATGCTCAAGCCAGTACTTTCCATATAGGTTTTAGAAATAAAACAAAAACAACGGAAATAAGGTAATGCCTTTTTTATTGGACAAATTCAATGCATCTTGATTAGTTTTCGAAGGTAAGCCCTTCTTCTTCACGTCAGGGGATTGCCTTCAAAAGTTAATCATAAAATGCATTGAGTTGATCCAATACAAAATGTATCATTTTTTTTCCCTGTTTTCTTTGGACTAACATGGCCACCACACCATTTCATATAAGTTTTGGAGATATATAGATTTTTTTACATTTGTTTATTAGATTCTTGATGTATTGTCTTTCTGTAGTACAGCCAAAGTGTTTTACTAATTGCATGCAGATAACTAGAGAGCTCACACTGTAAGTTATAATTCATCAGCCAAAGTATAACTTCATTTGAACACTGGCACAAATATAATTTGAACTCACTGGATTATAAATGACATCCATCTCCAAATAAATGACTCCTTTTGATGCTTGTCCCAGGTCCTTGCTCTTCAATATATAACCCTTTTGCTGTCCATTTTCAACCTATGATATAAAGATCACAAGCTTATCAAATAAACATTAGAGTACATTGTTTTTCCTACACGATCGCTAAAATCACCAATCATGTGAGAACGATGGATTATATCATCACATGTACAGTAAAAGCCACAGCTCAGCAGTATTTTGTAGTCAAGTTTTCAGTTGAGTACTGCAATTATCGGTCTTGAAAATCTGTTCGGCAAGTCAAAAAAACACACACATACTGTATTTCAAAGATGGATGGATTATGCCACTGAGTTGGCCACGTGCAAGGGAAGAGAAAGAGAGGCGCAAGGGAAGAGAAGGAGAGGCACAAGGGAGTAGGAGGAAGGCGGTAAGAGAGGCGCGAGGGAGAAGGGAGAAGGCAGGCAGCTTGGGGTAGCGACGAGAGGGAGCTCTGCCCACCCCACCGCGTCAGAGGCAGCGTCAGCGCCCGGGCTCCCCCTTAAAGGAGGCGAGCCAGTGCGCGAATCACTTCCTCGGACCGCGAGAGCCGCGTGCAAGGGAAGAGAAGGAGAGGCACAAGGGAGTAGGAGGAAGACGGTAAGAGAGGCACGAGGGAGAAGGGAGAAGGCAGGTAGCTTGGGGTAGTGGCGAGAGGGAGCTCCGCCCACCCCCACCGCATCAGAGGCAGCGTCAGCACCTGGGCTCCCCCTTAAAGCAGGCGAGCCGGTGCGCGAATCACTTCCTTGGACCGCGACAACCGTATGCAAGGGAAGAGAAGGAGAGGCACAAGGGAGTAGGAGGAAGGTGGTAAGAGAGGTGCAAGGGAGAAGGCAGGCAGCTTGGGGTAGCAGCGAGAGGGAGCTCCACCCACCCCCACCGCGTCAGAGGCAGCGTCAGCGCCCGGGCTCCCCCTTAAAAGGGGGCGAGCCAACGGCGCGCAGCCGTTCGGCACGTGGCGAAGGCGAGCAGCAAAGGCGCTCGCCTTAGCGAGAGCACCTTTGCAAAGAGCCTTAAGAAGAGCCAAGTCGTCAACACAAGGACACCTAGGAGACAGCAAGGTAAGAACATAGTTAACACAACTAAACAAACAAACTAGAAGGTAAACCAACTAGCACACAACTAGTGACAGTAAGCACACAGCAGAGACACAAAGCCAGCAGAAAACAGCAACAGCCAGCAGAGACACATAGCCAGCAACAGACAGCACCCAGCAGAAACACACACAGCCAGACCAACAAAGACAAATTCAGGAATGGCAGGAAAGACTAGAAGCACCAAGACTGCAATCAAGATCACCGTTTCAACTGCCGAAGAGATCCAAATGAAGACCATAATCTCCGTGCAGACCGAAGAGGTAAAATTACATTATTCGCCGATGACGCTAAACTATGCAACATTGTGGGCAGCGCAGCAGAACCTGATAGTGCAACCATGCCCAGCACTATGGAGCAGGACCTACTTTTACTAGAACAATGGTCCAGTACTAGGCAATTAAATTTTAATGCCAAAAAATATAAGGTAATGCTCCTTGGTAGCAGAAATCCATGCAGAACATACACCCTGAATGGTGAAAACCTAACAAGAACTGTAGCAGAACGGGACTTGGGAGTAATCATCCGGGAAGATATGAAAGCTGCGAATCAGGTGGAGAAAGCTACAGCAAAAGCTAGACAAATGCTGGGCTGCATCAGAAGGAGCTTTATCAGCCGAAAGCCTGAAGTCATACTGCCGTTGTACAGATCCATGGTGAGACCTCACCTGGAGTACTGTGTTCAGTTTTGGAGGCCACATTATCAAAAGGATGTGAGGAGAATGGAGTCGATTCAGCGAATGGCCACTAGGATGGTCTCAGGACTAAAGAATCTCCCATACGAAGAACGTTTGAGCAGGCTGCGCTTATATTCTCTCGAAGAGCGCAGGGAAAGGCGGGACATGATAGAAACATTCAAATACATCATGGGCCGTATTGATGTGGAGGAAGAAATATTTTGTCTTACGGGTCCCACGGCGACAAGAGGGCATCCGCTAAAACTCAGGGGGGGGGGGAAGATTTCATGGAGACACCAGGAAGTATTTCTTCACCGAAAGGGTAATTGATCGATGGAATGGTCTTCCACGTCAGGTAGTCGAGGCCAGAACCACGCTCGACTTCAAGGGACGATGGGACAGACAGGTGGGGTCGCTCCAGAGGAATGCTTAAAAGATGGAGGGAGGGTTCTTGAGTGGGCAGACTTGTTGGGCCGTCAGCCCTTTTCTGCCGTCATACTCTATGTTTCTTTGACTCATGGCAAGGTATGGAAGCCAAACAAGGAAAGAAAGCACTGACTTTGCCTAATAGGGCATGCAGCGCCAAGAAAAGAAGGCAAAGCTGATGTCTTACCACAACCAAGGCAAATTTGTTCATGTAAAAAGAGTCCCAACCAGGATCCTGCTTGCGGCAGAAAAACTGCCTTCTTCAGGGGACAAAATAAACTGATAATGATTGTAATATATATGGGCCTAAATAACAAAGCCCTGGCAAACCGTATGTGACCGGTTTAATCCACGATGAGGTAAAATGCTTCATTGACTCTGCGAGCAAATACAGACTCGATTGAGCAACATGCAGAGTGAGTAATCCACCCTATGATGTTTCATGGCACAATACAGGAGTGGTTTGCCATTGCCTTCTCCTATGCCGATAAAGGCCATTTGGCATTTATCTGCCATCATGTTTCTATGTTCTATGTCTGGCTCCACATATGCTGCCCAACATAGGGCCCCTCAGCCTTTAGCACCTGGTGCTCTAAGACACAAGCAGAGTGCCCAAAAAGCATATATCAGCATACATATCATTATATCGTAATTACTGGAGAAATATATGAAAAATTTCAACTAAGTCAAAGTTTGATTAGATATTTCCCGTAATGCAGAGGAAGATAAGACGTTCGCTAAAGTCCAAAACGCAGCTTTGTCGAGATTTGAAAATATTGGTATGTTAACATGCGTATTGCTACCAAGTCCAAATGATTGAGATGATAATAGTAGCTAAATCATGAAATGTTTCTCTAACGTTAATGGAAATGGGAAGGGAGTGACTGGAAGAGTGATTTCATGTTCGAAGGGAGAGGTCACTTTCCTGCCAACAGTTTCTCCATGTCCGATCGTTATTTAACAGATATATAGCCTTCCTGGCAGCTGGACAGAGGAAGGGGTACTCCCTACAGAAATAGTTTCCTTCCTAAGCTGTATCCAGAAAGGAATTTCTGTTTCTGCTAATGCCTCCAAACATAGTTCTACTTAACTAGATTTTGGCCCAAACACGAAAGATGAAAATACGTGCAAACAGACTGGGCTTATTTTCTAAACTTATAAGGGTAGTAGTATATCGTGTCGGAGAAACTCCAGGGTAGATGGTGGTATCCTACTGTATCGGTGCCTATTATGCAGTCCCAATTCATTTCCCAATAAGTCTGTCATTTCAGGAGGCTAGGCCACAACTTTAGAGCTACTTTCCCTCAGTTTCAACCACTAGAGGTCTACGCTCTGAACGAAAGAGGCATTAACGAAGAAGACTCTCCCAACCAAACTAGTCAACTGCTTTGAAGCATTCCAGCATTTAATTTAAAATGTAAACATTAAAGCCAGATATGAATGTCAATTCCGGGGCTTAACTCCAATTTTTCACTAAATTAAAGTCACTTATATATAAATGTATTGCGTGTGCTCAGTACCCCCACTCACACTGGTCATATGAAATGAAGACCAATGATACGGAGAACCATCATAGCTCCACTCTGTTCTCCATAATTCTACAACTTAAGAATATGTACCTTAAAAAGCACTATTACCTCCTATTTGTCCAGAATAAGGATTGAGAAACCCACTTATCTGAGTATTCTTTGTTGACTGTGCTCATTGTAAAGTCATGGAAATTGGCTCTTAAGGTAGTCCATCTCAATGCCCAGGCATGATGTGTTCCCAAACACCCTCCGTGGAAATTGAGGGGAGTTACAGTGCGGTGTATAGCGCCACATGGATTGATAGTTGGATGTCAGGTCTATGGCATAATACTATCGGACACCCCAATGTATACTAGTATTTAATAAAGACACTTTGGTGCCTAAGTGTCTTTTTAAAACAATCTCTTACCTGAGTTATAGAGGGGCCTAAATGAGGGTGCCTTTTGTAGAATTACCCCTTTAATGATATGTTAGAGCTTTCAAAAGAACAAAAGAATAGCCTTACTGGGTCAGACCAATGGTCCATCAAGCCCAGTAGCCCGTTGTCATGGTGGCCAGTCCAGGTCACTAGTACCTGGCCAAAATCCAAAGAGTAGCAACATTCCAGCATCTCAAAGAATAGCAAGATTCCGGAACCCCAATGAGAGCAACATTCCAGAGCTGAGATTGTGATGTCATAATGCCTCAGAGCCAACCTCATCAGTGAAGTTACAATGGCTTAATTGTCCTATACTTGGCTCACGTAAGAACATAAGAATAGCCATACTGGGTCAGACCAATGGTTCATCAAGCCCAGTAGCCTGCTCTCAAGGTGGCCAATCCTAGTCCCTAGAACCTGGCCAAAACCCAAGGAGTAGCAACATTCCAGCATCTCAAAGAATAGCAAGATTCCGTAACCCCAATGAGAGCAACATTCCAGAGCTGAGATTGTGATGTCATAATGCCTCAGAGCCAACCTCATCAGTGAAGTTACAATGGCTTAATTGTCCTATACTTGGCTCACGTAAGAACATAAGAATAGCCATACTGGGTCAGACCAATGGTTCATCAAGCCCAGTAGCCTGCTCTCAAGGTGGCCAATCCTAGTCCCTAGAACCTGGCCAAAACCCAAGGAGTAGCAACATTCCAGCATCTCAAAGACTAGCAAGATTCCGGAACCCCAATGAGAGCAACATTCCAGAGCTGAGATTGTGATATCATAATGCCTCAGAGCCAACCTCATCAGTGAAGTTACAATGGCTTAATTGTCCTATACTTGGCTCACGTAAGAACATAAGAATAGCCATACTGGGTCAGACCAATGGTTCATCAAGCCCAGTAGCCTGCTCTCAAGGTGGCCAATCCTAGTCCCTAGAACCTGGCCAAAACCCAAGTAGTAGCAACATTCCAGCATCTCAAAGACTAGCAAGATTCCGGAACCCCAATGAGAGCAACATTCCAGAGCTGAGATTGTGATATCATAATGCCTCAGTCCACTGTGCCTCAGAGCCAACCTCATCAGTGAAGTTACAATGGCTTAATGGTCCTATACTAAGCTCACGTAAAAACATGAGAATAGCCATACTGGGTCAGACCAATGGCCCATATAGCCCAGTAGCCCATCTTCATGGTGGCCAATCCAGGTCCCTATTACCTGGCCAAAACCCAAAGAGTAGCAACATTCCATGCAACCGATCCAGGGCAAGCAGTGGCTTCCCCCATGTCTTTCTCAATAACAGACTATAAGTACATGTGAACATTTAAAGAGGTACATGGGGTTGGGGGGGAGGGGTGGAGAAGGAGGTGAGGTGACGACACCTCCCCCTGCAAAGACGGTGCCCAGGGTGGTCTGTCCCCACCTCCCTTATTATGCCACTTCCTCAGGAACCAACCCAGTTGTGGGTCCCAAAGACTGGGTTTGACACGGCAGGATTAAAGGGTAGGCCAAGTAGGCATGTGCCTCGGGCCTGAAGAGTTCAGGGGGGCCCGGAGCGCTGCCTGCTCCAATGACATCACTGTACCTGCATCCGAGCCCAGCTCCAGACATCTACATTATTCAGTGCAGCCAAACTCAGTCTTCAAAAAGCCACAGCAAGCGGTTCTTATATGCTGCCCGTGGCCGACCCAGAAACCTTTCCTCTGATGCTGGGAATTTGTGTCAGAGGGAAGGCTTCTGGGCCAACTATGGGCAGCGTGTAGGAACCGCTGCCTGGAGCCTTCTGAAGACTGCGCGTTAGGCTGCACAGAATAATGAAGGACGGAGAAGGTGCGACTTGGTCTTCTTGCAAGAGGGGAGACATAGGGGGGGCAGATTTGGGAAGGGGGCAGGGCCATGAAGCGGAGGGTCCAGGAGGCCCAGTAGACTTGGGTGTCTAGGGCCCATCGAAGAATGAATCCTGCCCTGAACCCAGCGCATGTGTCTACTTAATAGTCCTTATTGGGGATATCACAAAAAGAAAAAGGTGCAGTGAACCGCAGCTACAGTATACTTTTCCAATGCACTGCTAAATCTGAGCATCTCTTTATGAGTTACTCAGACAACTGCAGAGCAGAAAGGAACACAGGACACCAGAATTATTCACGGTATCATGGAACTGGATGCATCAGTCCCACAAATTGTAGCCTATTATTTCTGTGTGGATCATTTATTCCTTTTCTTGCTGTAGATCAAGAGCTCCACCCCCACGTTTTTTTACCATTTTCCCCCCCTCCATCTACCTAGTGCCATTCTGCCCCATTCCCCTGTTACACCCTGCCTAAAGAAAAAAATAAACAAACACCTTTAAAAGCTGCAACTGGAGAAAAATTCCACTTCTTTTCCAGCAATTTTGCTTGTTAGTGCTGAAATATACATGCCCAATCAATCATATTCTCATTTTTGATTACTTTCCTGAGAAAACAGAAGCCTACTGGAAAAAAAAAAAAAAACCCTCTTGTCTGCTTTGTGCTTAATCAGAGAAATTTTTAGAATAAATTGAGCATGAACTGAATGTCACAGAAATAAAGACGAAGTGGCGAGGGCGGCAGTACTCCAAGCCGGGCACGGTGCGCTAATCGACTGTGGGCTTTCTGTCGCACAGTCTGAAAAGCTGAGAAACTGAAAGCCCAGACCTACCGGTTTCTACATTTGCCCTAGCAAACTCGGCCATAAATCAGTTTCGTTGGATACAGCTGGGCACGCTGCTCAAGATACACGGAGGGGCATTTTCAACATGGCGTCCAAATCTGAGTTTGGACGTTTCGCAGAACATGCACAGAAATCCGGTAGCAAACGTGACCATTTATCTTATCGTTTGGTTTCGAACATGTCCGTTTCTCAGATGTGCCTGTCCTCCAGGGCATCAGTCTTTTTGAATCATTTTCGAAAAACACACAACAAATCCTTGGGATATAGGAGGGGCCAGCGTTTTTAGTAGACTGGCCACACAGACGTCCCAGCGCAGCAGTGGGACACCTTAGGGGGGAGGGGCACTGCAATGAACGTCACATGAAAAGTCACAGGTACACATCTTACCATAACACCTTTATAATGTATGATTAGGGTTGCCAAATTTTCCAATCGGAAAATCTGGACCCCCCTATTCCCGCCCCCCAGGCCCGCCCAGTTCTACCCATCCTTGCCCTGTAACACCTTATTCCCGCCCCCAGTCCTGTCCTAGCCCCACCCCTGCTACCTGCCCGACACGATTTGAGGAGGCTTTTCAAAACCTGGATAAAGTGCTGGGTTTTGCAAAGCCATCTGGACCCTCGGACATGTCCTCAAAACGAGGACATGTCTGTGAAAATCCGGAAGTCTGGTATGTATGATGAGCCCTCCAAAATCTACAGGACCCAACCATATACCCTACCAATAGCTGTTAAGGCCTGCAGGTGTCACCTATAAGTAGGTAGAGTGGGATTTGGGTGGGTTTGGGAAGGCTCACATAATCCACCATAAGTGTAATAGTTAGTGTGAAATACGGGCCTGGGTCCCCATCTCTAAAGTCCACTGCATCACCCACCAGGCTGCATCAGCAACCTGCTTGCTGCTTTACTAGGACTGGCCATAACATCTCAAGCTGTCATACAGGCAGGTACGTACTGTTTCCTTCACAATTTTAAGGGATGTGAGGGGATCAGTGTTCTCTGGGGAAGTGTGGGAGAGTCATGCCTTCATCCCTCCAGTTGTCATCTGGTCAGTTTGGCCACCTTTTTGGGCATTTATTCATTGTTAAAACAGGCCTAGCCCCAAACGTCCAAATTGTGCCCTGGACTTTTTATAAAATGTTCAATTATTGTAGGAAAGCGTCCAAATGAGAATCCCGCCCAAGTCACGCCTCCAAGATGCCCCCTTTTAGATTTACTTTCTCTCTGAATCACTAACTATTCTCTGTACTCTTTTAAATCTCTATATGGTGGCTATTTACATATTGCGGCACCATATACACTGTGGAGAGATTACTGGTCTGATATTAACATACACTTCATTATATGTGTTTATGTATATATATATTAATTCTTCATTTTTTCATTTGTATGGACTTTTGGATATCAACTGGATCATGAGTAGTGTCAAGCAATCTCTTGTCTTCATCAGTCCACTTTGATGTTTGAAGAAAGACTGCACACACTCGATTGTTCCCCTCGACCCTGAAGAAAAGCCTTGTTTGAAACATGTATGTCGGGAGAGGTGGCATTGATGAACGTTTGAGAGCTAACCTCGAAGCTAAGTAGCTCAGTAATAAGATTAAATTAGAAGAAAAAGACATTAAGTAAGCAAATGAAATACAATGAAGAAATAGTTATGGAATTATGAAATTAAGAATAAGTATGAAACTAAATGAATTTTAGAGTTTTGAGTAAATAAACAATAAAGTGGACTGATGAAGACAAGAGATTGCTGGGCATTATTCATGATCCAGTTGATATCCGAAGGTCCATACAAATGAAAAAATAAAGAATTAATATATACTGTATACTATTTAAAACTATAAGTGGAGACAGCCCAACCTACCTAAACGACCGCCTCATCCAAACCACCTCTACCAGGCATAGAAAAACACACACCCCATTCACTTACCCCCCAATCAAAGAAGTAAAACGGAAAAATCTATACAACGGACTACTGGCCACTCAGGCAGCGAAGATAGACAACCAAGTCTCCAACCTGTTGACAACAACCCCAGACTACAAGGTGTTCAGAAAGGAAATAAAAACTATACTCTTCAAGAAATCCCTTAATAAAGCTTAATACCATGATAAAGCTTAACCCCCCTCTTACCATCCCCTCCCTAACCCCGGATCCTACTTTTCCCTCTCTTGGAAACCTTCTCTGATCTAACGTCGTAACCCTTCTTCCATAACTCTTTTTGTAATCTGCTTTGAACCGAAAGGTAATGGCGGAATAGAAATCTGTAATGTAATGTAATGTAATATACATATATTATGAAGTATATGTTAGTACTAGACTAATAATCTCTTTACAGTGTATATGGGGCCGCAATATATAAACAGGCACCATATAGCTTTACAATATTAGAGATTTAAAAAGAGTACAGAGAATAGTTAGTGATTTAGAGAGAAAGAACAAGCTCCGATCCCGCCTAGGGAGGAGCGCGGCCAAATCGGCCGAAGCCGGAGCGATAGGATGGGAGGGGGGAGGGGGAAGGGAGGAGAAGGAAGGGCCAATCAATGAAGAAGTGGGAGGGGGGGGGTTAGGGGACAAGGGTGAGCGGAAGGGAGGTCGCCCTTTCGACACGGCGATCCCGAGAGAGAGATGCGGCTTCCCTTCCTCCCACCCTTTACTGCTGTTCCTTTACCTTTGCTAACATCTCCTGTGTCCACTCCGACGGCTGCACGCCGGTACCTGCGTGAGGGGGGATTTGCATCCAGGGGGGGTTGGGCCGATGCACACGCGGTCAGGCGGGGAGTTGCCGGCCAGGATCGCCCAACGTGCTTGGGTTGCGCCGGCTGGAGAATTTCCGGCTGTACGGCGCGCTGGGAGGTTGGTGGCCGTTTGGGCCGCCCTGCACGCGGCCACGTGTTTGGCTGGGTGCAGCTGCAGGGGGGGGGTTTGGCAGGAATTCGTCCTCCTCCGTTGCCGCCGACTGGCCGATTCGGCGTGTCTGCCTCCGGAGCTCCGCCGCCGCCCTCCTGCTGGTGGTGAGAGAGGGATTTGGATGGTCTCCGTGGTCGGGTGGGGGGCCTGCGGCGGCCGCGGCAATTGGTTAAGATTTATCAAGCCCTTTTAGATTTAGGCACACTGCAGTCAACCACCCTAGAAATCCGTCTACAAAACACATTTCGAAAATAGTGACTTGGAAGGTTTGGCAAGATAACCGTCCATCTGCCCCTTTACGCCACTTTTTGGATGTTTTTCCTGTTTTGAAAATGAGCCCCACAGTATCCTACATCTCTACGCATCATTTGAGCTGCTCGGCACAGCTGGAAGACCCACAGCTCAGTCCCAGAGAAACCATTAATCCAGAATAATAGAACAAGTGAAGATAATGGTGGCAAAACTTACAGACAGCAAAGGGATGGCAACTTTTCCAAGAAAATCAGGGGGTTTATCTCCATCTTCATCGAAAACTGTCACTTCCAGCACGTCGTGGATATCTTTAATAGGGCTGAAATTGGAAAGCACAGACAACGTTACAGCTCCATCCTGACAAACTCCTACTTCAGCAAAGATGCAAAGAAGTGTTTCGCTAATTAAGCTTGTATTTCCTTGGTGGATAAAACAACCATTTAATTAAATTCAGGAATTAAATCAAGCCAAGTATATTCCCAAGCCTTCCATCATGCAAGGGGAAACTATCCGTTTTAGATTACGAAAGGTATAGGATGGTTGGTGCTTCTCTGTATAAAATAATACACTAATGATTATTTAAAAATGAGCAACTGTACAAGTAGAAATGCTTCTTTGTGTTTCAGGATTCCTTTTTTTATGTTTATTTGCTGCTCTTTGGGGTCCTTTTACTAAGGCGCACTAAATCAGTTAGTGTGCCTTACTAAAAATACCCCTTTGTTACAACATTGGTGCGGTGTACACCAATTATAAACTAAACTAAACCTTAACCTTATATACCGGGTTTTCAACCAAAGGAAGCTCGACATGGTTAACAATAAATATATAAAAAAAATAGTGAACCGAAATACAAGAGTTAGTTTTCAAAATGTTTAGCGAATAAAAAAGTTTTTAGAAGTTTACGGAAGAGTTGGGCGGAACTGGGACACCTCAAAATTAGGGGAAGCTCATTCCATAATTGGGGAAATTTGAACGCCAGAGAGCTGCTAAAATTCTTAACTCCTTGAATTCCTTTCCTAGTAGGAAGAGAAAGTTCAAATCGATGGATGCCTCTCGCATATGAAAATCTAAAAACATTCCATAGCAGAGGAACAAGAGGAGCAAAGATACCATGTCAGATCTTAAAAACAAAACACAAACACTTAAACCGAATTCTAAAATAAACCGGGAGCCAATGGAGAGAGAAAAGCAAAGGAGTCACATGGTCGCATTTGCTCCTTCCATAGATCAATTGCAGTCTTTGAAGGCAGTTCTTAGTGATGCCAAGATAATCTTCACTGCTTCCTAAATGGCTGCCGTCAGTTCTCACGATGGCAGCCATTCAGGAAGCAACGCGGGGCCAGGCTTGAGATCGAAAACATTGCTCCCTCCCTGCAGAGCGAGATCGGAGGAGGCAGCCGTGGAGGTATTTAAGGGGGACTAAAAGCTACGGGAATGATTTTAAAAAACCAGTTCAGCTAATCTAGATTAGCCGCGGCTAGTAACATGGGGCGGCTTATCTAGCAGGTTTAAAATGAAACCCGGCATTTTCTGCGGCCTATACACTGGGGCGGCCTATAGGGGGAAATACGGTAGTCGTCGTCTCTTATTTCTATATTCAGTTGTAGCTTATTACTTAATCTTTTGTTAACCACATAGAACTTTACAGTTATGCGATCTAGAAATTTAGTGTTATGTTATGTTTTATGCTATGTTATTTCTGGATTTGCGTACTTGGTTAAGTGTGATATTCAGCAATTAACTAGCTATGGGTCGCTGCATAACGATAGGGTTGACCTTTACTCCTGGCAGAATTTTGTGCAACTATGCATCATAGAATTTGTGCAGACCTGTTCAACTCCTGCACTCCTGACCCAATAACCCCACTCACCTTCTCCCACACAGGTCTGACCCACGCACCTCTCTCCCCTGTGTAGAGCCAATATCGCCTACCCGCGGGCCCTCCCAAAGTAGCAGCGATGGCCGGCCAGCAGAGGCAGCACCGTAAACAATCTGCTAGAAGCCAGCCTTACCAGGGCCGTTCCTCTGCTACAGCAGAAAAAAAAAAAAGCTCCTGACGAGGCTAGCTGCAAGCAGCCTGTTTACATCACTGCCTCTGCTGGCTCCACATGGGAAAGGGGGGGTTCATCGGAGGCCATACCTAGGTGGAGGAGGGAGGGGATGTTGGGTCAGGAGCAGGACGGCAGGGAGATCCCATGGGTGGGGTAGTCAGAGAGTGAAAGAGGAAAGACCCGCAAAAGGAGGAAGGGGGGGGAGGGGAAGGGGACATGGATGGTGGACCGCAATAGGGTGGGAGAGGAGGGGACATGGATGGTGAATCAAAAATGAGGTTCTATAACCCTGTGCCTAATTCGCTCAACTCCTTGAAATTAGGCACAAGGGATATAGGTCGGACTTTGCACCTGCATTAAGGCTGGCCTAAATGCTCACCGAGAATGCAGATTTAAGCTAGTACTGTAATTTATAACGGCAGTTCCACATAGAACTGACTTTGGATGACCTTTTCTGAATTCCCCCCCCCCCATACTGTATATGAATAATAAAACTACTTTATATTGGTTGGCTGGGAAAGTTAGATTAACACAAAGGTCTTATCTCCAACTGAGTTTTAGAAGTATTGGGAGAAGGAGTGAGGTGGCCATGGTTACAGGGCAGCTGAGTGGGAAGTCTTGAGCTACAGTCTAGTATGTCTTCGGTTCCAATGCTCTAATTGCTAGCCAGACCCTCCTGCAACTATGATGTTCATTGAAACTAAATGATTAACTCGTACATTGGCCTAAAAGAGAAAAGCAAATGGATACTCCAGCTTTAAATTAAACTGAGAAACAGGGCCAGATTCAGCATAAACGCTCATCTTTCTACTGCAGCACTCTGGAATCAAGTCAGAAATTTATGGTAGGAATTAGAGTATGACATGGGGACAAATTTGTCCCCATCGCCGCAGGAACTCAATTTCCCCATCCCATACCCGCACGTTTTGTCGCAGTCCCTGTCTCTGCCCCATTCCTGTAAGCTCTGCCTTAACCACACAAGCCTCAAACACTTATGATTTTAAAGTGTTTGAGGCTTCTGCAGATGAGGACGGAGCTTAAGCGTTGGTGGAATGAGGCATTATGACATCACAGTCTGAGCTCTAGAATGTTGCTACTTAGGATTTTAAAGTATTTGAGGCTTGTGCAGATGAGGATGGAGCTTAGGCATTGGTGGAATGAGGCATTATGACATCACAATCTGAGCTCTAGAATGTTGCTACTTAGGATTTTAAAGTATTTGAGGCTTGTACAGATGAGGACGGAGCTTGCAGGAATGGGACAGAGGCAGGAAAAGAACTCGCAGGAATGGGACAGGAAGATGAGTTCCCGCGGGACAGGGAAAAATTTGTAACCCCGTGTCATTCTCTAGTAAGAATCAAACTGGAAATGGTTCCATCTTTTACAAATTCGTATTGAAATGTGTTTTATTCTGCTGTATTCAAATGAAATTGTCAAGAACTTTAAAATGCAAGAAAAATGTTCTTTATGGGGAAGCACCACAATACCTGATCCAGACCCTGAAAAAATGTGTTCCAACCCGTACGTTGCGTTCGCAATCGGCAATCAATGTCACTCGAATGTGTCCAGGATGTGCATTATAAAAAGACCTGGATGTCAGCTATTTCTTTAGCTGGCCCAAAATTGTGGAATGCGCTGAATGCACCATTAAGATTATGTTCTAACTTTGGGTCATTCCTAAAACTATTGAAAACCCACTCATTTGTAAAAGCCTTCTACGAATGAGGAATTTCTGCTTTAATGGGCTTCTCCTAGGCTCTTGTTATTTGCTGAATTTGGTTTTATTACTAAGGCCCTCTTTTACTAAGGTGCACTAACCGATTAGCGGGCTAATCGATTTATCACGCGCTAAACGCTAACGCATGCATGTTAGTCTATGGACGTGTATGTTTTTAGTTGAATTTGTATTCTCTGTATGTTCATTTGTAATCCACCTAGTTGATAGGCGGAATAGAAATTTTTTAAATAAATAATTAATTCATCAATTTTTTAAAAATCTGCGCATCAAGGATTTCTTTGCATGTTTGGAAGTTGTTCACTTTCCCTGACTCTGCATTATTCATTTTAATGCCCACCATTTCCCTCAAGAGCCCAGACTTTGGGCCCTCCAGATCTAGCGACTTTGCTTCTTCCTCAGTACAAAAATGGCTGCCTATCTTCCAGACCTTACCAAAGCTCCCTTGAGCTGGTTGCTGCTGATCCATGCTTTTGGCGCCATTTCATTCTCTCGTAAAATTTTCTCCCATCTTTTTTATATAGTGGCAAACTTACAGATGTCGCTTTGAGGGACAGTGGACAATATAGGCCAGATTCTGGAACTGGCGCCTTGAAAAAACGGCACCGGCCATGTGTCAATCACACATAGGCCCACAGTTAATAGAATTGTGGCTCCCATCAAACTCTAAGTGGCAAAATATTGTAGCACCATTTTACAGAGCAGTATATTAATTATGCATAGGGTTACCATATTTTCAGCGGTTAAACACCAGACACATAGCCCTGCCCTGTTCTGCCTCTGGTCCCGCCCCGTTCCTGCCCAGTCCCACTCCCATTCCACCCACCCACCCCCACCCCTCTCCAAGGCCTCCTCTTGTCTTCCCCAATGAGCTCTGGCTGCTTCTGGAGGGCCCAGAGCAGGGGTGTCAAAGTCCCTCCTCGAGGGCCGCAATCCAGTCGGGTTTTCAGGATTCCCCCAATGAATATGCACGACATCTATTAGCATACAATGAAAGCAGTGCATGCAAATAGATCTCATGCATATTCATCGGGGAAATCCTGAAAACCCCCGACTGGATTGCAGCCCTCGAGGAGGAACTTTGACACCCCTGGCCTAGAGCATGAGTGGATGTGTGTGACATCATCTCCACGCACTTAGAGGCCCTCCAAATGCAGCTGGAGCTCGTTAGGGCTTTCCAAATCTGGACAAACTGCGGGTTTTTGAAAGTCCGTCCGTTCTCATGTGTCGTGACGTGCTTTGAACTCTAGCTAGAAAAGCGTGCAATCAATAAGGAAGGCAACCTCGAATACAGTGTGGAAATGCATTAAACTCCTTTTGAAATGAAGGCAGCTAAAAATGAGAATTCAGAATTAATCCACAAAGGTAACCGTGTTATTTATTATGGTTGATACTAAATACCCCAGCAGTAGTTCTCTTCAAGTGCTAACCCTCAATATTTTCCAAGATGTGAACTCTCTGTATTTGGAATGAAAGCGAGCCAGCGACTCATGGAAAAAATACTAAATCAAATTAAATGAATCAACTTCCCTTCCTCTTGCACTACAAAGAAATGAAAGAAACCCCCCCACTGACAGCCAGGAGTCCTTCTAAGGCAGACGGCACAGCGCTGAAAGGCTTCCGCCGCAGAAAGTCAGGATGCACGCTGTTCGGTGTTTATCACACAGGCTGCAAGTGCTTACTTACAAAGTAAAAACCTTATTCCACTCTGGGTTGAGATTTCTGAACACAGTATGGGTTTGAAGTCTGTCATTGCCCACCTCTAAGACACAGAAAGGATCGCTTTTGCCTGCAAAGAAAGAAAAATAACCAGCAAAAGTTGAGATGCAAGTCGTTTTGTTACTCCAAGGACGCGCTTCGCTTTGATAACTTCTGAAATCAAGAACAAAGCCAAATGCTTCTCCCCCCCCCCCCCCTGCAATTCTGTATCTTTCTACCGTCCTCTTTTTAACGGTTGCTTCATCTCTACAACGCTGGATACAAAAGGTCACCAAGATGACGTCTATTTTGAGTTTTTGTCTGATGAGGTTGCCTATAGATCCAGGGCTAAGTAACCACCCAAAAAGTGCAAACCCAAAAATTAAAAAGAAATATGGGATAACCACAACAGATCCTTAAGGGTAGAATGGGGCCTTCAAGTGATATGAGAAGCGAGACTTAATACGAGGGGGTGCTGAAACAACCAACTTCGTAAATTCTGAGCGTTTTTGCCACTGGAGCTGAAAAGAGGGTTATGTGATTTCGTTAAGTGCCAATTTGCAGAAACAAAATTCTGTGGGCTCCTTTTACTAAGGTACGCTAGCGTTTTTAGCGCGTGATGAAGATTAGCGTGCGCTAACCCCCACGCTATGTGGAAAATACTAATGCCAGCTCTATGGAGGCGTTAGCGTGTAACACGCGCTAAAACCACTAGCGCAGCTTAGTAAAAAGGAGCTTTGTTTCAGATCATTAAACCATATCCACTTCAGTCTCTTCTTGGGCTGAGAACTTTTCAACACCCCCTCTTAGTGTGAAGACTTTCAGATTGTGATGTCATAATGCCTCATTCCACCAATAAGAGCCAACCTCATCAGTGACAATGGCTTGATTGTCCTAGACTTGGCTCACTTTTAATACATACAAGGGGGTGCTGAAAAATTCTCAGCCCAACCAACCAGCTTCCTAAATTCTGAGCGTTATTTTGCCACTGGAGCTGAAAAGAGGGTTTTGTAAAGTGCCATTTTTCAGAAACAAAATTCTGACATTGTTTAAGATCATTGATTGGACCATATCCACTTCAGTCTCTTCTCGGTTGGGCTGAGAACTTTTCAACACCCCTCATAGTATGAAGACTTTCAGTCTCTGGTACCCAGAGCTGAGATTGTGATGTCATAATGCCTCATTCCACCAATAAGAGCCAATCTCATCAGTGATGTCACAATGGCTTGATTGTCCTAGACTTGGCTCACTTTTAATACATACAAGGGGGTGCTGAAAAATTCTCAGCCCAACCAACCAGCTTCCTAAATTCTGAGCGTTATTTTGCCACTGGAGCTGAAAAGAGGGTTTTGTAAAGTGCCATTTTTCAGAAACAAAAGTCTGACATTGTTTAAGATCATTGATTGGACCATATCCACGTCATTCTCTTCTTGGTTGGGCTGAGGACTTTACATCCCCTTGTAGAGGAAGCAAATCTTGCAGTTGTTATCTACTTTCATTCCAATTTAAGCTCATTTCATATTAAGACTTTATACTCTGTGTGGATAGCATGAGGAGTGATGTAGTGAAGCTTGAAGAATGGCCTAAAATTTGGCAGCTAAGATATGTGAAAAAATGCAGGGTCATACCCCAAGCACAGGAGAGGAGGGGAGTCAACATCGCTCCTCATCTATTGTCCGCACTTCTTAGTCACAGGGCAGTGGAAAAGGCAGGGCACCAGGAGGGG
This sequence comes from Geotrypetes seraphini, assembly GCF_902459505.1. Taxonomy (NCBI): domain Eukaryota; kingdom Metazoa; phylum Chordata; class Amphibia; order Gymnophiona; family Dermophiidae; genus Geotrypetes; species Geotrypetes seraphini. The sequence goes on along the minus strand of NC_047097.1, from coordinate 68,243,430 downwards.
GTGGGATTCTGTCTTGGAAAAGCCAGACAAACGCTTGCGTGCACGGGGAGAGGCATGGCTAGCAGACAAAAGGAGCGGATAGTACTTTTGCGACTTTAATAGATGTAACTGAAGAGTAAACTAAACTAAACCCTAAGTTTGTATACCTCATCATATCCATAAAGATAGAGCTCGACACGGTTTACAGGTAATTCAATAAATGAGGGAAGGACATAAGAAATTAGAGGTTATGAAGAGGATAGCTAGCTTTATATTTTCAATAGATAACTTTACGTTTTGGAGAAAAGCCAGGTTTTCAGATGCTTTCGGAATAATTGGAATGAGCCTAGGTTCCGCAGCGGGGCAGGGAGGTTGTTCCAAAGAAAAGGGATTTCCCTAATTTACCTGCATACATGACGCCTTTTAATGAGGGGAATGAGTAACCTCTGGTTTCAAAAGCAAAAACTGAGTTCTTCCTGCTTTAACCCTTTTTACCTACTCATAAACTTTGTGTTGATTCATGGTGCTATCCCATTGGTGAACACTCCCTCTGCCCAAGCAAAGCACATTACTGCACGCTGTTCTTCGATGGTGCAATCTTGCAATGGAGCGGCCATGTTTCTGACCTCGTGGCTGCCACACTGTGCGTGGACGAACTATCCAACAGGCAGCGTACAAGTGCATATGTTAAATTTCGCTAACTCTGTTCCGTTATTGCATAATTTAACAACTGCCTTCAATTCACCCTTGTATAAACAAGACTAGTCAGTCCCAAAGTGGCCACGAAAATGGTCGGTAGTCTTCATCATAAAGGGCTCCTTTTACAAAGGCGCGTGGGGGCCTTAATGCGTGGAATAGCGCGTGCTAAAATGTCACGCACGCTAGCCGTTACCGCCTCCTCTTCAGCAGGCGGTAGTTTTTCCACTAGCGTGCGCTAAAAACGTAAAAGGAGCCCAAAGTGTTTGGGGACAGAATTTAAACAGCTCAATAGGGAAGAAAGACAAGAAAGAAGATATATGATAGAGGAATTTAAATGCCTCTGCAGAATTAATGTACAGGAAGTGGGTCTCTTTCAGTTAAAAGGAACAAGAGGCATAGGATGAAGGTGAAAAAGATTTAAATTAGGAACAATATAAGGAAATAGTTTTTTATGGAAAAGGTGGTAGATGCATGGTTTATTCTCCTGGGGGAGATCAGTAGATTTGAGGCCTGTATCTGAATTTAAGAAAGCAGAAGTCAAGCAGAAAGGATCTCTAAAGGAGAGAAAATGATAGTTGGTATAGATGGGCAGATTGGACAGGCCGTATAGTCCTTAGCTGATGTCATTTTCTCTGTTTCTCTGTTCGGTTGATGATGGGATTTGGAGTTTCCTCATTTCACCGCTGTACTTGGGCTACTAAAATGGTATGTGGTCTTCATCATAAGGTATCAACATAAGGGACAAACTTAAAGATCTCAATCTGTATACTTTGGAGGAAAGGAGGGAGAGGGCAGATATGATAGAGACTTTTAAATACCTAGGTGATGTAAATGAGCATGAGTCGAGTCTCTTTCATTTGAAAGGAAACTCTACAATGAGAGGGCATAGGATGAAGTTAAGAGGTGATAGGCTCCAGAGTAATCTAAGGAAATACTTTTTTACAGAAAGGGTGGTAGAAGCATGGAACAGTCTCCCGGAAGAGGTGGTGGAGACAGAGACTGTGTTTGAATTCAAGAGGGCCTGGGATAGGCATATGGGATCTCTTAAAGAGAGAAAGAGATATTGGTTACTGCAGATGGGCAGCTCTATGACCTCACAATGCAGGTGTAAAGAGCCGTAGCCAATAGGAAAAGGAGATGCAAATGTTAAGAGCCTTAGCCAATAGGGAGAGGAGGAGATAGTGGATGCTGTAGATGGGCCATTTGGTCTTTATCTGCCATCTTGTTTCTATGTTTCTGTATTATCATTCTGCACTATATATAGAACCATAAAAGGTATTTTTTTTCTTTTCTTTTTTAACAAAACAAAATGGAGTCAGTCCTAAAGTGGCATCACGGACGTTTCTCTGCTTACTAAAAAAAAAATTCTCCGATTGAACACGTTTGATTTATTCTGACTCCAGCAACTTTTATACTGTAGACAGTCTATACTATAGAAGCACACATCGATAGGATTATTGCTCTCTGAAAGGAAACTGATTAAAATGCAAAGTGGCATATGACAAAAAATGTAAAAAAATAAAAAATAAATAAGAATCTTACCCTATAATTTTGTGTTCTGAGCCCCATTTTTGGTCAGTGAGCAAATGCAATCTTTGAAAATAACACTCGTATGTATAAAAACTATTCACTGAAGCAGAAAAGCCATTTCACATTGACGAAACCATTAGACTGAACATCGAAAATCTCAACAGCAAGGGATCAAAGTGAACTTGTTTTATAAGTAAGTGACAAAGGGGAGAGGAAAGAGGAGAAGGGATGCATATTCATGAAATGTATTTCTCAGCACAGAAATAATAACAGTTCTCGAAGGATCTTACCATATTCTCAGACATTCTAGGAATCCAAGATGTGCCATTTGTGAAGACAATATTAATGTAGAAAACAATATCTTAACAAGGTTGTGGGTTTGATCCCAGGGCTTCTCATTGTGACCCTGGGCAAGTTACTTAAGGGAAAGGGATTGGGACTTGTAGACCACCTTTTTGCATTTTTACAACCACACTTCAAAGTGGTTTGATACACAGGAACTTCAAGCATTTTCCCTATTTCTCCCAGTGAGCTCACAATTAGGGTGACCAGATTTTCCAGAACGGAAATCTGGACCATGGCCCGCCCTCAGGCCCGCCCAGTTCTGCCTGGCCCTGCCCTGTTCGAGTCAACACCCTGTTCTGCACCCAGCCCCCACCTCCCTCAACCTATTCGCTTGGCTGGAGGGCGTCTGCGCATGCGCGGATGCAAATCAATGACGTGGCATGCATGTGTGATGTCATCGCGTTGCCATCTGTGGACGCCGTCCCGACGTCGCTGCTAGCTGGAAGCTTTTTAAAACCCGGACATAGTGCCGGGTTTTGAAAAGCCGTCCAGACCCCCGGACATGTCCTCGAAAAGGACTTCTGGTAACCCTACTCACAATCTAGCTAGTGTACCTGGGGCAGTGGGGGATTAAGTGACTTTCCCAGGGTTCAGAAGGAGCAGCATGGGTTTGAACCCACAACCTGAAGGTGCTGAGGCTGTAGCTCTAACCCAGGGGTGTCAAAGTCCCTCCTCGAGGGCCGGAATCCAGTCGGGTTTTCTGGATTTCCCCAATGAATATGCATTGAAAGCAGTGCATGCAAATAGATCTCATGCAGATTCATTGGGGAAATCCTGAAAACCCAACTGGATTCTGGCCCTCGAGGACCGACTTTGACACCTGTGCTCTAACCACTGTTCCACATTCTGCTCCACTGCCCCAGGTACCATAGTTAGATTGTGAGATCACTGGGACAGATAAGAAAATACTTAAGAGTACCTGATTACTATTCAGTGTAAACCACTTAGGATATAAGTGGTATATAAAAAATCTAAAATGTTGGAGAAATGGACCATGTACCTCCTTGGCCCAAAGATACCTTAACTGGGTCAGGAAAGAACCTATTTAGAGCAGTGTTCCTCAACCCTCTCCTGGAGGCACCCCTACAGTCAGTCAGATTCGCCAAGATTACAATAATGAATATGCACGCGATGGGTTTTGCATACAATTGGTTTCCAATTCATGCAAATTTCTCTCATGCATATTCATTGCGTTCGACTTTACATCACCGACCACCATCCACATTATTATAGATTTATGTCTATAATAAATGTGCATTCGACAGTAGCACCTTCAATAGTCTTCAGTGTGAAGTATAATCCACAACGAACACCAACGAGGCTGGAAGTCCCAAATGAAAACAGCAGAGACAGACCAAAAAACCAACAAAAGAGAAATTTAAAAGAAAAATCGACAAAGGCAAAATAAAACAAAAACAAAAGCAGGACAAGGGAGACAGCACAGAAGATGACCTTCTTGTTGGAATATTCATTTCTATCTCTATCTCTACCTCTGTCTTTATATTTTTATCTTTACTTTTCATAAATTGTTTCTTCAGGTACTTCAGTTAGATTGTGAGCCTTTGGGACAGTTAGGGAATTTCCAAGTACCTATCTTATTTATTTTTATTTATTGTATCTTTTAATGCATCATTTTTGTAAAACCACTTAGAAACCTCACGGTTATTAGCGGTATATAAGAATTAAATTAAAATTAAATTAACTAAGTCAACACAAAAATTCTTCACTCCGTTTATATGTCTCCACGGACTTCGGCGGCTACCTTGTTGGTTTCCGTTATCCAAACCAAACTTTTAGTACGCCAAACTAATTCAATCCAGCTAGGATCTCAAGTAAATTTTAAATCGTACAAGCCCCAAAGAAATAATGAAGCCACCAATGAAATAATGACCATCGTTAGGTTACCTGAAAAGTCGGCTGCCAGGAGTGCTTCCGCCTTCAGAATTTTCACTTGCAAAAGGCCAACATCCTTTATGTTCTGGAACGAGTTCTTTATACACTAAACAAGGGAGAGGAGGAAGATTTTTTAAAAAACAGGAAATTTCAACCAAAATCGCATCTCGATGGTCAGTTTTCTGAAAATATTCTCATGTTTATGCTTTGCTATAGATTCCTCTTGACAGAACTTCTGTGCAAGAATAATCATATTTGATTATACGTTTACTTCAGTTTTATTCCACACCCGAGATGCTTCACCGGATGCAGGAATCGCATAACCCTCCAAAGCACAAAAAGATGGGGTTTTGACATTTGAAACTGGCTAGGTTGAATCGCACCTCACACAAAATATCGGGAATGTTCACTTCACCATCGAGTAAAGCGTAGTCGATCATCACCGGGTTCTGGATTTCTAAGATTCCTCCCCTGAAGCCTTTCTTGATCATGTGACTACCAACAAATAAGATCTAATGCACAAGTAAATTTTACTTTAAGCGGCATTCCATCTATACCACCAGCCAACTAGTCCAATTAAGGAGGCTTCTCTATAAAGAAAACATTATTAAGATGGATGGGGGAAATCCACTGCTTATTCCTAGGATAAGCAGCATAAAATATGTATTACACTTTGGGACTTGGGACCTGGGCTGGTCATTGTTGGAAACAGGATATTGGGCTGGATGGACCTTCGATCTGTCCCAGTATGGCAGCTCTTATGTAAATTCGATCATGTACCACCACTTCTTAAGAATGCCCATTGGCTTCCGGTATCTCATAGAATAACTTATAAATTATGCTTACTTACGTTCAAATCCTTACTCTATAAAACTCCTGCATTTATTTTCGAATTATTAATTCCTTACTCCTCGAATAGAATATTACGGTCAAACGAACAACATCTATTGACGATTCCTTCTCTCAAGATCATCAATACTAGACGACAATTTATTTTTTCCGTTACGGCCCCTCAAGTCTGGAACTCTCTTCCTATCTACTTGAAAGAAGAACACAATCTCGATAAATTTAAGACTAATTTAAAAACATTTCTTTTTAAAGATGCTTGGATTGATAATTTTCCGTCTTTGATTTAGTTATTGAATTGATTTTGATTATGGAATTTTACGTCCCCTACCTTGTGTTTTTTCCCTGACTATTCTATTTTTAATATTTTGTAGTTCAATTCCCTCTTTCCCCTTTTTCTTGTCTGTAAAGTTTGTTAATAGTCCTGTTTGATTTAAAATTTATGTTAAGTATTGTATTACTCCTTAATACTGTAATTTTAATGTTTACTATTTATGTTCATCGCTTTGAAGTGTGATTAAGCGATTAAAAACACTAATAAACACTAATAAACTTGAAACTTGAAACGAAAGAAAAAGAAAAATGCTCAAAAAAACTAATCCCCCCTCCCCCCAAAAAAAAAAAAACCAACCCTGAACCCTCTGGTTAACAAGATTTAAAATACTGTAATAAAACTGAGTGGTCTTTCCTCCCTATTTGGGTTAATAAGATTAGGGCTAGATAATCCTTGGTAATTTTTTGAGTTAAAATGGTTCCAGGCACAAATATGGAAGGGGTTCTTTCTGTGGGGAAAAAAAAAATAATCTTAATGCATGAAGAAAAACAAAGATGGCTACAAATGGAACATAAGAATTGCCGCTGTCCGTTCCCGCGGCGGACCTTAGGTCAAAGACCAGTGCTCTAAATGTGTCCAGCCTTACCTGTATACGTTCTGGTTCTGGAGACAATAACGCAAGTCCAATCTGAAGTCCTTTATTAGTCTACCTGACACAACCGTGTTTCGACACTGGGGCTCATAATCAAAAAAACCAAAACATCCCCCCAAACCGCCTAAGTCATCAATTGGACATCCTAATTGCCGGGATGTTCAAGTGTCAATAATTGAAACCATTTTCCTGATGGTCTAGCGAGATGTTTCTTCCGATGTGCGTCCAGAGTTCAAGGGGACATGTAGAGAGGTGTGTTATAGGCCTGTGCAGGGCCGGCTTAACTTGGACATCTTTCAGCGATAATCGAACCCTTCCCAAAACATCCAGGACGGAACTTAGACGTTCAGAGTTAGACCTATTTTAGAAGCATCTAAGTGCCACAAAGGTACCCAAACTGAACAGATGACCACGGGATACTTAAGGTATTATCCCCCCCCCCCACATACATACACACACACACACTCTCCCCCTATCCTCACTAAACCTTCCCACCCCAAAAAATCTGAATGAAAGAGTACATACCTGTCTCTAAAACGGCAGCATTCGGATGGGAAGCCTAGTAGAGCTGCAATCACACAGCTGTGATAAGTAACCTGGTGGGGGGGCTAGTGAGGCATAGAGAGTAGAGGCCAGGCCCATAAGTCTACCAAAACCCTACTCTACTGTCATATAGGTGCCACCTGCAGCCATGAGGGCTATTGGGGTGGTAGACAGGTGAACCTAGTAGGTTGAGAACCCTTTTGAGCATCAGAGGATGAGCTGCTTTGCAAGTAGGATTGGCTACAACCAGCCTTGCTTGAAAGGCAGGCCTAAGCGGCTAAATTGTTGCTCTGCCCGAACCGCCCCTAACCTAACCAGTGAAGCTAGTGGGAGCTGCCATTCAGAAGAACTTCCTGCTGGGCATCCAACTCAGCAGGGTTTAACTTGGCAGGGCCCTCTCCTGCCTAATTAAACCACCGGGTAAAGCTTTGGATTCTCGCCCAGAAATAGCTAAGAAGAAAAAAAAAAAAAAAAAAAAATTTTAAATTGAATCAGGTTGGGCAGACTGGATGGACCATTCGGGTCTTTATCTGCCGTCATCTACTATGTTACTATGTTACTATGTTCTGAATATTAGAATTTGTGCTGTCCATGAGAGTTTTTTTTAGCCTGGGAAGCAGACAGGTTCCTATGAGGTACTTACATAGCGCTGAAAAACCTGCTCTCTCTCACTGGGTTCTCCAAGCGGGCAGATGCACAGGTCAGAAATGGAGACGCCAGAGAAAAGCGTAACGGTGATCAACACAAGGATTAAGCCCTGGCTGTTCTCCAAGGGCAATTCCAAACGATTCTTCTGCTCCAGAGGCAGTGCTGCAATATCCACTCTACATCTACAAAATATATTCATATAATTAACCCCCCCAAAAAAGGATTACTGAAAGCTAAAAACTGCTAGAAAAAATAACAATAATTTCACTATTAAAAGTAGTCAATGAAAACACCACTGCATGATAAAAAGCCCAAATTTTACTATTTACAGGTATTTATGACTTTTCCTGTAATTGTTCCATTTTTCTGTTTTGTTACTGATTTGCATCAATCTATTTTTCCTCTATGGAATGTTATCACTCTGCGTGCTAGACCAGGCTCCAGAGTTACCACAGGGCTCCAGAAAAAGGAGGACGGATTGAGATAGCCAGGTTTTACTTTCATTGAAAGCAACGGAACTAAAACCCGGATGTCTCAGTCCGTCCTCCTTTTTCTGGTAACCCTATGTTGTCCCAAATGAGGAATGAACAACCCCACTTGGAGGAGGAGAAAATAAATAAATAATTCCACAAAATTATCTGTATCATAAAAAAATATTAGCAAATTCCAACTGATCCTGGGTTCAGATCAGATCAGTAGAATGTAAGAATCGCCCTACTGGGACAGACCGAAGGTCCATCGAGCCCAGTATCCTGTTTCCAACAGTGGCCAACCCAAGTCCCAAGAACCTGGCAGAAACCCAAAGAGTATTAACATTCCAGAGCTAAGACTGTGATGTCATAATGCCTCATTCCACCAATGCCTAAGAGCCAGCCTCGTCAGTGATGTCATAATGGCTTGATTGTCCTATACTTGGCTCAGATAAGAACATAAGAATTGCCATACTGGGACAGACTGAAGGTCCATCAAGTCCAGTATCCTGTTTCCAACAGTGGCCAACCCAGGTCCCAAGTACCTGGCAGAAACCCAAAGAGTACCAACATCCCAGAGCTCAGATTGTGATGTCGTAAAGCCTCATTCCACCAAAGCCTAAGAGCCAACCTCATCAGTGATGTCATAATGGCTTGATTGGCTCATATAAGAACATAAGAATTGCCATACTGGGACAGACCAAAGGTCCATCTAGCCTGCCGATCTAAGTGCCTAACTTTTAGGCATCCTTTATAGAATCGGGGCCCAAGTGCATACCTTGATGCTGGTTTTCTAGTCCATGCATATTCATTAGGATTATCGTGAAAACCTGACTGGCTGGTAGTCCTCCAGGACAGGATTGGGAACCACTGATCTAGAATGCCCATAAAATGGCCATTTCTAGCTCTTTAAATTGCTTGAGTATTGACCTCTTCCCCCTCCCCCCCCCACACTGGTAACCAGACTTAGAGACTATAATATGGGGGTTTCTAAATTCATTCTACTGCATGCTGGCCTCACGGCCCTCCTCGTAACGAGACTACGGACAGTGTGAGTATATCAGATGACAGCATTTGCTCCGGCTGAACAGGAAGAAGCAGAAGAAAGTGGCCAGAAATTCATAGACAAAAAAAGGTAAATAGATAAAAATATCTGGACTTACGTTCCCAAAATTTCCTCGTGCTTCCTGTTGTCTTTACCCCACACCTCAATTTCCAACATGCCCGTCCTGTTGGAGAAGTAGTGAAAATCAAACTGTTCCTTCCACTGGGGATTTGCACTCTTACACAGTGTCTAGAAAACATGCGGTTACAAGATTTACTTTCCTCGTACAAAGGTGGTTTTCACATCTGACGCATTGGCGCGTTAACATTTCACAAAATGGAGAAGAACAGAAAAGTAACCTCTTCAATTCAGTATCTTTCACCAAGCTTTATCAATCCACATTGCACTCACGGCATGGCTTGGTCGCCGTGAAATCTTCCGGTATTTTTGGTTTATGCTCAATTCTATGATATTATGCAGTCCCCCCCTCGACCTTTATGTCGTGTCTGTTTGTTTTGTTTTAAACATAATTTTACTGTACAGTACTCCCCCGAAATTCACGGGGGTTCCGTTCCAGGAGCACCCGCAAATTTCAAAAAAACTGCAATAATTTTTTTTTTTTTAAATAATTTAATATATTGTAACTTTTATATATTGTAATTTTAAACATGTGTTAATCGCTTTGAAATTGATAAAGCGATCAATCAAATACATATTAAACTTGGAAACTTGGATGCGGGAGAGGGCTGCAGAGCCGGCTTTCTCTGTATTTTTGCACCATGCAGGTTACCCGACTTTGGTGATGCGCTCCTCTGCCGGAGGTTGCTCCCTCATTGCGCCAATGCCCCGCTGTCGCTGGTCTACTTGCGCTTCTGTGTTTGCGTTCTTCGCCGCGCACTGGCGCGCAGCCGTCAAACTTTTTCTGTCTTTCGCCCTTGCCAGAGTGGCTCTCCGTACTGACTTGCAGTGGCGTGTGTGAGCTATGAAATTGCGCTTGGAGAAAGCGGCTGCACGGCGTGCTGGGTATTCGCAGCACGGGAGAGAAGCGCACGGGGTAATATGAGAAACAGTAATATTGTTGAGGAGGGGAAAAAAACCGCGAATGGCTGGGGTCGCGAACACTGAACCGCGAGTTCACGGAGGAGTACTCTATTGACTTTTAGTGTATTTAAATTGAAAGCCACCCTGAAGAAAATGTTTAACAGAAGGGAAAGATGCATCACATTTTGGAAAGCGATTGAAGAACAGGGCAACTTCACCTCAATTGTGTTTTTCACTAGTAATCAAGAATATATAGGGGTAGAATCAAGAAAGAGCACCAAACGTTAGGGGCTGGAATGATACAGTACTCCCCGAAATTCGCGGGGGTTCCGATCCAGGAACCCACCGTGAATTTTGAAAAACCGCAAATGCGGTTTTTCGCCTGTCAAAAGGCAGGGGAGGCAGGAGAGGGCAGCTGGAGCGCCGGCAGGTGAAGAAAATCACTCGCGGTCTGCTCCGATCGCCTCTTCCTGTTGTAAAGTCGGGCTACACCAATCAGGAGCTGCTTTGACACGCAGCTCCTGATTGGTGTAGCCCGACTTTACTACAGGAAGAGGCGGTCGGAGCAGACCGTGAATGAGCGAGTCCGCAATTCACAAACCACAAATTCACGGGGGGGAACACTGTGTACACTAAGGGTAGTGGAGTAGCAAGGGTAGGAGGCACTCAGGGTGGAGATGGTGGCACTTCCTCCAGGCTCTCCTCTCTGCCCCCACCACACCCCCTCCGCTCCTTCTGCGCTATACTGGCGCCTTCCCTTCCCACCCCCAAACCTCTTAAAATCATTTCCAGCACGAACAGCTTCTCCAGCCTACTGCTCATGCTGGCTTTCCCTCTGATGTCACTTCCTTGCCCCGCGACCTGGAAGTGATTTCAGAGGAAGTCAGGCTGGTGCAAGCAGCAGGCTAGCGTAGTTGCTTGTGCTGACAAAGATTTTAAAGAGGTACGGGGGGAAGGGATAGAGAAGGGAGAGTGTGAGCGTGGCTTTGGGGGGCAAAGAGGAGTCGACGACCCACAAAGATGGTACTCAGAGCGGTCTATCCCGCACCTAAAAATTGGTGACACGTCAAAACCGTGCGGGACAAAATTGCACCAACAATTGCACGCAGGACTTATGCGCTCTGCCTTAAAACACTTCCTGTTAGCGCTCTGAAGGGGTTGTGTTTGGAGGGAACCCCCCACTAAACTTGCAAGTGTTTGTGTTCCCATTGGGGGGATGGGGAGGAAACCACTAAACTGAAAACTGCCAAATACCCAAAATATGAAGGAAAACGGCAGTTTTCACTGTAACGGAGGGGGGGTTTCTCTCCCACACCCTCCCAACGGAAGCATGAACACTTATAAGTTTACTGGGGGGGGGGGATGCCCCAAACACCCACCTCAGAGCACTAACAGGAACTGTTTTAAGGCCACGCACATAAGTCCTGCACGGGGCTGTCGGCGCGTTTTTGTCCCATGCGCTTTAGTTACAGTACCTAAAAATTAGGCGCCAACTAGTGTGGCACGGTTCTCTAAAAGTTAGGCGCACTTTATAGAATCAAGCTTAGTGCCACCTAAGCAAGCTTAGGAGTTGCTACGTGTCCTAACTTTAGGCGTACCCTATTTATGCCAGGGTGTTCTTGGCCTAAATATCTGCACCTACGTTAGGACCTACAGGTGCCTAAGTCCAAAACAGACACCTACATACAAAATACACCCATGATCTGCCCCTAACCACACCTACTTTGTGGTAGGCGTCTACCTCAAACCTACCAAGTTAGGCGCCTAAAATCCAATTAAGTCCAATTATATCCAATTATTGATGCCAATTTAGTCTATTAATCAACTAAGTTAGATGCCTACAATGGCTAGGTGGGCCTAACTTTAGACGGACTTTATAGAGCCAGAGCTTAACGTAGAAATTCTATAATAGCAGGCAAGAGAGGGTTAAGTGACTCGCCCATGACCACAGGAAGTAGCAACAGGATTTGAACTCGGGCATCTCTGGTTGTCAACCTGCCATATGTTACTACTCCATATTACAGCAAAGGTGTGTTTTAAAGTCAAATATATTATTAAAGAATACCATAATCAAACCTCATTAGGGATGAGAAATGAAGACCAGAATATTTCTTACTGGGCCAACCAAAAAGGTGCTGAAGGACATGGATCAAATCCAGAGGCCAGATGGGCTCCCTTCTTTGACAGATGCAGCATGGACTCAATAGATCATTCCTTCTCTCACACACCTCTTTTGGGGACTCAATACAAGGGCTTACAACCCAGGGAGACTTGAGTAGCACGAAATGCCTAATACTAAAACGAACTAGCTCTTACTTCATCCAAAATCAACACAAAGTCTTCGAACCACATACCTTACTCTTGTACCTTTGATCCCCCATTCGGAATATGACAAAGGAGGCTGGCACGCTACTTTCCACGATATTCCTCCCTTCTAGTAGCGTGATGGTGATGATTCCATTCCAGAGCTGGTTCTTCCGCATGGATTCGGACAGCCGCAGGTTCTGCATAGAACTTGACTATCAAAAAGATAATGAAACAAGAGGGAGGCAAAATGTCACTGTGGTACAACAGATCCTAAGATTATTCTGCAAGTCTGAAGAGGAGCAATTTAAACCACTGCCATCTATAAATAATTTATATACCACTTAAAGCCTATGTGGTTCACATTCAGGTACACAATTATTTTTCCCTATCTGTCCTGGTGGGTTCACACTACATAGAAACATTATGGCAGATAAAGGCCAAATGGCTATCCAGTCTACCGATCTACAGTAACCATTATCTCTTCCTCTCTCTAAGAGATCCGCGTGCCTATCCCATGCTTTCGTGAATTTAGACACAGTCTCCGTCTCCACCACCTGTTCAGGGAGACTATTCCATGCATCTACCACCCTTTCTGTAAAAAAAGTATTTCCTTAGATTACTCCGGAGCCTATTACTTCTTAACTTCATCCTATGTCCTCTCATTCCGGAGCTTCCTTTCAAATGAAAGAGACTCGACTCATGCGCATTTACATTACGGAAGTATTTAAATGTCTCTATCATATCTCCCTTCTCCCGCCTCTCCTCCAAAGTATACATATTGAGATCTTTAAGTCTGTCCCCATACACCTTATGATGAAGACCACACACCATTTTAGTAGCCTTCCTCTGGACTGGCTCCATCCTTTTTATATCTTTTTGGAGGTGTGACTTCCAAAAATGTACACAATATTCTAAATGAGGTCTCACCAGAGTCATAACATAAGAATAGCCTTAATGGGTCAGACCAAGGGTACATCAAGCCCAGTAGCCCATTCTCATGGTGACCAATCCAGGTCCCTAGTACCGAGCCAAAACCCAAGGAGTAGCAATATTCCATGCTACCGATCCAGGGCAAGCAATGGCTTCCCCCATGTCTTTCTCAATAACAGACTCTGGACTTTTCCTCCAGGAAATTGTCCAAACCTTGTCTTGTACAGGGGCATCAATACCTCCTTTTTCCTACTGGCCATACCTCTCCCTATGCACCCTAGCATTCTTCTAGCTTTCGCCGTCACCTCTTCAACCTGTTTGGCCACCTTAAGATCATCACATACAATCACACCCAAGTTCCACTCTTCTGTCGTGCACGTAAGTTCTTCACCCCCTAAATGCATGACCTTTCATTTCTTAGCATTAAATTTTAGCTGCCAAATATCAGACCATTCTTCAAACTTCGCTAGGTCTTTCTTCATGTTATTCACACCATCCGCAAAGAGGCAAATCTTACCCGACAGCCCTTCAGCAATGTCACTTATAAAAATGTTTAAAAGAACAGAACCTTGAGGCACACCACTGGTAACATCCCTTTCCTCAGAGCGATCTCCGTTGACCACTACCCTCTGTCGGCTTACATTCAACCAGTTCCTGACCCAGTCCATCACTTTGGGGCCCATCTTGAGGGCACTTAGTTTATTTATTAGACGTCTGTGTGGAACACTCTCAAAGGCTTTGCTAAAATTTAAATACACAACATGTAGCGCTCTCCCTCTAGCCAATTCTCTGATCACCCAGTCAAAGAAATCGATCAGATTTGTCTGACAAGACCTACCTCTAGTGAATCTATGTTGCCTCAAGTCCTATAAACCATTAGATTCCAGAAACTTCACCAGTCTCTGTTTTAAAAGCGTTTCCATTAATTTGCTTACCACAGAAGTCAGACTTACTGGCCTGTAATTCCCTACTTCTTCCTTACTTCCACTTTTGTGGTTTCCCAAAGCCCTGCCAGCTGAAGACCACCTCCTCTAGTCCGGTGGCCAGAACTCTTCAAGCTCTGCAGCTGGTGGCAGCTCAGAGACACTGCCGCTGGAGATTTCTGGCTGCCAGACCCTGAGGAGGTGGTCTTCAACTGGCAGGGATTTGGCATCTCCACCATCCAGAGCAAGGGAGGTGGCTAATTTTTGGTGGCCCTGGACCTGGGATCCTTGTGTGTTCAGTGCTGTAATACTTGCTGAGTTTAACTTCTCGGGGTTCGCAGTTCACTTTCTATTTTTGCACTTGTTCCGTATTTGGTAAAGGTCTGTCTGTGTTTTGTGTGTGAAGAAGACATTTAAAGTTGTTTTATGTGTGGTAGGAATGGGAGGTAGGAATATCAGGGGGAGGGTGCAGAGAGAAGAGTGGATCAGGGGCCCCCTCCTTAACTTCTGCCCTGGGCCCCAGAATGTCTAAACCCGGTCTTGCATCAGCCTTCTCTGTGGCATTTAAGCTCAGTAAGGTTACCCCCTTTTCTTAAACATTCCTTCCCCCCCCCCCATCTTGCCAGCTTCCTCACTTTTACTGAGAACGACTCCAGCTCTCCAGTGTTAGGAAACTGATTTAATCTAACTGGCATTTGACAATATAAGAAAAAAAAGTTGTTTGCACACATTTTTTTAGAAGAATTTATGCATTTGGTAGAGAGGAAAAGAGGAAGGATGGTAAAACTCATTTCGTAGCACGAATTCGGCATTTGTGAAAGTTTGTAATCACGGAATGCACACAGACAAACTTTCAATTGCTCTTTCACGACCCAGCTCTGAATCCCATATAAGTATAGATGCGCAATCCACCTACTTATAATGTTCGGTTTGGCTTTCCAAGCACGCTGCCTGACTATACCTACTGGTGCAGCACCTTGGAAGAGAAAATGAGATTTTGATTCATAAATCCAGCTGTAACAATTTTTTTCTATTCAGGCTTGTAGGCCAAAGAGCTCAAGCATGATTGTTCCCATGGACATACTTCAAAGCCCCAGCAGATGTATTCCTCCCTAAATACTGCAACGATTTCAAAATCCTTTTTTTTTATAAAAATGGGAGTAATGTCCACAAGGATCAAAAGGGCAGCCTACAGTCTGGCAACTGCTTGAGAAAAATGGCAGTGCTTCTATGAAATATACCCTAAAATAATTTTGTGGCTCGCTATGTCCTAATTTCAAATTGAATGTTTATCTTGGAAAGGCTTCTATCTAACATGTCCATAAAACAGTTCCACTTAGCTGTACGAGCCCTGTGAAAATGGATTCCAAAGCCGGCTATTAAAGGGGGCCTTGAGATTGCTTCCATATGGCAGAACAGCATGGGAGTGGAGGGCTATGGCCTACAGCAGGCACTGCTTGGCTGCCGCCCCCCATCTATCCATTGGACACTCGTTGCATTACACCAGAACATCTGGATTATTGCTTGTAATGTCCCTGGGAAATATCCACTTCCCATCAAAGCCTTTATCTATCTCTGTCGTACTTTGAACATTTTGGGGTTTTAACAGCGATGTGCTTGCTGTTTTTAAGTCCACATTTCTAGTTTTTTCCCTCCCTCCCTCCTTCCCTCTCTCCCTCCCTCCCCCCCAACTTAAGTTAACACAGGCCAAACGAGAGAACTGTCAGCATGCATTCTTTAGGCGAACACCACTCTATTTTGTTTGCAGTCTCTGGTGGTTAAAGATCATTTGTTTCCCCGCTCCTATTTCTTTCCGAGGGTACATTTTTCTTTTTGACCGAACCGGTCCCTGTTCTCTCTCCTGAAGATTCCTCCTACGCTCTCTTTCGCTCAGTCTCAATCCTTGGGATTATTCCTAGTGTTAAAGAGCCATAAACACGTCAACGTTGCAAGTTACAGTTTTAAAGTGCTGCATCCTCGCTTCTCTTCCTCATGAGTTTCAGTGAATATCTGTCTGGAGAAAGCAATGCTGCAGACCATGGCTAGGACTGGATAAGAGGGTCCATATAGAGCCTGAACATCGAGACATGTTAATTTCCATGAGATAGTTTGTATAATTTGCTTCTTCCGTTTTAAGATGATGTTTATACAATGTAAATCGCTTAGATATCGGCGGTCTATGAATTTTAAAAATAAATAATTATTTTTTTAAGTGATATTTTCAGGAAGATTGTATAAAATGTTTATAAATAAATTCATACTAAGCTTAATCTGGTCAAAGTGGGTAATAAATATATAAATTGTATATATACTCCACTAACTGGTTTGAGAGCACTCTCTCAACGGAAGAAAAAGCCTCAGGTTTTTGTTTAGGTAGGGCATAAATGCCCAAACCTCCTCCACCTACATCATCGGCCAAAAAACGTCCGAGGAGAATGTGCAAATACCACATTCAATTATTTGTGTAGGCTGCTGCCTCTATATTGCATGGAAATAAATGATGTTTAAATGATCACCAATGTTTCGCGGTAAAAACCGTTTCTTCAGGGCTTGTCCACTTTCACTCTCCAAGGCTTACTGAGTCGCTGGTGAGAACAAGCAAGCAACTCAAAATGTATTGGAGAGTGAAAGCCCCAAAGAAACGGTTATAAATACAAATGCTTGGATGTCTCAGCTGCCAAAATGTCAACTTTATTCGCCATTTTTGCCGCCAAAATAAATCCAAGTTAGAAACATCCAAATAGGCACCGTTTAAATTTCAAGTTTATTTGGGCTTGATATACCGCTTTTAAAATGCAAAGCGGTTTACAATTATACATTTTCCCCTCTGTATTCGTGGTGGATGCGTGCTGGCAATAGGCGCGAATATGGAAAAACTGTGAATTTCAGGGCAGCCAAGCAGCGATTTCATGCATGCTGGGAAGAAGCCTTTCTCTCTAGGGATGCTGGGAAGCGGCGTTTTTCTCAGCGCACACTGGGAAACATGGATGCAGCGAATTTGTGGGAGAAAACACGGAAGCAGCGATTTTCAGAGTTACGGTACAGTAATGGTAAGTGATAAACTTTTTTATCGGTACTGTACAGAAAAGTCCACGTTCATGCTCCTTCTGGTACCACAGTTAGACTGCGAGCCTGCCAGAACAGAGAGGGAAAATGCTTTTGAGCACCTGATTAAACCACTTTGGGTGACTCTTTTCATGAATAAATCCAAATAAATATGATATTGATATTCCAACTCTTGAGAGGTATCAATGAACAAAAGAAATATTTTCCGAACAAGGGGAACCTACAGCGCTAAAGGATATGAAATCGAGCTGCTGAAAAGCATCATCAGGAAATACTTTTTCAGAGAAGCTAGTGGATGTCTGAAATCTCTTCCATGGGGAAATGATGGGGTTGGAAACGGCGATTGAAAATGGCAGGAGGATGGAACAAAAGCGTGGAATACTTCCACTCGAAGCAAATCCTAAAGGACTCATACCAATGATTGAAAACAAGAGGATGGTGGGAACGTAACCTGCGCAGAGCGGCAGATACAAACCTAACAACCACCCGCATGGAATCAGAGCTACAACCCTGGCCGCCTTTCTGGACAGGCTGGTCTTTAGCTGCTACGTTACCTGTGGTACGACTCAAAGGAGCCATGCGGCAACAGAGCCACAGGGGGCCACCACTGTCCGCCAAACACAGCAAAACCAGCAACGAAGTGAAGGAGGGTCTTTTCCACCTGTGATTAGCCGACTGCAAAGCCTTCACAAGTCAACTTCTTAACAATGCGGCAGGCGGGCCCACCGCTTGGAAAATTTAATGGGCAGAACTACAAACACTTTGGTTTAAGAATTGCTGGCAGCAAGTCAGCTGGATGCTTTTCTCACACTGAATACTTAAGAAAGTCTCTTGGCCTCTAAATGCAAATGAGCTCAGAGGACTCAGCAAGGAGCACTTCCTGAATACCCACCAAAGAATACTCCTCAGGCGGATCTGAATACCGATGGTCTGAGAGCAAAGCTCATTTGCATAACTTGATTATGCTGAAACCAGACCTGTTTGTGGCACTGGAGAACAAGAAGCCCTTTCCTACAGTATGCGAAAACTGTGTTGCACCTCTCAACGCCTACGTCCATCAATCATATATTTAGTCTTTGTGACACAGAATCCATTCAGCCAAATTTAGAATCTTGTGAACGTCAGTGAATCATATTCTATTCCTCTGTTCTACGGTAAATATCTTTTGTTTGTACCCGGTATTTGCTGACAACCTCCTTTTTTTTCCAATGCTATTTGGCAAAAACTGACGGGTTCCTGCTCTTCCCTGTCGAGACGGCCACAACAAATTGGCTAATCCAAATGCTTACTCGTTGGAAGGGAACAGGATGGCATTTTAAAAAATGGCAGTCGGTGGCTCCAAAAGATAAGGTATGACAGAGCTGTACCCTTCCTGCCAGTTTATTATGAACGGAGACTGGATCCTCTGGGGCCCTGTACACATCAATGGAGACGTGAAAGAAAAAGGTGATCACTGAAAGGCAAACCAAATTAATATTTTGTACTGTTCGACAACGAAAGAAAATGCTCCAATGTCAATGTAACTGCCTGCACAGTGATCACTAGAGGAATGGAAAGGGAGGGGATTTGATACACGGCCTTTCCGTAGTTACAATCAAGAGGGTTTGCATATTATAGGTTGGTGGTGCCATCGACTCGTGCTCAAGTTCTAGTGGCTTGATGAACATAATCAAGTTTTCTTGGCAGAATGCAGAAGTAGATAGCCGGGCCTTTCTTCTACGCAGTATAAATTCGATGCGGTCGCCCTTGTCGCATCAAATGCGATCCTCCAACACTGCCCGTCTGATGCTGCCCAGATGGGTGGCATTATATTAAGATTCCAAATGATGAGGAAGATTGGAGAAGATGTGACAGCGTTGGAGCTCAAGTCGTCTTTTGTCAGCTAAGTCTTTGAACGTGCCTCCGGGTGACTTTGCCCTTTTCTAAACCTGAGCCGTTCTGTGAGGGAGTTGGGGGTTTTTTTTTGCCAGTGAAAGTATCAAAGGCAGTTTTGATTTGTACCTTTAGGTTCTATACTGCTACATTAGGTTGAGGCTTTTTCTCCCTCTTTTTGGGTGCATGCTGGGTTTGAAGAGGGAGGGGGGTACCTCGGTGCCACGATCACACAACATTTTGAATCATTATATGAACATATTATATGTTGTGCGTCCTCATATAATTTGTTAACACATTGGTATTATATTATATAAGAATAACCTTACTGGGTCAGACCAATGGTCCATCTAGCCCAGAAGCCAGTCTTCACAGAGGCCAATCCAAGTACCCAGCAAAAACCCAAATAGTAGCAGCAGTCTGTGCCACTGATCCAGGGCAAGCAATGGCTTCTCCCATGTCTGTCTCAACAGCACACTATGGACTTTTCCTCCAGGAACTTGTCCAAATCTTTTTTTTTTAAACCAGCTACGTTAACTGCTCTTACCACATTCTCTGGCAAAGCGTTCCAGAGCTTAACTATTCTCTGAGTGAAAAAAATAGTTTCTCCTATCGGTTTTAAAAGTATTTTCCTGTACCTTCATCGAGTGTCTCCTAGTGTCTCCTAGTAATTTTTGAATGAGTGAAAAATCGATCCACTTGTACCCGTTCAACTCCACTCAAGATTCTGTAGACTTCGATCCTATCTCCCTTTAGCCGTCTCTTTTCCAAGCTGAAGAGCCCGAACTGCTATAGTCTTTCCTCATACGAGATGAATTCCATCCCCTTTATCATATCATCTTGGAGGGTTGTGACAAGGGGCTGCGGTGGGATTCAAACACAGTTCTCTTGGCTCTCAGGTCACTATACTAACCATTAAGATAGTCCTGGAGAGGTGCAAGCTTGCAGTTTTAGAGAGAAAAAAAAAAGATTCTCCGCAAAGAGAAATAACTATCCAGCCAATATTCATACTGCGGGAACAGTGGCAAAGTAAGGAGGGTGCGGTCCGCCCCGGGCGCAGTCTTCCTAAGGGTGCGGAAGAACCTTCCTCCTCTTTGCCCCCCCCCCCTCCACCTCCCCGCTACTCTCCTTGCCATGCACACCCCTAGCTTTCCCCCCCGTACCTTTTTTGACACTCTCTCTCTCTCTGATGTCACTTCCGGGACCCGCACCTAAGAAGTGATGTCATATGGCAAGCAACGCCAACACGGGCAGCATGCCGCTCACGCCGGAGAAGTTTAAAAGGCACAGGGAAAGAGAAGGGGACGCGCGCTGCAGGGGGGAAGGGCAGGGAAGAGAGTGGGGGAGGGGCACCACTCACCCTTCCTACGCCACTGCGCAGGAATCAGGCTGGTGAACTCTCGCAGTCGGTGCGCCCCGCAGATATTCAATGGCAGGCCAGTTGCGTTACAGGAGCCAGCGACCGATCTGATATTTGCGTGGCCTGATTGAGCCACTACAGTTGGCCAGTCAACGCTGCCAACAGCAAACATTCAACAGAGATAACCAGTTATCTCATACTGAATTTAACTGGCTAAGCACTATATAACCAGTCTACGCCATTTCTGGCTGTTCAGGTAGTGCGGAATATCAACTGGTTTGTATCTGGATCCATATCTCAAAATCCTGCGTGACGATGTCTCTGGATAATTTTTATTGCTGGACTGTGGGAATTATCCATATTTATTTCATTTATTTATTCAATTTTCTCTACTCTTCTCCCAGGGAAGCTTACAATGGTTTACATTAATTTATTCAGGCACTCAAGCATTTTCCCCCGTCTGTCCTGGCAAGCTCACAATCTATCTAATGGGGCAATGGGGGGATTAAGTGACTTGCCCAGGGTCACAAGGAGCAGCGAGGATTTGAACCCACAACCCCAGGGGGCTGAAGCTGTAACCACTGCACCACTCTAGAAATCAAACTGTAGCAAAAGTGAGCCAAGTATAGGACAATGAAGCCATTGTGACATCACTTATGAGGTTGGCTCTTATTCATTGGTGGAAGGAGGCATTATGATGTCACAATACTAGCTCTGGTTATCAGAGGCTGATACTTTTCACACTATTTATCTAATGTGCCTGGGGAAATGGGGGGGAGGGGGGTTAAGTGACTTGCCCAGGGTCACAAGGAGCAGTGTGGGTTTGATCCCACAACTCCAGGGTGCTGAGGCTGTAACTTTAACCACTGCATTGCACTAGAAATCAAAATGTACTAAAAGTGAACCGAGTCTAGGATAATCAAGCCATTGTGACATCACTGATGAGGTTGGCTCTTAGGCATTGGTAGAAAGAGGCATTATGATGTCACAATATCAGCTCTGGTTACCAGAGACAGAAACTTTACGCTATTTATTTATTCAATTTTCTATACCTTTCTCCCAGGAGAGCTCAGAGTGGTTTACATGAATTTATTCAGGCACTCAAGCATTTTTCTCTGTCTGTCCTGCTGGGCTCGCAATCTATCTAATGTACCTGGGGCAATGGGGGGATTAAGTGACTTGCCCAGGGTCACAAGGAGCAGCGAGGATTTGAACCCACAACCCCAGGGTGTTGCGGCTGTAGCTTTAACCACTGCGCCACACTCTCCCCATAGGCCACAAAAAAATCCACAGGCGCTTAAAAGTGTATGTGTGTGTTGGAGGGGGTAGGGGGGGATAATTTCCAGCCTGCCTTAAGGTCCATGGATCTTATCCATTGCCACCTGGTAGGTTCAAGGCCCCCCCCCCCCCTGCATCTGGTTTGTTATATGTTAACAAAGGAATTAACCAAAATACGAGTGGGAAGAACATTTCTTGGTAAGTTAAAAGTCCACCCTGCCCTACCCCAGAAAAGACAGAGATGGCAGCATTTAATTTAATTAGACTTAATTCTTGTAATGTTCTTCCTCCAGGAGACAACAAGTTATAGCTTTTCCTGGGGCTGCTGCAGACAGTATAGTTCTCTTGGACTCTAAGCATTCCTCCCCCCCCCCCCCCCCCCCTAAGATTCCCAGGATCCTTAACCAATCACGAGCACAGTTTTCAGCCCACTGCTTTTCCTGGAGCTACTCTTCCCCTGACACCAATATTCCCCCACACTAACAAATTTTTCTTCCGAGCTCTAATACCCTTTCCCCAAGCTGCCAGACACTGCTGCTCCATAGACCAGAGTTTCTAACTAAAGCCAGTAATTGATGCACTGCTGTTTTAGTGCAGTAACAGAATCAATAAACTAGAACTCACCGCTGTTTGTCAGCTTTTCCCAGAGCATGCTGGGGAGTTCTTTACTGCCTTCTGTGACCATTTACTAGTAAGCTCAGATTTTAGGCCCAAGACCTGGTCTTCCTAAACGAGAGGCGATACTCTGCTGCCCTCTGGTGGTTTCAAGACAATGGAACAACACTTTAAAAATAGTTATTTTTGAATTTTTCTTACTTTAATCTGATAGCATTCCTTGGCATTCTGTTTTTGGTGTTTTTTTTTATTTTTTAATGTTGTTTTGTTTTTTTAAAAAAAAATTTTATGTTTGGGAGTAATCTTGAGATGTTAGCCAAAGTCTTGGGAACTGAATGACCTGCCAAGCAATGATATATTGTCTTATCTTGGTTATTAAAAAAAGTGATTAATTTACAGAGATAGTAGACAAGGAAGGATGACAGAAGACAGAGTTTTGGCTGAACACGGGTTTGAGTGGAAAGCTTGCAAAGCCTGGATGACTTTCATGACATCTCCCACCAAACTCCATTTTTGTAATTATATATTATTTTGTTGTTCTATGCAAAACACAGACAGGCACACATCTTCAGGGATGTTCAAGAGAAAACCCAAATAAGGAGTTTTTGCAAATGCAGAAACAGTTTTCAAACATTCCAGTGAAGGCCTCTGGTCATAAATGGACACTAAATCCTACTAGAGATATTTCTTTGCACGTTTCGTCAACCAGGCTTCAGAGACTGCATAGCCATATTCATTCTAGGGTGTGAGGGTAACCCTGGAGTATCTACATAAATGTAAGCAGAGGACACTGGCATTTTAAATGAAGAGGGGAAAACTGCAGTTCAGTTTAAGACTGGGCACTTGAATGTCTTTTTGGTTGGAGGAACCAATTAAGTCAATCTATGGGCCTGCCCTTGAGTTCTCTGGTTCTTGGGCAAAATAGTAGTCAGGCTACGACCTAAGATGAAGTGAATAAAATGCAAGCCATCAAAAATAAAGGCCACTTGGGCACCAGATGCATCTTGAAATACCTTTGTTGGTGATCCCCAAAGATCAAGAATTCAAGAGCAAAATCAGTAAACACCAAGGGTAAAATCACGCCAAGGCCCTAATGATTGTTTGTTGAGTTTTTAAGCATGGAGCAGTCCCTGGGGATCCTAGCATTTCCTTCTGTTCTTGAGGAGCCCAGGCTGACGGGCTTTCAACTCTCTCAGCCTCTTAAAGAAATACCGTTAATATCTTATGCTCTGAATAGGTACACAAAACCCCAAAAGTCTACTAGCAAAATATCTCCTGTTGGAAATATCAGAACAAGATTTGGGGAAAATTTACTCTCCTCCTCAACAGAATAAAGGTGAAGTGTAACAGGAAGAAAAAGAAATAATAAATTGAAAGCACTTACAGAGGAGAGGCAGGAAAGGAAATGATAAGGGCTGCTCATGGAATGGGCCCATGCACAGAGCCTGTGAGCTGCAAGGAAATCATAGAGATGAGAGACAGAGTGTCTCCAGCAGGAATCAGAACATAAATGCTAGATTTCATGAGAAATGCTGCAGATTAACCCTGTTTATGAGCTGTTTTGCTGAGGTGTGTAATGAGAAGGCTGTGAAGGAGATTTCTAAATTAGGTTTGGAGTTATAATTTCAGAGGAAAATTGATAAGAGCTTTTAAAGTGTTTTTCCAAAATCTAAACTGGATTTTTGTGACTCCTGTTGCTAAAAAGAAGTATTAAGTACTGTGAAATAGAGTTTTAATCCCTTCACCTAAGTACACCTACAGACACCTAAGGCCACTTCCGGCATAAGCCATGCCTTTGCCAGCCTTAGGGATCTGTAGGCATGGCTAGACACTTCCATAGGCGCAAGTCAAATGCCTACATTGTAGGCATCCTTCGCCACACTGACTTTTTTTAAAGATGTATCCGATTGGTCTGTTAGATGGCAGCAGGATGCCTACAATTGGTACGTGGTTCCAGAATCAGGCCCTGAGAGTCTACAGTTTTGAGAGTTATCTATTGTCTTGGCATTCTAGAAAGTTCTGTGGTGCAGAGCTGTTTCCAGTCATATAGCACTATCAGGCTCTGTGTGAGAAAGTTATGAGACTGTGAGGTAATTAGGAGTTTCATTATTTCTGAATCAAAGAAATTTGGATATTCAGATAAAGCAGAGGTGGCTCAGATACTGTGTGAATGTGTGCTGAAACTCTGTGAGCTGATTTCATATCAAAAGCAATTTTTTTTTTGGGGTGGAGGGTTCTGGGAAGGTCAGCTTAGGAATAAAATAATTATTTTTTCTTTTGCACATGTAGTTAAAAATATATGACCTTAGCCTAAGAAGATACTGACTTTAGCCTGCATTAATCTAGGTAGGTTAGGGTTTTGTTTCCTTTAATTTGTTTACAGCTAGGATAGTAGCAACCATCCGGATCCTCAGAGGAGCTGCTAGTTCAGGCAGGTGGCAGGACGAAACTGAGTGGTATCCAGCACAAGAAAGCAGTGATACCGATTCAAACAGCTTTTTTAAAAAATACTTTATTTTTTGTATGCACACAGATAAGCACTTTTTGTACTTTATTGAACTTTGGGACTGTGAAACACTCTCTGATTTTAAGAGTCACCTAATCAAATACTTTCCTGTGGTTCTGGATATCTTAGAACAAAGCTGGTATTAAGTTGAAAGGCATGACATGTTTGTTTGTGGTTTGAATATTATCACTAACTAAAATGGTACAATCAATGCAAATTTAATCACACGTGAAAGGTAAATTACTGTAGCTTTGCTATTCATTTATGTTTAAATTTAATGTATCTTGATTAAATAATTTCTGATAACAAGTATTGGACATACCTATTTAGTTTACTTTCATCCTCAATTGTTATTGTTGGGGTTTTTTTTAAGTTGGTGAAAATTGAAGGGGAAATCTATTGAAACATCTGACCATTTGATACTAAAACATCATTGCGTATAAAGAAATTCAGCTATCCTAGTCAATCTACCATTAAGGTTTTGGGAATAATGTTGGACCAGGGCTTGACTATGAAGAACCAGGTGGACTCTTTGGTCAGAAAGGGTTTCTTTACTCTTTGGAAGCTTCGGTCCGTTAGGGCGTATTTTGAGGTTTCATCATTTAGAGTTTTGGTAAAGCTTGATTACTGCAATATTGCCTATTTGGCAATTTCCCAGAAGAATATGCAACGATTGCGAATAGTACAAAATGCGGCGGTCAGGCTGAAGAAATACGATCACTTAACACCCTCCTATCGAGTACTGCATTGGCTACCAACAGAGGCGCGGGTGAAGTTTAAGTTTGGTTGCTTCTGTTTTAAGGCTTTGTTTGGTTTAGCTCCCAAATATATAATTGAGCTTTTCTTTTTTTGCAACTAATAGACATAAGAGAAACTCGAATCTGAATTTTGTTTTTCAGCCTGTTAGAGGATATAAACTTAAAAAACATCATCAAAATCTTTTTTCGTCTCAAGCAGCATTATGGGGTCAGGATTTAGAACAATTGCTTTTGCTTACTGACACTTATGGGGGATTTAGGAGACATCTAAAAACATATCTGTTTTCAAAGTATTTAGGCAGCTAATTCGTAAAAATTTTATTATGCACTATTTTGATCATTTTAGTGTCTCTAATTATTGGCTTTTAACTTTTTTAGTTCTATTCAACTTCATTTATTGTTGTTGTTGTTGTTGTTTTTAAAAAAAACTACTGTAAACTGCATAGAACTTTACGGCCTGGCGGTATATAAATTGATTATTATTATGTCATACATTTAATTGTAATAATTAAATTGTAATGTAATTGCACCTTATCACCACTAGGGGTTTTCAAAGCATGCAAAAGTCTCAAAGAACTGCCTGGCCTGAATGTTTTAGTACCATGATGTCTGCTCCCTGGCATCTGGATCTAGATTTCTCAGGGGAAAACCGCTCCAAGCTTTTCCTTTAGCTGTCAGACTCCTCTGCATCCCTTCCATATTTTCTTTCTCTCTCTCTCTCTTCAACTCTTCTACATCAACAGTATTTGTGGGTACAAGTTAAGCCAGCTCAGTTATAGCAACTCTTCTTCTGATTTTAAGACCTAGCTGGCCGTCAAAGAGTAGGGTTACCAGATTTTTCATTGGAAAATCCAGACCCCAAGATCACCCTCCAGGCCCGCCCACTTCCACACATCACTACCCCGTTACGCCCCAGTCCTACTTCCAAACCCGCCCCAGCCCCCCTCCATGATGCCTGCTCTCATCAAGCAAAAAGGCATCCACATGCGGACAGATGCAACGCGATGACCTCACGTGGCATCCGCACATGCACGACGCCCTCCTGCCTGATAGTGATTTGGACAAAGTGCCGGGTTTTGAAAAGCCGTCCAGGGAAATCCGGTAACCTTATCAAAGAGGCAGCGTCTTCTTTATTCCTACACTCTTGGAGGGCACAAGAAGATGCCTGACCCCCAAAATGTAGAGCCTTTTATAGCACAGAGCTCATAAGGGGGCGTGGCTATGGGAGGAGCATAGGCAGGAAAGGGGCAGTCACTACGGATGAGCACATTATTACTCAATACTGGGGAACTGGGCCTACCTTACACATCAGGATTTATACCAGGTTTCAGCAGCTGTAAATCCTCACACCCAAAGCTTGGCTCGAAAATCAGTTCGAAGCACTATTCTATAAAAGGCACGCAATTTGGAATGCCGTTTATAGACTAGCACTCCATGTGGATTTGGGTGGGGGGAACCAGTTTTTTTGTTTCCATTTGCTGAATCTATCCCATGCTGCATTATAAGAGAAGAAACAGACACTTTTTTAAACACATCTAAAATACACTAAGAACATGTTACCTTGGAAACTATGATTATTGCAGACCTACAAGTGTAAAGGTGGCATCTGTAAAATAGCTGTCCACATGCATTAGTCATTCAAATGCTGGATACGTATGTAAATGCTTGCAAACTTTCTTATATGACCCCCACTGTCCAGTTTTGCAGAGATCTATGTAATAATTCAGATTTAGAAAGCCTTGATACCCAATGTAGCTTAACGTTTGGAAAACACAATGTCTTTGTCGGTTCCTGAGAACTGATTGGCCTGGGTTAGTCCTTATACATTACATTAGTTTCTTTTATTCCCTTCATCAGATCTTTCATAACACCTGATGAAAAACTCATAGCTGTTCGCCAGGCTTTATCTTTAGGTTCCATCTTAACGTGAAAATCTCAAATCAAACAACTTGGAACAAAAATACTTGCTCAGCTACAGTTGAATCACACATACAAACTGCGACAAGTGTGGTAAAATCAGTTAAACTGATATCGTTTATAAAGGGAACCGTAGACTTTAAACACCTATCACTAGTTGGTGTTTTAATGGGGTATGAATATCATGACACGTCTACGGACCACCCAGTCAGGCTATCGATATTTACAAAAAAAAAAAAAATGCTGAAAATTGCATCAACCCAGACTGTAATGTAGCAAAAGTACTTAGCTTGACCCAACGGGGGCTCAGCCGTTTTACCAAACGGGTCAATTATAGTTTCCTCAAGTGAAACGGCTGAGCTCCCGTTGGGTCAAGCTACGTACTTTTGCTACATTACAGTCTGGGTTGATGCAATTTTCAGCATTTTTTTTTTGTAAATATCAATAAGCCTGACTGGGAGGTCCGTAGACGTGTCATGATATTCATACCCCATTAAAACACCAACTAGTGATGGGTGTTTGGGTGTTTGAAGTCTACGGTTCCCTTTATAAACGATATCAGTTTAACTGGTTTTACCACACTTGTAGATGTGTTTGTATGTGTGGCATATCCTTAGGATTACAGGGAAGTTATTGGTTGGAACATTATATCCAAGGAATTGACCCCACACCTGAAAAGAGCTTATGCTTGTATTGATTGTGAAAATTTAAAGAAAAGAGATTTGTTACCTTAGAAGAGTAGCTCAGCCTCTTGCATGTTGACCATTTCTACTCATCAATTCCCCAAATAGTAAGAACCACAAGGAGAGAAAACAGCAGACAAAGAAGAAAGAGATATGTCGATTAGGAAAAGAGTCATACATTGCCTTAATTTTTCTTTTTTTGTCTCTGGTCTGGCAATTCATGCCTGCTCCTTGGGTTGATCCCTACCCACCCAACCACTCACCCCCCTTCCCATTTTGTATACCCCTCATAGCTCACTTAGCCTAATAATTCCAACAGGTTCCCCCCCCTATGCGTCCTAAGTCCTTAGTCTGCCCACGTCAGCAGCATTCCCGGCCAGCTCTGGAAACAGAAGCCTAATCCAGGTATTTAATTATTTAGTAGGATTTAACTCACACCTGTTTAGTTAGATGCAGGTAGGTATAGTAGGTACTTCTCTGTCCACGGAGGGCTTACATTCTAAGCTTGTACCACAGGCAATGAACGGTTAAGTGACTTGCCCAATATCGCAAGGAACCAGCAGAAGAATTTCCTGCTCCAACCACTGGTCTATTCCTTACTCTACTTATTCCTAACCGAGTTGTTGCAGGTGAGATTTTTCGATTGCAGTAACTTAATACACCTCTGACTAGCTTTCAAAAGCTATACTTATTTGAGCAAAGAGAAGAGACAGCTCAGTACGTGGAGCGTGTCTGAATTCAAGAATGCGTGGAACAGGCACGTGGGATCTCTTAGGGAGATCAACTTAGGCGCCTATAATGTAGGCTTTTAAAACCCTGGCCTATATTACAGGCGCCTAAGTTTTAAGTGTGACTGACAAGAGATAGGGGCCTATCTTTCTAGACGTCTAAAATGAGGTGCCAATTGATAGAACTGTGACCAGAGCTTGAACAATGAGCTGTATAAATAAAAGGAGCAACCCAAGGCCTTTCGCTTTGATTTCTACTGATAAGGTAATCACAGCTCTCGGAAAGGCAATGCTACTTACAGGTGTTCTAGTGCTCCTCCGCCTGACGGACAACGTAAAGTCTACCACAACCACTCCCATGTCTTCTTCCAAGCTGTTGGGATCTTCCAGTTTAAAAATCTTTTCCGTAGGTCTATGAATAATGGACAAGTTCTTTTATTTTCTTGTTGTCATTGCTGCTAATCATGGTAACACTTATGGACCTTAAAACTCAAGCATCTGATGGTTTCCAAAACCAATTAAAAAAAAAAAAAATTACACACTTTTATATTTCATTTAATGCAAAGGGCCGTTTGATTTTGGAGTCCTTTCCATATGTGATGTCATGGTAGGCAGGCATTTCTATAGAGGGCTCTGCACAGCGGTCAAAATGGATTTGTATATATGGGTTGCAGTGCTGCCATCACAGAAGTCATTGAATTCCCTATATGGAGATGCAGCGTTATCGCTGCACAAGTTCACTTCCATGTCGACCTGCACAGATCTCACCACAGGACCCTAGAACAGTGGTATTCAGCCCAGTCCTCAGGGACCACCTGGCCAGTCGAGTTTTCAAGGTCTCTGTCATCCATATTCATTGTGGATATCCTGAAAACCCGACTGGCCAGGTGGTCCCTGAGGACTGGGTTGAATACCACTGCCCTAGACGTCAAGATTCCATGACAACATAGAAAACTGACAGCAGATTAAGGCCAAATGGCCCATCCAGTATGTTCATCCACAGCATCCACTATCTCCTCCTCCCCCTTAGAAATCCCACATGCCTATCCCATGGTATCTTGATTTCAGAAACAGTCTTTGTCTCTCCCACCTCCACTGGGAAGGCTATTCCACGCATCTATCACCCTTTCCATAAAACAGTATTTCCGTACATTACTGCTGAGCCTATCACCTCTTAATTTCATCCTATGTCCTCTCATTCTTGACTTTTCCTCCATTTGACTCACCTCTTGTACATTAATGCCATGGAGATGTTTAAATGGCTCAGTCATATCCCTTCTCTCCCTCCTTTCTTCCATATATTAAGGTCTATATGTCTATGTATATACGCTTTATGATAGAGACCATTGACCAGTTTTGGAGCTGGCCTCTGGATGGACATCCACCCCATTTATATCATTCTGAAGGCACAGTTTCCAGAATTGCACACAGTATTCTAAATGGGGCCTCACCAGAGACCTATACAATGGCTAGGGTTAAGGGACGTCCAGATTTAAGAACATAAGAATAGCCTTACTGGGTCGGACCAATAGTCCATCAAGCCCAGTAGCCCGTTCTCACAGTGGCCAATCCAGGTCACTAGTGCCTGGCCAAAACCCAAGGAGTAGCAATATTCCATGCTACCAATCCAGGGCAAGCAGTGGCTTCCCCCATGTCTTTCTCAATAACAAACTATGAACTTTTCCAAACCTTTCTTAAAACCACCTACATGTCTCTTTTTAGAGGGCATCCCTCCTACCAATTATGCGGTTGGAGGGGGGGGGAGTTCAGCATGGCAGGAAGAAGTGGGCATTCCTCCTGCGCGCTTTTGACGGGTCACCCTTTTGAAGTATTCACGTATCCTTTCAATGCAGAGAATAGTTACCTATTGAGCTCCAGGTCTCTAAGCTCTAGATATGCTGAGCCCATGAAGTCATCAGTGGTCAAGTCTCGGTCATAGACCTAGTATGAAAGGATTAAAAAGAAGGGGGGAAAATTAAAAAGAGGTTTTGTCTTCTGACCAGCATTTATCAAACCAGCGGTCAATAGTTAATCTTCTGACTAGCAATGGAGCTTGAGGTACCGTGAATTGAATCTTGAAAGTAGTCATCACGCTATCGCCACAGATTTATTCTCACTTTACTAAATATTTGCACGTTATGAAACCAATATTGCATCAAAAAACACAACATTTATTATGGCTCTGCTTTATCACTGTTTCTCACAAGCTGTTCTCCCCGATATTCAGCCAGCAATGGTCAGCTCATGTAGTACCATGAGCTGCTACGAGAAGTTGTGGCAGCCATTTTGGACCCCCCCCCCCAGACCTGCCCCCAAGCCCGCCCAATTCCACTCATCCCCACCCTGTAACTCCCTAATCCCCCCCCAGTCCCACCCTAGCCCTCCCCTCCCCCCCCCCCCCGCTGCCTGCTATTGTCAGGCAGGGAGGAAGTCCAAGCATGACATCATCGCATGGCATCCACGTATGCATGGACTTCCTCCATGCCCAACACGATTTGAGGAGGTTTTTCAAAACGCGGACCAAGTGCCGGGTTTTGAAAAGCCGTCCAGACCCCCAGACAAATCCAGACGTCTGGTAGTCCTATCCGCACCTAACTTACACACGATGATTTTACGCCCAACGCTATGAATGGACCTTGGAGCCACACGCTAATTCTATAAATGCCACCCAACTCCGAGCGCCATTTATCATGATAAAATCGCTAAATCGTGGTGCAACCAGATCAAAAGTCTAAAAAGAACTTCATAATTAAAAGTAAAGCTCACACACTCCTAGAGCAATCAAATAAAAAGAAAAAAAACAAACCAAAGAAAAAACCCCTCACAGATTAATACAGATTGAAAGCTAAGGAAAATAAATGAGTTTTCAAAATTACCTTAAACTGTTTCGCGGATGTTTCAAGACGTAAATGGGAAGGCAAACCATTCCAAGCACTAGGTGCTAGGAAACCTGGGACCAACTTCTGATAATTTAATGATTAAAAAACTTGCGAGGGAATTGTGTAACGGGAAAGGTAGTCTGGGGGTGTTCTCACGTAAAGCTCGAAATGCTAGTATCAAGACCTTAAATTTAATACAATAATGGATAGGAAGCCAATGTAGATGCTTAAACAAAGGAGGGTCACGTCTAGCTCTGCATAAAAAGCGGGCTGCGGTATTCTGTAATTACAAGTTTCAAGTTTATTATCTTTTTAATATACCAACCATCAACAGGTATCTGGCCGGTTCACAGTAAAATTATTAGAAAGAGAAAAGAGTCATAAATATGTAAGGACGATGGGTGAACATCAAAAACATAACTTGACAGACATGAAAGTGAGGGTAAGAGGGAAAGGAGGGGAAACGTTACATGTTTTGGAGAAGAAAGGGAGAAAGTGGGAGTGGGGAATAACATATTGGGTGGGGTCGCTTTTTTAAAGCGGTTGGTTAAATAAATGAGAACCAGAAGAGTGAAGGCAGATTACATAAGAGTTGTCATGAAGTTACAAGATATATAGACGTATTACATAAGAATTGTCAAGAAATTAGGTAATACTTGTTGAGTAATTTGAACATTTTAGATTTGATAAGGAGTAGATAGTATAGTAGGTGGAGCTTGGGAAGGATCTGGTCGTGTTAAATAAGTTTTATGTATTTTTTTTGAAGAGTGGGGTTTTTGTTTCTTTTTGGAAGGTTTTGTAATCTGTGATCGAAGACAGCAGATTGGTGAGTTGTCTGTCTAGTTTTGCTGCTCTGGTGGCCATTAGGTTGTCATATAGTTTTCTTCGTTTGACATTTTTGGTTGGCGGGCGTGTGAATAGTGAGTGGGTTCTCCTGTGTCTGGTTGAGGTGGATTGTAATGATTGAGTTAATCTTGATAAACCTGCATAGCTGATGTTGCAGTAGTCTAGAGCTTCTTAATACCTTTTGAACGGTGGGTGGCTAAACGCTGTAGGCTGGCAAATCCTAACCTTAACAACGGATAAAATATGTTCTGGAAATTTCAGTTGCGAGTCAATAATTTGTAGAATAGCAATTGGCATACATTTTTCCGGCCTCAAAATTTGGGCACCATTTGGATTGGATTGGGTTTATTGGTTTTGATATGCCTCCATTAAGATATGTATTAAGTGACATATAGCAAATAAATTCAAGTTCGTAACGGTCAGAAAAAAATGGTTTGTTACGATCACAAACTACAATTATACAATCGCAAATAACAAAGAGCTTACAGGACTGGAAGATGTATCTCGATTTACTGAATCTAGTCCAAAATGCTTACATATAGCACACAACACAGGTATTGAACAAATGGGTTACCTTCACATGCAGTTTTTCATCCAAGTTCTGGATGGGTAATACAAAGGTTTCATCCCAAACTGGATTCAGGTTCTTGTACATTACTCGGCTTTTATACAGAGTTTTTTTATTGAACTTAAATTTCACATATGGATCGCTTGTACCTGGAGAGAAAAAGAAAAGTCCGTTAACGGCACCTTTGACGCATGCAAACGGTGCAAACCTCTAGACCAGTGGTTCTTAAACCTGTCCGGGAGGGACCCCCAGCCAGTCGGGTTTTCAAGGTATCCCTAATGAATATGCATGAGGCAGATTTGCATATAATATAGGAGTGAGAGATTCATGGCCAGCTCAAAGCATGAGCCAGGTGATAAGGACTGGCTCAGGACAATCAAATGTCTGCCTCATCAACTCACCCTTCCCAGCAGAAAGCCTTGGAGAGATTGGGCATCATTACTCAGCATGGTGGGCTTAGGTCAGTGGTGAAAAAGGGGAATAACAAAAAAAGTCACAAAAAATTGTAGAGTAGCAGCAAAGTATAAGCGACATCAAAATTCGCCACTGCAATGAGCCGTCGCTTATACTTTGCTGCTACTCTACAATTTTTTGTGACTTTTTTTGTTATTCCCCCTTTTTTACCTTGGACCCCTGACGAAGGTTTGTCCGAAACACGGACCGTGTCGTGTCCCTTGATTGGTAAAAGGGTTTGCATATAATTATTTTGTCACAATCAATTTTGCCTACGTCTTGTACAGATCTGCAAGTTTTGTTTTGTTTGCTCTCGGTTGTTTTTTTACTGCAGTTTAGGTTGGAACCTTTTTTCTCTTTGTGTTGTTGCTTTGGGCTTAGGTCAGTGGCATCTCTTCAGTCAATGGAGCCAAGACCTGTATGTAGGAAGCAGCATTTCTACAATGTGGCATTCCTCCATGGGGCAACGATTACCTTTAAAATCAGCTTCAATCTTCAATGCGTCTGTGTTTGCTGTTTCATCACGCACGTTTGCCTTACCAATTTTGCCAAGTCATGTCATACTGTGCTACCCAAGCTTTGTAATACATACCATGCTTTTCATATACTGTATTATGTTTTTACCATGCTTTGTTAACTATATTTTGCCATCTCTGTCAGACATGCTAGCTCCTACCATACTATGTCTGAGAGTGTGGCACAGGGGTGAAACTGCAGCCTCAGCACCCTGAGGTTTTGGGTTCTGACACGCGCCACTCCTTGTGACCTTGGACAGGTCACTTGGTCCCCCATTGCCCCGGGTACATTAGATAGATTGTGAGCCCACCAGGCTAGACAGGGAAAAATGCTTGAGGACCTGAATAAATTCATGTAAACTGTTCTGAGCTCCCCTGGGGTATAGAAAATTGAGTAAATAGTGTGAAAAGTTTCAGCCTCTGATAACCAGAGCGACTATTGTGACATCATAATGCCTCATTCCACCAATAAGAGCCAACCTCATCAGTGATGTCACAACGGCTTCATTCTCCTTTATTTGGCTCACTTTCACTACATTTTGATTAAAGCTACAGCCTCAGCACCCTGAGATTGTGGGTTCAAAACCACGCTGCTCCTTGTAACCTTGGGCAAGTCACTTAATCTCCCCCCTTGTTCCATGTACATAGATTGTGAGCCCACAGGGACAGACAGGGAAAAATGGTTGAGTGCCTGAATAAATTCATTTAAACTGTTCTGATCTCCCCTGGGAGAACAGTATAGAAAATTGAATGAATAACTATGGCTTTGAGTTCTGCACATCAATCCTTGTGATCGTAGAGCTCGCAGTAACTTGACAAGAAAAATGAAAGAGAAATATGAAATGATACAACCTTTGCAGCCAATACTGACTAGTTTTGAGCACAACTCCTTACATCTAACCCAAATGGAGCAGTTATGCACGCAGAAAGCTTGTACTTCATAAAAGGTACGTTGGATACTACTCGAAAGGGTCTAGAGAAGAGCGACTAAGATGGTTAAGGGGCTGGAGGAGCTGCCGTACAGCGAAATATTAGAGAAACTGGGCCTCTTCTCCCTCGAACAGAGGAGATTGAGAGGGGACATGATCGAAACATTCAAGGTACTGAAGGGGATAGACTTAGTAGATAAGGACAGGTTGTTCACCCTCTCCAAGGTAGGGAGAACAAGAGGGCACTCTCTAAAGTTGAAAGGGGACAGATTCCGTACGAACGTAAGGAAGTTCTTCTTCACCCAGAGAGTGGTAGAAAGCTGGAACGCTCTTCCGGAGTCTGTCATAGGGGAAAACACCCTCCAAGGACTAAAGACAAAGTAGATAGAGACAGGTTTTTCACCCTCTCCAAGGTAGGGAGAACGAGAAGGCACTCTCTAAAGTTGAAAGGGGATAGATTCCGTACGAACGTAAGGAAGTTCTTCTTCACCCAGAGAGTGGTGGAAAACTGGAACGCTCTTCCGGAGTCTGTTATAGGGGGAAACACCCTCCAGGGACTAAAGACAAAGTAGATAGAGACAGGTTGTTCACCCTCTCCAAGGTAGGGAGAACGAGAGGGCACTCTCTAAAGTTGAAAGGGGATAGATTCCGTATGAACGTAAGGAAGTTCTTCTTCACCCAGAGAGTGGTGGAAAACTGGAACGCTCTTCCGGAGTCTGTTATAGGGGAAACACCCTCCAGGGAATCAAGACAAAGTCAGACAAGTTCCTGCTGAACAAGAACGTGTGCTGGTAGGGCTAGTCTCAGTTAGGGCGCTGGTCTTTGACCAGAGGGCCGCTGCGTGAGCGGACTGCTGGGCACGATGGACCACTGGTCTGACCCAGCAGCGGCAGTTCTTATGTTCTCCCAATGGCGGGAAAATCAAGACAGCCTGTAAAAAGCACAGAGGATCCCTAATAGTGAAAACGTAAGAGGAAGGCTAGAGATTACGCAATGGCTATGGTATTGTGCTTGGAAATCAAACGGTGCTTATATGTCATTATAGTCTGTTTTTTCTACATATCAAGATTATTTTCCTTAATAGATAAGAAAATCAGCAGGTTTTCTTTCTTTAAACAGATAAATAAATTTATAAAGCCTAAACTTTCATTACACCAGCTCAATACCAAACTCTTTTCAAGGTTGATTCGATCAGGCTAGAATGATTGTTTTCC
The DNA here is from genome assembly GCF_902459505.1 of Geotrypetes seraphini. Taxonomy (NCBI): domain Eukaryota; kingdom Metazoa; phylum Chordata; class Amphibia; order Gymnophiona; family Dermophiidae; genus Geotrypetes; species Geotrypetes seraphini. The sequence continues at coordinate 68,207,118 of NC_047097.1, read as the reverse complement.
TCCCTTCCATACAACTGTTCTTCATGCGAGTAAGACATTCACAGTCAATTTTGATCTAAAACAGTAGAGAACAAAAAGAAAAAGAAAAAAAAAACCCTTATAATAAAAAATGCCTTTAATTAAATGAGATTGCTACTCTGGGATCAGGCCTTCATGCCTGTCAGCTTACTCTTAAAATAAATATCTCAAGTGCTGGGCCTCGCCGGTGTCAGTCTCACACAGGCAAGGCAGGCCGGGTAATCCCCTGGCATCTTGACAGCTACATAATGTCCAAATTGTTCTGTGGGTGAATGGTTAGGCTTGCGTGAAAGAAAATATTAATGCCTGGAATTAACAGACGAGCAAAGACGATTTACAAAGTAAAGCAGGGAAAAAGTGTCAAGTTAGCACAATATTGACGGTTGCAGAACAGAACTGATAAAGACAGACGTACTGGTTTCCTGCAATTTCACTGTTCGGTGGAGAAGTAAACAATAGTTAGAGCAGAAGACTGGAAACCAGTGAGCTCAGGTTCAAGTCCCATGACAGTTCTTTGTGGCTTTGGCCAAGTCATAAGAACATAAGAATAGCCTTACTGGGTCAGACCAATGGTCCATTCTCATGGTGGCCAATCCAGGTCACTAGTACCTGACCAAAACCCAAGGAGTAGCAGCATTCCAGAATCCCAAAGAGTAACAAAAGATTCTCGAACACCAAAGAGTCTCAAGATTCCAGGCAGAACCTCAAAGAATAGGAAGATTCCGGAACCCCAAAGAGTAGCAACATTCCAGAATCCCAAAGAGTAACAAAAGATTCTCGAACACCAAAGAGTCTCAAGATTCCAGGCAGAACCTCAAAGAATAGGAAGATTCCGGAACCCCAAAGAGTAGCAACATTCCAGAATCCCAAAGAGTAACAAAAGATTCTCGAACACCAAAGAGTCTCAAGATTCCAGGCAGAACCTCAAAGAATAGGAAGATTCCGGAACCCCAAAGAGTAGCAACATTCCAGAATCCCAAAGAGTAACAAAAGATTCTCGAACACCAAAGAGTCTCAAGATTCCAGGCAGAACCTCAAAGAATAGGAAGATTCCGGAACCCCAAAGAGTAGCAACATTCCAGAATCCCAAAGAGTAACAAAAGATTCTCGAACACCAAAGAGTCTCAAGATTCCAGGCAGAATCTCAAAGTATAGGAAGATTCCGGAACCCCAAAGAGTAGCAACATTCCATGCTACCGACCTAGGGCAAGCAGTGGCTTCCCCCGTATCTTAATAACAGACTATGAACTTTTCCTCCAGGAATTTGTTCAAACCTTTCTTAAAACCAGCTACGCTATCCGCTCTTACATCCTCTACATATTCATCTCTGCTCTGTCTTCACCTGCGAAGCACCAGGATCCGGTCCTCAGCTACAGACAAGGGGGGGTTCGGAAGACCCAATCCAGGACATGGAATTTACTGCAAGCGAAGTCTACCGTGAGCTATCAAAAATAAAAGTGAACAAAGCTATGGGTCCGGACAATCTACACCCTAGAGTACTTCGAGAATTGAGCGATGTCCTGGCAGAGCCGTTGGCCATGCTCTTCAATCTTTCCCTGAGCAAGGGAAAAGTACCCCTAGACTGGAAAACTGCCAACTTTATCCGGCTCCACAAAAAGAGTGGTAGGTCAGAGGCTGAAAATTATAGACTGGTGAGTCTCGCATCAATAGTGAGTAAACTCATGGAAAAATTGATTAAAAACAGATTAGACACGTTCCTGGATGATGAAAGATTAAGAGATCCCCACCAGCATGGCTTTACAAAGGGAAGGTCTTGTCAATCCAATCTGATAAGCTTCTTTGATTGGGTAACAAAAAAACTGGATGAGGATGAGTCCCTGGACATAGTGTATTTGGACTTTAGTAAGGCCTTTGATAGTGTTCCACACCGTAGGTTATTAAACAAGATGAGCTCGCTAGGACTAGGAGTAACACTGACAGCATGGGTACAAGACTGGCTTAGCGGCAGGCTTCAAAGAGTAGTGGTAAACAGTATCCCCTCAAAAACGTCGAGATTGACCAGTGGAGTCCGCAGGGCTTGGTCTTGGGCCCGATGCTATTTAATATCTTTGTAGGGGATCTGACAGGGACTTCGAGGCAAAATTACACTATTTGCTGACGACGCTAAACTATGCAGCGTTGTGGGCAGGGCCTCAGAATCTGACAGCGCAACCAGACCCAACACTATGGAGCAAGACCTGCTTGTATTGGAAAAATGGTCCAGTACTTGGCAACTAAACTTTAATGCCAAGAAATGTAAAGTAATGCACCTTGGAAGCGGAAATCCATGCAAAACATACACCTTGAAGGGTGAAAACTTAACAAGAACTACTGCAGAAAGGGACTTGGGAGTTCTCATCCGGGAAGATATGAAAGCTGCTAATCGGGTGGAGAAAGCTTCAGCAAAGGCCAGACAAATGCTGGGTTGCCCCTATATGTAAGCTCTTTTGAGAAGGATCCATCTAATGCATGTCAAGTGCAAATGTACAGCGCTACGTACGCCTTTCAACGCTTTAGAAATGATAAATAGTAGTATTAGTAATATTCCCATGCAATATAATTTATATTGGAAAGACAGGAAGACCATTTAACACAAGAATCATAGATCATAAGAGTGCAATCAAATGTTCTGTGGTGGACAGACCATCGGTACAACTTTCAATGGAGAAACACCACTCATTTGAGGATTACAAGTTTTTCCTATTGTGCATGCCACATCCGTCCTGGAAGAGGGGCGGGGGCAGTTTGGATAAGTTGCTATTGCAGATGGAGCAAAGATTCATTTTTTAAGAACATAAGAATAGCCTTACAGGGTCAGACCAATGGTCCATCAAGCCTGTTCTCACGGTGGCCAATCCAGGTCCCTGGTACCTGGCCAAAACCCAAAGAATAACAAAAGATTCTAGAACCCCCAAAGAGTAGCAAGATTCCAGGCAGAATCTCAAAGAATAGAAAGATTCTGGAATCCCAAAGAGTAGCAACATTCCAGAATCCCAAAGAGTAACAAAAGATTCTAGAACCCCAAAGAATCTCAAGATTCCAGGCAGAATCTCAAAGAATAGAAAGATTCTGGAACCCCAAAGAGTAGCAACATTCCACACTACCGATCCAGGGCTGGCAGTAGCCTCCCCCATGCCCCTCTGAATAACAGACTATGGACTTTTCCTCCAGGAACTTGCCAAACCCTTCTTTTAAACCAGCTACGCTATCCGCTCTTACCACATCGTCTGACAACGCGTTCCAGAGCTTAACTATTCTCCGAGTGAAAAAATATTTCCTCCAATTGGTTTTAAAAGTATTTCCGTGTAAATTCAGTACTTTGATACCACATGGATTAAATCAAGAACTAGACTAGTTGGTGTTTCTCGGATGGTTTTATTTGATTATTTCTTGTTTCTGGGATGACTTTGATGTGCCCGTTTTATCCTTATTATTCAAAAATACTCCACTTTGTTAGCTGAAGGTCAAGTCTAATGGAAAAAAAAGCCTCAGGTCTAATCTGGTAGAGCTCAAAGCTCAAACCACCTCCACCCACTTCATTGGCTCCAAAAAACCTTCCATCTAGAATGACCCTATGCCACTAGAGTTCTTTTAGGAACTGAGATTTTAAACAGCACTGTTTACTGTGTTATTAGACTTTTAAGATGTCCTACGTACAGCCAACGTTTCACGGGTCTTAGCTGTTTCTTCAGGGCTCCTGGACTTTCATTTGCCTCTCACAGTTTGAGCTGTTGCTTCCTCGATCTCACCAGCGTCCTGTTCCCGTTTTATCCTTTGCACAAAACCTTTAAGTTTCTACCGTGGGCCAGCAAGGTAAATGCTCCAACGTTCATAGGAATTCTATGAGCGTCGGAGCATTTACCTCGCCAGCCCATGATAGAAATCTCTACCGCGGCTTTGTAAAAGCCAGCGCATGTTTTTAGTCTTGCTGTGAGTTCAAATGCTCTCACATTGTTCTGATCTATTCATAACCAGTAGATGGCAGCATTGTTCAGCTGAAGGATCACAGATAATTGTATATAAGCACACGTGATGGTATTTTATTTTTTAAGACCTCTGTTTTTCTTTTATAACATATCTTTATCTGGAAACCTCTCCTTTTAACTTGATATATATGAGAATTCTTCATTAGTTTTATCCTCCAGTGGGATGACTTTAATGTATTTTTGATTCTTTTCACTTTTTGGTTTAAAAAATATGTTATGGGAGACCATGTGATGCTTTGAGGGAAAAAGACACACAGGTCTATGCTGCTCCGGAGCCCCATGCCTTGACCCACTTTAAATGTCCATTACTCCCTTGGCAGATCATTATTACCCAGAGAGTGGTAGAAAACTGGAACGCTCTTCCGGAGTCTGTCATAGGGGAAAACACCCTTCAGTGATTCAAGACAAAGTTAGACAAGTTCCTGCTGAACCAGAACGTCCACAGGTAAGGCTAGTCTCAGTTAGGGCGCTGGTCTTTGACCTAAGGGCCGCCGCGGAAGCGGACTGCTGGGCGCGATGGACCACCGGCAATTCTTATGTTCTTATTTGGCTTACAATGGGAAGATTTATGAACAGATTCATACCAAAGTCAGGGGCAGTGTGTGGCGCAGAAGTTAATACTATAGCCTCAGCAACCTGAAACCCACACTGTTCCTTGTGACCCTGGGCTTGATGGACCATTGGTCTGACACAGTAAGGCTTTTCTAATGTTCTTTCATTTTAGTGCAAGTGGTGTCAGAGGGAGTTAATAAAACCCTTGCTCTGGACAACTGAATTTTTCCTTTCGATGATAATAATAATTTATTTATATACTGCCCTACCGCAAAGTTCTAGGCGGTTTACATACGTTAATAACTGTATACAAACAATGATTAAAAATACAATACTCTAGTACTAAAATTATACAATAAAATACTAAAATTATGCTATAAAATTCTAAAATTATACAGTAAAATAAGATACAATTTGCTAAAATACAGAGAAAAACCTCAAGAACCTGGCTTTAAGATCAATATACAATTTGCCTATCAGTATTCTGGAACATCAGTATATAAATTTATCGAATAGATCTGTTTTTAGTAATTTCCTAAAGGACATATAAGTGTAGGCCTCGGAGATAGAAGTACTGAGCATTTTATCAAAAAAATATCTTATATCGACAAGGTTTGGTTGGAATAACAAATAAATATTGCCCTCGGGTAATTCTGTTAGGTTTATAACGTTCAAAGCATAGAGGCAGGTAAGCAGGTGCCATGCCAAAAAAACACTTTGAAACAAGTACAACCAAATTTAAATAGTATTCTAGCCTCAAAAGGCAACCAATGCAACTCTATAAGATGGCGTAATGTGGTCATACTTTTTCAGCCCGAAAATTAGGCAGACCGCAGTATTCTGTATGAGTCTCGATCTCTTTTGTAACTTTTTTTTTTATTTTTTTATTTTTTTTTTTTTATTTATTTATTTATCATTTTAATGCATCCTATACAAGATGTTTAAGAAATACAGAAATATATTGTTCTCTTAGTCATATTACATACCAAGAATTGAAATTTAAACATCCATATAAATCATATAATACAGTCCACAACTTGAGGAGAAGAGACAAGATGAAAGTAACACCCCTCGGGAAAGGGGAAATATACAAAGGAAACTGAAAACTTTAAGAAATGGAGCAGTCAGATCTTACCTATCCAAAATAGAATTAACCGCATTATTATTAACCTGTATCATTCGGACTGTATAGAGATACCTTTACCTTCAAGGAAAAAACCTAATTGGGCAGGTTCAAAGAATATATATTTACTTCCCTGATAGGAAATAAATTTTGCAAGTTTTTATAAGATCCCAGATATATTATATTACAATAATCCAGTGTGGACAAAATGGAGGATTGCACCAGCAATCTAAATGATGTATTGTGCAAAAATGTTCTTATCGTCCGAAGTTTACACAAGATTATGTAACTTTTTTACTAGAGAATTTGTTTGATCTTCCAAAGTTAAATAGCGGTCCAATATAACGCCTAAAATTTTTATTGAAGCAGATAACACTGTGCTTATTCTATGACCTGTAATGGATGTTCTTATGTTCAAATTGTGGATTGGCAATCCATGTTATGAGGTTTGTTCAGGTGTTAGAGGCAGAGGTTCCAGTCTGCCCTGTAATCACATGCATTACAATTTCATGATTAAATTACAATGTCTTTTTTCTTTGTTATTTTTGGACCATAGGCCTTAGAAGTAGAGGTCTGCACGGGAACGGGGATCGCGGGAATCCTGCGGGTTCTGCGGGAGTCCCACAAGAATCCCCCCCAACCCACGGGACTCCCACGGGGACCCCCCCTCTGGCCCATGGGACTCCCACGGGGATGGAAAGCTTTGGAAGCAGGGTTCGTCCATATAATATAATGGACACATCAGCCTTAGTAAAAGAGGGGGTTTATAAGTTAATTACCTGAACAGAAAACAAAAAAAGGGTTCCACCAAAGAGATTCCACAAGGAAAACAGCAGCACAAACACAAAAGAAACTGTGGAATTGATGATCCTGTCAGAAGTAATTGCTGCTTTTTATGGGGACGGGCGGCGATGGAGGTAATTCCTTGCGGGGATGGGTGGGGACGGAGAGGATCCTGGCGGGGACGGGTGGGGACAGGTGGGGATGGAGAGGATCCTGACGGGGACGGGTGGGGACGGGTAGGGATGGAGAGGATCCTGGCGGGGACGGGTGGGATTTCTGTCCCCGTGCAACTCTCTACTTAGAAGTCTACCCGGTACTGTCCTTAGGGTCCAACTACTGGAGTTGCCATTGAAGCTCACTCCAGCCCATCCAAACCATCTCCTCTGCTGGATTCGAACTATGAAAGTTTGCTCATTTATATTCTAGTTAGCGATCCTCTGTGTTCATGCCACGTTTTGTTGAATTCCATCACCGTTTTCTCCCTCTGATGTCACTTCCTAGGGGCGGGACCCAGAAGTGATGACGGAGAGAGCCGACACCGAAGCAGGCAGCAAGTTCGTGATACTGCCCACACCGAGAAAATTAGAGGTACAAGGGGCACACACTTGCAGCAGGGGAGGCGGAGAGGAGGACTGGTGCTAGCACCCCCACTAAGACAGTACCTGGGGGGACCGCCCCCCCCCCCCTTTACCACACTACTTTTTTCAAGTCAGAAAATTAGGGCATAAAAGTTTCCTGTTTTATCACATATGAACACAAGAGGGAGCTACTGCTATACTCTGCCAAGGAAAATGATCACAAGCTTGATTAAAATTAAAAAAAAGAAAGACAGAATGGCTGTAAACCGTTTAGATACCTTTTTGATAAACGGTATATCAAAAAGAAAGAAACTTGAGCAGCTTTAAAAACTGCTGACCACCATGAGCTCTAGATTAGGCTTTCAACAGATTTCTGGAAACTTGCAGAAAGCAACCCAGCTCCCCCATTATCACTAGGTCATACTTCCGTTTCTGCCCTTTGATCTGTCATTCTGGTCCATATGGAGAAAAGCATGGGCAGTTTACAATGTGCAAATTCCTATCCCTAGTCCTGCTAATGCCATAATAGACCATAACACCAGGGCACAGGACAATTAGACCACCTAGCCCAGGGGTTAGCACCCTTTATAAAGCAAAGAGCAAAGATCTGCAATGGGTTGAGAAGGATTTTGAGAAATGATTTTAATGCAATATTGGTGTACACACATGTAACGCAAAACCCAAAATTCAAGTACTTACAGAAAAAATGATGTAAAACCAATTTAATGAGACTTTATGCTCTTTCTTGCTTCAACGGCTACAGCTGCCTGCCGCTAACCCGGTAGCTGCTCTTCTGTCGCATCCCACCCAGGTAGAAACAGGAAGTTTTGACAGAGGGCAGGACGCTGCAGAGGAGAGGCTTCAGGGTTAACGGCAGGCGGCTGTAGGAATTTCTGCCGCTAACCCATTGTAGTAAGAGAAGTGTGAGAGATACAGTGACCACAAGCACTCAACACAGGAGGTAAAATAATTAGCAGAGGCGAAGGCGGCTCCACGATTGACTTTAATGCACCTATCGTTCTGAGAAGAGCCGCAGCCTTGTGGTCAAAGAACCACAGGTTGCCAACCCCTGACCTAACCTGTCCAATGTATCTCTTGATGATAAAATTTAGAACCCAGCTTATGTCTGGTTTTGTCTCTACTCATTTGTCATTAGATATTTCTTACAGTTTTGGGCTCTATCACATTCTCTAGCAGCTCGCAGTATGCGTCCACTATATTTTCTGATGTAGCTCCTGAGTCTGTATCTTCCTGGAGCCTCATACCGTGACCTTTTAGTTCTCCAGCATTGGTTCTAGAACATTCTTCCCTCTAGAAACTGGTTGGCTTCTTGTGCTCAATTTACACCTTTCAGATATATATGAATATCTCTATTATTATCTCTTATCTCTCCTGTAGAATTTGCAGGGTTTGGCCTAAAGCCTAGTCTTTTATGACTTTTTATGTAGACTTGGCATACTTTTAATAGTCTCTTTCTAAAGCACCTCCAGCCTGTCTATATCCTTTTGGAGATGTGGCCTACAAAACTAGACACAATATTCTAGGTAAGATAGCACAGATGTATCATTGCTTCCTCTCTGCTGCTGCTGCCTTTAAAATAATTTGTAAGTATTAGCAATCACCAGTGCTTGGTAGAATGGGAACCACAGTTTCATGTATCTGCCCCCTTATTTTTTACATAATTTTCGTAAAAGAATCCACATTGTTTACATTCATATAACCAGTAATGCATTAAAGCAATGGCCGCAAAAAAGCTGCTTACCAGAACGATCCCGTATTACAAGATTCCGCCCCTCTTTCAAGTGTATTGCCAGGAGATAAGACGTTAGACTGGGCAACTTGCTCAAGGAGTCAGCTCCTCCATTCTGCACAGAGGAAAAAAAAAAATCCAGTCACTACCACTCATGAGTTACTGCAGGAACAGAGCTGGATCTATGCCTAGGCCTACTTAGCTGTTGTCTAGGATAGTCAAATTCCACCCTTCCTAAATGGATCTATGATAACTTCTACCTTCTTTTCCTTGGTCTTCCCACCCTACTTTGCACAAGAGATGTGAAAATTCCCAGTTGGCCAAGAATTCGCACATCTCTTGTCCTTTGTCTGAAAAATAGAAAACTTCACTGTGTTTTAGGATTTATAATCTGGATTCATTTTAACAAGAAGGACTACAAAGTATGATCATACAATGAGAGAAGAGAAAAAAGTCTGGAACTAGCTCAGCTTTCCCCTGTGAGATCAAAACAATTCTATTCACAAAGAGTTGCTCCATTTGATTACCCAGAGAGATTTGTAAATTAGATATTGCTTCTCAAATTGTTTCCATATTGAAGACCTTCGGCCTCTGTAAGGGAACAACCTTAGTTCTAAGGCCCATAGTAGAAATCGCAGTACCTGCTGATCCAGCTACAATTGTTGAAATAACCTGGGTTTGCTGAAGTTCCCCTGCCGCCTGCATCGTTGACTCGCAGCGTTCCTCCTGCTTCCATCCAGCACTCGCTCCTTGCTGGGTCGGCAAGAGGACGTCCTGCATCTGGTTAGCATCCAGCCACTCCTCCGACATTCCAGGGCGTGCCGGCGGGCTCCACTCATCCGGCGACAGTGTGGCTGCCTCGAAAGAGACAGCCGAGGAATTCTCTCCCCAGCCGAGGAATTCTCCTCCAGCAACTGTGCTCGGGAGCCACGCTCCACGAAAGTGTCCATCGGGCCGGTCTGGACTGCAACAGGCTCCTCTGGGAAAACCTGGGTCTTTGACTTTCTCTCCACCATAGAAAGGTAGGAAAAAGGGATCCGAACTGACCCCGGCAGCGTCTCCATGGAGTCTCAAACCGCCATCTTGGCTGAACTCCGCCCCCTCTAGTTTGCTCCCCAGTAAGGCTATTCTTATGTTCTTATAGTTTATCATGATCCACACAGTCAAAAGCTTTGCTGTAGTCAATGAAGCAAAAGTAAAGAGGCTTTTGGTATTCCCTTTCTATAACTTTACCTGTATTCAAAAGATGTTCATTATTTGAGTTTTTTGTATTAACTTACCCTGTTTGTATTTGACGCTGACCTTGTCCTGCTCTTAAGATATTTGTACTTGTACCCTCACCACTTGTAAAATGTTATGTTATACTCGTATTTATGTTTTCTTTGATCTTCTCTGATATCCATCTAACATTGGCAATAATGTAGATCGGAGAAAGTTATAATGCCGCTTTATAGGGCAATGGTCAGACCCCACTTGGAATACTGCGTCCAACATTGGTCTCCCTACCTAAAGAAGGATATAAAACTGCTGGAGAGGGTGCAGAGGCGAGCGACTAAACTAGTGAAGGGTATGGAGAAACTGGAATATGAGGATCGACTTAAAACACTGGGATTGTTCTCCCTTGAGAAGAGGAGACTGCGTGGGGATATGATCGAGACCTTCAAAATACTGAAAGGAATCGACAAAATAGAGCAGAGATTATTTACATTGTCCAATTTGACACGGACAAGAGGACATGAAATGAAGCTAATGGGGGACAAGTTCAGGACTAATATCAGGAAGTTCTGCTTCACACAGAGAGTGGTTGACATCTGGAATACTCTCCCAGGGGAGATTATTGCGGAATCGACAGTCCTAGGCTTCAAAAGCAAACTAGATGCATATCTCCTTGAGAGAGGCATATAAAGATATGGTTGGCTATAAAATAAGCCAGGTGTATACCTGGCAGGGCATCCGCGTGTGCGGATCGCCGGACTTGATGGACCGAAGGTCTGATCCGGAGATGGCGCTTCTTATGTTATGTTATGTTAATGTCTCTTGTTCCTCGACCTTTTCTGAAACCAACCTGAACTTTGGGTACTTCTTGCTCAACCTATGATTGAGCAGGACTAGGTGACTAAATTTGTCTCTAGCTGCCCACGTTTGGGATCCTAAGTTTTCAGCTGCAAATTTACCTAAATTTAAGGTGCTCTTAGATTTAGACTTGCCATTCCTTTGCCTAGATTTTGGTGCCTATCGCTGAGAATCTGTGATAATCTCTCTCTTTTTTTTTCCCCTTGCTCCAAAATTTAGGCTTTTATTACAATTTTGAGCACAACTTTAGAAATGAAACCTTTCATAAATTTTTTTAAAGGGCAATTTATGAGCCTGTCTTTCAGAGATAGGACCCTAAACCCTACTCTGCGAAGCCCGCTGGCTACCCATATCGCATCGAACATCATATAAAATGCTCCTACTTGCCTTCAAATCAAACACACCCACTCCCCAGCCTTTCTAGACAAATATCTTATCGCTTATGTTTTGCCATGAGCGTAATGATCTAACAACCTGAATTTTCTAACGATTCCATCCGTAAGGGAGCTATTCCACGACATTACACACAACACTATATTCTCCGTCAGAGCCCCCCTACCCTATGGAACACTCTCCCATTGGACATCAGACTTGAAGAATCCCTGGATAAATTTAAGAGCAAACTAGAAACTTTCATATTTACGGACACATATCTGACATGAGAAAGGGCCACACGCTCAAGCACAGTAATAAATAAGAACCGTTTTTAAGAAGCGTCATCCCTCCCCCCTTACCTATCCTTTTATTTTTATCTCGATGCACTTTATAACAAGTACAGAATAAACCTAGAACTTGGTAAACCCTAGTGTTCAAAAGGTAAATGGTGTTAGTATGTCGACACTCACAATTTGATCCTCAAACTGCTGGGAGGTCATGGAAGATTCCAGGTCAGTACATTCGCTCTGATCCTGTCAAAAGAGAAAAGTTGCATATAATATATGTCTTTTACAGGACTTTATACCCTGTTGTATGATTACGTAGAGCCTCATGTAATAAAGAGGAGCAAACCTGCCTCAAAGACAGGAAATATGCAGTGGGCGCTCCTCCGATCCCTTGTTCAAAAATGATCGGCCCTGGGCGTCACATACCCTGGGGTACGCCACTGGTAATAAATACTAATTGCTGGCATTAAAAAAGCAGTAATTGACACCAGTTTGACATTACTATACTAAACAGGTCTTATATCTCACAGTTTTCAACAAGGATTCAATGCAGCCAACAAAAGATTTTGTACATTGATTACCAATAGGAACGGTTAATGAGGCAGTATTTGGCCTTGTGCATATAACCGACACACCTGTTTTATAAAAATGCGTCTAACTTCTCTCATGTGCAAGTGCAAAGAGGACATTAAAACATGAAAAGCATTAGCGTCAAATCTATAATGTTATTTGAATGTTCTGATTAATATTATGCTGATACTGTATTATATCTCTGCTATTTGAATTTCGGTGCTGTCAAATAAGTATATTTTCTGAAACCGTTTCATGATAGTCAGTGACATAATGAGCCCCCCTCACTCCTTCTGTGCCCCCATGGCCACACTCATGCCCTCCCGCCCCCACCGTTACCTCTTTAAATCTTCATCAGGAAGAGCAGTTTCGCTGGCCTGCTGTCCACACCAGCATTGGCTTTCCCTCTGATGTCACTTCCTGATCCCATGACCCAGAAGTGATTTCAGAGGGAAACCAGGCCAGTGCGAGCAGCAGGTCAGAGAAGATGTAAAGTGGAAGGGGGCGAGGAAGGGAGGGCGCAAGCGTGGAGTGGGGCACGGGGCGGGGGCCGGAGAGGTGTCGGCATCTGCACCAAGAAGGCGCCCGGAGTAGTCTACTCCCAGCCTCCTTTTACTACACCACCGATGGAAATCCTATTATTAAGTTTCAGTTTGCTGATTTTGAGTTTACCCAATTCTAGTACAACCCCAGAGGAAAACAAACAAATGTTTCTTCCTGAGCAGTGCAAAAGATAGACAGCAGATTAAAATGCTCAAAACTGACACAATTCAAACTTGAAAATAAAATCATTCCCCCTACCTTTGTTGTCTCCCTCCCTCCATGCTGTGCCTCCCTCCGGCGGGTGTCTAACCTTCTGGCCGGCTCCAACCTGGCTGTTTTATGTGGCCCTTCGGTCCGATCCCCCCCCTCCCCCCCCGGTGTCATCTGGTGGCCCGCTCCCTCCTCCTCACAGCCGTAGTATGCACGGAGCCGCGTGCAGCGGCTCCTCGTGCGTCCTGCACCTGAATCGGAACCCTTCTCTGACATTGCAACGTCAGAGGGAATGCTTACGGATGAGGTGTGGGCCGCGCAAGGAGCCGCTGCCTGCCGCTCCGTGCACATTACGGCTGTGAGGAGGAGGGAGCCGGGACACAAGGTAAAACTGGGGGCATCGGACCACGGGCTGCATAAAACGACCAGGCAGGCCGGATTTGCCCCACGGGCCTTGAGTTTGATGCCTGTGCCTTAGTGAGAGGCTGAGAAGAGGAAGAGTTGAGGTCAAGACCAATGTGAAGGACACAGAAATGGACAAAGAGAAAAACCTTTTGGAAAGATACAGAGAGTTAGGAGTACAAGCAAAGTAGTTATAGTCTCTTCAAGGATACAGTCCAGTATTTAACTTTCGAGGTATGTTCGTTTGGAAACCTGTTTTTCTTGAAATAAATTGCACCATCTCTGGCTGATTTCATAAACTAGGAACGACTCTTTTTCAGTGTTTGCACTGCTGTGAAATTCAACAGCAGTTTAGCAGAAGCAAGGCCTTCCAGATTAAAAACAAACAGAAACCAAAGTCACTAGGTTTGGTTTCACACACAAAAATCCTGTCAGAACAGTAACGCCATCACATTAATGCGTGCTAATGTCATTAGCACGCATTATCATCCATGCGTTATTAAATGAGACCTGCGGTAAATAAATTGCATTAATGCATTTTAGCGCTCAGTAACATGGAAGTGTCTTTATGTAAATCTAGAGCTGTGTGGGTTAAGCATTTCAACCAAGTGAATGTTCATCAAACTGGTCTGTTTCATGAAGTGGAGTTTAAAAATCCTGCAGTGGATTTTAGCAGATTCAGACAGGTGAACATTCAGGGTGGTTTAAGATAGGGTTACCAGACGTACGGATTTCCCCGGACATGTCCCCGGGGGACCGGATGGTGTCAGGTCAAAAGCGCGCCGGGACAAAGACGCGAGCAGACAACTGAGCGCAGCACGGAGGCGCGCACCGAAGAAAAAGACTGTTTTTAGGGGCTACGACTGGGGGTGTGGGGGGAACACCCCCACTTTACGTTATACAGATTGTGCCGCGTTGTGGGGGGTTTGGGGGGTTGTAACCCCCCACATTTTACTGAAAACTTAACTTTTTCCCTGTTTTTAGGGAAAAAGTTACGTTTTCACTAAAATGTGGGGGGTTACAACCCCCCAAACCCCCCACAATGCTGCCGCGATCTGTATTAAGTAAAGTGGGGGGGCTACCCAACAAAAACCCCCGTCGCAGCCCCTAAAAACAGTCTTTTTCTTCGGCGCGCATCTCCGTCTTGCGCTCAGTTGTCGGCGCACGCCTTTGTCTTCCGCGTTACTGTCTATGAACCGGTCCGGACAGCTTTTCCAAACCTGGCACTTTCTCTGGGTTTTGAAAAGCCTCCTCTCAATCGAGTCAGGCAGGAGGAAATCCACTGCATGTGCCCATGGCCCATCCCTGCGCGGAATTGCTGCTGGGGGGGGGGGGATGGAGCTTCTTGGCTCCAGCGAGGTGGCAGGGTTGGCTTCAGGGGTGGGGGTAGTGCAGCAGGTGGCCAGACAAGGAGGCGGCTTCAGCGGGGGGCGGCAGGCAGGGATCCCTGGCAGCAGCCAGGCCACGTACCCCCAACTGGTGGCCCGTGTACCCCCAAGGGTACCACGTGTTGAGAAACACTGGCTTAGAGGAAACAGTGGTCATAAGTTGCAGTTTAGGCCAAAAAGGCTCTAGGATATGGAATTTCGGGAGAGCACTTTGAATTGAGTTTCTCAAATGTTTATATGAGTGGATGTTTGTTAGCTATGGAAAATTGTATGGAAAAAGTCTATAGTGAAATTGCACGCTTAAATCTATAAATAAATAAAGCGTGTAAAGAGTAGACCAAAGTCCTGTTCATTTTTCATACAGGACTTCAGAGCCAAGTTCCTACTTCAGAGTGCTAACCCAGAAGAGCTTCACCACAACTTTCACGTTGAAAATCTGGCAAAATCCACCAAGAGAATCATGCAAGTACTGTTTAGACATGTCTAGGGTTACCATATGGTTCCAGAAAAAGGAGGATATCCAGGTTTTACCTCCCCTGCCTGATGCGATTTCAGGAGGCTTTTCAAAACTCGGACAATGTGCCCCCTCAAAAGGAGGACACGTACGGCGAAATCCGGACATCTGGTAACCCTAGGAAGGGTGATTATATCATCCTTCTGAAGTTTGGTACCTGTAGTGTTCAAATGGGAAAAGAAAGGTCAAATGTTCCCAAACTGGGACTCTTTTCCCTGGAGAAGAGGAGACTTAGAGGGGATATGATAGAG
Source organism: Geotrypetes seraphini (assembly GCF_902459505.1). Classification (NCBI taxonomy): domain Eukaryota; kingdom Metazoa; phylum Chordata; class Amphibia; order Gymnophiona; family Dermophiidae; genus Geotrypetes; species Geotrypetes seraphini. The sequence goes on along the minus strand of NC_047097.1, from coordinate 68,191,715 downwards.
ACTTACAAGATCATGAAGGGCATAGAGAGTGGAGAGGGACAGAAAGAGAGAGAGAAAGGGAGACAGAGAGAAATCGAGAGAGAGAAAGGGAGACAGAGAGAAATCGAGAGAGAGAGAAAGAAAGAAAGAAAGAGAGAGAGATAGAGAAAGATTGGAGAAACTGGGTCTCTTTTCCCTGGAGAAGAGGGGACTTAGAGGGGATATGATAGTGACTTACAAGATCATGAAGGGCATAGAGAGAGTAGAGGGACAGAAAGAGAAAGGGAGACAGAGAGAAATATATAGAGAGAGAGAAAGAAAGAAAGAGAGAGAGATACAGAAAGATTGGAGAAACTGGGACTCTTTTCCCTGGAGAAGAGGAGACTTAGAGAGGATATGATAGAGACTTACAAGATCATGAAGGACATAGAGAGAGTAGAGAGGGACAGATTCTTCAAACTTTCGAATAATAAAAGAACGAGAGGGCATTCAGAAAAGTTGAAAGGGGACAGATTCAAAACGAATGCTAGGAAGTTCTTCTTTACCCAACGTGTGGTTGGCACCTGAAATGCGCTTCCAGAGGACGTAATAGGGCAGAGTACAGTACTGGGGTTCAAGAAAGGATTGGACAATTTCCTGCTGGAAAAGGGGATAGAGGGGTATAGATAGAGGATTACTGCACAGGTCCTGGACCTGTTGGGCCACCGCGTGAGCGGACTGCTGGGCACGATGGACCTCAAGTCTGACCCAGCAGTGGCATTGCTTATGTTCTTATAAAACCTATGCCCTGAAACGGGGTCTCGCTGGACCTGCACTAGGACAACTAAGCTTGTATTTTTTCACTTTGAAAGAACACAGTAATATGACCTAGCTGAGAAGTTCTGATGAGACATATGAAGCAAAGATAATCAACGTGTTATCAACAAGCCAGTAACTAAGCAAAAACATCTTTCTATTACTTTGGAAGAAAGGCAGGGGATTGATAGAAACATTTAAATACCCATATGACATACATCCTTGACTCTACATCCTTTAGATTACTGGTGCAGTCTCTGGTCCTATCAATACTGGACTACTGCAATATCGTTTATCTACGTATCCCAAAGAAAACAGTACGAAAATTAAGAATAGTACAGAACAAGGCAGTTCGCTTGATATTCGGATTGAGGAAAAACGACCACATTAGCCCCTACCACAGAAGGTTACACTGGAGGCAGGAATAATGTTCAAGTTTGCCCGTATTTGTTTCAAGCAGGCCTGGGGACTAGCACCTTCCTATCTTCTACCACATTTCGTACTACACAACCCCACACGGTCAACCAGAAACTGTAACACATTTGGATACCAAAGGATCACCAGCTGCAAATACAAATCCCTTTTTGGACAGATCTTTCATGTTCCAAGCAAGCAAACAGCAGTCCTGGTTGGGTAACTACATCAATGGAGCCAGGCTGACCTACGGCGCCTTTGACAGATTCATCTCCTAAACAGAAGCCAAACTAAATTTATAAATTTATATTTTCCTTCTGTCTATTTCTTGTGTAATATGTTGTACCCCCACTTTTTGCATTCTGTGATTCGCTGATTGTCCAGCCCTCTTCGATGTGAACCGCCTAGAAGTCATCTGACTATGGCAGTATAGAAGAATAAAGTTGTTATTATTATTATTATTATTATTATAAATAAGTATGAATCAAGTCTCTTTCAATTGAAAGGAAACTCTGGAATGAGGGGGCACAGGATGAAGGTGATTGGGGATAGATTCAGAAGTGACCTCCGAAAATACTTTTTCACGGAAAGGGCGGTGAATGCTTGGAACGGTCTCATAGAAACATAGAAACATAGAAACATGACGGCAGATAAGGGCCATAGCCCATCAAGTCTGCCCACACTATTTACCCACCCTCTTAAGTCTACTGACCCCCTAAAGAATAATTGTAATTATACTGTCACTCTACTGACCCGCTCATTCAGTCCTAGTGACCCTATCCCTTGGCATGACCTCGTAGGGATCCCACATAGGTATCCCATTTATTCTTGAAGTCTGAGATGCTGCGTGCCTCGACCACCTGCACTGGAAGCTCGTTCCAATGCTCAATCACTCTCTCCGTGAAGAAGTATTTCCTGGTGTCTCCACGAAACTTCCCTCCCCTGAGCTTGAGCGGATGTCCTCTTGTGGTCGAGGGTCCCCTGAGAAGAAAGATATCATCTTCCACCTCTACCCGTCCCGTGATGTACTTAAACGTCTCAATCATGTCTCCCCTCTCCCTACGCTCCTCGAGAGTGTAGAGCTGCAATTTGCTCAGTCTTTCTTCGTACGGGAGACCCTTTAGCCCCGAGACCATCCTGGTGGCCATCCGCTGAACCGATTCAACTCTGAGCACATCCTCCCGGTGGAGGCAGCAGAGACAAAAAGTGTATCTGAATTGAAGAAAGCTTGGGACAAGTATGTTGGATCTCTCGAGGTAAGGAGGGGATAGGCAGATGAACCCCCCCCCCCTTCTTTTAACAAAACCGCAAAAGCAGTTTCTAGCGCAGGCTGGCGCGTTGAATGCTCTGCGCTGACCCCGACACTCATAGAGTTCCTGTGAGCGTCGGGAACAGCGCAGAGCATTCATTGTGCCGGTCTGCGCTAAAACTGTTTCCGCGGATTTGTAAAAGGGGGGGGGGGGTTAGATAGGCCATACGGTCTTTATGACTGATATTCTATAAATAGTGCCTTAAATTAGGCTCCGGTAGGTGACCTACCAGTGTCTAACTTAAGTTGAAAACGCCGTTTAAGAAAAAAGAAAAAAAGCGTTTAAAAGGAAAAATGTAGGTGCCTTAAAAAAATGGCGCCTTCGCTCTACAACGCCTCATGCCACTATAGGTGTGGCTAACGCCGGAAGTAGCATTAAGCGTCATAAAGCTCCTCTGCAGGCGTGATTCACCTATAAGGTAGGCACTGCAAATGTCTGCCTTGAAAGGCCCTGGCCTACATTTCTGAAGCCTGCTTTTACCGAAGCCACGCCGTTGCGTGACTGACATGTGATTGGTGGCTGTTTTTAAGGCGGCCACTAACGATGGTGCCGTTTATAGAATCTGTGCCTTTGTCGTGCTTTCACTTTTCTGTTTCTATTCATTTATTTTACTTATGTACCTGGGGTAATGGGGGTGGGGGGATTAAGTGACTTGCCCAAGGTCACAAGGAGCAGTGTGAGATTTGAACCTACAACCTCAGGGTGCTGAGGCTGTTGCTCTAACCCCTATGCCTCTCCTTCCTCCGCTATGTATTCAACTGTGATGACAGTCCGTGCCACTTTGAATTTCTTTGAATTCAGAAATGATGTGGTATACATCTATGAAGGGCTTCCGTATAGTGTGGGTTTAAAGATAATAATAATAATAACAGCTTATATACCGCAATACCGTGAAGTTCTATGCGGTATACAAAGATTAAGCAAAGGTACAAATTGATTGACTTTAAGAGGGGAGGAAGAAAGAGGGTTAATAGGACAGGAAATCCATTTTTGAGGAGAGAGTGATCAATAGAACAAATTAATCGCTATAGAGGGGAGAGAGAAGAGAGGATCAGTTGTCTAGATGCTTTAGGAACAGGTGTGTTTTCAGACGTTTCCTAAATTCCTCATAAGTAGTGGGCGAAAGCAATTGTTCTAGGTCTTTACCCCATGATGCTGCTTGGTGCGAGAGAAGGTGTTCATGGTGTTTTTTCAGTTTACAACCTCTCACTGGGGGGGAAACAAAGTTGGAATGTGGAAAGATCTCCTATCAACGGCGGTGGAACAATTAAAAGACGGCACATACCTACCCAGCCTACAATTTGGTGTTCTGGTAATAGCCCCAATTACTTCTGGTATGAAGATTCATGTTTGTGCAATGTCAGTGATGAAAAGTGATTTCACACCTTAGTATTGCGAACGAGCCAGTGCTGTGACTCAGCTCAATAGTCTACTTGCAGTAATTACCGGCTTCAGATTGCCAGACCAGACACGAGAAAACTTTTCCTCTTCACTAAATACCATCTTTGAAACTGTATTTCTCCGTATCAGAAACATAAAAAAAAAAAAAAAAAAAGGATTTCACCCCCAACCACTGGTTCTTATTCGTACTGTCATTTTATGTGAAGTCTGCCAATCAAGTGGAGCAGGCTTCGTCCAAGGCAAGACAAATCATGGGCTGCATACGAAGGGGTTTCGTCAGTCGTAAGGCGGAAGTCATTATGCCATTGTATAGATCCATGGTGAGGCCCCACCTGGAATACTGTGTGCAATTCTGGAGGCCGCATTATCGCAAGGATGTGCTGAGACTGGAGTCGGTGCAAAGAATGGCCACCCGAATGGTCTCGGGACTCAAGGATCTACCATACGAAAAAACGGCTTGACAAATTACAGCTAGACTCGCTCGAGGAGCGCAGAGAGAGGGGGGGACATGATCGAGACGTTCAAGTATCTTACGGGCCGCATCGAGGCGGAGGAAGATATCTTCTTTTTCAAGGGTCCCACGACAACAAGAGGGCATCCGTTGAAAATCAGGGGCGGGAAACTACGAGGTGACACCAGGAAATTCTTTTTCACTGAAAGAGTGGTTGATCGCTGGAACAGTCTTCCACTACAGGTGATTGAGGCCAGCAGCGTGCCTGATTTTAAGGCCAAATGGGATAGACACGTGGGATCTATTCACAGGGCAAAGGTAGGGGAGGGACATTAAGGTGGGCAGACTAGATGGGCCGTGGGCCCTTATCTGCCGTCTATTTCTATGTTTCTATGCTTCTAATCTGTCCTTTTCAGCCGAGAAATTCTTTCCAGATTCATTGTGATTGACGGCAAAATGTTTTTTGCTCAAGTCTTTCCTTTTTATCCTACGATGGCTTTGGTCTCACAAAAGAACTACTGCTGTCTTTTCCATCGGTTGAAGACATTCGGTCAAGGAGTCGAGTCCTCCGTTCTTGCTCTTTTCTGTTGACCGCTTTATGGAATGAGTTACCCGTCAGTCTGCCGTCATGCACCACCTATCGAATCTTTCGAAAAAGTGTAAAGGTTTTCTTCTTTTCTGCTAATTCGGATTAGGTGGAGGATTTTTAATTACTATAACTCCCCCCCCCCCTCCTTTTATGAAGCTTCATTAGCATTTTTTTTTTATCGCTGGCCTCAGCGGTAAGAGTTCCGACGCTCCTAGGAATTCTATGAGCGTCGGAGCTTTTACCACAGCGGCCGGCGATAAAAAAACGCTAACGTAGCTTCATAAAAGGAAGGGATAGTGCGCAAAGTCTTAGGGCTCCTTTTACTAAGGTGCGCTAGCGTTTTTAGCGCACACACAAGATTAGCGCACGCTATATAGCACTCGCTAGCTGAAAAACTACCACCTGCTTAATAGGAGGCGGTTAGGGCTTGCGCACCTTTGTAAAAGGAGCCCTTAATGTAAACCACATCGAGCCCTCTTTTACAGGGATGATGCAGTATATAAAACAAAGGATTAGATTAGATTACCTTATGCAAGTCTTCTGGACGTTGTGAGGAGCCATAAAATATTGCCTTACATTTAGAAACGGAGAAACATAGAAACATGATGGCCCATCCAGTCTCCCATCTGCAGCAGCCACTATCTCCTCCTCTCCCTATTGGCTAAGACTCTTTACACCTGCATTGTGAGGTCATAGAGCTTTATGATTATAGAAACATGATGGCAGATAAAGGCCTGCCCATCTGCAACATCCACTATCTCCTCCTCTCCCTATTGGCTAAGGCTCTCAACATTTGCATCTCCTCTTCCTATAGGCTGGCTCTTTACACCTGCATTGTGAGGTCATAGAGCTGCCCATCTGCAGTAACCATTATCTCTTTCTCTCTTTAAGAGATCCCATGTGTCTATCCCAGGCTTTCTTGAATTCAGACACAGTCTCTGTCTCCACCACCTCTTCCGGGAGACTGTTCCACGCATCTACCACCCTTTCTGTAAAAAAGTATTTCCTTAGATTACGCCAGAGCCTTTCACCTCTTAACTTCATCCTATGCCCTCTCATTCCAGAACTTCCTTTCAAATGAAAGAGACTCGACTCATGCGCATTTCTTGGCAGCATTAAAGGGCAGTTTTTAAAGGCATTTCCATAGTGGAAAAATTGTTTTGAAAATTTCCAACACCTCTTCCCCCTCATTGAGAAAAATTATCTAGGTTGTCCACAGCACACATTTTTCCCTGCAGGGGATAGTGGCAGCACCAGATGGCATGACGAAGAGGCCAGTGAAGTACACGTGGAGATAACGCTTTGAAATCGCTAAGCCTTCTTTATCCTGCATATTCTGCATCTACAAAGCTTGGAGTAGGGGGATGGGTAGGTGGAAGAAATCCACTACACCAGCCTGCTGCCAGATTTTCCAGGTAATATCATAGCGTATCTTATTCTTTTCATAAAATAATTTGAGATTTTATAAACAATTAACATAAAACAAAAACCAAATACAACAATCAAATTCACCACGTACTGCTCCTGGGTTAATATAATTACTTCCACCCTATATTACAGTCACATATATTACGATAACAACAAATACAAACATTAATCCCCATTCCCACTCAAATTTCCCTTTTTTTTTAAATTTCCCCAGATTATCCCTCCTAACAACAAACATATTTACATTTTTAGCATATAAGCACAGTATATTCCATTAGTTATTGTAATCTAATTTTCAGAAATCTTTCCAATTAGATAACATAAGGGTTACCAGAGGTCTGGATTTTCCCGGACATGTCCTTCTTTATGAAGACATGTTTGGAGTTCCCGACGGCTTTTTGAAACCCGGTCAATGGGCAGTACAGTACTCCCCCGATATTCACGGGGGTTCCATTCCAGGAACCCCCGCGAATATTGAAAAACCGCGAATACGGGGGAGACTGGAGAGGGCAGCGGGTGAGGCAGGAGAGAGCAACCGGAGCGCCGGCGAGTGCAGGAAATCACTTGCTATATGCTCTGATCGCCTCTTCCTGCACTAATTCGGGCCTTACCAATCAGGAGCTGCATGTCAAAATAGCTCCTGATTCGATAAGGCCTGACTTAGTGCAGGAAGAGGCGGTCAGAGCATATAGGCGTGTGATTTCAAAAAACTCCTTTAGTGCAATTGGGGAAACGTGATATAAGATTTGCTGTAGGATTGAGAGAATCTTAAACTGGACTCTCTGCTGCAGTTGTTTCGACATTGGGGTTATATGAGTCATTCTTGAAACCCCAGTAATCAATCTTGCAGCAGTGTTAATTAATATCTGCAGTGCCCTCATCTTCACTTTAGTAACCCCCAAATACAGAGAATTGCAGTAGTCTACTCTATTTGGTATTACTGCTTGCACCACACTATGGAAATCATATGCTGGTAACAGGGAGACAGAAAGAAAGAAGGGAAAAAGAAAGAAAGGGGGCATGGAGAGAAAAAGACAGACAGAAAGAAAGGGGGGCAGGGAGACAGAAAGAAAGATAGGGAAGGGTGGCAGGGAGAGAGGAAGAAAAAGTTGGCGGAGGGAAAGAGTGATTTCCTGTACTTGCCGGTACTCCGGCTGCTCTCTCCAGCTGTCCTCTCCTAGTCGGCGGTTTGCAGTCGGAAAATACCGCAAATGACCGGGACCACGAACCGCCGACCGCGAACAACTGGGGGGAACACTGCATATAAAGTCAAAACATCAAATCAAGTCATATACATGTGTTTCTCTCTTAACAATTCTCTTACCTCAAATGTTTCCATTGAATCATTATCATTGCCACATTCTCTCTGTAGTAGGTCCAACACGTTCTCTTCACTGGGTTCACTTCCCTCAACTGATTCAGACATAGAAGAGACTTCCATTTTAGTCATGGTAATCTCTGTCTGTACACACTCCTTTTGTGTCCACATCTTCTCTTCACAAGATTTTCTGACAGAAGACGAGTTTCTGTTGAGCGACATCAATGGTGTTAAAACGGAGGTAGATGAAACCTGGACTTCTGATGAAGTGTTTATCTCCTCGATATTGAACATGTCCGGAACGGAAACACTCATACGCTGATCCAACCGATGTCGCTTATGAATATTTAGCATTCTACTGGAGTTTTTTTTTACTCTTTTTGAGGTTTTGTAAGAAAGGCCTGGTTTTCTCTTTGAGCGAGCCCCATACCGAAGATTTGTCCCACTCCATGGTTTTTGGAAGACTGGGCCAAGGCTTTCACAAATGCCTCTGTATACAGGGTTTCAATAAATTCTGTGGCTTTGAAAGAAAAAAAAAAACAAAACACACAAATAAGATTGATTATATCCATGAAAATTAACATTGAAAACAAGAAGCATTGTGTTATATGTAAATCCATGCAAATAACACGTATAGAAATGATTCATAGTATCAAATAAACTCCCCCCCCAACTCAGGCAACAGAACTCTTTATTGACATTCCGTAAAATGGTAAAGACCCTCCTCTTCAACTAAAGGTCTCCCTCAGTCTACACCCCCCCTTAAACCCCACCTCTCTCTTCTCTCCCCTATTTAACTTCTCCTAAATTTCAGTATAGTCCTCTCTTAGTCTGTACTCTGAAAAATTGTTTGTACCCTGATAAATACTGCACAATCTTGTATGTCCAAGCATCTAAACCTATTGTACATCTTATTTGCCTAATTACTTCTACTGTGTATGTTTACTTGTAGACCGTTCTGAGCTACTGGGAGAACGGGATATAAATCTAAATAAATAAATAAATAAATAAAATAAATAAATAAAAGCATCAGTTTTCAGACATATCTATCTGGAAGGGACATAGTTGAAAACCTGTTAGCATTTTTCATTTCAAAGGAGCATGGTTTTGTTCACCAAAACAAATGATCCATAATGGAATTTATATTAATTGCTGACAAGGAGACAATGAACAAATCATTAGTAAAATGAGTTTTTAATAGCTCTCTGCAGTGCATTCTACACTCAGTGTTTATTGAAGCATTTATTCCATGCCACAAGTTGCTTCGGAATTAAACCTTGACAAAACACATTTAAATTATTTTTTTTAGCAAGTGCACTGATTCAAATTGCATTTCTTCGGGTAAACAAAAATCAATATTTATCCATTTTGAAATGGCAGCATTTACAGAAAAAGGATTCAAGGGAAATAAGATGTCGCCATTTTTTTTTTTATTTTTTTTTTACATTCTGAGGCAGTTTTAGAAATATTTAAGAACAGAAGAGGATAGCTTTTTAAAATTTTCCATTGTAGCTTTACAGTTGGGCCCATTGTGTGACATTAATTTATATTTTTATTATCGTTTCATTTGGAGGTTTATTTTCAAAGCACTTAGACATAGGTTCCTAGCGTGCGGGAAGTGTATGCCTATTCTGGAACTACTGCGGGACTCCTAGGCATGCCCTACTACTGCTTTATACCCTACAGCAGGGGTGCCCACACTTTTTGGGCTTGCGAGCTACTTTTAAAATGACCAAGTCAAAATGATCTACCAACAATAAAATTTTAAAAAAACACAAAGCACACTGTACGCAGTGAAAATGTTAATCATCATTTATATTCCGGGGGTTTTCAAAGAGGTCAAGGCAGATGACTTTATGCAATGTCACCTCAGTAACAACTATACAAAAATAGACAAATATACCCCCTCCCTTTTTACTAAACCACGATAGTGGTTTTTAGCGCAGGGAGCGGCGCTGAATGCCTAGGGCTACTCTTAATGCTCATAGGCTCCCTGCACTAAAAAACGCTATTGCGGTTTAGTAAAAGGGGGCCATAGTGCAAAATATAGACAGCAGATATAAATTCTCAAAATGGACACATTTTGATCACTAAATTGAAAGTAAAATCATTTTTCCTACCTTTGTTGTCTGGTGATTTCATGAGTCTCTGGTTGCACTTTATTCTTTTGACTGTGCATCCAATATTTCTTCCCTTCATTCAGCCTGCTGTATGCTTCCAGACCTCTTTCCCTCCGCCAACTTTTTCTTCCTCTCTCCCTGCCACCCTCCCCTTTCTTTCTTTCTGTCTCCCTGCCCCCCTTTCTTTCTGTCTGTCTTTTTCTCTCCATGCCCCCTTTCTTTCTTTTTCCCTTCTTTCTTTCTGTCTCCCTGTTACCAGCATATGATTTCCATAGTGTGGTGCAAGCAGTAATACCAAATAGAGTAGACTACTGCAATTCTCTGTATTTGGGGGTTACTAAAGTGAAGATGAGGGCACTGCAGATATTAATTAACACTGCTGCAAGATTGATTACTGGGGTTTCAAGAATGACTCATATAACCCCAGTGTCGAAACAACTGCAGCAGAGAGTCCAGTTTAAGATTCTCTCAATCCTACAGCAAATCTTATATCACGTTTCCCCAATTGCACTAAAGGAGTTTTTTGAAATCTATCAACCCAGAAAATGTTTGAGATCTGAAAATAGTATGAAGTTGAGTTTGGAGGGTAAGATGTTAGTCTCTCATGTGAAGATTGGGGCAACAAGGCTGTCTATGGCTGGCGCCAAGCTCTGGAATGCGCTACCCGGTATTCTGCGATTCTGTGATGGGAGACTAAGCTTTAAGAAAATGTTGACAACGCAATTATTTGTCAATGCCTCCCTGTGCTAATGCTATTTGCTGCTGAAGCCTTACCGTCCTGTAAATGTTTTTATGGGATTTTGTCTTTCCATCGTGTTGGATGAATTTGAAAAAAGGTTTTAATAATGATACTGTTAGTTAATGCTTTATAGTGCTTGTTCTGTTTTAGTATTTTTAATATGTATGCATGTAATTTTGTAAACCGCATAGTTTTTAGGCGGTATATAAATTTTTAAATAAATAAATAAAATTCCAACATATCAAGAAATTCTTTAGGCTAGTCCTCACATCTGCAGGCTGCTCTGTTAAGATTGTCAGGGGGACAACAACGGGGGTGGGGGGAGGGGAAGATTAAGGAGGTTTCATGCCTTAATCCCTCCAGTTCATTGTAGCTCAGAGTACAAATAGCAATGTCCATCTTTTTCGGCTCAGACATATCTTCCATTCTGTGATCAGTTGAACAGCCATATTTTGAACCCGCTCAAAACATGGATGTAGTGCAGTGTTAGACATTCTTTTCCCATTCCCAAATTGGGATTTGAATGTCCATGCAGCATGGACATCTAAACACCAGTTTTCAGATGTCCAAAACAAGGATAGAGCGTCTAAAACAACCACCGCATTCACATGGACTAGGGACAACTGCCCAGTACATGTGTGTGTGTGTAGGGGGGTTAATGTTAGATCTTAAATTCTTCTCTGGAATGGCTTGCTAGCCAAATAAATTCTTGCAAAACTGCACAAGACGGAGCAGAGCAAGCAGGAATGATGAGAATGTGAATCGGAAAGCTGCCAATTTAGAAACCACTTCCTTGTCATTTCCAAAAAGCATAAAAGAACTCTAATTCCTGCAAATACCAAGGACTCAAATGACACTGGTTAGAATGTTTTACTGCACAAATTCACTGTCCTTCTTTTCATAATCAAATATTGTGTGGATGGTACACTGTAGGGTTACCAGGAGGACATGTCCGGGGGTCCGGGTTTTGAAAAACTGCGTCGGGCGGGATTAGGGCAGGGATGGGCATAACTGGGCGGCGGGGCTAGGGGGTCCAGATTTTCTGAAAGGAAAATCTGGCAACCCTAGAACACTGTAATAAAAGTTCAACCCCCCCCCCTCTTTAAATATGTTTCCATCTCATTCTTTAAAATGGTTCAGTACCCATAATCTCTTTAGGATACCTTTGAAATGTCTCTGAAGTGATTGCATCCATGAATAACACCATGAATAATTTCAGTAAGGTGTTTTTTGGGGGTTTTTTTTGGGGGGGATGGACAAAAGCATGCTTCTTGAGCAAGTGTACATCCACAGGAGCCAAAAAGCGCTGGGCTTTTATCTGTTTTTGCGTCACGAGCGCCCAACGGATACAGCCGCATGTGTCACACGCCTATGACTTGTGCATATATTACGCTCCAGTAAGGCACGCACATGATGTCTGTGCTTATGGGAATAGCTCAAAAAGAAATTAGAGGTTTGCTGATCATTCAAAATACCTCAATTAAACTCATAATGAAAGCAAGGAAATTTGATCACGTCACTCCTCTTCTTAAGAAAGCACACTGGCTTCCAGTAGCGCATCGAATCCAATATAAACTAAATCTACTTACTTTCAAATCCCTATTACACTTCCCCCTCCCCATTCGCGGTTCCTGCACTCGCGGTTTCATATAATCGCGATTTTTTTTCTGGGGAGGGGGAAAATAAAAAAAACAGTCTTAATGTTAAAAAAATCCATCTTTTTTTTCCTCCCTGCCGCCTTCCTGGCCTTACCTGGTAGTCTAGAGGGCTTTCGGGGCAGGAGCAATCTTCCTACGCTCCTGCTCCATGCAGATCGCCATGAGGAAATGGCTGCTGGGAGTTCCCGTAGCCTTTCGAGACTACGTCGGGAACTCCCTACAGCCATTTCCTGTTGGCGGATCTGCACGGGGCAGGAGCGTAGGAAGATCGCTCCTGCCCCGAAAGCCCTCTAGACCACCAGGTAAGGCCAGGAAGGCGGCAGGGAGGTGGGGGTGGGTCAGAGCCGGATAATCGCGGTTTTTCGGCATTCGCGGTCTGGCTCTGCCCGTATCCCCCGCAAATGACGAGGGAGAAGTGTATATAAAATCCCAGCTTTCATCTACAAGTTATTGATCCCTTATACCCCAACCAGATCATTGAGACCTATTGACCAACACTTATTAGTTACGCCCTCACTTAAATTTATTAATACTTGGCGGCACTTTATCTTCTCTGTTACAGCTCCTCAAACTTGGAACTCCCTCCCTATTTATCTCAGAGAAGAAAAGAACTTAGATAAATTTAAAAGTCAACTTAAGAGCTTTCTTTTCAAAGACGCTTATGATATTTAGGAGTCCCAGCCTATTTTCGCTTATTTTCATAAGGCTACTTCTTTTATTTCCCTCCTATTGTTTTTTACCATAATCGTCCTTCTTTCTATCATTATTATTGTACTTCATTACCCTTCCTTTCCCTTTGTTTTCCTTTTCTGCTTATTTTGTTAGTCGTTAATTTAAAATGTTTTGTTCAGTGTTCACCTGTTTTTATAAACCCTGAATTATCTGTAAATTGAAATATTTGTTCTTCGCTTAGATATTTGAGTAAGCGATTAATCAAATACTTAATAAACTTGAAACTTTTCCCCGGCTCATGCACAAATTTACGCCTCTTTCGTGGTATATTCTGCGCATGTGCCGATCGCTATCACTAGCAACTCATCTCATGTAAATTTAGTGAGTCTCCGCTATTCTCTGCCAACCTCACTTGCGTGCGTGGTTTTTGGAGAATGACTCGCCTTTTTGAAATCATTACAATAACGGCTGCGACAGCGGCCCGTTGGTTTTTACCACAAAGTTTTGAGAATCTAGGCCTGAATCAGGAAATCAGTTATACATAACAGTCTGTATGCATTCATTTAACCCGCATTAAATGTAGCCATTCCTGGGATAAGAATGGGAAGGGTGCAGCCTTTACCTGTGCAGAGACTCATTGTGGCGGTTCATTTGCATGTCATTAGGGAAAGGAAAGCAGGGTCACATGGATAAAAAGTTGCTCAGTGGAAGGGCCAGGCTTGAAACAGAGGAGCATAATAATTTTCCAAAGCAGAAGTACGATACCCCCACACTAGGCTTGCTAACTGGCTCCAGATTTGACTGACAGGGCTGATCCAGTCCAGGTTTTATCTCATTACATGCCAGGGTTGTAGCCTTGCTTTCTTGGGGAATCTAATCTAATTAGGATTTCTTAATCACACTTCTCCAGAATAGGTTCAAGGTGATTTACAAGTTAAGAGGACCTTGTAACATCATGGGGAAAAGTTATATCGGACAGCAGGAGAAGGTAGAACTGTCATAAAAGGAAGAGGGTTACAGAAAATTGTAGAGGAAGGCCACATTTTTACAAGAGAATATGCAAATTCAATACGCTGTAGAAGTCTAAACTACAAGTCCCTGCATGCAATGGGACCTGGATCAGCCCTGTTAATCAAACCTGAAACCCATTAGGAACCCTACCCCACATATATACAAGGTATGTATGTACAGTATGTATTATTTCTACCTGTGCTTAGTTATAAACTGCCTTCATATAACATAATTATTGCTTGAGCTTTCCAAATGTTAAAGAGATAATGGTTACTGCAGAAGGGCAGGCTGGATGGGCCATTTGGCCTTTATCTGCCATCATGTTTCTATAACCATAAAGCTCTATGACCTCACAATGCAGGTGAAAAGAGCCTTAGCCAATAGGGAGAGGAAATGCAAATGTTAAGAGCCTTAGCCAATAGGAAGAGGAGATGCAAATGTTAAGAGCCTTAGCCAATAGGGAGAGGAGGAGATAGTGGATGCTGTGGATGGCCATTTGGCCTTTATCTGCCATCGTGTTTCTATAACCATAAAGCTCTATGACCTCACAATGCAGGTGTTAAGAGCCTTAGCCAATAGGAAGAGGAGATGCAAATGTTAAGAACCTTAGCCAGTAGGGAGAGGAAGAGATAGTGGATGCTGCAGATGGGCAGACTGGTTGGGCCATTTGGCCTTTATCTGCCATCATGTTTCTCCGTTTCAAATTGTACATGATACATGCTAGATACAGGTTTCCTTTCTTTTCATGTCAGCGTGAGACAGGGGAGGGGCAATGTCTGATCACTATCCTCTGCCAAAATTCCTGCCTAGTCTTCACCACTACATTCGATCTACCATCAACTGTTTATAATATATGTAATGTACATATTATGTATTCCTCAGTTCAACTGAAAAATAAAACTAAACACCGGAGCTGCAAGACTACAAGATAAATTAATAGCAATATTCACTTGTCCGCTTAAAAGGTGTCCTTCGCCCTTCTCCCCCACCCCATTACAGCAAAGCCAGGAGGTGATGGAAGGTGAAGGGAAGCAGCATCTAAGAGGTTTGTCAAAGTGCAGTGCCAGAGGTGGTATTACCACTTCCGTAATAAAGGCAGGAGGGGGCGTGCTTCTCACAGGGCGCTAAATTCTTTAGCTACGGAGCCTAAACGGGACTTTCTGGTGAGGCAAAAGACCAACAGGAAATCCTGGACTACTGTTAGAAGCCTCTGAAAGTTCTTAGAAAAGCACTGTGTACTTAGTTTTAAGCCAAGGTTATATTAAAGCTAAAGCACCTGTTTTCTTTTGTTATTTAAGCAAACAAACACAACTGATCTAGCCCACAGCAATCTCAAATAAGTCTCTTGCAGTTAGAACGCCACAAGTGTTGATCCCCAAAAACGGGACCGCTGCCACTGGGAATACACATCACTGTCAAAAAAACAAAACAAAACAAATAAGCCTCCTAGGGTGCACACAAACCGCATTTTTTATTTTATTAAAAAAATTTCTATCCCGCTAAATACTCCCCCTTTTATTAAACAGCGCTAGCAGTTTTTAGCGCGGGGAGCCGCGCTGAATGTCCCGCGCTGCTCCCGATGCTCATAGTTCTGTGAGCGTCGGGAGCAGCGCAAGGCATTCAGCGCGGGCCCCCGCGCTAAAAACTGCTAGTGCAGTTTAATAAAAGGAGGCCTAAGTGGGTAACCGTTAATGCATACATAAAAAATAACAGACTTTACAATATATGTCAAAGACAATCTTTAAAAAACCATCATCTTGTATTCCAATCACATAGGAGTTCTCTATTTCTCTACTAACTTCAGAACAATCAACAAAAGGCTCTGCAAATAGGCACGTTTTTAACAGTTTCTTAAATGACTTGAAATCTGCACATAAACAGTAAAATACAATATTACTACGCTATCTAGGACTAGGGGGGCATGCAATGATGTTACTAAATAGTAGATTTAAAACAAACCAGAGAAAATATTTTTCTTTCGACGTGTAATTAAACTCTGGAATTTCTTGCCAGAGAATGTGGTGAAAGAAGTTAGCTTAGCAGGGTTTTAAAAAAACAACACCACAGTTTGGCTAACTTCCTAAAAGAAAAGTCCGCAAGTCATTATTGAGATGGCTTGTAGAAATTCAGTGCTGATTCTTACTCCTTGGGATCTTGCCAGGTATTTGTGATGTGGGTTGGCCACTGTTGGAAAAAGGGCTTGATGGACCTTTGGTCTGTCCCAGTACGGCAATTCTTATGTTTTAAATCTAAAGTTCAAAAGGTAATAACTTTTTGTTGAGATTGATCAAAGAAAATATGCTTCACATTTTGTAACTTAACAATAAATTTAGCATGGGTTTTACAGCATAGTTGACATTAATGTGGCAGGAATCCAAAACACTATAAAGAAAACCCAGGAATGGGGCAGGTACCATGTGTGACATGGGTAGCTCAGAGGAGTGGATGTGACAGCTAGAATGCCTGTCAATACTACAGGCTTGCTTCATAATTGCCAATAGTGCAACTGCACTTACCATCACCTCTAGAGGAGAAAATGACACAGGGATAAATTTTTCCGTTCTGTCCTGGAGAGTTCATTTCCTGGCCTTGCCCCATTCCTGCAAGCTCCGTCCTCATCTGCGCAAGCCTCAGACACTTTAAAATCCTAAGTAGCAACATTCTAGAGCTCAGATTGTGATGTCATAATGCCTCATTCCACCAATGCCTGAGCTCCGTCCTCATCTGTAGAAGCCTCAAACACTTTAAAACCATAAGTAGCAACATTCTAGAGCTCAGATTGTGATGTCAAAAGGTTGGAAAACACTGGCCAAGACGTCTGTCTCCTAAATGTACTGTACAGCTGCTACAGGAACACTGCAGACCCCACTCTGGTCTCAGTGGCATAGTAAGGTGGGGGAGGGGCGGACTGCCCCGGGTGCCGTCACCTCTCTGACCCCCCTACGCCACGAAACGAAATGTGAAACGGGTTTTTTGCCCTTCTAGTGGCCGGAGGTAGGGTGCACATGCGCTAGGCAAAGACTGGCACTACGATGACTGGGCTAATTGGGCAGGAAAGGGTGTCTAACATATTCGACAAAAATCCCTGAGCAGCTGTACGTAGAATGCCGGAGAAGCTTTTTCCAGTTGAGCTGGAAATGTAAAGGAATTGGAGGAAACTGAGGGGCCAAATATAGATCGCTGCATCGCTATGCTGGGACAGACCAAAGAACCATCAAGCCCAGTATCCTGTTTCCAGAAGTGGCCAATCCAAGTCACAAGTACCTGGCATGAGCCCAAAAGAGTACAACAGATTTTAGCTGCTTATCCCAGGAATAAGCGGTGGATTTTCCAAATTCTCCTCGATAATCTCTGCTAACCACTTTTCTGGCAACAAATTCCAGATCTTAATTACACAGTGAGTGAAGAAATATTTTCCTTCATTTGATTTAAAGGCTCTACTTTAATCCATGCCTCCTAGTACTTATGGAAAGAGCAAACACGCAATTCACGTCCACTTGTTCTGATCCACTCCAAATTTTCTAGACCTCTTATCGCAACTCTCCTTATCTGCCTCTTCTCCAGGCTGAAGAGCTCAGTCCAGTCTCTCTAGCTTTCCCTCCCATGAATGCCTGGCTCAGTTTATATGAGGAAACATTTTTCTCTCTCTCCTCCCCCTTCAAACTCCTACAATTCTATTGCTGTGGCATTTTGAACAGGACTAAAACAGCCAATTAATATACTACTTTATCCTAAAGCAAAAATAATAAAATAAATATATAGAATTTTTTTTTTCTACCTTTGGTAGAACAACAAAGGTAGAACAAAAAACAAACAAGGTACAACAAAGGTAGAAAAAAAAATTCTATATATTTATTTTATTTTTTCTGCTTTCCTCATATTCTCATTCAATTCCTTCCATCCAATGTTTGCCATCTCTCTGTGTCTTCCTTTTGTTCCGTTACTGTGCCTCTCCCTTCACCCCCTCACCCCCAATTGGTCTGGCACCCATCTTCTTCCCTCCGCTCCCCCATATTCTGGCATCTCTTTCCTTCCAGCGTCTTCTCCCCACTCTCTGTTCCCCATTTCCCAGCGTCTTCTCCCCACTCTCTGTTCCCCATTTCCCAGCATTTTCTCCCTACTCTCTCTTCCCTATTTCCCAGCGTCTTCTCCCTACTCTCTCTTCCCCATTTCCCAGCGTCTTCTCCCCTCTCTTTCTTCCCCAGTTCCCTTCAGGCTGCTTCAGCGTCTTCTCCTCTCCATCAGCTTTTCTTTATTCTGATGCAGACACATCAGTCGGATGCTGATCAAGCCCTGCTATGACTAATTCTATCAGCTTCCCTCCATTTGCCTACCTTTATGTACAGTTCATGTTATGACAAAACAAAAACCAGAGGCACTGGAAACTCAATTCACAATCGAATAAACAAATGTTCCAGTTCTAATGCACACTGGTGGAACATGCTCAATACCTTACCCCTACGGAAGCATGCAACTGCAGGTAAACTTCTTGCCCATAAAACTTTATAGGGGAAACGCCTCAGATGCATTAGATATGAACATATCTCCCCTGTACTAAAACAACTGCACTGGCTTCCAATTTCATACCGTATAGATTACAACATTTTAATGATTATTCATCATGTGATTTATGAGAATAGTTCACATTACTAGACTTAAATTCACGGTGTCTACTTACATTTGTGCCAAGTGGTCTAAAGAGCTGAAAAAAACACTGAAATGACCTCAAACTCCCAAAGGATTATTACTCAGAAAGAACATAAGCTCCCATTAGTCTTTCTTATTATTACTGGCCTAGTGATTTATGAGAATGCACCTTGTTATCTGGTCCAGATAGACATCAGATCGTGATTTGCAGTCCCAGGGCACGATGGAACTGGAAACGGTAGCAGCGAGGGAGGTACATGATTTGAAAACCTGGACATCTGCTATTTCAACAGCAGGACCCACAGATGTGGAATCCATTGGCTGGAGTTTTACGATTGTGTGGTGATAGGATGAATTTTAAGAAGATGTTAAAGAGACGCCTTTTTGTTCAGGCCTTCTATCAACTAGATTACATTTTAGAAATTTAGTGAAGTTCTGTGGAAAAGGATATTGATAACGTAAAGTATGTTCAATTGATGCTCAGATGTTTCTGTGATGTGTGTTTAACATGATGACAAATAAAGGCCAAATGGCCCATCCACAGCATCCACTATCTCCTCCTCTTCCTATAGGCTAAGGCTCTTTACAAAAGTTGTATTAACTATCTGGTTTGATCAATGTGTTTTTCTTTTTTACCCAATTTTATCATTATTTGTAAATCGCATTGGATTATGATTTTGCGATCAAATCAAATTTTTAAATAAACTTGAAACTTGAAACCTGCATTATGAGGTCATAGAGCTTTATGATTATAGAAACAGAGAAACATGATGGTAGATAAAGGCCAAATGGCCCATCCAGTCGGCCCATCTGCAACATCCACTATCTCCTCTTCTAAGGCTAAGGCTCTTAACATTTGCATCTCCTCTTCCTATTGGCTAAGGCTTTTTACACCTGCATTGTGAGGTCATAGAGCTTTATTGTTATAGAAACATAGAACCATGATGGCCCATCCAGAGCATCCACTATCTCCTCCTCTCCCTATTGGCTAAGGCTCTTAACATTTGCATCTCCTCTTCCTATTGGCTAAGGCTCTTTACACCTGCATTGTGAGGTCATAGAGCTGTCCATCTGCAGTAACCATTATCTCTTCCTCTTTCTAAGAGATCCCACGTGACTATCCCAGGCTTGTTTGCAATCCGCTTTGACTTTAAGCGGAATAGAAATTTTAAAAAATAAAATAAATCAAGTTTATGCAAGATACTTTCTTTCAAAGTCAGATTAGGATTGTTTATTTCACATTTGTGGTATTGCGGTATATAAAAATAAAGTTATTATTATTATTAAATAAATAAGACAGCAATCCTTACATTATCACACCCCCATCTTTGAAATTCAGTGTTGAAACTATCCATTTCTAATCACATCACATCTGCCTATAGTTTCTGGATTCAGGATCTCCCATGTTTCATGACAGAGGAAAAATACTTTTAGGACTTAACTGAAATGGGAAAGTCAAACATATTCCTCCAGAATCAACCAGCTTGGGGGTTCCAAATGGCCGTGTGTGGTGCAGTGGGTTCAAATCCTGCACTGCTCCTTGTGACCCTGGGCAAGTCACTTAATTCCCAGGTACATTAGATAGAGTGGGAGCCCACCAGGACAGTTAGGGAATAATGCTTGAGTACCTGAATAATTTGTAATCTGCATATATATATATATATACTAGCTGAAGCCCCGGCGTTGCACGGGTATTTAATTATAGCAATAACACTGCAAATGGATTCAAATAAAGATATTTTATAGTGGTGAATGAAATTATTTTTTTACAGCTTAATAAAAAGTACAATATTCAAATTATAATGTGAAATATTTGACAAAATGAATACAATACAACTAACGCAAAACGTGATTATAAACAACATTTTTAGTTTCACCTCCAGGAGCAAGAACATATAAATTGTTGGGCGAACCCACCCTTGAGCAAGCAACATAGAGTTGTGGGCCGAGAGACCCCCAGAACATATCACCCCAGGTAGTGAGGGATCTGCATACCAAGTTTCGTTCAAATCGGTCAAGCCGTTTTTGAATTACAGTGAGAATGGCAGCTTTTTCCATTTTTTCCATTGACATGAATGGGTGAAATCTGATTTTCTGTTTGTAGCTCCGCCCACGTGTGCAGGTGGGCCGCGAGACCCCCAGAACATATCACCCCAGGTAGTGAGGGATCAGCATACCAAGTTTCGTTCAAATCGGTCAAGCCGTTTTTGCGTGATCGCGGCACATACACACACACACACACATACATACACACATACATACCTCCGATTTTATATATATATAGAAGATTCCAAAGCAAACCGAACAAGTGCTTTGCAATTAGATAATCGGGGTGGGTTTACCCTTTGCCAAACACTGTACAATTCTGTATACTGTTAGCTACCAGATTTTTCTAGTTGGTAAAAGCCTCCTCAATTTTCTTTTGCATTTCAATAGATTTCCTTCGTACTTTATGGTCATTGAATTTAGATGCTTGGACGCACAGGTCCAGTGGCGGTTATATTGCTCAATAATCGTGGCTGCCTGGCAATTCGAAAATGTTGGAACTATACCTTCCTGTTAAATAGCTGTTTCTGTTGGCACTCACTATGCTTGATTTACAAATGTGAGGATATCCTGGCAGAAAAAGTAGGAGCTGTTGACAAAGTCTTGAGGGCATGGTCCCTGCTCAAGGAAAATGTGGATTTGTTGCCCTAGTAACCTCTATTATACTGATAAAATTGCATTCCTTACGTGTTAATGTTTTGTGAGACTGCTTTTCTTTTTGTGTTCAATCTTTTTTATTAAATTTTCATAAAAAAGAAAACATAACAAAACTTGAATAACCAACTATAAGTTAACATGTCATTACAGTGTATAGTCAGCCAAAATAATCAGCTAAAATAGCCTTATCATTGTACCCATGTCCATGCAACATCAGTCACTTTTGCTAATTCGACACTTCTGAATATGTCATGGAAGGTGAGAAGTTTCAAGTTTATTTAAAATTTCTTATACCGTCTAATCAGACTTCTAGGCGGTGTACAATATTAATAAAACATATATTGACTATAATACAAACTTAAAATTGGTAGACATCTTTAGGGGTAGTTATTACATCCAAGGACGCTTTAACCAGGGACGAACAGGAAAAAAAAGGTTAGAACTACAATATTCTAGCGAGAGAACAATTAAGGAAAGTACCCTGGGAAGGGTCGCTGCGGTGGAAGACGGCATATTTTCGCCCTTACAAGGACAATTGGGTTTCAAAGGCATCGACAACTAAAAATGTTTTTAACTTTGTTTTACATTGATTTTAGAGATGATTCTACACGTAACAAGTTAGGAATGGAATTCCAAAGGGAGGGAGCAGTCGCTGTAGAAATACTTCATCTCATTGGATGTATAAGGTTGAGGGATGGAACCGAGAGTAGATTCCGAGTCACGGAGCGAACAGTTCTAGAGGAGTTATGGGGAAGAAGGAGTCTGTCTATAAATTCGGGTTGATTATTTTGACGAGTTTTAAATGTTAATAGCAGGATTTTGTAACTAATTCTATGTTCTACTGGAAGTGTAATCCCAAAAAACAAGACAAACAGCCCCACCGTAAGTATATAGAGAAGGAGAAGTGGGGAAGGAATTGGATGCATCAACCTCTGAGATGGAATTGAGTTTAATCATTTCGTGAATAAACGCATCTGTAAATAGCCATCAGTCCATTTTGTAGATCCTTGCATACCCTCAGTCTGTCTTGCAAATTCTTTCAGACCTGACAGGATCCGTGTTTCGGTTTCAACACTGGAGCCTGCGCCAGGGGTGTAGATAGCAATCTAAAATAATACAACCTGTCATGTGCTCCTAAAAGAAGTTTGCAACCGGCAAGGGCCTGTGTCATCAGGAGCAACTTTTAAACCCAGCTAAATGAATCATTCTGCTTCTCTAACAATATTTTATCTTTTTCCCAGATAGTAAGTCATATGTATACCAAGTTTGGTTGAAATCTCTCCATGCGTTTCAGAGTTATGCTGAGTATTCGGTTCATAGACAACCCCGCGAAAGACAAAGGCACGCACCGACAACTGAGCGCAAGACGGAGGTGCGCGCCGAAGAAAATTACAGTTTTTAGGGGCTCCGACGGGGGTTTTTGTTGGGGAGTCCCCCCAGTTTACTTAATAGAGATTGCGCCGGCTTTGGGGGGGTTTGGGGGGTTGTAACCCTCCACATTTTACTGTAAACTTAACTTTTTCCCTAAAAACAGGGAAAAAGTGAAGTTTTCAGTAAAATTGGGGGTTACAACCCCCCAAACCCCCCACAACACCGGCGCAATCTCTATTAAGTAAAGTGGGGGGTTCCCCCCCACGCCCCCCCGTCGGAGCCCTAAAAACAGTAATTTTCTGCGGCGCGCACCTCTGCGCTGCGCTCAATTGTCTGTGCACGCCTTTGTCCCGGCGCGCTTTTGACCTGACACCGAGTATTCATGTCAGCGAGCCCGAAAAAATTATGGGGTAGACACTAAAATCTGTTGTTTTCGATAATTTTTACAAGTCACCCCCTTCCCACCCTCACAGTATTTTTTTCCCACATAGTAAGTGATATGTATACTAAGTTTGGCAGAAATTTGTCTATGCGTTTCAGAGTTATACTGGAACATACACACACACACACACACGTATGATTTTATATATATAAAGTACCAGTAAATAAGAAAAAAATGTTCAGCTATCCTAGGATAAAAGACAAAAGATCAAAAACAAAATGAAAGTTTTAGATTCAAATCAGACTGAGTTACTTATCTTTAAACTACTCTCCCAATATAAAAGAATGAAAGGGTCATTCAGAGGCCTCAAAGCTGCCCTGGGAGGGGTATTAAAGGAGGAGGGACCAACCATGATGCCAGTGAAAGGAAGGGAACAATGGCAGAGCCCATCTTGCCAGAACCCACTTGCCAGAAAGTTTAACAAACTCCAATTGTATTTCAGTTCCAAAATATTTAAGCCCGTATTACGTGCAAGTCTCTTTTACAACTAATTACACTCAGATGATGGCCCAATGCCGCCTCTTCAGATTTCCATCATTTCACAATTTGGAGTGTTCTATCCAATTATACAAGGGGTTTTTTTTTTCTTCTTTTTTTTTAAATATAAAAGCTTGACTATCGGCTCCGGTTCCTTCACATTTAGCCAAGATTCTGTACAAGGTTAAATCACCACACCTCGTAATCCCTCACATTCAGAGACATTTCAAATGTCAAAGGAAAAAAAAAAATAATAAAGCAAACAGCAGCAAGGTGGGAAAGACCTGGCACTGGATTCTTTCAAAGGTTTTTCTTCTATTCGATTGGCATCTCCTGAGGTAGATCGGCATAAAAGAATGATAGTCTGTGAACTTTCAAGATCAATGTCGTCAAAGAGAAATCCAGAAAAGAAGACCAAATTTCCTACAGACTACACAGTACCAAGAAGGATAGGGGTGACCAGAGAAACCTCAAAGGGGAAGCCTGGTCCTCCCAAAAAATAATAGTAGCACTCCTTCGCTCTGGAATGCAATGCCATTTTATCTTTGCAATGAAAATTCCTTAAGTAAATTTAAAACAAAACTCAAAACATTTCTTTTTAAAGATGCCTACCAATAAGTGTCTGTGTGTAGGGAAGGGGGGGGGGGGGTGGGGGGTGGAAACAAACCTTTTAAGAAGTGACATCCCTGTTTCCCTCTCATTACTCCCCATCCCATCCCCTTCCTTTTACCCTTTCCTTCTAATTATAACTTCCCTATCCCCCTAAACCTCTCGTTTCTAATCAGTCCTAATTCGTCATAGTTTTAGGTTTACCCTCTTTTTATTTTACCCCACCTAAATCAAAAATTATATTATACCTTTTTAATTTTTAATATTGTAAACCGCCCAGATACATGTGATGGTCGATATATCAAGCCATGAATAAATTTGAAACTCAAATACAGTATGTGCACCAGAAGTGTTTCAAGAAGTACAGTCATAGGCTCAACACAGGTCTGTGTTTCAATAGAATCACCTACATCTGGAATATCCAGCCCTGGATTAACCATTAAACAAAATCAGTATGTGTCTAGGGCACCAAGGGAAGGGGGAGAACAGTTTTTTTTCCCCTAGCTATCAGTCCTTTAACTCTTTCACTACCATCTGCCATACCCATTACTACTCCTACTCTCCATTCAGTCATGTCTGACCCTTGGATCCTCTGTAGGCCGGTCCTCGCCATGCTTCCCTGTTTTCCATGGCTTCTTTCAATTGCTTGATGTTCATTCCTGTGTCATTCTTGACGGTATCCAGCCAACGGGCCTTTGGTCTCCTCTGCTTCCTTTTACCACTGACCATTCCGAGTAGCACCTCCTTATCTAGTAATTTTGCCCTCATCACATGTCCAAAATAGGTCAGTTTCTGTCCGGTAATCTTGCCTCCAGGAACAACTCTGGGTTGATATGATCAAGAACATCTTTGTTGGTGATCCTAGCTGTCCATGGGATTCCAACATGAATTTCAATGATTTTCTAATCATTATAGCTGTATGTGATATTTTATTTTGTTCAATAATGATATTAACATCTTTTGAGTTAGGCAGTGGAAGGGTCGGTGAGCACCATGGTGTGCTGTATTTAGGGCATCAGTTGGACTTAATCCAGCCCTGCAAATATGTATATGACACTTGTGATTCTTTGTGCTAATCAATACTTTTATGACAAAATCTAACAGACTATGGGGCTCATTTTCAAAAAAGATAGACATCCATAAGAAGGCATAAACCGGCACGTGGACGTCTTACTAGTCAAACGTTCAAGTGGGCATGTGCAAAACTGATGACGTCTTTCTGGTCATTTTTGCTCCAGTGTGTCTAAATCTTAAGGGACCCCTTGTTCCACTTCAACAATGATGTAATTTCAAATAGTTTCCTCTTCACTTACAGCCAATAATTCATCAACCTTGAAATAAATCTCTAAACAATCATCACCTCTCCAATCAACCATAATAATTTATTTTTTCTTCTTCTGAGCCTCGGCATCATCACTCCACCGCTTCAATAAACTTTCATGGCGGTGAGCTTTATGTGGGGAAAATCGTCACTGGCTCAATCTTAATTTTGTACTTTTTCTATTATTTCTTGCATTATAATATTGCTATTGCTTCTTCAACTTTTAAATTGCTCAGTGCTCAATAATACTCTATTTCTAATATTTTTTCTTGAACTTATTTCAGATAAATAAATAATTTCAAATTGAATAAATATTTTCCACTTTCAACCTATTTAAACAATCAACTTATCTTAGTTTAAGAATATCTTCTTCTTTTAAACTCGACCCGGGAGGATTGGACCCCTGCATACTGCTTTTTCAAGGGTCTTCCCTATAAGTCATAAAAATGAATCAGTACTTGCAAAATTAAGATTGAGCCAGTGATGATTTTCCCACATAAAACTCACCGCCATGAAAGTTTATTGAAGCGATGGAGTGATGGTGCCGAGGCTCAGAAGAAGAAAAAAAAATAAATTATTATAGTTGGTTGGAGAGGTGATGATTGTTTAGAGATTTATTTCAAGGTTGATAAATCTTAAGGAGGGGGGGGGGCATTTCAGAGGTGTGTTTTGGGTGGACTTAGGACTTGGACATTCCGCAGGGATAATAAAACTTTTAAGAAAATGTCCAGCGCGCCATTTAGATGCTTGGGGCTAGACCTGTTTTAAAAAGGAATAAGGATCAAAACAATGACGAAACTGACTAGATGACCATCCCCCTCCCAGCACCCAAAGAGGTGAAAGAAACATAGAAACATAGAAGATGACGGCAGAAAAGGGCTACAGCCCATCAAGTCTGCCCACTCTGCTTACCCACCCCCCTGTCTATGCCCTAATGACCCAATTTCCTTATCTTGACCCTCGTAGGGATCCCACAAGGGTATCCCATTTATTCTTAAAGTCTGGTACGCTGTCTGCCGCAATCACCTGCACTGGAAGCTTGTTCCAAGCACTCTCTCTGTGAAGAAATACTTTCTGGTGTCGCCATTACAGTTTCAGATGGCCACACAGACACAGCTCAGCAGATCAGAGGGGCACTCTAAGGGGTACTGGAGTGAACGTCACATTAAAAAGCCACTGTAACCTGCATATATTGTATGGCGACCCCTCCAAAACCCACCCAAAACCTACTGTACTTGCATAAAGATGACACCTGCAGGCAGAAGTGCTATTATTGTGGTGTACAGGTGGGTCCGTGTGTACCTGGGACTTTTCATTCACTGCAGCACCCCTTAGAGCGCCCCTCTGCTCTGTTCAGCTGTCCGTGTGGCGAGTTTGCTTCGGACGTCCCAATGGCTTGTTTTTGTGCATTTTTCATTTGGACATTTTCATATTCAAAAACGGCCAAAAAAGATAGACGCACTAAGGGCCAAAATATCTCGTTAGATCATTTAAATTTTTTTTTTTAAAAAAAGAGAGAGACCTCTTGTGGTTTTGAAAATGGACATTTCTGGACGTCTTTCATAAAACATCCAAACTCGGACATTCTATCGCAGCGTTTCTCGTATGCTTTAATAGTACGCGGTTTCCACAAAATGAAAAAAGCTTTTCTTAGCCAGAGCCAAAGGAAATGCTTTCATAGACAAGTTTCTGTCTTGGTATACGCCCAAGATTTTGATTTCTGATTCAATGGGGTAAGTGATCCTCTGCCAACCACCCAATTTAAAGGGGAAGCAAGGAAAAACTTGGTTGTCTCTGAGTTCAGCTTTAGTTTATAATCTCTCATCCATTTATTCGTAATAGACATGTAATGGGATTAAATGTGCTCAAAAGAAACAGTTTCATGTAGCTTGCAAATAAAATGTCACCTCATTTAATGTAGCTTTTGATCAGGCCCCATCTTTGCTTGCTTGGAACATTTGCTATGCTCTATCATCGATCATTCTCAAAAACAGCTGGTTAGTTTAAGGAAATTCTCTCCCGCCTCGTTTCTCTCTATTTGTACTCTTTGTTTGCTTCAAGTAAGTCAATAGAACTGGTAGGATTTGGATTCTAGGAAGCAAACCAATTATCATCTTAAGACCAACCATGTGATGTCATACACAGACTGCAGCTAAGACCTGTAACATTTTTAAAACGCCACCTTCAAATTCATCATTGCAGCTGAAAGACACAGTACTTACTTTAGTACCCTGCCCTCATTAAAGAACTGCAATGGTTTCACCGCTTTAAATAAGTGGATCCATGTCTTTAATACCTACTTCATGCATTTGTGATTTCTTGTTTTGATTATGGAATTGTAACCTGTTAACTATTGTATGTTACATATGTTAGCCTGTAGACCGTTCTGAGCTCTTTGGGGAATACAGAATAGAAAACTGAATACGGTAAATAAATATTGCCTATTTGGGTTTACCGACTTCAATACTTTGTAATTGCAAACATTAGAAAATGCAGCTATAAAGCTCTTAGATGGGGCTGGTAAATACGAGCATGTTATTCCTCTTTATACGAAGTTTCGCTGGTTACCTCCCTCTTTTACTAAGATGCGCTACGCTTTTTAGGGCACGATGAATATTAGCGCGCGCTAAATGCTAACGCGTGCATGTTATCCTATGGATGCGTTAGCGGTTAGCGCACGTGTTGATTTAACATGCGCTAGACGCACGCTAAAGCGCTTAGCGCATCTTGGTAAAAGAGGGCCTAAGTTTTGTGTTGCATTTAAATTGATTGTGTTGACGCATCGAGCTTACAATGGACTACACCTCCATATTTAAATGCCTTCGCCGTTTAATTTGTTCCTGAGAGAACATTGAGGCCAATGTAACAGTGTACTACGGTGGTGCCCCGACTTGTGGAAGCTCACTGGGCATTCACACAAGCTGTTGTCTTTTTCAGGAGGGGGGAGCCTCTACTATGTGGAAATAATTGTTGTTGTTAGGTGCCATCGACCCGTGTTCGAGTCCTAGTGACTTGACGAGTTACGGATTTAAAAAGAAATCGGGTTTGTGCTAGGCTGGAAAGGTCCTCCAGCATGGTCATCCCCATGGTTGTTTTCAATGTGTCCAGCTATCTGATTGCAGGTCGCCCTCTTCGCCTGGTTCCTTCAATCTTCTCAAAAATGATGTCCTTCTCCAGTGATCGATCTCTCTCTTCTGATGGTGTGACCAAATTAAGACAGTCGCAACTTCATCTTTTGGGCTTTGAGTGACAATTACCAGCTGAAAAAAGGGCTATTGAAACCTTACCTTTAATCCTCTAATCTTCAAATTTAAAATATGATTGAAGACTTATTTTTTAAAAAATATGTGTTTGAGGTGGATTGTTTGGAGAGCCAGGGAGAAAGCATGCAAATTGAGGATGAGAACAGCTGATTTTATCTTTAGCTAGTGTTATATATTTGCTTGTGTGTTCTGGTGTGACAATGGTTAGATCATAAGAACATAAGAGTTACCATAATAAGACACATAAGAGGTCCATCAAGCCCAATGGTGGCCAATCCAGGTGCAAGTATCTGGCAGGATCCCAAAAGATTAAGACTGATTTATGCTGCTTATCCTAGAAATAAGCAGTGGATTTTCCCAAGTCCATTTTACTAATGGTTTATGGACATTTCTTTTAGGAAATTATCAAACCTAGGGCTTCTTTTATAAGGCCTCGATAGAAGTTTTTTATCGTGGGCTGGCGAGGTAAATGCTCCAACGTTCATAGGAATTCTATGAGCATCGGAGCATTTACCTTGCCGGCCCTTGGTAGAAACCTTTACCACAGCTTTATAAAAGTCAGCGTTTTTAAACCCTGCTAAGCTAACTACTTTTACTACA
Organism: Geotrypetes seraphini; assembly: GCF_902459505.1. Classification (NCBI taxonomy): domain Eukaryota; kingdom Metazoa; phylum Chordata; class Amphibia; order Gymnophiona; family Dermophiidae; genus Geotrypetes; species Geotrypetes seraphini. The sequence goes on along the minus strand of NC_047097.1, from coordinate 68,162,397 downwards.
TTCTCCGGCAATGAATTCCATATTTAATGGCATTTTTTTTTTTTTCCATTTAACTGATGTAGTATATTTAGAATTTTAAGCACCTGGATCATTTATAGTTTGGCGGTATAGAAAATCCTGAATAAATGATAAACGATAAATGAAAAGCTAAGGTCAAATGGGTGAATATTCAAATTCTGCAGTTGGCTTTTTCTTCAATGCCAGCCACAGCCTTTAAGTAGTTTGAGTTTATTTACTGCTAATGTCCACAGAAATGGTGGAACTGAAGCATATGTATATACCTGCAAGAGCTGCCACTAAACAGATAGCCCATGGTCTTTATTTCAACGTATCTGTATAGCTATAGCATAACAAAAAAAAATGTATTGCTATACCGCAATAATATTAAGTTCTATGCAGTTAGGAAAATGCTTGAGTACCTGACGGTAAACCACTTAGATGGCCTTGATAGGAGGTATATAAATGATAGCTAGCATTTATATCAGCTACAGAACTGGGGTATTTTCTGCCACTTACACTAGTGTTCTGTTAAGAAAGATGGACACCTATTTTTCTTTATGGAATAGACGTACAGTAGACACCATAACGGCTCCTGCAAAAGGCACCTTTGGTAAAATCACCCTCATCGAGTTGCTGAGAATTCAAAGAGAGTTTATTCATTGAGGTAAGAACTCCACTAAGAGCCAACAAGTTTTGGAAGGAAAGGTATTCTAGTCATTTATGCAGTGGCGTAGAAATGGACGGGGGGCAGGCTGCCCTAGGCACTGTCTTGATGGGGGCACCGGTCCTTCTCTTCTCCCCACCCCCACCCTCCACACCACCCATACCTCTTTAAAATCTTCCCCAGTGCAAGCAACTATTCTAGTCGGGTCCAGTTCATGAGTACCTAGCAGAATCCCAAGCAGTAGCTAGATTCCATGCTACCAATCTCAGGGATAGGCATTGGCTTTCCCCAGTCCAACTTTCTGGACTTTTACCATTTTGACTGTGGAACCAGCATGTGGAAGAGCAACCAGGAATCATTTGACGAGGCCACTAGACCGCCAGGGTTTCCATGAGAGGGCCCGAGTAAGGTCTACGGGTGGGAAGAGGGAGGCGGTGTTTAGTTGGAGTAGCAGAAGTAGTGGGGGGGGGGGGGGGTTGTCCGGAGGCCAGGGGACAGCAGGAGGAGGAGTTTTGGTTTCGGCCAAAAATGCACTGGTATTTTCAGCTGAATCCAGATTTTACTAATGCCAAAACTCTACAGTCTGTTTCCAATAAAAGCTCAGTTTTGATTTTTAAGAAAAGTACTTAAGTATTGGAACTCACCTCTTCAATTGCACCGTAGAGCTATTATCATATTCTTTGATTTATTTTCCATTCCTTTCCAAATAATTTCTAAGATTCTGTTTGATTTTTGGGCCATCACCACCCACGAAGCAGAAGATGTCGACGTATTGCCTGAAACGACATCTAAATCCTTTTCCTTAGTGCTGACTTCTAATGTGGCATCTAGTATCGTGTGTACCTCTAATTTGGGTCATTCTTCCCAATGTGCATCGCTTTCTACTTGTCCACATTAAATTTCATCCGTCCTTCGATGCCCAGTCATCTGGTCTCCCAACGGTCCTCCTGCAATCTCTCACAGTCCTCCTGCCATTTAACAACTTAGAATCATCTCTACTTTGAATGAGCTGGCTCATCATTAACAATTCCAGATCATTTCAAAATGTGTTAAAATGCTCTGGTCTCACTACAGATCCCTGTGGTACCTTCCTCTTCTGGGAGAATTCAACACTTTAACTCCAAGCTCTAGAATAGAAACAGAAGGTAACAAAGGCAGAAAATAGCTCCTCTCTGCCTTTGCTGTTTGATTTATTTGTAATAAAAAGACAATGTTCTGTCTCAGTGTAGATATAAGAATAGCTTTACTGGGTCAAACCAATGGTCCATTTAGCCCAATAGCCCATCCTCATGTTGGCCAATCCAGTTTACAAGTACCTGGGAAGAACCCAAATAGTACCGGTAGCAACATTCCATGCTACCGATCCAGGGCAAGCAGTGGCTTCTCCAGTTTTCTGTCTCAATAGCAGACTAAGGACTTTTCCTCCAGGAACTTGACCACACCTTTTTATAAAACCAGCTACACTATCCACTTTTACTACAACCTCTGGCAATGCGTTCCAGAGCTTAACTATTGAGTGAAAAAATATTTCCTCCTTTTGGTTTTAAAAATATTTCCCTTTAACTTCAAATGCCCCCCTAGTCTTTGTCATTTTTGATGGAGTAAAAAAAATGGACTCACTTGTACCCATTCTGCACCACAGAAAACATTTTTCATCTCTGCTTCATTTTTGGACTCTCTATTCCATTTTTTTTTTTGGGTCATGCTAATAAAAATCTTTTCACTTGTATTAGAACTTTTAACATAAAGAAATTGACTGCGTGTGTGTTAATTCGTATCATGATGTATATTAAAATGACTTTGTATGAACTATTTTTAAGGCACCAAATAAAACAGCCCCCAAATTCAGAATAGGTCACCGAAAGTTAGGTGCACAATTTTAAGTGCAAGTCGTAAATATGTACATAAAGTAATTAGCTAAATTGGTGATAGCAATTTAATTAGTGCTTATTTGCACTAATTACTGGTTACTGGCATATCTGCTCTGCAAAGCAAACAAATACCCTCCAGTGCCCCAGAGACTGTAGTTTGACTATGAGCTCACCAGGACAGAGAGTACCTGACCACCATATAACGTAAACTGCATAGGATCCCTAAGGGGGCATTTAAGCAGTATATAAATTCCTCTGCTTCCGGCAGCAGCAGGAAGCTATTAAACTCTTTGAATGGAGCAGGACTCAGGCAACTGGTATTTGAGCCAACAAGGGATCAGGCAATTTTGGACCTGGTACTTACCAACGGAGAAAGTATCACAGAGGTCTCGGTGGGTGAAACTTTGGCCTCCAGTGACCACAATATGATATGGTTCAATCTCAGGAAAGGTTTCACGAAATCTACCACATTGACCAAGGTTCTCAAGTTCAAGGACACAAACTTCCAGGACATGGGAGACTTCGTTCACCAGGCGCTACAAACCCAAGCAGATACCGACAGCGTGGAAGAAATGTGGTCAACTTTGAAAACCACCATACAGGAAGCAACAAACCGCTATGTTAAATCAATAAGCAAACGGAGTAGGAACAACAAGCCACAGTGGTTCTCTATGGAGATCTCAGACCTCATCAAAGAGAAGAAAAAAGCATTCATCTCTTACAAACAATCAGGGACACAGGACTCCAGAGTAGATTATCTGACCAAATCAAGAGCCGTCAAAGCGGCAGTTAGAGAGGCCAAATTCCGCATGGAGGAGTCTCTAGCAAACAATATCCAGAAGGGAAATAAATCCTTCTTCAGGTATATTAGTGACAGGAAAAAGAACTCGGGTGGGATAGTACGACTCAGAAAACCAGACGGAGACCATGTGGAGACGGACTCGGAAAAGGCCCAACTGTTAAATGAATACTTCTGTTCAGTCTTCACCCGCGAGGTGCCGGGAATCGGCCCTCAACCACATACAAGGATTAAATCAGTAGACCTGTTTAGTAATTTCAAATTTACACCCAGCAGCGTCTACTGCGAGCTGTCAAAAATCAAGGTCAACAAGGCAATGGGGCCTGACAACCTACACCCTAGGGTACTCAGGGAGTTGGGAGATGTCTTGGCGGAACCACTATCCGCGCTCTTTAATCTCTCCCTTAGTACAGGTAACGTCCCGATGGACTGGAAGACGGCTAACGTCATTCCACTACACAAGAAAGGCTCCAGGGTGGAGATGGCAAACTACAGACCAGTGAGTCTCACTTCAATAGTGAGCAAACTAATGGAAACCCTAATCAAACACCAAATGGATAGGATCATGGACGAGGAGAATCTGCGGGATCCCCGCCAACATGGATTTACTAAGGGGAGATCGTGCCAATCCAACCTGATCGGCTTCTTTGACTGGGTGACGAGGAAGCTGGATGTTGGTGAGTCCCTGGACATCGTCTACCTGGATTTCAGCAAAGCATTTGATAGCGTGCCACACCGCAGGTTGCTGAACAAGATGAGTTCTTTAGGTTTGGGCGACACTTTAACCAAATGGGTTGGGAACTGGCTTGGAGGTAGGCTTCAGAGGGTGATGGTGAATGGCACTCCCTCCGAGATGTCGGAGGTGATAAGTGGAGTGCCACAGGGCTCCGTCCTGGGCCCGATCTTGTTCAACATCTATATAAGAGACCTGACAGAAGGGCTTCGAGGTAAAATAACATTGTTTGCCGATGATGCCAAACTGTGCAATGTAGTGAGCAAAAGCACAACAGACAAAAAAGCAATGACAGACGATGTGGTGCATGACTTACTTCTGCTGGAGCACTGGTCTAGGTCCTGGCAACTCAGTTTCAATGCCAAAAAATGCAAAGTCATGCACCTGGGAAGCCAGAATCCATGCAAGATCTACACCCTAAATGGCGAGATCCTGACAAGAACTGTAGCAGAAAGAGGCTTGGGAGTGATTGTCAGGGAAGACATGAAGTCGGCAAACCAAGTGGAGCAAGCTTCATCCAAAGCAAGGCAAATCATAGGTTGCATACGCAGGAGTTTCATCAGCCGTAAACCTGAAGTCATTATGCCACTGTATAGATCCATGGTGAGACCGCACCTGGAGTACTGTGTGCAATTCTGGAGGCCGCATTACCGCAAGGATGTACTGAGACTGGAGTCGGTCCAGAGGATGGCCACCAGGATGGTCTTGGGACTCAGGGAGCTCCCGTACGAGGAGCGGTTGGGGAATTTGCAGCTCTACTCACTCGAGGAGCGTCGAGAGAGGGGAGATATGATCGAGACATTCAAATATCTCACGGGCTGCATCAAGGTGGAAGAAGACATCTTCTTCTTCAAGGGTCCCGCGGCAACAAGGGGGCATTCGTGGAAAATCAGGGGCGGGAAACTGCACAGTGACACTAGGAAGTTCTTCTTCACTGAAAGGGTGGTTGATCGCTGGAATAGTCTTCCACTTCGGGTTATTGAGGCCACCAGTGTGGCGGATTTTAAGGCCAGATGGGATAGACATGTGGGATCTATCCGCAAAGATAGATAGCGAGGATCACTGGAGTGGGCAGACTTGATGGGCCGTGGCCCTTATCTGCCGTCTATTTCTATGTTTCTATGTAAAATAATATTAATAATAGTACCATAAGACTACCACTAGGGATCACTTGTACTATTTTGAATGTGGTTCCAGTAAGACAGGGCTGCCCAAGTCCGGTTCTCGAGATCTACTGGCAGGCCAGGTTTTCAGGATATTCACAATGAATATGCATGAGAGAAATTTGCCTGCACTGCTTTCTTGGTATGCAAATCTCTCTCGCATGCATCTGGAATACTGCGTCCAATATTGGTCGCCGTACCTTAAGAAGGATATGGCGTTACTCGAGAGGGTTCAGAGGAGAGCGACACGTCTGATAAAAGGGATGGAAAACCTTTCATACGCTGAGAGATTGGAGAAACTGGGTCTCTTTTCCCTGGAGAAGAGGAGACTTAGAGGGGATATGATAGAGACTTACAAGATCATGAAGGGCATAGAGAGAGTAGAGAGGGACAGATTCTTCAAACTTTCTAAAAATAAAAGAACAAGAGGGCACTCGGAAAAGTTGAAAGGGGACAGATTCAGAACGAATGCTAGGAAGTTCTTCTTTACCCAACGAGTGGTGGACAACTGGAATGCGCTTCCAGAGAGCGTAATAGGGCAGAGTACGGTACTGGGGTTCAAGAAAGGATTGGACAAATTCCTACTGGAAAAGGGGATAGAAGGGTATAAATAGAGGATTACTGCACAGGTCCTGGACCTGTTGGGCCGCCGCGTGAGCGGACTTCTGGGCATGATGGACCTCAGGTCTGACCCAGGAGAGGCATTGCTTATGTTCTTATGTTCTTATGTTCACTCTCGTATTTTGAATCTTTTTTTTTTTTTTGGCTCAGCAGTTTCCTTTTCGTTTGTATTCCCAGCTCAGATCGGCACTATCTTTCAACGGGTTAAAGAACCAGGAGACTTTGGGGGAGGTGGGGCGGAAGCAGAAAGAGTTTCCTTTTTTTTTTTTTTTTTTTACAAAGTATTTTTCTCAGACTTTACAGCAATTATCCGTGTCCGCAGGCTAAAAAGCATGGCTCCCTTAGGAACCCAGTATGCATACACTCCAAATCTGGCGCTTGGCATCTCTGTTTTGTAGTGGCTGAGAATCCAGCCCTCCCCCCCCCCCCCCAGGGATACTGAAAGCTGCCAGTGCCTTCTCAGATTCCCCGGGTACCAACTAGCCAAAACAGCAAAGTCTGGACATGAGAATCAAAGCCAGCTGCCTCACCTGGCAGAACTCAGCCCTCCACGCTCACTTCTGGTCACACCAGCCTCCTCAGCTATTCCTGTCTTCTTTGTTAATGACATTCATAACGTCATTGCTGTTGGGGTGATTTCTGTTCCAATGCAAAGTGGAGCTCAAAATTACATATACAGCTAAGAGCCAGGGCTGCAGTGGCAGGACAAGGTTACACTCTGGATAATTCATGGTACCAGTAAGAAATCGTCGTCAGAGGTGCAGGGTGGACATACAGGAAACAAACTACTGGAAAGTGGAATCTTAACAGAAGTCTGGAATACGCCTGGCGATGAAAGCTTTGAGTCGTAAAATGTATGTAACCCTTGCTTGGGACACTGTGTTTAAAAAATATTGATATGAATGTACGCAAAAAGCGGGACTAGATTATGTAAATGGCATCCAAATTTGAGCACTAAGAGACAGATTCTAAAAATGGCACTGTTCGGCGTGGCTGTCTCTTTATAGAATCCCACCTTTTACGAAACCGCGTTAGCGGTTTAACACGCGTCATAGCACGCGCTAATTTGCCGGCCGCGCTGGCCGCTATCTCCTCCTCTTGATCAGGCGGTAGTTTTTCAGCGAGCGCGGGGGTTAGAGCACGCTAAAAATGTGAATGCGATAAAGGAGCCCCTAGGCACCCTCTATTTAGGTGTCAGGTCAAAAGCGCGCCGGGACAAAGGCGCGGGCAGACAATTGAGCGCAGCACGGAGGCGCGTGCCGCACAAAATTACTGTTTTTATGGCTGCGACGGGGGGGTCGTGGGGGGAATCCCCCCACTTTACTTAATAGAGATCGCGCCGTGTTGTGGGGGCGTTGTGGGGGGTGTGGGGGGTTGTAACCCCCCACATTTTACTGAAAACTTCACTTTTTCCCTATTTTTAGGGTAAAAGTTAAGTTTACAGTAAAATGTGGAGGGTTACAACCCCCCAAACCTCCCACAACGCCGGCGCGATCTCTATTAAGTAAACTGGGGGGGGCTCCCCAACAAAACCCCCCGTCGGAGCCCCTAAAAACTGTAATTTTCTTCGGTGCACGCCTCCGTCTTGCGCTCAGTTGTCGGCGCGCGCCTTTGTCTTTCGCCGACTTGTCTATGAACCCCTATTTATGCCAGAGTTTTCTTGACCTGAATACCAGCGCCTGAGTCGTAAAACACGCCCAAGATCCAGCCCTAATCACACCAACTTTCTGGTAGGCGCCTTCCGAGTTAAGTACCTACCACCCAATTAATTTTAATTTTTACCAATTATGAGCTCATTATTAGTAACGCTTTAAGTTTTTTAAAAAAATAATTAACCCCCCCCTTCTATGAAGCCGTGTTAGCGTTTTATATCGCCTGCAGTGGCGGTAAAAGCTTTGTTGCTTATAGAATTCCTATGAGCGCCGGAACTTTTACCAGAACAGCTGGCGATAAAAAATGCTAATGCAGCTTCATAAAGGGGGAGGGGGGAGGTTAGGCACCCAGAGCAGCCAGTTGCACCAGCCTAGGTGCTTAATTTCAGGTACTGGCATAGTGAGGGGGGGGGGAGCGCTCCGTGGGGTCCACCCCCCTCCTTTACACACACACACACACACACACCGTGTGTGTGCGCCCCTTCCCTCGTCCCTTTTTAATTTTTCCTACGCGAGCAGCATTACGAACTTGCTGCCCGCGTCGGTATCGCCTCTCTCTGACGTCGCTTCCGGGCCCCACGCCTAGGAAGTGACATCGGAGGGACAGCTGACGTGACGTAGGCAGCAAGTTCACGCTGCTGCTCGCGCCTGGGAAATTCAGACAGTACGGGGGTAGGGGGTGTGTGCGCACAGCAGGGGGGGGTGATCGGGAAGGAGTGGTGGGCAGAGAAGAGGGTGGGGGAGGGGCGCCACCGCCCCAGGCACCACATACCTCACTACGCCGCTGATTTCAGGTGCCATTTATAAGAATTTGGGCCTAAGTGGAATAACATAATGGAAGTTACGGGCACAACGGATGTTATAAAATGCTAGCGTAAGTCTGTCTTTACGCCCAAGCGCTTATTCTGGCTCATAGTCATTCGTGCGCGAGATTTCAGTGCACTGACATTGCAGCGCAGACAATTTGGCGCAAGACCCCAGCGCGCCGCCTAAAAAGTTACTTTTAAAGAGCTCTGACAGGGGGTGTGAGTGGGGAGCCCCCCCAGTTTACTTCATACTTTTTGTGCTGCCGTTGGAGGGGATTGGAACCCTCCAGTATAGAGTAAACTTAACTTTTTCCCCCTTATTCTAGCTCAATGGCTGGTTAAATGCTTGAACCTAACTTAGGCAGATAGATGAAAAAATGACGAAGGGGTCCTTTTACGAAGGTGCATTAGCCGTTTTAGTGCACGCGCCGGATTAGCGCGCGCTAGCCCAGAAACTACCGCCTGCTCAACAGGAGGCGGTAGCGGCTAGTGCGCGTGGGATTTTAGCACGCGCGTTAAGGCCCTTTGTAAAAGAAGCCCTAAAACGTACGGCTAAGAGAACCAGAGAGAGCGACTGCGCCAAGAGGCAAGATTACGCTTCGGGTTTCCTCGTTCCTGTTTATTTCACTAGCACTACCCGTAGCTGGTTTACTTAGGTCTGGGGAATCTGCGCAATTTCTCCATGGTGGGTGGGAGGGGGGAGGAAATGTCGGTACAGGAAGTCATCACTTTATCAAGGTTTCACAATGGCTAAAGTGATTAGGTTGCAGAGCTTTCCAAATTAAACTAAAGTAAACTAAACCTTAAGTTTATATACCGCATCCTCTCCATAATTATAGAGCTCGGCGCGTTTTACAAAAGCTTAATATAGGAAGGAATAACATATTGGATTTGGAGGTTGGGTACAGGGGAGAGGAGAGCATTACATTTTGGTGAAGAGCCTGGTTTTCAGGTGTTTACGGAATAATTGGAAGGAGCCCTGAATCCGTAGTGGGGACGTAAGATTATTCCAAAGCCCTGTGATTCTTTTTTAGTTTATCTGTAATTTTTTTTTTTTTTTTTAAATAATAAAATTGGCTGAAGAAAAACTGAAAAGGAGAGCCCAGAATGATTTTACTTGCTCTGTCTATGGAATCTGATAAGTTTCGTTTACTGGTACTGCAGCTTTAAGGTAATAACTCGTCTGGAACTCGTACAGGAAACCATTTGTTTCACCTATGCTTTGAAGTGACACAAATTGTGGTGAGTGCATATATTTTTGACAATTGAGCTTAGAACGCAAAGTAATTGACACAGGCTTGCAAAATGCATTGCAGAATGCCACACTGGATCTATCGAGCAGCCACATAAAACGCCTTCCAAATAACACAAGCGGCAGCATCTCCATGGACAGAGCCAGAGGTGCTAGCTAACCTTACCTTCCCCCATTCCGGTAACCCCCTTCAAAAAAAAAAAAAAAAGAAACTTTACACAATCCAGCTGCGTTATGCCATCACCACCGGTCTCCGAAATGCAAGAAATGAAGGCGATGTTGCAACATTTCCTGAACCAAGGTGCGGTGAATACAAACAAACAAAAAAAAAACCCCATGTGTACAGGATGCAACAGGTCCCGGGCAGGGGAAAAAAAAAAATCCAGATTCTTGCACTAACTCCCTTCCTCTTCCCAATCCCCTGAGCCCCTCCGACCAAGGCTGGATTTAGCTGTGGTCACCCTAGGCAGGAGCCTAGGGCGCCCACTTTGGAAAGGGCCCAATCTACATTACCTTTGCTCCAGGCCTGGGCGCTGCTGACGCCAACTGCAGCTGGGGTGTTCTTTTGGTGTTTGCAGGGCTTCTCTTTAGGAAGAGAACGCCTTTCCAGGGGATAAACTTACCCTTCCTCTTCCTCCTGTAACTCTTTCCCTGCCCGATGCTGTTCCATGATGGGAGCTACAGCTCGTCCCTCCACCAGGCAAACTCTCCTTGCTGGGGGGGGGGGTTTGTAGTCTCTGCTTACCTGGACATGTCCACTCGGTGCCAAAAGGCCAGTGCTTTTTTTCTCTGGCTGGCCCACTGCTCCCTTCTTCCCTTGCAGCACTGGCTGCGATGTTAGTGCAGACAAGACTCCAGCTCTGACTTCCTGCCCTCAGCCTTTGCCAATTACAGGGGAGGAGCCAGCACGGCACAGCTGCACAAACCTGCCTGCCCGGTGCCCTCAGCTGCCACAAAGAAGCAACCCAGGGAGATTTGCTGAAGCTAGCAAGGGATTTTGCTCCATGCATCCTGCTCCATGCATCCCTTTCAGATTGCTTCCTACAGGTACCAGATTACACCAGGAGTGTGGAAACCACCAGCCAGAAGTCTCTTTCAAGAAACCGGGAAGCTTAGCAGCTGAATACAATGCCTTGCAACAGAAAATCCTCAAGCTTTATTGTGTTGTACAGTATTAGATATACAGTATTGTACAGTGCAGTAAAAACCTTGGTTTAGGAGCATAATTCGTTCCAGAAGCATGCTTGTAATCCAAAGCACTCATATATCAAAGCGAAATTCCCCATAGGAAATAATGGAAACTCAGACGATTCATTCCACAACCCAAAACCTTTAATACAAAATACTGTATGTACTCGTATTGCAAGACCTCGCTCGTTTAGAACAGTCACTCCACTCCCGCAGCGTCAGAGAGAGAAGAACCATCGGCTCAGTCGTGATGATGTGATGCCTGTATACTGTATGAACTCGTATTGCAAGACATTCCTCGTTTAGAACAGTCACTACATTTTTGGAGCGTCAAAGAGAGAAGAACCATCGGCTCAGTCGTGATGGTGCGACGCGTGTATACTGTATGTACTCATATTGCAAGACCTTGCTCGTTTAGAACAGTCACTCCACTCCCGCAGCGTCAGAGAGAGAAGAACCGTCGGCTCAGTTGTGATGATGTGACGCATGCATACTATATATACTCGTATTGCAAGACATTGCTTGTATATCAAGTTAAAATTTAATCAAATGTTTTGCTTGTCTTGCAAAACACTTGCAAACCAAGTTACTTGCAATCCAAGGTTTTACTGCCTTTTCTAGTTTTCTAGTCAAAGAGGATTCTATGATGTACCAATTGTAATTTAATTAAGTTTGCTATTTTTGTATTGGACACAGTATTCCAGATGTGGTCGCACCATTGCTCGATACAATGGCAGGATAACTTCCTTCGTTCTGGTAGTGATACCTTTTTTGATAATGCCCAGCATTCTGTTTGCTTTCTTTGAGGCCGCTGCACATTGCGCCGCTGGTTTCATTGTTGTATCCACCAATACCCCCAGGTCTTTTTCTAGGGTGCCTTTCCCCAGCACCCTTCCTCCCATCGTATAGCTGTACGTATAGTCACGTATCCTGGCCATATCTGCCCCAAATCGCTAATAACCAAAGCTCATAGAATCTGAGCATAATACTGACCTGCCCCTGTGTTGAACGTGTATTTCCAACATTAAGGGCTCCTTTTATGAAGCCGCGTTAGCGGTGTAATACGCGTAATAGCGCGCGCTAATTTGCTGGCTGCGCTAGACGCTACCGCCTCCTCTTGAGCAGGCGGTAGTTTTTTGGCTTAGCGCAGGGGTTGGCGCTCGCTAAAAAGTTGCGCGCGATAAAGCCGCTAACACGGAGTCCTAAGCTTTGGGAAAATCAGCCATGACACCTCTAGTGCTCGTGGAGATGTTTCAGTGCAAAGACGACGGAACGTGAGTGGTTCTTGCGCAATGTTTCATCCAGCTTTCCTGCATTTGTCACTCGGTGTATCAGGTAGGAATTTTTAAAGTTGCTACTTAATTTGGCCTTTCATCACTCTAAGCCTGGCTCATCGGTTAATTGCCTGCTATTTTTGTAAGTTAATTCCCGGTTCTGGAATAGGAAATATGTCCTGAGAGTGACCAAAGATGATTCCAGAAATTATAATATGTGTGAAGAAATATTAAGCAATCGGACGTTGGAAATTATGTTCGAGTTTACTGTATAAACAATGAACAGAGTCAACTTAAGTGTTTTAAACCAACAGCCCTAATAAAAATAGGCATATGCTGGAACGGTGTCAGTTCAAAAGCGCGCCGGGACAAAGGCGCGCGCAGACAATTGAGCGCAGTGCGGAGGCGCGTGCCGCAGAAAATTACTGTTTTTAGGGCTCCGACGGGGGGGGCGTGGAGGGAACCCCCCCACTTTACTTAATAGAGATTGCGCTGCGTTGTGGAGGGGTTTGGGGGGTTGTAACCCCCACATTTTACTGAAAACTTTACTTTTTCCCTGTTTTTAGGAAAAAAGTTAAGTTTACAGTAAAATGTGGAGGGTTACAACCCCCCAAAAACCCCCACAACGCCGGCGCGATCTCTATTAAGTAAACTGGGGGGGCTCCCCAACAAAACCCCCCGTCGGAGCCCCCTAAAAACTGTAATTTTCTTCGGCGCGCACCTCCGTCTTGTGCTCAGTTGTCGGCGCGCGCCTTTGTCTTTCGCGGGGTTGTCTATGAACCGCTGGAACAAGCCTGTCTTAATTGTTTTATATTTTCATAAATTTTTAGAGACTAAAAGAGCTGAAGTGCTCGCGGTTACTTGCCGTTAGAACTTGTCTTAGCAAGAGACCTAAATGCGAGCTATCACTGGTCCAAAACATCTCTTTTTTTGTTGTTGTTTTTACAAATCTGAAATATTCTTATAAATTAATAGTTATATGAAATCTTAATCTTTAGATAAACCACCCCTTGGTGTACATTTAAGATTTCTTATATTATTTCTTCAATGTTCGTTTTTACTTCTAATGGAGACCCCTATGTGAGGTGATGGCTTAAATGGGGACGCTCCTTGAGACAGCTCTCTGGCGAAATGCTGAATTCACGTCGGAACCCCAAGCTTTTTGTATAAGTCACTTTGGACTTTAAGATTTCACTAACAACTTATTTATTTACTACTTGTTTAGCACGTTACGTTAACGGGTGCTAGCAGCCCTTCTCCCTTACTTTTTCCTCCTCCCTGTCCAGCAGCACCCCCACCCATTCCCTGCTCCCCCTATATAGCAGTAGCCTTTTATCTCTCCCTGTTCAGCATCACCCCATTTCCAGCTCCCCATATCCAGCAGTAGCTCTTCTCCTTTGCAGCAGTCCTTCTCCCTTCCTTTTACCTCCCCCTCCCGTCTAGCAGCACCTCTTCCCTGCTTCCCCTATCCAGCAGTAGGCCTCCCTTCCTGTTACCTCCCCCCCTGTCCAGAATCACCTCTTCCCTGCTCCTCCTGTACTGCAGCACCCCCTTACCTGCTCCCCCTGTCCAGTCCGGTGATCTCCAGCCAACAGGATGGCTCCTGCAGGGAGTCTAGTTCCTGTCCGGTCCGCGCCAGGCGTGCGAGCCTGCTCCGCCCCCTCCCGACCTGCCGGGAGTATTTGAATTAGACCCGACGGTTCCTGTTGAGGGAAGTACTCCTCGCCGTACTCAGCGGTGAACTCCGGCCATCGGGCCGACATCCGCCTTGGTTTGTTGTTTTTTTTTTTAGTTGAAAGATGCGGCGGTGGCTCCTCTCATGATCCCCGCCTGCGTCGGAAGTCCGACACAGGCGGGGATCGTGAGAGTAGCCACCGCCACGTCTTTCAAAGAATCGTAAGCCGCACATGCGCACTTCCTATGTGTCGCTCCAGCTCACGGAAAACCGGCACACACTTAGGAAGTGCGCATGCGCGGCTTACCATTTTATTATATTAGATAAGCATGACCGATGAGGAGGCTGGCTACGGTATGACTCTAGCTTTACATGAAATATGATGCTTGAGTGTAGCCGCCGAGGTCACTAAAAAAATCTTGCATATTATGATTTTTATTTGCTATTTTTGAAGTGTATATATTTGGATGAATTGAATGAATGAGGAATTTTTTGATGGTGTTAGTAATTGCAACCATCAAAGGGGTGACATCACCTACATGTGACTGCCTTTTCTTGCTGGTGCCCAGAGCAAATCGTTTCGAAGCAGTTCCAGACGATCAACTAGGTGAATGCCATCACAGCAGAAATGAGCTGCAACCTCTGAAGATTCTCGGCCATGGTGCCCCCTGATGCCCCTTAATTCTGCATCTACTTAAGCTGCCTCATCTGTCCACTCGCTTTAAGCCTTGATTCCCAAGCCTGAAATTATGCCATTTCTGTGTAATGATTGCCTACATGACGAGTATATCGCAAAGTTGCAAAGCAAGGTCAGTTAGATTTCTTTTTTGTTGTTGTTTTTTTGCAGTGCTGATAAACCGCTTGCACGATACAGGTCATTGCCACCACGATGAATTATAATGGCACGAAGCGGATCAAAGGAGTTTTCATTTTTAAAATTTATCTTTCATTATGCAAGGACACACAATGATTCCATTGACCTGGGTTTAATTTACACATTCACCCTCCTCTTTCTTATTGTAATTGCTGGTGTTCAGGCTGTCCCTCACTCCGCAATAATTTAACTTTGGTTTTGTACCCTGTCAGATTCTTTTCTCTGAGGGTGTCATGGAAAAATACGTGTCCCCAGGATCAGGGCCGTAGCGAGCTATGTGCGGGCAGTGTAGCTGCACAGGGCACAAGGGAGGCGGGGCTTCCAAAACTGTGTGCTATCCATTGCCTTCTCCGCTTGGCTGCGATGCAGTGGGAGGGCTTGGAGCTCTAGGGGGCGTGCCACACGGGTCACATTTCTGACTCAGGGTGGTCCTGCCCAGGATCACTAACAGGATGTCGGCAATTAGATGCCCAGAAAGTGCCTGGAAGGAAAGAGAATGACATAGGTACAGAATTTGTCCCTGTTCCTGTCCCTGCGGTTAACCATTTCCGTGTCATTCTTTAAGGAGAGAGGGAAGAATCAGAGTACGAATGGGCAGAGCCACTGACCCTCAAGCCTTGCATTGAAGAATTCTGGTGTAGAAGGTTTGAAGGTTGAGAGAGACACTAAAGAATGACACGGGATGGTTTCCCACAGTACTGGGACAGACCGAAGGTCCATCAAGTCCAGCATCCTGTTTCCAACAGTGGCCAAACCAGGTCTCAAGTGCCTGGGAGAAACCCAAAGAGTATCAACATTCCAGAGCTCAGATTGTGATGTCATAATGCCTCATTCCACCAATGCCTGAGAGCCAACCTCATCAGTGATGTCACAATGGCTTCATTGTACTATACTTGGCTTACATAAAAACATAAGATTTTCTATAGAGAATGACATGGGAACAGTTGTCCCTGTCCTTGTGGTTAACCATGGGAAACCATCCCCGTATCATTCTGTAAGGAGAGAGGGAAGAATCAGAGTACGAATGGGCAGAGCCACTGACCCTCAAACCTTGCACTGAGGAATGCTGGTGTAGAAGGACTGAGGTTGAGATAGACGCTAAAGAATGACACGGGATAGTTTCCCTCAGTTATCCACGGGGGGTGGGGACAAATTCTGTCCCTGTGTCATTCTCAGTGGGCTATTCTATAAAGGAACACAGGCACCGCCTTTCTTTTATAGAATATGCACACTTAAAAGTTAGGTAGAAGCACTTGCTATGTGCCAGATAAACAGTTTGTGTACCGTTCTGCACTAAAAGACCTTTACACTAGCTTTGTGGCTGGTACATCTCCCTAAACCATCCATTCTCAACGCAGTCCTTGGGGGCACACCTAGTCCCATCGGGTTTTCAGGACAGCCCCAATGAATATGCATGAGTTACATTTGCATGCAGTTGAGGCAGTGCATGCAAATCTATCTCATCCATATTCATTGTGGCTATCCTGAAAACACGATGGGATTAGGTTTGCCCCAAGGACTGAGTGGGGAATGGATGTTAACAGTTTACTCCAGCAAAAAACCCAAATCCTTTATCTCTCCATAGCCATTTGAAGGAGGAGGATCATTCCAGTCAGGATGTGGTTTTGACTTTCGATCTAGAACAGGGATCTCAAAGTCCCTCCTTGAGGGCCGCAATCCAGTTGGGTTTTCAGGATTTCCCCAATGAATACGCATTGAAAGCAATGCATGCACATGGATCTCATGCATATTCATTGGGGAAATCCTGAAAATCCGACTGGATTGCGGCCCTCAAGGAGGGACTTTGAGACCCCTGATCCAGAAGAATCTTTACCTGCAAAAGCAGGCAAGCATTATTCGTGTTGAAGTCATGCGGCAACGTAACTTCTCTGCCCAATTTTGAATTCTCCGACTGCCTCAAGTCCCAAGGAATTTGGGTGTTTCTTGATATAGTTTTGCAGAGGCCTAGCTTCCCCTTAGCTTCATTCTTTTTCTTTATTTTCTCTCTCAAACTTCTGCTTCCAAAGCCCAAAGATGCATCAGAGGCCTTCAAAGTAAAGAGTGACATGGTAATTGGGATGGCGGCAATTCTGCAGTTACAGTGGCAAGTACCATGGTAACGGGGAGGACCTGGACCACCTTGCTCAGTATTACCGCAATAATAGTAGGCCATTACATAGTAGGGCCACAGGAACGAGAACTACTGCTGCGGCAATGGAGACATTTAACATCTCTAGTGGTTGAATATAACCCAACTTTTTCCTGCTCCTGCTCCTGCCATAGACACCAGTGCTGTGCCAAAGATGGCTTTTTAAGATGGCTGCCAAGACTTCATATGGCAACCTCGCAAGACTTCACAAAGTTTTGCGAGGCTGCTGCAGAAAGTCTCAGCATCCATCTTGAAAGTCTTTAGACCGGTGGTGGCATCTATACCATTAGCAGGAACAGGAAAGAGTTGGGTTCCTTACTGCCTCTTAAAAGGCTACTAGACCACTATGGATATTAATGTAGGGCATGGGGGGATATATGGATGCCAGAGGAAGGGAGGGAGGGATGCTAGAGTAGGGACAAGGGAGGGTATGCCAGGGCAGGGAGCAGGGAGGGCTGGATAGATAGATGGATGCCAGAGCAGGGAGGGATGGTAGGGATGGATGGCAGAGCAGGGATGGATGGATGGCAGAGCATGGAGGGAGGGAAGCTTGAAGGCAGGTCTAAGCAAGGATGTAGGAAGGCCAAAGCAGGGAAAGAAGGAAGGAGGGCTGAACAGGGAAGGAGGGAGGGATGCTGGCCAGCCAGAGCATGGAGGATGAGATGAGAGAAATGGGAGGGATGGGAAAGGAAGGAGAAAGAGATGCTGGCGGGGGAGAGAAGGGAAGGGGACAGTGATGCTAATGGAGGAAGGGAAGGAGACTGAGATGCTGATGGGGAAGGAAAGAAAGAAGAGAAGAGAGAGATGCCAGAGAATGGGGGGGATGGAGGCAGAGAGAGGAGAGAGCAAAATGGTGAAGGGTGAAGCTGAAATGAATTATGTATAAAGGAGAGAAGGGGAAGAGGGTAGATAGTGTATGCAAGGAGAGAAGAAAGAGGGAAGATGCCATAAGGAAGAGAGAGAGAAGGCAGATGCTAGATGGAAAGAAGAGAGTGAAGAGAAGATGAGAAAACAGAAACCAGAGATGACAAAAGGTAGAAAAAAGATTTTGTTGTTGCTTTAGAATAAAGTAGTATTGTAGCTGTATTGATAAATGTTTATAAATAGAAAATAGAAATTGCATAATTAATATGGCACTCAGCGAGAAGTAACCCACTCTTCAGTGTAACTTCACCACAGCAGCATTGAACTCATTCTGCCGATTACTTACTTTCAAGCTTGAATTTTCACTATTTCTTTACTCGTTCCTAGTTTTGATTAGTACAACAAAATGGCATTATCTTATTTTCCATTTTTTTTGTTGTATATCTATTTGTTAATTTGTAAAGTGGAGGTAATTTGTTAGTTGGTTTTTTTTTTTTTTTTTCAAATTTACAGCTGCTATCTTTATATTTTGCACAGTATTAGGGGACATGTGTCATTGTTTCCGAGGTGCTGCATTGTATGCAGAGTCTAGCTTCTTGGCGGTTCAGTTTAACTTCTGTCTACATATTTCTGCTTTTAGTTTGTAGATACTTTTCCCATGCTTGGTGAGGGTCTGTTTGTGTGAAAGAGGCCAGTTATTCTAATAGCATTGAATGTCTACATAGAATCAATCTGTAATATTCCAGTTTGTTTAGTACCTTGGAAACAAGAGTACTGTATTTCTAAAACTTATTTGCTAAACTTGAACAGTAATAGTGTACATTGATATCCTGTCTATGTTTTCCTGGGACCCTGTGCTTATTCAACCAAACAGCCAGGAAGATACAGTTGGAAGGTAAAACAAAAGCTTTATTGTTCACAGTTCCTGAGTCTGGTTTTTTCAACATAATTCTCATTTCATGTGATATCAGTTTATTCCAACAGACAAGTTCTCTTGTTCTCATATAATTATTAACTCCAGTCTATGGCAGTGGTCAATCTCTACTGTGCCCCAAACAGTTTATTCTTCACAGAATACTGGTTTACCTTAGCTCAGCTATCAGTTGTTTTACCTGGGCAATCCCACTTACAATTCCCTGTCTTTCCAGGGTTTCTTTTCAGCCCATAGCTAGGGAAGCTTCTCTTGTGGAAATCTCTTCCTCGGACCTCCTCTCTCAGGGACCTTAGGTCCATAATATTACATAAAAACATCTTTCTGCTTCGAGCGGGGAGAAAACAATTAAGACTGCAGGAAGAGTGAAGGGCCGGGGATGAGAAATGCGGGGATGGCGAGGGGACAGGAATGAATCTTTGTTCCCGCGTCACTCTCTACTCCAAAGTTCAGACAACCATGAGGAAGTTAGCTGTACCACTGCAGGCAGCGCAAATCCATCAACTTCCTGTGTGTTGCAGTGGTAGGGTCTAAATCAGGGGTGTCCAACCTGCAGCCCCGTGAAGTATTTTGTGCAGCCCCCGTCGAGAGCGATGCAGTGTTTTCCTCTGCTGCCCCTGGGCATTTACCGTCTTGCTTGCTCCCTCCTCTATCTTGCTGCAGTGTTTGCGCGGCCCCAGAAACATTTTTTTTTGGCCAGTGCGACCCAGAGAAGCCAAAAGGTTGGACACCCCTGGTCTAAATGAATCTACTCCATCTGCCTGCAGGTTTTTCTTTAATCCCACAACCAGCAAAATTGCTTCTGTTTATGGGTTTTTTTTCCCCCAACCAGGGAAAGAAAATTCCAGAATCCGGTATGTTTAAAATTCAGTTCTTTATAATCTCAGGGTGAGTGAAACCTCTTTATGGTGAGGCATCCTCACAGATTCATAATCAAATGAAAATTGGAGTGTAAAGATATCTTCCCAGCCCAGTTTGCACAAAAGATAATTGCTCCTCAATAGAAAGGGTGTTTATCTACTTTTTAAAAACCTGGACATTACTTGTTCCTTTCTAAATTGTCCTCCTTAAAAAGTAAAAATGCTTAGAATCCTCCTGCCATCAGAAGCAAATTACTCTGCCTGAAATGAGAAAAAGTTAGGCCCTGAACGTTTTTTCTGTGCATGAGTTTGAGCATCTTGAAAGTGCATGGAAACTTGACAGACAGGATTCAGTGTGCTTAGAGATCTGGTTTAAGTTGGTGGATTTCTTTATTGATTCAAAGAATTAAACAGTTGGCAGCCGTGTGGATGATCACAATTAAAGGTCTAACCCTAAAATCTTTCTTCGGTAGAGAGGGTTGTTTCAGATGCCTAAAATAACAGGAACAAATATACCTTTAAAAGATTATTATTTAATGACAGAGCAGTTTACAATATACGTATCATATAAAGCAAAAGAAGTTGGTATATAAATTTTTCTATCACTCACTGTTCACAAACAGTGCTCAGAGTTAGATTTGATTTGCCAGACCAAATGCCGGAACGTCCCAAACGCTTGAAAGGCTTCAACCATTGCAACTGTTTGGATACTATAAATTGCATTTGACAGTTCAAAAAGAAGCCCTTATCTGAAAAAGTTGCACTGTTATGAAGTCCATATAATAGAATAACATTGTGTTATCTTTGGGCTCGAAGCGTTTCGCCGTAGCTGCTTCATGAAGCCCATAATATAGAGTGTAAGACGTTCAAAAAAAGTGGTCTGTCCATCTCGCCCCTCCCAGGCTTTCAACTGCAGGTCTGCAGTTGAATAAGAACATAATAAGATGCCTGGGAGGGGTGAGATGGACAGACCACTTTCCAACATCCAAACCGTTGCAAAGAAAAATGTAAAGTGCCACTTCTTTTGCTTTATATCAGGGGTGTCCAACCTTTTGGCTTCACTGGGCTGCATTGGCCGAAAAAAAATGTTTCTGGGGGCCGCACAAACTTGCAAACGCTGCAGCAAGACACAGGAAGGAGCCGGCAAGATGGTAAACACCCGGGGGCAGCAGAGGAAAACACTGCATCGCCCTCGACCAGGGCGGTACAAAATACTTCACAGGGCTGCATGCGGCCCTCGGGCCGCAGGTTGGACACCCCTGCTTTATATGGTCACTGTTGATTTTTTAGAAGTTGGCAGTATATTTTTTGTTTTCCCTATATCGTGTCGACTTCCTACAATATATTTACAACATGCCTACTGTGCCTATATGTAATATGTAATAAACATAGAAACATAGAACATAGAAATAGACGGCAGATAAGGGCCACGGCCCATCTAGTCTTCCCACCCCAATGACCCTCCCCTCCCTTTCTCTGTGAATAGATCCCACATGTCTATCCCATCTGGCCTTAAAATCTGACACACTGCTGGCCTCAATAACCTGGTGGAAGACTATTCCAGCGATCAACCACTCTTTCAGTGAAGAAGAACTTCTTAGTGTCACTGTGCAGTTTCCCGCCCCTGATTTTCCACGAATGCCCCCTTGTTGCCGCGGGACCCTTGAAGAAGAAGATGTCTTCTTCCACCTCGATGCGGCCCGTGAGATACTTGAATGTCTCGATCATATCTCCTCTCTCTCTACATTCCTCGAGTGAGTAGAGCTGCAATTTCCCTAACCGCTCCTCGTACGGGAGCTCCTTGAGTCCCGAGACCATCCTGGTGACCCTTCCCTGGACCGATTCCAGTCTCAGCACATCCTTGCGGTAATGCGGCCTCCAGAATTGCACACAGTACTCCAGGTGCGGTCTCACCATGGATCTATACAGCGGCATAATGACTTCCGGTTTACGGCTGACGAATGTACTATGAAAAATAATTACATATCAAGTGAATACCTATAACCTGTTAAAAACAGACACAAATGTGAAATGATACAACAGGAAGCGAATGAGTTGCATGACAGCAAAAACCAAGAACATTTGGTAGAAGAACATGAGGGAAAAAGAGATTGGGCGAGACTGGAAGAAAAGCCATGTTTTAAGAATGGCCTTAAGCCTAACAAAGCATGGCTCAAAATGAAGATCAAATGTAATGGAGCCCACATAGTTCATTGCTGGCTTCTACAAGAATCCAACCTGAGCTTAAACTTTATTTATTCGTTCAATTTTTCTATACCTTTCTCCCAGGAGAGTTCAGAACGGTTTACATGAGTTTATTCAGCTATTCAGGCATTTTTCCCTGTCTGTCCCAGTGGGCTCACACTCTATCTAATGTACCTGGGAACAACCATAAAGATTGTTTTGTGGGAGCATACAACATGGATGGTAAGGAATAAAGAATGGAAATGGCTCGAGAAGAGTCCACGTATAAAAGATGTGAGGAGGAAGCATCGGAATCTTGAATTGGATTCTATAGCTGTTCAAAAAGTTGCTGCTTGACAATATCTGACCTTTTGGAATTACATGCAAGTTTCACTGCTATGGTTCGTAAAAGTTGAAGTTTTTTTTTACCTGGCAGGAGAGAAGATCAACCAAGAGAGAGTTGCAGTAATCTATTCAGGTTAGATCTATGGCATGAAGCAAACTCATTACTGCCCTATCATTCAAGAAAGATTGTAATGGCATTATTTTCCATAAGGCCAGCAAGGATTTCTTAAGAACTACAGAGATATGGGAGGGGGGGGCAATGGGATGAGAACTCTCTGAAAGAATTGAGTCATTAAAGGGAACCGATATTACCTTAATGCAGGGTTGAAAACGAGAGGCCTATTTTTTTGTCAAGAGCCACAGCAATTCCGATTTTTGAAGGATCAAAATGAGATTATGAGCATCTATGTAGTCAGCAGTCTGGCTAAGATCAAGGGTAAGGTTTTGTGGGGGGGTTTCAAGCTTTATTAAAAATTTGATTAAATTGTTTCTAAGCGATGCCATCTGTAGTTGGAGAATCCAGATATATTAAATAATGTCATTATAAGGACTGAGCCCTTGTGGGACCCCCCACAGAATAAGGGTAAAGACTGAGTTATTGAAAGAAACCTTTTTTTTTTTTTTTTTTTAAATAGTCTTTATTAATTTTCAATTCAAAAACAAAGTGCACTAAATTTTACATTCAATTATTATCATAAATAGTACTTACAATCATTCAATAACAATACAAAATATATTCCCCCCTCCCTTCCACTACATCCATCAAGGAATAATACAAGATATATCCCCCCCTCCCACCCCGGATGTGTGTGCTAATAGGAAATAAAGGCAATAAACAACTAACCAGAGTTAACAAAATTCGTTAATGGACCCCATCTTATTTAATAGTTTATTACGACCCAATATATCTGAATTCATTTTTTCATAGCGATAACATCAACATAAAGTTTCCCGCCAATTCTTGGTAATCATTTGCATGGCCATCCCTGTCATAATGATAAGGAGTCTGATTGTATACCTGTCTAATGGAGGTTTAGCTTTCCCACAGATGACCACTTCGTAGGACATTGGAATCGACGTATCCGGTATTCTATTAATTTGTCCCCATATTGATTTCCAAAAATTGAGTATCAAGGGACAATAAAAGAACAAATGATCCAGTGTCCCTACATCTCTGTCGGCAGAGAATCAGGGTTCAACTTTTGGAACAGGGCTCTGCTCCCCAAACTGACCGAAGCCGGAGATGCTGTGAAAGAGTGCTCATCGCTCAAGAAGGAAGGAAGTCTCAAACATTGCTCAACATCAACATTTAGGGGTCCTTTTACAAAGCCGCGCTAGCGGTTTTATCCCACGCACCGGATTAGCGCATGCTAGCCGGAAATCTACCGCCTGCTCAAAAGGAGGTGGCTAGCGCATGCGCGTTAAAGGCCCTAGCGCGGCTTTGTAAAAGGAGCCCTTAGTGACCAGACTTAGGTCCACATTAGCCAGTTTTGAGAGATCCATGGGTGTGGCTCCAAGCCGAGGACTATTACTTTGATGATAGGGTTTCTTTAAGTGGGGAATTATATTAAAAAAAAAAGAAAAATCTCCAGGAGGTTGCGAATGAAGGTTCCAACTGGGTTAGAAGCCAAAAAAAAAGTTGTTGAAACAAATTGCTGGGCCAAAAAATACATTGCCAGTAACTGGAACAACTATAATCATGATATTCCTTCTTCTTTCATTTTTGTTTCACTCAGGTGATTGTTCAAGAGTTATAAAAGATCCCCATACTTTGTGGCCATTTGGTGTTGGAGGACTGCCATGTTGATCCATTCTGGCAACTGATGTTGGCATTCTACCAATAGCTATGAAAGTTAGTGTTATGCATAACATAACAACAATGGGATTAATATTGAACCAGGATGGTTCCTAAATCAAACTCTGTAATCTGTTTAATGTAATCTGTATATTCAGCACCAAAATATAGACTGAGGGCTAATCTATATACGCTTCTCCCCCCAGATTTCTGGGTTTAGGACTTGAAACTTTGGTTATTCGTGAGTTTCTAAATCCTGACCCTCCCCCGCTTCCTGGACCTTTCCACACTGTACGTGGTGGTCTAGCAGTGAAGCGGGGCCGGAGCGATCTTCCTACACTCCTGCCCCGTGCCGTGACCCGCGGTTTTAAGTTGTAAAGGCACAGCGCCATGAAAATTCTGAGTTCTCCTTTTAAGTGGCTGACTCTGACTCATTCCCTGCCCCCCTCCTGCCCTTCGGACCTCTCCACACCTTACCTGGTGGTCTGTGGTAAAGTGGAGCAGAAGTGATCTTCCTACGGTCCTGCCCCGTGCAGAGCCATCAACAAAAATGGCTGCCATGAGTTCCCGCTGTAGTCTCGTGAGACCAGGGGAACTCGCAGCAGCCACTTTTGTCGATGGCTCTGCACGGGCAGGACCGTAGGAAGATCGCTTCTGCCCCGCTTCACTGCTAGTTCGCCTTTGAAGATAAGGGTTCAATAATTCCTATTTAAAATGTTTTATAACCAGTTTGCAACGTGTTTAAAATTATTTTATGAAACGTATAAAGCTACCCCGAAAGGGATTGCTTATAAGTTTCTTTTGAAACTTTGTCCCTGAAAGTCACCAAGACTTAAGTATACATTTTTTTTTCGTTAAATAATTTATTGACTTTTTTAATTTATAAAGATACAACATATGAAATCAAATGAAAAATAGAAAAAATACAAACAGAAAAGCATAAAATAGAAAAAGTCATAGGGTGTCAAAACATGAATCCAAATTAAGCATAATACTGTACATTAATCATTAAGTTTCAATAAACATTCCCAAATGTGCCTAAATTTCTTTAAATTACTACATTCAATTGCATAAATCTTGTCATACTTACTATACACACATAACATATTCCACCACATATTATATTCTAATTTGGAAAAATCCTTCCAGTTAATGAAAATGAATGCAGATTTGCGTGCCTGTCACCTCCATTATATGAAGATCTCTCTCATGCATATTCATTAGGGCTATCCCAAAAACCCAACTGTCCAGGACAGGGTTCGGGACCACTGCTATGTGGGGTAAAGCTGGCCCTAAAGGCTCCCAAATAGTGGTCAAGATACATCCCATTCTGGTATCCCAATCATCTAATCCAAACCGTTCCATCAGTAATTGGATCATCGCTGAGCACCATTGAGACCCTGCTGGCAGTTTTGATGCAATCCATTTAGTTAAAATCATCTTAATCCCCCGTAAAGCTTTAGACCTCTAGGGATTGGATAACTCACATTAAAAAAAAAAGAAAAAAGAAATCATTTAGAGAATGTCCTTTCATAATTCATGCAGAATGTCAGCGAAGAATTCAAATTTTGTTGCATTAATAAGTCTCAAAGCTATGTCAGACAAAGATGTTCTTAAAATTCAACTAACTTCTTTCAAACTTTGGCTACTTGACTTTATTTTATTTAATGTTCTCCCGAAGGAGCTCAGAATGGTTTACTTGAATTTATTCAGCTACTCAAGCATTTTCCCCTGTCTGTCCTGATGGGCTCACAATCTATCTAATGTACCTGGGGCAATGGGGGGATTAAGTAACTTGCCCAGGGTCACAAGGAGCAGCGTGGGTTTGAACCCACAACCCCAGGGTGCTGAGGCTGTAGCTTTAACCACTGCGCCACTCTAGAAATCAAAATGTACTAAAAGTGAGCTGAGTCTAGGATAATCAAGCCATTGTGACATCACTGATGAGGTTGGCTCTTAGGCATTGGAGAAATGAGGCATTATGATGTCACAATACCAGCTCTGGTTATCAGAGGCTGAAACTTTTCACACTATTTACTCAATTTTCTATACTGTTCTCCCAAGGGAGTTCAGAATGGTTTACATGAATTTATTCTGGCACTCAAGCATTTTCCCCTGTCTGTCCGGGCGGGCTCACAATCTATCTAATGTACCTGGGGCAATGGGGGGGATTAAGTGACTTGCCCAGGGTCACAAGGAGCAGCGTGGGTTTGAACCCACAACCTCAGGGGGCTGAGGCTGTAGCTTTAACCACTGCACCACACTCTCTCTGGAATAAGAGCAATTGTAGACAAAGAATTTGTTAGTCCTTCAAAATTAGTTTCCAGGTATCTGACTTTGCCATCTCTTTCTTTTGTATTTATTTTAGATTTAGCTTATGGTTTTCCTTTGTAATTCATGGCAAGTTATGTCCTGGTACAGTAGGTGCTCTTTTCATACGATATCATCAAACTGATCGTTCAGGTAGCCCCACAGCCTGCTTTTCCTTCATTATTGAGCAAAACCCAAATGCATTTGCAAACAATACCTTTACGCTTGATGACCCATGGCATGATAACAAACACAGGAAAACAGCAGGATTTGCGCTTTCTGCTGTTCTAGTGTCGTGGCCAAGTTTTGTTTCCATTAATTTCTGTACCCAGTGCCAATATGACAAGAATTAGAATTGGGTGCGATTAAATTTCTAAAAATGAGGTGTCATATTCCTTTCTGTGTGTGAAGCATTAACTGCCATTGTTGTTTTGGGGGCACAGTGAAGTAGCCAGTGAACAGAACTGTGACCCTTGGAAAAACAAATGTTTTCATTAATTCTACCCACTGGTGGCCATTTTAAAAATATGCTAGTTGCCTGAAGACCTTGTACTGAGTGGAGCTAGTTTAACCTTGGGTGGCAGTTTCTTGGTGGGGAGGTGTGAAAAACAGATATAATCAGTGGCGTACCAAGGGAGGGGTTAAGGGGTGCACAGCCAATACACCAGGTCCGGACCTCCTGCCCTACTCTGCCACTGTTGCTGTCCCGAACCAGCATCAGCAGTAAACTATAAATTCAGTCACCGCAGGACCTTCCTGTACCTCCCCGCGGCTGCAAGTCCACCCCCTTTGTCACTATCTTGTTCAGGCGCAGAGCCAGCAGCCACGGGTAGGTGCAGAAAGGTCCTGCAATGGCTGCATTGAAGTTTACAGGCACTGCTGCTGGTTCAAGAAGCATACAGCAACGGTGGGGAGGTGAGGGGGGCAGGATACTGGATGGCATTGGGATGGAGGAAGAGAGAAACGAGCAGGATACTGGTATAGAAGGGTGGTGGAAGGAGAGGGAAGTGGGGTGGAGGGAGAGGGGGGATAGATTCTGATGGAATTGGGGTTCAGGGGGAGAGAGACAGAAGGGGGAAGGATACTAGATGGAATTGGGTTGGAGGGAGAGAGAGGGGTCTTTGAGCGCTCTCACAGCCCCCTCCCCGTTGCTTGCATACCCACCCCCTGCGCACCTCTTGAAATGTTCACCAGCACGAGCAGCATCTTTCACCCACTGCTCGCGCCAAGCTCAGCTTCCTTCTGACGTCATGTCCTGGTCTCACGAGCAGGAAGTGACATCAGAAGGGAGCCAAGGCCAGCACAAATAGCGGGTGACAGATTCTGGACATGCCAACAAACATTTAAAGATGTACGGGGTGGGGGGGGAGAGAGGAGGAGAGGCACCGCCCCCCCCCTCCTCACCACACCACTGTTTATACTGCCTAGTGTTCAGAAATGAATGTCCTCTTTGCCATAGCTCACTATGGGGGTCTTTTACTAAGGCGTGCTAGCTGATTTACTGCACGCTAAATGCTAACGCGGCCATAGAATTTAATGGGTGCGTTAGCGTTTAGCACATGCTAAATCATCTAACACATCTTACTAAAAGACCCCCCTATATTAAGCAATTTAACTGGATATCTTTTTATAAATTACTCAAGAACCCAAGTTATTTTCGTGTGCAGCTATTACTGTCTGAATCAATCGTGTATGCTGGGCTCATCTACAGTCATTGTTACCAACCGTTCCAAAAGTTTCTACGCAGGTGGAGAACAAACAAATTATGGCTTTCATGTCAAGGTCCAAATATTATTGTAAACTTCAAAGTAGACATAATACTGCCAGGGCCATAAAAGAATAAATTTGCACTGAATAATTAAAAGCTCAATGCCGTTATAAAGGCCATCGTCAGGCCTAATCGAGAGAGGCTGATAATAATGCTATTTATAACGTCAGTTTTCTGCAGCGTTGTTATCCCAGGATGTTAACGCATATTCACGAAGGGTGTAAGAAAAGGCTGTTTATGAGTAGGCAGGATGATAATGTGAACTGCATTTTGACGATTGACGCAGGTGTAGTAGGGAAAGGGATTCGGATATAGCTCACGCCTTTCACTAAGAGACAAATTCTATAAACGGCGTCTTACCGCTGCCTAACCAGCCAATCGGGACATATGTTTTCTAAAAAAAAGAACCTGAGGCAGGCCGCCTACATTGTAGGCGTCTGTCGTGATGCAGGGAGGTGCCTAGGGACTCTTGAGCTCATCCAAGGCTGGTAGTGGTGGGTGTGGTTTTGCTCGGAAGTGGTCTTAGGCAAGCTTAAGTGGCCTTAGGGCTGCAATAGGTACATGAAGAATCACACTTCTTCCCGATGGTGGCCCTAACCACTTCACTTCCGAGGCTTCATCAAGGGAGTGCTTTCTCTTTAAATCACCAATTTCCGAACAGTCGTTAAGCTGCTTTGCTGGAACACGAAGACGAGGAGACCTCGGAACGTCCTTCAACATCAAAAAACCCAAGAGCATGTTGAAAGAGTAAGCCAAATGATTCGATCAAACAGGCGATTGACTATTAGGGAAATTTCTGAGGATCTGTACATCTCTCATGGCTCCATTCAAAACATTTTAACAACAGATCTGAACATGATTCGTGTGAGGACGACCTGAGAAATAGGCAAACGGTTTCATCCTCCATCGTGACAATGCTCCGTGTCACCCTTCGCTTCTGGTACAGCAATTTCTGTCAAATAGGAACATTATAGTGTGTCCTCATCTGCCTTATTCATGGATCTGGCACCGTGTGACTTCTGGCTCCTCCCCCAAAGTCAAAATGACCGTGGAAGGTAAACGTTTCGAATCGATTCAGGACATCGAGGCAGCCACGATAGCGCAACTAAAGACGTTCACAAAAGAAGACTTTCAGAACTGCTTCAGAAAGTGGCAAGAACGATCGGATAAGTGTGTTTGAAGCGAGGGGGAGTATTTGGAATGGGATTAATGGCGATGTGTCTTTTACTGTAATAATTTTTTTTAAAAATGTAAACATTCGCCATATTTTTTATCACATTTCTTATATTATATATACTGTATGTGGGTGTGTGTGGAGACGATATTCAGACCATGGGAGCTGTTTCATAGTGGCCAATGATAGGTCTTCAGTTTGTGCAGTCCAAATTGGCTGCTACACTCAGGGCTCCTTTTACTAAGGTGCGTTAGGGCCATAAATTGCCTCGCGCGCTAGACCTTAGCACCAGCATTGAGATGGCATTATTCTAGAAGCGTACCGCGCGGTACTATCATGCGTGCGCTAAAAACGCTAGCGTACCTTAGTAAAAGGAGCCCTCAGCGGGTCAGCGCTCAATCTTGCCAGTTAACACGTGACATATGTAGCTGGTTAACTTTTAGCCCCAAACTGGGAATATTCAATGGCGATAACTCCATTGACTATTGCTGAATATTCGCAGTTAGCCAGTTAAATGCTTTGTAACCGGTCAGCGCCGGTTCAGACTGGTTAAATAGTGCTGCGCATCTTTCAGATAGACGTGGGGAGCGCAGAGAGGCTGCTTAAAATAAAATACAAAATGTTTACACAGCAGATTCGCGATTTAACTAAGGGCTCCTTTTACGAAGGTGCGTTAGCGGTTTTATCGCACGCACCGTATTAGCACGCGGTATCCCAAAATCTACCGCCTGCTCAAAAGGAGGCGACAGCGGCTAGCGCGCGGGGCGACATAGCGCGCCCTATTCCGCGCGTTAAGTCCCTAGCGCACCTTCGTAAAAGGAGCCCTAAATGGGAACTTGTCTAGCGGTGCATTTGTGCCGTCGCAACTGTGCACACGTACAGCACAATAATTATTTTAAAAAATTAGTCTCAGTAGCCTCTTTGTTTCATCTCTCCTGAATCGTTTACCTAATATTGCAGTTCTACCACTTCAGAAGAGCAGGGGTATTCTGCTCCAGGACCTTCATTGCAGGGAAGAGGAGAGGAGGGTTGGGTCACGGTGATCTCTAACCCTGCCTCTCATATCCTGTTGCTCCTGGAACCTTCCTCAATGTTCACAGTTCAGCTTCCTTTTTGTCAACAAATGAAGCCCTGGCAAGAGAAAGACACGGGGACAGAATTTGTCCCCGTCCCTGCGTTTAACCACAGGAAACCATCCCCGTGTCGTTCTTTACAGAGAGAGGAAAGAATCAGAGTACGAATGGGCCCAGCCACTGACCCTGAAGCCTTGAAATTGAAGAACGCTGGTGTAGGAGGACTGAGGTTCAGAGAGATACTAAAGAATGACACCGGATGGTTTCCTGCGGTTATCCATGGGGACAGGGCCAGAATCTGTCCCCGTGTCATTCTCTGCGAACACACAGGACAAACTGATGAGATCTTCCACAATAATAATAGCTTTATTTATATCCCTTCATACCTTTTCCGTTCAAGACGGTACAGAGTAAAGTAGAAATACAATGTGAATACCGCAGGTGTCGATACAAGTGTAGAGAAAAAGGAGATTACACCATTGGTTTAGTGGGAGAGGGTGAGAAGAGGGTGGGATGCAAGGAAGGAGGAGGGGCTTGTTGGGAGTGTAGTTAGATTGGATGGGAAGCTGGAGTTTCGGGCTGGATGGCAGTTTGAAGGATCCGATAAACTTGTCGAATAAGTGGGTTTTCAGAGTTCAAGTTTCAGAGTGGGAATTCAGGAGAAGGGCGCTTGGGGTGTTGTTCCAGATGCCTGTCTGAAAGGATAATGTCCTGTCAAGGAATTTTTTTTGTATCGACATCCCTTGGGAGTGGGGATTGAAAATAGAAGTGAATTGTCAAAAGCCAAAAATGAAATCCAATTAGCCTGAACTGTGCCTCTTGAAGAGGAGGGTAGCGTAGCTGGTTTTAAGAAAGGTTTGGACAAGTTCCTGGAGGAAAAGTCCATAGTCTGTTTTTGAGAAAGACATGGGGGAAGCCACTGCTTGCCCTGGATCGGTAGCATGGAATGTTGATACTTTTGGGGGTTCCAGAATCTTGCTATCCTTTGAGATTCTGCCTGGAATCTTGAAACTCTATGGGGTTCTAGAATCTTTTGCTTCTCTTTGGGATTCTGGAATGTTGCTACTCTTTGTGGTTCCGGAATCTTGCTCTTCTTTGAGATTCTGCCTGGAATCTTGATACTCTTTGGGGTTCTAGAATCTTTTGTTACTTTTTGGGATTCTGGAATGTTGCGACTCTTTGGGGTTCCGGAATCTTGCTCTTCTTTGAGATTCTGCCTGGAATCTTGATACTCTTTGGGGTTCTAGAATCTTTTGTTACTTTTTGGGATTCTGGAATGTTGCTACTCTTTGTGGTTCCGGAATCTTTGAGATTCTGCCTAGAATCTTGATACTCTTTGGGGTTCTAGAATCTTTTGTTACTTTTTGGGATTCTGGAATGTTGCTACTCTTTGGGTTTTGGCCAGGTACTAGGGACCTGGATTGGCCAACGTGAGACTGGGCTACTGGGCTTGATGGACCATTGGTCTGACCCAGTAAGGCTGTTCATAGGTTAGTTGATGGCAAAGCTGTCTCTTATCTAACCCAAACATTACCACCATTTGTGTTTACTAACCTATTCCCAAAATATTTTCCTATTCCAATAAATTCAATGAGAAATTACAGACTCGGATCCTCAGGTGTTTCCAAATGCTCATATTTATTGTTATCAGCATGGTTCTCTGACTTGCAAAATTAAACCTCCTAAATCCTGCTTCTTCATTTCTAACCAAAATTTGGAAGGACAAAGGTAGTTTCAGCTACATCTATAATAAGATTAGTTAGCATTATATTGTAGAAACTGGCGTTTCTAGCGCCAAATGAAAGCTGACAGATGGTTCCGTATGTTAGTGGTAACAGGGTTTGCAAACTGTATTATCTGCTTTCACTGGAAATTAGAGCTTGTTACCTCTCATCCCAGGAGGCTTGAATTACATTAATCAAATTCATGTCTTACAGTGAGAACTTTAGTCATTTACGTTCAGGCAAATCTATATCATCAAATAATTTCTAATGAGGTCCTAAGGAAGCTGGCACTTCAGCATAGCCTGTGATTACAGCATATGTAGCTGGGACTACTGTATTTACGTTGCATATATTTGCAGTCCTATCGGGTTCCTTAATTGTGCCACAAGTCAGTGGTAGGAGCTGGGTTGTCGCCGCAGAAGTTGCTTGGGCCTGTAACACCGTGATATTTGCGTCAGGAAGCTGAAACTGGAGAGAAAGCAAAACTGGACCTCTGAGCAGAAACCGCAGCCAGAAGTGGAGCTTGGAGGTGGGGACGGAGCTGGGATCGTAACAAAGAGCAAACGGGGCAGAGCGGGTTCCAATTAAGCAGAAGCAAAACGGCCAGATATAAACAGAGGGTGGTGCAGGGGTTCAAACCCACGCTGCTCCTTGTGACATTGAGGAAGTCACTTAATCCCCCCATAGCCCCCAGTACGTTAGATAGATTGTGAGCCTGCCAGGACAGACAGGGAAAATGCTTGAGTAACTGAATAAATTCATGTAAACCGTTCTTAGCTCCCCTGGGAGAACCGTATAGAAAATTGAATAAATAAATCCTCTATAATAAAACCCTAAGCGCGCATGGCGCACTTAGGAGGTTGTGATCCCTGCCACCGTGATGTGTGCCTCCGTGCCGAATTCGATTGGAGGCGTGTGGGGCAGCTTGCGACGGCTTGCGGCGCGTGGGGCAGCTTGAGCGGCAGTGGCGGTTTGACTCCTGCGCTGCCGCTGCCAGGATGCCTCTTCTCACTCCCGGACCAGCAAACGCGGCAGCCGCGGGGCATTTGCTAGGCTGGCCCACTTCGATAATGCAAGGTGAGACAGCCTAGCAAAAGCCCCGAGGCTGCCCGGGCTAGCGGATGCTGGACAGAGGGAGCAGGGAAAGGAGAAGGCCTACTGCTGGACAGCTGTTCCAAGCATCTACCACCCTTTCTGTAAAAAAAGTATTTCCTTACATTACTCCGGAGCCTATCACCTCTTAACTTCATCCTATGCCTTCTCATTGCAGAGTTTCCTTTCAAATAAGAACATAGAACATAAGAAATGCCTCTGCTGGGTCAGACCCGAGGTCCATCGTGCCCAGCAGTCCGCTCACGCGGTGGCCCAACAAGTCCAGGACCTGTGCAGTAATCTTCTATCTATACCCCTCTATCCCCTTTTCCAGCAGGAAATTGTCCAATCCTTTCTTGAACCCCAGTACCGTACTCTGCCCTATTACGTCCTCTGGAAGCGCATTCCAGGTGTCCACCACACGTTGGGTAAAGAAGAACTTCCTAGCATTCGTTTTGAATCTGTCCCCTTTCAACTTTTCCGAGTGCCCTCTTGTTCTTTTATTATTAGAAAGTTTGAAGAATCTGTCCCTCTCTACTCTCTCAATGCCCTTCATGATCCTATAGGTCTCTATCATATCTCCTCTAAGTCTCCTCTTCTCCAGGGAAAAGAGACCCAGCTTCTCCAATCTCTCAGAATATGACAGGTTTTCCATACCTTTTATCAGACGTGTCGCTCTCCTCTGAACCCTCTCGACTAACGCCATATCCTTCTTAAGGTACGGCGACCAATATTGGATGCAGTACTCCAAATGCGGGCGCACCATCGCTCGATACAACGGCAGGATAACTTCTTTCGTTCTGGCTGTAATACCCTTTATGAAAGAGACTCGACTCATGCGCATTTACATTACATAGGTATTTAAACGTCTCTATCGTATCTCCCCTCTCCCACCTTTCCTCCAAAGTGTACAGATTGAGATCTTTAAGTCTGTCCCCATACGCCTTATGATGAAGACCA
This sequence comes from Geotrypetes seraphini, assembly GCF_902459505.1. Taxonomy (NCBI): domain Eukaryota; kingdom Metazoa; phylum Chordata; class Amphibia; order Gymnophiona; family Dermophiidae; genus Geotrypetes; species Geotrypetes seraphini. The sequence continues at coordinate 68,128,596 of NC_047097.1, read as the reverse complement.
AACACCATTTTGGTAGCCTTCCTCTGGACCTATTCCATCCTTTTAAAAAATCTTTTTGAAGGTGTGGCCTCCAAAATTGTACACAATATTCAAAATGAGGTCTTATGCCTTCTTTTTCCATACCTCTCCCTATACACCCTAGCTTTTGTCATTGCCTTTTCAATCTGTTTGGCCACCTTAAGATCATCACATACGATCCCACCCAAGTCCCACTCTTCTGTCTTGCACATAAGTTCTTCACTCCCTAATCTGTATCATTCCCTCGGGTTTTTGCAGCCCAAATGCACGGCCTTGCATTTCTTAGCATTCAATTTTAGCTACCAAATTTGAGACCATTCTTCAGGCTTCGCCAGGTCTTTCTTCACGTTATTCACACCATCCGGTGTGTTTGCTCCGCAAAGAGGCAAATCTTACCCGACAAACCTTCAGCAATATCGTTTCTAAAAATGTTTAAAAAGAACAGGCCCAAGAACAGAACCCTGAGGCACCCTGGTAACATCCTTTTCCTCAGAGCAATCTCCATGGATCACTACCCTCTGTCGCCTTCCACTCAACCAGTTCTTGGCACAGCCACTTTGGGACCCATGAGAGAAGGCGTTACCCCCTAAGCTAGCGATTTTTTGGTGCCAGCCGCCGCAGTAACAGCTCCGACGATCATAGAATTCCTATGAGCGGCCGAGTTGTTACCGACGCGGTGGTGCTAAAAATGCTAGCCCGGCTTTGTAAAGGAGGGGGTTAGTTTGCAAGCAGGCTGTAAATAGTAGCACAGATTTATTCATACCTAGTTCATCACATGTGTTATGGGAACTTAAACAATAGATTATATTCCTAGCCCCTGCCTGACTCATGTTCTGGGAATACCGTTCATGGAAAAAACACTGTCAGATTCACTTGTAGCTTTATTGGACATACACTGTTTACATTTTCTTTTTTTGTCTTTTGCGAATGTTATTTAAGCAACGAAGGCTCTGGTCAGTCTGTGTGATGCCAAATTTAACACTCTTTCAATTCAAGAAATGATGCTTGCAGGAAAAGCGAAAATCACTGTTTTGCATATTCATTTAGGATGTTTATTTCCAGTGTTCAGCTGGTAAGACATCAAGAGGGGCATTTTCACTATGACATCTGAATCCGATTTCAGATGGGTTTTTGGGTTTGTTTGTTTGTTTTTTTTGGGGGGGGGAAGTTTAAAAATCCAGCAGAGAAAATGGCCATTTTCAAACCAGAAATGTGTCTATTTTTTTATGTGTTGAAAATGGCCATTTCCTAGATGGGTTTGTTCTCAGTGCGCCTATTTTTTTGAACCATAACCCCCCCCCCCCAAAAAAAAAAAAAAAAACATCCAAATGGAAAACACACAGAAAAGAGCTATTAAGATGTAGGAGGTGCAGCATTCTTAGCAGGCTGGCCACACAGACATCCCAGAGGAGCAGAGGGCGCCCTAGAGAGCACTGCACTGAACTTCAAATAATAATAATAACAGTTTATATACTGCAATACCGTGAAGTTCTATGCGGTTTACAAAAGATTAAAAAGGTACAGAATAGTTGGACTTAAGTGGGGATAGGGGATAGAAGGGTATAGATAGAGGTTTACTGCACAGGTCCTGGACCTGTTGGGCCGCCGCGTGAGCGGATTGCTGGACGCGATGGACCTCAGGTCTGACCCAGCGGAGGCATTGCTTATGTTCCTATGTTTAAGAAGTGAGTAAGAGGTCAGGAGGACCGTTATTGAGGAGAGAGAGAGGAACGGGTCAGTTATCTAGGTATTTCAGGAACATGTATGTTTTTAGGTGCTTCCTGAATTCCTTGTAAGTAGCGGGCAAAAGCAATTCAAAGAGAAGGTCCCAGTACGCATCTCGCTAGAACCCCCTTATAGTTTATGGGCGGGCCTGGGGGGACGTCTCTAGGGGTCAGGATTTTACGAATGTAAAATCTGGCAACCCTACCACTCCATATAACTGATGCAAACACATCCATTCCTGCAGTTTAGAAAAGGCTATGCATTGGCAGATCCTTTTCTAAAGAACTGCCAAGATGTGACATGTCCTGACCTGGACGTCTCAATTCTGATTTCTACGTTGCATCTGAAATGGAGCTGCATGCCTCCAAACCACAAGCCTTGTTTGGAGACATGAAGGAAACAGAATGGGAGAAAACTGAATAGAGGTCATTCTGGCCCGATATTCTCCTCCTTCCTCACTGAGGAAGAGGAAGAATGCTCTGTCTTCTCTCAAAAAAAACCTTGGAAATCCCAGAGTCATAGTCTGTAGCCAAAGACGATGTCTGTGACGGTTGGTTTAGATCAGTGGTCTCAAACTTGGCGGCCCACCAGGTCCTATTTTGAGGCCCTCGGTCTGTTTATCATAATCACAAAAGTAAAATAAAAGTTTCTTGATCATATGTCTCTTTAGCTATAAATGACAATATTATTAAGACTTAGCCAAAAGGAAAGATTTATAAAGTTTTATCTCATGCAAAATTGTCATTTCTTTAATAAGACATTAGTTATTTTTTTCTGAGGCCCTCCAAGTACTGCCAAATCCAAAATGTGGCCCTGCAAAGGGTTTGAGTTGGAGACCACTGGATTAAACAGAGCAAACCCTAAATTAAAAATTGCATAGAAGACCAGTCCAACAGGTCTTCTCAATCTAAACAAACTAGCCATTTTATCAGTGGGCAGTGTTTTATTTGCCATGTAGAAACTGCTAACATAAACGTCCCACCCAAGAACACCTATAAAGATACTTGTGTGCTTTAGCATTTACGAGATTTTTTTTCTCCTCTGTCTTCTCTTTTTTTTCCTGTGTCCTTTTGTCCCACCCAGTGGTGGTGATCGTCTGTGAACTTCTGTAGGTGGTTATTCCATACATCTCAGAAACTCCGGTCCTCGAGGGCCAGAATCCAGTCGGGTTTTCAGGATTTCTCCAATGAATATGCCGTGAGATCTATTTGCATGCACTGCTTTCAATGCATATTCATTGGGGATATCCTGAAAACCCGACTGGATTACGGCCCTCGAGGACCACAATTCCCCACCCCTGTTCTAGAATCATGCTAAGCACCATCTTAGTCAACACCATTTTTTTTACACTATATATAGAATTGGGGGGAGGGGGGTCAGTGTGTAAATGCGTACTCCATCCATGCTGCACCCAAACTCTGCCTGTGTGACCACCATCTGCAAAGTAAATCCTTATACAACATGGTGCCCGGCTACATGTCAACTAAGCTTCCTACACACACCGAACAAGTCGCTCTGCTCTCAGGAAGAAACATCTCCAGATACCCCCTGGTCGCGCCCTCCATCTACAGAATACCAGGCAACAATCCTACCCTACTACTATTAATTATTTCCATAGCGCTACCAGACATATGCAGTGCTAGACAGAGTCCCAAAGAAGACAGTCCTTGCTCGAAAGAGCTTACAATCTAAACAGACAAGACAGACAAACAGGATGTCATGGATACCAGTTAAGGGGAACGGTTAATCTGCTGGCTGGGTTGGAGGGCAGAGGAGAGTACAGGACAATCAAGCCATTGTGACATCACTGTTGAGGTTGGCTCTTATTGGTGGAATGAGGCATTATGACATCAGAGGAGTAGGGTTAAGGATTGAAGGCTATATCAAAAAGGGGGGTTTTCAGTCTGCTTTTAAACAAGGGAAGGGGCTTGACGGACAAACTCAGATAATTTATTCCAGGCATAGGGGGCAGCTAGATGAAAGGAACAAAGTCTGGAATTGGCAGTAGAGGAGAAGGGTAACGCTAAGAGTGACGTATCTGAGGAACGGAGTTCTCTGGGAGGTGTTATAAGGAGGGAGAAGAGATGAACACTTGTAGGTCAACAATAGGAACTTGAGCTGTATGCGATGGCAGATAGGGAGCCGGTGAAGTGATTTAAGGAGAGGGATGACATGAATGTAACGAGGTTGGTAGAAGATGAGTCATGCAGTAGAGTTTTGCACAGATTGCAGGGGGGAGAGGCGGCACTGCAGGAGACCAGTTAGAAGTTGATTGCAGTCATCTAAGTGTGATGTTACAAGAGTGTGGACAAGGGTCTGTTTAGTGTGCTCAGAGAGGAAGGGGTGAATTTTGGTGATATTGAAGAGATAGAAGTGACAGGTTTCAAGCTTGTTGGATGTGTGTAGAAAATGAGAGGTCAGAATCGAAGACAACTCCAAGTTTGTGAGCAGAGGACACTGGAACAATGACAGTATTCTTTACCGAGATGGAGAAAGGAGGAGGAGCAGCAGCTCAGTTTCTGGAATCATAGAATTCCTATGAGCGTCCGAGCAGTGACCGCCTTGGCCGGCATCAGCTCTCCCACTGATGTCACTTCCTGGTCCTGCTTCTAAGGCCACAATTTCCAGATGGATCCATAAAGCCATTTTGTCAACCTATATTCTTTCTGGGAAACAGTCTCCCTTTTCTGCTAATTATACCAGGAGTATGACTTCTTTTTGGGCCAAAGCTAGAGCAGTCTCTCCCCTGAGGAGATAAGAACATAAGAACATAAGAAGTTGCCTCCGCTGAGGCAGACCATAGGTCCATCCTGCCCAGCGGTCCGCTCCCGCGGCGGCCCATCAGGCCCATTGCCTGAGCAATGGTCTATACCTATCTATACCCCCCAATCCCTTTTTCTTCTAGGAATCTATCCAAACCTTCTTTGAAACCATTTAAGGTTTTCTTGTCTACAACAGCCTCTGGAAGCGCATTCCATGTATCTACCACCCTCTGAGTGAAAAAGTACTTCCTAGCGTTTGTTCTAAACCTGTCCCCTTTCAATTTCCCCCAATGCCCCCTTGTGCTTGTGGTGCCCCTTAATTTGAAAAATCTGTCCCTGTCTACTTTTTCTATGCCCTTCAGGATCTTGAAGGTTTCTATCATGTCTCCTCTAAGTCTTCGCTTCTCCAGGGAGAAAAGTCCCAGCTGCTTCAATCTGTCGGTATATGGGAGATTTTCCATTCCCTTTATCAGTTTGGTTGCTCTTCTTTGTACTCCCTCAAGTACCGCCATGTCTTTCTTGAGGTACGGCGACCAGTACTGGACACAGTACTCCAGATGCGGCCGTACCATTGCACGATACAGCGGCATGATGACTTCCTTCGTCCTGGTCGTAATACCCTTCTTAATGATACCCAGCATTCTGTTTGCTTTCCTAGAGGCTGTGGCGCATTGCGCCGATGCCTTCAGTGTTGCGTCTACCATCACTCCCAGGTCTCTCTCCAGGTTACTAACCCCTAGTGGTGTTCCCCCCATTTTGTATGTGAACATCGGGTTCTTTTTCCCCACGTGCATGACCTTGCATTTCCCCACGTTGAAGCTCATCTGCCATTTTTCGGCCCACTTTTCCAGCTGCGTTAGATCCTTTTGGAGATCCTCGCAGTCTTCCTTGGTTTGAGCCCTGCTGTATAGTTTGGTGTCATCTGCAAATTTAATGACTTCACACTTAGTTCCCGCCTCTAGATATGCAGGGTGGCAACATAGTTTTCTGTGCACACATTTGGCAAGGAAGGGCTGTAGCTCACTGGCTAAGCTGCTGCCTCTGCACCTGCACCCAGAGATTGTGAGATCAAATCCCAGTGCTGGTCCTTGTAACCCTGGGCAAGTCACTTAATCCTATAGTGCCCACCACTTTGAATGTCAGCTCTGAAATGCCAAAGCAACAAAAAAATGGTATGCACGTCCCCCATTCCTCTTTTATAGAGTAGATATGGCAGCGAGACAGGACTCTGTCTTTGTATCCTTGGTTTTACAGGCCGGCACAGTAAGCCCACATTAGCTCTTGGGAACTGCTTTTGTACGTCCCATCTGTCTAGAATGTCTCACCTATTGCACTGGAAATGTACTTCCCAAACTCCTCCCAGTCCATGCATCTGTCCTTCTTCCCTTCCCAACCCCACCAGCCCATGCGGCATCTGTCTTTTCCAACCTCCCCCAGCCCGTAAACATCTGTTATTCCAGAAATGTTCCAGATAGTCTGATAATATCTCCTGCTCCTGGGGCGCACAGTCAACCTTAATCTAATCTAATCTAATCCTTAGGTTTGTATACCGCATCATCTCCACGTTCGTAGAGCTCGACGCGGTTTACAGTAGGAGAAATAGGAAGGAACTACAACAGAGGGTTAGAGGTAGAAGTGTGAAGAAAATTTAGAGGATTTGGGATGCCAAGATATAAGAGTTTCCTTGATTCCTAAGTTGGAGGGAGACTTACATTTTTTGAGAAAAGCCAGGTTTTCAGGTGTTTGCGGAAAACTTGGAGAGAGCTCAAGTTCCGAAGAGGGGAGGTAAGGTTGTTCCAGAGCTCAGTGATTTTGAAGTGGAGGGAGGTCCCTAGCTTTCCTGTGTGGGAAATGCCTTTTAGCGAGGGGAAGGATAGTTTTAATTTGTGGGAGGATCTGGTGACTTAACCTTGCGTTTCTTAGACTGAGGAGGGTCCACAGCCTGGCGCACGGAACTATCAGCCGTGCAGAGTCCCAAAAATAAAGAAGGCCACCTCACCAGGCTAGCTGAGCGTTTAGTCAGCTGCTTAATCAAGGGAGAGGCTAAGCTTTGCACTGCCGCCACTCCTGGCTGCACCACGTGGCACCTGGTGCAAGGATGCTCCTGAAGTGCTAAATTTGCACAATCCTGGCTAGAATTCACAATAAGGGAGCCCAAGGACTCCATCCAAACAAGTTTTGATGCAAAAATTGCAATTTTGGAGAAGCAGGGAACTTTAGAAAAAAAGATAGCTAAAAATCCAAGATGGCCGCCACTAAGAATACGCACCAAAATTGTGATATTTTTTATAGTTAACAAAGTGCAAAAATGGCAATTTTAGGATTTCTGACATGGAGAAACACAGGGGAACATGCAGAAACCTTCAAATCTTTGAAATTTAGACAAATGTCTCATCTATTGCATTGGAATTATCATTATACATTACGGCAACTTTTGGTGGAGTACTTTGGTGGCTACTTCTGACGCTCTAATCTGGCAGCTTCTAGTGCTTTTTTGCTTATTGTGTGACTATATTGCCATCTACTGGGTATGCCCTGAATTACATATCTTTTTAATCACTTCATTTATCATTTGTTCTTACACCTATACTTCTTTTTTCACTCTATGCTAACGACTCCCAGATCTATCTCTCCATACCAGATATTTCTACAGGAATCCAGGCCAGAATCTCTGCCTGCCTGTCCAGCATTGCCACCTGTATGTCTCACCTCTGTCTAAAACTGAATATGGCTAATACCAAGCTCCTTTTCCACCTAAACCCATCTCCCCCCCTTCCTACATTCTCTATATATGTGGACAACACTCTCATCCTCCCTGTCTTGTCAGCTCGCAACCTTGGAGTCATCTTTGACTCCTTTCTATCCTTCTCTGCTCAGAGCCAACAAACTACTAAAGCCTGTTACTTCTTGAACTATAACACAGGCCAACAACAAAAATAAATTATTGGCACCTTATTTGGGGGCACTGATTCAGAAAATTGCAGTGAATAGACCAGGTAAACAAGAAGAGTCTTGTTTACTGAGAGCGATGAATGATATCAGATAAAATGCAATACATCCACTGTATAAATGTGCAAACCCTATCCAAGTCGACGGACCCAACACAATCCGTGTTTCGGCTGAAACAAGCCTATCTCAGGGGTCCTAAAAGTGTGAAATGAATGTAAGTATATCTATGTTGAAAAGTAGATAGAAGTGCTACCCTGGTGAAATACTGGGTACGAAGCAAAGGTGTAGCTGCAAAAGCTCCAACCTTGTTGACGTGATATGTGTCGTTCAAAACATGCAGTGAAAGAAGGTTGTAAGCAATGTGAAAACCTCGGCGAGGATGGTGAAAGCAAATTATGCAAAGAGGAATGTGAATTATTGTGGGCAATTGCAAGAGGTGAGTGGCGTTGGTAATAGGACGTGATGAGCGAATGCAGCGCGCAGGGCCGAGGGGGCAACCTTGAAGAAGCCTGAATAGGGGAAGCGTGTCGGCAAGAGCTCCTCGGCCGACAGTGATCTAATTTAAAAGATAAGCGCTGTAAACTAAATTTTAAGATAAATAAGAAAAAATAAAAAGATATCATTTAAATAAATTAATTTATAACATTTTATTTAAGGAATCAAACAAGTATACAATAATAAAATACAAAGAGATATTCATTACAATTAGATTTACAATAATAATAGTTCCATATATATTTCTATCATTCCTCCAAAATATATTTCCATATGACCTAATCCATTCCTTTCTACACCCCCCATTAATCCCTTCCCCTTCCTCCCTCCTTTCCCCCCATTCTTTTCACGTTCAAACATTTTATTAAAGGAATAAAGTAAAAATACATATAAATTATACAGAAAGATTATTTACAAATAATAAATAATTTACAAATGTTAAAATTCTAATCCATATATTATATAAAATTCTATAATTAAATAAATAAATTAAATAACTGAAAAGCTCAATGACAATTCAGGAGCAGTTTTTCAGTACGAAACAATGAAGGATTACTGCAAGGGTTTCCGATGATCCCAAAAAATATATATGAATTGATATAACGGAATTTTTGATGATTACTCAGTTTTCTTACTATTAACGATTGAAAAATAAAGTGTAACCAACTAACTCTACGTTTTCAAACGCGTGAAGCACATACCTAGGATTAAGGTACAAATCTAACGGCCTCTTTTACAAAGCTGCACTAGCGGCTGCTCTGCTAATCGCCCCGAAGCCCATAGAGATTTAAAGGCCTTGGGACCGTTGCCGCGCGGCTTTGTAAAAGAGTCCGTAAGTTTAATCGAAACGTTGTTAGAGAAAAGATATATAATCAATCTCAGAATTCAGTCCTGCAGGTGTGACAGTATTCAAAATGAAAGTTGCTCCTTGTTCAGCTCTGAGATTTATATCTCCCCCCCCCCTCTCCACCTGGGTCTGAAAGTTTTGTACACAAAGAACTTTAATGTCTTCAACATTATGATTAAATTGTTTCCAGTGACTGACTTCAAGAACATTGCATTCCACTCTCCTCTTCTTGTTTTGGCATTCCTTCAACGGTTGTGGAACACTGTTGAGTTTTTGTTGTTTCTTTGCCTTATTCGTTCCCTACCCGTCATGGCCTTCTCTTCCTGGGACCCCGTATCGAGCCCACTTTTTCATAAGAACATAAAAACATAAAGAACATAAGCAGTGCCTCCGCCGGGTCAGACCATAGGTCCATCCTGCCCAGCAGTCCGCTCCCGCGGCGGCCCAAACAGGTCACGACCTGTCCAAATCACCAGAAGGGGCCCCCATGCCACCTTGGTTTCCTATTGCGTCCTATCTTCCCATCAAAGTCCTAGCCCTCCGGTCTTGCACATGCACGACCTGGTCGGGTTTCTATACTTATTTTCTGGTTAGCTTTCTCAGTATCCCACGATCCCTTTATCCCTCAGGAATCCGTCCAGTCTCTGTTTGAATCCTTGTACCGTACTCTGCCCAATCACGTCCTCTGGTAGCGCATTCCAAGTGTCCACGACCCTTTGGGTGAAAAAAAACTTCCTTGCATTCGTTTTGAACCTATCTCCCTTCAGTTTCTCCGAATGCCCCCTCGTACCTGTTGTCCCCTTCAGCCTGAAGAATCTGTCCCTATCCACCCTCTCTATGCCCCTCATGATCTTGAAGGTCTCTATCATATCACCCCTGAGCCTCCTTTTTTCCAGAGAGAAGAGCCCCAGCCTATCCAACCTCTCGGCATATGGGCAGTGTTCCAGCCCTCTTACCAGTTTCGTTGCTCTCCTTTGGACTCTCTCGAGTACCGCCATGTCCTTCTTGAGGTACGGCGACCAATATTGAACGCAATATTCCAGATGCGGACGCACCATCGCTCGATACAGTGGCAAGATGACTTCCCTCGTCCTGGTTGTTATGCCCCTTTTTATGATGCCCAGCATCCTGTTGGCTTTTTTTGAGGCCGCTGCGCACTGTGCAGATGGCTTCAGTGATGCATCCACCAGCACTCCCAAGGCTGCATTCAACCCCTCACTCCCAGTCACCGTAAGATACCTATGTCCATCTGATCGTTCTCTCTGCAAGAAAATCCGCAACCGCTATCTGTCCCATTTCTTCGGTCTATCTGTCCTAATTAGAATGTTAAGTTCTTCTGAGCAGGGACCGTTTACGAGGGTGGTATAAAAAGTTTGGTGAGAAAGCAAGTTCAACAATATAATCTCCATCAAAGATACAGTGAGTTCCCATTTTTTTTCATTCCATCGGAAAACTAGGTTTTGTCAAACTCTGCAAAGTGCTCATTTACACCATTGATGGCAATGCAGTGGGCCCCAACCCTGTCCTGGAGGACCATCAGGCCAATCAGGTTTTCAGGATAGTCCTAGTGAATATGCATGGCCTGTCACTTCCATTATATGCAAATCTCTCTCATGCATATTCATTAGGGCTATCCTGAAAACCCGACTGGCATGGTGGTCCTCCAGGACAGGGTTGGGGGACCACTGACTTAATGGACTGTGGCAACATCTCATGGAAATTTGCCAAACTTTTCAAACCACCCTCATATTACATGTTGAATGTAGAGCGCTATGTACGCCTTTCAATGCTATAGAAATGATAAACAGTAGTTTTAATGTCTTGTAGGTTTTGCTGACATGCAATGCAATTGGCAAGACAAGGGAGTGGTACAGATGCAATTTTATTTTGATATTGATCCAATTTTGCTGACCACATTGACGCATGTAAATGCACACTTCACCCATGTGAATTCTCATCTGCAAGTTACCTAGCATTGCATTTATAAAAAGTACAGGAGATATGATTGAAGTCTAAAAAATCCTCAGTGAAGTAGAACGGGTACAAGTGGATCGATTTCTTACCCCGTCAAAAATGACAAAGACTAGAGGACACTCGATGAAGTTACAGGGAAATACTTTTAAAACCAATACGAGGAAATTTTTTTTCACTCAGAGAATAGTTAAGCTCTGGAACGCGCTGCCAAAGGTTGTGATAAGAGTGGATAGTGTATCTGGTTTTCAGAAGGGTTTGGACAAGTTCCTGGAGGAAAAGTCCATGGTCTGTTATTGAGAGGGGCATGGGGGAAGCTGCTGCTTGCCCTGGATCGGTAGTGTGGAATGTTGCTACTCTTTGGGGTTCCGGAATCTTGCTATTCTTTGAGATTCTGCCTGGAATCTTGAGACTCTTTGGGGTTCTAGAATCTGTTGTTACTCTTTAGGATTCTGGAATGTTGCTACTCTTTGGGGTTCCGGAATCTTGCTATTCTTTGAGATTCTGCCTGGAATCTTGAGACTCTTTGGGGTTCTAGAATCTTTTGTTACTCTTTAGGATTCTGGAATGTTGCTACTCTTTGGGGTTCCGGAATCTTGCTATTCTTTGAGATTCTGCCTGGAATCTTGAGACTCTTTGGGGTTCTAGAATCTTTTGTTACTCTTTAGGATTCTGGAATGTTGCTACTCCTTGGGTTTTGGCCAGGTACTAGGGACCTGGATTGGCCACTGGGAGAACGGGCTACTGGGCTTGATGGACCTTTGATCTGACCCAGTAAGGCTATTGTTATGTTCTTATTATAGTGGTATATATGTGCACATACACAGATATAATAATAATAATAACAACTTTATTTTTATATACTGCCATACCACAAACAGTTCTAAGCGGTTTACAAGGGAAGAGACTGTATACAGACAGCGACATTACAGCGAATTTTCAAATTTACATTGGCTTGTTAAGTTTAGTCAGGTTTATCTGGAAGTGTATTGAGAGTACATCAGGTTGAGGTGGGGTCAGAGAAATTTGTCAAAGACTTAAGTTTTTATTGACTTTCTAAACGTTTGGTACGAGAGTGCGTTTGAGATGAAGTTGGTTAAACATTTGTTCCATTTGCCTGCTTGGAATGATAGTGGTTCTGTCGAGGTATCTCTTGTAGGTGCAGCCCTTTAGGGATGGAAAAGCGAACAAGTAGGTACTGCGCGTATTAGTTGTGACTGGGAATTCGAATTGCTGAGACAGATAGGTTGGGGATGAACATGTCACGGTTTTGAAGCAAAGGCAAGCAAACTTAAAAATAACGCTTGCTTCCACAGGCAGCCGGTGGAGTTTTGAGACGGACTGCAGCATTTTGGACAACTCTTAGTCGTTTGTTTTTTTTGAGACAGCCCAAGTATATAATATTGCAGTAGTCTAAGGTACTTAAGATCTGGGATTGAACCAGCAGTTGAAAAGAAATCGAAGTATTGTTTAATGGTACGAAGTTTCCATAGGGTGAGAAAGCATTTTTTTGACTTGAGCATTAGTGTGATCTTCAAACAGCAGGCTTCGGTCCAGGGTGACGCCAAGGATTTTGGTTGTGGGATTGATTGGGTAGTCTGATCCGAGGCCAGCAGTTTTTCCAGCTTCACGGAAGGTAAAGGGAGAGAAGGCTGGGAACATGCTGGGCCACGGGGACTATCCAGAGCCTTGGTACCAGGCCGTGAGAAGGGAAGTTCCCGAACCATGACTCCCAGGCCAGGAACACCCCCCTCATGGCTGCAACCCGGGGCGTACCGCACCCCCCTCTCCCCCCATGGTACGCCACTGCCCCCAACTGTCCATTAGACCCCATTAGTGGCTTTTTCAAATTTTTGGGTGTAGCTCAGGGGTTACCACAACTTTCACTGGACTGGGGTACATCAATTAAAAATTTTGATTACACTTTAACTAAAATTAAGTAACAATTTCTGTTTTCTCAATATCCCTACCTGCAAAACCCAGATATCCAAGACTTGTCAAAGTCATTCAGGAGAAACACTTTTCTCAACCCCCCCCCCCTCCCAAGACATATCATCATTTGTTTCTATCCTTTTATCTTTGGGTATGGTATTCTAGCTCAAAAGGGACTATTATGGAAGTTCTCCTTTACCCAGAGGGTGTGCTCCCGGAGATTGTGATAGGGCAGGGCATGCTACGGGGGTTCAAGGAAGGTTTAGATAAATTCCTGAAGGATAAGGGGATTGAGGGGTACAGATAGATTTAGAGATAGGTTATAGGAAAAGGCAGGAACCACTTAACATGTCGTGGACCTGATGGGCCGCCACGGGTGCGGACTGCTGAGCGCGATGGACCTCTGGTCTGACCCAGCGGAGGCAACTCTTATGTTCTTATCCTTTAAAGTATGGCTGGTCATTCCCATTACAGAGAAACTTAACAGTATCTTACCTTCAGAAAAAAACAAGACGACACATGTTCAGGACCTTTAAAAATGGAACTTTGGCTCTGCGTGTCCCTCGATGCTCTCTTGCTTGGGGGGTGCCCTCTTGTTGTTTGCCAATTGCTGCCTCTCAGTTGTACTCAGGACTGGACTATCAGGAACTGAACTGCATCACTCACTGCCCTATCTCAACCAAAATAAAGGGAAGCAAGACCTTATCTCCCTCTGTTGTGAATTAAGTCAGTGTCTTCTCGGGCAATAACCTTGTCTAACTAGCTAACCATAAAATAATTTAAGGCCCCCTATTATATTTACTTTTAGTATTTATATAAAAACATAAGAATTGCTGCTGCTGGGGCAGACCAGTGGTCCATCGTGCCCAGCAGTCCGCTCCCACGGCGGCCCTTAGGTCAAAGACCAGTGCTTTAACTGAGTCTAGCCTTACCTGGTTGAGCAGGAACTTGTCTAACTTTGTCTTGAATCCCTGGTTTACATTCAGGTACTCAAAGCATTTTCCCTATTTGTCCTGATAGGCTTTATTTTTTTCCTTGTAATGAGCTCTGTCAACCACCGAGGGGCAGAAGCTGCACAGAAATGAAGGCTCCTTCCCCATAAGCTTCTGTGCAAACTTAAAATCCTTAACAGAATCCCTTCAGATTGTAATGTGATCAGTATAAGCCAAGAAACTTAAAACATTCCTCTCCCAAAGGTGTAAAATACAAGCGCTTACTTAACTCACTACTCACCTGACTTGGCACCAAGACCTGGAACTTGGCAGAAGGGCTTCGAGGTAAAATAGCCTTATTCGCCGATGACGCCAAACTAAGTAATGTAGTGGGAAAATGCACAACGGACGAAGATTCAATGCCCGACAACATGATGCACGACCTACTCCTACTGGAGCGCTGGTCTAGGACCTGGCAACTCAGCTTCAATGCCAAAAAATGCAAAGTAATGCACCTAGGCAACCATAATCCATACAAGACTTATACTCTTAATGGTGAGATCCTAACAAGAACGGTAGCAGAACGGGACCTGGGAGTGATCGTCAGTGAGGACATGAAGGCTGCCAGTCAGGTAGAGCAGGCCTCATCCAAGGCAAGACAGATCCTAGGTTGCATACGCAGGGGTTTCGTGAGCCGTAAGCCGGAAGTCATTATGCCATTGTATAGATCCATGGTGAGACCCCACCTGGAATACTGTGTGAAATTCTGGAGACCACATTATCGCTAAGATGTGCTGAGATTGGAGTCGGTTCAGAGAATGGCCACCCGGATGGTCTCGGGACTCAAAGATCTCCCGTACGAAGAAAGGTTAGACAAACTGCAGCTATACTCGCTTGAGGAGCGCAGAGAGAGGGGGGACATGATCGAGACGTTCAAGTATCTCACGGGCCGCATCGTAGCGGAAGAAGATATCTTCTTTTTCAAGGGACCCACGGCAACAAGAGGGCATCCGTGGAAAATCAGAGGCGGGAAACTACGAGGTGACACCAGGAAATTCTTTTTCACTGAAAGGGTAGTTGATCGCTGGAATAATCTTCCACTGCAGGTGATTGAGGCCAGCAGCGTGCCTGATTTTAAGGCCAAATGGGATCGACACGTGGGCTCTATTCTCTAGGCAAAGGTAAGGGAGGGTCATCAGGGAGGGCAGACTAGATGGGCCGTGGCCCTTATCTGCCGTCAATTTCTATGTTTCTAAGTAAGCTCTTCCACAGCAACCTGTCCTACAAAGCATTTATTGAGATTGTGATGTCATAATGCCTCATTCCATCAATAAGAGCCAACCTCATCAGTGATGTCACAATGGCTTGATTGTCCTATACTTGGCTCACTTTCTTCCCTCTTCCTTGTGCTGGGCCTTGAGCATCTGCGCATGTTCAAGGCCTTCTAGTTCTCGCTCTCTCCGAGACAGCTGCAGTGATCAATAATATTTTACTTGTCCACAGAAGATACATGGTCTAGTAATTATGATAGGTAAGAAGACATTCTAGGATTCATATCAAAATCCATTCTGCATTAACTTTCTTTGTGACCTTCCTAAAATTTATCGATGTCTCTCAATTTAATCAACTATAAATCTGAAAAAAAAATCCCCACAATTGCTCCCAATAATTTTCTTCTCTGTCCCTTTTGTGCTAGCAGAGCTGAAAGTTTATTTCTGAAGTATAATGCTGTGAAGTACTTTGGGATTACTTTTGAATGAAAGATGCTATACAAATTGAAATTGCAGTCATTACCAGATAAGTGGAAACCTGTTGTGAAGTTAAAGGAAATGTTGGCTTTTAATGGCTTAGGTCATGGAGGAGAGGAAGGGGTTTGGCTGGGCTGTTTCCTTTGCCTACTGATGATTATTTTGATGGTATATAGGTACAATAAATACGTTTGCTATCAGGAACATGACAACAACCAATGCAGTGTCAATGTATAGGATTTCCAAAGATGACACAGTCAAGGAGTCCTTTTGGAAACTGTTCTAGGGACATCTGGATCTCTCTACCAAGCTACTGAACCAAAAGTGAAATTTTTTAAACAAAAAGCAAAAATCAAATGGTGCAGTTGCATAGATTTGGAGCACCTTTCAATGTTGATCCAAGGGCACAGCCCCATCAGGTGCAGGTCATTTTCTATAATATTATCTACTGGACTTGAAAGTTGTTAGGAGCCAAGGTTTAAGCCGCTGTCTTGGGTGAATCTCTGCATAAAAGCCGTTAATAAATCCCAATAAATAAATAAATCCGTACAGTTTATGGACATCTGAATCCTGCCTACAGATGGCCGAATGGTACTCTAAACAAGCAGAAAGAGCAGGGTCATGACAACGATCTTACAAAATCAAACCAGGTTTATTCAATAAAACGTAATACACCATAAGTTCTTAACGCTTGTTAAAACTCATGTAAAACGCATTAAAGCATGTTAATATATAGGCCTCTATATGAGATAAACAAATGTTTTCTTCTGGTTCCAACTCTCACACATTATTGACTTTATCTTTTCCACTTTATCGTGTCTATCATTTTATGACAAGATACTTTTTATAACTTTTCATTGAAGCTCATGTTATTCAGTCTTTTCTTTTCCCCATCAACCTCTAACTATCATATCCTGACACTTCGGTGGCCTCAGATCATCAAGTTCTATATCTAAGGTTACGCAATGCTAGTTGCTGGAATAATTTTACGAAAAGCTTGAGTTTGTGAAAATACCATAATTCTAATAACAACATGAATGAATGCTTTGCCTGGAATATCGTGCACTGCGTATATAGGGTTATTGATGTAGAGTGACAACCCACAATAGGAGCTACCCATCATATATACTAACCACCGGCTTCCGGTTCAATTTTGTTCTCAATTTAAGGTTCATCCTCTCATTCCAGAGCGTCCTCTCAAATGAAAGAGAACTCAACTCATGCGCATTTATGCCACGTAGGTATTTAAACGTGTCTATCATATCTCCCCTCTCCCACCTTTCCTCCAAAGTATACCCAGTCAAAGAAATTGATCAGATTTGTCTGACAAGACCTACCTCTAGTGAATCCATGTTGTCTCCGGTCCTGTAATCCATTGGATTCCAGAAGCTTAAGAGCTTCCTTTTTAATGACGCTTTTAATGTATAAATTTTATATCTTAAAACTTTTTTACTTTTTATTCTATATATTTACTTTTTATTCTATATACTTAATATAAATTTTATTTGTTACCCCTCCTATCGTTTTTTCCTTAAATGTAATTAAATTAAATTAATAATGATTGTAACCCTTTAATAAACCTTCCTTTGCTTTGAAATGATATGTAGAAATTATGTATAGTAATGTTTGTAATTATACTGTTTGTTATATTTGTCACCCTAACTGATTTTTAAGAGATTGTACATCGCCTAGGAAATGTGATAGGCGATTAATCAAATTTTTCTAATAAACTTGGAATAAACTTGGAAGCTTTACCATTCTTGAGAAGAACAGAATGCGCCATCGCTCAGTTCTGCAACCACCAGACCACACCTCCTCCCAAGGATAGATACAACCTTGTTCTGCACTATGATTTCTTTGTTTATCACCTTTTTGAAGAAATTCACCCAACACAGTGTATAGGAAGAATACGCCAGCACTTCAAGAGCATTTAGAAATACCCTGGACTGTAATGTCTGAAATAAGGGGATAGTATTTGGGAAAAGGAGTGACGTATTATAGGTAGGGAAAGGGATTGGGATTACACAACCACATTCAAAGCAGTTTACATATATACAGGTTTTCTAAATGGCACCATTATCGGCAGCTGCCAATCACAAGTGAATCACACAATGGCGCCATATAGAGAATCGCGCCTCTGGCAAAGGTGGGCACTGGAAACGTAGGGCTACCAGATGTCCGGATTTCCCCGGATGGCTTTTCAAAACCCGGCACTTTGTCCGGGTTTTGAAAAGCTGGTGAGATCGGCGCCGAGTCCGGAGTGCATCGGCACATGCGCGGATGCACTCCAGTCCTGGCCTGGAGAAATGAGGGTTGTATGGGGCTGGGTTTTAGGGGGGGTGGAAGAGGGCGGGGCTATGCATCCTCTTTTACCATATGGAAAATCCGGTAACCTTACTACAGTGGTATTAGGTGCCAAAAGGCACAATTCCAGCACCATTTTTTTTGGTGCCTATAGGCACCTTGAAATTTCTTTTAAGTACTGTTTTAAATGGCATTTTGGACTTAAGTTAAGGCGCTGTTTAGAGAATACCGACCTACATTACTTGCCCGGAGTCACAAGGCGCAGCGCTGGGATTTGATCCCACAAGCTCAGCATGCTGAGACAGCAGCTCTACCATTGGGGTACTTCTCACCTCAGTCTTAAACTCTTTGATTTACCCTTCCCTCTCCGTATTTGCGGGGGATAAGGGCAGAGCCGGCCCACGAATATGGAAAAACCGTGAATAATATTCGGGCCAGTTCTGCCCTTATCCCCTGCTTCCCCCGGCTATTTTTAGCTCTGTAAGCCCCCCCCCCCTTAAGCCTTACCTGGTGGTCTAGCAGGTTTTCAGGCAGGAGCGATCTTCCCACGCTCCTGCCCCGTGCAGATCGCTCACAGGAAATGGCTGCCTTGAGCTCCCATAGTCTTTCGAGCCATTTCCTGTGAGCGATCTGCACGGGGCAGGAGCGTGGGAAGATCGCTCCTGCCCCGAAAACCCGCTAGACCATCAGGTAAGGCTTAAGGGGGGGGACTTACAGGGCTTAAAATAGCCTGAAAAATGAAAAAAAAAATTTCTGGTCAAAAATCGCGAATAGCTGAATCCGTAGATTCGGAATTTGCAAATATGGAGGGGAAAGTGTATATGATACAGCTTCATATAAAAGGCACCATGAACACCTGTACAACAAAAACCAACACCACCCGCAAGGGTGAAACTGCCTCCAGAACTGGGATCAAAAAAAGGTCTACACTTTATTTCACAATGTATGATCAAGACGTAAGACCCGACACTGACAGTGTTTTCGCTCTTGCCTGCCTCAGGGGTCTTTGCTTGCTTTAAAATAATTCATCCGAAATGCAGTAAAAAAAAAAAAAAAAAAGGATATGGGTGTTTTCCTCCCTTCAACGTTCAACTATTTTTTACTGCATTTCGGATGAATTATTTTAAAGCAAGCAAAGACCCCCGAGGCAGGCAAGAGCCGAAACACTGTCAGTGTCAGGCCATATGTCTTGATCATACATTGTGAAATAAAGTACACTTTTTTATCCCAGATCTGGAGGCAGTTTCACCCTTGTGGGTGGTGTTGATTTTTTTTTTTTTGCCATGAACACCTGTGGCATCAGGTTAAGTTGCAGAACACAAAGCTGTTATTTTCCCTGAGATCTGTGGGTTCCTTGAGGGAATAATTGTTCTCCGTTAATCGTATGTCACTTGAAGGTGATTAATGTTTGCGGCGCGGTGCTTCCTATTATAATCAAACCTTGTTATTCACAGCTTAATAACCGTGATCTGAAATGAATCTTAGGAGTCAAAAGGTAATTAGTCTTTCAAACTATTCCTTCCGTATTTCAGGGTAGGGCTTTACAAGGGCATTTCTAGCTGTGTTTATAAGTCATTGGCAAACGGTTCACAAATCAAAGGAGCTCAATAAAGGTGTGATAAGTTCTTAAGGAAAAGAAAATTTACTCCGCGAACAGAGTTGAAGATACAACCCTCCTGATTTATAGTAAGGACATAATGTTGTTATTCATTTCAATTCAGCAACTTAAATATTCTCCTTTTACGGTATACTCAAGTGAAGGCGTGCCAGTTCTTTGAGACGTAATTCAATTTACAGTATTTAAAAAATACAAGGGCTGATTGAAAAGTAACAAGACTGGTTGTTTTTTTTTTAATTATTATTCATAATCACATGACTCCGCAAGATCTAAACATCATTTTTTTTTTCAAAGTAAACATAGAAACATGATGGCCGATAAAGGCCAAATGGCCCATCCAGTCTGCCCATCCGCAGCAACCATCATCTCTTCCTCTCTCTAAGAGATCCCATGTGCCTATCCCATGCCTTCTTGAATTCAGCCACAGTCTCGGTCGCCGCCACCTCTTCCGAGAGACTGTTCCACGCATCTACCACTCTTTCTGTAAAAAATAATTTCCTTAGATTACTCCGGAGCCTGTCGCCTCTTAACTTCATCCTATGCCCTCTCATTCCAGAGCTTCCTTTCAAGAGAAAGAGACTCTCCTCGTGTGTATTTATGTCATGTAGGTATTTAAACGTCTCTATCATATTTGTTTTATTTATTTAAAAGACATGGAGGGGCATAATCGAAAAAAAGTCTAAGTCCCTTTTTAGCCTAAGACGCTAGGCACCCAAAGTAGGCAGCATGAAAATTTCCATTCTCGGGAAAAAAAAAAAAAAAACCCGTCCAAAATGTGTTTTTTTTTTTTTTCATGAATGGCCTACCTGTACGTTCAGGCGTTTAATCACCTAGACTGCCACTACGTCTACCTTTAAGCCCTATTCCCCCCAAAAAAATTGCCCAAGTCCCAAACGCCTAAAACAAGACTGGTGGGAGGGACCAGTCTTTCGTCTAAAGCCACGATTCTCTAACCGGCATCTGTTATAAGCCCCAGTTACAGAATCATGGAACCGTTCCCCACCCCCCACCCCCCCGGCAACGATCGTGGCAGGAGGGATGCCCAGCAGAGAGGAAGGTACGACGCCAACGAGAGCAGTGAGTAGTGAATGCTGCTGCTGCTGCCAGTTCATGTTCATGATGCCGGTCTCGGAGCACCTCCTTATGGGCTGCACCCGGGGTGGACCTCCCCCCTCACCTTGGTAGCCACTGCGGGAAGGTGAGGGGAAGGGGAAAGTAGGTAGAAGAGAAAGAGATGCACAGACCACACGGGGTTATGTGAGGTCCCAAAAATAGTGCGGGTGCTTGGGCACCCCACAGAGTTGGCGTCTATGATCCCGAGTGAGTTCTCTTGCAGTAAGCCACCATGGAGTGTTTGGGATTAGGTGGGTTATAAGTGAATAGAACTGGACATTTCTTCACTGTCTTTTAAACCTTTCCTTGTAAAGTTTCAAGCTACAAAGAAGCAGGTAACTGAAATCCGGATCACAATATATCCCTAACTCAGGGGTAGGCAATTCCGGTCCTCGAGAACCGGAGCCAGGTCAGGTTTTCAGGATCTCCACAATGAATATGTATGAGATGGATTTGCATGCACTGCCTCCTTGAGATGCAAATCTATCTCATGCATATTTATTGTGGATATCCTGAAAACCTGACCTGGCTCCGGCTCTCGAGGACCGGAATTGTCTACCCCTACCCTAACTAATTAAAGAAAGGGAAGCTTTGCTGAGAATCGTAGAGCTTCCCAGCTCCTAAATAAAATCAATGATCCCTGAGCTGCTTCTCTGTCTTGAAGCCCTGGCTCACGTTTTTATAACTTCATCTCTGAGTAACCAGTGTCAAGATTCTTGAAAAAGCTGATTAGTTTCATTAGTTATAAATAGTGTATAGAGGAGAATTAAGTGTCGGCACGCATCTTCCAACACTGATGTCTTTAACAGTCAGAGAAGAAAATGGATTATATCATTCCATGTTTACATATGCAGCGACTATCGACCGATTTAATCATTAATTTTATATGCACATACATCAGTCCCACTCAACGTTAATCAGTGATGAGTCACGCCAGAGACAAATCCAATTGCCCTACATCAAATGATGCTTTCTGGTGTTCGTTTTTTATTGTGGACACACTTGCTGAGTTTTCAAATCTCCTTTCCAAAAATGACTGCTGAGCACAAGTTGCAAGAACTCCTGATGATCAAAGTACAGTGAGAGACAGTGAGAAACTGGGCCTCTTCTCCCTTGAAAAGAGGAGACTGAGATGGGACATGATAGAAACATTCAAGATACTGAAGGGAATAGACTTAGTAGATAAAGACAGGTTGTTCACCCTCTCCAAGGTAGAGAGAATGAGAGGGCTCTCTCTAAAGTTAAAAGGGGATAGATTCCGTACAAACATAAGGAAGTTCTTTTTCACCCAGAGAGTGGTGGAAAACTGGAACGCTCTTCCGGAGTCTGTCATAGGGGAAAACACCCTCCAGGGACTCAAGACAAAGTAGATGAAGACAGGTTGTTCACCCTCTCCAAGGTAGAGAGAACGAGAGGGCACTCTCTAAAGTTGAAATGGGATAGATTCCGTACAAACATAAGGAAGTTCTTCTTCACCCAGAGAGTGGTGGAGAACTGGAACGCTCTTCCAGAGTCTGTCATAAGGGAAAACACCCTCCAGGGATTCAAGAAAAGGTTGGATAAGTTCCTGCTGGACCAGAACATACACAGGTAAGGCTAGTCTTTGACCCAAGGGCCGCCGCGTGAGCTGATTGCTGAGTGCAATGGACCACTGGTCTGACCCAGCAGCGGCAAATTCTTATGTTCTTATGCTCTTATATAGGAAGGTTTGAGCAAATCTTTTTTTTTTTAATAATAATAATTTTATTTCTTATATACTGCTATACCATAACTTCAAAGCGGTTTACAAGTTACATACAATGAGAGTAAGAGACCAGTAAGAGATGTTTACAACAAGATACATACAATGAGTGTATGAGATGTAAGGGGAACAGAAAAAGTACTTTCTGGGATACAAATTGCAAGTGGAAGAGAACCAAGATGGTTTGAATCAAAAGGAAGTATCTAGTCAGAGATTGCGGTGTAGGGGAAAACAATTTGGGTGGAATACCTTTACGAATGGGAAGAAGGATGAGTTAATCTAAAATCAAGAGAATTGGGGATTGGGATGAGGATAGCTGAGGGGGATTGGACAAGAATTGGGATTAGGATTTGTTAAAGAGACGGGTCTTCAGTGATTTTCTGAAGTCGGCGTAAGAAATGGTTTTTCAGACACTGAGAGCAAGATTCTCAAAACTTTAACGCCGTCACTAAACTGTTTTCTGGCGGTTTAGCCTGCACGCATTTTAGCGGCGGATTATCAAAACGGATTATCTCTGTCTTTAACGAGGTTTCTAGCCATCTCTGACAATGGCACGCAAATGGGCTCTTTAACATTGCGATGAGCCCTCCGGTGGATTCTTAAAACTCGCCGAGGTATTTTCGAAGAGCGGCATCGGCTTTTGACGATAAAAAGCAGCAACTGGTCCGGGGTGGGGTGGGGGGGGGGCATTACACTTGTGTTTTGACTGTGGCTCATGAAAAATACAATGTGTATCTATATATTTATAGTGGAGGGTAGTAAAATCACGCTTCTTTTGAGTTTTTGGGAGAGACAGGCGTGTTTTATGCGCGCTTGTTAAAAGCCAACGTTTCTTCTAGAGCGTGTGTATGATACCCTTGTCTTGTGTGTTTCTGGCTGCGGGTCTTGATTCAATTTTACATGAAAAACAAATTCAGGTAAGATTTACCTGAATTACAGTAGTTTTTTTTGAGAGAAAGGCGTGTTTTATGCGTGACTGAAAAAAGTCGACGTTGCTTCTCCCCGCCTCTCTCTTACGTTTGTCCAATAGTTCAGCAGGAGAGTGTGTTTTTGTTTTGGGGTTTTTTTAAAGGTGTTTTTCGGCACGTGCAGATGCTTCTGTCCGCCAATCTTATCGGCATCTGCAATTTTTTAAAGAATATCTCGGGGTTTTAGATTCGGTATCGAAACGGCTGGAAGTTATAGGGCAGAGTACAGTACTGGGGTTTAAGAAAGGTTTGGACAAATTCCTGCTGGAAAAGGGGATAGAGGGGTATAGATAGAAATTTACTGCACAGGTCCTGAACCTGTTGGGCCGCCGCGTGAGCGGACTGCTGGGCGCGATGGACCTCGGGTCTGACCCAGCGGAGGCATTTCTTATGTTCTTATGTTCTTATGGATGCCCTCCTACATGAAGGAAAGCGTCACAAAACCTGGACAAAGTGCCGGGTTTTGAAAAGCCGTCCGGACCCCCAGAACGTCCTCTAAAGGGGGACACGTCCGGGGAACTCAGGATGTCTGATAACCCTACATTTAGGCCTACATTCTATAAACAGCGCCGGATTTTTAGGCACTGGCGCCTACGCTATGTGAAAAACGACATTTTAAAATGACTTTCAAGGCGCCTAAGAAATTGGCGTCAGAATCGCACCTCCATAGGCCCTTCCAAGCCATCTTAGGCAAGAAACATCCTTACCAACATATAACTCAAAATCTAAAAACATTTGTTTAAGGATGCATATTCTGTCTAAGAATATCTAACTACCATCAGCACAGAACATTTGTTTCCCCCCCCCCCTCCCCATTTGAGTGGCTTTTTTCTTTTGTGAAATTGTATTTTTTTCCCCTCACTCCTTTTCTTTCCTGTCATTGGTTGTTGTTTTTTTAATGTACCTTGCATAGATGTTTTTTTTTTTTAAATAATTTTTATTATTTTATTAAATTACAATAGTGTAATACAGTAACTGACAACAAGAAAATATTACAAGAAAACACTATTACAAGCAGAAAGTATAGAATCATAACTATAACCACCCCCTTCCATCAATTATTGATATTAACAATATTAAACATCTTAATAAAAAGATTCAATATCTATGTTAATCAGTATCTATCCCTACCCAACTCTCCCGCCCATCTCAACCCAGATGTGTAATGAAAAAACTCAGAAGGCAATATATTATCTATTGCTTTGAATTCGCAAATAATGCCAATGGATTCCAAATTTTGTTAAATAGAACACTACTTCCTGAACGTTCTGCGTTTACTCTTTCAAATCTATATGTAGTACATACATTTGTCTACCAAAATGTGTAATTTAACCTATCATGATTTTTCCAATATTTTGTGATCATTTGAACCCCAATACCAGTTAAAATCAAGAAAAGACGGCTTTTATATTTGTCAAAGGGAGGTTTAATATGTAAAATGGTACCACAAATTATTGCTTCATATGTTAATGAGATATTTGAATCTAAAACTAAATTTATTTGTCCCCAGATTGATTTCCAAAAACTAAATATCAGCGGACAAAAAAATAACGGATGATCTAAAGTCCCTATATCAGTATGACAGTGCCAGCATCTATTTGATTTGGAACTATCTAACTTTTGCAACCGAACTGCAATAAAAATAACCCAGTTTGTC
Source organism: Geotrypetes seraphini (assembly GCF_902459505.1). Classification (NCBI taxonomy): domain Eukaryota; kingdom Metazoa; phylum Chordata; class Amphibia; order Gymnophiona; family Dermophiidae; genus Geotrypetes; species Geotrypetes seraphini. The sequence goes on along the minus strand of NC_047097.1, from coordinate 68,103,816 downwards.
TCATAGAGGCTGATGCTGTTCATTTTAATCTCCAATTCCAAATTCGTGGCCATCGAGATACAGAAATATACTTTTAATCTCAAAGCTCCAAATGTCTCTAAGACTATTTTTTGGTTTTTTATTCATAAGTTCAGAAATTAATTTATACCACTGGGCAGCCTGATGTCCTACTAAATCTGTCTGGTAGGATGGGATTTGCAGACTAAAATAATTTTTTAGATTTTTACATTCAGGGAACCCACTCTGAATTCCGTTTTGTTGAACTCTTGCGCTCTACTAAATCTTCAGATTTACAGGATGACAATACAAGTTTTTGTTACGTTTGTATGTGACCCCCACAGGGTGCGTTTCGAGCAGGTATTCCCTTGACTGCTCAATGTCCTACATCCCAATACCTACCTGCTTCTTTGTATCATATGTTCTGGACTCGTGTGCCGGTTCAGCGCTTCTGGACTTCTGTGGTGACTTACCTTTCAGGACTTTTGCCTAGGCGCTTACCTTGCCAAGCGGTGGTTCTTCTGTTGTCTAACTTTCATCCGCAGAGTGTAACCAACCGCTTGCTTGAGCGGTTGTTCCTTTTGGCCCGCCAATGTATTCTCCGTAATTGGCGCCAGCAGGAGGCCCCTTCAGTGACAGAGTGGCAGAATGATGTCTACGCCTTGTTACGCATGGAGCGTCTGGACGTCAAGAGAGCCTCTCTGGCCGCCTGGCGGTGGTTTCTACAGATTTGGTCCCCAGTGTTTGATAGCTTGTCTCCCAGAGCCCGTAGCTACTTGCTGAATATGTGTTTCTGTGTAGGAGGGGGGTGGGACAGTTGGGACTTGTTGTGTTGTTCCTGGGGCCACCGTGAAGAACAAATATGTGTGGCCCACTTCGTTCTGTATTTTTGTTAAAATGTTAATAAAAAATTGTTAATTTAAACAGTCCCTGTTTTAACATATATGCTTTTTAAAAAATATATTGTATATATTGTATATTGTATATATTGTATATTTATTTAATATTGTATATCAAATAAATAATAAACTTGAACGTGAAACTTGAAACTAACACCAGAAGTGGAATTGGAAGCATGATTCACTTCGAAGGTAGGTGCCGGTAACGTAAACCTAGGAAACCTTAGCCTACATTTCTGGTGTCTACCTTTGCCAGAGGTGCGAGTCTCTAAACGGCGCTTTCCCGTGATTGAGCTGCGATCGGTGGCCGCTTTTAAGGCAGTCGCCGACAATGGCGCTGTTCGGAGAATCCGGGCCTTCATGGCCCTTTGGTACCGTGTTAACCACCAGCAGAACACGAATGAATTGAAGGGAACAGAACAAATTGTGATGCTCTAAAATCAGACATTTTCACAGTCTTTCTCACCTATGCCCTCCCCCTCCTTAGTTTCATGTTGCTGCCCCCACTCCTCTGGGGATGAGTGATGAACCATTAATGACTCATAACGATGAACCTCATTCATTCCGAGGCCGTAAGGCAGGAAAGACAAGCTTGATTTATGTGAGTTTCAAACCTGTCCGAAAACACAGTTTCCTTTATCAGTTTGGTCAATCTTCTCGAACTGAACACTTGGAGAGATACTAAAGGGCAGAAGTCTTATAATGGCTTCCTCTTTATCCTTTGCAGGCCGTACCAACAAAAGTATGTCATAGGTGCCCCTGTGTTATGTAGGTGTCTCTAATATTTATGGATTTAGTTTTTATATACAAAGATCCAGAATTTCAAGTTTCATGGGTGATTTTAATTTTTCAATCCCAATAAATTCTGGTTCTTTTCGTCGCGGGTTTCCTATTACGGTAGCATGGTAACCCATATGAGTCAAAAGTTAATCATACTGAAATAAGCAGCTCACTGTATTTATCCTACTCCTCCTACGACTACTTATTACTCATATAGCGCAGAAAGGCGTACATGGTGCTGTACATTTTGACATTTATAGACGGTCCCTGCTCGGAAGTGCTTACAATCTAACTTGGACAGACAGACATGACATGTAGGGTTGGGGATGCAGAACCCAAGGTGAGAGGAGATGGAGTCGAAAGCACTCTCAAAGAGGTGGGGGTGCCATTTATAGATGGTCCCTGCTCAGAAGAGCTTACAATCTAACTTGGACAGACAGACATGACATGCAGGGTTGGAGATGCAGAACCCAAGGTGAGAGGAGTTAGGAGTTGAAAGCACTCTCGATGAGGTGGGCTTTTAGCTGGGCCTTGAACACTGCCAGAGACGGAGCCCGTCGTAGGGATTCGGGCAGCTTGTTCCAAGCATACGGTGCAGCAAGACAGAAGGCACGGAGTCTGGACTTGGCAGTTGAAGAGAAGGGCACAGATAGTAGGGACTTACCAGCTGAGTGGAGCTCGTGGTCGGGGGGGGGGGGAGTGAAGAGGGATAGTGAAGGGCAGCTGAGTGAGTGCATTTGTAGGTCAGTAAGAATTGTGTTTAGAATTAATGCAAAATGTTATACTACTTTTATGTATTTGAATTGCTCCTTGTATTTTTTAAAATACTGAATAAAATTTATTGAACTAAAAAAAAAAAGAATTGTGTTTGGAAATGGATGAAAAGGCAAGGAGAGGGGTAACGTGAGTTTAGCGGCTCTCCCGGAATATGAGTTATGCAGCCAAATTTTGGATGGATTGGAGGGGAGCGAGATGGCTAAGCGGAAGGCCTGAGCATAGGGAATGGTACACACACAGTAGTCATCAGGATCCCCAATCCATAAGCTACAGAGAGTTTAAGACTGGTATGAATAACACACATGCTAGGGGAAACTAAGAACACGTGTGCTATAGAGAATCTAAGAATGTTTTCAGCTTGGCTACGGTAGACAGGAGAACATGCAGTGGTTGACAGAAAGGCCCGGGTGCACCGTGTCTTGGTCGGTTATATTTTGAGACCAGGAGCATGCTGGTTCGTGAAGGACAGGAGCTTGTCAATTGATTTTTATCATATATTCTTTGGAGTCAGAATTCCCCTAGCGTCTTTTGTCATGTACAGGCTGAATGTACTAGAAGACATTCTTATTCCGCGATGCCTTTCCAGGAACCCCCGCGAATATCGGGGGAGTATTGTATTTCTATACTATTGCCTCCTGAGGTCTCTGATCTCTGTATTTCCTCTGAATATCTACTTATTGTATTTTGCTGAATGTCCAGCACTCTTGATTGTAAACCGCCTAGAAGTCGCAAGATTGTAGCGGTATAGAAGAATAAAATTATTATTATTATGTAGTTCAGCCATTTAAGCAACAGTCCTTTTTTGAGGGCTATGCACTGGAACTCCTTCCAGGACCCTGCACTCTCAGTGCCTAAATCTAGCCACCAGGTGCCAGTGTTGCATCATTACTGGGGCGAGCGAGATGTCCCTATCAGCCAACAGTTATATTTATTAGCAGTAAAAGCCTCAATATCTTGGCTTGACTAAGAGATAATATCTTAAAAAGTCCTGACTAGGATCCCAGTTTCGGCATGCAGGAATTCCTTCCTCAGGGGACTGGTAAGATGCAGTATACATGCTCTTATATATCAAAGGGACTGTTGTGCAAAGTCCAGCAAAACACTTGTTGGCGTCTTCAAAGAAGCTACGCGAAACTGGGTTTGAAAAGCCGTCCGGACCCCTGGACATGGCCTCAAAAGGAAAACAATGTCCATGGAAATCCAGACACCTGGTAACTCTAATCATAGATCTTGGGGTTCAACCAAATTGTGCCAACATGTTATATTTTTTTAATAAGGGTATTATCTCCTTCCTTTCCCCATCCCCCATCAACAATATTTGTTACACCATACCTATGCAACTTATAATGTCAAGGCAGTACTTAATTTTTCACATAACAGCCAATTTTTTAAAAATCAATTAGAATAAATCTTTTGAAGGTAATGACCCAGCAAAAGGGGCATAAATGAGCAATAGATGTTTACCCTAATGGACGATGAAATGTTCTAAATGCTAATTTATTGCAGCTGAAACTGGCACCGTGATTCGGACTTATGAGCATTATATTATGCTTGAAGACCATCAGTGAGGACATTTACTTTGCTCCGAGGCACAGATTTTATACAAATCGGTTAAAAAGATCGTTAAATACTTCACCTTCCTGCAGACACACTATTATTTAAAAACCTGCAGCCTGGAACTGGATTAAGGCAAACCTCAGTACTTATCTTAGTGATAATGGTTCAGCATTTCACTGGTCATTTTGAAATATGAACACAATTATAGGAAAAAGTATTTGTAACAGGGAGGTTTTCTCTGGATCTTCCTTTGGATTTTATCTGCTTTTGAGGGGAATTGATCAAATCGGTTTCAAACTGGGAAATCGCTCCGATTAGAACTCCAACAAGTATCCAAATAGCTCAGTTTCCAATTATTTTTGGAATGCAGCATCTTATCACACTATAATCACACTGACGTACAAACTTGTGTATCAATAATGTGTAATCACATAACAGTTATGTGTTATTTTCTTGAATCATAGTTCCCCAGCCGACAGAGCTTCAAAAAAGAAGTGATGAAAAAGCTTTTAAATTAGTTAAAATAAGTTAAGTAATTAAAGTATATACACAAATATGTATTAAAAAAAAAAAAAAGGGATCGAAGACGATTTAGCAGTTTTTCTATACAAAAATATGAAGGAACGACTGACTGCAAAGATCTAAGGATTAACTGATTCAATAAAATAACACATAAGTGATATATGATATATGATATATATGATATATGATATATGATATTATTGATATATAAGTTTGTACATCAGTGTGATTATAGGAGTAACCTTAAACACAAGCACTTATGTAGGTCAATGGCTGGTGAAAATGCAAGAACCTATCTATAGGCACTTAGGCAACCGCCTGATACACCCTTGACCTACACATATCCCCCTGCTGGAATTTAAGCATGCAACTTATAGAATACTAAGAGTAGTTAGGCATGTAATTAACAATTAGGGCCAATTAGCACTTATTATAACCGATAATTGGTTATTAAGACCAATTAGCAACTAATTAAGTCATTATGTTATGTTTGCAGCTGACCTGAATCTATAGGATATGTGCACAAACTTTCTAGAATTACAGGGTAAAGTGCACATTGGGCCTTTATCCGCCATCATGTCTCCCGTATCTGCTTTATTTGTTTTGGATTATTTACCAGTTAACAGTTAACATGTGATAAATTACCACCCGTTAACTGCAGTGTGCAGTCTCCACCCATTTCCTGCCCAGTCTCCGCCCATTCTCTGTTCCGTTCCACACAATGCAGGAAGTAGCATGCGTTGTCAAGTTTGTGCAGTTTGAGCCTTCTCTGCCTAGTGAACTTTCATAAATAGGACGCTAAGGGGGTTGTTTTCTCCCACAGTTATGCATTTATGAGGATTGCAATCCACCTTAAGCACAACGCAAGGAAGCAGAGTGCCATTTGAATTAATAAATTAAGAACACAGTAGAAGAAGCAAAGATGTACCAAATGGCCCATGTCCTCCTGCCACATGCAATGGTCTTGCCTTCATTTTCATACTTAGTAGCTCTCCGTAATGAACCTTCACAACAGTTAGAATGATAAAGTGTTCCCTTAATGCAGGTTATGCAAAAAAGCCAAATTAGCAGTAAACTGTGAAGCCATTAGAGAACCCTGTAGGAAAATTCAGTCTCCTCCCGTGAAACACTTCGCGATAATACATTTGCAGTTTATTTGATATGGAAACATAGTTCGAAACTTTTTTTTTTTTTTTGCCAAATACATTTTGGAATTCTGCCTTTACTACGCATTCTCTGTTGAAAGAGCAAAGGTCAGAGGAGTTGAGGCCCTTTCATATGGTATTCAGCCAGCAAATTCTCTGCCATCCAACTCAGGTAATCACTTTGACAAGTCTTGGATGCAATACACCCTCCGAGGCCTGGCCAGGTGCGTGAACATTTTTTTTTCTCATGTGAGCAACAAGTTCTTAAAGAAAAAAAATTTTTTGTGTGTGAGCAATAAGTTCTAAAACCCGACAATTTCCCAGATTTGTAAGTATTTTTGTGAGCAACCGTGGAAAATCTGTGAGTTACAGGGAAATACTTTTAAAACCAATAGGAGGAATTATTTTTCACTCCGAGAATAGTTAAGCTCTGTAATGCATTACCAGAGGTTGTGGTAAGAGCGGATAGTGTTTGGACAAGTTCCTGGAGGAAAAGTCCATAATCTGTTATTGAGAAAGACTTGGGGGAAGCCACTGCTTGCCTTGGATCGGTAGCATGGAATGTTGCTACTCCTTGGGTTTTGGCCAGTTACTAGTGACTGGATTGGCCCCCGTGAGAACGGGCTACTGGGCTAGATGGAACCAGTAAGGTTATTCTTATGTTCTTATGAGCAATAGCTCACGTGCTCAATTTAGAGGGAACACACTGTAGGTTGAATGAATTGGCTATTTCCTGAACTGAATTTTAGAAGCAAAGGGCTCATTCTGGCACAGATTCTTCTCTCTGCATCCATGACAATAACCTGGTTGAAATCAAAATCCAAATTTTTAAAGCCAGCACAGATTTACAAGGCCCATTTATTGAGCTGATGTTGGCCCATTCCAACAATGAAAGCAGTGCGTGCAAATAGATCTCATGCATATTCATTGGGGAAATCTGGAAAACCCGACTGGATTGCGGCCCTTGAGGACTAGAGTTGCCTATTCCTGAGCTAAATGCACTAAATCAGGGGTGTCAAAGACCCTCCTCGAGGGCCGCAATCCAGTCGGGTTTTCAGGATTTCCCCAATGAATATGCATGAGATCTATTAGCATACAATGAAAGCAGTGCGTGCAAATAGATCTCATGCATATTCATTTGGGAAATCTGGAAAACCCAACTGGATTGCGGCCCTCGAAGAGGGACTTTGACACCACTGAGTTAATGCAACTGAAAATAACCAGTTAGTGCCAAACTGAACGCAGACTATTTTGCGGGCGTTCTGGCGCAAGATTTGGCCCTTGGTCAGTTAAATGCTGATTTTCAGCATGTCACTGTCTAGGGTTAACCACATAAAATGGGCTGCGTATGGTAAGGTTACCACACGTCCAGATTTTCTAGGACATGTCCTTGTGAGGACATGTCCGGTGGTCCAGACGGCTTTTCAAAACCCAGTACTTTGTCCGGGTTTGCAAAAGCTTTCCTTCGTGCAGGAAGGCATGCGCGTGTGCGCGGATATGACGCTATGAAGTCACACGCCCACACCTACGCGTGATGTCATTGCGTCTAACCCGCGCATGCCCTGCCCGATGAGAGCAGGCAGGGGGGGGGGCGGGATTGGAGGTGGGTCTGGGGGTGGGATCAGGGGTGTGATGGAGCAGAACTTGGGCGTGACAGGATGGGGATCAGTGGGACTGGGCGGGCCTGGGGGGCGGGACTAAGGAAAACTTGTATTGTAAAATCTTGCACTATAACTATCTAACCTTCAAATCTAACCTGTAAACCACCCGGGTTTACCCCCAAATAAGACAGGGTATTATATTAATTTTTTGCTCCAATAAACGCATTAGGGCTTATTTGGGGGGGATGTCTTTTTTTTTTTTTGCATGTACAACAATCATTTTTCCCTTCCTCTCCTCCACCCTAGTTCTTCCTCTTTCCTTCCCCCTCCCCCTCTTTCTTCCCCTCTCACCCATCCCTTTGTGCAGCATTTTTCTATCCCTCCCTCCCATCCCCCTGTGCAGCAGAACCCCACCAACCCTCCCACCGTGAGACTGACATACCTCTACTCCGAGACCTCCAAAAACAGCAGTGGCAACAGCGTTCTGAACAGGCTGCTTTATGGCCTTCCCCGTCGGGGCCTTCCCTCTGCCACGTCGCTGATGATGTCATGGGTCTGGATTTTCCTTTGGGAAAATCTGGTAACCTTAACTATGTGGGAAAGTGATATGTTCAATTGTTCACAGTTCTATTAAAGCTGCTAAATGTATTCTGACTTTTTTATTTTTTGATTTACCCTCTTACAATAAAATCAGAGGGGTTTACAACACTGCCCAGGATAAAAAAACACCATAGCTTGTAAAAATAAAACACATCAAATAAAATCCCATCCAGCTACATCACCATTAAAACATCAATTGACCTAGGTAAACAGCAGTCAGTATATGCCAGTGTAACAAAAAAAAGGTCTTATATGTTGTGTACCACTATAGTGGAGTTGCAGTACTAGTCGTAACACTGATGAGGTGGCGTCTAAGATCTCCTGAGACTAACAGATCTGCTAATTGATGCTAATCTAGTTTCTATGCCATGCACTTGCAGACCTGTGCTGTGAGAATTCCCAGTCGCAAAAGTCCCTTGAGCGCATCCTTCCTTCAGCCTTGCAATTGCAGCGGCAGGGGTTCCTGCAAGGTCTGGAAGGCTCCTTTCCTAAAACAGCTGTGGCCCAAAAAAGGGGGGTCGGACCGTCCAGGAAAGATGTCAAGGTCTAGTCATTCCCTTTGGACCGCTTGCCCAATGCCTGCAAACGAGGGGCAAGGGGGATGGAGATGCTATTGCAAAGAAAGAGCCAAAGCTCTAGCCTTGTTTATTTCCTGAAATGACAGATGGTAGCCAGGTGTGGTGTGGTGTGGTGAGGAGTGATACCGCTCTCCTTGTTAAGAAAAATAAACAAACTGAAAGAATCTTAAACAAACCATTTCTCCCAGAGGAACTGGTAAGATGCCAAGCTTTCCAAGAGATGCAATGTTCCTCTTAAGTGAATTTATTTAAACATCAAACACCTTTTAACGAACAAGTAGCCTGAAAATTGAAGCTAAAATATAGGGAAATGCAATGCTAACCTATAAAATAGAATGGTTTCCTTTCTACTGCTTTTCTTAAGGAAATGAACCTTTTCCTGTGTCTCTTTCCCTAAACAACAGGAATAAACTATGACTATGACTATGACTATGACTATGGATTATTTCTATAGACGTGCACACCGCTATACAGAGTCAGAAAGAAGACAGTCCCTGCTGGAAAGAGCTTACAATCTAAACAGGCAAGACAGACAAACAGGATGTCATGGATACAGTTAATCAGCTGGCTGGGTTGGAGGGCAGAGGGGAGTACAGGACAACCAAGCCATTGTGACATCACTGATGAGGTTGGCTCTTATTGGTGGAATGAGGCATTATGACATCACAATCTCAGCTCTGCTTCCCAAAGACTGAAACTCTTCACACTACTACTATGAATTATTTCTATACTGCTACCAGATGTATGCAGCGCTGTACAGAGTCACAAAGAAGACAATCCCTGCTCCAAAGAGCTTACAATTTAAACAGACAAACAGGATGCCGTGGATACAGTTAAGGGGAACGGTTAAGTTTCAAGTTTTATTTAAAATTTGATAAATCGCTTAATCATAATTCTAAGCGCTTAAAAAAATTTTTTTACAGCATTCAAGGGAAACCGTATAACAGACACACAAAAGACGTACAGGATTTATCGTGCCAAAGGGCGAGGAAGGTATGAAATACAATAATGGATAGGAAAGAAGACCACGAAGGGGAAAGACAACAGGAGGGGTGAATAGAAAAAAAAACAGAAGGCAGAAAAGAAGACAAGTAGAAATAATCTGCTGGCTGAGTTGGTGGGCAGTGGGGAATAGGGTTATGGACTGAAAGCTATATCATAAAGGTGGGTTTTCAGTCTGCTTTTAAACAAGGGAAGGGAAGGGGCTTGGCTTCTATTCCAGGCCATAGGGGGCAGCAAAATGAAAGGAACGAGGTCTGGAATTGGCAGTGGAGGAGAAGGGTGCAGCTAAGAGTGACTTATCTGAGGAATGGAGTTCTTTGAGAGGGATATAAGGAGAGAAGAGAGGAGAGATATTGAGGGGCAGCAGAACGAACCCACCTGTAGGTCAGCAATAGGCACTTGAACTGTATGTGAAGGCGGATAGGGAGCCAATGAAGTGACGACAAAATAAACCCAGAAAAAGCTATTGCAGCCTGCAGAAGGCCAGATCTCATCATGGCTGCTTGGAATAACTGGGTTTAATGTGATAGTTCGGCTTCATTTCCAGTCTTTCTGAAGCACAGATTAAATTTTGGCTGATATAATCACTGAGGGCAGGAATACTGCTGCTGGCCTCAGATCTCAGCAGGTCAATCACATCCTGCAAATGTCAAGCAGGACTGACGCTGTCTCTTATGAGTAGAGTTACCAAATGGCTCCAAAAATAGTTAAACACCACTTCTTACCAAAGGACTGAAAATCTATTAGCATACAAGGAAAGCAGCGCATGCCAATAGATCTCATGCGTACTCATTGGGGAAATCCTGAAAACCCGGACTGGATTGCGGCCCTCGAGGAAGGATTTTGACACCCCTGCTTTATAGCAGAGGCTGTGTTCCAGCAGTGCACGTTACTTATCGAGGTCTTTTCTCCCCACTGGTTTAATGAGGTAACTACGGTCATTTTCACCTCTTTGGTAGGAAGTGATTATTGTCCTATGTCTTCCCCCAAATATAATTTTTCAGAAGAAGCAGGATAGATTGAGACATCCGGGTTTTACTTCCATTGTTTTCAATGGAGGTAATACCCGGATATCTCAATCCGTCCTCTTTTTTGGACGGGGGAGGGGGCATATGGTAACCCAACTTATGAAATTATATTTTTTTAAGGATTTTTAAAAAATTACCATTAACGCTGTTTCAAAACAGAGACTCATAAAGGATTTTCAATTGTACATCAAATTTTAAATAAATCTGAAACCTGATTGGTCTGTCCTGGAAGCTGTTTGAGTCCTAGAAAATATCCACTTGTCAAAGGGCAGTTGAAGAACTATGGGTGGAATGCAAAGTTAATCAATACCAAGGAGATACATTTTGCGGCAAGGGGTCCTTGCAACCTGTTTAATTATGTATTCATGTACAGTAAAACCTTGGATTGCAAGTAACTTGGTTTTCAAGTGTTCTGCAAGACAAGTAAAACATTTGATTAAATTTCAACTTGATATACAAGCAAGGTCTTGCAATACGAGTACATACAGTATACACACGTCACATCATCACAACTGAGCCGATGGTTCTTCTCTCTCTGACGCTGGCGGGAGCTAGTGACTGTTCTAAACAAGCGAGGTCTTGCAATACAGGTACATATAGTATTTTGTATTAAAGTTTTGGGGTTGTGGAACGAATCATCTGAGTTTTCATTATTTCCTATGGGGAAATTCACTTTGATATACAGTATGAGTGCTTTGGATTACAAGCAGGCTTCTGGAACAAATTATGCTCGCAAACCAAGGTTTTACTGTATTCTGATCTGCTATTGAGAATTTATCTTAGCAGAGTTGCAATTAGCCATTATGTGGTTTTCACTTCTATGTACTGCACTACCCTAATTCTTAACCCTATTACTCTCTCAAAAGTCGTTGGCACTGCATGTGAAGATTTTTAACCAATTTATACATAAGAGGGGTCGCTGAAGAGTACTCAGCCCAACCGACAAAGTCAGGACAGCCTCCATCGAGGATTATACACTTCGTTCAGTGATTTTCCACTTTTCTGTTCCATCAGAAAAATACAGAATGAAGAAAAGTGGAAAATCGCAGAACTAAGGGTCTGATTCTATAAAGGGAATGGAGACTTGTATACTGCCTTTATGCTGCTTTGGCATTTTAAAGCTGGCATTCAAAGTGGTGGGCACTGGAGGATTACTGTATATACTCGAATATAAGATGAGATTTTTGGGCCCCTCCCCGTCTTATATTCGAGTCAACCTTTTTTCCTCCTTTGGGGGGAGGGGGGAAAGGGTACCTCATCTTATACTCGGGTCGACTTATATTCATAGAAACATAGAAGATGGCGGCAGAAAAGGGCCAAAGCCTATCAAGTCTGCCCACTCTAATGACCCGCCCCCCCTTGATTTTACCCACCTAGAGATCCCACGTGTATCCCATTTCCTTTTAAAATCTGGCACGCTGCTGGCCTCAATCACCTGAAGTGGAAGTTCATTCCAGTGATCAACCACCCTTTCGGTGAAGAAATACTTTCTGGTGTCGCCATGAAATTTCCCACCCCAGATTTTCAGCGGGTGCCCTCTTGTGGCCAAGGGTCCTTTAAGAAAGAAGATATCATCTTCTACCTCGATACGGCCCATGATATATTAAACTTGTTTCAATCATGTCTCCTCTCTCTCTACATTCCTCAAGTGAGTATAGCTGCAATCTGTTCAGCCTTTCCTCATACGGGAGATCTTTGAGCCCCGAGACCATCCTGGTGGCCATTTGTTGAACCGACTCAACTCTCAGCACATCTTTTTGGTAATGTGGTCTCCAGAATTGTACACAATATTCCAGATGAGGTCTCACCATGGATCTGTACAACGGCATTATGACTTCGGGCTTCCGGCTGACGAAACTCCTACGGATACAGCCCATCGTTTGTCTTGCCTTGGATGAAGCCTTCTCCACTTGATTGGCAATTTTCATGTCTTCGTAATGATCACCCCTAAGCCACGTTCTGCCTTAGTCCTAGCTAAGGTCTCACCATTGAGTGTGTAGGTTCTGCATGGATTTCTGCTGCCAAGGTGCATTACCTTACATTTCCCTACCTTACCACATTGTAAGATCACTCCTGCCCCGAAAGCCCGTTAGACCACCATTTAAGACCGGGATGCAGGCGGGGGTGGGTCAGAGCTAGATGAGAAGATATTCACTGTTTTTCTCCATTTGCGGTCCGGCTCTGCCCCTATCTCCCGCAAATACCAAAGGAGAAGTGTAGAATTTCATTTTTTAATTTCATTTATTCAATTTTCTATACCGTTCTCCCAGAAGAGCTTAGAACGGTTTACATGAGTTTATTCAGGTACTCAAGCATTTTCCCCTGTCTGTCCTGGGAGGCTCACAATCTATCTAATGTACCTGGGGCAATTGGGGGATTAAGCGACTTGCCCAGGGTCACAAGGAGCAGCGTGAGTTTGAACCCCCAACCTCAGGGTGCTGAGGCTGTAGCTTTAACCACTGCACCACTCTAGAAATCAAAATGCAGCAAAAGTGAGCCAAGTATAGGACAATGAAGCCATTGTGACATCACTGATGAGGTTGGCTCTTATTGGTGGAATGAGGCATTATGATGTCACAATACCAGCTCTGGTTAACAGAGGCTGAAACTCTTCACACTATATATTTATTCAATTTTCTATGTCATTCTCCCAAAGGAGCTCAGACCGGTTTACATGAATTTATTCAGGTACTCAAGCATTTTCCCTGTCTGTCCTGGGGGGCTCACAATCTGTCTAATGTACCTGGGGCAATGGGGGGATTAAGTGACTAGCCCAGGGTCACAAGGTGCAGCATGGGTTTGAACCTACAACCTCAGGGTGCTGAGGCTGTAGCTTTAACCACTGCACCACACTCTTCCCTGCTGAAAACCACCCTGCTAACTGATGGCAGAAAAAAAGCCCAGATTGGTTTGCACAGTCTGCTTGCTCTGTAATTCCTATTGTCAGTGCCAAGGGCATAGCTCTTGGCCATGGTGTGATGCTCTGTAGGCCGTGATTTCATCTCTCACATTTAGCACCTTCTTCCTTTGAATGCAATCCTCTTGGGCAGACAATGTGAGTGCAGGCAGAATTGGATCCCAAGGTTAACCCAGGTCAGCTCAATCAGAGCACTAGGACAGTGGCGTCTCTAGACAGACCTATTTGAAGTGGCAATAGGAGGACAAGCTGGGTATGGGGGGAGGGGGGGGGGATGAAGGCAAGTCAAAGCAACATTTCGGCACTTGATATACCCCCTTTCCCCTCATTTTTTATATTAGCAGTAAAACAGCATAGTTTCAACTACCCAGTAAAACTGCCATTATAACTGATTGCATCATTCAACATAGAGAATGACTCGGGGACAGATTTGTGCCCGTCCCCGCAGGAACTCAATTTCCCCGTCCCATCCCCATGAGTTTTGTCGCTGTCCCTGCCCCTGCCCCATTCCTTTAAGCACAAACCTCGAACACATGATTTTAAAACGTTTGAGGCTTGTACAGATGAGGACGGAGCTTAGGCATTGGTGGAATGAGGCATTATGACATCACAATCTGAGCTCTAGAATGTTGCTACTTAGGATTTTAAAGTGTTTGAGGCTTGTGCAGATGAGGACGGGGCTTAGGCATTGGTGGAATGAGGCATTATGACATCACAATCTGAGCTCTAGAATGTTGCTACTTAGGATTTTCAAGTGTTTGAGGCTTGTGCAGATGAGGACGGGGCTTAGGCATTGGTGGAATGAGGCATTATGACATCACAATCTGAGCTCTAGAATGTGGCTACTTAGGATTTTCAAGTGTTTGAGGCTTAGGCATTGGTGGAATGAGGCATTATGACATCACAATCTGAGCTCTAGAATGTTGCTACTTAGGATTTTAAAGTGTTTGAGGCTTGTGCAGATGAGGACGGGGCTTAGGCATTGGTGGAATGAGGCATTATGACATCACAATCTGAGCTCTAGAATGTTGCTACTTAGGATTTGAAAGTGTTTGAGGCTTGTGCAGATGAGGACGGGGCTTAGGCATTGGTGGAATGAGGCATTATGACATCACAATCTGAGCTCTAGAATGTTGCTACTTAGGATTTTAAAGTGTTTGAGGCTTGTGCAGATGAGGACGGGGCTTAGGCATTGGTGGAATGAGGCATTATGACATCACAATCTGAGCTCTAGAATGTTGCTACTTAGGATTTGAAAGTGTTTGAGGACGGAGATGAGGACGGAGCTTGCAGGAACAGGAAAAGAACCTGCAGGAACCGGGAAAATGAGTTCCCGTGGGGAAGGGGAAAATTTTCTCCCTGTGCCATTCTCTAACTGACCCACTGAGCAAAGAGGTTCCAAAAGTGGGTCAACAAATAACAGTGATCAGTAGAAAGTCCAAAGGAGCAATTAGCCATTAAAATATGTTTACTGGACTTAATTTGTACAAGCAGGGGTCTCCTGTATTGTTAGGTTTGTCCTTTAAGTGAGATCAATTTTCAAAGCAATTTATATAGGTAAAACTCTTAACTTTTAATTTTAAGTTCTGCCTATAGCCTTTCTTGTTCAAAGCTATTTCTTTGAATACATTAATAACATATAAAACCATAAATGCGTATACATAAAAATTTACATAAAAGCATTCCTAACATATAGCATCTCTTTTTAGATATGTAATTTCATCAAGTCACTAGACTTAGACACAAGTCGAAGGCACCTAACTACGATAACTGTAGCAAAACTATCTCGCCAGCTCTCCTCTTCCATAAGTAATGACAATGTACTCAGGGAACTGCCGGGTTTTTAGTAGCTTATAAAATGATTCATATCCTCTTCCATTCTGAGCTATCTAGGCAAAGTGTTCCACCAGACTGGTGCCATTTCCCAGAACTGGATCACTGAAGCTGAAAGTTACGGGCCTGTTATCTATGGAGACATTCCTGACATTAACACAAGGGAGAGTGTGGCACAGTGGTTAAAGCTACAGCCTCAGCACCCTGAGGTTGTGGGTTCAAACCCCTAAGTCACTTAATTCCCCCATTGCCCCAGGTATATTAGATAGACTGTGAGCCCACCAGGACAGACAAGGAAACATGATTGAATACTTGAATAAATTCATGTAAACCATTCTGAGCTCCCCTGGAAGAAGGGTATAGAAAATTGAATAAATAAATAGGGTGAAAAGTTTCAGCATCTGATATTGTAACATCATAATGCCTCATTCCACCAATAAGAGCTAACCTCATCAGTGATGTCACAATGGCTGGATTGTCCTATACTTGACTCACTTTTACTACATTTTTATTTCTAGAGTGGTGCAGTGGTTAAAGCTACAGCCTCAGCCTCAGCCCCCTGAGGTTGTGGGTTCAAACCCAGGCTGCTCCTTGTGACCCTGGGCAAGTCACTTAATCCCCTCTTTGCCCCATGTACATTATATAGACTGTGAGCCCACCAGGACACACAGGGAAAAATGCTTGAGTACCAGAATAAATTAATGTAAACCGTTCTGAGCTCCCCTGGAAGAAGGGTATAGAAAATTGAATAAATAAACAGTGTGAAAAGTTTAAGCCTCTGATAACCTGAGCTGGTATTGTGATGTCATAACGCCTCATTCCACCAATAAGAGCCAACGTCATCAGTGATGTCACAATGGCTTGATTGTCCTATACTTGGTCACATTTTGATTTCTAGAGTGGTGCAGTGGTTAAAGCTACAGCCTCTGCACCCGGAGGTTGTGGGTTCAAACCCACCCTGCTCCTTGTGACCCTGGGCAAGTCACTTAATCCCACCCATTGCCCCAGGTACATTAGATGGATTGTGAGCCTACCAGGACAGACAGGGAAAATGCTTGAGTACCTGAATAAATTCATGTAAACCATTCTGAGCTCCCCTGGAAGAAGGGTATAGAAAATTGAATAAATAAATAGGGTGAAAAGTTTCAGCATCTGGTATTGTAACATCATAATGCCTCATTCCACCAATAAGAGCCAACCTCATCAGTGATGTCACAATGGCTGGATTGTCCTATACTTGACTCACTTTTACTACATTTTTATTTCTAGAGTGGTGCAGTGGTTAAAGCTACAGCCTCAGCACCCTGAGGTTGTGGGTTCAAACCCACCCTGCTCCTTGTGACCCTGGGCAAGTCACTTAATTCCCCCCCACCCCCCATCCATTGCCCCAAGAACATTAGAAAGATTGGACAGACAGGGAAAAGTGCTTGAGAACTTGAATAAATTCATGTAAACCGTTCTGAGCTTTCGTGGGAGAATGGTATAGAAAATTGAACCAATAAATATATCAGACATGGTGGACAGGATAATCCAATAGGTGGCTAGATAAGTATAGTTTCTGATTACTTGTAACGAAACAGATTTAACCAATCTTTCTTAAATAATCAAACACCGCAATAGGAGGAGAGCAGATACACGTCCCAGGCTCTGAATCTCATCGAGTGGCAGCATCAGCTGTTTTCAGTAATCCAAATATTTGTTCAATCCACACTCTTGTGTGGATTTGAAAGAACAGAAATCCTTACGCAAACAAAGCGACATTTTCAAATGGCTCAGGAGTTTTGAGTAATTGCCATACACCTCAAACCAACTTTTTAACATAATTGTCTTTAATCTCAGTCAAATCCAAAATTGTATCTTGGTTTTCGGTTTTAATTGAATTCCCCCCCCCCCCCCTTTTCACAGCAATAACTTTATGCAAATGCAGAACGACTGTGAAATGCTGTCTCAGCCTGTTCATTTCATCAAGCTTGTTGTAAATCAATAATAAATCTACTGCAATTACATAATTCACTCCGTTTTTCTTCATCCAAATTCTTTAATTTAAATGTTACTTGCTCTGTTCTGTAGAGAATTATAATACGATGTTCAGCGGTGAATGCAGGCGACACTTTTATTGATTCATCAATAAACATAGGAAAATTTGGATTTATCCCTGGTCATTCACAGTAACGAGAACTTTTTAGGTTGGAACTATGGGCTAGATTCACTAAGCAAACCGATCGGTTTGCAACCCCTTTGCGACCCGATTTCCCTCCGACCCGATTCACTAACCTGTGTCCCGACCATCCTCCGATCCGCGCATTCGAATGATGGCAGGCAGCGATTCACAAACAAAAACCCTGCAACACCGACTGGGCTGGCCGATCACAAACAAGCGTCTGCTGAGGACCAGTCGCTCAGGTCCATTCTGACTGCCCTGCCTTCTGCCACCCTGCTCTCTGCCCTGTTTTTCAGCTCTCAGCCCCGATCTCCTGCCTGCCCTGAACTCCTGCAGCCTCTTCGCTGCTTTTTCAAATTTTCCTTTTGATGTTATTTGAAAAAATGGATTTAAGCTGTAGAACTAAAGAAAAGCCTTCTGGTTTTTCTTTTTTGAAATCTTGTACTTTAATCCGAGATGGCTGGGCACTGCAAGTGGCCTAGCTGTAGGGGGCCGCACGTGGTCTCCATGCTGCGAATTGGTCTTTCCTTTCTTTTTCCGCACTACTTCATATTGGTTACCACTGCCCCAACTCTCCCGCCTGCCCCGATCTCCTGCTGCCCTGAACTCCTGCAGCCCCGACTCTCCCACCCTTCCACGCAGTGCAAGCCTGTGGTTTTAACCCGCGGGCTTAAAGCGGGTTAAAACTGGGGGCTCGCCAAAAAGTTAAAACCAGTTTTTAAAAAAAATTATCTGCTGGGCTCAGAGGGCCGACACATGCGCAGACCATCTACAGATGGTCTGCGCATGCGGTGGGTTCGCTATACAGCGACCCAGGCAAGCGGCTGGGGGTGTGATTCTGATCGCCCTCATTTGCATGAGGGTGATTCGTGAATCAGCCCCCCGGGCACGGATCGGATCCCTCACGTATCAGATCCGATCCGTGCCCTTAGTGAATCTAGTCCTATGTATTGATTAGTCGGAACTCTTTCTCTCTTGATATAAAACACTAGTCTTTAAGCCCGTTATATTAGTGAGTGCTAGAATAGATGTGTGTGTCTGTCTTTCTTTCTCCCTCCTTGGCTGCTGTCTGTCTGTCTTTCTTTTTTTGCTGCCTCTCTCCTTGGCAACTGTATGTTTGTTTCTCTTTTTTTTGCTGTCTTTCTCCTTGGTCGCTGTCTGTCTGTCTTTCTTTTTTTGCTGCCTCTCTCCTTGGCCGAATCCAAAATAAATATAATAAGAAATAAAGGAAAAGGAACTCTAATTATTGGGATAAGAAAGTAGTAGAAGCATATTTATCCCTCCCTAAAACCTTCCCAGGAACTCCGTTCATCTACTACTACTATTACTAATAATTTTATTCTTATATACCGCCATACTGAAAAAGCTCTGGGCGGTTCAGAACAAGGTGAGCTAATACATGGGATACAGATAAAATACAAATTAGAATAATGAACTTAAAAACAGATAAAGACAGAAAGCATTTACTATATAATGGCAGGGAAAGAAGTAATACATAGAACAGATCAAATACCTCAAGTTGAATCTAAGGAACTTGATTGAAAAAATGAATCAGAATGCATTAAGATACCAGCCTATCAAAAGAGTTGAGTCTTTAACAATTTTCTAAAATAGGAAGAGACCTCTAACATAATTTTTCCAAGCCATACATTCAATTTAGCGGCTTGAAATGAGAGGGTTCTCTCAAGAAACTTCTTATAATGAACAGGATTTTATGGAGGGATATGAAAACAAGTCTTCTTGGCGTGACTCAAAGAAAAATGAGACGCAAGATAACCTGGTAACAAACCCGAAACTGATTTATAACAAATACAAGAAAATTTGAACAGAATTCTCGACTCTATCGGCAACCAATGGAGTTTCAAATACAAAGGAATGATATGCTCTCATTTTTTAAAACCAAAAATGAGGCGAACGGCAGTATTCTGAATCACTCTCAATCTGTTGAAAATTTTCTTGTAAGCACCTAGATATATAATGTTACAATAATCGAGAATACTTAACATAGAAGACTGGACCAGTAAACGAAAAGGAAGTTTTGTCGAAATACTTCTTAATAATAATAATAATAATTTTATTTTTGTATACCGCCATACCCAGGGAGTTCTAGGCGGTTCACATCAATTAATCAGATTTACAGCAATGAAGTCGTTGAGGTAAGCATGAAGGGAATGTACAAGTCATTGGAGTTAGCAGGTTGGGAGTGAACAATAAGAAGGAGTAAGAGGTGCAAAGCTTCCAAAGCACAGAGATAGATTTCTTAAACAATAAATCCGTATGTTGTTCCAATGTGAGATGTTTATCCAGAGTCACACCCAATATTTTTATGGATTGTTCTATGTTATAGTCCAACCCATTCACGTGTATTGTTTCTTTAATCTTATCATTGGGAGTTGCTAAAAAAAATTTAGTTTTTTCCGCATTTAGGTGTCCTTTTATCAAGCTGTGCTAGCGGGGTTAGCGCGTCAGACATTTCATCACGCGCTAACCCCCGCGGCTGGCTAAAACACTAATGCCTGCTCAATGCAGGCGTTAGCGGCTAGCGCGGCAGGGATTTAACACGGGGTATTACGCGCGTTAAACCCCTACCGCAGCTTGATAAAAGGACCCCTTAATTTCAATTTATAAGCAGTCATCCAAAGTTCAATCTGACTTAAAATAATCGCTAAAAAACTTATGAACTCCGGTGACAGACAGGTTAATGGGATGACTATAGTAGTGTCATCCGCATAAATGTAGAACTTGAGCTTTAAACTTTGCAACAAATTTCCCAAGGAAGCAAGAAAAATATTAAACAAAGTGGGGGACAGAGGTGAACCCTGCGGGACCCCACAGGAGTGTTCCCAATGTCACACTTATTACATTACATTAGTGATTTCTATTCCGCCTTTCCTTGCGGTTCAAGGCGGATTACATAAGAGTTGTTATGATAATAGGAAGAACATGTTGTTAAGATATTAAGAAGTACTTAAGGAAAAGTTTGAGCATTTTCTAATTTGTTAAGGAGTAGTTGGTAATTGCAGGAGGAATTCCGAGCCTGTTTGGTTGTGTTATATTGGTTTTATGTATTTTTTGAAGAGTAGGGTTTTTGTTTCTGTTTAGAAGGTTTTGTAGTCTGTGGTCCAAGTCAGCAGATTGGCGAGCTGTCGGTCCAGTTTCACTGCTCTGGTGGCCAGTAGGTTATCATACATTTTTCTTCTTTTGACATTTTTGGTTGGTGGGCGTGTGAATATTGTGTGGGTTCTCCTGTGTCTGGTTGAGGTGGTTTGGATTAGTCGATTGTTCCAGTAGGTTGGATTGTCTCCGTTTATAGCTTTGAAAAGAAGGCAGTGGAATTTGAAGTGTACTCTGGCTTGTATTGGGAGCCAATGTGATTCGTGATATGCTTCTGTGATGTGGTCATATTTCTTCAGTGAGTAGATAAGTCTTAGGGCTGTGTTTTGTATTGTTTGAAGTTGTTTTATCGTGGTTGCTGGGCAGGGAAGATATAGTATGTTGCAGTAGTCTGAACATCACACTTATCTGAACACTTCTCCACCGCCAACTCCAATTTCGATCCTTCCATCCTGTTGTAACATGTGCTCTGTCTCTGGTCCTGTCCACATAAAGGCTAAAAGCCCACCGTTCTGACATTGCTCGTAACTCTTAAGCCCTTATTTACCCCGCTCAATTCCCTAATTTCGTCTTTATCCCGTTGATCTATCTTGACTATATTGCAAGCTCTGTTGAGTAGGGACTGTCTCTTGTGTGTTTGTGTACAATCGTGTGTATGTTTAGTGGTACTATAGAAATGATTAGTAGTAGTAGAAAAGGCAAAGGGAAAAACCCAATCATTCAAAAGCTGAAGGCAAGTTGTCGGGGAGTTGGCCATCATCATAATGAGATTTTTATAGAGTTCAGAAGTCAACCTCAATGCATATTTTGTTTCTGCTCCTGCTCCGGGACACACATCCTCTCCCTTACATGCCCTTCAACATCTAGCAAGTAGACATTTGCTCTAATTTCAAAAGATTGCGGAAGGCCATAAGTATCGAAGAATGTCTAATTTATAGTTCATCTCCATTCCTGATTTGTTTTTATGAAGAAAAGCAAATTAGAAGAAAACTCAGTGCGGCTGAACCAGAAAGCAATTACCAAAGCTGCCGTATCCTCGGCGGAGAGTACAGGACGCTGGCTCTGGAGCCGAAGAGCAGCATAATTGTCCCAGTTTCATTAGCAGGTCACGTTGCCAACAGAGAATAACTTTTGGATGCTAGCACAGAAACGTCAGGGGTTACAGAAGGACATGCTATTATAATCTCACCTCATTTATGGCAGCTAATTGCCTTTTAATTTCAAAAAGAGCACTGATAAAATGACTCCTTCTGCAACGGTTTGATTCCCAACACAATTGCGACGCTTCTCGTTCCATAAAAATGTTCTTGCAGAAGTAGACAAGGCAGGACAAATTAGTGGATTTTGTCTGAGCCAACGTGGGGAAGTTTTGAGCGTGGCCTCTTGTTGGTGTGTTTCATTAAAGAACCCATCCTCTCTGTTTCATGTCAATTATTTGCCAATGCCTTTTTATGCTAAGATGTATTTCAGTTGATAATCGCCTTCTAGAATTTTTCTGTCATCAATGCATGATTTAAAGCTTGTTTGTACTTCTGGATTGATTGAATTTGTCTCTATCCGTATTATAACAGGGACGATTAACGATGTTGTCTTGACATGTCTATGTTAATATGTGATAATCGGAAGGAAACAAGATTTGATGTATATGATATGGTTGTATGCGGTATATAATTTTTTTAATAAATAAATTAACAAAACTGAGCAGAAATAAACACATTTTGGCCCTGATTCTGTAAACAGCCCCTAACTCGTCGGTGCCGTTGAGCACGATTGTCCACCATCTGCTATGCGCCGTTTGTAGAATTGTGCCTAGGACAGCCTAGCAGCGCCTAAGCTCAACTAGAAGTGGTTCCCCTGACGGAGCTTTTTGCGAAACAGGGGCCTTGTTGGGAGATTGCTTATCGAATATTTAGAAAGGAATTAATTCAATTTATTAGTCGAAGCATGTGGAGTCGAAAGTTATTGTTATTGTTTGGTGATGCATTGTCAGCTTAAACTTGTATTTTAGCTAAAGTATGTTTTATGAAGGGCATAGAGAGAGTGGAGAGGGACAGATTCTTCAAACTTTCGAATAATAAAAGATCAAGAGGGCATTCGGAAAAGTTGAAAGGGGACAGATTCAATACAAATGCCAGTAAGTTCTTCTTTACCTAACGTGTGATGGACACCTGGAAGGGCAGAGCACGGTACTGGGGTTCAAGAAAGTATTGAACAATTTCCTGCTGGAAAAGGGGATAGAGGGGTATAGATAGAGGATTACTGCACAGGTCCTGGACCTGTTGGGCCACCGCGTGAGCGGACTGCTGGGCACGATGGACCTCAGGTCTGACCCAGCGGAGGCATTGCTTATGTTCTTATGTTTTTATGATTTTGTACACCGCCTAGAAGGTTGATTGGGCGGTATAAGAAATTTTAAATCAACTTGAAACTTTTCTTTTCCTGCATGGAGCTGTGTGTTAAGGGGGACACCCACTGAAGAGAAGTGCTACTGATTCATTTATCATGTGACTGCTTGAAAGTATTAAGCTATCAGTTTGAGTGGAGTTTTTTTTATGACCAGGGATGTGTCCTCTTCTTCAAATTTTTATTTGAAGTTAGATTGTCCCCAGGATATGCTATTGGTCTTTTCCAGTGTGACACTGAGGTCTTTCCCTCCACTTCTCTCGGATTTGCAAGAGTCCCTCTCACCAGTTTGTGTTCAAATGCATTCTGGGTTGCAATTTCATCAGTGACAACATAAGGAGAAAATTAACATTCACGGAGGCAACATCAAATGAAAAACCTCTGGCTGCGCATCCCTGGCTCTCAGCATGTCTCACCTGGGAAACTATCCGACTGAAGTTATTTTCCCCCTAAGAGGAACAGCTGACGATTTAGTTTTCTAATTCTCAGAGTATGACACTGAAGAGGCAGGAGCAGCTGGGGATCGCTTCCGTCCCATTTGGATTCCAGGAACTGGGTAAGATGAAGCGAGGGCTGAAGCCTGGGGGGAGCTTTTTAAAAAATGAATTGGCAACGTGAAGAGGGCTGGATGGAGACTGATTAAATCAAATGACAGACAAATGACCCAAAAGTTGTTTTTCTGTTTTCTTAACCAAACAAAAGCACATCCCTACATTTGACTTTTCCCTCCATCGGTTTTTGGGTTCACGTTTAGCCGATATGTCTCTGTCTCTGATTGTTATCTGCACAATGTCCTTCTCTTCTTGACATCTGCCACTGCACACAGTGCTTCTATATGGTACCGTAACTAAAGCGCGCCGGACAAAGGCGCGATGACAATCCCGCGCCACCGTCTCCTGGGCTTTGAGGGCTTTCTGTTTGTGCTGTGAGTGGGAGTGTTGGGGAACCCCCCCCACACACACACACACACACACTACTTGCGCTCCTATTGGGGGGATAGGGGGGGAAAACCTCCCCAGTACAGTGAACTCCCATTTTTTTTCGCTCTTCGGGAGTTTTCAGTGTAGGGGATGCCCTAAAAGGTGGCATGCATCTGTCTTGCGTGCAAATGTCACCACGGGATTGTTGGCGCACCTTTGTCCCACGTGCTTTTGACGGGTCACCCTTCTATATAGCACATGCTATTAATAAGCCCACGGGTCTTATCTCACATCAGCAGCTTACTGCAGGCGATAAATCTAATTATACCCAGAGATTTAGTGGGTCATTTTTGTTTCTAAGATGACTCAAATCTGTTCTGTATGATTGCATTCTTCTCATGCGTCTCTGCATTGCGCATGGAAGAGGCAGAGTATTAAAATGTGAATCCGTGTAGAAGAAAAGGAACATCTGAACAATGAACATCTGACCCAAAATGATTGGTGAAATATTGGTAGTTCTATGCAGAACTAGTGCAGGGGGAATTCTGTAACAGGGCACCTACCTGATACCTCTCTATAGAGCAGTGGTCTCAAACACGCGGCCCGGGGGCCACATGCGGCCCGCCAGGTACTATTTTGAGGCCCTGGGTATGTTTATCATAATCACAAAAGTACAATAAAACAGTTTCTTGATCATATGTCTCTTTAGCTATAAATGACAATATTATTATTAAGACTTAGCCAAAAGGAAAGATTTATAAACTATAAAGAGTTTTACCTCATGCAAAATTGTCATTTCTTTAATAAGACATTAACTCTTTTTTTCTGAGGCCCTCCAAATACCTACAAATCCAAAATGTGGCCCTGTAAAGGGTTTGAGTTTGACACCACTGCTATAGAGGATAGCAGGTGCCTACCTTCCTTTATACAGGGCGGAGTCACAGTATTATGACCACCGCCCACCTCTGATGTCAGGGATGCATAGCCAATGTGTGTACAGCGCTCAGGCTTCATGGGTATATAAGGTGAGATGTTAGCAAGTTGCCAATATAGCAACCGTGGCTGTCATAGGGGAAAAAGCGCAATTTATCAGACATTGAAAAAGGCATGATCATCGGCTACCGGGCCAAAAGTGACATCATTTCGGAAAAGGCAGAGTTTTTCAACTGTTCACGGGCTGCTGCGATTAAAGTGTGCCATGAGTGGACCAATGGAACCTTTTTTATGTCCCGACGTAGTAACTGTGGTGACCCGTGAAAAGCAAGCCGGATTTTGTTGCGCCGACAATCCTGTGGCGACATTTGTGCGTAAAACATGTGCGTGCCTCCGCTTCCGCTGCTTATAAGCCTTTGCGTTAGCGCTGTGCGAGGACTTGCAAATGTAATGTGGGAGCTTCCCCCCCCCCTCACAGCGCTAACGGAAAGCCTTAAAAGCAGCAGAAGAGGCAGCGTGCATATGTCCTGTGCGCATATGTCACCGCGGGATTGTTGGCGCGATGTTGACAGTGTACCAGCAACTGTGGGTCAGCATGAGCCATCAATGTGGGAGGTGAATGTTGGCTGCGCAGGTTGGTATGGGCCAATCGGAACAACTCACTATCCAAATGAACCATGGGGCTTCCAGATGTGTGTCCAAAATGACTGCAGCGAACCCTGCTGCATATGAGCTATTCAGCTGACTAAGTAATCAAGAAGAAGCCGATTCGAATGCAACAAACCACATCTTTCTATCATTTCATTTGCCAGAGATCTACCGTTTCAATTAAGAAATTGTTATATCTGATACATAGAACCTAACCGACATTGTTGCCTCGTTTCTCATGTAAGCGTGCACGATGACTCGGTACCTTGTCTTAGATTGTGACGCAAATGACAAACTCAGAGAAATAAGTCAGCATTTGGGTATTGTAAATTCCCGGTTTCTTTGAAGTAAACACTAGAGGCTAGTGTGCTGCAGAAATCATCATGAAGTGTAATATAGCCATATTATTTATGATATCTGGAGGCCAAGTAGTTGAAAAGGCCAGACTAGCATCCATTGTAAAAGCAGGTACATTAAAACCTTGGTTTGCGAGCATAATTCGTTCTGAAAACATGCTTGTAATCCAAAACACTCGTATATCAAAGCAGATTTCCCCATAAGAAATAATGGAAACTCAGATGATTCGTTCCACAACCCAAAACCTTTAATACAAAATAATATATGTACTCGTATTGCAATTGCAAGACCTCGCTCGTTTAGAACAGTCACTACACTCTCGGAGCGTCAGAGAGAGAAGAACCATCGGCTCAGCTGTGATGGTGTGACGCGTGTATATTGCAAGACATTGCTTGTTTTATCAAGTTAAAATTTAATAAAATCTTTTGCTTGTCTTACAAAACACTTGCATACCAAGTCACTTGCAATCCAAGGTTTTACTGTATTTGGAAATTATTCTGCAAGTGAGAAAATATTCATTTCCAGTAACAAAAGAAATGTCAGCTGCACAGTAGACATTCCTCATTCTGCCTACGGTACAGATCCAAATACACATACAGTTTTTTATGTGCCTCTGGCGGCCCTCAGGGCAGAATATATTTATTTCTGCTCTAAGCTGACCATAGATCCATGACAGTGAGGATCTTCAGGCTTGCAGGGAGATCAGAAGACAGACACTTGTGAGAAAGGAATGCTGCATTTGAAAGTACGATTAGCCAGGAAAACAATAGGATATTTTTTTTCCCCTGCTGGGAGACCATGTTTCAGTCTGGGAGGGGGTGACTAGAATCCTTGAGAAAACCAGTGATTTTTCTAGCATGTGATTTTATCATTTCAATAATAATGTGCCTCAAAAAACATTTGCACGGTTTAGTGTGCCGGAGAGTTACAAACAGTGCTCTAAAGAGTGGGCTGGGCTGATTTCTAAGAATAACTAGGGTTACCAGATTTTAGTTAAATAAAATCCGGACCCATAGCCCAAATAGTCCAAATGGTCTAGATTAGGGCGTTTTGAACAGGGTTACGTCCAAAGTTGGACTTAAGATGCACTTTCGAAAATACCCCTCGATGTGTCACAACCCCCAACTGCAAGGGGGAGTAATTTACACCTGCTTTTGACTTGGCATAACAGGGCATGCCTATGCATGGTCATGCTGGGGCCAGTCTATGCTGGCATTCTATAACGGAACCTTAGCACCAAGATGCTGTCCTAGAATTGGCGCTAAGGGCCAGATTCTATAAACAGTGCTTAACTATGCCTAATTTCTAGGCACCGGTCCACACGGTTGTCAATCAACTGCTTAGCATCCCTTATAGAATCACACATAGCAAGGCTTAAGCGGACTCTGGCATCACTAGGTATCGTAGAGGTAGACACAGGTATGTTAGGCCAGGTTCTTCTGGGCCTAATTTGCCAATGCCTATCTCAGATGCGTACCATGCCAATTCTCTACCCCTAATCATGCCTACTTTTACATGAGCCTCTATGATGGTGTTACGATGCATGAGGTACAATTTATGAGCTTCAATAATGTTGATACAGTTCATGAGCTTCAATAATGGTGTTACAATACAATATAATATTTGAGCTATTTATGAGCTATTATAATGATGATATGATACAAGAGCATCAGTGATTGTCTTATGAAATGTGAGCTTCGATTTATAAGCATTAGTATAGAGTTAGGGTGTTTCTGCAGTGATTATCCAAACTTGGGCTATTAACTGGTTTTTTGTATGGTGTGTTTGCATATCCTACGAGTGTTCACTATCTTCTCCCTATATGTGTCTTTTGGATTACTATTACCCTATATCAGGGGTGTCCAACCTTTTGGCTTCCCTGGGCCGCATTGGCCGAAAAAAATGTTTCCGAGGCCGCACAAACGTGCAAACGCTGCAGTAAGACACAGGAGGGAGCTGGCAAGACAGTAAACACCCAGGGGCAACAAAGGAAAACGCTGCATCGCCCTCGACCGGGGCACACAAAATACTTCACTAGGCAGCATGCGGTCCTCAGGCCGCAGGTTGGACACCCCTGCCCTATATCTATATTTTTCCTACATATTTATAGATTGCTATATTTACCCTATATCTATATTTATCTTACATATTTATAACATGCTACATTTATGTATTTACGTTATATTTCTATTATCTGTGATTTCATCATATACTCTACTTTTAGTGAAATTTCATGTGTACCTCTTGTCGTGTTCCAAGTGGGGGATAGTCCGTTGTTTCCTCCTCATTTCTACTCCCCCCCCTGACTTATTAAAGTGGTCTACAAAAAGGAGGGTCTTTATTCCTTTCTTGAACTTTCTGGTGTCCTTTTCTAGTTTTAATTCCTTTGGAAGGGAATTCCACCACATTGGAGGCATCATCGAGAACATTGCTAATATTGCTAGGAAGGGTCATTTTGATGGCGATTTTCTGGCCTACGATAATCTGTGGGATTGTATTTGATATACCGCTTAAATACTTAGGCGGTTTACATAAAATGAAAAACATTTGTATAAATGCTTCAAAGGTAATAGCATAAATAATAAAAAATAACAGGAGACAATAAAAAAGGACATACCATAGGGTAACTGCACTGGCTACCCATCCCATCACAAGTAACCTTCAAAACTTCATGCATCATTCACCGTATACTTTACGGAAATTCTGCGGCTCCTCTCATCCAGCTCTTCTCCAAGGCATAGTCTACCCTCAACAGAATACTTCTAAATCTCCCTTCCACAAAAGATCTTCAATACAAATGTGTTTTCTACTCCATGCTTACCTTTCTAGGTGTAAAAACTTGTAATGATCCTACTGAAATGACCATATTCCGGAAGAAACTGAAAACTCATCTATTTGACCCTTAATCACCTGTATCCTCTCTCCCTTCTCCATCCTTGTCCCCCTCTAAAAGTCGCCTTGAGCCTACCTAGGTATGAGCGACACAGAAATAGAAGATTAGATTAGATTAGATAATGATGGAAACAAAAGGGAAAACGGTAAGAGGATACATCATTCAAATTTAGGGGGGGGGGGGGAGAGACGAACCAAGAGGGTGGTCTTTTCTGGTTGTAACTTTGCCGCCCACGAAAACGAGTAGGATAGCAAAGCAATACGCAGGTTTTGCTTGACAGACCCTGAAAAAAAAAAAAAATAACTATTCCTCAACGAAGCATACTTAGCTCTTTTGCAAACACCAGTCCTTGAAGGCATTTCTGTGCACTGGTTTTAACTGACTTCAAAATTAATGGACCAGTTTGCTCGATTTTGCACTGTAGCAGCTCATTAACTCTGAATTTAGATAAACTTTCACACTTCGCAGACTGCACATGAACGGGTTACTACTGTGGAGTAGAAACGTTGTAAGAACTTCTGCTAATGGGGGGGGGGCCTTCATATTTAAAAATACATCAAACTATGTAAGAGAGGCGGTTTTTTTTGCGTATTTCAGCACGTGAAGCTCCATTAATGGAATTTTCTGCACTTTAGCGAATCCACCTGATTGGAAGTCTTTCCAACACTTACCCCATCTTTTACAAAGGGGCGCTAAGCTTTTTAGCGTGCGCTAAATACACGCTAAACGCTAACACGTGCATGTTATCCTATGGATACACTAGCGGTTAGCGCATGCTAAATCCGCACTAAAACGCTTAGCGCGCCTTTGAAAAAGAGAGCTTTCGAGGGGATGTTATCAATGTAGGCCACCATTAAGATGGGCTACTTTGCAGTTGACCTCAGTTATTAGTAACTAGGCCTCAATGCCTAAAATGGAGCCTTCATTATGGAATTCACTCCCATGTTGACTTCTTTCCGAGAATTCCACTCGGAGTTGAAAAGTTTCCTATTTCAATCTGCTTTTGATTTATTATAACATTCAAATTTTGTCCTAAGGGGGCATCCGTGGAAAATCAGGGGCGGGAAACTGCATGAGGACACCAGGAAATTCTTTTTCACTGAAAGGGTGGTTGATCGCTGGAATAGTCTTCCACTTCAGGTTATTGAGGCCAGCAGCGTGCCTGATTTTAAGGCCAAATGGGATAGACACGTGGGATCTATTCACAGAGAAAGGTAGGGGAGGGTCATTGGGGTGGGCAGACTAGATGGGCCGTGGCCCTTATCTGCCGTCTATTTCTATGTTTCTATGACCATTGGTCTGACCCAATAGAGCTATTCTTATGTTCTTATGTGAGCCAAATACAGTATAAGACAATTAAGCTATTGTACAAGTAACACCACTGATGAGGTTGGCTCTGAGGCACTGTGAAATGAGGCATTATGACATCATGATCTCAGCTCTGGAATGTTGCTCTCAGTGGGGTTCCGGAATCTTGCTATTCTTTGAGATGCTGGAATGTTGCTACTTCTTGGGGTTTGGCCAGGTACTAGGGACCTGGATTGGCCACCATGAGAATGGGCAACTGGGCTTGATGGTGACACCAGGAAATTCTTTTTCACTGAAAGGGTGGTTGATCGCTTGAATAGTCTTTCACTTCAGGTGATTGAGGCCAGCAGCGTGCCTGATTTTAAGGCCAAATGGGATAGACACGTGGGATCTATTCACAGAGAAAGGTAGGGGAGGGTCATTGGGGTGGGCAGACTAGATGGGCCGTGGCCCTTATCTGCCGTCTATTTCTATGTTTCTAAGGGATGCAGGTGGTGTCCTACCAGAGACCGACTCTTGCACTCTATTTAGCTTGGTTCTCTCATAACAATGTTAGTAATGTATGGATGTTTTGCTTTCCTATATTTCTATGGAATTTCTTTCTACCTTTTATAACCACTATGGGCTCCTTTTACGAAGATGCGCTGGCGTTTTTAGCGCACGCACCGGATTAGCTGAGAAACTACCACCTGCTCAAGAGGAGGCGGTAGCGGCTAGCGCGCGCTATTCCAACTTTCCAAGTTTTGTTAAAATGTTATCCCGCTTATCAGATTTCTAAGCGGCTTACAGTAAAAAAAAATTTATAAAAATGGAGGGATATACAAACAATAGTCATTAGATGACGGTATAAATATCCGCGCGTTAAGGCCCTAATGCGCCTTTGTAAAAGGAGCCCTATGATTTGTCTGTGCAACTTTGGCGGTATAATAAATTGTAATAAACATCAAAACATGATGGCAGATAAAGGCCAAATGGCCCATCCAGTCTGCCCATCTGCAACATCCGCTATCTCCTCCTCTCCCTATTGGCTAAGGCTCTTAACATTTGCATCTCCTCTTCCTATTGGCTAAGGCTCTTTATACCTGCATTGTGAGGTCATACAGCTGCTCATCTGCAGTGACCATTATCTCTTCCTCTCTCTCTCTGAGAGATCCCACGCTTTCTTGAATTTAGACACAGTTTCTGTCTTCACCATCTCTTCCAGGAGACTGTTCCACACATCTACCACCCTTTCTGTAAAAAAGTATTTCCTTAGATTACTCCGGAGCCTATCACCTCTTAACTTCATCCTAGGCCCTCTCATTCCAGAGTTTGCTTCCAAATGAAAGAGACTCGACTCAGGCGCTTTTATGCCACATAGGTATTTAAACATCTCTATCACATCTCCCCTCTCCCGCCTTTCCTCCAAAATATACAGATTGAGATCTGTAAGTCTGTCCCCATACGGCTTAAAGTTAGTGACAAAATACCACGTCTTAACAATAGCTCATGTTGATAGCTTCCTCGCGTAGTGTGAAAGTTTCAGCCTCTGAAAACCAGAGTTGGTATTGTGACATCACCATGTCTCATTCCACCAATGCTTAAGAGCCAACCTCATCGGTGATGTCACAATGGCTTGATTGTACTAAATGTAGCAAAATGAACAAAACCATTTTCTTCTGTGGACATCTCTAATAAAGGTATACATGTTTTTCTTTTACTCTCTTTTGTTGTGTATTTCACATTGACCTAGACTTATCACTTGGTTTTTCAAGCATCCCAGTCAAATTCTTGCAAACCATATCTTTTTTTCCCTATTCTTAAATGTAATCACTTTCATGCAAATGTCCTCACAGTACTTTCTACAGAGGTTGTGGTATGAACATAAAGGTCCGGATTCTCTATAGAGTGCCAATATCAGTGGACGCCTAAAAAGTGGACGTCGATCGAGTGTCAGTCAATTAACGGTGCCCTAAAGAGAATCATGCTTTAGGTTCTGGCCCAGCAATAGCTAAGAAGAAGGAAAATCTAAATTAAGTCAGTAATTTAAAGAGTGGGTAGGGTTGGGCAGACCAGATAGACCATTCGGGTCTTTATCTGCCGTCATCTACTATATTACCTTGTACTGTATTCAAGCAAATTTAGGACTCCTCTTATCAAGCAGTGGTAGAGCCTTTGACCGTGGCCCAGTGAAGTGAATACTCCGTTGCTCATTCAGTTCCTATGAGTGTGCTCAAATGCCTTGATTCCATTGGCATTTCCGGACAGGTACTAAATTGGTTTACGGATTTCTTAAAAAACTTTCTCTCAGGTGGAGTTCCACAGGGTTTCCCACTCTTCCCTTCACTTTTCAATGTCTTTATTGGCACCATTGGGAAATATGTTATCCAATTAAAATCTGAAATCATATATACTGTATACGAGGATGATATTACAATTATTATTCCCATAACCTCACTGACTCAAGAGACAGAACAATTCATCTCATCTGTCCTTACTAAGGTAGAACAATGGACTATGCAATTTAAATTAAAACTGTATTCGGATAAAACTAAGTTCTTTTTGGCAAGTCCTAATAACAAGATCACAAATGCCTCTTTGAGATTAAATGGGTCAGACCACTCAATTAATTCTATCATCAAAATCCTGGGTGTCATCTTGGACCAAAGCTTGACTTTCGAAGATCACACTAAAACTCTCAGGTTAAAAAATGTTTTTTCACTTTAAGGAAACTTCGTACCATTAAACACTATTTTGACTTCTCTTTTCGACTGCTGGTTCAATCCTTGATCTTAAGTAACTTAGACTATTGCAATATTATATACTTGGGTTCTTTTAAGAAAATCATCAGACTGAGAATTGTTCAGAACGCTGCAGTCTGTCTTATCTACGGTCTCAAGAAATCGGATCATGTAAGCCCATATCATAAAAAACTACACTGGTTGCCCATGGAAGCAAGGGTTATTTTTAAGCCAGCTTGCCTTTGCTTCAAAACCATAACAGGTTCATCCGCAATCTATCTATCCCATCATTTCGACTTTCCAGGCACAACTTGTACACATAGGGCCTTAGAGCCTGTGCCAATCAGACCTTAGATTAAGTGGGGATGGGCGGACCCGCTATGCCTAAGGCCTGATTGGTCTAGGCTTCTAGAGCCTGGGCCAATCAGGCCTTAGGCTTCGGCGGGATGGGCCTGGAAGGGGCGGGCCCGCCTCATTTCGACGAGGCTTGCCCTGCCGGCTGGACGGACAAGACCCATCTGGCCTTAAGAAAAGGTTAGTTTGGTGGGGTGGAGGTTTGGGGGTTGTTAGCGCCGGGGGGGAGAGGGTAGGTCTTCGGGCAGGAGGGATTGGGCACCCTCCTGCCAGCGATCGATATTGTTGGGGGGGGAGGACAGGGAGCCGCGGCCCGCTATACTTATAGCGGCAGAGAGATCCCTTGCCGCGATAAGTGTAGCGGGCCGTGTCTAATCTAACCCGATTCTCTAACCAGCGTCTATAAATGGACGCCGGTTACAGAATCGGGGATTTAGTGTAGGCCGATTCTGAATAGGACGCCTCTCCCGGGCGTCCTATACAGAATTAGGGCCTAGGTGTCTTGCGGGCCTCGCCTTCAATATAGGCGGCCTGCCTGGGGAGCATTTTTTTTAAAAATCGTGCATCCCGATTGGCTGATTAGACAGCTGTAGGATGCCTACAGCTGCCTAAAATCGGGACGAACTTTGGAGAATCAGGCCCATAGTGCCTACTTGTTCGCTTTCCTATCCTTGAAGGGCTGTATCTACAAGAGATTCCTTGATAAGGAATTACTTGATAAGGAGATTACTTGATAGAACATTATCATTCCAAGCAGGCAAATAGAATAAATGTTTAACCAACTTTATCACAAACGCTCTTTCTTACCAAACGTTTAGGAAGCCAATCAAAACTTATCTCTTTGACAAATTTCTCTGACTCCATTGACAAAATTCATCACCGTTCCCGTCCCCGCGGATAACCGCGGGAAATAATCCCATGTCATTTTCTAGTGTCTATTTCAACCTCAATCCTTCTACACCAGCATTCTTCAAAGCAAAGCTTGCGGGTCAGTGGTTGTGGCCATTCATACTCTGATTCTTATGTGAGCCAAGGATAATGAAGCCATTGTGACATCACTGATGTGATTGGCTCTTAGGCACTGGCGGAATGAGGCATTATGACATCACAATATCTGCTCTGGATACCAGAGACTGTCATTCTGTAGTGTCTGTTTCAACCTCAGTCCTTCTACACCAGCATTCTTCAAAGCAAAGCTTGCGGGTCAGTGGTTGTGGCCATTCATACTCTGATTCTTATGGGAGCCAAGGATAATGAAGCCATTGTGACATCGCTGATGTGATTGGCTCTTAGGCACTGGTGGAATGAGGCATTATGACATCACAATATCTGCTCTGGATACCAGAGACTGTCATTCTGTAGTGTCTATTTCAACCTCAGTCCTTCTACACCAACATTCTTCAAAGCAAAGCTTGCGGGTCAGTGGTTGTGGCCATTCATACTCTGATTCTTATGGGAGCCAAGGATAATGAAGCCATTGTGACATCACTGATGTGATTGGCTCTTAGGCACTGGCGGAATGAGGCATTATGACATCACAATATCTGCTCTGGATACCAGAGACTGTCATTCTGTAGTGTCTGTTTCAACCTCAGTCCTTCTACACCAGCATTCTTCAAAGCAAAGCTTGCGGGTCAGTGGTTGTGGCCATTCATACTCTGATTCTTATGGGAGCCAAGGATAATGAAGCCATTGTGACATCACTGATGTGATTGGCTCTTAGGCACTGGTGGAATGAGGCATTATGACATCACAATATCTGCTCTGGATACCAGAGACTGTCATTCTGTAGTGTCTGTTTCAACCTCAGTCCTTCTACACCAACATTCTTCAAAGCAAAGCTTGCGGGTCAGTGGTTGTGGCCATTCATACTCTGATTCTTCCCTCTCTCCTTAAAGAATGACATGAAGTTGGTTTCCCACGGTTATCCGCAGGGACGGGAACGGTGATGAATTTTGTCACCGTGTCATTCTCTACTTGAAAAGAAACGCTTGCATCAATAATTTAAATCTGAAACAATGGGAACTACGTGATCTTTAATAGCACAAAGCTTTCTCATTGCAAAAAAAAAAAAAAAAGCATTCTTCATTACCGTGTTCACCTGAGATTCTATTGTAAATCAAAATTGCGTAAAATACATAAGTGCTGGTATTCTGGCTGCATGCAACTTCAAAAATGTCTCTCTTCAAATTTATAGTCGGCTGAATTTACTCCCTTTCCCCCTCCCCACACACTATGCGCTTGCAAACTATGCCGCATAAAGCTTGCAAGTCACGAGTTAGTTACAACTTGTGCAATTCTGAAATAGAATGTTTTGAACGCATTTTATGCTAATGCAGAAACCGCGTGCCTACACCGGGCACATTTCTTTTTTTTAATACAGTCTTCTAAATCTTCAGAGGAAACCACAAGACCTTCCCTCTCATTGTACGATTTCAAAGTGCCAATGACATGCCCTAGTTTTAAGGTGGAAAAAAATGACGAAAAACACATTCTAAGGCGCTCAACATAATCCATTCATTTTTTTCTGTTTTACGTTAGCAGAAAATAGAGGCATTTCGGCCCCGATTCTCTAAACGGTGCCTTTGCCGGCGGCTGCTGACCGTGGATCAATCACGCTTAGGCGCTGTTTAGGGAATCGCGCCTCTGACAAAGGTAGGCGCCGGAAACGTAGGCCAAACTTTGATGCGAGTCACGCCTACATAGGCGCTTTACGGCACCTAACGCCACTTCTGCTATTAGCCATGCCTATAGTGATATTAGGTACCAAAAAGCACCTATGGAGTCGCAATTCCAGCGCTGTGTTTTAGGCACTGGTAAGCGCCTTGAAAATCATTTTACGACAACTTTTAAACAGCATTTTTCAATTAACTTAGGCGCTTTTAGACAATATGGGCCTTCCTGTATAATCCAAGAGAACAAATCTAAATGTGATCAAGACTAGCCAATATCCTCTATAATAAAATCCGAAGCGCACTTGCGCACTTAGGACGACGTGTTCCCTGACAGCATACTGTGTCCCTCTGTGCCGAATTCCATTTTTGAACACGGAGGCAGGGAACATGCTGGCGACTCCCCCCCTCCCGCCCTCACTCACCAACCGCTGCCACCGCTGCCGCTGCTCCTCTTCAAAACAGCTTGCTGAGGTTCGTGGCTGGCTGTAGCGAACCTGCACCTCTGTAGCACGTTCCCTCTGACGCATGGGATCGCGTCAGAGGGAACGTGCTACCAACGAGGTTCTCTACAGCCGGCCGTGATCCTCAGCAGGCTGCTTTGAAGAAGAGGGCAGACGCGAACAGACCAGAAAGCTGGATGCTGGATAGGGGGAGCAGGTAAGGGGTGCTGCTGGACAGGGGGAGCAGGGAAGAGGTGCTGCTGGACAGAGGGGGAGGTAACAGGAAGGAAGGCCTACTGCTGGACAGGGGGAGCAAGGAAGAGGTGCTGCTGGACATGGGGGGAGGATAAAAGGAAGGGGGAAAGGCTATTGCTGGACAGGGGGAGCAAGGAAGAGGTGCTGCTGGACTTTGGGGGGGGTAAAAGAAAGGGAGAAGGGCTACTGCTGAACAAGGGGAGCAGGAAAGGGGTGGTGGTGGACAGCTGAGGAAAGAGAGAGACAGAAAGAAAGAAAGACAGACAGACAGAAAGTGGCTAAGGAGAGAGAGAGAGAAAGAAAGACACACACACACACACACACATCTATTCTAGCATCCGTTAATGTAACGGGCTTAAAGACTAGTGTTTTTATATTTGCTTAGTGAAATAATGTATCCTTGAATCCACAGGTCCCTCTACAGTGGTGTGTTTCTGAAAGTTTGGCTTGTCATGTCTTCTACTACTATTAATACTACTATTAATCATTTCTATAGTGCTACCAGATGTACGCAGCACTATACAGAGTCATAAAGAAGACAGTCCCTGATCAAAAGAGCTTACAATCTAAACAGACAAGACAGACATACAGGATGTCATGGATGCAGTTAAGGAGAGCAGTTAACTGCTGGCTGGGTTGGTGTAGGGTTCAAAAAAAGTGAGAGAGAGTTCATATACTTATGGTGTTTTGGTTGGCCCACATCCCGCCAACATACTGCCCTAACCACTCCTCCAGTTACGCCCCTGTTAGTTCTGGGCGCAGAGCGGCATTCAGAGGCATAAAAAGTCCCGCCACACGTCCAGATAGTTGTTTTGATTATCGGCACTTGGATGACTTGTCTTTTAGGTCATACAAGTGCTGACGTGGGAGGGTTTTTAAACGTGTTTAAGTTTTGATTATGAGCCCTTTAGAGCACCTGATTTTAAAACTTGCTGTACTCCGCCTTGGGTGAATTTCTCTTCATGGAGGCGGTTCATAAATCCCAATAAATAAATAACAATATTCAGCACCTGCAAAAAAGATCGAAGATAACCAAGTAGCTCTGCTTTTTCAGCCATTCTTAAATGAATAAATGTGTGGCTGAATCAGTGGTGTAGCCACGGAGGGTCCTATTATCCTAGATTCCTGAGGGAAACTCAGCATCCTCTCTCCCCTTCAACAATTGAGGGGGGGGTTTCTTAGATGTACTCCATCTTCTTTTTCAAGGCCTCGATGGCAGTGAGCAAGAACTCCACCCTACTGCTCAGGCTAGCCTCAGGCCTCCCTCTGACATCACTTCCTGTCCACTGAACCAGGAAGTGACATAAGAGGGATGGCTCAGTTGGCACAAGCAGCATGTAAGAGACCCTGCTCATTGCCAGTGAAGACTAGAACACTTGTTGAGGTGGAGTGGGGGTAGAGTGCATCTAAATACCCCACACACGCACTAATGCATGGTAGGGTGATGCTGGCTGTCTCCACCCCGGGCACAAACTTCCCTTCTGTGCCACTGGGGAAACTTCAGAGGGAACCAGCTACTATATGGTTGAATTAGTCTTTCATCCCTATACTGAGATCAGTGCCTAGTTTATACATCAGGAATGCTACAGACCTCCACTAGAATATCCTTGGCTTCATGTTGCCCAAGCATGCCCCACCTCTTCAATGGGGAGGACACAAAGGGTTGACGCTACACTGTCACCAGGTGCTGCGGGATCCCACCTCAGCCTATGCACCAACTCTCACTGTCATTGCAGTGAAGGGTTTCCCTGGGCCTTCCAACAAGCGCACATCAGCCAACCGGGGACTCAACCGCTCTGTGGTATTTCCTTCTTCGTCTCTGTCCATATGAGCACTATCAGGTCATGGACCTGAGGGGCCGCCGCGTGAGCGGACTGCCGGGCACGATGGACCTCTGGTCTGACCCGACAGGGGCAATACTTATGTTCTTATGTTCATATTTCGTTCTCTTTCCTTTCACCAAGTTTTATTACAATTTTCTATTCCACGCCAAGGGTCATAGCCTTCTGGGCGACGTAAAGTCTAAAAACCAACAAAGTCATTTGCGTGAGTCTAAAAATGAAAAAAAAGTGCAATAATCAAAATAAAATTAACTAAACAGCAGCATAAAACGATCTCATTTTTATTTATGTAGGCTGTTGTTTCACTTAGTAAAATCCTTGAACACTGCCTCTTTGACTAGCCTGTGCCGTAAGTGCCAACCCGTGACTTCTCTTACTATCTGTGAGCTCTTTTTTGTGGGTTGTAATTGTTATTACTGGGGGGTGGGGGGGGGGAGGTGAAGCGACAGTGAATAGCTGTTATTTTATTTTCTACATTTTCTCTTGCTTGGGGATTTTTGTACAGTCATGTTGCCAGCGTATTTCCTTTCTACATAGCCTTTAATAAGCGTACACTTGTCAAATACATCTGTCTCCCTTTCCGTCAGAGGTTTATTTATATGCTCAGTTGTTTATCTGAATGGCTATGTAGATGTTTCCTTGTAGATTAATGAAATAAATTAAAAACTATTAAGAAAAACTAAGCGGTTTTCAAGTGTTAAAACCTTTTTAAGCACTCTGTAGCCTGATTGGAAATTGACTAATTAGCACTTCAGAACATTTGCAAATTCCTTTTTTAATAATGTATTATGTACTCAGAACCAGTAGAACATTCTGGAATGGGGGGGAAAAAACCCACACTACAATCAGGTCAAGCTTTCCCCAAATGAAACTGTTTAAGCGAAACGTGCATCTAACTTCTTCCCATCTTCTGAACAACCTGCTTGCTTTCGGTTGTTTGCCAATATTACATTTCTTAAAATTGTGTTTTGTTATGTGGGGGGAGTTTTATGACTTATTTTGCATCCTGGCTGGATATACTTTACAGAAAACCTCTTGCCCTTCTTTTTCTCTTTCTGTGTACCATATTTTAATTTATCCCTGTGGGAAACTAGTCGCAACTGAAATAAGACAGGCCATACAGTTTTAATGACTCTCTCTCTCTAGCCCATCTAGAACAATGCAGATGCAAATCTACCCCCAGGGAAGATGGGGGATAAACATTTCGAACTGACTTTAGATTTAATTGACTGTGAGAGAACAATGCCCAGATGGAGCCCCCACCCCCCCTTTCTAACAAGAGTCTTTTCATATTACAGAGCTAGCGAAAATCTGGATAATGTCAGACTAATAAAAAAATTTCCAAATCGGAAAGCTACGTCTTTTTAAGTAAAGAGGGGGGAAAAATAGATCTTTTTTGGTCATTTATTTCTTCGGAAGGATTTTATAGGTAGGCTGTTCCATAATCTAAAATTATTTGTAGAAAAATCTATTCCCTTGCTTTGGCCTCTGAGGCATGAAATTGAATATCTTGTCCTATAGCACAGAGTGAATATGTCACATTTCCTTCCAGAAGAAAGCTTTTTTTTTTAATTCTCAAAGCTGCCTCTGTTCAGGCTGTTTCAGACAGAATGAGTTAGACTGGGAATTGTGCCTGAGATGTGCTGAACCATAACTAAAATTCTTGTTATAATTTATAAATGCATTTTCCTTTTACAGGTGTGGTCATGCATTTTCACTTCCCCATCGCTTCTATCAATCAGTGCGATTAGTTAGGCCACTTCCTGTGCACTCGGTAATAAAGTGTAATGTGGCGATGGAGAGCCCATCTGTATAGAAATGGCTTGATATCAACTGCACGGTAGCACTGAGGCTTTCATATCTACAGACCCATTTGAACTGGCAGCTTAGCTTAGGATGGAATATTGCAACTATGGGAATTAGTGCGTTTAGGCCAGGGGTGTCCAAGTCCCTCCTCGAAGGCCGCAATCCAGTCGGGTTTTCAGGATTTCCCCAATGAATATACATGAGATCTGTCAGCATACAATGAAAGCAGTGCATGCAAATAGATCTCATGCATATTCATTGGGGAAATCCTGAAAACCCGACTGGATTGCAGCCCTTGAGGAGGGACTTTGATACCCCTGCTTTAACCACTGGGCCACACTCTCCCCCTATGGCAGGGGTGTCAAAGTTCCTCCTCAAGGGCCACAATCCAGTCGGGTTTTCAGGATTTCCCCCAATGAATATGCATGAGATCTGTTAGCATACAATGAAAGCAGTGCATGCAAATAGATCTCATGCATATTCATTGGGGAAATCCTGAAAACCCGACTGGATTGCAGCCCTTGAGGAGGGACTTTGATACCCCTGCTTTAACCACTGGGCCACACTCTCCCCCTATGGCAGGGGTGTCAAAGTTCCTCCTCAAGGGCCGCAATCCAGTCGGGTTTTCAGGATTTCCCCCAATGAATATGCATGAGATCAGTTAGCATAAAATGAAAGCAGTGCATGCAAATAGATCTCATGCATATTCATTGGGGAAAACCCAACTGGACTGCGGCCCTCGAGGAGGGACTTTGACAACCCCGATTTAGGCCCAGATTCCATACACAGCACCTGAAAACAGGCGCCTAAATCGGTGCACCTGGTGGATTTAGGCACCTAACCTACCCCTCCCCCCCTTGTATTAAGCCACGGTAGAGGTTTCTTCCGTGGCCCAGGGCGCTAAATGCTCCGACACTGCTCTAGTGCTGATAGGAATTCTATGAGCGTCGGAGCAGCATTGCAGAATTTAGTGCTTCAGGCCGCGGTAGAAACCTCTACCGAGGCTTACTATAAGGAGGGGTTAGTTTTTAATTAGCTTAATCCGCGCTAGTAACAAGATTAATTGGTTCAGTGTTTAGCTTAAATTAAAATTCATTACCAGATAGGTGCCCAAATCGGTGAGTGCCTACCGATTTTGAGTAGGCGTCTAGCCTGAGGTACCCATCAGAAAGTGGACATGATTACGAGTGGATCATGGGCGTGTTTTCCATGTAGGTGCCTAAATTGTACTTAAGAGCCGGTATTTAGGTCAAGAAAACCCTGGCATAAATAGGGGGGGATCTAAGATTTTGACGTGGAACTCTTAGGATGCCTAGTGATACCTAAGTTGAGGCACCAAGGAGGAAATTCTATAAAGGGCGCCTAAGTTAAGAGGGAAACGCCATTTCAAACAGTACTTAAATAAAATTCCAAAGTGCCTGAATCGCGCTTCTGCAGGCACCTACTGGCGTTTAATGCCACCGTAGGTGTGGCTAATGCCGGAAGTGGTTTTAAGCGCCTGTAGTCCCTCTGGAGGCGTGAGTCACATCAAAGATAGGCGCTGGACATGTAGGCCTTGAAAAACCTGGCCTACATTTCTGGCACCTTGAGTTAAGCCATAGATGGAAAGAAAGCACATGTGAAGCACAGTTTTTGCCCAAGTGTTTTAGTGCTCATTTTCAAACGAAGGTTTTGCCTGTGAGGTTACCGCTCAACCACCTTTATATCCACCTTTGTGGTGGTGGGGGGGGGGGCCCGTTCTGAGGCTTTTTCCTTCTTTATGAGCAAACATTGAGGTCCACTGGCTTCACATTATCTCTGCATAATTGCACAACTGTAACATCTTTCTACTATAACAGTCTCCAATTGAAAGAGTTTTATTTACATATGCTAGGTACGCCACTGTCACTGGGTTTTCTTCTTCAGTGCGTTGGTTTGAACGCTGAGGCCATTTTAGAATGCCGGCGGCAACATGAGTTAAGTAGAAAACATGATTTAAAGTAAGGGCGCCCATGGTGGCGTTTTCTTCTCCCTCTCAGTGTTGGACTTTATGATATGAGGGGAATTGGAGATAATGCTTTATGTCTGTTTGGTTTGTAGATTCCCCCGTCCTTGAAAAAGTATTGTGAAGCAAGGGGATAAAGCTACATACAAGCTAAGTCAAATAATCTTATAAATTAAAAGCCACATTTATAAAACATTTTAAAAAGTATTTGTCTGAAATAAAAGTTGGGAGTAATGAGGATCTCTACCACCACGAGATACGTTACTCGGGTGGACATCTGAAAATCCCTTCTATGCTTGTGCGTTGGTGCTTATGTACTGATTTGCAACGCCAATTGAGGAAGAGTTCTGTTATTCTGGACCCATTAAAAAGCAGCCTGATGCTCCCAGCCAGGAAAATGAAAGCCAGCTAAAAGCTGGTGTTATTTTCCAGAAATAACAGGTTACAGTGTTCATTGCATAGTAATGAGATGTTTTGCATACATTTACGATGTCTCCTTTGGTCACTTAAATGAATGTGCATTATGGAAATATAACACATGTTATGGCCATAAACATCTTAATAACTCTCTCTCCCGTTATTCTGTCATATGTGGGGGCACCTATATGTTGGTATGCCAGCTAAAATTCTATTTGCAGCTTAGATGAGCCTTGACGCCATCGTAGAACTGGCGTTCAGAGTGCCCCGTTGTGGTGCCAGCATCTTGGCACCAAGTCATAGAATCGCTCCCTTAGGGTATAGGTTCCTGTATCATTTAATACGTTCCAGAATTAATCTTGAAAGGTAGCGAATAGTTTACATTTACAGCATTAAGTTAATGCATTAATTGATCACTAAAAGTAATGTAAAGGGCGTCTTTACCCTAAGGCTTTTTATTTAATAGCGTAGGTGAAGATTTCTTTATTGATGTCCACAAGATTAGATATTCCTCGCCTTCTGTTTATAATACACTGGTAATTCAAGGGCTCATTTTACTAAGGTGTACTAGCGTTTTTAGCGCCCGCATGAAATTACAGCATGCTACACCGTGCGGTAGGCTTCTAGAATAGCGCCACCTCAATGCTGGCGTTAAGGTCTGGTGTTTTTAGTTTTTCTAATTTCAAAATATTGAACTATTTAGTTCCATTATATGCAAAGCTATATATTTCAGTAACAGAGAGATAGAAATGTGTTGTTTAAAATATTAGAAAATTGTTCTGCTTTAATACAAATCCTTTTTGTGGGTTTTTTTAATTTCTCATTCTCTTCTAAGCACACCCTACCTTTTCTTTTAAACAAATCTGCCATGCAGGTTCACCATGTGGATTTCACGCTTCAAGAATTGATATACGGTGTCTATATATAGCCCTTCTTAGATAAAATTAGAAAGCTATTTGAAGATCAGAGTTTTACTATCTACAGGAGGTGTGTTGTATACCCAGATTTATTCATCTGCTAAATCTAGTGGAAGAGGTATCTGACACTCAAACATCTCCCAATAGTTAACATTTAACAAAACTAATGGTAACATCTCAGGGAGGTTCTGAACGTCATGCATAGGTTGAAATCCAGAAACCCCAGGGTTCCCTTTCCTCCCCTATTACCCTCACTCTCCAGTACGTCAAGTCTTTGTCATCTATGTTTAATTTTAGATATCTTCATGCACATTCTACTACATTTAAACTCTTTATTAATTTTATTGTTAACCGGCCAGACATTTGTTTGATGGTCGGGATATTAAAAACTAATAAACTTGGAAACTTGGAGTGGCGTACCGTAGGTCGTGAAGTACTTCTATGCCCGAAAGAAGAGCAGGACTTGGGAGTGATTCTACCTGTTGTTCTTAAGATAAACCAAACAGGTAGGAAAAAAACAACTTCTGTACAAGTCTCTAAATGAGGTTCTATGTGGAGCACTGAGCATAACTTTGGAGGCCGCACCTTCAAAAAGATGTAAACAGGATGGAGTCAGTTCAGAGGGCAGCTACTGAAATGGTCTGTGGTTGAAAGGGGATAGATTCCGTACGAACGTAAGGAAGCTCCTCTTCACCCAGAGAGTGGTAGAAAACTGGAACGCTCTTCCGGAGGCTGTTTAGGTGAAAACACCCTCCAGGGATTCAAGACAAAGTTAGACAAGTTCCTGCTGAACCAGAACGTACGCAGGTAAGGCTAGACTCAGTTAGGACACTGGTCTTTGCCCAGAGGGCCGCTGCATGAGCGGACTGCTGGGCTCGATGGACCACTGGCCTGACCCAGCAGCGGCAGGTTCTTAAAACAGTATGGTGATAGATTTAAATATATCAATATACAATATATACTCCGTGGCGTAGCACCTCCCAGCCCCTCTTCTCTGCCCACCACCTCCACACGCTGCTGCTCTGAAGGTCTGAAGATTATTTGATGAGTGGGGAGAGGGGTTGGGTTGTAGGGGGGAGTTATGAGGAATTTTGTGAGTCATGCCACTAGGAC
This sequence comes from Geotrypetes seraphini, assembly GCF_902459505.1. Taxonomy (NCBI): domain Eukaryota; kingdom Metazoa; phylum Chordata; class Amphibia; order Gymnophiona; family Dermophiidae; genus Geotrypetes; species Geotrypetes seraphini. Next base: position 68,059,321 of record NC_047097.1, on the reverse strand, counting down.
TTATGTCAGCTGGTTCCTTGTTTTATGCATTCATTGTTTGTCAAAATATTTTTACTTCTTCCATTTTAAAACTCAATAAGGATTGAACTTAGATGTCAATTGGGTCCTTGGGTGAAAAGCAAAATTGCTCAACAGTAAGGCCCGCTCTGATGAATATTGACCTTATTAATTCTGAGATTTGAAACGGTACAGAGTGCCTTGTCTTTTGTGTGAAACAGAAGCTGTTAGAAGTTGTCACATTTTCAAAGGTCACCTTACCCGTGAAATAATAATGTTATAAGAACTCTTTAGTCCATCGATGCAGGGCCGATTAATGCTATCATCATTCATCATGCTACTACTTTCTGGCACACCATTGCCCTATGACATTATCTGTCATAGTTTTAAAATATATATTTTATTGCAATGCAAATGAATGGGGAATCGTGGAAGCCAGTGTTAGAAATTGGCACGGCAGAGAAGGACGACCTTCTATAATGCCTGGAATTTTGAACTAAGATTCTACAAAGATGAAAAGGTAACTAATATTGTAATATTAAAAGTCCCTCCTATCTGTTGCCTTCTCTTCAACTGCCAACTCCAGACACCGTCCTTTCTGCGCCGTACGCTTGGAACAAGCTGCCCGAATCCCTACAGCAGGCTCAGTCTCTGGCAGTGTTCAAGACTTCTTCGAGAGCGCTTTCGACTCTTAACTCCTCTCACCTTGAGTTCTGCATCCCCAACCCTGTATGTCATGTCTGTCCAAGTTAGATTGTAAGTTCTTCCAAGAAGGGACCATCTATAAATGTCAGCCCACTTCTTTGAGAGTGCTTTCGACTCCTAACTCCTCTCACTGTGGGTTCTGCATCTTCAACCCTATATGTCGTGTCTCTCTGTCCAAGTTATATTGTAAGCTCTTCTAAGCAAGGACCGTCTATAAATGTCATAATGTACAGCACTGCAAATGATTTTCAGCGCCTTTTGGAATTCCGCAGGGATCGATTCTCTCTCCTCTTCTATTTAATATCTTTCTTGCACCTCTCATGACCCTGTGTCAATCTATTGGTTTTTCCTTATTTGCTTTTGCGGACGACATTCAGCATTTACATCCTCTTGACCCCAACAGTTCCCTTGAAATATCAGCTAAAAATGGAAAACTTGAACAGATTCATCAATGGCTCGATTCCAATAGATTGGCACTTAATATTAATAAAACAAATATCATGCTTTTTCCTTGGAAAGACAGTCATACACTCTCTTCTCCAATCACTATTAAAGGCATTTCTCTGAAACTGATTCACAAGATCAGGATTCTCGGGATTATCTTTGATGATAAATTAACCTATCACGACCATGTTAGTTATGTTGTTAAATCTACTTTTTATAGACTTCGCCAAATTCGTTCAGTGCAGTGTCGAAATTTTTATGTCCAAAATCCCTGAATATACTGGTTCATTCTCTGGTCATTTCTAAAATCGACTATTGTAATGCCCTGTTTAAAGGACTAGCTCAAAAAGAAATTAGACGCTTACAAATTATTCAGAATGCTTCAATCAAACTTATTGAGAAAGCTAAAAAATGTGATCATGTGACCCCCCTACTTGAGAAGGCACACTGGCTTCCAGTTGCTCATCGTATAATGTACAAATTATGTTTGCTTACTTTTAAGTCTTTGACATTTAAAAGTCCATCTAGATTACTAAGGTCGAATGACCAACATTTATTGGTCATTCCCTCTTTAAAATTTATTAATACACGGCGGCAATCTATCTTCTCAGTTACGGCCCTCAAGCTTGGAATGCCCTTCCGATTTATTTAAGAGAAGAAAGGGTTTTTTTTTTAGTTCAATTTTTTTTATTAAGTATTGAAAAATGACAAAAAGCAGTTTGAGTACAAGAGAAAAAGAAAAGTGAACAATGATCACATGCCAAGGCAATATAGTCAGTATAGCAGATATTGAGAACCACAATCAGCATAAAGAAACTAAAATCGTTATAAAGGATCTAAGGTACTGAAACTGCTATGAAATACAAGAGATGAGGGGAGAAGAAGAAAGGAAAGGAAGAGAGGCAGAGAAGAAGAGAGGAGAAGAAGAAGAAGACAGGAGTGTCTATTTAGCAGAGTGAACATATGAATCCAGAAATGTCCAAGCCTGGTTAATCTTCAAGGGGAGGGAAGGGATGTGGGGAAGGGGAGGGAAAGGGGGGAATCTTCCAATCAGGGGGGAAGGGAAGTGGGGAAGGGGAGGGGAGTGGGGGGTATTAGCTGTTTTGCAATGGGTCATTTGGAAATATATTTTGAAGGAATGATAAAATATGTATGAAAATATAATAATTGTGAATCTAATTGAAATGAAAATCTATGTATATTATATTATATTTAATTATTTCCTTTAATAAAATGCTATAAACTAAAAAATAACAGGTATCCATAGTGGTCCCTTTAGATTAAATGCACACAGGCATTATTTTATTCCCCTCTCCTCCCCTGACCCCATCCTTCGGCTGTTACAAGAAACAGAAAATACAAAATGCATGGAAGCACTTAGGTAATTTTCATAAAGAAACAACATGGATAGGTTCTCTGAAAATTAGCTAGAAAGTGCACATTTAGAAGTACTGATAAGCTTTTGGCGCGCGTGGGGTCTTTCAAAATCGGCCTCGTTGGGGCTCTTTGCTGTGTGCGCTGCTCAGTAAAGGCGTATCTGGCTTGCAACCATTTTTTTCCAGCCTGCGCTTTCCAGCAGCATTGTCGCTTGTGGTATCGGATGTTATGCCATGACAGACTTATTTCATGCCATTTCAGTCCCTGTAATGGGATCTCACTGCTGCTTATACACATCCCAGCTGTGTCCCCTGGATCACTGCCCGCCTCCTTCCATCGGCTCCCTGTTGTATTTCCCTGCTCCTCACTTTGCCGACTGGTCCGCCAGCTCACCTCTTTTGCAGCTGCAACTTCTTTTCAGCGTCACCCTTCTCACGCACCTGCTTTATAAGAACCCAGAAGCAGGAGATCTTAAAAGGGCAAGTCTATAACAGGGCACCTACGTTATGTGTGTAAATATACAGAATACTGGCACTTTGTAGAAATGTACATTGGTACCAGAACCCAGTATGTGTCACGTAAGGAAAGCTTATAAGATATAATCTTGTATTATAACTATGACAAATCCAACCTGTAAACTGTCAGTGTGTCAATTAGGATAAAACACACTGTAAGAATAACCAGGGTAAATTGTGACCGGTAAACTGTATATTATATATTAGAGCAGTGGTTCCCAACCCTGTCCTGGAGGACCACCAGGCCAATCGGATTTTCAGGCTAGCCCTAATGAATATGCAAGAGAAAGATTTGCATATAATGAAAGTGACAGGGAAGCAAATTTGCTCCATGTATTAGGGCAGTGGTCTCAAACTTGCGGCCCCCCAGGTACTATTTTGAGGCCCTCGGTATGTTTATCATAATCACAAAAGTAAAATAAAACAGTTTCTTGATCATATGTCTCTTTAGCTATAAATTACAATATTATTATTAAAACTTAGCCAAAAGGAAAGATTTATAAACTATAAAGAGTTTTACCTCATGCAAAATTGTCATTTCTTTAATAAGACATTAACTATTTTTTTCTGCGGCCCTCCAAGTACTGCCAAATCCAAAATGTGGCCCTGCAAAGGGTTTGAGTTTGAGACCACTGTATTAGGGCAAAGCTGAAAACCCGATTGGCCTGGTGGTCCTCCAGGACAGGGTTGGGGACCACTGTATTAGACCCTTAATATGTGTCTAGCCAGGAAAAAACTTGTATCGGAAACTTGCACTGAAATTATGGCAAATCTAGGGGTCCTTTTCCTATGGCGTACTAACCGATTTAGCGCATGCATTATATTCTATGGGCGCCCAATAAATCAATTAGCATGCACTAAATCGATATAGCGCGCCTTAGTAAAAGGACCCCTAGTGTAAATTGTAACCTGTAGCGGTGATAATGGGGAATTATGGTTTATAATATAAAATGTTTGGAGGAATGATAATATTATTTGATAATATACATATATAGATAGATAGATTAGGTCAGTGGTTCCCAACCTTGTCCTGGAGGACCACCAGCCAGTCGGGTTTTCAGGATAGCCCTATTGAAAATGCATGGAGAAGATTTGCATGCCTGGCACCTCCATTATATGCAGATCTCTCTCATGCATATTCATTAGGGCTATCGTGAAAACCCGCTTGGCCTGGTGGTCCTCCAGGACAGGGTTGTGAACCACTGGATTAGGTCATTTGGAATTATATTTTGGAGGAATGATTGCAATATGTATGGAACTATTTTATTGTGAATCGAATTGTATTGAGTATCTTTCTGTATTATATCATTGTATACTTGTTTGATTCCTTCAATAAAATGTTATAAATTAGATAGATCAGTGGTTCCCAACCCTGTCCTGGAGGAACACCAGGCCAATTGGGTTTTCAGGCTAGCCCTAATGAATATGCATGAAGCAAATTTGCATGCCTATCACTTCCATCATATGCAAATCTCTCTCATGCATATTCATTAGGGCTAGCCTGAAAACCCGATTGGCCTGGTGTTCCTCCAGGACAGGGTTGGGAATCACTGAGATAGATTATATGGAGTGGAATTTTTAAATATGTAAGGAATATCTGTATATATTATATGAATGTATTTTTTTTTTGTTCCTTCAATAAAAATGTTTCAATATAACTATATCCTATATATTTTTAACCTGTAACCCTATCTTTCCACTATGCATGTAAAATTATAACCTGTTCTGGGGTCTTTAAAACATGTGTTTTAAGGTCTTGCCAGAGCTATATAGATATCTTAATAAATAGTTCAATTCATTATAAGTTATCTTCATTTTATGCAGTGATCCACTCTCTGACAAAGCACAGGTTAGGGTGGGCAACTCTGGTCCTCGAGGGCTGGAATCCAGTCGGGTTTTCAGGATTTCCCCAATGAATATGCATGAGATCTATTTGCATGCACTGCTTCCATTGTATGCTAATAGATCTCATGCACATTCATTGGGAAAATCCTGAAAACCCGAGTGGATTGCGTTCCTCGAGGAGGGACTTTGACACCCCTGCCCTAGAGGCTGGACCTTTAAAATGAAATGAAAACAAAATCGAATTCCTTTATTTCTTATTCCATTTTTTAAAAAAAGTGAAAAAGGAATACAATGGAAATTTACCCTGAAATCTGTATCCATAAAAGTGACAAAGTTCACTTTGTAATAGTGCATGACAAAAAAGGCTCTGTTTTCATCAGTACAAAACTCAGAGACACCTTTGTGTTCTGGTTATAGACGGGCTTGGATATTGATTTAAACAACCCGTGATTCTTCATGTTTAATGTTCATTTCCAGCAGATGTTCCTCTAAATTCAATCCACTTCTGCCTCTTTAGGCAGTGGGAGTTCTATGGGCCTGAACAGTCCAAAATAGCCTTACCACCTGTTCTGTATTTAATCAAGGCCTGAGGTTTCCACATTGCTAATTATCTGATTGAACCGATGTTCAGATCTGTAGAGCGATGCTCACGTTTGTGGAAAGAATCTTGTTCTTTCTGTGGAAAGGCAGGGAGACGTGTTCCATGGGTCGGGCCAGTGCTTATCTAGAATTATTGTACAGCTGTTGGATAAAGGGGCTCTTTGCCATAACATCGTCTTTCTAACGGATGTTTCCAGAGGGATTTTCCGGATTTCTTGCCAAAGAGATGACCAGGCAATTCAGGATAGGCAATGAGAATGAACAAAGGTTAATAATGTCGAAACGCTTGCTTTCTGTTTGTCCCCTGCGCCGAGCTGGGCTTTTCTCTTGGAACAGCAGAATATAAATGTAATGTGCATTAAACAAATGACTAAATTGCTGACAGTGAAATTGATTGAAGGAACTTCCTTGCTAAGTCACCTTTCCCTAGTCTGAACCCATTATCTCTGTCTTGACTATGCACCGCAGTAGCTTAAAAGTTCTATGCGGATTACAAAAGAAAGTTATAACAATAACAATAAGACGAATAACCTAAAATTTTTTAAAGAAATAAGTTTTAATAATTTCCTAAACTGCTAATAAGAGACAGAGCTGAATATCAAGCCTACAAAATCTTTAGCCCAAGAAGCTGCCCCCCCCACTACCGTGTTACCCCGAAAATAAGAAAAGTATCTCACATTAATTTTGGGTCCAAAAAATGCACTAGGACTTAATTTCGGGATGTCTTATGTTTTTTAATGTGCAACAATCATCTCTCCCTTCCCCCTCCCACCATGTGCAGCATCATTCCTCCCCTCTCACACATACACTTGTTCCTCTTTCCTTCCCCCCCCCCCCACCATGTGCAGCATCATTCCTCCCCTCTCACACATACACTTATTCCTCTTTCCTTCCCCCCCCCACCATGTGCAGCATCATTCCTCCCCTCTCACACATACACTTGTTCCTCTTTCCTTCCCCCCCCCCCCACCATGTGCAGCATCATTCCTCCCCTCTCACACATACACTTGTGCAGCAGAACCCCACCGACCCTCCCACCGTGAGACTGACACCTCTGCTCCGAGACCTCCTAAAGCAGCAGGGATGGGGATTTGCTGAATTGACGAGTCCGATTTTTTTTCGGCAAATCGGGCAGCACTAGTGTCAAGGATGGAGTTGGGGAGTGTTCGGGATATTCGGGGAGTGGGGGGGGGGCTTCGGGGGTTGATCTTAACTAGGGCTTATTTTCAGAATAGGTCTTATTTTCGGGGAAACAGGGTACCTACCACCCTCAACACAAATACAAACCTAGCATTCTCTCTCTCTCAATCTACTGTCCTTCAAAGGGGCAAATTATCCAGTTTCAGGAGGGAGAAAAGCCCCATCCTATTGCATTATGGGACCTGCAATACTGATTTTGATGGTTAGAACAGGGAACTAGATAGAGTTAACAGACGTCCATGAAAACCCAGACATGTCCTCTTTCCAAAATCCGGCATTTGTCAAAGTTTTGGAAAGCCTCGACAAGCTCCGGCTGCATCTAAAGGGCCTCCAAGCATGAGCAGATGACGTCACACACATCTAAGCATGCTCCAGACACTCCAGATGCGGCTGGAGCTCGTCTGGAAGAAGAGAGGAGGCTTTGTGGGGGTGGAACTAAGCGGGGATGGAGGTGGAACTGGGCGGGGTCATGTGTCCAGGGTTTTCCAGAGAAAAATATGGTAGCCCTAGGACTAGAACTCCCACAGTGTCTGGGATATAAGTTCAGAACTAGGACTGGCTGGACAGTTTCTCTCTTGAGACTCGGCAGCACTGCTTCTTTCTGTCCAACAGTTGAAATTCCCCCATCGTACTTTTGCTGGCGGGGATGCTCAAGCCCCACCAGCTGAAGAGTTTCCCTGCCGGAACAGCAGACACGATCCAGCCTCTAACATTTCTGCACATGCTCAGTTCAAATGTGCTGCATCGGCTGCCAGAGCAGCTGACTTCTGTGCTCTGGAATAGGAACTCTGACCGGAGGGGCTTCAGCACCCCCCACCAGACAAGTACTAGCTGCCATATTGTTGGAGGGCCCTGAGTCCAACTGGCGGGGGTGGGGGGGGGGGCAGGCCAGGCCCGCAAAAGGCTTTAGCATATATCTTCAGATTCAGGTAGGTTTGTTGATTCAGTTTTCATCCTAGAACTGGGTCTTCAAATCCTGGTAAACATGGCTCTGTGAGGAATTTGTTAATTTCAAGTCTCAGTCTCAAGTTGCATTTGATTGTGAACATAAAAATAGCCTTACTGGGTCAGACCAAAGGTCCACCAAGCCTAGTAGCCCGTTCTCACGGTGGCCAATCCAGGTCACTAATACCTGTCCAAAACCCAAGGAGTAGCAACATTCCATGCTACCAATCCAGGGCAAGCAGTGGCTTTCCCCTTATCTTTCTCAATAATAGACTTTTCCTCCAGGAATTTGTCCAAACCTTTCTTAAAACCAGCTACGCTATCCGCTCTTTTCTTTAATTCTTTATTTTGATTATTCGTAACAATACAATAATAACAAATATTCATGAATATCCACAAAAACTCTGTATATAAAATACATTAAAACATATATAAGGTAATTAATCAATCATGATCTAGTCCACATTATAGTGGTCGCCAGCATTTTTAATAGGAAATCAAGTCTATCTATCTACCATCTAAGGACAGGCAAATGGCTACTTTATATATCATACATCATCCTCCAAAAATAAAAATCAATATTGGAAATTCAACTTTCAACAAAGGTTTCTCTTTAATAAAATCTTCTAACTGGACTGGATCATAAAACACATATTTATCATTTCCATACGATATTTCAAAAAGAAAGTAGCTCCAACTGCCAAAACCTTAGGCTTTAGCTGGAGGAATTGCTTCCTTTTAAACTGAGTATGTCTAGAGACATCCGGAAAAATTATCACCCGTTGGCCACAAAAACCCTATCCACTCTTCCCTCAACCTCTGGCAACGTATTCCAGAGCTTAACTATTCTCTGAGTGAAAAAATATTTCCTCCTATTGGTTTTAAAAGTATTTCCCTGTAACTTCATCGAGTGTCCCCTAGTCTTTGGGCTCCTTTTACGAAGCCGCGTTAGTGGCTTTATCGCACGCAAGAGGAGGCGGTAGCGGCTAGCACGGCTGGCAAATTACACGCGTTAAACCGCTAACGCGGCTTCGTAAAAGCAGCCCTTTGTCATTTTTGACAGAGTGAAAAATCAATCCACTGGCACCTGTTCTACTCCACTCAGGATTTTGTAGACTTCAATCATGCAGTCGAAAAACCGAATGCATCTGAAGAACTTTCCCGATGTGCTTTTTATTTGGAGGGGAGGACCGAGGGGAAGTTCTGTAGGTTCAGTTTCAGTTCATCCCAGATTTTCTGAAGGCTGGGACGAATCGTGTGAATACTGAACAATTTTGTCTACAGCAGAGAATAATTTCATTTTCCCCTCGGTCCATTTTAATTCATCTGTTATCGTTTGTAATTTAAACCTTGGGCTGATGCGTGTACAGGAGCAACCAGAAGGCATGCACCTTTGAATAGATGTGAAAATTGCCCTGAAACTGATTTTATTGTCTGCGGGACTGCTTTCATTATTTCGTCATCAGACATGTTGTTGAGGTTGAGAAGTAAAGACATCACTGCATGCAAAACAATGGGAAGAACCAATGAGTAATTACTTATTTCACGAGTTAACTGTTCAAAAGGCTTTCGCAGAGACAGCAAACTATTCATCGAGGCACACTGCTAAACATGCATAAGTCAAAAACATCCACTTCAGAAATGTAAAACAATATAGTAACATAGCAAATGACAGAAGATAAAGACCTAAAAATAATGATTTCTTTCTATACTGCATATACCTCACAGTTCAACACGGTTTACAAATGCAAAGAAAGCCGGAGACACCCGGCAAATTACAAACAGTCCTAGGGTTACCAGATGTCTGGATTTCCAAAACCCAGCACTTTGTCCGGGTTTTGAAAAGCTGGTGAGATCGGGTTCGAGTCTGGAGTGCATCTACGCAGATGCACTCCAGCCCCGGCCCGAAGAAACGAGGTTTTCGTGGGGCTGGGTTTGAGGAGCGGAACTGGGCGGGGCTGGGGACGTGACGGGGCTGGCCCAGAGGCGGAATGGGGCAGGGCCATGCATCCTCATACCAGATGGAAAATCTGGCAACTCCAAACAGTCCATCCAGTCACTTCCTGATTAAATTGTCTCTCTTTGGCATTTCTGGGACATAGACCATAGAAGACCACCCAAATAGCAGCACATTCCATGCTACCAATCCAGGGAAAGCAGAGGCTTCCCCTGTGTCTTAATAACAGACTATGGACTTTTCCTCCAGTAGACCGTTCTCACGGTGGCCAATCCAGATCCCTAGTACCTGGCCAAAACCCAAAAAGTAGCAACATTCCAGAATCCCAAAGAGTAACAAAAGATTCTAGAACCCCAAAGAGTCTCAAGATTCCAGGCAGAATCTCAAAGAATAGCAAGATTCCGGAACCCAAAGAGTAACAAAAGACTCTAGAACCCAAAGAGTAACAAAAGATTCTAGAACCCCAAAGAGTCTCAAGATTCCAGGCAGAATCTCAAAGTATAGCAGGATTCCGGAACCCCAAAGAGTATCAACATTCCAGAATCCCAAAGAGTAACAAAAGATTCTAGAACCCAAAGAGTAACAAAAGATTCTAGAACCCCAAAGAGTCTCAAGATTCCAGGCAGAATCTCAAAGAATAGCAAGATTCCGAAACCCCAAAGAGTAACAAAAGACTCTAGAACCCAAAGAGTAACAAAAGATTCTAGAACCCCAAAGAGTCTCAAGATTCCAGGCAGAATCTCAAAGTATAGCAGGATTCCGGAACCCCAAAGAGTATCAACATTCCAGAATCCCAAAGAGTAACAAAAGATTCTAGAACCCCAAAGAGTCTCAAGATTCCAGGCAGAATCTCAAAGTATAGCAGGATTCCGGAACCCCAAAGAGTATCAACATTCCAGAATCCCAAAGAGTAACAAAAGATTCTAGAACCCCAAAGAGTCTCAAGATTCCAGGCAGAATCTCAAAGTATAGCAGGATTCCGGAACCCCAAAGAGTATCAACATTCCAGAACCCCAAAGAGTCTCAAGATTCCAGGCAGAATCTCTAAGAATAGCAAGATTCCGGAACCCCCAGGAGTATCAACATTCCAGAATCCCAAAGAGTAACAAAAGATTCTAGAACCCCAAAGAGTCTCAAAATTCCAGGCAGAATCTCAAAGTATAGCAGGATTCCGGAACCCCAAAGAGTATCAACATTCCAGAATCCCAAAGAGTAACAAAAGATTCTAGAACCCAAAGAGTAACAAATGATTCTAGAACCCCAAAGAGTCTCAAGATTCCAGGCAGAATCTCAAAGTATAGCAGGATTCCGGAACCCCAAAGAGTATCAACATTCCAGAACCCCAAAGAGTCTCAAGATTCCAGGCAGAATCTCTAAGAATAGCAAGATTCCGGAACCCCCAGGAGTATCAACATTCCAGAATCCCAAAGAGTAACAAAAGATTCTAGAACCCCAAAGAGTCTCAAAATTCCAGGCAGAATCTCAAAGTATAGCAGGATTCCGGAACCCCAAAGAGTATCAACATTCCAGAATCCCAAAGAGTAACAAAAGATTCTAGAACCCAAAGAGTAACAAATGATTCTAGAACCCCAAAGAGTCTCAAGATTCCAGGCAGAATCTCAAAGAATAGCAGGATTCCGGAACCCCAAAGAGTATCAACATTCCAGAACCCCAAAGAGTCTCAAGATTCCAGGCAGAATCTCTAAGAATAGCAAGATTCCGGAACCCCAAAGAGTATCAACATTCCAGAACCCCAAAGAGTCTCAAGATTCCAGGCAGAATCTCTAAGAATAGCAAGATTCCGGAACCCCAAAGAGTATCAACATTCCAGAACCCCAAAGAGTCTCAAGATTCCAGGCAGAATCTCTAAGAATAGCAAGATTCCGGAACCCCCAGGAGTATCAACATTCCAGAATCCCAAAGAGTAACAAAAGATTCTAGAACCCCAAAGAGTCTCAAAATTCCAGGCAGAATCTCAAAGTATAGCAGGATTCCGGAACCCCAAAGAGTATCAACATTCCAGAATCCCAAAGAGTAACAAAAGATTCTAGAACCCAAAGAGTAACAAATGATTCTAGAACCCCAAAGAGTCTCAAGATTCCAGGCAGAATCTCAAAGTATAGCAGGATTCCGGAACCCCAAAGAGTATCAACATTCCAGAACCCCAAAGAGTCTCAAGATTCCAGGCAGAATCTCTAAGAATAGCAAGATTCCGGAACCCCCAGGAGTATCAACATTCCAGAATCCCAAAGAGTAACAAAAGATTCTAGAACCCCAAAGAGTCTCAAAATTCCAGGCAGAATCTCAAAGTATAGCAGGATTCCGGAACCCCAAAGAGTATCAACATTCCAGAATCCCAAAGAGTAACAAAAGATTCTAGAACCCAAAGAGTAACAAATGATTCTAGAACCCCAAAGAGTCTCAAGATTCCAGGCAGAATCTCAAAGTATAGCAGGATTCCGGAACCCCAAAGAGTATCAACATTCCAGAACCCCAAAGAGTCTCAAGATTCCAGGCAGAATCTCTAAGAATAGCAAGATTCCGGAACCCCCAGGAGTATCAACATTCCAGAATCCCAAAGAGTAACAAAAGATTCTAGAACCCCAAAGAGTCTCAAAATTCCAGGCAGAATCTCAAAGTATAGCAGGATTCTGGAACCCCAAAGAGTATCAACATTCCAGAATCCCAAAGAGTAACAAAAGATTCTAGAACCCAAAGAGTAACAAATGATTCTAGAACCCCAAAGAGTCTCAAGATTCCAGGCAGAATCTCAAAGTATAGCAGGATTCCGGAACCCCAAAGAGTATCAACATTCCAGAACCCCAAAGAGTCTCAAGATTCCAGGCAGAATCTCTAAGAATAGCAAGATTCCGGAACCCCCAGGAGTATCAACATTCCAGAATCCCAAAGAGTAACAAAAGATTCTAGAACCCCAAAGAGTCTCAAAATTCCAGGCAGAATCTCAAAGTATAGCAGGATTCCGGAACCCCAAAGAGTATCAACATTCCAGAATCCCAAAGAGTAACAAAAGATTCTAGAACCCAAAGAGTAACAAATGATTCTAGAACCCCAAAGAGTCTCAAGATTCCAGGCAGAATCTCAAAGTATAGCAGGATTCCGGAACCCCAAAGAGTATCAACATTCCAGAACCCCAAAGAGTCTCAAGATTCCAGGCAGAATCTCTAAGAATAGCAAGATTCCGGAACCCCCAGGAGTATCAACATTCCAGAATCCCAAAGAGTAACAAAAGATTCTAGAACCCCAAAGAGTCTCAAAATTCCAGGCAGAATCTCAAAGTATAGCAGGATTCCGGAACCCCAAAGAGTATCAACATTCCAGAATCCCAAAGAGTAACAAAAGATTCTAGAACCCAAAGAGTAACAAATGATTCTAGAACCCCAAAGAGTCTCAAGATTCCAGGCAGAATCTCAAAGTATAGCAGGATTCCGGAACCCCAAAGAGTATCAACATTCCAGAACCCCAAAGAGTCTCAAGATTCCAGGCAGAATCTCTAAGAATAGCAAGATTCCGGAACCCCAAAGAGTATCAACATTCCAGAACCCCAAAGAGTCTCAAGATTCCAGGCAGAATCTCTAAGAATAGCAAGATTCCGGAACCCCAAAGAGTATCAACATTCCAGAACCCCAAAGAGTCTCAAGATTCCAGGCAGAATCTCTAAGAATAGCAAGATTCCGGAACCCCCAGGAGTATCAACATTCCAGAATCCCAAAGAGTAACAAAAGATTCTAGAACCCCAAAGAGTCTCAAAATTCCAGGCAGAATCTCAAAGTATAGCAGGATTCCGGAACCCCAAAGAGTATCAACATTCCAGAATCCCAAAGAGTAACAAAAGATTCTAGAACCCAAAGAGTAACAAATGATTCTAGAACCCCAAAGAGTCTCAAGATTCCAGGCAGAATCTCAAAGTATAGCAGGATTCCGGAACCCCAAAGAGTATCAACATTCCAGAACCCCAAAGAGTCTCAAGATTCCAGGCAGAATCTCTAAGAATAGCAAGATTCCGGAACCCCCAGGAGTATCAACATTCCAGAATCCCAAAGAGTAACAAAAGATTCTAGAACCCCAAAGAGTCTCAAAATTCCAGGCAGAATCTCAAAGTATAGCAGGATTCCGGAACCCCAAAGAGTATCAACATTCCAGAATCCCAAAGAGTAACAAAAGATTCTAGAACCCAAAGAGTAACAAATGATTCTAGAACCCCAAAGAGTCTCAAGATTCCAGGCAGAATCTCAAAGTATAGCAGGATTCCGGAACCCCAAAGAGTATCAACATTCCAGAACCCCAAAGAGTCTCAAGATTCCAGGCAGAATCTCTAAGAATAGCAAGATTCCGGAACCCCCAGGAGTATCAACATTCCAGAATCCCAAAGAGTAACAAAAGATTCTAGAACCCCAAAGAGTCTCAAAATTCCAGGCAGAATCTCAAAGTATAGCAGGATTCCGGAACCCCAAAGAGTATCAACATTCCAGAATCCCAAAGAGTAACAAAAGATTCTAGAACCCAAAGAGTAACAAATGATTCTAGAACCCCAAAGAGTCTCAAGATTCCAGGCAGAATCTCAAAGTATAGCAGGATTCCGGAACCCCAAAGAGTATCAACATTCCAGAACCCCAAAGAGTCTCAAGATTCCAGGCAGAATCTCTAAGAATAGCAAGATTCCGGAACCCCCAGGAGTATCAACATTCCAGAATCCCAAAGAGTAACAAAAGATTCTAGAACCCCAAAGAGTCTCAAAATTCCAGGCAGAATCTCAAAGTATAGCAGGATTCCGGAACCCCAAAGAGTATCAACATTCCAGAATCCCAAAGAGTAACAAAAGATTCTAGAACCCAAAGAGTAACAAATGATTCTAGAACCCCAAAGAGTCTCAAGATTCCAGGCAGAATCTCAAAGTATAGCAGGATTCCGGAACCCCAAAGAGTATCAACATTCCAGAACCCCAAAGAGTCTCAAGATTCCAGGCAGAATCTCTAAGAATAGCAAGATTCCGGAACCCCAAAGAGTATCAACATTCCAGAACCCCAAAGAGTCTCAAGATTCCAGGCAGAATCTCTAAGAATAGCAAGATTCCGGAACCCCAAAGAGTATCAACATTCCAGAACCCCAAAGAGTCTCAAGATTCCAGGCAGAATCTCTAAGAATAGCAAGATTCCGGAACCCCCAGGAGTATCAACATTCCAGAATCCCAAAGAGTAACAAAAGATTCTAGAACCCCAAAGAGTCTCAAAATTCCAGGCAGAATCTCAAAGTATAGCAGGATTCCGGAACCCCAAAGAGTATCAACATTCCAGAATCCCAAAGAGTAACAAAAGATTCTAGAACCCAAAGAGTAACAAATGATTCTAGAACCCCAAAGAGTCTCAAGATTCCAGGCAGAATCTCAAAGTATAGCAGGATTCCGGAACCCCAAAGAGTATCAACATTCCAGAACCCCAAAGAGTCTCAAGATTCCAGGCAGAATCTCTAAGAATAGCAAGATTCCGGAACCCCCAGGAGTATCAACATTCCAGAATCCCAAAGAGTAACAAAAGATTCTAGAACCCCAAAGAGTCTCAAAATTCCAGGCAGAATCTCAAAGTATAGCAGGATTCCGGAACCCCAAAGAGTATCAACATTCCAGAATCCCAAAGAGTAACAAAAGATTCTAGAACCCAAAGAGTAACAAATGATTCTAGAACCCCAAAGAGTCTCAAGATTCCAGGCAGAATCTCAAAGTATAGCAGGATTCCGGAACCCCAAAGAGTATCAACATTCCAGAACCCCAAAGAGTCTCAAGATTCCAGGCAGAATCTCTAAGAATAGCAAGATTCCGGAACCCCCAGGAGTATCAACATTCCAGAATCCCAAAGAGTAACAAAAGATTCTAGAACCCCAAAGAGTCTCAAAATTCCAGGCAGAATCTCAAAGTATAGCAGGATTCCGGAACCCCAAAGAGTATCAACATTCCAGAATCCCAAAGAGTAACAAAAGATTCTAGAACCCAAAGAGTAACAAATGATTCTAGAACCCCAAAGAGTCTCAAGATTCCAGGCAGAATCTCAAAGTATAGCAGGATTCCGGAACCCCAAAGAGTATCAACATTCCAGAACCCCAAAGAGTCTCAAGATTCCAGGCAGAATCTCTAAGAATAGCAAGATTCCGGAACCCCAAAGAGTATCAACATTCCAGAACCCCAAAGAGTCTCAAGATTCCAGGCAGAATCTCTAAGAATAGCAAGATTCCGGAACCCCAAAGAGTATCAACATTCCAGAACCCCAAAGAGTCTCAAGATTCCAGGCAGAATCTCTAAGAATAGCAAGATTCCGGAACCCCCAGGAGTATCAACATTCCAGAATCCCAAAGAGTAACAAAAGATTCTAGAACCCCAAAGAGTCTCAAAATTCCAGGCAGAATCTCAAAGTATAGCAGGATTCCGGAACCCCAAAGAGTATCAACATTCCAGAATCCCAAAGAGTAACAAAAGATTCTAGAACCCAAAGAGTAACAAATGATTCTAGAACCCCAAAGAGTCTCAAGATTCCAGGCAGAATCTCAAAGTATAGCAGGATTCCGGAACCCCAAAGAGTATCAACATTCCAGAACCCCAAAGAGTCTCAAGATTCCAGGCAGAATCTCTAAGAATAGCAAGATTCCGGAACCCCCAGGAGTATCAACATTCCAGAATCCCAAAGAGTAACAAAAGATTCTAGAACCCCAAAGAGTCTCAAAATTCCAGGCAGAATCTCAAAGTATAGCAGGATTCCGGAACCCCAAAGAGTATCAACATTCCAGAATCCCAAAGAGTAACAAAAGATTCTAGAACCCAAAGAGTAACAAATGATTCTAGAACCCCAAAGAGTCTCAAGATTCCAGGCAGAATCTCAAAGTATAGCAGGATTCCGGAACCCCAAAGAGTATCAACATTCCAGAACCCCAAAGAGTCTCAAGATTCCAGGCAGAATCTCTAAGAATAGCAAGATTCCGGAACCCCCAGGAGTATCAACATTCCAGAATCCCAAAGAGTAACAAAAGATTCTAGAACCCCAAAGAGTCTCAAAATTCCAGGCAGAATCTCAAAGTATAGCAGGATTCCGGAACCCCAAAGAGTATCAACATTCCAGAATCCCAAAGAGTAACAAAAGATTCTAGAACCCAAAGAGTAACAAATGATTCTAGAACCCCAAAGAGTCTCAAGATTCCAGGCAGAATCTCAAAGTATAGCAGGATTCCGGAACCCCAAAGAGTATCAACATTCCAGAACCCCAAAGAGTCTCAAGATTCCAGGCAGAATCTCTAAGAATAGCAAGATTCCGGAACCCCCAGGAGTATCAACATTCCAGAATCCCAAAGAGTAACAAAAGATTCTAGAACCCCAAAGAGTCTCAAAATTCCAGGCAGAATCTCAAAGTATAGCAGGATTCCGGAACCCCAAAGAGTATCAACATTCCAGAATCCCAAAGAGTAACAAAAGATTCTAGAACCCAAAGAGTAACAAATGATTCTAGAACCCCAAAGAGTCTCAAGATTCCAGGCAGAATCTCAAAGTATAGCAGGATTCCGGAACCCCAAAGAGTATCAACATTCCAGAACCCCAAAGAGTCTCAAGATTCCAGGCAGAATCTCTAAGAATAGCAAGATTCCGGAACCCCAAAGAGTATCAACATTCCAGAACCCCAAAGAGTCTCAAGATTCCAGGCAGAATCTCTAAGAATAGCAAGATTCCGGAACCCCAAAGAGTATCAACATTCCAGAACCCCAAAGAGTCTCAAGATTCCAGGCAGAATCTCTAAGAATAGCAAGATTCCGGAACCCCCAGGAGTATCAACATTCCAGAATCCCAAAGAGTAACAAAAGATTCTAGAACCCCAAAGAGTCTCAAAATTCCAGGCAGAATCTCAAAGTATAGCAGGATTCCGGAACCCCAAAGAGTATCAACATTCCAGAATCCCAAAGAGTAACAAAAGATTCTAGAACCCAAAGAGTAACAAATGATTCTAGAACCCCAAAGAGTCTCAAGATTCCAGGCAGAATCTCAAAGTATAGCAGGATTCCGGAACCCCAAAGAGTATCAACATTCCAGAACCCCAAAGAGTCTCAAGATTCCAGGCAGAATCTCTAAGAATAGCAAGATTCCGGAACCCCCAGGAGTATCAACATTCCAGAATCCCAAAGAGTAACAAAAGATTCTAGAACCCCAAAGAGTCTCAAAATTCCAGGCAGAATCTCAAAGTATAGCAGGATTCCAGAACCCCAAAGAGTATCAACATTCCAGAATCCCAAAGAGTAACAAAAGATTCTAGAACCCAAAGAGTAACAAATGATTCTAGAACCCCAAAGAGTCTCAAGATTCCAGGCAGAATCTCAAAGTATAGCAGGATTCCGGAACCCCAAAGAGTATCAACATTCCAGAACCCCAAAGAGTCTCAAGATTCCAGGCAGAATCTCTAAGAATAGCAAGATTCCGGAACCCCCAGGAGTATCAACATTCCAGAATCCCAAAGAGTAACAAAAGATTCTAGAACCCCAAAGAGTCTCAAAATTCCAGGCAGAATCTCAAAGTATAGCAGGATTCCGGAACCCCAAAGAGTATCAACATTCCAGAATCCCAAAGAGTAACAAAAGATTCTAGAACCCAAAGAGTAACAAATGATTCTAGAACCCCAAAGAGTCTCAAGATTCCAGGCAGAATCTCAAAGAATAGCCAGAATCTGTAAAAATCGATCCACTCGGAGTAGAACGGGTACAAGTGAATCTATTTTTCACTCCGTCAAAAATGATAAAGACTAGGGGACACTCGATGAAGTTACAGGGGAAATACTTTTAAAACCCAAAACGAATAGGAGGAAATTTTTTTTTCACTCAGTGAATAGTTAGCCGCTAGAACGCGTTGCCAGAGATTGTGGTTAGAGCGGTAAGAAAGGTTTGGACAAGTTCCTGTTAGTGCCTGATGATAAAAGATAGAGAATGATACGGGGACAAATTTGTCCCCTTCCCCGCAAGAACTCAATTTCATCCCGTCCCAGCAACTTTTGTCCCTGTCCCTGCCCCATTTCTGTAAACTCTGCCGTAACCACACAAGCCTCAAACACTTATGATTTTAAACCGTTTGAGGCTTGTGTGGATGAGGAACGGGGCAGGGACAGGAAAAGAACTCGCCAGGACGGGAAAATGCGTTCCCGCGGGAGTGGAGAAAATTTTGTCCCCGTGTCATTCTCTCGTTCTTACCCCAGGAATGCATTCAGACTGCTTTGTAGTGAGTCTGTTAGGAGTGCTAAGAGTCAGAGAAGGAACATTTTAATATTGAATGTCTACTCCCCTGCTACTATAATACATTCATATTCACTTATAGTACTACTGTCACGAAATAACATTCTCAAGAATGTCTCCTGCCTAGGCAAGTGGCACTTTCCATCTAGTGGTTTTGATGAAATTGAAAGCAT
This sequence comes from Geotrypetes seraphini, assembly GCF_902459505.1. Classification (NCBI taxonomy): domain Eukaryota; kingdom Metazoa; phylum Chordata; class Amphibia; order Gymnophiona; family Dermophiidae; genus Geotrypetes; species Geotrypetes seraphini. The sequence goes on along the minus strand of NC_047097.1, from coordinate 68,040,296 downwards.
ATGTTTTATTCTGACTGTTTCGTGCTCTTGGAAAGAGAATTATAGTTTGGAATAATTCAAGTCTCTGAGATCAGAAGTAGAAGAGTGGATTCTAGTCCGAATGTTTTTATGGCGGTAGAAACGAAGAATGAACAAAACCAGCTACTCCAAAGTGTATTCTCTCTGTCTCTCATTCTAATTGTTATGAATAAAAGTGTGGGTCCCCATGAGGAGAAAGAAGTGCAGTTCCCTGTTTCATACCCTGTGTGAAATTATTTGCATAACATCGAGGCCCCAGGTTCGCCACAGATGTGTATAATGCTTGCTACAGAACTCTGCTAGACTGAAAGCCCTCTGTGGCTGGCCCCCGGCCCTCTGCCTGCGTAACCGTGCTGGTAGTTTCTGCTGTCCTCTGGCATTGCTTTCTCTCAGCTTGTGTTTCTGGGGAAGGGGTAAAACGCGGACCTTACGGACCTCGCGGATCTAAACCCGCACGTCCTTAAAAATGTGCGGTCCGTGCCACTTTTTATGTGTAATCAATTTTTATTTTCAAACAGGAAAGCAACCTACAAAGTACAGGCAACTGTGGAATTACAACAAAGTAGAACCAGAATACAAAATCGACTAACCCAGCACCCCGCCACTTTTAGTCTCAGCTTAGGTCATGGCTCTGACAGACCTCCATGACACTTTAGCTCTGACGGACCCTAATGCTTCTCCCTCCCTATACTGAGACTAAAAGTAGCAAAAGTTTTGCCCTGAGGTCCATGCCACTTTTAGTCTCAGCATAGGATGGGAAACGCATTAGGATCCGTCGGAGCTAAATTGTCACAGAGGTCTGTCAGAGCCATGACCTAGGCTGAGACTAAAAGTGGTACGGACCTCAGATTTTTAAGGACGTGCTGGTTTAGATCCACGAGGTCCGTAAGGTCCGCGTTTTACCCCTTCCATGTTTCTGTAACCTGCATCACCAGGGCAGCTTTGCTCTGCCTGCCGTTGCTTGCCTGATCTGTGCTGTTCATTAATTCTGAGAATCAAAGACTGAGGAATTGACAGGCAACATAACACACTGTCATCCTCCACCCAGCTGCATAAGCAGGTCAATACAACTACAGTCGATTTTGGAGGAGAGGAGGTAAACTGGATAATTATCTAAGAGCAAGTTTTCAGCACCACAGGGGCCCCTGTCGTTAACTTGCATTGATGTCAGAGTTTCAGGGCGTCTGGTATTTCTATCGTGGTTCCCCAGGACAACACAAAGGAGAACAAAGCATAAGAACATAAGAATTGCTACTGCTGGGTCAGACCACTGGTCCATCGTGCCCAGCAGTCCACTCACGCGGCGGCCCTTAGGTCAAAGACCAGTACCCTATTTGAGTCTAGCCTTACCTGTGTACTTTCTGGTTCAGCAGGAACTTGTCTAACTTTGTCTTAAATCCCTGGAGGGTGTTTTCCCCTATAACAGACTCCGGGAGAGCGTTCCAGTTTTCTACCACTCTCTGGGTGAAGAAGAACTTTCTTACGTTTGTATGGAATCTATCCCTTTCCAACTTTAGAGAGTGCCTTCTCGTTCTCCCTGCCTTGGAGAAGGTGAACAATCTGTCTTTATCTGCTAAGTCTATTCCCTTCAGTTTTTTGAGGAAAGACATTGGAACTGGAGAGAAGAAAGAAATAGAGAAAAGGAAAAGGAATGGGGCTTTGTACATAAGAACATAAGAACTGCCATCTCCGGATCAGACCTTCGGTCCAAGTCTGGCGATCCGCACACAGGGAGGCCCAGCCAGGTGTATACCTGGCGTAATTTTAGTCACCCATATCTCTCTATGCCTCTCGTAAGGAGATGTGCATCTAATTTGCTTTTAAATCTTAGAACGGTGGATTCCGCAATAACTTCCTCTGGGAGAGCATTCCAGATGTCCACCACTCTTTGCGTGAAGCAGAACTTCCTGATATTTGTCCTGGACTTCTCCCCCCTTAGCTTCAGTCCATGACCTCTTGTCCGTGTCACATTGGACATTGTAAATCTTTTTTTTTTCCTGCTCTATTTTGTCGATTCCTTGTTGTGGCTTTGGCATTCAATGCTGACATTCACAGCGATGGGCACTGGAGGATTAAGTGAATTGCCCAGGGTCTCAAGGAGCAGCACTGGGATTTTATCTTGCAACCTCTTGGTGCAGAGGCAGCAACTCTACCAGTAAGGGGGAGCAAGGAGGAGACCCATAGAAGGATGCATCTAAAAGATAGCAAGAAAGAAGATGAAATACATGTGAAGAGAGGATATTTAAAGGGAATAGATAATGAGCAATGGAATTGGACACACAGGGAGGGGGAAGAGAGAGGAAAGATATAGCGGCACCAGAAAAGGTTGAAAAAAGAGCAGCCAAGATGATAAAGTGGATGGAGCTCCTCTCGTATGAGAAAAGACTAAAGAGGTTGGGGCTCTTCAGCTTGGAAAAGAGATGGCTGAGGGGGAGAGATGATTGAAGTCTACAAAATCCTGAGTGGAGTAGAACGGATTCAAGTGGATCGATTTTTCACTCTGTCAAAAATTACGATGAAGTTACAAGGAAATACTTTTAAAACCAATAGGAGGAAATATTTTATCACTCAGAGAATAGTTAAGCTCTGGCACACACTGCCAGTGGTTGTGGTAAGAGCGGAGAGCATAGCTGGTTTTAAGAAAGGTTTGGACAAGTTCCTGGAGGAAAAGTCCAGAGTTTGTTATTGAGAAAGACATGGGGGAAGCCACTGCTTGCCCTGGATCGGTAGCTTGGAATGTTGCTACTTTTGGGGGTTTGGCCAGGTACTAGTGACCTGGATTGGCCACCATGAAAACGGGCTACTAGGCTTGGTGGACCATTGGTCTGGCTATTCTTATGTTCTTATGTAAATACTTGAAACAGTGATGGAGAGTTTGGAGACTAGCACACTGGAGCATGGAGGAAAAGAGGCACCTATGGGACAAAGAGAGATAGGGGACAGAAAGGCTAGGCCTACAAGAGATCAATAAAACAATTGAAATTTAATATTAAAAGAAGCAGAAAATAATTAGAAAGCACCACAGTGGGGAAAGGCAGGCGAAACTGAAAGCAATGAACTAAAGAAATGAACACAGACACATCGTGAGCAAATAAGGCAATTCAGAAAACCTAGGGTGGATTTCCTACGACTTCATGTGAATCCATGTCAGTTTTCTGTGGATCCACCCTGACAATGCCCTCAATGGGTATTTTCTTTGGAGAAAAAAAAAAAGGGGGGGGGGCATCATTGATCTAATCAGCATTTTCAACTTGTTTTCTAGAACTTCCTTCCAAGAAGATGACAGCCCAGCTCCCTTTTAAGAACATAAGAATAGCCATACTGGGTCAGACCAGTCTCCCGTTTCCAGCAGTGGCCAATCCAGGTCACAGCACCTGGCAGAAACCCAAATAGTAGCAATACTCCAAGCTAATAATCCAGTGCAAGCCGAGGCTTCCTCCGTGGCTGTCTCAATAACAGATTATGGACCTTTCTTAAACCTAGCTAACTAACCGCTCTTACCACATCCTCTGGCAACGAGTTCCAGAGCATAACTATTCTTTGAGTGAAAACATAGTTCCTTCAATTTGATTTTAAAAGTATTTCCATGTGATTTCATTGACTGACCTCTAGTTCTTGTACTTTTTGAAAGGGTGAAAAAAAATGGATTTACTCTTACCTACTCTACACCGCTCTGGATTTTGTAGGCCTCAATCAGATCCTCTCTCTCTCGGCCACCTCTTTTCCAAGCTGAAGAGCCCCAACCTCTTTAGTCTTTCCTCATATGAGGGTGTTCCATCCCCTTTGTCATTTTGGTCACTCTTCATTTACAGGATTCTAAGCTACTGATTCTTTCCAGATGCACCTTATTTCTTGGCAGGAATCTCTTTTGAATTAATTTTTGGCGCCAAATCTCAAAATACTTCTGTATTTGGCAGTCTAGTAAGCTCGGCTTTCAGTGGACAAGCTATAATTAGCCTTTGTCTCCTTCCTGGAATTTGGTGGCCATGTTCAGCTGTTCCTCAAGCCTGAGGTCTTAGCAGCTGGCATAGTGCAGTCATTGCTCCCTCATGATGAGCAGCCTGGAAATTAAAGATCACAGGAAAATTACAGGCCACTGTAGATAATATGTCTGTATTTTTCTAGTTATGTGAGTCTTATGATATTTAACATATGATATCTGTGAGGAAAGCAATGCACAAGGTGCGATGAGAAATATGGTAGTTTGTAAACAAATCACCTTAGTTACTATGAAAATGTTTTGCCTTAATGTTATAAGTTCATAAATTTGTCTGCAAAATACAATTTCCATGGATTCAGCCAAGGTTCCTGTAGCAGATAACATGCTCTAACCCAGTGTTTCTCAACACACACTACACGTACCCTTAGGGGTACGTGAGTCACTTGTTGGGGGTACGCGGCACTGGCCACCACTGATGATATTGCATGCCCGTTCGTTGAAGCTGCTGTCGGGGATGGGGCGGGGGCAGTGGTCATGGGGACGGGGCGGTGACAGGGACAGTGTCGCGGGGACAGGGACAAATTTTTTCCCCGAGTCATTCTCTACCATAAATGATTACCTGTCATTACCACCTACATCACCTTGTATCTTATGAGAGTTACCGGGATACAGAGGGAGCCTAAGGGAGTCCCTGATTGGCTCAGATGCATATGACCCCACCCAAGGGGAGGGGCTTGAGGCTTCTGAGCCAATCAGGGCCTTAGTGCATGTAACTAATGGGCATACTGGAGGTTCAGGTCTTTATCTGCTGTTGATACTATGTTACTGTCTATGTATTTGACTGACAAAATATGTAACCCAAGCAATTATTGCATCCGTGTGATTCTTAAGCAATGTTACTAGACGTGGATCTAAATCACAGACACCCTTATTAAATCTTAAAATGAACTTTCTGACCTATTATTGAAACAATAGAAAATTCTTTCCAGCCCGGCAGCTCCAGAACTTCATTATCCAGTGTTGATCAGGGAATGGTGTATTCTTCACATTGTTCTCGTCCAAAAAAATTCCATCTGCTTCTTCCGACTCTTGCAATTTCTTTGGACCTCAAAGAAACCTTATTCTTTCCCAAACCAATTTCATTTCCTGTCATTGTCTGCAACTGATTTTATCTGATTCTTTCTGCACAAGCAAAACAGCTCTGAGGTCAGAGATCGTTTCTCTGAAATATTGAGTTGAGTTGCGTTAGGTAGTTCTTCACTGCAGGTTGGGTTTTGGGTGCTATAGAAAAGTTTTAACACGCCTGCTCGGAATAATAATATCCATTCAACATAATATCTTTTTTTGCCCCACTGATAGCTTTTTTTGTACATTGCTTTTCCACCAGAGCCTTTATTTCTCCATTCTCAATTTCTTCCATGCTCTTTCTAACAACAAGCCTGCTACGCTCTTTAAGCATTACTGATTTCCAGGGTTGATTGTGTTGGATAGATGTTCTATATCTTTCAAAGAGGGAAACTTTATCCTTGGAATAAGCAACAGAAACATACCATCTGTAAATCAAATCATCTAATGAAAAGGACTTATTTTCTGTAATATCTCATTGTAACGATTCAGTAAATGATTTTACATTTATTTTTCCCCAGCCTGGCCTGTTATATTTTAATTTAAGACCTTCAACTGAGGGAACAAATCAGCCCTATTAATCACATTTTAATAGCTGTGGTCTAAGCAAATGAGTGGGAAATGTGGATACGACCAGCCTTTTGCGTCTTCATTTAATAATCAAATCAAGGAAATTACCTTCTCAACGGGTGAAGACAAAATCGACTTTTCTCAGACCCATGTCTTGCATATCTCAAAGTAAGACCACGGCCCGGGGGTGACTACAATTCTCCCAATGTAAACTGAAATCACCCAGCACCAACGATTGCTGACTCTAAAAACCTGGATAGGCACTAAAGGGTAATAGTTCATGAGGGAGGAAGTTATCCAGGTTTCCAAGTTTATTCAAATCTTACTATTCCGCACCAAGGGCGAACCTTCTGTCTAGCGTGCTGTTTTGTGTATTCCTACTGTGGTGAAACAGCTTGAAAAGGTGACGGCGAAAGCTAGAAGGATGCTGGGTTGCCTGGGGAAAAGGTATGGCCAGTAGTAAAAAGGAAGTATTGCACCAGGAAGTCCTGTCTAAATTAGATTGTAAGCTCTTCTGAGCAGGGATCATCTATTGTATGTTAAAATGTACAGCGCTGCGTACACCTTCCGGCGCTTTAGAAATAATAAATATTAGTAGCAGGTATTGATGCCTCTGTATAAGACTCTGGTGTGCACAATTCCTTTCTCAATAACAGAGTATGGATTTTTCCTCCAGGAACTTGTCCAAACCTTTCTTAAAACCAACTACGCTATCCGCTCTTACCACAACCTCTGACAATGCGTTCCAGAGCTTAACTATTCTCTGGTTGAAAAAATATTTCCTCCTATGGGTTTTAAAAGTATTTCCCTGTACTGAGTACATCTCACTCACTCCCATATCTGGCCCTAGCTGGCAAAGAGCACATATGGGCACATATATTCAAGTGCTCTCTACACACCCACAATGCCCTAGTTCCTACTAAAGCTTATAAATGTGACGGCAAACTTAACAGATATCTCTGCAATATTAATAAGACTTCCATTATGCAAACCTGGCCTCTCAGGAACTTAACAAACCAAATTATTTCATATGTAAATTTATCTTTCGTATAAGCAGTAAAAGCACGGTAAAGCAATTTCTGTTTCATGCTTAGATTTAATCATGACTCCATCTGCATTTAAAACAGAAAAAAAATATATCTAATGCTTATTCTGTTTTACTCTGGATATTATTAACTTAGCCTGCCGTGAGCCTGATTTATAAAAGGCTTACTCCAGCTCTGTACTTAGGGAAAAAGCTTTGTTAAATATGGCTTGAGAGTCAGAGCATCCTAAGATTTCACAAACAATGCCCTCAATCAAGTTTGTTTTAAATGTATAGTTAAAATAGTGACATGAATGACAATGAAATGGTTCTCTGCAGGACTCAGACTGAAGTGGCATCCGCAGGCCCGAGGAGAGGGGTTGCAGCCAGTACATCGCTCCAGGACCTATGTAGCTCAAGGGGACCCAATGAAGCCCAAGAAACATCACGAAAACCGAAACGTGGCATTGTCTCGAGAAGGAGACGTCCTTGCAAACTAAGACAAAGAACGGCGTGAAAATTTTTGCGTACAATATTATGAAGCCTGCATATTCTGTTGACAATTCCTGCCACTGTCACTTCTGCAGAGCGCTCATTCAGCAAGCTAAAGCTGGTAAAAAAAAAAAAAAAATTTCTAAGATCCACTATCTCCCCTCTTCTACGAAACCGTGCCAGCAGTTTCTAGCGCGGGGCGCTGCTACTGACGCTCATAGGAACTCGAGCGTCGGGAGCAGCGCGGGCCATTCAGCGCGGTTCTCTGCGCTAAAAAACGCTAGCGCGGTTTCGTAGAAGAGGGGGAATGTCCAAGCGCGACTAGTAGATTTGGCAAGACTTGGTATTGAGTCTGATCTAGCAAAACGATTAATTTTGATGATGTAATTCAGAGTTTCGCTAGGAAAAAGGCCAGGAAAGTACCTTTGTTTGGCAAACAATAAATGCTATTATAAACGTCTTTTACTATTATAAATATGTACTTTATTAATACATTTATACCTATACATACTTATCTAAATGTATCAATATAATCTAGAAATAATTAATAATATACACACCTTCTTTGTACCAGGGCCTGGATTTTCTCTCAGTGGCCCTGGGCATATGATCACAAATTGTGTTGACACTTCTCTTACCCCCCCCACCCCCTCCCAACTACAAGATAAGGAGCAAGAAGCTAATCTTAGCATGCAGTTGGGAAGGGGGAGGAATTTGGGCTATAGCTCATGACTTTTTTAACAGTTCTAGCTCAGAGCGAGTTATATCCAGGTACACAAGGAATTTCCTTGTCCCCAAAGGGCTCCCAATCGAAGGGACTAGTTAACTAAACACACCCACCATCCAAAAATGTCAAACGAAAAAAAACTACATGACAACCTAATAGCCACCAGAACAGCTAAACTGGACAGACAAATCACCATTCTGTTCTCATCGACCACAGACTACAAAACCTTTAAGAAAGATACTAAAACCCTACTCTTCAAAAAAATACATAAAACCTATCTAACACGACCAGTTCCTACCTAAACCCCACTTCTAATTACCCATCACTTACCACCGTAAGATCCCGACAACGCTTTGGTAATTCTTATGTAACTCTTATGACATCTTTTATGCTATTCCTGTAAATTTTTATGTAAACTTTTTTATGTAATCTCTGAAAACTTTGATGTAATCCGCCTTGAACCGCAAGGTTTTGGCGGAATAGAAATCACTAATGTAATGTAATGTAAATGTGTTTTTATTCAGTTCCCAATTAATTTTCAGAAAGAAGTGTTTAAAGTGTGGTGGGAAATATTTACATTTTACATCGGCTTCATTCAGGACATGACGCACTAACCCCCCTCTTTTACGAAGGTGCGCTAAGCTTTTTAGCGCAGGCTAAACACGCGCTAAATGCTAACACGTGCATGTTATCCTATGGGCGTGTTAGCGGTTAGCGCACGTGTTGATTTAGCGTTCGCTAAATCTGCGCTAAAACGCTTAGCGCGCCTTTGTATAAGAGGGCCTAAATTTCATAAGAATTGGCCCAGTTCTATCGAAGATACGACAAAAATCATTAAAGTGTGGTTTTCTTTTAGTTTTTTTTTTTTTTTTTTTGGGGGGGGGGGCGTCTACAGTGTATAACCTATGCAGACAGTTAGAGGATGCAAACTGAAAAAACACCATGAACACCTTTTCTCACATCAGGCAGCTTTATGGGGTAAAGATCTAGAACAACTGCTCTCGCCCACCACTTATGAGGAGTTCAGGAAGTGCCTGTTCCGGAAGTATCTAGACAGCTGACCCGTTCTTCTCTTCCCCCTCTATAACGGTTCTCTCACCCAATCTCCCTCTTGCTTTCACTTCCCTTAAGTTCTCTCAATTTGTACTTTTATTGTTCTTTTGTAAACCGCATAGAACTTCACGGTACTGCGGTATATAAACTGTTGTTATTATTATTATTATATGGAGCCTACCATTAGTCACTGGCCATAGTTTCTCTGAAATCATGAAAAACAGGAGAAATACTACAAGGCCGAACAGTTTCTCTACTTCTGCTTGTTACACTCCATCCAGACATGATACCTTCAGGTTTTGAAGGTTTCCTTTCCTTATTATTCTCTGTGGAATAATACTTCCACCACTTGACTTGCTCGTGTGTTCAAAATGGCTGTTGAATTGTTCATAATTAGCTAGGAGACTGTATAGCATCTGATGGGAAATCAGAGCCACCTCTAGGTCTCTCAAGGTGAAGCTTTACAAACGAATGCAGCAGCGCCACGGGATGTGGCTGTGAGGCAATCTTAACTCCATGGGTATGAGGAAGCAAAATGGGTTTGGAGAGACATTCTGTCTTCCAGGGCAGCAATTATCTTCCGAGAAGTGTTTGGCCTGAAGTCGGTTTACTATAATAAAAAGGAAAGATTTTTATCGGAGAGGAAGGTACTTTTTACGCTAGAGGAAGATGGATTGGCTGAGTTAGAGTATTGACAGCAGTTTTGTCTGAGCCATTATATACGGTTTCCTTGCATTGATTTTTGCACACGTTATCCAAAGCACGAAAGAGCTACTGTGCCAGTATACTGGATGTACAAAAAAGTTGCAAAAAAATATTCTAAATGTCGTCAGTCCGCAGTCCTGCAAAATTTCTAAAGCTCAGTGTTTTGTTTTTAAAAAATTTTTATTTAGGAGTGAATGCTTTCAGGCGTGTTTGCTGTTTGTATGATTAGATTTCTCCTGCTTAATAATGGAGTTTTTTTAGGAGTGAATGTTTCTTAGTATTTGTCTATCCTATTTAATAACGGAGTTCTTTTTTATATATATAAATACGATATATATTTTATTATTATTTAATTGTATTTTGTAAACCGCTTGGACCAGTAAAATGAACAAGCTTAATAAACTATAAACCATATTGTAGGATAGAGGGGTTGATGATAATCCCCGTATGATAAGAAGCTAATCTCCCGCTCATTCTATAAGCTGAAGCTCCAATATGTATTTCTGAGATTTCTACCTGATGTGCTGGATCAGAGTTATACCTCAAATGCTGTAAAATCTCATTTTAATTTTGGGGTCCTCGTATGAGATAAGGCATCTCTCACAGCTTCACAATTGCCAATCTGACCTTTAGAATCTGTCAGTTAAAATACGAGTAAAATCTTATAGCTGACCACCAAGTCCATTATAGCTTTTGCTCAATCCACAGCACCGTTCTGTGCGATGCATGGGTGTAGTACCGCTTGTCTGGAACACAGATCTCACTTCCAATAGCAGTTCCACTTTGCAGTATCCCAGCCAGTGAGGTTCTTTTCAATGCGATCAAGGTTTTGGTTTGATAAGTTCCAGACTGTCTTTGCTAGGGAACAATCTCTCAGTAATCAGAGTCCCAGTGGCCCCCAGTGTTCAGCAGCACTTCCCAGTTAAGCTTCAACCTGCTGTGCTTCCAGGCTTTTCCAACTTCTTTGAACTTGTAACAATGTGCACATAGAATGCCAGCCATAACTGTCCTTGGGTGCAGCAGAGCTCGATTGGTAAGAGAGGCCAAACCAATCTCTGGCCCTATCTCTAAACTCTTTAGTTGCTGATGTTGGTGAGGCTTTTTCCCCTGTGGTCTACCCCATTCTGCTGTCCTCCTTTACCATGGAGGCAGAATTCATAATGGGTTCTAAACCCCCACTCTCTGCCTCCTTTCTCCAGTGACCCTTCCAGGCTGCCTTTCCACAATGTCTTAACTTTCTCTACTTTTAATTGTCTGTATATACATAGATATTTTTTTATATATATACTTTTCTGCAGATATCAACCAGAAACCCAACACCTGTTATTGGACCATCAGAGGTGGCATGTTGAAAGCAAAACTGCTTTTCATAGCTTTCTACTGCCCTTAAATTGTCATCCTTTTTTATAAAAAAAAAATTACTCATTTATAATATTGTAGGTAAGCAGGGAGAGAGCCCATTCTCCCGCGATCGCCTGTCCTGTTGTCCCCACACACAGCTTCGGGACGCCGTCAAAAAAGGGACGCTCCCGTTCAAAAAGGGACGTATGGTCACCTTATATATATAAAATATCCCGATCAAACTGATTCAACTTTCTCTACAGCATTTTCCTAATGGGGTAGGAGGGTTATTCAGTGTCCATGCAGCCTTTACCTATCAGCTGAGGCATTAAAGAGTATCAAACTGTGATAATTAGGTATTTAAACACCTTTCTCTTAAGAAAAGAGCTGGAGCCATCATCCCAGGGCTAGCCAATCCCTCTCCCACCCCCACCCACCCCACCCCACCCCCCCTCTAGTTTCTTGCTTTGTGACACCCGTTTTCCTCTCCGCCCCTCCCCCCTACTACCAGGTACCCCATCCCTCCCCGTGTACCTCTGTAACGTTCCCAGCACGAGCAGCAACCCCAACCTGCTGCTCACGCCAGCGTCGGCTCTTCCTCTGACTTCATTTCCTGGACCTGCGCCTAGGTGGCGCTAAGCGTGGTTCTATAAATTGCACCTAACTTTTGATAGAATTGCATTTAGTGCCACACTAATCGATGCCTAATTTTTAGATGCCACAGAACTGGGCCGCAAATTCCTAACCCCCCCACCCCCCTTTTACAAAACTACAAAAATGTTTTTTTTAGCGCAGGCCAACGCGTTGAATGCTTTGCGCTGCTCCGACATTCATAAAGTTCCCATGAGCGTGGGAGCAGCACGCAACAATCAGCGTGCCAGTCGGCGCTAAAAATTGCTTTAGCAGTTTTGTAAAAGGGGGGAGGGTAACTTTTTTTCCTTACCCTAACTCTCCCCCTCTTTTACAAAGGTGCGCTAAGCTTTTTAGCGCATGCTATATATTACCGCATGCTAAACACGCTACATACTAACGCGTGCATGTTATCCTATGGGCGCGTTAGCGGTTTAGCGCACACATTGATTTAGCGTGCACTAAATCTGCGCTAAAACGCTTAGTGCGCCTTTGTAAAAGAGGACACCTGTCACCATAGTTGTACACTTCGTAGGCAGCCAGTAAAAATAGAGGTCAAAATTCAGGAGCAAGGCCCTTGTCAGTTTTGCGTACACAATTGTTTTATAGTGGAGGTCTTCCTATACCATTATGTCATAAATGTGGGAGGGAGGGTCATACTTTAGGTCATGCATTTTGGTTTTGCCCCATAATTCAGCACTTTTGGAAGCGAATAATAAATTATACGTCAAAGATAATTGGTAGACCTTTGCGTTGTTCTCCTTCCTTCTTTATTTTGGATTTTCCAGAAGCTTTTGGACATTTGCCTAAGGGACATAAGGCGCTGTGTAGGAAAATGAGTCTATTGGCTAGAAAATGTATACTTCAATATTGGACAATCCCTGACCCTCCGAGGTTTTGGCATTGGCGAAACCAATTACATCAGTTGGCCATTTGGGAAGCTAGAGATGCTGGAATTACTATAAAGCGAAAGATGTTGTTTCTACAAACCTGGGATTCATATTTGCAAGATTTACATCCTAAGGGCCGTAGTGCGGTTTTAAGTTGGGTCTCTTAATTGGGCTTTTATTTAATTGAATGAAAATAATACTGGTATGTTTTGATAAGGTAGGGTAGAGAGTGCCATTGGGTGGGGTGGGGAGGGTGTGGAGAGGGGTGGTAGAGGTTATTGAGAGGTTCAAACACATAATTACATATAGATAAAGTGGGGGTTTATTGAAAATGGAATATGTTTATTTTATTATGTATATTATTTTATTATATTTGATGCATTATTCTTGTAATCAGTGCCTTGATGTTGTATTTGATGATGTTTGCATCAATAAAACCGTTTGAATCCTAAAGGTGGCGGTTTAGAAGGCCAGCTCTCCGCTGATAAACACTGGCACATGGAAGTCAGAGGTCAGTCTGTACCGTTCTGAATTTCAGCTCCTGTCCTGGAGTCCTAAAGTGACATTAGCTAAAGCAGAGCAGGAGCCTGGGGTACCCTGCTTTGGAAAGTCCAGCTAGGGAAGGATTTACGCAAGAGGCAGAGATAGCAGAATACACTCTCTTGAGGAGAGCAGAAGAAAGGTCTTATGCCAGGCCACAAAGGACGTTTGTTTAGTCTTCATTTTAAACACAGTTTTTCCATGATTTTTTTTCACGCATTGATAATTTCTATATGCATTCCATACATGCAAGAACTTATTCTGTGTATGAAAATAAATCATATTCATGTTATCTAATGTTAAAATGTACAGCGTTGAGTATGCCCTTCGGCGCTATAGGAGTGTTAAATAGCAGTAGTCATAGTTATTTCATAAGTACTGTATATGCATCCACCTCCATTTGCAGGCAAAGTTTTAGAGGCCTATACAAGGAGAAAGCATGCTCATGAAACATGCCTAATGATTTTATATTTTAATAAGCCCAACCATTAAGGGAAAAACATTTTTTTTAAAGCATTTTGCAGCTCTAAGGCATGTTGTACATCTGGAAAAGGCTTGCTTCTACAATGGCTCAGGATTACATAGAGGTAAAACATAGGTGCACGTAATGATTGCAGCTAGGATGTGGACGTGTAAGCATCCCTGGGGGCATACTTTGAGCCGTTCGGAGATGGTGCTGCCGTGTACGTGCACATTTTATACGATAGCTGGGTAGACACAGAAATGTGTATCATTTTCAGAGCAGGTGTAAAATTTATGCATGAATTTGCATGCTGCTGAGGCTGTATCTGGGTGCCTGCTTTATAAAGGTATCTCTCGTGTGTTTTTACACGGCGGACAGAATAGTGAGCGAAAATACTAAAACAGCTACAGAGCCAAATACCTGCACCATGTTTCTAAAAGATACTTGAGTAAAGTTTAATAGGTCCAAAAGGAGACAAGTAATGGTTTATGGTTTATTCATTTGTATCTTGCCTTTCCCAAAGCGGGTCTCAGTAAATGCATCCATATCCATCATCACGACAAACATAACAATACATATACAAATTGCAAACAATAAAACTAATTAGGCCCACAAACACATTGCAATTTCAACATCAGGCTCCACGCTTCATCAGACAAAAGAGGTACCTCTTTAATCATCGTTTAAAATTCTGTAGATCTTGCTGTCGACGAATGTATAGGGCAGGAGTAGGCAATTCCAGTCCTCGAGAGCCGGAGCCAGGTCAGGTTTTCAGGATCTCCACAATGAATATGTATGAGATGGATTTGCATGCACTGCCTCCTTGAGATGCAAATCTATCTCATGCATATTTATTGTGGATATCCTGAAAACCTGACCTGGCTCCGGCTTTCGAGGACCGGAATTGCCTACCCCTGGTATAGGGGAAGCTTGTTCCATTCCCTGGGACCTAGACATAAAAATATACTGTTCCCTGGACACTTTCAACCTTTGATCTTGTATATCTGCATGCTCTAAAGCAGTGGTTCCCAACCCTGTCCTAGAGGAACACCAGGCCAATTGGGTTTTCAGGCTAGCCCTAATGAATATGCATGAAGTGATATGCCTATCACTTCCATCATATGCAAATCTCTCTCATGCATATTCATTAGGGCTAGCCTGAAAACCCGATTGGCCTGGTGTTCCTCCAGGACAGGGTTGGGAATCACTGCTCTAAAGACTGCAGTTGACGGGGCGGAACATGAGGCAGAATGCTGTCAATCAAACATTTTAGAAACATAGAAACATAGAAAGATGACGGCAGATAAGGGCTACAGCCCATCAAGTCTGCCCACACCATCGACCCTCCCTTTTAAGTCTAATGTCCCATTTAAGTAGATTTGTAAGAATGCCATTCTACTGCCCCGCTTTTTCAAGTCTATACCCTAGTGATCCTATCCTTTGGCTGACCCTCGTAGGGATCCTACATAGGTATCCCATTTATTCTTAAAGTCTGGGACGCTGTGTGCCTCTATCACCTGCATTGGAAGCTTGTTCCAATGCTCAATCACTCTCTCCGTGAAGAAGTACTTCCTGGCATCTCCACGAAACTTCCCTCCCCTGAGTTTGAGCGGATGACCTCTTGTGGTCGAGGGTCCCTTCAGGAGAAAGATATCATCTTCCACCTCGACCCGCCCCGTGATGTACTTAAATGTCTCAATCATGTCGCCCCTCTCCCTACGCTCCTCGAGAGAGTAGAGCTGTAACTTGCTCAGTCTTTCCTCATACGGGAGACCCTTTAGCCCCGAGACCATCCTGGTGGCCATCCGCTGAACCGATTCAACTCTGAGCACATCTTTACAGTAGTGTGGCCTCCAAAATTGCACACAGTATTCCAGATGAGGTCTCACCATGGCTCTGTACAATGGCATCATGACTTCAGGCTTCCTGCTGACGAAGCTTCTCCTGATACAACCTATCATCTGCCGTGCTTTAGATGAAGCCTTCTCCACTTGAGTGGCAGCTTTCATATCAGCACTGATGATTACTCCTAAGTCTCGTTCTGCCGTAGTTCTGGTTAAAGTTTCTCCATTCAGGGTGTAAGTTCTGCAAGGGTTTCTGTTTCCGAGATGCATGACCTTACATTTCTTGGCGTTGAAGCCCAGCTGCCAGATCGAGGACCAGCTTTCTAGAGTACGCAGGTCTTGCTCCATAGCATCCTTTAGATTATAGTCGTTTACTATATTGCATAGTTTGGCATCATCAGCGAATAAGGTTACCTTGCCTTGAAGCCCTTGAGTCAGATCCCTAATGAATATGTTGAAGAGGAGAGGGCCCAGGACTGAACCCTGTGGCACTCCGCTAGTCACTTCCGACATTTTAGAGAGAGTACCATTAACCACTACCCTCTGAAGTCTGCCACTAAGCCAATCTTTGACCCATGTAGTTAGAGTCTCTCCCAACCCCATTGATTTCATCTTGTTCAGCAGCCTGCGGTGTGGGACGCTGTCAAACGCTTTGCTGAAGTCCAGGTACACGACGTCTAAGGACTCGCCTGAGTCCAGTCTTTTTGTTACCCAGTCAAAGAAGCTGATAAGATTGGACTGGCATGACCTACCCTTGGTGAATCCATGTTGACTGGGATCCCGGAGATTTTCCTCGTTTAGGATCGTATCCAATCTATACTTAACCAGTGTCTCCATGAGTTTACACACTATTGAGGTGAGGCTTACCGGTCTATAGTTCGCAGCCTCAGCCTTGCAACCCTTTTTATGTAGAGGAACGACGTTGGCAGTTTTCCAGTTCAACGGTACTTTCCCCGTACTTAGTGAAAGATTGAAGAGCACTGCCAACGGTTCTGCCAGAACATCTCTCAATTCTCTGAGCACTCTTGGGTGTAGATTGTCCGGTCCCATGGCTTTGCTCACCTTGAGTCTTGCCAGTTCGTTATAGACGTCCCCAGGTGTGAACTCAAAATTCTGAAACGGGTCATTCACGTCTTGTTTCTCTTTCAACTGTGGTCCATGTCCTGGTGCCTCGCAGGTGAAGACTGAGCAGAAATATTCATTTAGTAGTTCTGCTTTCTTGGAGTCCGCCACTGCGTAGTTTCCGTCCGGTTGTCTAAGGCGTACTATACCGTCTGTGTTCCTTTTCCTATCACTGATATACCTAAAGAAGGATTTGTCCCCCTTTTTAATGTTTTTTGCCAGAGTTTCTTCCACTCGAAGTTTGGCCTCCCTAACTGCTGTTTTGACTGCTGCAGATCTGGTCTTATATTCTACTTTAGTTTCTTTTTTTTGCGTACGTTTGTAGGAAATAAATGCTTTTTTCTTTTCTTTAATGAGGTGCGAGATCTCTCCAGTGAACCATTGGGGTTTGTTGTTTCTTTGCCGTTTATCTACTGATTTTATGTAGCGATTAGTTGCTTCGTGTATGGATGATTTCAGGTATGACCACATAGTTTCCACATTGCCGGTCTCTACTTGGTCCTGCAGCGTCTGATGAACGAAATCTCCCATGCGTGTGAAGTCGGTGCCCCGGAAATTGAGTACCTTTGTTTTTGTAATTGATTTAGGGGATCCTTTCCCAAGGTTGAACCATATCATGTTATGGTCGCTGGAGGCTAATGTATCTCCCACTGAAACCTCTGAGACGCTTTCCCCGTTGGTGAGTACCAGGTCTAGGATCGCCTGGTCCCTAGTGGGCTCCGTTACCATCTGTCTGAGATGTACTCCTTCTATGGATGTCAAAAGCTTCCTGCTGCTGCTGGTTGTTGCTGAAAATGTGTTCCAATCTGCATCAGGCATGTTGAAGTCCCCTAGTAGTACAGTGTCGCCCCGTAGAGTTATGTTCTCTATGTCTTCAATTAATTCTGCGTCCATGTTTTCCGGTTGTCTTGGAGATCTGTATACCACACCAAGATACAGGCATTTTTTGCCACCTCTTGCCAGGTTTACCCAGAGGGACTCCCCGGTGTACTTGACATCAGTGATCCTGGTGGTTTTGATGTCCTCTTTAATGTATAGTGCTACCCCTCCTCCTAACCTGCCCTCTCTGTCCTGACGAAGGAGATTGTACCCTGGTATGGCCATATCCCACCCATGTGCGTCTGTGAACCAAGTCTCGGATATTGCCACCACGTCCAGGTTGGCATCTCCTATTTCAGTTTCCAGTTCTAGAATTTTGTTACCTAAACTGTGTGCATTAACATACATGGCCCTCCACTCTTTGTGTTTGCTAAGTCCCTGTAAGGCTATTCCTGTCTGAGTCTGTGTGGCTCCTAGAGAACTGTTTGCAAAGTGGGTCCTTACCTCGGAAACAGAGTGTCGACCCGTCCCATCCTGATAGTTCCTTTCCCTCCCAGTATATGAGTAGGTCCCCTCCCCCAACTTACCTAGTTTAAAGCCCTGCGAAGCAGGCGGGCTAGTCGGTGTCCGAAGATGTTCTTACCTCTGCTGGTCAAATGGAGTCCGTCTGGTCCCTGTAGTCCCTGTAGCGCCTCTCCATGATCCAGGAATCCGAAGTTCATATCTCGACACCATCCTTGTAGCCATTCGTTCGTTCTCAAGATACATTCTTCCCTGGCTCTTCCCCTGCCTCTAACTGGGAGGATTGATGAGAAGACTACCTGCGCACTCGTCTGCTTCAGCCTCTCTCCCAAGGCTCCGAAGTCTCTGGTGATGGTCTCCGGGGTGTTTCTGGCAGTGTCATTTGTACCTATATGGATAAGAAGCATAGGAAAATGGTCATGAGGTGTTAGTAGTTTACCCAGGCTGGTGGTGACATCCCGTATTTTGGCTCCAGGTAGACAGCAAACCTCCCGTGAGTGTGCATCTGGTCTGCAGATTGGTCCCTCGGTGCCCCTCAGCATGGAGTCCCCAATGACTATAACTCTGCGCTTCTTCCGTTGTGGGGGGGTAAGTCGGTCAGCAGATGGAGTTGCGTGTTGGGCCTGCTCCTGTTCTTTGAGTTCTTCATGCTGGGTCTGCTCCTGGCGCAAGATTAACCGCTCACATATAACCACTAACCGCGATGGTCACGTGGAAGAAGATAAGAATCAGCTACTATTTCTGTGGCAAACTCTAATGTGGATTTTGCCAATACATTGTCGACAGCTTATGTTTTCTTAGACCTGAGTGGTATTAATTAACAGAAGCTTGTTCCATTACACAAGCGATACCATAAAACTCCTGACACAGAAACTGTGGCACGGTTTTTTGGTTCTCTTGTTGTTTTTGACAGTGGCGTACCAAAGGCGGGGCAGGGGGGCGGCCCCGCCCCGGGTGCAGGGCGATCAGGGGTGCTGGAGCGGTTTGCGAGTCTGCGGTTCGCCTGCGCGCCACCGTCAGCTCTGCTGGCCCTGCCCACTTTGATGTCAAGAAAAGCGTGGCCTAGTGGTTAGAGCTACAGCCTCAGAGCCTTGCGGTTGTGGGCTCAAACCCCACGCTGCTCCTTGTGCCCCTGGGCAAGTCACTCAATCCTCCGCCCCAGGTACATTAGATAGATTGTGATCCTTGTAGAACAAATAAGGAAAATGCTCGAGTACCTCTTTCTAAACCGCTTAGATAACCTTGATAGTCAGTATATACTGTAAATATCTAATAAAATAACAGATAAATCAATAACTTCTTGTTCTGGCAGAGCTAACGGCTGTGTGTAGGGAGTGTTCTCCAGACAGAGGAGGGAGGTTCCCGCCCAGCCAGGTCCACCACTGTGTTTTGGTATTTTCCCTTTACTGTTCTGTTCCTTCAGAATACTCCTGGAGGGCTGCTGCCTTCTTTGGCTTTTACAAAATGTAACAAGTAGACCTCAGGCTGTACAGTTAGGGGCAACCTTTGTCCTAAGATATCCCTGTAAATGCGTTTTGACATTTGGGGGGAAAGGTATGTATTTTATGATTCCCAGCAGTTATCTAAATTTATTTCTGATAGGGAGTCTTCATGAGCTTCTTTGTTCTCTAGATAAGCTCTAAAGATTGGTTCAAGAGCACTCAAACCGCCTCTGTAGTTTGCCTTATACTAAATTTCCTGGTTGACTTAGTTCAGTCTTTTTCTTCAGCTTCGTCTCCAAATTGTGGACTAATAATGCGTTGTATAGATTGATATCCTTTAGCTGTTTGACTTGTAATTGTTGTCAGTTATTAAAATTATAAATAAAGAATTTAAAAAAAAAACCAAAATGTAACAAATAATCTGATCTCCGACAATATTCTATAGAGATAAATGGACCCCTATCCTATCTTTTTTCCCCCACTAGATTTTTGTTTTCTTCTCTCTAGAGAAACTGCAATTTGTAACTTTTACCCACCTTTGTTCCTTCCTTATGTACTTCAGTTTGTCTGTATTGTCTGTTAATGGTTTCTTCTCCCCTTTCTTATGGTTGTATATAATATATTTTTAATTGTTACTCGCTTAGTATGTAATAAGCGATTTATCAAATTTAATAAAACTTGAAACTTGAAACTTGACCTGTGGGTGGTCTGCACAGGGATGCACATAATTCAAGAATTCTGTTTTTATTTTTGCATGCATTCAGGTTAATATCTAAGCACGGGCATTTAAGCAAGCTGTAGGGCTGGTGTAGATATAAGTATATTGTCAGTCACTTGCACTAAAACCTATTATTCTTTATAGAATAGGCTTAAGATAGGCCTGTAGAGGGCTCCCTGCTATAAAATTACCCTCCACGTGTTCTCCAAAATATGTTTTATACTGTATCTTACAACTTATAACCGTTTATTATATTAGTTTTAATATGGTAATACCTATTTGTAATGTTATACACAGTGATGATATGTTCTACATCAGCGTTTTTCAACCTTTTTACACCTATGGACCGGCAGGAATAAAAGAATTATTCTGTGGATCGGTATCGGTCCGTGGACCGGCGGTTGAACAACACTGGGCTAAGTTGTGTGCCAGGCCCCGCCCATCTCTACCCAATCTCCACCCCAGACCCCGCCCCCATAATAGTACTAATTGCACCTTGCACATCCCGTGCCTCATCCGGAAGCCTTCCCTCTGACGTTGCAACGTCAGAGAGAAGGCTTCCGGTTCAGGCGCAGGATGCCCGTAGGAGCCACTGCCCGTGGCTTTGTGCACTGAATCAGTTAGGAAGATAACGCCGCATCGATCGCACTGTGGACCGGCGGTTGAAGAACACTGTTTTGGGCCTGATGCAAGTGCTGGCCCTGTGGACCGGCAGGAAATTTCTGTGGACCAGCACTGGTCTATTGATCGGCGGTTGAAGAACACTGTTCTGCATAGTCAGGCCAATATTCAGATGGATGTCTGTATTTAGTGGTCATCGTTAAACATATTCCCTTGGATTTTACATATGGTGCTCAAAATTAAGCAGCATGCAAAGTCTGGGCATGTGTCCAATTTGCGCCCACAATCTGAATTGAGTAATGAGCCAATTAGCACCGATTATTGGGTGCTACAAATCAATCATTGCCATTAATTTGGATTTGCATGCAAATCTTTTAAGTGTGCAATTGAAAAGGGGTGTGGCTGTGGAAAGGGAATGGGCGGGTCAAAGTAACGCAAATCTTTAAGCGTGCAACTGTTCTTACCTAGTTATATATGTACGCCATGGTAGCCAGGTCGTAGCATTGAATACCGCATGCATGGTTCTTTTCCACACTGAGGCCAGCCATTGAAAATATGCTCATGGCCTTGGCTGAATATTGATCCAATTAGTTTTTGTAGAAGAGGATCAGAAAGACTCAGACTAATATTGCAATGTATTGCTGTGCCTTGAGGTAATGATTTCCTGCAGCACTGACTTCATGAATTGGCCACTGTTGTGTTTCCAAGCGTGAAGCTGTTTAGAAGCCTAAACAACCATGGGAAATAGACCCACACTAGCGTGCGCTCAACCATTGCTTCTAAATGCAGGTCAATAAATATTTTCCCGTTGGCACTTACGGGCACAGCATGCTTTGGAATGTGAAGCCAAGGTGAAGCCCGTTGGTGCTTCCCTTTTGATCCAGCAGGGGAAGAATTACAATTTGTTTAATTGGAGCATTTGATGCTCTGATGAGCAGCTATCGACCAGATAGAGGCTTGAAGAGACTATTGGCTGGGTAGAAAAGGGAAGGGAAGAGATTCTGGAGTTAGCTCATGCTTTCTCACTAGTAGCTCAAGGTGAGTTACATTCACAAGCATCAGGCATTTCCCTGTCCTTGGATGGCTTCTATTCTAAGGCAGTAGTGTTTTGTTTTAACTCAGTCCTGGAGTCCCCCCTTGCCAGTCAGGTTTTTAGGATATGCACAATGAATATGCAAGAACGAAATGCTCATATAATAGAGGTAGTGTATGCAAAACAAGGTTATGCATATTCATTGTAGATATCCTGAAAATCTGACTGGCAAGGGGGGACTCCGGGACCAAGTTGAGAAACACTGGACTACAGCATGAACAGGCCGTCTCTGATGTCACTTCCGGGACCCCTACCTAGGAAGTGATGTCAAAGGGCAAGCCAACACTGATACGGGCACGCTGCTCACACTGGAGTAGTTAAAAAGTTTTGGGGAATGGGAAAAGGGTGTGTGTGGCGGGGGGGGGGGGTAAGAGGGAGCAAGGGGGGCAGGAGGGGGGGAGGGGTACCGCTCATCCCCCTCCTTTACTAACGCAGAATTCCTAGGAGCGTCAGAGCAGTTACCGACGCTGCCGATGCTAATACCCGTGCTACGCGTTGGCAGAGGAAGGGGCATATGCAGCCAGCCTACGATCGTTTCATGGCTGGCATGCCACTTCTTCAGGGCTGCAAAGGCTCACATAGCAGGAAACTGTTTCAGTTTAAGTTTGTAGTTGCTGCCAGCACAGTTTTGCACAGTGGAATTAGAAAAATGACTGATTCTCACGTTTTTCTTTTTGCATCTCTAGATATATATACAGTATAGTCTCATTATAACAGACTTCAAGGGACCTTGCAAAACAGTCCGTTATATCCAGAGTTGCATTTTTTAAAAAACTTTATTTAGGTCAACTTGAAACAACGTTCAATCAATGAACAACAGTCACTGCACAAATAATAACAAAACTCGGCAAAACATTGGTATGACACGAAACGATTTCAAAACCAGAACCCTAAAAGATGTTCTAAAGCATTATGCCGCACTGTACTGGAAAGAAAAATACTCTGTCATGTTCTTCTGGGCTGCATTTTGATACTGTATCAACGGCACGCCACGCGCCTTGTAGGCGGAGCATGCATGTCCGTTATAGCCGAACAAAACTACAGCTAAAAGCGGCTCTGGGGACCAAATTGGTTGTCCGTTATATTCGAAAGTCCGCTATATGCGAGTCCGCTATATGCGGTGCTTTCCTGCATGTTCGTAAAGGCGCACGGCCGCTATAGACAATATTCCATTATAAATGAAAGTTTTTTCTGCCTATGATGGATGGATGGTTGGGTGGGTTTTTTCCTCTCTTGTTTAAATGATGCGGGGGTTTTTTCGTTGGTTTTCATATGGTATCAGAGTTCATCGCTTGTCACTGGGTGTTCAGTTCTCTTTTGGGGAGATTTTGTAAACGGTATTTAAATTAACATTTACACATTTATTTCTCCACACAACCCTTCAAAAATGAGCTTTTCCAGGCACCTAACTTAGGAACTCAGCAGGGTGCAGATATGAGGCACCATGGTTTTACTGAGGAAGAATGTGTCTGTGAGAGGAGTCAGGGATTTTTCCGACTGAAGATGAAGTTATACCCCGGAGCAGCAGCAGGGGGCAGTAGACAAATCTGCAGAAACTACTTATCCCAGAATGCACTGAGCTTTGCAGCTAAGTGCTGAAACCCATTAAGGAAGGCTGAGTGAGGGGGGTGGGACTTGGGCAAGAAGAAAGGTATATGCCTGGCTCAGTTATTCAGAAGAGGTTTCTGAGGAGGAGAGGTCCCGAAGTAGAGAGTTCCTCGAGAGAAAGGTATGAAGACTAGAGCTCTCCTGAGAGAGAGAGAGAGAGAGAGAGAAAGAATTCTTGAGGAGAGCCCTGGGAAATCAAGAAATCTGGCAAGGACTGTTAAAAAGGCTGAGATAAGCCCAACTTATTATACTAAGGACCAGTGGCATAGTAAGGGGAAGTTGGGTGGTGGGTCTCCCCTCCACACCTCCCCCCCCCTCCTTGCTGCACGCGCACATCCCTTGCCTTCCTCGTACCTTTTTACTTCCCTAGCACGAGGTTGCTGCCTGCGTCAGCATTTGCACTCTCTCTGATGTCACTTCCTGGACCCGCACCTAGGAAGTGGCGTCAAAGGTCTAGCCGACACTGACGTGGGCATGCTGCTCACGCCGGAGAAGTTACTTATTTATTTTAATCATTTCTATACCGTTTTAAACCAAAACAGTTTACAGAAATGTTTACATACTGTACATAAAATTTTTTTTAAATTAAGACCTTAATTAAAGACCCCAATACCCATCCTCTTCTGTGAATTCTGGCTCTGCAGCATCCTTAGCCTCAGCCAACCTGATTCAGGGGCTCTTGCATGGAAATACTTAGGTCTGCCAAGAAAGTATAGATGGATTCATTTTTTTTCCCAAACAGCCATTTAAAATAGAATCTAATATTGCAATCTGCATACAGTATGAAAGCCATGCAATAACACAGCTCTGAGTAATCTGACTCTGCAGCCTTCATTAACTTTGCAAATAGGATATTCTCATTATCATTTACACTCTCTGCAAATCAAATAGACCCTCCTGACATAATTAAAACACTAGTGGGAAAGAAGAAAATGTAAGTATATATTTTTATTTAACAATCTCATAAATACAGGCCGTGCATTGCGTCTGTCTCAACAGAATAACATCTGTAAAGCAGTGCTTTCAACAGCTGCCGTACGTGTGAGGAAATTTGGATGTAGCTGAAACTAAAAGCAGGCCCTTTCTCCCTCATTTTTTAAGCTGGGACCTAAAATTAGGTATTATCCAACATACAAAAAAGGGAATAATTTACCTATATGATAATTCTGTGGGGGGGATACCAACTATACAGTCCTAGCACCCAAAAAAATCCCGCTGACCACGCCTATTAATATAGACTATTTTTCTTGTGCTCATAGATTGAATCTCAACAGAAGCGACCATACAGTTGAAATACTAGTGGTCGATATAATGCTTCTCATTGCACTTTTAACTATTTCCAAAGGTTCAACGACAAATGAGCACAGGACAATTGCGCCCCGTCAATCGCGCTAGTGTTAGGGTTAAATGAGGATTATCCTCATCTAAACCACACCCTAACACTAAATACCAAGTGAATATTTTCACCCCCTCTTTTACTAAGGTGCACTATGCGTTTTAGTGCGTGATAAATATTTATCACGCGCTAAACACGTGCTAAAACGCTTAGCACACCTTTGTAAAAGGAGGTGGGGGGTTCCCCCCTCAAAAAAGAAGGTTACTTCATTACCCTCCAAAAGACAAAATAGTAACCACTGTATGGAGCGCAATTGACGGGGCGCGATTGTCCTGCGCGCACTTGTCGGGGCCACGATTTCCAAATGCAGTTTGCCCCCAAATTCCCCAAAGACTTAATAGAAATGTACTTATCTTCTCCACATTTCTGAAACAACGGCCCCAACGCGGTTTAGCGGTACGAAAAACACTGCATTTAATGCTAGCACTTTAACACATATGTATATGCTGTTCTGTAACAGCACATGTAAGCGGCATATCTTGTAAATGCAAAGGGGGCAGTGGCATAGTAATGGGGTGCGGGGATGCGGTCTGCCCCAGGCGCAGTCTTCCTTAGGGTGCAGTCGTCCTAAGGGCGCGGCATCCCTCTTCCTCTCTGCCCCCGCCCCCTACTCCTCTCCTTGCCGCTCGCCCCTTGCCTTCCCCCGTACCTTTTTTTTTAATTTCCCCGGCGCAAGGTTGCTGCCCGCTTCGGCATCGGCGCTTTCTCCGACGTCACTTCCTGGACCCGCGTCTAGGAAGTGACGTCAAGGGGAGAGCAGACACCGACAAGGGCATGCCAGAGAAGTTAAAAAGGTACGGGGAAAGGTAAGGGGGCGTGTGCATGTGGCCGGGGGGGTGGGGCAGGGAAGAGGGTGGGGGAGGGGCGCCCCTGCCCCAGGTGCCGCTCAGCCTTACTACACCACTGGAAGGGGGAATAATGTTGATGTGAGCCCCAGACCAACTACTCAGTAGTGAGAAGAAAGCTCTAGGAACGTGGCACCTGGAACCACTCCCAGTTCACCTGGATGAAGGTTTCAAGGTCTACTTCAGTTATTGGCAAAAGAAGTGACCTACCAAGGGTTACTTCCAAAATATAGCAACAATCAGCTCCTCCCCTCTGAAAGGAAAGCTCAGAGATAGACCTTGTTCAGTAATCCATTAACATAGGCAGTCAGGAATGACTGACACGTTGCCGTGGAAACTCTACATCAGGCTCATTATAGTGTCATGCAATGAGGACACGCCGAGACACACATTGGAGTTAACACACGGCCGCAGGTTTATTATTGATTCCGTCATGGTGCACTCAGCTAGAGACATCCCAGCCTTGCCCAGCCACATCCGTTCACCCAGCGCTCCCGCCTCATGGCCTAAGCTAGGAGCTTGTTCCAATCTCACCTGTGGATGCCCACCGTGCTTCTCGCTAGGCTCCACACTTGCCCCACGAGGGTTCCCAGAAACTTCCCAATAGTGAGCCCCATACCCAGCTTGGCTCATCGTATGCTTCCTCCACAGCCAGTACTACCTCACCCCTAGTGAACACCAATGCTTCAGCATTACACTTGTGTTTTTCACTATACTCTCAAGGCTTTCCAGTGGTACACTTGTGTTATTCGCAACGCCCTCAAGGCTTGGATGACAAAGATAGCAGTATAGCACAGCAATTTCAGAGTCATTACAATCATGATATAAATTGAACAGCATATAACATGTCTGTGTACATCCTATAAACATGACATTGAAACGTTAAACGGATTTAGCAGTTGTTACATTGCATGCATGAGAAGTGGTGAGGGATTGGATGGGTGAGCGTTCCTCCAACGGCGGTTCGTGGGCCCCAGTTTAAAACTCAGATGCCCCTCCCATTAGTCCCTCCCCTGGACCATACTCAGCGTGCCAACTGCTTCTTGGGATGCTTTCCAACAGCATTTACCACTTCGCGACCTTAGGATTACAGGGTTCTAAGGGACAATTTTCAGAATTTTTAACTTCCGGGTTCCATCCGACATGTAGATGCTACAACACTCACGAGGATTTATTGCAACTTAACCGTTCCTTCATTTCATAAGAAATTACATAGTTCTATGTACTGAAATTAGTCTATGCATGGGATTACAAGGTTCAACCTGCGAGCCAACAGCATTGCAATGTTTTGTCAGTTAGAACCATGTAATTCTAAGGTCACGACTTTACTGGCACATCTGTTCTCCCTGTCTGCAATAAGAGAACAAGTCTAAAAAGACAGCCATATGCAAACTAGTTTCCTGCCTTGTCACTAGGCTCCAGCAGCTATGGCTCTTTCCAAGATTAGGGATGCTTCCTTTTCATTGACAGCCTCCACTTCCTGGATGACATCAGCGCTCATTTCATTTTGCCCAGTGTCATCCACTACCCCCTGCTGGTAATTAAAAGGAAACACTTAACAAAACACTATTCTGAGTCTAGCTTTCCCAGCTTTATTGCATTTCTCACGCATACTGGCATCTGGCATCTTTTTCAGTGCCCTGCCTTGCCAAGACTTACAGATTGTTTGTAAGACCTTTCCTCTAAACAGTCCAGCTGAATATCTCCCTTTTTTCAGTCTTTGCTTCCCTGTAGTATTTACTTTCCTTTTGCCTAGGGTCACAAGACATCTGGATTTCTCTGGACATGTCCGGGGGTCTGGATGGCTTTTCAATACCCAGCACTTTGTCCTGGTTTAGAAAGGCTTCTAAGAAATCACCATCAGGCAGGAGGGCCTCCGCGCATGCTGATGAGAGCAGGATTGAGGCTTTACAGGGCGGGGATTGGTGGAACTGAGCGGGCCTGTGGGTGGGTCTAGGGGGTCCATATTTTCCATACAGAAAATCTGGTAACCCTACTTTTGCCTTTCTGCAGCATTTACTTTTCCCCTGTAAATAATCACTTTGGTCAGAGTCCTGCCCTGTCAAGGCTTACTCATTGTTTAAAGAACTTTCCTTTCCCAAGGATTTCCAACAAAATATCCAAGCAGGCTTCTCCTCCTTCAACTGGCATCCATCAAAGGCAGTTCCATCCACGCCCGTCCTCTCCTTAGCAAACCATCTATTTATATGGGGGTTGGGAAGGTGGTAGACATACCCCTGGCTTCCTTGTTCTGGGCTATTGGGACTCTCCCTTCCCATGGGATTCCAGCCTTGTACAAGCCATGGAGGAAACCACCTGACCCTAAGCCTGATGGGAGATGTAGTCTCGCCCTAGTTTCTCACGGTCTTCATAATCTACTATAAGTTCCATGCATGCCCACTACTTTTACACGCCCGGGTCTATAACGGTGGGTGTATAAATGCAATGTTTGCTGATACTGGGTGATATTAGTTAGATATAATGGAATCTGGGTGACTAGATGCAGTTATAAAACAGGTTTTTGTTATGCAGCATCAGGGTGCCAAAATGGAAGCACCCACTTATGTAATTTATTGTATAGTCCTGACTTCCCAGAACTTACAGTCAAGTCAAGACAGACAGGATGCCCTCTGAAGAAAAAGCAAGTCACAAATGCGTAGGTTTATGGTACGTGGGCTTAAACTGAAGAGGGGGGATTAGAGATAATAGAAGAGTTTATCATGGCAGACTTTCAAGTTGGAATGCTGTTCTAAACACTCCATTTTTTTCCCTTGTGTTCACCCGTCTAATTTTAACAATTTCCTACATGGGTGATGCTGCGATTCAACTTTCCCACTGTTTAATTCATTGAACTGATTCTTTAACCAAACGAAAACAGCCAGTGCTGTCTGCTTTCTCTGTTACATTGTGATTCTAAGTGTGGCCAGCAAAGTAGTTCCATGATTTTAACTCGGATGTGCTTAAGCACATTATACATTAATTCTGCAGACACCTTCAGCCTCAACTCAGCCTTCAGGACACCTCCAACCAGTCAGGTTTTCAGGATACCCACAATTAAAGTTGCCAGATTTTCCTTTTAGAAAATCTGGACCCATCTAGCCCTGCCCCCAGGCCCACCCTAATCCCACCCCCAAGACCGCCCTAGCCCCACCCCACTGCCTTCCTTGTCGGGCAGGGAGGAAGTCCGCGCATGCATGGACACTACGTGAAGCGCGCATATATATGTATGTATATATGGCAAATCAAATCCACGGGTGTTGTGTCAGAAACAGACCCGACACAGTCCGTGTTTCGATTGCAAAATCTTCCTCAGGGGTCCTAAGAAAGTCGGATTCGATGTGTCAGTGTATGCGGATAAAACAATCGCCAGTGCTGAAGTTGACGTCGTCTCACTTTGGAAATTGTGAACGAAATGACAACTCGAGAATCGGGAATGGTACCAGAGGACTGGAGAAGGGCAGATGTTGGTCCTTCTCGACAAAAGTGGAAGTAAGGAAGACATATGGAACTACAGGCCGGTAAGTCTGACTTCTGTGGTGAGTAAAGTAATGGAAACACTTTTAAAAAAGAGAATGATCAAGTTTCTGGAATCCTGTGGATTACAGGACCAGAGGCAACATGGACTCACTAGAGGCAGTTCTTGTCAGACAAGAACAAGGGGGCACTCGGAGAAATTGAAAGGGGACAGGTTCTTTTTCACTCAGAGGGTGGTGGACACCTGGAATGCGCTTCTGGAGGATGTGATAGGACAGAGTACATTACAAGGTTTCAAGGAGGAATTGGATAAATTCCTGAAGGACTTGGGGATTGAGGGATACAGATAGGGATAGAGATAGGACTAAGAAGGTTAATAGATAGGAGGGAAAAGGGGAATGAAGGGTTTCAGACAAAAATCACTTTACAGGTCATGGACTTGATGGGCCGCCGCGGGAGCGGGCTGCTGGGTGCGATGGACCTCAGGTCTGACCCAGCGGAGGCAACTTCTTATGTTCTTATGAGAGAGTGCACTAGATGTGCGCAGGAGGCTGCGTAATTATTTATCGGATAACAACTTTCGGACAGTTGTTACATTATTGATAACACCATTGTTGGATTACTGCAACTCTATTTATGTAGGGTTGCCTAAATGTGTTTTGCGTGCCTTGCAGATGGCACAGAATGCCGCTGCTCACCTTATTGCGCATGTGTCCAAATTTGATCATATCACCCCGATATTACACGCACTTCATTGGCTGTCTATTGAAATGCGGGTAGAATTTCAGATCTTGTGTTTGATGTTCAAGGTGCTTCAAAGCAAATGTCCTATAGCTGTTCGCTCACTTTTTCGATGGTACTCTCCTACCCGTGAGTTGCGGTCTACTGACAGTTTGAGATTGGAAATTCCATCCTTAGTAACCGTGAAACTTGCTGGTAATAGGAATTTCATGTTGTCAGTTCGGGGCCCGGTTCTTTGGAATGCCTTGTCAGTTTCTAGGTGTCAATTGACTTTGCTTTGTCGATGTAGAAAAGAGGTAAAAACTGTATTATTTGTATGTGCTTTTGGCACAAGCAGTGGAGGCATGTGAGTTTCTATCTTTTAGTGTTAGACTGTGGTTGGCACCAGCTTTGAACCGTCTTTTTGAAGATGTAATTTTAAGACTATGTAAAGATGTTCAGATGATGTTTTATGATTTTTTTTTTTAATGTGTATTGCCATTGTATTTTGTTGTTTGTTAATTGCCATTTGTGTATGTTTGCATTGGTTCCCCGCCTAGACTTGTAGATAGGCGGGCTACAAATAATTTTAAATAGATAAATAATGTGTTGTGTTTAGAATTTAGCAAAGCCTTTTGCAGTGTTCCACACAAGCGTCTAATAAGTGAACTGCGTGTCCTCCAGATGGTTGAGTGGAAGTCAACAGAGGGTAGTTGTCTCTTTGAGGAAAGGGATATTACCAGTGGTGTACCTCAAGGTTCGGGTTTTGAGCCTGTTCTTAACATTTTTTGTAAGCGATGTTGCTGAAGGGCTGTCAGGTAAGATGTGCCTCTTTGCAGATGATACCAAAATCTTCAATAGAGTAGACACCCAGGATGGTGTGAATAACATGAAGAAAGGCCTGGCGAAGCTTGAAGAATGGTCTGAAATTTGGCAGCTAAAATTTAATGCTAAGAAATACAAGGTCATGCATTTGGGCTGCAAAAACCCAAGGGAACAGTACAGTTTAGGAGATGAAGAACTTTTGTGCATGAAAAAGGAGCAGGACTTGGGTGTGATCTAAACGTGGCCAAACAGGTTGAAAAGGCGACCTTGAAAGCTAGGGTGCATAGGGAGAGGTATGGCCAGTAGGAAAAAGGAGGTATTGATGCCCCTGTATAAGACTCTGGTGAGACCTCATATAGAATATTGTGTACAATTCTGGAGGCCGCACCTTCAAAAAGATATAAAAAGGATGGAGTCGGTCCAGAGGAAGGCTACTAAAATGGTATGTGGTCTTCATCATAAGGCGTATGGGGACAGACTTAAAGATCTCTATATGTATACTTTGGAGGAAAAGCAGGAGAGGGGAGCTATGATATAGACGTTTAAATACCTATATGGCATAAATGTGCATGAGTCAAGTCTCTTTCATTTGAAAGGAAGCTCTGGAATGAGAGGGCATAGGATGAAGTTAAGAGGTGAGAGGCTCTGGCGTAATCTAAGGAAATACTTTTTTACAGAAAGGGTGGAATAGTCTCCCGGAAGAGATGGTGAAGACAGAGTCTGTGTCTGGATTCAAGAAGGCCTGGGATAGGCACGTGGGATCTCTCAGAGAGAGGAAGAGATAATGGTTACTGCGGATGGGCAGACTGGATGGGCCATTTGGCCTTTATCTGCCATCATGTTTAATCGGGGCTTTTAACACTTTCCTGGCTCCATTTTAACTATGAAACACAGATACAGAGATGTCTCCTTTTGATTTTTCTAATGTTATTTAATTTTTGCATCATGTTTTGTTTATGACAATTATACCTGCCGACCTGAACCAATTATACCAGATGCTTCTTGAAACAGCTCTGACCAGGCAAAACACGGTCCATGTTGGAGCTGATCTTTCTGGATTGTTAGTGATATTAACCTTGTGATCCTTTGTTGAGAAAAACAAAATCCCACATTAATAAAATATCTTATTTTGCTTGGTAATTTACCATCGTCTCAATGTAGAAGTGTTTTTGGTAATGATTCAGCTGCCCTATATTTAATGATGTTGGGTTTTGACAGATAGCAGATGAATCTATCTTTTTCGCTCATTTAGGCTTGCCTGCTGTCTAATAAATTATTGTTGTGGTTAATATGCCATTTTTGCTTCTAAGTACTCCCTTTGGACTCCAGATGTGATAAGCATAATTGTTAGTCAACACAAGTCTTAAATGTGATACACCGAGCTATCAACGGCTTCATTTCAGAAAGTGTGTGGGGTGGGGGGTGGTCAAGAGGGTCTTAAAATGTTATAATGCAGTTAGAATCATATATAGGTCTAGGTTCTACATTACAGGAGTATGCGTAAATACTTGGATCCTTACCAGGAAAGCATGTCTCTCGTACAGAGAGGATATATGTTTGAAAAAAAGAGCGAGCAGGAGTGGAGAACCGTTTGCTAAGAATTCCACATGGAAGTTGTCACAGTGGTCCATTCTTGTGTTTATTAGAGGACCTCTCATAGCGTTCTAAACGCAGTAAGCTTAATGTCAAAGAGGGAAGAAAGTGTTTTCTGTCCTAAATTAATGGTCTTACTTAGCAGGTCCAAGCTCCACTGGCTTCCGATAATCTCCAGAGTCCACTTCAAATGTGCCTGCCTCACTTTCAAGATCCTACACGGCATCCTCCCCCCTTTTATTTCTCTTTCTTGGAATTCCTCTAACCCCAATTCCACCAGAGCTACCCAAAAACTGAAACTTTCCTTTCCCTCTTGAAAAGATGTTTCCCTTGTAGGAAAACTAGGTTGCTCCCTCCCTTTCAGAATCACTGAGCTCTGGAACAACCTTACCTCCCCTCTTAGGAATCCGAGTTCCCTCCAACTCTTCCGTAAACATCTGAAAACCTGATTATTTTCAAAAATGTAACTCTTCCTCTCTCTGGTAACTCTGTCCTAAATTTTCTCTTCATTTTGTCTTTTCCCTTCACTGGAGTTCCTTTCTATCCTAACTCTTATTAACCGTGTCGAGCTTTGCGAATGTAGAGATGATGCGGTATTAGTTTAGTTTAGCTTTAGTTTAGGTTAGCGGACAGAATATTGCCTCTAAGTGTCTAAGCTGTGCCTCTGCCCAGACTCTAGCCCTGGACTGTCCCTTATCTAGCCTGTTAGGGAATGGTCAGTGAGGTTAGATATTCATAAGAATTGGTCCATCGTGCCCAGCAGTCCACTCCCGCGGCGGCCCTTAGGTCAAAGACCAGCGCCCTAACTGAGACTAGCCCTACCTGCGTACGTTCCGGTTCAGCAGGAACTTGCCTAACTTTGTCTTGCCCTACAACAGCCTCCAGAAGAGCGTTCCAGGTTTCCACCACTCTGGGTGAAGAAGAACTTCCTTTTAACTTTAGAGAGTTAATATCAGCACCCGGCCAACTCAGCCTTTCCTACCCAGTTAGACCTCTTTGAATATCAGACCTCATGTTTTCGTCATTAACAGGATTACCTTCTTAATCTTCTGTGGCATGTTTGATTATGTATCCCATATCAAGCCTCTACGATTTTGCCCTTAGCCTAGTGCTTCCATATCGTTTCTATGGAATCTTCATTCTTACCCTCGCTACGCCACTGCCTGTATACAATATGTACTGTAAACCACTTTGATTGTAACCACAGAAAGATGGTATATCAAGCCCCATCAAGAACTATAACTTCCCCGCCCCTGAAATGTCCTGTCTTCCTCTATCCAGGCAGATGGTTAAATCCAACCGCACTCTGTAAATTTGTATGAGTTTTTCCTTTCTTTTAGATCCAACTTCCCTTGGAGGTGATGGACTCTCTCTTCAATATGTGGACTCTGATTAGTCATATATGTGTAATTATTATATATAATTTAATATAATTATTTTCTTTTTCAATTGTTAATTTCTTTAGATTGTTGTTAAACAATTTGTGAAAAATTATAAATAAATAAATAAAAAAATCCTGGCCTATCGACAGTTAACTTTGAATATGGGAGCAACCTTTCAGTTACGCTTTCCCTGCAAATGCTGTCTTACCTACCAGAATGTTAGATATATATTTTATGATCCTGACCAATTAAATTTCTTTTTAGAGGGTAAGATGGAGTCTAGAGCTCCAGATCCTTCCATACAGTCCTCTATCCAGGCAGATGGTTAAATCCAACCGCACTCTGTAAATTTGTATGAGTTTTTCTTTTCTTTTAGATCCAACTTCCCTTGGAGGTGATGGACTCTCTCTTCAATATATGGACTCTGATTAGTCATATATGTGGAATTATTATATATAATTTAATATAATTATTTTCTTTTTCAATTGTTAATTTCTTTAGATTGTTGTTAAACAATTTGTGAAAAATTATAAATAAATAAAAAAAAAAAAAAGAAATGTCCTGTCTAAATTAGATTGTAAGCTCTTCTGAGTAGGGACTGTGTATGTTAACATGTACCACGCTGTGTATGCCTTTCAGCGCTATAGAAATAAATAGTAGTAGTAACTATATTTATATGCACACATATGGCTATATGATGTTAGAAAAGTCTCCTTCCCGTGTGTAAAAGAGGTTTTACACATGGTTGGGTTTCTAAAGTGACCTCCCATACCACTGAACCGACATATATTAAAAGCCACAGTTCAGTGGAACCTTCACTACCGTAACCGTTTAAAGCCCTCATTCTTAAAAGATCTTATCGCCGGTGGGAGTGTCGTTGCCATCTCTAGATGTCGGTGCATTAAAATTTGTGCTCAGTGAGATAGGCCCATCGTTGAAGACAGCCGATAATAAGCTAAGAAATTACTGATCCATTCTAATGGAGCTCTGTGGGGATAATGTGGCAATATGGCTTATTTGGTTACCGTAGCAACGCACGCAGTGGGAAATTGCTGAGGCTAAATTTATTTAAAGTCGGAAATCTACATGCCTCTGATCAAATGCCAGCAAAGAAAGCTTACCCCCCAGAGTCAACACAGATAACGAAGAGCGATGCCTCTTTAATGTTTTTGGTAAACACCGTGGAATGAAAAGATGGTCCATAAGGCAGGACGTGAATCCACAGGAATAGCAGCACTTTCAAATTACCGTATTTTCACGCATATAACGCGCACATTATACATGATTTTACAAACCGTGCATAACCTTGCTCGTTATACACGTGAGCGCGTTTTACAACTTTTTTTTTTCAATCCGATCGGCATCCCCCCTGCGAACCGGCATCCTCCCCTCCCCGCTCGCGTCACCCCCCCCTCCCAGCCTGGTCTTCAAACAAGCCACACTTGGATAGCAATTTTGGCGTAAAGTTCGCTTCGGTTCCTGACTCTATATTGAATGGTGTGCCACGATATCCATGGGCACCGAGTAATTCCTATTGACTCATACCTGGACTCCTGATGCAGGCGTAATTGCTGAAACAAGGTCCATGTCAAATCCCCTGCATGTTCTATCATACACCGGCTGCTATTAAAGCTGCTGCACACGGGGGGGGGGGGAGGGGAGACAGGGAGACACATGGAGAAAAAAGAGGGAAAAATGTTGGACATAGGGTGGAGGGCAGGGAGAGAAGGTGCATGGGGAGATAAAGAAATGTTGCACCTGATAATGGAGGGGAATAGAGAGATTTGACCCAGGGCACAAAGCAAGGAGAGAAGAGAGATGGTAAACATTGGGAAAGAAACAGAAATGTTAGATATGGCAGTTTAAGGGAAGGGAGAGAGATGGAAGATGTTCAGGGAGCATGGAGAAAGAAGAAAATGTCAAATGGGCAGGAGACTCTGGAGAGCGAGTTAACACAAGACAAACAGAAACCAAACAAGCATATGTGAATATTTTCTAGGTTGAAAAGATCAGCCTCAGTCAATAAGAATATGTAAGGGTTGTAGTCAAGATGCATACGGGAAAGAAGGAGGAAGAGGCAATTCCTGTATGCATCTTGACTACAATCCATAGATACTCTGCTTGACTGAGGCTAATCTTTTCAACCTAGAAAATATCCACATACACTTGATTGTCATATAACCATATACCTTGGACCCCTGAGGAAGGCGGTTAAGTCGAAACATGGACCGTGTTGAATCCACAACATTTAGTTCATATGTGGATTATTTTGCCTGGAACTGTTGACTGCATCGTTTGTTGACCAAATAAATACCTGAATCATGAACATCTCCTTCCACAGTTTTTGTTTTTGGCTTCTGAGGAGTGTACATTGTTTTCGCTACCCATGCATGTCTACAATTTTACAGTGAGTCTTAGGTATGTCTGCCGCAAGATACATAAAAACTTTGCCATGCCATAAATCTTAGACGGAGAGAAAGATGGTGTTTTTGAGGTCACAAACGAGTGGATCTGGATAAGTCTGCTTAAGATGAAATTTTTTAAAAAAACAAAACAACCCTAAGATGTTCTCCATCTGAAGCCTCCACATGCCACTGACTGAGAAGCAAGGACTGAGTTGTGGAGAGGCTGAGGGACTGTCAAGTCTCTCAGCAGCTGTTCCTGGTATACAGAGATGCTAAGAAAATTAGCTGATAATGGGCCAGACTGGGGAATCATATCTAGATAGATGATTATAACTCTAGTGTTGACATAAATCAGAATGTGACTGTTGTACAGAATTAACGGGCTGCTTATGTTGATATGTTTCAAAAGAAATTCAGCTACCTTGTCGGTCAAAATGTCTCTTCTGCTTCTCCACTAGTTTTTCGGTTGTCTCTTTTTTTCATATTAAACCGCACACAACGCTTGTCTTTTCTGTGTTATATATTTTACGTTTTAGCACTCTTTTAACCTCTAAGGGCCTTGCTTGCTCTCGTGACATTGTTCATGTATTTTACACCTTTGGTTGCATGTTTTGTTTAAAATTGAGTTTAAAATGTGTTTTGGGGTTATTTTTGCAACCAGCGGTTTTAGTTTTGCACAAATTCATGCAGTTCCTCCAGGTCCTTTTAAGATTATCTTTCATCAGTCTTTACTTTGGTTACCCAGCGTTATTCTTTGAAAGGAGTTAGTACTTTATAAACCTCCTTAGCACCCATTGGAGACCAACGTCCCAAACAAGTGGTGGGGCATAATCGAAAGGGACGTCTAAGTCCGTTTATGTCCATCTCGCAAGTCATCAAAAGTAAAAAAAACAGCTTAAGACACATTTTCGAAAGATACGTCCAACTTTTTTTTTGTTTCGAAAATCGTCTAATTATACGTCCTGCCGATCTGATCGTCCAAGCCACTAAATCGTCTATCTTTATACCACATTTCCGTCCAATTTTCCGTCCAAGTCCAAAATGCCTAGAACAAGCCCTGTTAGACGTGGGAGGGGTCTGCAAAGTGATGGATTGCACACCCAGACATAACACCTAAATAGTAGGTACCTTACAGGGCACTGCTGTGAACTTCACAAAAAAGGTGCCATGTCTTCTCCTCATTACAGCTCCCTTATAGGTTACGGAGAGCCCCCTAAACCACCTCCAGAATCCCCTAGACCCACTTATCTACCACCCCAATAGCCCTTATGGCTGCAGGAGCCACTTATATGCCAGTACAAAAGGGTTATGGGGGTGTATAGGGGAGTGCACATGTTTAAGGATCAATGCAGTGATTACAGGGGCTTATGGGCATGGGTCCTCCTCTCCAAGGGTCCCTAACCCACCCCCAAGAAGACTTAAGCTGCCTCTGTGCTGGACGACTAGGCATTCCTATGCCAGGCGGCCAGGTGATGATGGTCTGGAGGCTGAATTTTAAAGTTACGATTAAAATTTTTATGGGGGTGGGGGGGTTTGTGATCACTGGGGTAGTGGGTGGGGGTCTGTTTTATGTGTTTTCAGTGCTTATCTGGTGACTTTAGGTGGGTTTTTGTGACTTAGACCATCTTTTACATGGTCTAAGTCACAATGTCCAAGTACCGTCTAGGCTCTGTTGTAAAACTTTCGGTTATAAATGCTGTATGACCAAGTCTAAGCCGGCCCACATCCCGCCCAACTCCTGCCCTCGACACACCTCCTGAAACGCCCCGTTTAGCTTTGGTCGTTCAGTGGCAGTATGAAGGTCTAGGTCATTTAGAAATACGTCCAAAACCTGTTTTTATTATCGGCACTTGGACGTTTTTGAGAAATGTTCATCCAAGTGCCAACTTAGGCCAGTTTTTGGATGTTTTTCTCTTTCGATTATTAGCCCCATACTGATCAAGATCCTAAGTCCCTTGCCATATCCTGAAAATTAAGGGCCTCTTAAATCAAACTGCGTTAGCAGTTTTTAGCACAGAGAACCGCGCTGCTCTCAACGCTCATAGGAACTCTATGAGCATCGGGAGCAGAGCGGGCCATTCAGCGCAGATCACTGCGCTACAAACTGCTAGCGCAGTTTGATAGAAGAGGCCCCAAGTGTGGACAGGACCGGTGGCATAGTAAGGGGGGTGCGGGGATGGTAGTCCGCCCCAGGTGTGGTCTTCCTAAGGGCACAGAACCCCTCCCCCACTCCTCTCCATGCTGCACGCATGCACCCCTTGCCTTCCCCTGCCCACATCGGCATCAGCGCGCTCTCTGACATCATTTCCAGGACTCGCACCTAGAAAGTGACGTCAAAGGGCACGCCAACACCGACGTGGGCATGCTGCTCACTTTGGAGAAGTTTAAAAGGTACAGGGAAAGAGAAGGGGGCACGTGTGCAGCAGGGGGGTGGGGAAGAAGGTAGGGAAGGGGCGTCACACCCCCCCCCCCCCCGTGTGCCGCTCATCTGTACTACGCCACTAGATAGGACACGAGACAAAAGCTATTAGGGAAAGACACACACACATGGAAGGTGATCTCATAAGTTATTCTACCTTTGGAAAATAAGCTAAAAATCCTTGGAGATAAGGTTCCTGCAAAGCCATTTTCCTACATTTTCTGTAATAGCATACATTCTCCTTGCAAATTTTCCGCCTGCAACAAATGATATAATAATATCTTCTCCCATTATCCGCACTTACAGGACATTTTTTTGTGTCACTTTTCATTATTTTTCACCGTTGTACTCTACTTCATTTTGACTATTTCCGTTGTATAACCATTTTTCATAATTTCAGACTTATCTACATTGATTTCCATTCTGGTTCACACTCATAAAATGCATTTAATATGAAATAGGTTCTTTTCTATGTGAAAATACATGGTGAAACATTTTGACAGTGTATTGAATCTGCTTCTCAAATGTAGAGACCCTGGAGTCCAACTCATTGTGATTCCATAGTGAACACGTGTGGCTTTACAACAGTAACATATAAACATAGTAACATAGTAATTGACGGCAGATAAAGACCAGAATGGTCCATCCAGTCTGCCCAACCAAAACCCTCTCTATAAATTAATGATTAATTTAAATTGTCCTTTTTCTTAGATATTTCTGGTCCAGAAACCCAGAGCTCTGTCCAGTGCTGTGCTTAGGTTCCATCTACTGAAGTCTCCATCAAAGCTCACTTTAGCCCATCTAAACCATCCTAGCCATCGAAGTCCTCCCCAACCCATTCTCAACTGAATAGCCGTATACATGGCACAGACCATGTAAGTCTGCCCAGTACTGGCCTCTCTCTATACAGCCTAGCATCCTTCTGACAACAGCCACCACCTTGTCACGCTGTTTCTTTGCCTTTAGATCTTCGGACACTGTCACCCCAAGGTCCCTCTCCCCATCCATGCATATCATCCTCTCACCTCCCAGCACATACAGATTCTTCTGATTTCTATGATTAACTATTCTTTCACTTCTTAGGGGCATAGTTTTCAATGTGAGCTACCATTAAGAAGTGTTATTCTGCACAGGTCACATTTAATGCAATAAGGCCTAGTTACTGATAAGGAGAGTTAACAGTAGTCCACATTGATACTCCTTAAAGAAAAAAGAAATGTCTGTAGACATTAAAATCACTACTATATATAATACAAGTGAGCCAAGTAAAGGACAATCAAGCCATTGTGACATCACTGATGAATTTGGCTCCTAGGTGGAATAAGGCATTATGACATCACAATCTCAGCTCTGGAATGTTGCTACTATTGAGTTTCTGCCAGGTACATGGGACCTGGGTTGGCCACTGTTGGAAACAGAATACTGGGCTTGATGGACCTTCGGTCTGTCTCAGTATGGCTATTCTTATGTTCATATATGAACCAAGTATAGGTCAATCAAGTCATTGTGACATCACTGCTGAGGTTGGCTCTTAGGCATTGGTGGACTGAAGCATTATGACATCACAATCTCAGCTCTGGAATGTTGCTTCTCTTTGGGTTTCTGCCAGGTACTTGGGACCTGGGTTGACCACTGTTGGAAACACGATACTAGGCTTCAAGTCCCAGTATGGTTATTCTTCTGTTCTTATATGAGCCAAGTATAGGACAATCAAGCCATTGTGACATCACTGATGAGGTTGGCTCTTAGGCATTGGTGGAATGAGGCATTATGATGTCACAATACCAGCTCTGGGGGTTATCAACATGGGCTATTGCCGTGTTATTTCATAGGCAGCAAAAAGCTTCTTCTTTGGTCCGCCCTAGACACCACCCAAGCTCTGCCTCAGACCCTGCCCCCATAATAATAGTAGTACTAATTATAATGCCATTTCTTCCATTAATTGTAATTTGTTAACTGTATATTATGGGTGTTAACCTGTAACCCATTCTGAGCTCTTTGGGGAGAACGGGTTAGAAAATGAGTTAAATAAATAAACAAATAATTCTTCATATACGCACAATATAATCTTATTAACAATACATAATGGTAACCATAAAATTAAACTACACAAAGTAATCTGAATGCAAAGAAAATTTTAATTAACTATCATTTATATGCTCTCCAGCCCCCTACCCCCACCCTAATGCTCTCCTCTCCAGCCCCCATGCTCTCCAGCCCCCTCCCCGATGCTCTTCAGTACAACGCTTCGTGTTCTCCAGCTGCCCCCCCTCCTCATCTTCTCTTAGGCTTCCCCCCAATGATGCTTCCCAGGCCCCAACCCAACTACCGGTAGTCTTAATCAGGTTGAAGAGAAATCTCAGCCCCGCAGTAAGGATAGCAGTGTCAGCGGAGCAGCGGTGGTGGCCCACCCTGTGGTGGAAGGTGGCAGTCAGCTCAGCAGGGTGCTGAAGAGGATCCTGGATGGGACCTGTCCTGGGGGGGCAGATTGGCAGCAGCAGTGCAGTGATCCTGTGCAGGAGATGAAGCGCAAGCTGACACTGCATAGAAGGCAGCAGTGGCGTACCAAGGGCAGGGCGGGCGGACTGCCCCGGGTGCACGCCCTAGGGGTGTGCACAGTTGGCCGGGTCCGGAACCGCTTGGGACTTGCACTTCAGTGCGGCTGTTGGTCCACCTCCGCGGCCAAGAAAAAGGCTAAGAAGCCGGCAGGAGCGGCAAAAGCATCCTTTAAGGAACACCCTCCCGATCTGGCTCTATCCCGCCCCCTTCGTGACGCCACCGGACAGCGTTCTCAGCCATTGGTGACCTTGCCTGGGCACACTGTCTGGTGGTGTCACAAAGGGGGCGGGATAGAGCCAGATCGGGAGGGTGTTCCTTAAAGGACGCTTTCACCACTCCCGCCAGCTTCTTAGCCTTTTTTGAAATGTAGCAGTGGCGTACCAAGGGCGTGGGGGGGGGTGAAAAAAATGATGGGCGGGGTCATAAAAATGATGGGTCAGGGGTGTCACATACCCTATGTACGCCACTGGAAGGCAGTAGGATGATATACATCCTACTGCCAGTTTGGGGGGTGCCACGGCCCCTGTGGCCCTATGTGTAATTTTACTCTCTTAACTCGCTGTTTTATCACAGGTTCCATTTTATGCAATGAAGCCTCGTTAATAATTGGGGTTAACAATTAAGTAACGTCTTAATAGTAGCCCACATCGATAATACTCCCCTCCCCCTTTGTTTCTAGAAAGAAAGGCGTTTCCTTTGACCATTATTATAATCTGGGGAGGAGATTAATTGTGGAAGGACCTGGGCAGGAGTATAAAACACTGAGCAGAGTCCAAATTATTGTCTTCGGCTCCTGCCTCCCCAGTCAATGTCCTGCATTGAATAGGAGATCAAGGTAGCCCGAAAACCCTAGCCATC
This sequence comes from Geotrypetes seraphini, assembly GCF_902459505.1. Lineage (NCBI taxonomy): Eukaryota > Metazoa > Chordata > Amphibia > Gymnophiona > Dermophiidae > Geotrypetes > Geotrypetes seraphini. The sequence continues at coordinate 67,998,513 of NC_047097.1, read as the reverse complement.
TATGCCACAGCAGTTAGGCTGTCCTAGCCAAGATGATTTCTTGATAGGAACCCAAGAGAAAAATAATGAGAGTCTGCAGTAAGCTTAGGCTCTTTCTTGCCTAGGTGATGGAGCAGGGAACTCACTGCCCCCCTCCTGAGGGACAAGGGAGGAAAGGAGAAGCTGGGCATAGTTGCGTTCTTAGAGCAGGGTGTTGCATCCGTGCTAGATCCTGGGACTGTTACAAAGGCTGGATCACAGGTCTCCTGGGAACCTTCTTGCATCTGACCAGGACCAAGCCACCTGAGATACTGTTTTGAATCCTGATGTTTCTCAGTAAATGATAACCTTTACGATACTGAGCATATCTGCTACTGCACACGTTGCTGGGGCCAGTCAAGCAGAAAATTGAAGAATAAAAGTTGGAGAAAGGTAGAGGAAATAAAGAGACTTTGAAGAAAATAGTTCACATATTGCTTCTTCTTAAATTGCTCTCTGGTTATTGGAAACGAATCAAAAGAAGGTGAGATTTGCTGCTAAAAATGTGAACTCGCTGAATCTACGATGTTATATTTATTAACCGAGGAAAAGATCTCTTGATACTCCAGTGTCTCGTGTTCACACTAGACACCTTATTTGGCGTTCAAGGTTATCCTCTGCTGCTGTTATATTTTTGTTTTTAATTTTAATTTTCAATTTATAAATTTATTTAACTTTCACGCAATATTTTCACAGAGTCAACCAAATATCAAACGAATTCGGCTAAATTTCAAACTTCTACGGCTGTGGATTCCGCTACTCTTGTAGACATGAAGGAAAATGTGAAAGCGCTTAGCTTATATTCCCGACGGAGGCCAATCCGTCTCACTATTGACGGCTTCTTCAGGGGAAGTGCTTCAAAAATCACGGCTCGTAATGATTTGCCAAATCAGCTGCCTTCGTTCAGCTAGAGAACTTTAGTAAAATACACGCTGAAAATATCGAGTGGAAGTTAAATAAATTTATAAATCGAAAATTAAAACCAAAACTATAATAACAGCAGAGGTTTTTTGGACCTACAGTATAATGATAGTTTATGCTGAGATCACCGGCTAGCGATTATCCCAGATTTGTTCAGGTTTATGTTTATTATCTATTTGAATTGCGGTTTAATTCGAAACCTTATCAACCCTGGACCCCTGAAGAAGGTGTGTTAACCGAAACACGGACCGTGTCGGGTCCTTTGGTTTGTTGAAAGGTGGTATTATTAACCGCATTTAATATTTGATATAATAAACGTAGCCTGCATCTTGTACATTTTGTCTGCAGTTTGTATAAACATATTTGCAGACGTGAAGTCTGAAATCAATCATTTTTTGAAGAGGACAAGGGTGCAGTACAGATCTGTTAATCCTCATTTCTGAGTTAATTCTTCCCCCTTTAATTCCTCCATCCTGGAACTCTGTGAGACCTGATATTACCAGATCTATCCAAAAGCTTAAATTAATCTTTCCCCTCGTTAAAAGGCGTTATCTATATCGGAAAATTAGGGAAATCTCTTTACTTGAAAATTACTGAGCTTTGGAATAACTTTCCTGTCCAGCTGCATAATTTGGGCTCTTTCCAATTATTTTGAAAACATGGCTATTTTCAAAAATGTAATTTCCGCTGCTCTCTCTATAACCACTAATTCTTAATATATTTTCCTTTCTTAAACTCTTGTAAACAGTGTTGAGCTCCATCCTTATAGAGAAGATGCAGTATATAAGCTAAGGTTTACTTTAGTGTAGTTTAAAAGCATTATAAACCAAGAAATAATCTGAGAAATTCCCAATTCTAAAATATAGTTACTCGTTGTAAGGTTTCTTGAATGTTGTAATCCACATTTCATAATAAAATATATAAATACCCCAACCCCATTTTTTTTTTTTTTTTTTTTACAAAACTGTGCAAGTGGATTTTAGCTCTGCGCTGCTCCAACGCTCACTAGGAACTCTGACCCATCGGAGCAGCGCAGAGCATTCAGCACGCCATCCGGCGCTAAAATCCTCTTGTGTGGTTTTGTAAAAAAGGGAGGGGGGTTAATTTATATTTTTGCATGTATTGTTTTAATATTATTGTTGCAGCTGTTCATTGCTCTGATCCCTTTCGTAGTGTATGACACAATATATAAATGTTGCTTTTAATTTAATAAGCCTCTTGCAGAACACTTTGAGAATTAAGTCTCTGTACCTAGCGGTTTGAAGGAACAAAGAATTGTTAAGTTCAAGTAATCAAAGTCATCAGTGTTGCAAGGCCAAAGTTAGACGTAGGAAAGATGACTGAGCAAAAATTTGCATTTATATTACAAAAAAAAAAAAGAAATTGTTTGGAGTGATAAAGTATGTGCTTCGGAGAAGATTACAGGTGCCCATGTGGAAGAGGAACCAGACAAAAGCATAGATTTGCATCAAGGCTGAGAACAGATGTTAGATGAACCCTAAAAGATTGAAGATAAAGCAAGAATATTAAGAACTGACAACACTTCAGGTTATGCATGTGACTCAAGACGAGAATAAATACTGAAGAAATCTGGGATTCTCAACCAAGACAAGACAAGATGAAGAGGTAGAAAGTTGTGGGTAGAAGAAAACTCACCCCCCCTCTTCCCCTCTCCTATGAAACTGCGTTAGCAGTTTCTAGCGCGGGGAGCCGCGCTGCTCCTGACACTCATAGGAACAATGAGCGGCGGGAGGAGCACGGGCCTTTTAGCGCAGCTCTCTGTGCTCTCTCTGCGCTAAAAACCGCTAGCGCGGTTTGGTAGAAGAGGGGGGTCAATTAGATTAGCAATGACCACTGTATTTTTATGTATATGCTGTGCCAATCTTTGAGGGCCAGATTACCATAAATGACGCCTAGATTGGCACGCCAATCTAGGCACTTACGGCTAGATGCATGAAAGTCAGAGATCGTCGCCAAACCTGTTTTCACGGCTTTAGCAACGATTGCTTTTACCGACCCGGTGCACAAAACGACCTACTGGGTGTTCGTCCCCTCGATCGTCCATTTTTCGATCCAGCCATGCACATTAGCTAAAACCCCATGCAAAGTAGCCAAGCAATTGATGCCCTAACATCGCTGGTCTAGACCTGTCGGTAACTGTTACCCTACTAGCAAAAAATGTCTTTTGAACGCCACTATATAGTCACTTAAAATGTTTTTAATTGAATAAATCAATAAACAATCTAATGTGATGTGCTTAGTACACCTCCTTCATGGCCATATCTGAGATAAGGGCCACGAGTTAAAGGGAACCAGCATGGCATCATCGTGTTCCCTCAATTATCCACCTTTAACCAATAAAGTCATGTACTTATCTGAATCAAATACTGCCAGTGAATGTTAGCGACTTGCTGAATTCAGGTCCTTTCTCAGGTGCGGCCGAACCCCTATGCTTACCGTGTTAGTGCTGTAAGTGTTCATAAATCTTTATATACCGTATATTTTGCTCCATAAGACACACTTTTTCCCCCAAAAAGTAGGTGGAAATAAGGGTGCATCTTATGGAGCGAATATAACAACAACAAACACCCCCCACCCCGGTACCTTTTTTTTAATCCCGGCGGCCCAGCGCACTTTCTGTGCTCCTGCCTCGCTGGCTGCTGATCTCTTCCGGCCTGGTCTCATGCCGCTCTCTGGCTGCCCTCTGTTCTCGTGAGTCCCGCTGACTGCAGCCATTCAGAGAGTGGCGCGGGACCAGGCAGGTCGCTCTTTTTTGAACCTTTTCTAATTCCACTATATCTTTTTCTCTACTACTGCTTATCATTTCTGTAGTGCCATTAGACATACACAGCACTGTACATCTTTTTTTAAGACACCGCAACTTTTATTCTACTTCGAGGTGTTGTTTTTTTTTGGGGGGGGGGTTTGTAGATGCAGCTTTATTTTATTTGTTGGAACCTGCCTGGAACAAGTCATTCAGTTTGGCAGGATATAAAGCATTTTAAATGACTTTAACAAAACAAATACGCTCGGCTCTTTACAGCTAGAATGTTTCTGCTTTATTGCTTCTGTTCTATAATGCAAAAAAAAAATAAATAAAATGTTTTCCAAAATACATTTTGTTTGAGAGATAAAATGGAAGGAGAAGAAATTAAAAGAAGACGGAATGGTCAGCCATGAGTCTAGATGGTTACCTGAGCACATGTATTATTCGTTAAAGTGGCTGGTCAGGCTGCAGATATAACGACATAAGCTTGTTACCATTTTCTAGAAACACCTGCGGCCCCACTCCTTCCTGGCTGCTTATTTTCTAACACTGCTTCCTTATCCTTATTTCTTAGACGAGGAACAGCTGTTGAATTAAGACACCTTCAGCCATGACAAATTCAAATTACTTGTAATACTGATAAATATCTTGACTCTATCCTACGGGCTATTTTTGTAGGCCACCAGAAGTGGCTTTTAGCATTTATTTCACAGACCTGGCGCTGCTGTTGCATCTTTCCAGAGAAGGAAGCAAGGCAGAAGGTCTGATGCATACAGGGCAACTGCCGGAGAAAATGGCACCCAGGGTGATGCGCTTTGCTGTGCCTCTTCCTCGTGGGTTCTCATGTTCACAAAGATATCGGAAAAATCAGTGCATTTGTTGGGCACATGGTAACAGACAGGCAACAAAAGAAGTTGAATTAGCCAAAACTTGAAACCAAAATTTGACTAACACCAATTATCAAACCATCAACCCTGGCTATTGTCCATTTCAACGAGTTCCAATCATCGAAGCATCAACCCTAGCAATTGTCCATTTCAACGAGTTCCAATCATCGAAACATCAACCCTAGCTATTGTCCATTTCAACGAGTTCCAATCATCGAAACATCAACCCTAGCTATTGTTCATTTCAACGAGTTCCAATCATCGAAGCATCAACCCTAGCTATTGTCCATTTCAGCGAGCGCCAATCAACGAAGCATCAACCCTGGCTATTGTCCATTTCAGTGTCTTACACAGATGTTCATAATTCGATCATTTTTATAAAAATACATTTATGTAATTCATAATTGGGTTAGACTTTAAATTTAGAGGGCTTTCCATGGGAAAGAAATATCAGTAGGGGAGTAGGTTAACATGTGGATGTGATCAATTAGATATAATTTGTTCCCCCCTTGATTTTATTATATAACCACCTTGAAATTGTTAATAAGGTGGTATAACAAATTTTTAATAAACTTGGAAACTTAGCAGCTGGAAGAGAAGTAATATTTTTACAGTTTGGATGATGTCCTGGGAATTAATCTAAAAGCACCCCCCCCCCCTCCAGCAAGAACCATATATTGTTACTACTTTGTTGGTTGGGCTGCAAACTTTTCAGCGGTCCCTCGCACATATGCAACCACCTCTGACTGATTGTATCTCTGCAATATATTCAATATTTATCTCATTTCCCAAATTAGAAAAGATGGAGGAACAATTGTTAGCACCCAGTTACTTTTTAGTGGTCCGAGTCACACACAAATGAAGTGGACCAGTGTTGAACAGCAAACTGTGGAAACAGTGCTGACTTTCTGTTACATTATTCAATAAATAAGAATTTGACGTTGAACGTGTCACATAGATGCAGGCATATGCCGAAATGTGGCCATGCTGGGTGATTGGTCCCATCTAGTGATTGCGTCTACTTTTGTATTTATTTATTTCATGTTCTATCTCGTCCTCCCCAAACAGCTCAGAACGGGTTACAGGCTAACATACATAATATACAGTTAACAGGTTACAATTTCTCATAGTTACAGCACAAGGTTTTTCAACACATGCATCCTAGTCCTAGTATTTTTGGAAAAAGTAAACAAGCAGGTCACATCTACCCTTTCTGCTCCACTCAGTATTTTATAGACCTCTATCATGTCGCCCCCTGAGCTGTGTGACCAGTCAGGCTCCGTGCCTGCCTTGGTCCCTGTTGTTTATCTAGTGTCCACTGGGGGGAGCCCAAGAGGGCTCAGGTGAGAGCAGGCTCAGTCAGAGCAGGGTGTGGCTCCCCAGTTGGGGAGAGGTTAGGGAGAAAGCACAGGTCTCTCTCCAAGGAAGAGGTTTCAGGCTCAAGTGAGGGTAATGCAGCTGTGAGTTTTTGTTTTTCTGTATTGGGACATTTGAATGGAACTGTTTTGTTTTTGCTTCTGCTATTTTGGCTGAGGATTTTTCTTTTTGCCTTTTCATGGTATGCCAGAACTGGGGGGGGGGGGGGGTTTGATTGCTGTTTTGTTTTCAGCCCAAGCTTATAAGAAGCAGAGAGTGCCTTTTAGTGGGAGAAGTTTGCCATGATCTGGGAGGGATTGTAAACTTGAGGCACTTCTCCTGGCCCCAGCAATGCTGTGTTTGCTGGAGGCTTGCATGTTTGGGCTGATTGAATGTTTGGCACTGTTTCAGCTAAGGAGCTGAATTTACCTGAGACCTGCAGTGTGCATGCTAGGGGAAAGAACTTAAGAACATAAGAAGTTGCCTCCGCTGGGTCAGACCAAGAGGTCCATCGCACCCAGCGGTCCGCTCCCGCGGCGGCCCACCAGGTTCATGACCTTTAAGGAGATCCTTGTCTACACCCTTGTATCCTCTTTATCCTTACCCTTTTTAATAAGCTGTCCCTACCTTTATCTGTATCCCTCAATCCCTGTATCCTTCAGGAATTTGTCCAATCCTTCTTTGAAGCCCCTTAGTGTACTCTGTCCTATCACAACCTCCGGAAGGGCTGGAGGGATAAAAATACAGTTTTGGAGTAAAGGGAACTGGGTGGAGAAATCCTGAGTTCTATGCAGGATTTTCCCCTGAAGTTTTGTTCTGGAAATTGCATGGAACATTTTGACATTAAATCTGTTTTGACAACTGATATCCCTGGAATTTTGTGGTTTGGTTTTTGTATAAAGTATTGCAGTCCCTGCAGGGTCGACTCCATCCTGAGTCACACGCCCGGGTTGATTTTGGCTGTAGCCACTAGGGGCACTGTTGAAACCTGCTTTGAGGCTCTGGTGGTGGCTACAGCTGTCTTCTCTAAGCTGAAGAGCCCTAGCCACTTTATCCTTTCCTCGTAGGGAAGTCGCCTCATCCTTTTATCATTTTCATCGCCCTTCTCTGTACTTTTTCTAATTCCATTACATCTTTGTTGTTTTGTGTACAATTGCAAAAATGTTCGCCATTCCACAGTCTAATAATTTTTCAGAAAAACAACTTATGGCTGTTGGCAACAAATGCCGACTGCAAAGTCCTTTTAGATATCGACCCACTCATGTATATTCATTTTCTACGAGAAGTATTACCAGCTCTGTTTCCTAACTGTGCTGCTCTGATTCTAGCTGCAGGCAAGAGCCGTACAATTTCCACACAGAGGAGATTAAGAAAATCTGGAGCAAGTGTTCTATTACCATCAGAAACTCAATGAGAAATCACTGTTATCAAGTACTGTACATTCATGTTTATGAAACATTTTCTTACCAAAGCAAAATGTGCATTTCATGCAAGCAAGGGATGCGTTCAGCATTAGCTATGAAGGAAGCCATTTTTAGAGGGTTTTCTGTCGAAGCCCAAATGATGACTGTCTGATTTTGGTCACACTGTCAGAAGAGAAAGATCATTGGAGAAGGATATCGTGTATGGGAAGATCGAAGGAACCAGGTGAAGAGGGTGACCTGCAATCAGATGGCTGGACACGTTGAAAACAACCATGGGGATGGCATCTCTCCCACTGCTGGGAGGGTGTCAGGGTGGCGTTGCTTAGCAGTGGGAGGGAACGGGCCAGGGAGGGTTGCATGGGGGTGGTGTCATGGGGGCATTGGCAGGGGGGTGTCATGGAGGCGTTGCTTGGCAGCAGTAAGGAAACGGCATCTCTCCTGCTGCCGTGGGTGGGGGGTCGGGGGGTTCTTGATGGTGGCAACATTTTCTGGCAGGTCTGAGCTGTCACGCCTTACTTTCCTGTCACTGCCTGAGCCAATCAGCGCTCAGGCACCAATCAGAAAGTAAGGCAATGACTGCTCAGACCTGTCGGCAAATTTTGGCTGCAGATGTGGTAAAACGAGGTTAGAGAATCGCTCGGAGTGCATTTGAATATTAATGACATTGTTGTACTACATTTGCATGTCAGTATCGGAGGCTGCTAGAAAACTCGGAAAAGACGCCCGTCTGGAACCGGTTTAGCAGATTTTAGTTTTGAGAATCTGCCCCTAATTGAAGCTTCTTCAGACAACCCCCAGGTCTCTCGTATGTATAAGAATACTCCCAATAATCTATAGATCTTCTCAAACAGGGAATCGGCAGTTAGATTTATTTCCCACACAGCATCAAAACATAGCACGTGAAACCAGAGAAAAGTCCCAAATTCAGTATTCACAGCTTTGCAGCTTCACCCCCCCCCCTCCTCACCCCCAACTCTCCTGGCTGCTGAGAGGAAATTCAGTCCCTAGCAAAGCTGCCAAAAGACGGCAAAACGAGTCCCTCATGTCTTTACAAATAAAAACTGCTTTTCCTAGGTAAGACAGTTCTTTTTATTCCATTCAATAAGTCCAGTTCTCACGTTTATTCGGTCACTGAGGATTTCTAAATCCCTTCCCTACTTAAGGTTTTCAAAAAAACAGAAGGAGAAAAAAGAAAGCTCTGGTTAAAGTGATTTTTGGGAAATTATAAATGACATATTCTTCTCTGGCAGACTGTAAAAGAAAAACCAGTTTTTGAAATGAGCCAGGGGCATAGCCACCCTCCAATTTTGGGGGTGCCCAGGGGTGGATTTGGAGAAGCAATGTGTTTTCACCTTCTCCTCCTCTTCCTTCTCTTTCCCCCTCCAGTGTATTAAATATACCTTTGCTGGTGGGAATGCCAAGGCCCCATGAGCTAGAGAAATACAGTTCTTAATCTGCATTCCTGTTCCTCACACTGCTTCCAGAACTCCCTGAACACACTCAGGTGTTACACGAGAAGTCCTAGCATCAGTGGCTGGCAGCACTCTGCACTAACGTGGTGTATACTGTAAGATCTAGGTAGGCTCCTCAAAAGTTGGGAAATTAACATTGCAGGACCTCACCTGGATCAAGGTTTTTAGGGCCTTATCAAGCTCAGCCTGACTCAGCAGCTCCTGAAACAGCCTTCAGGTAAACCTCAGCTACTACCAACCCTACAAGTCCTTACCTCTAAGAAAAAAGCTCAGAGACTTTAGCATTGCACGTCCTCCCAGGGGTTTTTTTTCCTTCCAGGCCTATTGCACTCGGGGTAACTTCATTACAATCCACTGTTTCTTGTCTAAAGTCCCTTTGACTCTTGGGAAGGCTTCCTTGTGAGCTCCACCATCTCACTCACTCACTTGTTCTCCCTTCTACACTGGAGAACAAGAACATAAGAACATAAGCCACTGCTGAGTCAGACCAGTGGTCCATCATGCCCAGCTGTCCGCTCATGCGGCGGCCCTCTGGTTTAAGACCAGCACCCTAACTGAGACTAGCCCTACCAGCGCACGTTCTTGTTCAACAGAAACTTGTCTAACTTCAACAAGGCTTATACCAATAGTTCCGCTTATCTTCAACAAGGCTTATACCAATAGTTCCGCTTAACAATTATTGCAACTGACTTTACATTCAGCTTCCTGCAAGCTTCCTCTAAGAAGCTAAAATGCTGCGTGCGCTAAAAACGCTAACGCAGCTTAGTAAAATGAGCCCTAAGTGTATAGCCCTCGATGGAGAGTACGTTGTTTAACTTGCTTTTTTTATGCCAAACTTTTCAAACTATCCTCGTACATTAAAACCATAGGCTTGGTAAAGGCCACCAAAATTGAGCCTGCTCAGTTCCAGCTTTTTTGGAAAAGAATTCAGGCCTACTTACACGTTTTTTTCACTTAGTTTACGGACTGGTAGTATAATCCGGGAGTTGGCAAAAATACAACATAATTTCAGCTACAGAATCCTGCACCCTGAGACATGGTTTTATTTTAAAAGATTTATTACCCCATAAAGAACCCAAAAATGAATTGATTAAAGGACACAACCAAAAAGCATGAGATAATGTGCCAGGATCTTTATTACATTTAATGCAAATTGGGGTATCAATTAAACTCGCATGAAAAGCTTGAATTTGGGAAAAATAAGCCCTATGTAAAATTCTATAAGTACATTTTCTCCAAACATACCCTAGGGGAATAATTTTTGTAAAGCATCAGCTTGTGGGGTTTTTGGCCAATTGAAATGTCTTTTATTTCAGAAAGCCTGTATGATTGGACATAAATGTATTATACAATTTGGGTTGCAGAAAGAATCTCCAAGTTTTTGGCATTGGAAGAATCAATTACATCGCTTAGTTTTATTTGAGAGTTGGGAGGTTCGAGGTTTGCCTAAAAAAAACCTCGTCTTTTTATGGAGGTTTGGGATCCTTATATTCAGAATCTTTCACCAAAAATACAAAGTTTGGTTATCAATGATTTATTATGAAAATTAGGTTTAATAATTACATTCCAGTTATTTATTTTAATTCTTTATTTTTATCAACTTTCATCCAGGGTGATGGATTTCATTTAGGAGAAGATAGTGGGTAGGGGATGGAATTAAGGGGGTGTAGATAAGATTGAATTAATTCATATGGAAATTAAATTTGAAAGAATGATTTAAATTTGTATGAAATATTGGAAGCCCTGAATATATATACCCTAGAGGAAAGGAGGGACAGGGGGGACATGATTCAGACGTTCAAATACTTGAAGGGTATTAACGTAGTACAAAATCTTTTCCAGAGAAAGGAAAATGGTAAAACCAGAGGTTGAGGGATGGTAGATTCAGGGGCAATGTTAGGAAATTCTACTTTACGGAGAGGGTGGTGGATGCCTGGAATGCGCTCCCGAGAGAGGTGGTGGAGAGTAAAACTGTGACTGAGTTCAAAGAAGCGTGGGATGAACACAGAAGATTTAGAATCAGAAAATAATATTAAAGATTGAACTAGGCCAGTTACTGGGCAGACTTGTACGGTCTGTGTCTGTATATGGCCGTTTGGTGGAGGATGGGCTGGGGAGGGCTTCAATGGCTGGGAGGGTGTAGATGGGCCGGAGTAAGTCTAACAGAGATTTCGGCAGTTGGAACCCAAGCACAGTACCGGGTAGAGCTTTGGATTCTTGCCCAGAAATAGCTAAGAAGAAAAAATTAAAAAATTTAAATTGAATCAGGTTGGGCAGACTGGATGGACCATTCGGGTCTTTATCTGCCGTCATCTACTATGTTACTATATTATTATTATTGTGATTCTTAATGTATTAAATGTATTTTTATATTATCCTATTGTACTGATTATTTGATTCTTTCAATAAAATTGTTATACATAAAAGATATCTCCTTTTTTTGAGCACACATAATAATTCACTTCATCTTATAATACTTCACTGCAACAAAAACCCAAGTGTCCTGCTTGCCTCTGAAGCATAGCAATAACAGACATCAGATCCAAGCAATTTGATATCTAAACTATCTTTATTCTCAGTGTAGATCTCCTAGTAAATTCATGCAAGGAATAACAAGCATGTTCCACATATAGGTCAATCTTAAACGTCCCTCCCTCCCCATCAATATGAGTTCACAAAGGATCAGACACTCAAAGAAACTTTTAAAGAAATAACTGTGTTAGTCTGTTGTCAAAAATAAAAACCTGACTGACTAACTGTTTTTTGAGGCATGCACTGTTGAGACCCAGTCCACTTTGTCAAATGGATATCTGGCCCTACATAATCTAGTTTAGGGATCTCAAAGTCCCTCCTTGAGGGCCGCAATCCAGTCAGGTTTTCGGATTTCCCCAATGAATATGAATGAGATCTATTTGCATGCACTGCTTTCAATGCATATTCATTGGGGAAATCCTGAAAACCCAACTGGATTGCGGCCCTCTAGGAGGGACTTTGAGATCCCTGATCTAGTTAGTCTATGGCTGACCGATGTCAGCCCTCGAGGGCCTCAATCCTAAAATTATACACCAACAGTTGCGCCAAGTCAATGGCAGTCGTAATTGTGCCCTGAGGTGTACGTAACTTATAGAATTCTATAAGTAACGTGTACCTTAAAGACCTACTCTTCACCCATGTGCGCACCTTATAGGCCAGGGGTGTCCAACCTCAGCCCTCACCAAGTTGGGTTTCAGGATTTCCCCAATGAATTTGCATGAAATCTATTTGCATGAACTGCTTCCACTGTATGCAAATAGATCTCATACATATTCATTTGAGAAATCCTAAAAACCCAACTTGGTGAGGGCTGAGGTTAGACACCCCTGGCCTATAAGGTGCGCACATGGGTGAAGAGTGGATCTTTAAGGTACACGTTACTTATAGAATTCTATAAGTTACGTACACCTCAGGGCACAATTACGACTGCCATTGACTTGGCGCAACGGTTGGCGTGTAATTTTAGGGGCACCAAAACTAGGATTCCCAGATTTTCCGTCTGGAAAATCCGGCCCCCTAGACCCACCCGTCCCCACCCGGTCACGCCCCCAAGCCCGCCCCAGCCCGGCCTCCAATCCCAGCCCGGCCCCGCTCTCTGCTGCCTGTTCTCGTCGGGCAGCACATCTGCGCTTGCACGGATAAGACGCAATGATGTCACGCACATGTGCTGCCCTCCTGCGTGAAGGAAAGCTTTTCAAAACCCAGACAAAATGCTGGGTTTTGAAAAGCCATCCGGACCCACGGACATATCCTCAAAAAGAGGGCCTGTCCGGGGAACCAAAACCAACTTTCACTCATTCTATAATGGAATCTTAGCACCCAGAAGCCTTTAGAGCATTGATGCTAAGCAAACAGCATTGATGCTAAGCAAACACCTAAATCTTGGTGTCGATTTATAGAATTGCTTTCATAGCCCCCTTTTTACAAAACGACGGAAGTGGTTCTTAGTGCAGGCTGGCGTGCTGAATGCTCTGCACTTCTCCCGAAACTCATAGGAACTCTATGAGTGTTGAGAACAGCGCAGAGCATTCAACGCGCCAGTCTGCGCTAAAAACTGCTTCCGCGGTTTTGTAAAAAAAAAAGGGGGGGTAGTTAGCACCCAATTTGACAACTTCTGTAAAGGCCCCCTTTCTCGATAGAAAAAAAAAATCTGCTCAGCTCAACACAGAGCAGCCAAGCTATCCAGTTTCAAGAGACACATTTTAAGCCCAGTCCTGGATTTCTGCCAACCTCCTCCTGTTGCATTATGGGACCTGCAGGGAGAACGAGGGACTATAAATACCAGACTGCTCTGGGGCCAAAAGGTCTCCCTCCTGGAACTGGATAACATAGCCGCTCTGCTGTAGAGGTCTGCACGGGAACGGGGATCGCGGGAATCCCACGGGTCCTGCGGGAATCCCCCCTAACCCACGAACTCCCACAGGGACCCCCCTCTGGCCCACGGGGCTCCCACGGGGATGGAAGGCTTTGGAAGCAAGGTTCGTCCATATAATATAATGGACATGTCAGCCTTCATAAAAGAGGGGGTTTATAAGTTAATTACCTGAATAGAAAACAAAGAAAGGGTTCCACCAAAGAGATTCCACAAGGAAAACATCAAAAGAAACTGTGGAATTGATGATCATGTCAGAAGTAATTGCTGCTTTTTATGGGGACGGGAGGTAATTCCTTGCGGGGATGGGTGGGGACGGAGAGGATCCTGACGGGGACGGGTGGGGACGGAGAGGATCCTGGCGGGGACGGGCGGGAATGGGTGGGATTTCTGTCCCCATGCAACTCTCTACTTTGTTGTCCAGACCAAGAGATTCTTAGGGGAGGCAGGAGCCATTATACAATCTGTGCTTATGAAGTCTATTCCTGGCAGGTCCTGAGGCTTGTAGATAAACCTCATGCCAAATTCCAGTAGTTCAAAAGAATTTGCAATCGTTCCAGAAGGGGTTGTTCTAAATGAAGTGTTTTACTAGGGTACTTGAAGTAAATGGATGGCTTGGCAGGTAGTACATTTATGCCTACTGCAAACTGTACAGAAAATGAAAAATCAAAACAATTCAAAGACTGAAGCCCAGAAAGTAGTTCCTGAAATATGGTCATACCAGGAATTTTTTCATCAGTGTTTAACAGATACTCTTTTCTACAGGACCCAAGATCTCTCTCTCTCTCTCTCTCTCTACATTTTTATTTAATACTAGTGTTTTAGCCCATTACATTAACGGGTGCTAGAGTAGATGTCTGTCTGTTTTGTTTTTTTAATTTGTCTCTCTCCTTGGACGCTGTCTGTCTTTCATTCTTTATGTCTGTGTCTCTCCCTGGCCCCCTGTCTCTCTATCTTTATTTCTAACTCTATCCTCTTCCCTCAATTCTGCATGTGCCCTTTTTTCTTTCTCCTCTCCTCTCCACTTCCTTCCAACATCTGCTCCCCCTGTTCCCCACACTTCCATTCAGTGTCTGTCTCCCTCTCTCTACCCCTTCCATCTACCGTTCACCCTCTGTCTTGCCCCTTCCATTCACTGCTCTCTCTTCTCTTTCCATCCAGTCCGCCCTCTCTCTCTCTCTCTCTCTCTGTTCCATATGGCATCTCCTCCTTCTTTTCTCCCTTCCTTTTCCCTTGGTCTGGCATACCTTCCTTCTTCCCTCCATGCCCTGCCATGTCTTCTTCCCTCCAAGCCATTCTCTCCCCCTCTGCTCCCTTTCCTCCTTGAACTTCATCGGGCAAGCAGCAGCAGCATTCACAATTCATTGCTTTTGCCGGCTTCAGGTCTTCCTCTCTGGTGGGTCCTTAGGCAGGACCTACCAGAGAGGAAGGCCTGAAGCCGGCAACAGCAGCAAATTGTAAACGCTGCTGTTGCCTGAAGCACCCGAGGCAGACGCTTCTCTACCCTCCCAGCCCAACCCCCGGTGACTCTCTTATGTTTCCCTCCCATGTGACATGACCTTAACAAACCTCCCTCCAGCGTTGGCAGCCGCAGCACACTAAACAGGCTGCTTCGCAGCTTTCTCCTGCAGTTGAGTCCCTCTGTTGCATCACTGATGACATCACCAGCAGGAGACTCACTGCCAGGAGAAAGCTGTGAAGTAGCCTGTTTAGCGTGCTGCGGCTGCCAACGCTGGAGGGAGGTTTGTGCCGGTATGTGACTGTGAGTTTGGGCGATTTCGGGCCTCCTACGACCCCCGTCTTTGTAGAGCGGGGAATCCAGCGCTGGCGGCGAGTGTAGGTAGGTGTAAGGCTGGGGACTCGCGCATGTGCACTCCTGCAGCCACAAACCTACAGATCATGGAAACACGCAGATAGGAGTGCGCATGCGCGGCTAGGGTCTTATTATATAGGATACTGCAAATTGCGGAGGAACAGGGAATTACCGTAGAAGGCAGTTAAGCTAAGAGGGTACACTGACCAATGAGCGCAGGGCAATTGCGCTCCGACAAGTGCGTGCGGGACAGTTGTGGCCTGTGAATCTGGAAGGTCCTGATTTGCTGAGACTCCTCAGGCTTCGCCCCTTGGGAGGGGCTTGAGGCACCTGAGGAGTCTCAGCAAATCAGGGCCTTCGTGTTAGGGTAAGGTTTATATCATGATTATGGGAACCCTAGATAGCAAGTGAATATTTAAAGGCAAAATAGTATCCACCGCTACACTTGTCCCTGCGCGCAATTCTCCTGTGCTCATTTGACGGGTCACCGCTAAGAGACATGATGGTGGAAGAGAGCGAAAAGAACACACTAGAACAGGGGCGGGTAACTCCAGTCCTTGAGGGCCGAAATCCAATCGGGTTTTCAGGATTTCCCCAATGAATATGCATTGAAAGCAGTGCATGCAAATAGATCTCATTCATATTCATTGGGGAAATCCTGAAAACCCGACTGGATTCCGGCCCTCGAGGACCGGAGTTGCCCACCCATGCACTAGAATCAATAAAGGGAAAGTGTACACTTGGACCGCAGTGAGACAACCGGAAAAGATGGTTTTATGATCTAATCCTGGTGCAGGGACAGATGAGGAAAAAGTTTAATCACGGTGTAGGAGCAGATGGTGAAGGAACTGTCTTAGAAAAAAAATAAGTCTCAAGAGCTTGAAATTCTTAAGCAAAGGTTTCTCTGAATTCATGCCAAGTGGAAGATAATTCCATAATGAAGGAACTGTCACCCTGAAGCTGGAAGAGCTGGCAAAGTGAGAGTGTATCTGGAGATTAAAAAAAAGTAATAGCTGTTGCCAAGAAGAGCAAAGGAGTCAATTTGGGTTATGTAGAATTAGAAAACCGTATAAGAAGGGGACCACTTTGTCAAAAATGACAAAGTCTAGGAGACACTCGATGAAGTTACAGGGAAATACTTTTAAAACCAAAAGAAGGAAATTTTTTTTCACTCAGACAATAGTTAAGCTCTGGAACGCGTTGCCAGAGGATGTGGTAAGAGCGGATAGCGTAGCTGGTTTTAAGAAAGATTTGGACAAGTTCCTGGAGGAAAAGTTCATAGTCTGTTATTGAGAGGGGCATGTAGGAAGCCACTGCTTGCCCTGGATCGGTTGCGTGGAATGTTGCTACTCTTTGGGGTTCCGGAATCTTGCTATTCTTTGAGATTCTGCCTGAAATCTTGAAACTCTTTGGGGTTCTAGAATCGTTTGTTACTCTTCGGGATTCCGGAATGTTGCTACTCTTTGGGGTTCCAGAATCTTGCTATTCTTTGAGATTCTGCCTGGAATCTTTTGTTACTCTTTGGGATTCCGGAATGTTGCTACTCTTTGGGGTTCCGGAATCTTGCTATTCTTTGAGATTCTGCCTGAAATCTTGAAACTCTTTGGGGTTCTAGAATCGTTTGTTACTCTTCGGGATTCTGGAATGTTGCTACTCTTTGGGTTTTGGCCAGGTACTAGGGACCTGGATTGGCCACCATGAGAAAGGACTACTGGGCTTGATGGACCATTGGTCTGACCCAGTAAGGCTATTCTTATGTTCTTATGGTAGGGCTATGCGTATGATCTGATGAACCAAAGATGCTATTTTGAAAGATCTGAGATAGAAAATCAGGAACCAATGTTCAGTTATAATTTAATTTAATTATTTATATACCACTTATATCCTACTTTATCACATTTCCCTATCTGTCTAGTGTGCCTGGGGCAATGAGGGGATTAAGTGACTTGCCCAGGGTCACAAGGAGCAGTGAGGGATTTCAACCCACAACCTCAGGGTGCTGAGGCTGTAGCTCTAACCACTCCCCTATAGTGGAGAAGCACTATCATAATTCCTTGCACCACAGATGAGTTTAATGGCCATATTCTGGACTAATTGAAATCATCTAATTTGATAGTGGGGTAGACCTCGTAACTCCAAAAACATCCTAATGTATTTTGTTATACTCATAAGAACATAAGAAATGCCTTTGCTGGGTCAGACCCAAGGTCCATCGTGCCCAGCAGTCCGCTCACGCGGCGGCTCAGCAGGTCCAGGACCTGTGCAGTAATCCTCTATCTATACCCCTCTATCCCCTTTTCCAGCAGGAAATTGTCCAATCCTTTCTTGAACCCCAGTACCGTACTCTGCCCTATTACGCTCTCTGGAAGCGCATTCCAGGTGTCCACCACACGTTGGGTAAAGAAGAAATTCCTAGCACTCGTTTTGAATCTGTCCCCTTTCAACTTTTCTGAATGTCCTCTTGTTCTTTTATTATTTGAAAGTTTGAAGAATCTGTCCCTCTCTACTCTCTCTATGCCCTTCATGATCGTGTAAGTCTCTATCATATCCCCTCTAAGTCTCCTCTTCTCCAGGGAAAAGAGACCAGTTTCTCCAATCTTTCTCTATCTCTCTCTCTTTCTCTCTCTCCCTTTCTATCTCTCTCTCTCTCTCTCTCTCTATTTCTCTCTGTCTCTCTTTCTCTCTCTCTTTCTGTCCCTCTCTACTCTCTCTATGCCCTTCATGATCTTGTAAGTCTCTATCATATCCCCTCTAAGTCTCCTCTTCTCCAGGGAAAAGAGACCCAGTTTCTCCAATCTCTCAGCGTATGAAAGGTTTTCCATCCCCTTTATCAGACGTGTCGCTCTCCTCTGAACCATCTCGAGTAACGCCATGTCCTTCTTAAGGTACGGCGACCAATACTGGACACAGAACTCCAGATGTGGATGCACCATCGCCCGATACAATGGCAGGATAACTTCTTTTGTCCTTGTTGTAATACCCTTCTTGATTATGCCTAGCATTCTGTTTGCCTTCTTAGCGGCCGCTGCGCACTGTGCCGTCGGCTTCATTGTCATGTCCACCATTACCCCCAAGTCCCTTTCTTGGGTACTCTCACTCAATAACTTCCCTCCCATCGTATAGTTGTACCTCGGGTTTCTGTTTCCCACATGTCCTTCATAAACTCTATGCCACACGCTCATGTCATATGTCTATTGAATTTAAGGGCTTAATATATTACCATATTGGTCTAATAGAACATAAGAACATAAGAAGTTGCCTCCACTGGGTCAGACCGAGGTCCATCTCGCCCAGCGGTCCGCTCCCGCGGCGGCCCATCAGGTCTGCGACCTGTGAAGTGGTTTCTGACCACTTTTATAACCTACCTCAAGTTCTATCTGTACCCCTCTATCCCTTTATCCTCCAGGAACCTATCCAAACCCTTCTTGAACCCCTGTACAGAGTTCTGGCCTATCACTTCCTCCGGAAGCGCGTTCCATGTGTCCACCACCCTCTGCGTAAAAAAGAATTTTCTAGCATTTGTTCTAAACCTGTCCCCTTTCAATTTCTCTGAGTGACCCCTAGTGCTTGTGGCTCCCCTCAGTTTGAAGAATCTGTCCTTATTTACTCTCTCTATGCCCTTAAGGATTTTGAAGGTTTCTATCATGTCCCCTCTAAGTCTTCTCTTCTCCAGAGAGAACAGCCCCAGCATTTTTAACCTGTCAGCGTATGGAAAATTTTCCATACCTTTTATCAGCTTAGTTGCCCTCCTCTGCACTCCCTCGAGTACCGCCATGTCCTTCTTGAGGTACGGCGACCAGTATTGAACACAGTACTCCAGGTGCGGGCGCACCATTGCGCGATACAGCGGCATGATGACTTCCTTCGTCCGGGTTGTGATACCCTTTTTGATGATGCCCAGCATTCTGTTTGCTTTCTTTGAGGCTGTCGCACATTGCGCCGATGGTTTCAGTGATGAGTCGACCATCACCCCCAAGTC
Source organism: Geotrypetes seraphini (assembly GCF_902459505.1). Classification (NCBI taxonomy): domain Eukaryota; kingdom Metazoa; phylum Chordata; class Amphibia; order Gymnophiona; family Dermophiidae; genus Geotrypetes; species Geotrypetes seraphini. The sequence continues at coordinate 67,979,471 of NC_047097.1, read as the reverse complement.
CCTTTCCAGGTTACTCACCCCTAGCAGTGTTCCCTCACCCCTAGAAATAGACATCAGAAAACAATAGATAGTTTTTAGTCCTCTTATTTTATGATCTGATTTAATTTTACCCAATTTCAAGGATATCATTCTGATAGGTGTTATTCGTTTAGTCTAGTGCAATATTTTGTGTGTAACTTAATGTCATTTTGCAACTTATATGCTCTTACTCATTTCATTTATTAAATTTAGATCATACATTTTCAATGGTAACTCCAGGCAATGAGTCAAGAAGCATCGTACGCTTCACTAGTTGTCGACCGAGTACACAGTTTGATCAGTGCTTGTTTATCAGAAAAAGCAGCAAATGGCTGAGATTAGGCGGTCAGCTTGGACACATCGCTCCAGAAATTGTTTTCCACACTTAAAAGTAGAATCCTTAGTTTAACAATTCTGAGAACGATAAGATGAAAATTAAATTCAAGGTACGCATGAGAAGAACTTCAAACTGTTTCTGAGAAGCTTCCAGAAAAATCTTTCGACGGTACGTTAAATCCACTCTGACTCGCAAACACTGCATTACCATAACAGCCCCGGAATGCTGTCCAATAATCCTCAAATCATCTACCACCAAGTTCCATCTACTGTTCCTAAACCTTCTTCCATTTTAATCCCGCTGCTGTTGCCATGGAAATGATTTGATAACACAGCCATGGGCCATGGAGAATGCTAATTCTTGGCCTACATAAATTTCCAGACATACTTAGGATTTTCCCTTAGAGGTGACAAAAATTCAGCTCCTGACTGAAGGATTAATTAATGTTCAGTGCTAAAGAGGGTTTATTTTGTGAAAACAAATGTTGCTGTCAAAATCCATATTCTTGCAAAATAGATGTTTAATTTTTTTTTTTTTAAATGGTGGGATTGTCCAAATTGCACATTGAAAGCCATGCAGGCAGATTTTCGATAGCACGCGAAGAGGTGAATTTATATAACCAAGTCAGAATGTGAGCAATTACCATACTATTTTACAAGAAGCTCTGCCAAACATGCAGCCTCTTGTAAGACAAGTGGCGGTCCACTCATCAAAGTCTCTCCATGTAGGGAGGAATGAGGAAAATAATAATGAATCTCGTCACCCCCAAATACATGGGAGCAGCTGCCGCAATCCTGCCTCTGATGTCAGAGGAGGGGCGGGACCGCGGCAGAGGAAAAAGCTCCGAAGACCTATGGCAGTTTGCAAAGATTGCTGGCACCACCAATCTTCTCTGCAGGCTGCTGATATTAGGTAAATGGTGCGCGGGAGGCCAAAGGGGAGCTGGACACCAGCAGGAAGCCAGGGGGGAAGCCGAACACCAGCACTTCCAGACTGACCCTAGCCCCCTTGCCCTCTAAAGCAGGTGCGGCAGTGGCCGGCCAGCAAGAGGCAGCACTGCCGCTCCTGCTTTAGGGGGCGGGTCAGTTACCGGATCGGGAGGCCGATTTTTTGTTTGTTTGTTTGTTTTAAATCGATTCACCTGAAGTGAATCGGTGAACCGATTCGAATCATTAATCTGGCAGCACTAATATCAGGAGGGTAAGTAAGCAGAAGTGAATATTAGGGTTGTTAGGGTAACCAGATTTTCTGTTTAGAAAATCCAGACCCCTAGACCTGCCCCACCCTCTCATGCCACAGTCCTGCCCCCAATCCTGCTCTAGCCCTGCCCCTGCCCTGCTGCCTGTTCTCATTGGGCAGGAGGGCATCTATGCATGGCTTTGAACCCACAACCCCAGCTTTAACCACTGCACCACACTCTCCCCATTCACTTCACTTCTTGGTTGGGCTGAGAATTTTTCAGTGTCCCCTTGTATTGTGATGTCATAATGCCTCATTCCACCAATGCCCAAGGGCCATCCTCATCACTGATGTCACAATGGCTTTGTTTCCCTAAACTTGTGCCCATTGGCCTCATTGAAATGACTTGTAAGTTTCATGGCTACATGTTATATTTATTTATTCAATTTTCTATGCTGTTCTCCCAGGGGAGTTTACATGAATTTATTCAGGTACTCAAGCATTTTTCCCTGTCTGTCCTGCTGGGCTCACAGTCTATCTAATGTACCTTGGGCAATGGGGCATTGGATGACTTGCCCAGGATCATAGGGTGCAGTGTGGATTTGAACCCACAACTGCAGGGTGCTGAGGCTGTAGCTTTAACCACTGCACCACTCTAGAAATCAAAATGTGAGCCAAGTATAGGACAATCAAGCCATTGTGACATCACTGATGATGTTGGCTCTTATTGGTGGAATGAGGCGTTATGACATCACAATACCAGCTCTGGTTATCAGAGGCTGAAACTTTTCACACTATTTCTTTATTCAATTTTCTAAACCCTTCTTCCAGGGGAGCTCAGAACGGTTTACATGAATTTATTCTGGTACTCAAGCATTTTTCCCTGTGTGTCCTGGTGGGCTCACAGTCTATACAATGTACCTGGGGCAATGAGGGGATTAAGTGACTTGCCCAGGGTCACAGGGAGCAGCGTGGGTTTGAATCCACAACCGCTGAGGCTGTAGCTTTAATCACTGCGCCACACTCTCCCCACCCGAAGCCTTGTCTCTTGACCTCCTCCCAGTCCTGCAACCCATCCCAGTTAACTAATTTTTATTTCTGGTCATATAAGTTTTTAAAAAAAAGTCAGAGTGAAATGCAGATTAAAGGGCCTTGTATATCTCTTTGGCCTGATAAAATGATCGCAACAGCTGTTTCTAAGAAGCTCGCCCAGACGTTGCACGAGAAAGCGGGCAGGCACAGAAGAGACGCTTGTAACGTTCCGAGGCAGACATCTCACAGTTTGTCATTTGCAGGGACAAACAAATGATGCTGATGTCAGCGTGGTTAATTGCTCCCTAAAATATCTCTGCTTCTAGCTGATGCCGTAATTGCCTTGATTTGCAAAATATGCGAAGCAGATGAAAAAAAAGGCAAGCGAGAGACAGGTGCAATTACGCAAACGAAAGGCAGTTAGCAGGGCAGAATGTTCCCCCCCCCCCCCCTCGCTTTTCTACTCTCAAGGTAATCTCACTTAGCCTCAAAATGATGATGATTGGAAAGTATATGATCTGAAATACAAACGCGGGCACATGCTGTTGAGTAAGTCAGGCTGGCATGGCATCATCCTTCCTCCTGCATTGGCACGAGATGGGTGGGATAAAGTGAATCTATATCAGAGCCAGCTAGCTTTATTGCTTCAAATGTAGCTCGCTGGATGTCTGTTTGTGTTCCAGGCATCCCCAGGGGGTGTTCTTGTTAAATTTCTAGGGGGGAGGAGATGAAAGGCTCAGATCGGGTTGAATCAGAACATGCCTTTTTTTTTTCCCCATGAGAACGAAAGTTCGGGCTACCTATTGACAAGGTCACCTTGCTTCCTTTGCTCACTATTTCGCGCTTTTATTCGTGCAGCAGATGTGAAATATAAATAGGAAAAAAAAAATGGTCAGACATTTTCATACGGCCAAAAACTCGTTTATTTGTATGCATTTACAACTCAACCCTGTGGCTGCTAATGAAGCCTTTTATTGAGCATAAATGCAGACTAGGCAGGAAATACATGTAATATATGTTAAATTTACTTTGTGTGCTCTGAATTTATCCCTAATAAAAGGATTCAAGTCATTTATACATTGGGCTCTTGAACTGTACTCCAAAATGTACAAATGTCCAAAATGTACAAATGTCCAAAATGCTACTCCAAAATGGCGTACCCTGTCGATAACAAGCAGCAGGGAAGGGGTAAAACGCGGACCTTACAGATCTAAACCCGCACATCCTTAAAAATGTGCGGTCCGTGCCACTTTTTATGTGTAATCAATTTTTATTTTCAAACAGGAAAGCAACCTACAAAGTGCAGGCAACCGTGGAATTACAACAAAGTAGAACCAGAATACAAAATCGACTAACCCAGCACCCCGCCACTTTTAGTCTCAGCTTAGGTCATGGCTCTGACAGACCTCCATGACACTTTAGCTCTGACGGACCCTAATGCTTCTCCCTCCCTATACTGAGACTAAAAGTGGCAAAAGTTTTGCCCTGAGCTCCGTGCCACTTTTAGGGCTCATAAGAACATAAGCAATGCCTCCGCTGGGTCAGGCCTGAGGTCCATCGTGCCCAGCAGTCCGCTCACACGGCGGCCCAACAGGTCCAGGACCTGTGCAGTAATCCTCTATCTATACCCCTCTATCCCCTTTTCCAGCAGGAAATTGTCCAATCCTTTCTTGAACCCCAGTACCGTTCTCTGCCCTATTACGCCCTCTGGAAGCGCATTCCAGGTGTCCACCACACGTTGGGTAAAGAAAAAACTTCCTAGCATTCGTTTTGAATATGTCCCCTCTCAACTTTTCCGAATGCCCTCTTGTTCTTTTATTTTTTGAAAGTTTGAAGAATCTGTCCCTCTCTACTGTCTCTATGCCCTTCAAGATCTTGTAAGTCTCTATCATATCCCCTCTAAGTCTCTGCTTCTCAAGCGAAAAAAGCCCCAGTTTCTCCAATCTTTCTCTATCTCTCTCTCTTTCTCTCTCTCTCTTTCTATCTCTCTCTCTCTATTTCTTTGTCCCTTTCTCTCTCTTTCTCTCTCTCTCTCTCTATTTCTCTCTGTCTCCCTTTCTCTCTCTCTTTCTGTCCCTCTCTACTCTCTCTATGCCCTTCATGATCTTGTAAGTCTCTATCATATCCCCTCTAAGTCTCCTCTTCTCCAGGGAAAAGAGTCCCAGTTCCTCCAATCTTTCTCTATCTCTCTCTCTCTCTCTCCCTTTCTCTCTCTATTTCTGTCTCTCTCTCTTTCTTTCTCTCTCTCTCTCTCTCTATTTCTCTCTGTCTCCCTTTCTCTCTCTCTTTCTGTCCCTCTCTTTCTATCTCTCTCTCTCTATTTCTTTGTCCCTTTCTCTCTCTTTCTCTCTCTCTCTATTTCTCTCTGTCTCCCTTTCTCTCTCTCTTTCTGTCCCTCTCTACTCTCTCTATGCCCTTCATGATCTTGTAAGTCTCTATCATATCCCCTCTAAGTCTCCTCTTCTCCAGGGAAAAGAGACCCAGTTTCTCCAATCTCTCTGCGTATGAAAGGTTTTCCATCCCCTTTATCAGACGTGTCGCTCTCCTCTGAACCCTCTCGAGTAACGCCATGTCCTTCTTAAGGTACGGCGACCAATACTGGACACAGAACTCCAGATGTGGACGCACCATCGCCCAATACAATGGCTGGATAACTTCTTTCGTTCTGGTTGTAAAACCCTTCTTGATTATACCTAGCATTCTATTCGCTCTCTTAGCAGCCGCTGCGCACTGTGCCGTCAGCTTCATTGTCGTGTCCACCATTACCCCCAAGTCCCTTTCTTGGGTACTCTCATTTAATAACATCCCTCCCATCGTATAGTTGTACCTCGGGTTTCTGTTTCCCACATGTAATACTTTACACTTCTCAACGTTGAACTTCATCTGCCATCTCGTCGCCCATTCCCCTAGTTTGTTCAAGTCCCTTTGCAATTCTTCGCAGTCCTCTTTAGTCCGAGCTCCACTGAATAGTTTGGTGTCATCCGCAAATTTTATTATCTCACACTTACAAAGGTGCGCTAAGCGTTTTAGCGCACGCACCGGATTAGCACGCACGCTAGCCGAAAATCTACCGCCTGCTCAAAAGGAGGCGGTAGCAGCTAGCGTGCGTGTCATTTTAGCACGCACTCTTCTGCGTGTTAAGGCCCTAATGCACCTTCGTAAAAGGAGCCCTTAGTCTGAGCATAGGGAGGGAAACGCATTAGGATCCGTCAGAGCTCAATTGTCATAGAGGTCTGTCAGAGCCATAACCTATGCTGAGTCTAAAAGTGGCACGGATCTCAGATTTTTAAGGATGTACGGGTTTAGGTCCGTGAGGTCCGTGTTTTAGCCCTTCCCCAAGCAGCCTAGGTCGACATCTGTGACTTAAAGTTATTTGACGGTTGCCTTTTCATCACTGGAGTCAGCCATGAAATGGTCCTTCCTGTCATAAAAACAGTTGGTCTAATTAAAATATATATGAACTTAACAGCCCAAGAGGGAAATGAGCCATGAAATTCTGGGCTATGATGGGACCGGATTCTTTCATCCATGCACTGTGTATGACGGCGTCACCAACTTTTATGGCTTGGAACTTACAGGCTCCGATAAACCAATTTAATAAATCCAACCAGTTTGACTGAGACACCTTCAGACTGTGGCAGCCAGTGAGCAGTAAATAACTGATTTATGGAGCAAGTGGTCCTCGTAGAACTGATGAGATGGGGGGGCGAGTTCAGGGGCACTTTTGATCTATTTTTCACTAGCATGCTAGATCTGATACATGGGTCATGGCAATGGAAGTAGTTACATTAAGCAATAACATTTAAGATAATCATTTGCGGTAATATGACTTAAAATGAAAGACTATGGTTAATTATACTAGTTAGAAGAACATAAAAACATAAGAATAACCTTACTGGGTCAAACCAATGGTTCATCAAGCCCAGCAGCCCATTCCAATCCAGGTCCCTAATACCTGGCCAGACCCCAAGGAGAAACAACATTCCAGCATCTCAAAGACTAGCAAGATTGCGGAACCCCAATGAGAGCAACATTCCAGAGCTGAGATTGTGATGTCATAATGCCTCAGAGCCAACCTCATCAGTGATGTTACAATGGCTAAATTGTCCTATACTTGACTCACGTAAGAACATAAGAATAGCCATACTGGGTCAAACCAATGGTCCATCAAGCCCAGTAGCCCGTTCCCACGGTGGCCAATCCAGTTCACTAGTACCTGGCTAAAACCCAAAGAGTAGCAGCATTCCAGAATCCCACAGAGTAACAAAAGATTCTAGAACCCCAAAGAGTATCAAGATTCCATGCAGAATCTCAAAGAATATCAAGATTCCGGAACCCCCAAAGAGTAACAACATTCCGTACTACTGATACAGGGCAAGCAGTGGCTTCCCCCATGTCTTTCTCAATAACAGACTATGGACTACATCTGCATTGAACATAAAATAGTTTTAAAATACGATTTTTGGGTTACAGAAGTGATATCATCTGCCTTGATGGGTGCCCAATCGGAGAGCTCTTGAACCCTCCGTGATTCTTTGGGAATCAGCCCACCTTAGAAGTGAAATTTAGTTCAAAGGGGCGACTGTGTGGAACACACTGCACATAGAACATAATCTGTTGAAATAAAGGATCAGAACAGGGGATTCGTCAGTCCAAAAAAGAGGTATCAAAATCCGCAACAACGCAGGCATATGAAAAATGGAGCGGATCCCAAATGAAATCAAGTGCACTCTTTTTTTCTTTTTCTTTTTCTTTGCACGCTCTCCACTTTCAGCCACTTTCAAAAAAATAAAAAAGGATCTTCTCTTTAACAAAGAGGACCTTCTCCTTCCCTCTCTTCGTATGCTTTTCTTGTAAATGTTTCATCATTACGTACCCATTGTTTTCATGTCCAGTCCCTAATTTGTCTTGTCGATATGCCCTTATAAGTCCCCCCCCCCCTTGTTTTTAACATTGTAAAACGCTTAGAATTTATGATAAGCGTTTTAACAAATTTTAATAAAACTTGGAAACTTATTGAATCAAAATACCCTTGACTTCATCTGGGATCCACTCTGTTTTCCATACGTCAGAACTGGGGATCACCACACCCCATCTGTCATCTCCTTCATATAGCCCTACAAAGGACTCGGAACAGATGCGTAGGAGGCTGTGTTCGCTCTAAGCTGAGCACATGAACCATCACTCCTATATTCTTAGGAGAATTGCTGACAGATTTTACATGGTCGCTCATCAAAACACTTGCAAATCTGGAAAATTGTTGGTTTTAGAGCCTGCCGCTCACATGAAAGAAAATTTTGTAGACCTTGTCGCTTACATGAGAAAAAAAATTGCACACACCCGGCCAGTCCTTAGAGGGAGTATTAGTAGGGGGATTACTAAGATAGGCATAACAGATATTTGTTGGAACATGAAGACGTGCTTTCAGAATATGCAAACTGAAATAAAAGCACTCTAAACTGACTTATTAGAAAAAAAACTGATATTGTGCATAATGACATCAGAGAGCTGGGGGCATGTGTCAAGGAGTTTGAAGTGCTGGTGGAATAATATAGGGGTTTAGCCGTGTGCTAAATTTATTTATTTATTTATTTGGATTTTTATCCCGTCCTCCCAGTAGCTCAGAACGGTCTACAAATGAACATACACAGTGGAGAGTAACTAGACATATAAGTAATACAACAGGTTTAGTGATTGGACTTATAGATTTTGGAGAGAATTAAATACAGGAGAGTATAGCAGAATGAGAGAAGGGGGAAATACAGTAGTTTAGTTTAAGGAAAGTTATATGCGTTTAGGTACAATTTGTTAGTGGAGAGAGTAAGAGAGGATTATACTAGAGTTTGGGGAGGTGATAGGAGAGTGGAGGGGTGGGGCGTAAGGGGGGGAGAAGACAGAGGAGATCTTTAGTTGAAGAGGAGGGTCTTTACCGATTTACGGAATGTTAATAATGAGTTCTGTTGTCTAAGTTGGGGGGGGGAGTTGGTTCCAGAGGTGTGGAATGAAGTGGCTGTATTCTAAGGCATCCATTATATCCTATACTATAGCATTACCAATAATGAAAAAAAGGTCTTCTGTGCATGAGTAGAAATTGCTGTACAATGAGAGATTGGAGAAAATGGGCCTCTTCTCCCTTGAAAGAGGAGACTGAGAGGGGACATGATTGAAACATTCAAGATAATGAAGGGAATAGACTTAGTAGATAAAGACAGGTTGTTCACCCTCTCCAAGGTAGGGAGAACGAGAGGGCACTCTCTAAAGTTGAAAGGGGATAGAGTCTGTACAAACGTAAGGAAGTTCTTCTTCACCCAGAGAGTGGAAGAAAACTGGAACACTCTTCTGGAGGCTGTTATAGGGGAAAACACCCTCCAGGGATTCAAGACAAAGTTGGACAAGTTCCTGCTAAACTGGAACGTACGCAGGTGAGGCTGGACTCATTTAGAGCACTGGTTTTTGACCTGGGGGCCACCAAGTGAGCGGACTGCAGGGCACGATGGACCACTGGTCTGACCCAGCAGCGGCAATTCTTATGTTCTTATGTTTATGAAGCAGGTAGCAAGCTCCGCAGGAGATTTTTGGAATGAGGATAACCTTTGGACCCGTGTAGAATCACCCTCAGCATGCCTGTTACTTATTCCTCCAAAAGCAAGAGAATTGTGGATTTTGTTGGATTCAGGTTTGATGGATGGTGTGCTTGCCATTCTGTTACCCTCTGGTGACAAGCATTCAGTTTTCCCCTGGTGTCAATCTGACCCTCGTCATGGTGGATGTGCAGCTGAATATCACAAGCGGACACCGAACGCCTGATAATCAAGTGCGTCTCGAGTCTCCTACCTTCTTTGCTGCTGCTACAGCTACAAATTCTCTGTCGTTCTGCTGTAGAAGGCGTCTTTCTAAAAATTCATCCTTTGTTCCTCTTTGGCTATAAATTCTCCCAGGCAATTCAAGTGCCGTCATCCTTTCATTGAGAGGATCCTTTGTTAACAAATCCTGTTTGTTGTGAGCTGCAAATGGTATCCATCTCAATATTTTGTGTCTTGTCAGTGTTTCCGAAGTATTTTTTTGGATTTGGTATCAGGAACACAGATATGAAAATACAGGTGGCATTTGACTTGAGATGCCTCTAAAAGACAAAGCATAGCACCCTGGTAGATCTGGTTCTCTTCATCCCGTTTGATGTGAAGCCCCCTTTTGCAGAGCATGTCAGCTTGACTGTTTAACCCTTGAAGTGATCACAGATTATTCTGCCTTTTGGACTCAACACAAATCGATTCATTACAATGTTGCCTATACACAACTCAGACACGGTCTTGGATAGATCTTGTGATTCCAAAGGCAGGTGTTTTGGGGAAGGGGTAAAACACGGACCTCGTGGATCTTAACTGTACAGCCTTAAAAATCTGAGGTCCGTGACACTTTTAGTCTCGGCTTAGGTTATGGCTCCGACAGACCTCTATAACACTTTAGCGCTGATGGATCCTAATGCTTTTCCCTCCCTATGCTGAGACTAAGGGCACTTTTTTCTAAGCCGCGTTAGGGGCATTAACGTGCAGAATAACGCGCGCGCTAAATGCTAATGCCAGCATTGAGCTGGCGTTAGTTCTAGAAGCGGAGTGCGCAGTGTAGTGTGCGGTAATTTCCTACGTGCGCTAAAAACGCTAGTGTACCTTAGTAAAAGGAGCCCATAGGGGCACTAGAAAAGAAGAGCGTCCAAGAAGGTAAAGGGGATGGAACTCTTCTCGTATGAGGAAAGACTAAAATGGTTAGGGTTCTTCAACTTGGAAAAGAGACGGCTGAGGGGAGATAGGATGGAAGTCTACAAAATCCTGAGTGGAGTAGAACGGGTACGAGTGGATCGATTTTTCACTCCGTCAAAAATGACAAGGACTAGGGGGACACTCGATGAAGTTACAGGGAAATACTTTCAAAATCAATAGGAGGAAATATTTTTTCACTCAGAAAATAGTTAAGCTCTGGAACGCGTTGTCACAGGTTGTAGCGTAGCTGGTTTTAAGAAAGGTTTGGGCAAGTTCCTGTTATTGAGAAAGACATGGGGGAAGCCGCTGCTTGCCCTGGATCGGTAGCATGGAACGTTGCTACTCTTTGGAGTTCCGGAATCTTTTGTTACTCTTTGGGATTCCAGAATCTTGCTGTTCTTTAGGATTCTGAATGGAATGTTGCTACACCTTGGGTTTTGGCAAGGTACTTAGTGACCTGTATTGGCCTCCGTGAGAACAGGCTACTGGGTTTGATGGACCATTGGTCTGACCCAGTAAGACTATTCTTATGTTCTACATTCTTTTTGTTCTCTTGTGACTTCTAAGTGCGAAAATCTTTGCATGAGACGTGCTTAAAGTTGTGTTGTAGGAACAAACTCCTTTGACAAATTCAACCAGCAGGGAAACAGAGAGGAGACAAGCAATCCCATTCTAGCGCCTCCGTGTGTCCAAAATGACTAATAGTCCGCAGATGGTTTCTCTCACTATGTAGGTAGGGATATTGGTTACGGTTACCAGACATGTCCAGAAAAACCCGGATGGGCTTTTCAAAACCCGGCATGTGTCCATAGGGATTGGACCATGGCTAAGAAGACTGCAATGAAGAGGTAGCCTGAGATGTTCGTCCTGCTGAAGACATACCAGGTTCGCATACCAAGGTCAGCGATATCAATACAGAGCCAGTAGAATCATCAAGCCAGATGAGATGCAATCCAGTGGATGACCCTGCCCACCACGGGCCACGGGAAGAAGATGTAAAAGGAGACCAACCGGAGGCCAGAGTTGGACCAACACATCCAACCCTGAGCTTACCAGTCAAAGCCATTGTCCATTACTAGTCTGCCTCAGTGCTGTACAATCAGATCAAATGCCCTGAGCGAACTCCGACTGCATACGGAGGGCCTCTGAGCATGCACGGATGACGTCGCACTCATCCGTGCATGCTCCAGGCCCTCCAGACGTGACCGGAGCTCATCGCAGAAGAAAGGAGGCTTGCTAGGGGTGGAGCCGGAGGCGGAAGTGAGCGAGGCTGATGTGGAACGGGGCAAGGTTATGTGTCTGGGATTTTCCTTTGTAAAATATGGTAACCCTAGTGTTGGTCGTAGACACTTAAAAGAAAAAGATGGTATTTTCCTAAAAGCCTGGAGAAGTCCAAAAGGAAGACATGTTTTCTTAAAAGAGGACATAAGGCAACCCTATCCATAGTAGGATGGCTTAATTGGCCAACTTTATATCTGTGTCTTCCTCAGAAAAATCTCAGTATAGTTAATATCAGAGAATTGGACAGCTTTGCTTACAAAACCAAAGTATTAAATGGTTTTCAACAGCCAGTATGAATGCACATGCCTTGGTATTTTTCAGCATTTTAATTTGCTTATGGTGTTAATGGCATCCATAGTCCAAAAATATTGGCCAATCTGCCACTAACTAATATTAATGAAGTTAATTAACAACGAAAGCTTGAGAATGTGAAAAAGCTACAGGCACCCCAATGGCTCATTAATTTTCTCAGCAGTTCCTAAAATGCTAACAGTTTTTATTTTTAAACTTGTGCAAATGGCTGAAATAGAGCAAGTTTAAAATTTGTGAGGGGTAATGCCAATCTGTAAGGCTTCAAACATAGTTGCTGGCTGCAGTTCTTTCTTAAATGTCTAAATTTATTTTAAAAGCTACTGGAAATGAGTTGACAGCAGGAAGGATGCCCAGTCCCTCCTGATCCTCAGGTCCACCACTGCAAAATGGCAGGCCTTTCCCTTCCCAGTGCATCCTGGGATGCACAGGGAGGGGCCTATGGCCCCGATTGGCTCAGATGTCTAAGGCCCCTCTGAGGGCCAACTCAAACTGTGACCTGATTCGACCATCGTGAATGAACCAGTTTCTGCACCTGGAATCACAGTTTACTGAACAGTTGTTCAAATAATCACATTTTAAACTTCTTCTGAATATCAGTAACGTATCGGGTGAAGGAATCCTGATCCAATCTCATGTAAAATCTTAATCACATAGGGCTAGATTCATTAACCTTTTTTCCAGGGGCGATCCGTGGCCGATTACAGCAGGCCCGACAAATTCACAACACGAAGAAATTAAAATTAGGGCGATCGGAGAAACGCCTCCTTCCGACTGCACAGATCGCGAGTGTAAGATCCTGACACATGCGCAGACCATCTGCTTTCCCTGCAGATGGTCTGCGCATGCGTTTTGTGTTCGGGTTTTGTGTTTTTTTTAAAAAAAATTGCTGCGTTTTGGGGGTTTTTTTTACACGCGCTGACTCTCCTGCTCTCCCCTTCCAGCCAAGCCCTGCTCTTGCAGCCCAGACTCTCCTGCTCTCTGCCGCCTTCCCTGCAGTGCGAGCCCGTGGGTTTAAAGCGGGGCTGTACTGCGGCGTGTAGCCCCACTTTAAACTCGCGGGCTCGCACTGCAGGGAAGGTTAGGGCAGAAAGCAGGGCTGGAAGTTCGGGGCAGAGAGCAGAGCAGGGACAGGAGCCTCACGAGGGAGGTTGAATGTGCTTATTCCCCCCGGTGCTGCAAACCTTTCTTCCTACACAGCAAGATCGGCGCAGAGAGCAGGGCAATGGAGCAGGAGAGTCGGCAGAGACGTGTGCGACTGGTCCCCAGCAGTCGCTTCTGTTCCTGATCGGCCAGCCCAATCGGTGTCCCAAATTTGTTTGGTGAATCGCGTCCCTGCCTACTTTACATGCGTTTCCCCTCATTTGCATGCACGGATTTGAAGTGGATCGCAGGAGAGGTTTGTGAATTGGGCCGGAGGGAAATCTGGTCGCTAAGCGGTCGCAAATCAATCGGTACACGATCAGTTTGCTTAGTGAATCTAGCCCATAGTAGCATAGTAAATGACGGCAGATCATCTGAGCGGTCCATCCAGTCTGCCCATTAGTTATTCTCATTAAAAAATACATGATTAAATTAGCTTGTCTCTTCTTTGATATTTCTGGGTCATGGACTGTAAAGTCCACCTGGTATTGTCCTAGGTTCCAAATGCTAAAGTTGCCATCTAATCAAGCCATTGTGACATCACTGCTGAGGTTGGCTCTTAGGCATTGGTGGAATGAGGCATTATGACATCACAATCTCAGCTCTGGAATGTTGCTACTCTTTGGGTTTCTGCCAGGTAACATAGTAAATGACGGCAGATAAAGACCTGAACGGTCCATCTAGCCTGTCCATTAGTTATTCTCATTAAAAACATATGATTAAATTAACTCGTCTCTTCTTTGATATTTCTGGGTCATAGACTAAAGTCCACCTGGTATTGTCCTAGGTTCCAACTGCTGGAGTTCCCATTGATGCCCTCCCCAGCCCATCCTACACCGAATCACCATATATGGGACACAGATCGTACAAGTCTGTCCAGTGCCGGCCTTAATTCTTTAATTTATGCCATTTGTTTTCTAATTAGAGATCCTCTGTGTTTATCCCACGCTTTTTTAAATAACATCACCGTTTTCCTCTCCACCATCTCCCTCGGGAGGGCATTTCAGGCCTCCGCCACCGTCTCTGTGAAAAAGAATTTCCTAACCTTACTCCTACATCTTCCTCCCTACAACCCCGAGTTAGGCCCCTCTAGGTTTACCATTTTCCCTTCTCTGGAAAAGATGTGGTTCAAATATTTAAATGCCTGTATCATATCGCTAAGTCAGTGTAGAATCATAAGTATAATTCTGAGAGCTGTATCCTATCTTTTATCCCTAAGAATAATCTTTGTTGCAGTATTTTGCAGCAAATGCAAAGCAATTTATCTTTGTAGCTTGTGATACCTTACTAAACCAACAAAATAAGCTTTCAAGACTTTGTACTGCCCTTCTTTATACATAGCAACTGTCAGAGCACCCCTTACAGATAAAATACTCAAGATTTGCTTCCTGGGATTTATCCTCTCTTGTGGTGTCAAGTGCCAGCCACTAGACCAAAGTACTTTACTTCTCCTTAGCACTGCAATTTTTGGATTTTAGAAAGCATTTTCTGCAGACAGCGTGTGCTGTGTTCAGGGCGGTCAAGTCCTGAAAATCGTCTACATCCGTTCCATTTCCTGAAGCTGAGAATCCTCTCTGGAAAATCTAGGCATACACCGTGTATAAAATAAACATGATAAATGTGCATTATTTATTCATCACGGTGTCTTGCTATGCTTGCAAAACAAGCCGAAGAGTAAATTCAAGCTGACTGTACTCGCACAGCTGATCCTGGCTGATTTCAGACAGTCACCTCTGATCGCCACTCTCTCTGCATCTCGGAGAGAACAAGTTCTTGGCGCAATTAGTCCCGGGCTATCTTGCTGGTTTTCATCCATTACCGCTTGCTGTGATCATCGCTCATTGGGCTATAATATGTCTGGATTCAAGGCCAAGCGCTCCCCAGCAACTCTTCCCTATTTTTCTCCATGGGTCTTTGCCTATGACAAGGCATCTTCAGAGAAATCTCTCATTAATAAAGCTCAGATACGTCGGAGACTGGGGGACTTCCAAAAAAAAAAAAAAAGCAAAAGCCTTTATGAGGAAGAAGCAATTATTATATCAGGGTATATTAGATTTGGGATGCTTTCTTTGGGGAACAGAGGTGATTGAGGGGATTTAATAACATTGTATAGGTATTTAACAGAAACAAGTCCAGAGAGGCAAGGATTTAAAGGAATGGAGTAAACAGCCACTGAAATCGAAAATCTTTTTAATAACAAACTCAAAGCAGCACAGAATTAATGGACTTATTATACCTGCCCAGTTAAATCACTCTGGCCAAGATGATAAAGGGGATGGAACTCCTCTCATATGAGGAAAGACTAAAACGGTTAGGGCTCTTCAGCTTGGAAAAGAGACGGCTAAGGGGAGATAGGATTGAAGTCTACAAAATCCTGAGTGGAGTAGAACGGGTACAAGTGGATCGATTTTTCACTCCGTCAAAAATTACAAAGACTAGGGGACACTTGAAGTTACAGGGAAATACTTTTAAAACCAATAGGAGGAAATATTTTTTTCACTCAGAGAATAGTTAAGCTCTGGAACGCGTTGCCAGAGATTGTGGCGTAGCTAGTTTTAAGAAAGGTTTGGACACGTTCCTGGAGGAAAAGTCCATAGTCTGTTATTGAGAAAGACATGGGGGAAGCCATTGCTTGCCCTGGATCGGCCGCATGGAATGTTGCTACTCTTTGGGGTTCCGGAATCTTGCTATTCTTTGAGATTCTGCCTGGAATCTTGATACTCTTTGGGGTTCTAGAATCTTTCATTACTCTTTGGGATTCTGGAATGTTGTTATTCTTTGTGTTTTGACCAAGTACTAGGGACCTGAATTGGCCATTGTGAGAATGGGCTTTTGGGCCTGACCCAGTAAGGCTATTCTTACGTTTTTATGTTCTTAACCCAACTGTACTTTCTTGATGTATATGAACTATGTATTGTAAACCACTTGGATCCTATTAGGCTTGCCACTGCTGGGTCAGACCAGAGATCCATCGGGCCTAGCAGTTCGCTCCCGCAGCAGCCCCCAGGTCAAAGATCAGTGCCCTGAGACCAGCCCTACCTGCAGGAACTTGTCTAACTTTGTCTTGAATCTCTGGAGGGTGTTTTCCCCTATAACAGCTCGTGTAAATCGCACTGAATTGATTTACCCAGTCACTAGTAGCGGTATAGAAACTTTCAATAAACAGTAAACAGAGGCACTTTTAATTGGATCGTATTGCTGAGATTTAGCTGACTGCTACAGCACTGTCTGATTCGTTTCAGAGCTGGTCAGGCACAAGCTGTGGGGACCAACTAGGCTGGTGTGAAACATTCAGGGACCCAGGGCAGAAATTGGGGAGGAGGCCTCAAAGCTGGCCTTCAGCTTTTGCCTTCTTCAACATGAGACAGACCTGGGATCTCTTTGGAGTATGGGCGACCCAGGGCAATTTCCTTGTTTGCCAAACCCTTGAACCAACTTGGAAGGAGAGGGGCTGCTGAAGTCTGATGGGTGGGAGGCGGTAGAGACCAGCTGGAAAGGGGTGGGAGAGAGGGAGGGAGAAATTGAAGCAAGAGCTGGTGAAGTGGAAGAGACAGTTGGGGAGAAGAAAGAGAGTTTGTTGAGGGAAAGCAAAATTGGAGGAAAAATTGTCTTTTTTGTTGAATCGTTTATATTCTGCATCTCCTACAAATTATTCAGGTACTCAAGCATTTATCCCTATCTATCATGGTGGGCTCCCACCAATCCCAATGGGGATTAAGTGACTTGCCCAGGGTCACATGGAGCAGCGTGGGAGGCTGTAGCTCCAACCCCTGTGCCACACTCCACTACTGAGCGATTCAAAGACATTATAATATTCTCAGTTTTGCTCTCCATTCATTTATTAATAATTCCTAACCTTCTTTTGCCTTTCTTGGCCATCTCTGCACACTGGGCAGAGAATTTCAACTTACCATCAGTGATGACTCGTAAATCCTTTTCCTGGGTCGTGACTCCTGAATTGGAACCTTACATCACGTAGCTATCCTCGGGGTCGCTCTTCCCTCGGTGCATCAGCTTGCATTTGCTCATATTAAATTTCATTTGCCATTTACATGCCCCGTGCAAGGTCTTCCTGCAATTTCTCACAATCCTCTTGTGATTAACAACTTTGAATAACTTTGTGCCATCAGCAAATGTGTTCATCTCACTCATTCCTCTTCCCAGGTCATTTATAAATCTATTAGAAAGCAGCAGTCCTAGCACAGATCCCTTTCTTTTTATTCCAATCCCTGATTCCCTCTTTCCCCGTGTTCTCAGTTCTTTTCCTTTACATTTTGGACTCCTTTTACTAAACCGCGTTAGGGCTTTAACGCGCTAAATGGCCGCGCGTGCTGGACCTCAACTCCAGCATTGAGCTGGTGTTAGTTCTCACCGCGTAGCGCGGGTTTAGCGCACGCCAAAATGCGTGCGCTAAAAACGCTAACGCAGCTTAGTAAAAGGAGCCCTTTGTCTTCCTTCTGTTCTCACCCTATTTAAGGGTCCTTTTACTGAGGCGCATGGCCGTTTTAGCGCGCGCTAAATACTAACGCGTCCGTAGGATATAATGGACGCGTTAGTGTTTAGCGCGCGCTAAAACGGCTAGTGCACTTTAGGAAAAGGACCCCTTCATTTGTTGTTTTGTTTTTTTAAAAAAAAAAATTTTTTTAACTGCGAAGGTGCGCTGGCGTTTCTAGCACATGCACCGGAGCCGAAAATCTACCGCCTGCTCAAAAGGAGGCGGGAGCAGCTAGTACGCATGACAATTTAGCGCGCGCTATTCCACACTTTAAGGCCCTAGCGCACTTTTGTAAAAGGAGTCCTAAGGGCTAGATATGCCTTCTGGTTTTATGTTTGCAGTATATTAAATTAATTGAACTACAATATTGAACATTTAACTCTATTCTCTGTTTTTTACTTTTTAACCTGTTCTTAATCCACAGTAGATGATTTAGGCAAAGTAGGTAGACTGTACGATCTTTCTCTAGAAACATAGAACATGACGGCAGAAAAGAGCCACCGACCCAACAAGTCTGCCCACTCTAAGGACCCTTCCCCCTAAGCACTTCCTCGAAGTGAACCCACATGCTTATCCCATTTTTTCTTAAAATCGAGCATGTTGCTTACCTCAATTACCTGAAGTGGAAGATCATTCCAACGATCAACCACCCTTTCGGTGAAGAAATACTTCCTAGTGTCGCTATGAAATCTCCCACCCCTGAGTTTCAACGGATGCCCTCTTGTTGCCCTCTTGTGCCCACGTCTGCTCTAGGCCCTCAGGTGTAACTAACGCAGCCTCATCACGCTACACCAGGGGTCTCAAAGTCCCTCCTCGAGGGCCGCAATCCAGTCGGGTTTTCAGGATTTCCCCAATGAATATGCATTGAAAGCAGTGCATGCACATAGATCTCATGCATATTCATTGGGGAAATCCTGAAACCCCGACTGGATTGCGGCCCTCAAGGAGGGACTTTGAGACCCCCTGGGTTAGATTGACTCAATTGCTTCTTTCTATTGAAGCTTGCAGATGTGTGCACTGCCTTTCTCAAGTATTCAGTGATTGTAACAGTGTTGGTAAATCAAGGCAGCCAGCACTGAGCTGGAAGTATACTGTAATTATGTAAAACAATATTATACTTCTGGAATTGGCCTGACTAATCTTTTATTTACTCCAGAAAACACGTCTACTCTCGGTTCATTATACCGTAATTTGCAGTTTGATGAAAAGTAGAGTCACTGGAAATATTAATTACGTAATTATAAACGCTGGCCTAAGTCTGACCATAGGAATGATCCTCCTGTTATGGAACGTTGCGGTCCACGTTGCATTATTTGGCAAAATGAAGACTGTGGATTTCTTCTGCCCTGCTCTTGACTCATACATGATTACCACCTGGGCTTTGCTGCCTTCTAAGTAATGGCGGAGGCTTAGAATGTTGCAATTCATTTGCAGAAAATGAAGAAATAAAATGCGGATGAAACACCTACTCACAGAGACAATAACAGGTAGCCAGTCTCTGAAAGCGCTTATCCCTTCAAATTGTGCTTAGAGAAACCTGTATTTTTCTTGTGACTAACCGCTCTGAGCTCTAATGTTGCAGGGGTAGTTTCTGACACCAGTGAATAAAATCAAAGCAGAAGGAAACTAGAAAGAGAAATAAAACGTTAACCTCCCCTTTTATGAAACTGCATTAGGGGTTTTTTTTTTTTTTAAATCGACAGCCGTGACAGTAAAAACTCTGACGCTCATAGGAATTCTATGAGTGTTGGAGCTTTGACCGCTGCGGCCAGCAATAAAAAAAAACCCTTCACAAAAAAAGGGTGGGGAGTAATGCTGAAGAGCTTTGCAGAAATTTGCATGATGTGCAAACAAAAGCAATTTTGAAAGAAATTCCCATAGGTAAGAATTTTTCCCTGTGCAAATGACTTGTTTGAAAATTACCTATTTTTATATGCATTTTGTTTCATGCTGTTCTCAGCCCAACCAAGAAGGGAATGATGTGGAGCCATGAAACTTACAAGTTATTCCACATGTTTCTTGACACTTTTCGTTTCAGTGAGGCAAATGGGCACAAGTAGAGGGAAACCAAGCCATTGTGACATCACCGATGAGGTTGCTCTTAGGCACTGGTGGAATGAGGCATTATGACATCACAATACAAGGGGCTACTGTAAAGCTCTCAGCCCAACCAAGAAGGGAATGATGTGGAGCCATGAAACTTACAAGTTATTCTTGACACTTTTCATTTCAGTGAGGCAAATGGGCACAAGTAGAGGGAAACCAAGCCATTGTGACATCACCGATGAGGTTGGCTCTTAGGCATTGGTGGAATGAGGCATTATGACATCACAATAGGAGTGGCCACTGAAAGGTTCTCAGCCCAACCAAGAAGGGAATGATGTGGAGCCAGGAAACTTACAAGTTATTCCACATGTTTCTTGACACTTTTCGTTTCAGTGAGGCAAATGGGCACAAGTAGAGGGAAACCAAGCCATTGTGACATCACCGATGAGGTTGGCTCTTAGGCATTGGTGGAATGAGGCATTATGACATCACAATAGGAGTGGCCACTGAAAGGTTCTCAGCCCAACCAAGAAGAGAATGATGTGGAGCCATGAAACTTACAAGTTATTCCACACTTGTCTTGACATTTTCAGATGCACTGTTACTGCAGCATGTGTGGGCAAAAACCTGTCTCTCAGCAAACACGCCTATGAGCTGCGCTTTTTTTGACCCATGGTAGATTTCTGAATTGACACAGGCCAACACTGGCGGTACGCACCTGCTGCGCTAATTTTAGCCATAGGCTTTAGTAAAAGGGCCCCTTAGAGTAACTTCAAGAACTTTCCATCAGTATAAATAGTATAGTATAACTAAAGAGATCTTAAGCCCACCAGCTCAATTCAGTTCTAGCTGCCTAAGTGGTAACATATCTGCATTGTTTTAGACGGCATCCAGAGGCTGCAAACATCTGGCAGATGCATTTCTTTATGTATATGTCCAATTTATCAAGACGTGAGGGAAAAAGTACTCCACAGAAGTATCTGCTAAGATGTGAGATGCCTACATTACATATTTCGGCATGCCTGTTGAAGATCAAGACAAACCTTGGCCACCTCACTTCACATGCGAGCACTGCCAAAATTCTCTGGAAGGTAAGATTGTTTTGTTTCTCACTAAAATGGTGGAATTTTCTGCAAAAAAATTTCTTAGCATGCTTAATTTTTTAAAATATTTAAATTTTAAAATTTTCAATGTCATTTGAAAATATATTTCGTATATGAACTATGTTGAGAGAATCTCATACACATTAGTCATAGGTGAAATAAATGTATTGTTTTCATTACCATAATTTCATTTTGTTCTTCTACAGGATGGTACAGAGGTTGCTATCCCAAGAATTTGACGGGAGCTCATTGACCACTCAAGCAACTGCTACTTCTGCATAGTGGACACTTCCAAATGTCAAATTGGCAAGCATGCATCTGCAATCATATATCTGGACATTCCTTCATCCATCGCCCTGGTATTACATTGCCTTGAGCTCCCCATACCCACTCCCCCAGAGAAAGAGTAGCTCTCTTCAGAAAAGAGCAGCAGGTCATTGTAGATCCAGTTCACAATATCAGTGGTACAGCTGATGAAAGAAACCCATACTATCCAAACCAAAAAGACCTCAAAACGACTTAATCAGAGATCTTAGTCTCACCAAGTCCAATGCCAAGCTTTTGATGTTTAGGCTCAAGCAGTGGAACTTGTTGGATGAAAGTGTGCATGTCACAGATCAGAGGAAGCATCACCAAGTTTTTTTTCCTCCTTCTTCACCCATCAGGATGAGCTCTGCTTCTGCCACAATGCGACTAGTCTGTCTGAGGAAATTGGAATTGCCGGTAACATGAAAGAGAGGCATCTCTTCATTGAGAGCTCATCCGGGAGCATCAAAGTTGTGTTTCTCCATAACAGGAACTGTACCCTTCTCTTCCACTGGCTCACTTACAACAGCATCAAGACCTTACTAGGCACCTTGAAGTATGATAAGTACAGCTAGGAGGTCATCGGAGACTTCAAAATGGTGGCATTCCTAATAGTTTTACAAGGCGGTTTTACCAAGTTTCCCTGCTATGTCTATCTTTAGGACAGCAGGGACACAAAGGCGCATTATCAAAGGTGGGACTGGCCATGGCAGACTGAGTTCTGAGGGGGGAGAAACAACGTCAAGTGGGAACCACTGGTGGACTCCTGGAAGGTGCTAATGCCACCACTACACATCAGATCGAGCCTAATGAAACCATTTATCAGAGCTCTAGATGAGTCGGCAGCCTTCATTCAAGACATCTTCCCTAATTTGTCTGAGGCAAAGGTCAAAGCTGGTGTCTTCATCAAACCACAGATAAAGAAGATCCTGGAGTGCAAGGAATTTCCCAAGAAGCTAACTAGGAAGGAGAAAGCGTCTGGGAATAGCTTTGGTCGCAGTGGTTCAAGGCTTCCTGGGCAATCACAAGGCCGAAAACTACGTGGAGCTGATTGAGAATCTGGGGAAGAATTACAATAAAAAATGGCTGTAGGATGTCTTTCGAAGTCCACATCTTGAGACATTCAAGGAGAACATGGGAGCCTACTCAGAGGTGCAAGGTGAGCACTTCTATCAGGATATACTGAATTTTGAATGCCGCTACCAAGGGCAACAGAATGAGAGCATGATGGGGCACTCCATCTGGGGGCTGATTCATGAAAGTGACTTACAATATAAATCGCAAATCTCAAAAAAACTACTCATTTCTAAGGGCTCCTTTTACAAAGGTGCACTTACGTTTTTAGCGCACTCAGCAGATTAGCGTGCGCTATAGCGCCTGCTAGCTGAAAAACTACCACCTGGAGGAGGCGGTAGCGGCTAGGTGTGCGGCATTTTAAAAGGAGCCCTAAATCTTCTGCGGTCATTTTTATGTAAATTTAAAATGTTAATTGTGATTCATATGTTGTTTTTGATGACTTTATAAGAGTGAAAAGTTGAAAAGTTGGCTTTTTAAATAGGTAAATTGCAAAATTTGACTATCCTGGTCACAAAAGCAAAGTAATTGTCTACACTTTTTAGGCATGAGCAATTAGGAAATTACACATACCGCCCAGGAACAAAAATCGTGTTACATAGTGATATATATTTAAAAGAGCTGCTTTTGTATAATAAGAAAGACTTAACTGCACTCATCCCAAGAGCTCCTCCAACCTATTATACTCTTTCTAAATACTAAAAGCAATGCTATCTATTACATTAAAAGTGTCCCTGGGGAGTTCTACCCAGTTGAGGTAAGCTATAAGGCAGATTGAAGTCTATACAAAAAAATTAATGGGCCTTCAGCATGGATTAAATTTATTTTTCTGCCCAAATTTCTTTCGATAATGGTGCTCTCTCCAAGTTTATTTACATTTTAATATACTGGCCATCATCATGTATCTGGCCAGTTTACAAAGCTAAAAACATTAAAATAAATTTAAGAATGGGAGTAAAAAAAATAATGGTTGAACATAGAATTGACGAATACGTTGACATACGCAAGTTTGAGGGAGAGGGAGGGGGAAAGGAAAGTTTATAATTACATCATTAAATAAAATAAAAATAAATGAAAGGAAAGGAAACATAGAAACATAGAAGATGACGGCAGAAAAGGGCTACAGCCCATCAAGTCTGTCCACCCTGCTTACCCACCCCCTGTCTATGCCCTAATGACCCAATTTCCTTATCTTGACCCTCTTAGGGATCCCACATGGGCATCCCATTTATTCTTAAAGTCTGGCACGCTGTCTGCCTCGATCACCTGCACTGGAAGCTTGTTCCAATGATCAACCACTCTCTCTGTGAAGAAATACTTTCTGGTGTCTGCAGCAGCCACTCTCTCCTCCTCTCCCTATTGGCTAAGGCTCTTAACATTTGCATCTCCTCTTCCTATAGGCTAAGGCTCTTTACACCTGCATTGTGATGTCATAGAACTTTCTGATTATAGAAACATAGAAACATGATGGCAGATAAAGGCCAAATGACCCATCATAGAAACATAGAAGATGACGGCAGAAAAGGGCTACAGACCATTAAGTCTGCCCACTCTGCTTACCCACCCCCTGTCTATGCCCTAATGACCCAATTTCCTTATCTTGACCCTCGTAGGGATCCCACATGGGTATCCCATTTATTCTTAAAGTCTGGCACGCTGTCTGCCTCGATCAACTGCACTAGAAGCTTGTTCCAATGATCAACCACTCTCTCTGTGAAGAAATACTTTCTGGTGTCGCCATGAAATTTTCCGCCCCTGAGTTTGAGCGGGTGCCCTCTTGTGGCCGAGGGTCCCTTGAGAAAGAAAATATCATCTTCCACTTCGACACGTCCCGTGAGGTACTTAAATGTTTCGATCATGTCTCCCCTCTTCCTACGTTCCTCAAGAGTGTAGAGCTGCAATTTGTTCAGTCTCTCTTCGTACGAGAGACTCTTGAGGGGGGAGGGAAGGAAAAAATGCCAGGGGGGGTCGCTTCTTAAAAGCGGTTTCTTTTGTACATCGAAGTGCTGTTGGAAAGGGGGAATGTCAAACGCTATGACATGCGTCTTGAAATAAGAAAGCTCAATGTGTCCTTGTAAAATATGACGAGCGCAACCTAAAAACTTGCAGGAAACTAAGGCACCTAATGGGTGTAGCTCAGGTAGGAGGGTTCGTGCTCCAATTGTCTTCTCTATGTGTTAACACAAAGCATTTTTAATTGACCTCTAAGGGACTCATTTTCAAAGCACTTAGACACACAAAGTACAGTGGCGTAGTAAGGATGAGTGGCGCCCGGGGGGGGGGGGGGGTTGCCCCTCTCCCCCACCCCTCCCATGCCATGCATGTGCCCCCCCACACACACCTTTTCCCATACCTTTATAACTTCTCTGGGGTGAGCAGCATCCCCACGTTAGTGTTGGCTCCTAGGTGCGGGTCCCAGAAGTGACATCGGAGAGAGCACCAATGCCAGTGCGGTCAGCATCCTTGCGCTGGGGACGTAAAAAAGGGGCGCGCTTCTCCGTTCCTTCCTGAATGCATTTCTTTTGTAACCAGAGCCTTTCCCCCCAAGCAATATAGGAGGCTTTGGGGCAGCTCACCACCCTCTTCCAGCAACCGTGTCCACCCACGCTGCCTTTCCCAGTCTTCTCATTCTCTCTGACCTACATTGCAATCCTTTGCTTCAGGTTCAGGTAGTGGAAGGGTTACCAGATTTTACGATGGAGAGACGTAGGATTTGCTAGGAATCCGGGACATTCACAGGGTTTCAGGGGATAAGGTTCCCTTCCCCTCCTCCCTTCAATGGTAAAGCTCCTTTCTGGGTCCCAAAGAGATGTATCCGTATCGGGTGATGTATTTAAACTATATCACTGTTTCCATATTGTTCAGAACTTATAATAGAAGAGTTTTAATAATCTCAGATATTATTGCAACAAGGTTCATCTGAGGAGATGCAGCTTGGCTCTGTAAATACATTACATGCTGTTTTTTTCTGTGAATGCTGACTCTGTGCAATGAGGGAAGAGAGGACGGTTCTAGGAGAGAGAGATTCTGTTGTTTTCCGTGTGCACAGGTTGGTCAATATTTAGCTGGCATCAGTGAGCATTTTTTAAAGTGTTGACTGCTGTGGACAGAATTAGACCTCGATATTCAGTGCTGGCACCTATTTGGATACCCGGTTTCTGCCCAAAGTCAGAATAAATTGTTAGCAGATACAGTATTCAGTCTGGATATCCCCGGACTTGTCCTTTTGAGGACATATTCGGGGATCTAGACGTCTTTTCAAAACCCGGCACTTTGTATGGGTTTTGAAAAGCTTCTATCAAATCGCCGTTGGGCAGGAAGGCATCCGCACATGTGAGTCTAAGGGTCCGGATTTTCCAAACAGAATATCTGGTAACCCTAGTCTGGTTAGCTAACCAGGTAGCAGCTGAATATTGGGTGGTTATACCAAACCCCTACCCTGATAGACCTCTTGTTTATTGAATATAAAGACTCGACACGATCGTGTTTCGGCCCTAAACGGGCCTGCCTCAGGAGTCTGAACTTGTGCCGAGATGGTATGAGCAAAAATATCCAGTCTTCAAGACTTATTTCTGTATTACATTATACATATGTCGATGATTAAAGAAAACACGCCATCTAGAAATGTCCTTCTAACGCTGTCTGTCAAAAAGCGCCATTCTCGATGTGTAAACGAAAGTGATAAAGAACTTCTTTTTTTTTTTTTGCACTATCATTTGACAGACAGCGTTAGAAGGACATTTTCTGGATGCTGTGTTTTCTTTGATCATCGGCATACGTATAATGTAATACAGAAATAAGTCTTGAAGACTGGATATTTGTGCTTATACCATCTCGGCACAAGTTCAGACACCTGAGGTAGGCCCGTTTAGGGCCGAAACACGATCGTGTCGAGTCTTTATAGTCAATAAACAAGACGGAGCACCACTCAGTCACCTTCGTTGTTATGTCTGCTTTCACGGTCTGTGAAGGTAGCATCTCCTGTGTTTTCTGATTACTAGTTACACACATATCTGCCCTGCGTCACTATTCTATAACCGGTCAGAGTTTTCTTACAGTGTAGTGCTTGGGTGCCCTGCTGGCGGTTTTGTGGATAAATGTATACTTAAGTGCTAGTATTCTGTAATTTTGTACATTCAAGGGATACGCAAATAAAGGTCCCCACTAACAGAATTGCCCATTATATGTACATATAGAAATTGTTTAGACTCAGAGGGTCTACTGCAGTGGCTCCCATACCTGTCCTGGGGGCAGTAGCGTAGTAAGGGGGGTGGCGAGGAGGTGGTCCATGTTAGTGGGGGCGCCGGCATCCCTCCTCCTCCTCCTCTCTGCCCTGCGCCTCTTCCCATTCCTCCCCTCCACACGCACACCCCCTTCCTTTCCCTCACACTTCTAGTTAAAGTTGTTGAAGGCGGTCAACAACATGCTCTTTGCGACCCCGTCGGCGCTCCCGCTGATGTCACTTCCGGGTGCCGCGCATAGGAAGTGACATCAGAGGGAGAGCCGATGGGGTTGCGAGGAGCATGTTGTTGACCGCTGCAAGCAACAACTTCAACTAGAGGTTCGGGGGAAGGGAACGGAGGAAGCCCCCCCATATCACTGGCCTCCCAGGATCAAATACAGCTTTAGAGGAGTCAGTTGTTCACTGCTGGAACAGAAAAGCAGAATCTCAAATATCAATAACTCTGACTATAGAGTCTGGACAGTAATTCTGGAGACCTCAATTAGCCTATGTCAGAATGGAATAATGGCTTGGAGACTTTATGATGCAGAATGCAATTTACAGAACAAAAATACTAACTAGGTTACAAGAAAAAAACATGGTTCTTTTCTAGGGTGTCTCCCTGAATGTGGGTACACAGTTCTGGAAGCAAGTTGTCTTTGTACGATGACCTTGAATGTACTGTGACGCTGATCAGTTCAATCCCAGCGTCAGACACAATTGACATCATAATATATTGATTATGTGTGTAACTGTGCTTATTTTTATATACTTTTAACTTTCAGGCTCTGGATGAGGATCTTATATGAATATGTTCATTCCTATCAATTACTGGAGTATTTTTCTTGTTGTTGTTTCTTTTTGGAAACTAGCTCCTGTTTGTAAATCACTTAGTAATATAGTAAATGACGGCAGATAAAGACCTGAACAGTCCATCCAGTTTGCCCATAAGTTATACCCATTAAAAAATACATGATTAGATTAACTTGTCTCTTCTTTGATATTTCTGGGCCGTAGACTCTAAAATCTGGTATTGTCCTAGGTTTCAAGTGCTGAAGTTACCGTCCAAGCTCACTCCAGCCTATCCAACCATCCCGTTGTTTGCAGGATATCTACCGTAAAGTCTAGCCAGTAACATCCACCTGTTCCATATTAATGGAATTCCCATTGAAACCAACCCCAGCCCATCCTCCACTGAATCACCATATATGGGACTCAGACCATGCAGG
Source organism: Geotrypetes seraphini (assembly GCF_902459505.1). Classification (NCBI taxonomy): domain Eukaryota; kingdom Metazoa; phylum Chordata; class Amphibia; order Gymnophiona; family Dermophiidae; genus Geotrypetes; species Geotrypetes seraphini. Next base: position 67,951,940 of record NC_047097.1, on the reverse strand, counting down.
TCTATCCAATTCCGGCCTTAGTTCTTTAATTTGCATCCTTCATTTTCTAATTAGAGATCCTCTATTTTTATCCTACGCTTTTTTGGAATTCCATCACCATTCTGCTCTCCACCACTTTCCTCGCATGTCCAACATTTTGCAATTAATCAAAAATTTAATAAACATAAGCACACTCCAAGAAGCTGTAATCACTGAAGTAAAAACACATTATCCCACTGATGTTCAAAGGCACTTGTCCGGTTAGCTAATTGGTTAAATGCCGTCTAGTGGAACATTCATCTGAATTAATAGGATAGCGTCACTGAATATTCCCTCTGACCACGTCAGCACTCTCCGGACAGTGCCAGGGCGGTTTGTGGGTGGAGCCAGTTTTCCATTCAGCAGTAATATTCAAACTACTTACCAGATAGTAAACTGTATAACCTGCTCCCCCCCTCCCCCCCTTTTGGAAAACCAGCACAGGCCGACGCACTGAATGTTCTGCACTGCTCCCAAACTCTGTGGTTGGCTTCAGGTCTACAAAAGATAGGCATTTATTGCATGGCGCTTAACGGCACCTAACTCCAAAGTAGGCGTGTTTAGGAGATGGAGAAGGACTTAGATGCTGTTAAGTGTGATTCTCCGAAGGACTTAAGTGCCTTTAAAACCTTGACTTAAATTAAGTTTTAAGTTAGGCATGATTTTGTAATAGGTGCCTTTCTTTTTAGACACCATTTACAGAATTTGTCCCTAAAGGCTCAAGCCTCTAAATAAATCATTTTTGAAAATAAAAGAAAGACGTCTTGCGGATTCAAAAATGGACATTTTCTCCACCCGACTTTTTCTCAAAACATCCAAAGTTGGACTTAGATGTCATATTGAAAATGGCCCTGCACATCATCTGTCTTAACTTTAGCTAATTTGGTATACAGTGCTATGTCCCAAATCATTGAATATATTAATTCATTCAATGATTATTTCAAAAATTGATTACTGCAATTCTTTATTCAAGGGAATGGCTCAAAAAGAAATTAGAAGATTGCAGATAATTCAGAATGCCTCTATTAAATTAATTATGGGGGCTAAGAAGTTCGACCATGTTACTCCATTACTTCAAAAGGCACATTGGCTCCCAGTAACATACCGTATTTTATACAAATTATCTTTACTTACATTTAAATCGTTATTATACAAAACCCCTGCTTTTATTTACAAAGTTTTAATTCCATATAATTCTCCAAAATTTTTAAGATCTAATGACCAACTTCTGTTGGTCATTCCTACTCTTAAAATTATTAACACTCGAAGGCAATTCATTTTTACTGTAACGGCGCCACAGACATGGAATTCACTCCCACTATATTTAAGAGAGGAGAAGAATTTGGAAAAATTTAAGAGCCAACTTAAGAGCTTTCTTTTTAAAGATGCGTTCAATACCTAATTGAAATGTTAATTGCTCTTTTATCATTTGCTCTTTTATGTATTTTTATCTCCAATTATTTATTTGTCCTCCCATTCCTATTGGGTTTTACCTTTAATTGTTGATTCTTTCCTATCGAAAATTGTATTTCTTCCCCTTCTGCCCTATTGTTTGTTTTTGTTTTAATTAGTTTGTCTTGGTGATTTTATACCGTTGTTAATGTTACTTTCTATTTTATGTACATTTTATAAATTTATTTTATTATGTGTACATCGCTTAGAATTTATAATAGGCGATTAATCAAATAACAAATAAACTTGAAACTTGAAACTTGCTCCCCCAATATTCACGGGGGTTCCGTTCTAGGAACCCCTGCAAATATCGAAAAACCACGAATATGGTTTTTCGTCTGGGGAGGCAGGAGAGGGCAGCTGGAGCACCGGCACGTGAAGGAAATCGCTCGCGGTATGCTCCGACCGCCTCTTCCTGTACTAAAGTCAGGCCTCACCAATCAGGAGCTGCTTTGACATCCTGAAACGAAGGGCGCTAAGCATTGTAGCGCAGATTTATCAAGCGCTGAATCAACGCGTGCGCTAACGCGTCCATAGGATAACATACACGCATTAGCATTTACCGCATGCTAAAATGCATAGCGCACCTTTGTAAAAGAGGGGGTAAGGTGCATGAACCTGGGGGGTTCTTCCTTTCACCCATTACCCCCACCATTTTAACTGCTTTGCATTTCACTCAGCTCTCACTGTGGCTGAAAACACAAACGACGCTTCTTCCAGAAGCCCAGTAGTCTGCCAGCAAGTATCACCGTGGGCCATGAACTGGGATTCCTTGCTCCCCCTCCTCCTAGGGGTGTTGCAGCATAATAACCTGCAGTCCATTAAAATGAAGAACTGGAAAATCAGCCAGTGCCACATTATAGACATCTGACCTTGAAGTTATCAGAGCATGAATCAAAGTACAGTGGCAGCATCTGTTCCCACAAAGAGCTGGCAAACTTTACGAAGGGTGGACAGCAACCTTTGTTAAACTCTTAAATAATATATGGAGAGAAAAACAATTCCCAGTAATAAAAATTTAATAAATGAAAGTCAGAACTTTTGCATCAGGCCAATTAGGGTGAAGGTGTTTTTAAAGTAGTCGCTCAGATGTTGTAATGGGCCTGCAGACAGGGCTGTGGAAATCATTAGGCAAGAACATAAGCATTGCTATACTGGGACAGACAGAAGGTCCATCAAGCCCAGTATCCTATTTCCAACAGTGGGTGGCCAACCCAGGTCTCAAGTACCTGGCAGAAACCCAAAGAGTAGCAACATTCCAGAGCTGAGATTGTGATGTCATAATGCCTCATTCCACCAATGCCTAAGAGCCAACTGCATCAGTGATGTCACAATGGCTTGATTATCCTATATTTGGCTCACATAAGAACATAAGCATTGCTATACTAGGACAGACAGAAGGTCCATCAAGCCCAGCATCCTGCTTCCAATAGTGGCCAACCCAGGTCTCAAGTACCTGGCAGAAACCCAAAGAGTAGCAACATTCCAGAGCTGAGATTGTGATGTCATAATGCCTCATTCCACCAATGCCTAAGAGCCAACTGCATCAGTGATGTCACAATGGCTTGATTATCCTATATTTGGCTCACATAAGAACATAAGCATTGCTATACTAGGACAGACAGAAGGTCCATTAAGCCCAGTATCCTATTTCCAACAGTGGCCAACTCAGGTCTCAAGTACCTGGCAGAAACCCAAAGAGTAGCAACATTCCAGAGATGAGATTGTGATGTCATAATGCCTCATTCCACCAATGCCTAAGAGCAGATTTGCATGCTTAGCACCTCTATTATATGCAGATCTCTCTCATGCATATTCATTAGGGCTGTCCTGAAAACCCGACTGGCCTGGTGGTCCTCCAGGACAGGGTTGGGAACCACTGCTCTAAGCAAATCCAATGACAATACGGTCAATCACTTGAAAGGGAAAACCAAATACCAGGATTAAAATTCAAGTGATTGTGCCGGTTCTGATTACCGAAGACAAGCTGGTAATTGACTTCTGTTAAGGAGCACAAGATCTACTGACTGTGAAAGGTAACTCCTGATCTAGCTGAAAGCCAAAGTTCAATAAACCTTTGCAAGGGAATCGTACGCGTCGTAAGTCAATATACGGGGGACACTCTGCTCAATAGGTTTCTGTACAAGTTAAATCAGCTGTTCTCTGTTATTTCCAGTTGAGAGTGATTTAGGAAGGAAGTCATGGATGTTGGTTTTTTTTTCCTTTTTACTATGCTATTGTCTCATTTTCATTAGTACTTTACACTGTACTGGTTAAAAAGCTGAAGGAAGTCAAAGACTTACACTTTTGATACAAGTAAAGTGAATTTTTTTTTTTTTGACACGGTACCCTAATTCAGTGATTCCCAACCCTGTCCTGGAGGAACACCAGGCCAATCGGGTTTTCAGGCTAGCCCTAATGAATATGCATGAGAGAGATTTGCATATGATGGAAGTGATAGGCATGCAAATTTGCTTCATGCATATTCATTAGGGCTAGCCTGAAAACCCAATTGGCCTGGTGTTCCTCCAGGACAGGGTTGGGAACCACTGCCCTAATTCTATGTATGGTGACAATTAGTACTGATAACTGAGCAACACTAACTGGCATTAATTTAGGCCTGTTCTTTTTAACATTTTTATAAGTGATATTGCTGAAGGGCTGTCGGTAAGATTTGCCGGGACAGACAGGGAAAAATGCTTGAGTGCCTGAATAAATTCATGTAAAACGTTCTGAGCTCCCCTGGGAGAAGAGTATAGAAAATTGAATATATAAATAGTGTGAAATGTTTCAGCTTCCGATAACCAGAGCTGGTATTGTGACATCACAATGCCTCATTCCACCAATGCCTAAGAGCCAACCTCATCAGTGACGTCACAATGGCTGGATTGTTCTATACTTGGCTCACTTTTACTCCATTTCAACTTTTAGAGTAGTGCAGTGGTTAAAGCTACAGCCTCAGCACCCTGAGGTTGTGGGTTTAAGCCCATGTCGCTCCTTGTGACCCTGGGCAAGTCACTTAATCCCCCCATTGCCACAGGTACATTAGATGGATTGTGAGTCCACCGGGACAGACAGGGAAAATGCTTGAGTACCTGAATAGATTCATTTAAAACGTTCTGAGCTCCCCTGGGAGAAGAGTATAGAAAATTGAATATATAAATAGTGTGAAATGTTTCAGCTTCCGATAACCAGAGCTGGTATTGTGACATCACAATGCCTCTTTCCACCAATGCCTAAGAGCCAACCTCATCAGTGATGTCACAATAGCTTGATTGTCCTATACTTGGCTCACGGTATAGAAAATTGAATGAATGAATAAATACATTTAGCTGGCCGGAAATGGCTCCCAGACGGCTAAAGAGTACAGAGCTGGCTATCTGAAGATATTTAGCCAGAGATAGGTGGCTATCTCCTGCTAGATTGACCAATGACTGGCTTTTTTGCAAGACATAGCCGGTCACTGCCAATATTCGATAGCCAGATAGATCTACCTAAAAGGGTGGTCTGCTTTGGACGTTAGGATTTAACTGGCTAGCTTTGAATATTGGCCTAGCTGGCTATGTCTCGGCCAGCCCAAAATAAACTGAAAATTCAATACTGGTCACGGGATATGATGCCAGCACTGAATTTCCAGTATTTCTGTGGACTGCAGGAGATTGCTGGCGATGTCCTGCAGACTGAATATGGGGGGGGGGGGGGGGGGGGGGATTATGCTTATCCATTGCTTTTTGGTTACGTTTGTGAAAATCACAACATTTAGGGGTCCTTTTACTAAGGTGCACTAACCCATGGCTAGCCCAAATTATGCTCGAGGCACCCACCTACCTCGACTTCAGAAAACTACTCAAAACTCATTTATTCCACGGACGGAATCCCTAATCCCCCCTTCTTCCACTTCTCTCCCCCCCCCCACCAACAAAATGATCTCTCCATTTACTCCTTATCATTGCTCTCTCCCAACCTGCTAACTACAATGATTTATACAACCCCTTCATGCTTACCTCAACGACTTCGCTTCTTGTAAATATGATTTACTGTAATCTTTGTAAATCTGTTTAATTGATGTGAACCGCCTAGAACTCCCTGGGTATGGCGGTATACAAAAATAAAGTTATTATTATTATTATTAACTGCTTTAACTCACGCTAATAGCATGCGCTTTTTCGGTTAGCTCGCCTTAGTAAAAGGACATAAGATGAAGATTTCCACTATTGTAGGTAATTTTGCAATTGAATTTCTAGTGCTCTGACGGCAGTTTTCTTGGAGAGAACTCAGCCAGAGACACATTTAATATAATATAATTGGGCACCAATAGAACATTCACTGCAGAATGCTTCCCATGCTTTCTTTCAAAGAAATATGTCCATGATGTGTGATGGTGTTGGATCTGGCAGCGCTAACACCATCATTTCTGGAGGTCTCTATTCCCTCCTGAACTATTTATTTCTTCCGAGTGAAATGAAAGTGGCCAGCTGCATCAGTGAAACCATTTTGAAAAGACTTATAAGCAAAGGGCGCTGCAGGTTTCACGACATCATCACATTGATCACTGCCAAAAAAATTTCATCTCATAGAATTTCTCTTGTCACTTCCGGGAATGAGTTGGGTTTGTTTTTTTTCTTTTCTTCTTTGGTGGTGTGATGGGGTATGGTCACTGAGGCCCAGGAGCGAGTAAATGCAAACCAGAGTATTTAATCCCCAGAAGACAGACAAAGGAAAGGTCGGGAGGGAGGCAGGAATTTCAAAATTAAAGTCTCAGTGGGGAGAGCCGGGTAGCGGGTAAGTTCCAAGCCAATCAGAGAAGCAGGAGCCAATGCCTCCGCAGGGAGAGCTGGGAGGAAACAAACTCCTGGCTAATCAGAGGGGAGAGAACCAGGAGGAGGAGGAGTCAACGGGGCTATGAAAGAGAGCAGACAAGAGCAGACTTCATTCGCTGCTGAGATGCCGAGGAGTGCAGAGCTCCTGGCCAGAGGACCTGTTTAGTATATTTCGATCTGGGGACTGTGACACTGAGGCCGACTGCTTGGGAATTATACCTGTTGCAATCTAAGAAAAGGTACCCAAAGGCTCCACTTACTAAAGTACCTTAGGGCATTAGCGCGTCCTACAATGCCCCGCGCGCTAGATGCTAACGCCTCCATAGAGCTTGCGTTAGTATTTTCATCTATCGCGTGGTTTTGCGTGCGCTAAAAACGCTAGCGCACCTTAGTAAAAGGAGCCCCAAGTCTTAGTGCACGCTTACGTGAGAAACGAGGCGACCATGTCGTTTGGGTTCTATTTATAACTAACAATGCTTGTTAATTGAAACGGTGTATCTCGGGCAAATGAAATGATAGAAAGACGTGACTTGTTTATTTACTTATTTATTCAATTTTCTATAGTGTGCTCTCAGGGGAGCTCAGTATGGTTTCTGTGAATTTATTCAGGAACTCAAGCATTTTTCTCAAGCATTTGAATCGGCATCTTCTTGATTACTTAACCTCCCCCCCCACCCCAACCCCCTTTTACAAAACCATGTAAGCGTTTTTAGCGCCAGCCGCAATAGCTGCTACCGCCGCGGCCGGCACTAAAAACCACGCTAAGATTTTGTAAAAGTTTCAAGTTTTATTAGGATTTTATATACCGCCTATCAAGGTTATCTAAGCGTTTTTTTACAATCAGGTACTCAAGCAGCAGGGTTAGAACCATGGAAGACCTGCAAAGGGACCTAACAAAACTGGAAGAGTGGGCAAAAAAGTGGCAGATGCGTTTTAATATAGAGAAATGCAAGGTCGTACATGTTGGGAAAAAGAACCCGATGTTCAGCTACACAATGGGGGGATCATTGCTGGGGGTAAGTAACCTTGAAAGAGACCTGGGTGTGCTGGTGGATACAACAATGAAAGCATCGGCACAATGTGCGACAGCCTCAAAGAAAGCAAACAGAATGCTGGGAATCATCAAGAAGGGTATCACGACCAGGACGAAGGAAGTCATCATGCCACTGTATCGTGCGATGGTACGCCCGCATCTGGAGAACTGTGTCCAGTATTGGTCGCCGTACCTCAAGAAGGACATGGCAATACTTGAAGGGGTCCAGGGAAGAGCGACAAAAATGATAAGAGGTATGGAAAACTTCTCATACGTTGACAGGTTGGAAAAGCTGGGGCTGTTCTCCCTGGAAAAGCGGAGACTTAGAGGAGACATGATAGAAACCTTCAAAATCCTGAAAGGCATAGATAAGGTAGACAGGGACAGATTCTTCAGACTGTGGGGAACCACAAGTACAAGGGGGCACTCGGAGAAACTGAAAGGGGACAGATTTAGAACCAAAGCCAGGAAGTTCTTCTTCACCCAGAGAGTGGTGGACACATGGAACGTATTCCCGGAGGTTGTGATAGGGCAGAACACGCTACAGGGATTCAAAGAAGGTTTGGATACATTCCTGAAGAATAAGGGGATTGAGGGGTACGGACAGAAGTTGAGATAGGTTATAGGTAGAGTCAGGGACCACTTGACAGGTCATGGACCTGATGGGCCGCCGCGGGTGCGGACTGCAGGGCGCGATGGACCTCTGGTCTGACCCAGTGGAGGCAACTTCTTATGTTCTTAGTTGGATCTGCTCCAGGTGGTGATGGTTTCACAGTTGAGTTTTATAAATCATTCCAAATTACTCTTTTACCTCATTTATTAAATTTATATCAGTCTCGATTAACTAAGGGTTGCATTACAGGTACTATGGCAGAATCATTAACTATAGTTTTGCCAAAGCTAAATAAAGATCCCACTTTGGTTTCAAACTACAGGCCTACATCGTTAATCAATGTAGATGGAAAACTTTTGGCAAAAACTAGACTAGACTAGATCATTAGGAAAGATTATTGATGTGATATATTTGATTGAATGTAAGCTTGAAAGGGAGGGAGGGATGGGATAAAATTTTTATCTATTGGTATCATAATTGATAGAATTTCAAATTATGTATTTATTGACAAATGTTTAATATAAATATATTTGTTGTATGATGAAAAACGAATAAAGAATTTAAAAAAAAAAAAAGTGCATCACCCCAGTGGAAAGATTTCTTGATAATTCTTTTTTTTTTAACTAACACGATGGCCTTTAATCATATTTTAAAATTTGGGCATGGCACCACGGTATAAATATATATGCCAGCACTGGGGAATTCCTTTTGATCAAATTAATCCCTCTCATGTCACCACTTCATTTCAACATACCAGGCAGCTTAACATTTCTGCTCTTTCATTCTTTGCTCTCCTTTACCTCCTCTAAGCCCGACCTATACATTTGAATCGTACACAAACAGGCTGCATTTCCTGTGGAAAACTGTTTTGTCGGAATAACCCTGTCATTTGGTAGATTTTGTTTTTACCAATGTACAAGATAAAACGTTCAGCATAGTTGTCACCACAAAGTCCAAAAATAACGAGTCTAAGACAGACTTAATGAGCTAAAGGAATATCGTTTTTAACGTGACGCTCAAGCCAAACGCTTATATGCCATTGAGGATTTGATAGAAAAGGTCTTTCAAGATTCAGCAAATTTTTTTTTATTTTTAATAATTTATTTTCTGCATATCCTACAATTCTACGTGGATTACAAATTATTCAGGTACTCAAACATTATTCCTCAACTGTCCTGGTGGGCTCCCACTCTCTTACATGTTCAATGTACAGTACTGCGTACGTCATTTTGAGTAAGCTACTTCGACATTTGCTAGGGATACGCACAAGTAAACAATTTATTAAGGATGGCCAAGTGCCGGCTTGGGCGGGTTTTTAGACGTATTTAAGTTTCAATTATGAGACCCATACTGTATCTGAATGTACCCTTCTCCCTCAATATTCGCTGTGATAGGGGATTAACAGACCCGCGAATAACTTTTTCCTATGTTATTCGCTGTTTTCTATTAAAAAACCATCGTGAATATGGTGAAACCGTGAATAACATGGTGGGAGACCTGGCCTATTCCAGGAGAGGCAAAACACGGTGAAGAAAGTGCTGGGAATCGGCGATTTTCTCTGTAAACGCTTGGAATCAGCGATTTCTCTATGCAAACTGATGTAGTTGGGGGGAAGGAGCCAGCAAACTAAAAACCGCAAATAATCGAAACCGCAAATGGTGAAACCGCAAATTCGGAGGGAGAAGTGTACTTCGCCTTGAGCTACCACTTTCAAAAAAAAAAAAAAAAAGTTCTTTCATAAAGGCAATTTATTTGGCCACTATTTGGGTCTTTATCTGTCGACATGTACTATGTTACTATGTATGTAGTACATTCAATTCACTTTATTCTGGCACACAGCGTCCCTTCATCTTCTAAATCAGCAGGCAAGGTTTCCATGACCCACTTTTAGGATCTGCCCAGGGACTGAGAAATCCTGCTCCAAACCAAAGCGAATGTATTTTTATATCGACTTGGTCATCTAAATAAAAATGCTGACAGGACTCAGCTAAATGTGATCACCCAAAGCAGCACTAAAGGATAAAGGGTCATTGATTTGATATACTGATTCTGTGGTACAATCAAAGTGGTTTACATATACTATAGCAGGGGTAGGGAACTCCGGTCCTCGAGAGCCGTATTCCAGTCGGGTTTTCAGGATTTCCCCAATGAGTATGCATGAGATCTATTTGCATGCACTGCTTTCAATGCATATTCATTGGGGAAATCCTGAAAACCCGACTGGAATACGGCTCTCGAGGACTGGAGTTCCCTACCCCTGTACTATAGGAAGATCCTTTCCATGGCTCTAGCACAGGGGGTAGGGAACTCCGGTCCTCGAGAGCCGTATTCCAGTTGGGTTTTCAGGATTTCCCCAATGAATATGCATTGAAAGCAGTGCATGCAAATAGATCTCATGCATATTCATTGGGGAAATCCTGAAAACCTGACTGGCAAAGGGGTACTCCAGGACCGAGTCGAGAAACACTGCCCTAGATGAACTACTCAATATTTCACTCATAGATTGATAGGAAGCCATACTGAACACATTACCCCTAGCTCAGGGGTGTCCAATGTTGGTCCTCGAGGGCCGCAGTCCAGTCGGATTTTCAGGATTTCCCCAATGAATATACATGAGGTCTATTTGCATGCACTGCTTTCATTGTATGCTAATAGATCTCATGCATATTCATTGGGGAAATCCTGAAAACCCGACTGGATTGCGGCCCTCGAGGACCGACATTGGACACCCCTGCCCTAGCTGAACATAAGTAAAGGAGTTAAATCAGGGGTCTCAAAGTCCCTCCTTGAGGGCCGCAATCCAGTCGGGTTTTCAGGATTTCCCCAATGAATATGCATGAGATGTATTTGCATTCACTGCTTTCAATGCATATATTCATTGGGGAAATCCTGAAAACGTCAGCATTTGTATGGCAACATTTTGGTGTTATCACGTACTCCATATTAAAGAGCCACTGTAAATGTTAGGACATCAAAGTTGCACTTATGGAATAATTTACCCATAGAATTGAGAAAGGAAGAATCTCTCCTAAATTTTAAAAGGCATTATAGGCCCATTATTTTCAATTGGCCTTTTTGCATTGATAGGATTAGAATTCATTACTTCAACCTGCATCATTTCATTTTTATTTTATTTTTTAATTTCTACTGCAGAAAAGGACTTGGGAGTTCTTATCCGGGAAGATATGAAAGCTTCTAATCAGGTGGAGAAAGCTTCAGCGAAGGCCAGACAAATGCTGGGTGGCATCAGAAGGAGCTTTATCAGCCGGAAGCCAGAAGTCATGCTACCATTATACAGATCCATGGTGAGACCTCACCTGGAGTACTGTGTCCAATTTTGGAGGCCACATTATCAAAAGGATGTGAAGAGAATGGAGTCGATATAGAGAATGGCCACTAGGATGGTCTCAGGACTTAAAGACATCCCATTTGAAGAACGCCTGATCAAACTGCGCTTATATTCTCTCGAGGAGCGCAGAGAAAGGGGGGACATGATAGAAACATTCAAATACATCATGGGTCACATCAAAGTGGAGGAGGAAATCTTTTTTCTTAAGGGTCCAACGGCGACAAGAGGGCATACACTAAAACCTAAGGGAGGAAGATTTCATGGTGACACCAGGAAATACTTCTTCACTGAACGGGTGATTGATCGATGGAATGATCTTCCCCACCAGGTGGTCGAGGCCAGTAACGTGCTCGACTTCAAGAGTCGATGGGATAAACAGGTGGGAGGACTACGGAGTTATGCTCAATCGATAGATACTCCAGGGAAGAAGGGTCCTTGAATGGGCAGACTAGTTGGAGGGAGGGTTCTCGAGTGGGCAGTCGGCCCTTTTCTGCCGTCACATTCTATGTTTCTATGTTTATTTTTTTGAAGAATGTATTAAATATTTTGCGTGCATGATATTGAGAGCTTCTCCAAGTTGAGCTGCTAAGCAATTGATGTATAACTGATAATCGGAGAGAGGCGTATCTAATTACATTTTACAAACTGAGGGTACTTTGCAGAGTCTCTTTTTTATAGCAAAGAAAGGACAGTATGTTTTACTCCTGTCCATTCTCTCTCTAAATAGGGATCTCTACTCTTACGGAGAAAGGGGCATGATGTATATTCTAATTATAAACAGTGAGGCTCCTCTATGCTTCATCTGGTTCCCTGCTGGCTGGGGTTCTCGCCACCATCTGTTCCTTACAACCTCTAACATCAAAGAAAAATACAATTTGATTTTAAGTCGGAGCGGAACCACTGGTATTTAATGAAAGTACAATTGTGGCATTATTACATGCTTTCTCCCAAGTCATCACCACCAATGAAGGCACAATTCTGTAGATGTCAGGTGAATGGTAAACGTCAGGAAAAAAAATTGTGCATCGGCAAACTGTTTGCATATTTTCTTTTGATTTACCCGGACATGTCCTCTTTTTAAAGGACATGTCTGGGCTTCCGGACGGCTTTTCAAAACCCAGCACTTTGGGTTTTGAAAAACTTCCAGCTCGAGACCATGGCGGGAGGGTATCTGCGCGGATGTGACATCATCGCATGCCCAGATGCCCTCCTGACGTGGCTCTGAGCACGAGAGGCTGAGGGATGAGGCTGGGGCAGGATGGGGCATTACTTGGGCAGAACTGGGTGTGCCTGGGGGGGCGGGGCCATCGATCCGGATTTTACAATAGTAAAATCTGGTAATCCTACCCAGAGCTATGTGTATACAAGTAGCCAACTCCCACAACTGTTAACGAGAAAGAGAGACAGGCTGTTTCTCCCTAATCTAAATTGCCACTACCTTTTACTCTCAGGCTTAAAAAACCCCAAACAAATTCCGAATCTTTGAAAACAGCCAATAGTAACTCTCTGCTCTTGGCAGTGGGAGGAGTCCACCAAGAGTGCAGACAACCTCCCTGTTGCCATGACATCAGAGGCAACAGCAGCTCTTTGCTGAATTTCTACACTTTGAAACCTGTAATAGATTCAGTGAACACAGGAATTGCCCCTCCTCACAGACCCCCATAAAAGGTTCTGCAGTAACGTGAGATATTTTTCTCACAATTCCAGGCCATTAATCTCATATGGAAATCAAGTGTATGTTATATTTCTTTGTGCTAATGTCTGTGATCTTGGGTGCAATATACCCAGAAAAAATTTACAGCTCCCTGTGACATAGTTAGGCTTCATGCAAAACACAGTTTATTGTAATTTTGCACAAAACATTTACCTAATAAACATACGGTAGGTAATGTGTTTCATCTGCAGAATCGTGCAACTCGTTGCCCCTTTTGAATAGATTTTGTACTGCATGACAGCAATGATAAATAATGCATGGAAAAAATTGGTCAATAACACATGCAAAATGGAATAATATGAGTTATTTGTGTCATTTCATCTGCTAGCACTTTGCAAAATGTATATCAACATCTGAGAGACATTTTTGACCGTGTCCTCTTCACCCTACTGTTGGTTGATTTTTCAGAAAATCTCGAATGAATATTCACGAGGTCTCCAACGAATGCAAATGATCTTCAAAGTGCATATTTACTGTGGAAATTCTCAAAAGTCAACCAGCTGCCAGGTCACCAGGACAGGCTTGGGAATCACCCTTCTAAGATCCTTTAGACGATGCTATAAATCCAAAGGCAAAGCTGATTCATTTGGTAAGTTAGGCCATTATTTACGATAGGAGTAAAGCGTGCAATTAGAGGGGAAGCAATTACATGCAAGCGGGAAAATTATCAGAAAAGCAATCTTGTTTCATCGGAGACAGATTTTCCCCCTTCAAAATATTTGATTAAACGTCGACTCTGGTAATGAGATTTAAACTTTCAGTACATTTGCTATATGGTGCTATAAATAAATTTTAATACTTGAACACCCACCACGCTTTGTTGGTTCAATTCTGACTCCTGTTATTCTCTTAGGTCAATTACTGGATCTCTAATCAGAAAAAAAAATTGGTATATATTGAAGAACTAAAGCACTGGGCAGACTTGCACGGTCTGTGTCTCGTATATGAGGTTGAGGATGGGCTGGGATGGTTTAGAAGAGCTGGAGTGAGCTGTGACGGAGCCTCCAGTAGACGGAACCTACGCACAGTACCTGGCAGAGCTCTGGGTTTCTGGCCCAGAAATATTTAAGAAAAAGAACAATTTAAATGAAATCATTAGATTATAGAGAGTGCGTGTTTGGGCAGACTGGATGGACCATTTGGGTCTTTATCTGCCATCATTTACTATGTTACTGGCTTTCTTGTATTTTGTAACATCCCAAAACTAAGAAAAAGAGAACGTTCCTGCTTAAGCCACAGTGATACATCCCAGGATTCTCTCTACGGCACCGAAATTTCGGCATGGATCTAAGACGCGTGCACAACTAAAATAGTTAAGCAGCCATTAATTATGAATTGGACTTAATAACTAAAGTTAATTGCCACTAATTGGGATACGTGAGCAACTGCCTACAGGCAATTCTATATCACCAGATGTCTAAATCCAATAGCATGCAACTCGGAAGGGGGCATGGTCAGTGAAGGGGCATGAGCAGGAAAAGGGCATTCCCAAAATTTGCCCACAGTGTTATAAAATAGGGCCATTTAGGTGCCAAAATGCCATGATTATACTGGTTGTCAAATAATTCTTTTTTTTTTTTTTTTTTTTTTTAATATTTTTAATTCTTTTTTTAAATTCTTACATCAAGTGAAATACATGTAATACATTCAATTATGAAAAAACACTTGAAATTATTATTAAATGTTCTTACAATGTGAATTAAATAAACCCTTTATCAGAATTTTATATCATATTAATATTACAATAGTTTTCCCTCCCTACCCCTTCTATATGTTCTATACATGTGTTATTATATCTGATCAGTAGAATAATTTGTCAATGGTCCCCATATTTTATTAAATTTTTTAATATAACCTTGTTGTAATGCCAATACTTTTTCCATTTCTAATTACAGGTCTGTACTCATCAATATTATTACTGTAAAGAAAGAGTTGAGATAGTCGGCGTTAGACGCTGAGACCTGCCATGTTTGAAGTCTGAAAAGTTAGAAATGCCGCGCCCTGAAACAATTTGCCTTGTACGCAAACGAGAAATATGCATGTTGGCAGCAGATTGATCAGTTACCATACTGCACTATATTTATAAAGATAAGTCGAAGCTTAATTGCAAAATAGTCCTAGCCCCAGAATTGTGAGGACGCCGAGAAAAGAGCTCCTCAAAGAACCCTTGAAAAAGCCCTTATGGGCGAAACGGGTCCCGTCGGGGCATGCTAGAGACACTGCATTAACGTATGCTGTTTTTTTTTAGTCTTTATTTATTTTGAAGAAAGACAAGCTATATACAAGTACATACAAGCTACATACAAGTAGAACTGATGGCTCATATGCCACATTGTAATTGAAATTAGGTGCCTCGACTGGCGCGCTTAGCCAATCTAGGTGCCTAACTTCCCCCTCTCCACCTTTTATCAAGCTGTGCAAGAGGTTTGTAGCAAAGGCCAGCAAGGTATGTGCTCCGACGCTCAAAGAGCATTGGAACATTTACTCTATCAGCTCACGTGAAAAACTTGATAAAAGGGGCCCTAAATTTTAATTTATTTGTTTATAATCCGCTTGAAAAGCCTAAGCGGCTCGCAATAAAGCATGCATCGTAATAGAAATACACTCAACTATCAAAGTGAGCAAAATCAGTGAAGTGATCCCATTCGATGTGATCTTAATCTGTTCTGCAAAAAAAATGCACACTTAAGAACATAAGAAGTTGCCTCCGCTGAGGCAGACCAGAGGTCCATCTCGCCCTGCGGTCCGCTCCCGCGGCGGCCCATCAGGCCTATTGCCTGAGCAGTGATCCCTGACTATTTCTATAACTACCTCTTGCTCCTATCCCTATAACCTACCTCTACCTCTACTCCTACTTCTTCTCCGCAATTCTTGGTGCAGTCGGCGACGAACATGGTGGAAGGTTTCACCGGGACATTGCCACCATGGAAAAAAGATATCGGGGCAACTGGAATCCATCAATGCTGGCTGACTATGGTTGGACACTATAACGAGATGCACCGGACACTGAGTTCAAGCGAAAATCTACAGGAAAACACTTTTAGCCACTAACTAAACATGTTATAGTCAAAGATACCATCGTGTTTCTCAAAATTCCTACGTGATACAGTCACTGGGAAATTGTATTTGGGTTTATTTTGAAGGGGTCGTTCATAATCACCAGTTTGTTTTAAGGAAGCAACACTTTTGGAGAAATTAGTTGTCCAGTGTTATTCAATTAGGTTAAATCCATGCCATTAATTGAAAATTGCAATTAAAATTTATTTTAGAAAACAAATTAGATGATTGGTGCCTAACCTCATTCTAGGCATCTACCAGAAAATAGGGGCATATTGTTGGTAGATTTGTGGTGTGTTTTGCCAGTAGGCATCTAAATTGGACCTACAAGTGTGTTCATTCTGCTGCCCCTCAACATCTAAAATTGAAAGGGGATAGATTCCGTACAAATGTAAGGAAGTTCTTCTTCACCCAGAGAGTGGTAGAAAACTGGAACACTCTTCCGGAGGCTGTTATAGGGGAAAACACCCTCCAGGGATTCAAGACAACGTTAGATAAGTTCCTGCTAAACCGGAACGTACACAGGTAGGGCTAGTCTCAGGGCGCTGGTCTTTGACCAGAGGGCCACCGCGTGAGCGAACTGCTGGGCACGACGAACCACTGGTCTAGCCCAGCAGTGGCAATTTTTATGTCCTTATATCCTCTTCTCTCTCCTTATACACCTCCCAGAGAACTCCGTTCCTCAGATAAGCTGCTCTTAGCGTTACCCTTCTCCTCTACTGCCAATTCCAGACTTCGTTCCTTTCATCTAGCTGCCCCCTATGCCTGGAATAAATTATCTGAGTTTGTCCGTCAAGCCCCTTCCCTTGTTTAAAAGCAAACTGAAAATCCCCCTTTTTGATATAGTCTTCAATCCTTAGCTGTACTCCTCTGATGTCATAATGCCTCATTCCACCAATAAGAGCCAACCTCATCAGTGATGTCACAGTGGCTTGATTGTCCTGTACTCCCCTCTGCCCTTCAACCATTCCCCTTAGCTGTATCCATGGCATCCTGTTTGTCTGTCTTGGCTGTTTAGATTGTAAGCTCTTTGGAGCAGGGACTGTTTTCTTACTCTTTGCGACTCTGTCCAGCGCTGCGTGCGTCTGTTAGCACTATAGAAATAATTAATAGCAGTAGTAGTATTTAGGTCCAGAAAATCTTAGCATATATAGGGAGCATCTAAGGTTTTCACATCCACTGGGGCCTAAGTCCAATTTAGGCGATTCTATAAAAGGCGCCTAACTCAAAATTGACAGCCGCTTTGCACTGCGTTGCAGGGCATCTGTCTTTTAGACGCCGTTTATAGAATCGGGGCCCAATTGCAATCTGTTTTGGCACACCCTGATGCATATGTCCTTGTGATCATTTAAAAAGATGTACCAGGCGCTCTCCCGGCGATTAGCTGCAGCCTTTGCACCTCACATGCAACGATTTCTGATGGTAGAGCATGCTAAACGCAAAAACAAAGCACTTTCTCATGAGAACCCCTAAATGTGCACTAAAGCAATTAATATATGCTAAGTTAATTAGTGCATGTTAAAAGCTATTGCACTTGTTAAATAAATTTCCTTTCACGGGAGAAAACAAACCAAAGTCAGGGGGGGGGAAAGTCAAACTAACGGAAAGTGAACTGCAATGTTTTGCCTGTGCAGATCTCTGGCCTACAGAGCATGTGTTGTGTGAGACGGGTGCATGGCGTGTGTCCTTATAGCAACAGCCAAACCACCTGTCACACATCTTGTCAGCTGTTATTTTATACAGTAGACTGTGATCCTCTGGCCTTTACACTTTCCAAAGAAACCTCTTCCTTGCGGGTTGAGCAACAGGAAGTCAGTATTCATTCAATCTAGCATGCAGGTCAATGCATTATTAGTACGTGAGGCAGCATGCCCTCACTCCCTCACCAACCAGAGAAAATATTTTTTCACACATCGTGTAATTAAACTCTGGAATTCGTTGCTGGAGAATGCGGTGAAATCAGTTAGCTTAGCGGGGTTTAAAAAAGGTTTGGATACTTTCCTAAAAGGGAAGTCCATAGGCCATTATTGAGATGGCTTGGGGAAATCCACTGCTTCTTCCTAGGATAAGCAGCATAAAATCTGTTTTACTCTTTGGGATCTTGCCTGGTATTTGGGACTTGGGTTGGCCACTATTGGAAACAGGATACTAGGCTTTCTGGAACCAGTTTAATCCCAGCTGTGCAACTGGTGGCCCTTGTTCAGGAAACATCAACTCTGTGCCAGAAAGAAAAGGAGGCGTGAACAAAAATAAAGGTGAAATTTTGAAGAAAGAATATAGGGCTGATTTGGGGAGGGGCAGGATAAACAATAGCTTGGCAGTGAATGTTGCAATGCCTTCGTTGAAGGGAAAATTTCTTCCACCAGTAAGCGGGAGAATTTCAGTCACGGATCGGCACAGGCAAATATTTTACCGTTTGGCTATTGTTGGACTTTTTCCAGATTTTTGAGACTCGGGTGGGGTGGGGGAGGTTGGTTGGGTGGTTTCAAACATTTTTTATTTGTTTATAAAGTTTCACATTATTTATCAAGCATACCATCTTGTACAGAAAGTGTAATCAAGAAATCATAATATTTAAGTTTACTTTCAGTCCTGAAAATAAACCAAACTGTAAAGAGAAATACATCATAACTTAATCACACACTAGTCATCAAAATTCAAATATTTTATTGATTGACTAGTCTTTAAGCCCGTTACATTAACGGGTGCTAGAATAGATGTGTGTGTGTGTGTGTGTCTTTCTTTCTGTCTCTCTCTTTCCTCGGCTGTCTACCACCACCCCTTGCCTGTTCCCCTTGTCCAGAAGTAGGTCTTCTACCTTCCTTTTACCTCCCCCCCTGTCCAGCAGCACCCCTTCCCTGCTCCCCCTGTCCAGTAGTACCCCTTCTCCTTTCCCTGCTCCCCCTGTCCAGCATCCGCTAGCCCAGGCAGCCTCGGGGCTTTTGCTAGGCCGGCCCACCTCGCATTATTGAAGTGGGCCGGCCTAGCAAATTCCCCGCAGCTGCAATATGAAACCGTGGCTGTCGCGTTTGCTGGTCCGGGGCTGAGAAGAGGCGTTGCGGCAGCGCAGGAAGTCAGCCGGCATCGGAGATCAGGGCAGAAGGCAGGCAGTGCGCATGTGCGGCACGGAAGCACACCACGGTGGCAGGGATCACAGCATCGTAAGTGCGCACGCGTACTTAGGGTTTTATTATAGAGGACTGATTTGGTTAGTTTTATATTCCTTTCTCCCCAATGAGCTCAGAGCGGGAACAAGGTTCACATGCATAATGCTTAGACAAACAAATTACGAATTTACACATATTTCAATCCAAAATTTGGTGATGCACATTACAGCGTTTTAAAATGTGCAAATCGATTCTCTGCACATTCATCTGACTGTGCCCGCCTTAGATCTGTTTAAGAAGGGCTAATGAAATAAATGTATGGTAGCCAATGCACATTCCTAGCTTCAATAATCGTTCAAGATGTCCAAAATCTTATAAGTGCTCCTGAAAGACCGACTTGCTTTCAGTGAGACTAACCCCCCTCTCTTACAAAGGTGTGCTAAGCTTTTTAGCATGTGCTAAATACGATCCTATGGACATGTTAGCGGCTAGTGCACGCGTTGATTTAGCGTGCGCTAAATCTGCACTAAAACGCTTAGCGTGCCTTTGTAAAAGAGGGCCTAAGGGCCTGTTTTACAAAGCCGCAGTAACGAAGCGGCCGCTGCAAATGCATCAAAGCTCACGGAAATTGGATGGGCTTCGGTGCGTTTACCACGGCAGTATCGCTATCGCAGCTTTGTAAAAGTAGAGTTACCAGGCGTCCAGGAAAACCCAGACATGTCCTCTTTTTAGAGGACGGTCCGGGCTCCCAGGAGGACTTTCCAAAACCCAGAATTTGTCCAGGTTTTGGGAAGCCCCGACAAGCCCCCGGCCGCGTCTGGAGGGCCTCTGAGCATGCGTGGATGAGGTCACACACACACACACACATATCCGCGCATACTCCAGGCCCTCCAGATGCAGTTGGAGCTCGTCCAGAAGAGAGGAGGCTATATGGGGGTGGGGGGGAGGGGCAGAACTGGGCGGGGCTGGAAGCGGAACTGGGGCAGAACAGGGCGGGGCTGGAAGTGGAATGGGCCGGGTTCACGCGTCCGGGGTTTCCCGGAGAAAATTATGGTAACCCTATGACCTTATGATTATATTCAAATTTTACAGTAACTGAGACTGCATTATGGCACGGCTGATTTTTAAGGGGACATTCCTTGATACAACAGTACATGCCGCTTAAATCAGTGGTTCCCAACCCTGTCCTGGAGGACCACCAGGCCAATCGGGTTTTCAGGCTAGCCCTAATGAATATGCATGGAGCAGATTTGCAAGCCTATCACTTCCATTATATGCAAATCTCTCTCATGCATATTCATTAGGGCTAGCCTGAAAACCCGATTGGCCTGGTGGTCCTCCAGGACAGGGTTGGGAACCACTGGCTTAAATATTAAGATGAGTATTTAGCTTTTAAAATGAGAAATTTTTTTGAATGAGATTAAAGTTTGAAAATTTTTTTTTTTTTAAATGAAAGATTTTTGATAAAATTTGAGCATAATTTGAACTGATGGGCATTTTAGTGCTGTAGTCTCATTGAAAACAAGTTGGTCTTTGAGCAGCAGTTCCGACGGTTCAACTGATTCATAAGGAAGACTGTTGATTTTGTATTTGCTTGAGATAATCTCCTAGGAAAGTAAATTACCGTTTCTACTCTCATTCCTGGTTTTGGGCATGAGACCAAACAGGGCAGGGAAAGAGTCCCAGTGTCTGACTAACACAGCAGCATAAGCCAGGGAGGTGCTGGGCAAGAGACAGACATGAAGGGATGGCGGGGAGGTGCCTAGGCAAGAAGCAGACGTACCGGGATGGCGGCTTCTAATCCCAGACGTAATTATAAATTAAATGAGTTTATAAGCAGAAGCCTTGCAGCGGCAGCCACGCCATCTGTCTGTCGGCCGCTGACTGGTTCAGAGGCTGAGGTGCTCAAACATGTTCAGTCGAGCACTTGAAGTGAAATTGCTGGTTCATAGAAGGTGAATCTGTTGCCTGCATTCTTGAAAAACAAAGTCAGAGCGATGAGACCAGACTCCTCAATCAGTGGCGTAACGAGAGTGAGAGGTGCCTGGGGCAGTGGCACATTCCCCCCCCCCCTTCTGCAGCACACATGCCACATCCCTTCCTCCGTACCTCCATAACGTTCCTGGCGCGAGCTGCTGCCACGCTAGGCCCGGATCCAGGAAGTGATGTCAGAGGAAGTGCCGACGCTGGCGTGGCAGCAGTTTGGGGGTTGCTGCTCATGCCAGGAACATTACAGAGGTACGGGGGAAGGGAAGTGGCGCGCACGTGTGGCAGTAGGGGGGGGCGAGGAAGGAGGGGGGTGGAGAGGCGGACGGGTGCTTTCACGCTCACCAAAACAGCGCCAGGGGCGGACCGCCCCCACCCCTACCCTTTCCTATGCCACTGTCCTCAAATGAAGGTCTGTCAAACAGGATTTCTATAATATGGTAGGCAAGAGATCCAGTCTCAGTATTTTTTATACGAGGGGCCACTAAAAAGTTCTCAACCCAAGCAACAAAGTTGGGAGCAGGGGGGAGGGGGGGTCTCCATCGATGGCTATACACTTAGTCCAGCGATTTTCCACTTTTTTCGTTCCGTATTTTTCCGTCAAACAAAAGAAAGTGGAAAATCATTGGACTAAGTGCAAAGCCCTCAATGCAGACGGCCCCCCACCTTTGTTGGTTAGGATGAGAACTTTTCAGCAGCCCCTCGTACGTTCAAGTTACGGTTTCAGCAACTGGACTACAACAGCTCAGGTCTCATTAGTCATGTGCCACACTGCCAGTGTGAACAGTGCTTAGGGGATAAAGTTGCACGGGCAAAACCTGCCTATACCTGTCCTTACAAAACAGTAAGAAGGTGCCTTCATGAGCGGGCATTTGATCCATTAGTGCACCATAAAATATTTGGGGGCCCTTATACCACTAATGCACACTTTGGGCCAGATTCTATAAGTGGAACAAGAAAGCATCTGGAGAAGCTCAGTAACTGCTTTGCAAAAGGTGTAAAAAAATCAATATATCAAGAAGTTCAATAACAGTTTTACAGTTATTCCTCAGCTGTAGGAGATGGGAAGAGGTGTATTTGGACCCAGGTGCCCATCACGGTTCATGTTTTGGCAACTTATGCCTTCATCAGGAGTAGAGAATGACTGTGTGAAGATTGAGTGAAGGGTATGCAATTCATAGTCGGGACACGCCAAAATGCCACAAATTAACTAACAAAACCATGATTGGATGCAGTGGCTTCCATGGCGATTGTCTTACGCTTACAAAAATTATTGAAGCCAGATTAAAGATGTATAAGCATTCGAATAACAAGATTATGACTACTGGGGCCATTGCAGCCATGTTATCTACAATCCTGTATTCACGCCACTTCTTTCCTTACTATGTCTACAACATCATTGGTGGACTTGATGAGGAAGGGAAGGGGGCCGTCTACAGCTTTGATTCAATTGGATCATATCAGAGGGACACATATAAAGCTGGTGGGTCTGCTAGCGCTATGCTTCAGCCCCTGCTTGACAACCAAATTGGCTTCAAGAATATGGAGAATGTTCAACAGTTGCCTTTGACCTTGACAAAGGCTATTGAGCTGATCAAAGATGTTTTCATCTCTGCAGCCGAGCGAGATGTGTACACTGGCGATGCACTGAAAATCTGCATGATCACAAAGGATGGCATGAAGGAGGAAACCATCCCACTAAGAAAAGACTAGTTAAATACCTTAATCCATTCACTGTCTAGAAAGTGCAATCTCTAGAATTTTGATCTGTGTATCCATTTTTTCTTCTAAGTTTCTGTTATAACAATAAAATTAATTTTGGAATAAAAAAAAAAAAAAAGGAGTAGAGAATGACAAGGGGACAAAGTTTTCCCCATCCCTATGGGAACTCAATTTCCCATTCCGTCCCTGCCCCGTTCCTGCAAGCTCCGTCCTCATCTGCACAAGCCTCAAGCGCTTTAAAATCTTGAGTAGCAAAATTCTAGAGCTCAGATTGTGATGTCATAATGCCTCATTCCACCAATGCCTAAGCTCCGTCCTCATCTGCACAAGCCTCAAACACTTTAAAATCATCCCACGACCAAGAAGTGATGTCAGAGGGAGAGTTGAAGCCAGTGCCAGCAGCAGGTTAGGGATGCTTCTTGCTGCCAGTGATCATTTGAAGAGGTAGGTGGGTGGGTGGGTGGAGAGAAACATAGAAACATAGAAGATGACGGCAGAAAAGGGCTACAGCCCATCAAGTCTGCCCACCCTGCTTACCCACCCCCTGTCTATGCCCTAATGACCCAATTTCCTTATCTTGACCCTCGTAGGGATCCCACATGGGTATCCCATTTATTCTTAAAGTCTGGCACGCTGTCTGCCTCGATCACCTGCACTGGAAGCTTGTTCCAATGATCAACCACTCTCTCTGTGAAGAAATACTTTCTGGTGTCGCCATGAAATTTTCCGCCCCTGAGTTTGAGCGGGTGCCCTCTTGTGGCCAAGGGTCCCTTGAGAAAGAAAATATCATCTTCCACTTCGACACGTCCCGTGAGGTACTTAAATGTTTCGATCATGTCTCCCCTCTCCCTATGTTCCTCAAGAGTGTAGAGCTGCAATTTGTTCAGTCTCTCTTCATACGAGAGACCCTTGAGCCCCGAGATCATCCTGGCGGCCGTCCGCTGAACCGATTCAATTCTGCGCACATCGTTACTGTAATGTGGCCTCCAGAATTGCACACAGTACTCCAGATGAGGTCTCACCATGTCCCTGTACAACGGCACTATGACTTCAGGCTTTCGGCTGACAAAACTTCTATTGATACAACCCAATATCTGCCTTGCCTTAGATGAAGCCTTCTCCACTTGATTGGCAGTTTTCATGTCTGCACTGATGATTACTCCTAAATCTCGTTCTGCTGAAGTCCTAGTTAAAGTTTCTCCGTTCAAGAAGTACGTCCTGCATGGATTTCCGCTTCCGAGGTGCATGAACTTACATTTCTTAGCATTGAAGCCTAGCTGCCAGGTTGAGGACCAACTTTCCAATGTAAGCAGGTCCTGCGCCATATAATTCTGTAAACTGCATTCACTTACTATATTACATAGTTTGGCGTCATCGGCGAATAGTGTTATTTTACCTTGAAGCCCTTGAGTCAGATCCCCTATGAATATGTTGAAAAGGAGTGGACCCAGGACCGAGCCCTGCGGCACTCCACTGGTCACCTCCAATGTTTTAGAGAGGGTACCATTAACCACCTCCCTCTGAAGTCTGCCACTCAGCCAATCATTGACCCATGCAGTTAGTGTCTCTCCTAACCTCATCGATTCCATCTTGCTTAGCAGCCTGCGGTGTGGGACACTGTCAAAAGCTTTCCTGAAGTCCAGGTACACGACGTCCAAAGACTCTCCCAAGTCCAACTTTCTTGTTACCCAGTCAAAGAAGCTGATGAGATTGGATTGGCAGGACCTACCCTTGGTGAATCCATGCTGACTGGGATCCCGAAGATTCCCTTCCTTCAAGATCGTGTCCAATTTGCTTTTAATTAGTGTTTCCATGAGTTTGCACACTATTGATGTGAGACTCACCGGTCTATAATTCGCAGCCTCTGCCCTGCAACCTTTTTTATGCAGAGGAACGACATTAGCTAATTTCCAGTCCAGGGGAACTTTCCCCTTACTTAGGGAGAGATTGAATAGCTCAGCCAACGGTTTCGCCAGGACATCGCTCAATTCTCTGAGCACTCTTGGGTGCAAATTGTCTGGTCCCATGGCTTTGTTCACCTTGAGTCTTGCCAGTTCACTGTAAACTTCACCTGGTGTGAACTCAAAATTCTGAAACGGGTCTTCTGTGCTTTGTGTTGCCTTCAACTGGGGACCGTGTCCCGGTGCCTCACAGGTGAAGACTGAGCAGAAGTATTCATTCAGTAGTTCGGCTTTATCGGAATCTGCTTCCACGTAACTTCCGTCCGGTCTTCTAAGGCCGCCTGTGTTCCTTTTTCTGTCACTAATATACCTGAAGAAGGATTTGTCCCCCTTTTTAATGTTTTTTTGCCAGAATTTCTTCCACTCGAAGTTTTGCCTCCCTAACTGCCATTTTGACCGCTGTAGACCTGGTCCTATATTCTACTTTTGCCTCTCTTTTCTCCATGCGCTTGTAGGAGAGAAACGCTTTTTTCTTCTCCTTAATGAGGTGCGAGATCTCCGTGGTGAACCATCGGGGTTTATTGTTTCTTTGTCGTTTATTTACTGATTTTATGAAGCGGCTAGTTGCTTCATGTATGGTTGATTTCAGTGTTAACCACTTAGCTTCTACATCATCGGTCTCCGCTTGGTCCTGCAGCGTCTGATGGACGAAATCTCCCATGCGTGCGAAGTCTGTGCCCCGGAAATTGAGTACCTTTGTTTTCGTGTTTGATCTAGGGAAGCCTTTCCTGAGATGATCTGCTCCCAACC
This sequence comes from Geotrypetes seraphini, assembly GCF_902459505.1. Lineage (NCBI taxonomy): Eukaryota > Metazoa > Chordata > Amphibia > Gymnophiona > Dermophiidae > Geotrypetes > Geotrypetes seraphini. The sequence continues at coordinate 67,926,358 of NC_047097.1, read as the reverse complement.
ACCCCCCATTGCAATGCCATTGGCAGCAGCTACCTTACTGGGCAGACTGGATGGGCTATTTCACTTTTTTCTGCCATCATGTGCTAGAACGAACACACTATATAAACCCAGCGTCTGGGAGGGAGCCAACCCCTCTGTGTTTCAGCGCTGCAGTTTTATTCAGCATGTGGAATGCAATAATAATGATGATAATTAAGTGGTAAAAACTATTCCAAATGCTAGGAGCAAATGCATTCAGCATTTCAAGTATCACTTGTAGTAATCACATGCTTCATGACAAATTGCAGAGTGAAAACTGGACTGCTTCTGTGTGACACCATTCGTGTAACTTGTCATTTTTGGTTTGAACGCCGTGCAGAATGTTTTGCCTACTACTTTTTTTTCTGTTTCTGTATGAAACATGCTGCTTTTGGACACTGCTGGTGCTGGTTCTAGAGTCCTTTCTGGCAGAGTATGTCCATTTCAAGGCATTTAAAAGGCAGCCTGAGGGCTTGGGCTAACATATGGCTCCAGAAAAAGGAGGATGGATTGTGACATCCGGGTTTTACTTCTACTGAAAGCAATGGAGGACAGAGAGAGACATCTGGGCTTTACTTCTGTGGAAACAGAAGTAAAACTCGGATGTCTTAATCCATCCTTCTTTTTCTGGAACCATATCCCTGACCTTGATCAAGAAAGCCAAAATGCGTCAGGGTCCCTATAGACCAGTGGTTCCCAACCCTGTCCTGGAGGACCACTAGGCCAATCGGGTTTTCAGGCTAGCCCTAATGAATATGTATGAGAGAGATTTGCATAGAATGGAAGTGACAGACATGCAAATCTGCTCCGTGCATATTCATTAGGGCTAGACTGAAAACCTGATTGGCCTGGTGGTCCTCCAGGACAGGGTTGGGGACCACTGCTATAGACATCAGAGATTCTCTGTTGCTGTAACTTGTCCTCACAAGAAATATTGGGAGTGAGGTTTTGCGACACATTCGGAGAGAACCGACGCCGATGCGTCCTGAGGGTGTGTCATCATTTTTCTTCTTGCAAGTGAAGCAGTCGATTCGGGGTGTAGGGCGGACGTTTGGAGGCCATATAGTCCGGTACCATATCGTGGAAGAGTTTGGAGGCCATTACTAGGCCTTTGAATATACATTATTTATTGATCAGTAGCCAGTGGGCAGCGCGCAGCCCTTCTCTGAGTACTCCTCTAGAGCAGTGGTTCCCAAACCCTGTCCTGGGGGACCCCCCCAGCCAGTCGGGTTTTCAAGCTATCCCTAATGAATATGCACGAGAGAGATTTGCATACCTGTCACTTCCATTATATGCAAATCTCTCTCATGCATATTCATTAGGGATAGCTTGAAAACCCGACTGGCTGGGGGGGGGGTCCCCCAGGACAGGGTTTGGGAACCACTGCTCTAGAAAGAGGGGCAGCAACCAATATCTAACTGAGCCCGAACTACAATCGAGGTAGGGATTCTCCAAAGGGAGAAAGATTTGTCTTCAAGGCCCAAGGTGTCAGACTTGTAATTCTACCACAGACTTGTCGTACTGGATTGGTTTGGACAAGTTCCTACAAGAAGAAGTCCGTAAATGTACTAGTTAGGGTGGGATCTGGGCCTGAGTCGCCATCGCTACAATTCACTACGCCACCCCCTAAGCTACTCTACGAACCCTGCTTGCTAACATACAGACAGGTATGAACTGTTTCATTCACATCTTTGGAGGGTGGGAGGGGTCAGTGATCACTGGAGGAGTGTGTGTTTTTGGGGGTGGGGGGTGGTATCTGTATCTCTTATTTTTTTAGTAGTCACTGTTAGGTATTTGTGACCTAAATTGGCCACTGCTGGAAACAAGACACTGAACTTGATAGATTCTCATGATATTTCAAAACAAGTCTTTACTGTAAGGATAGATTTTAATATACAATAAACCCCCACAAAATTGCAGCTCACGAATCACGGACTCAGTAATTCGCAGTATTTTCCAACCTCCATTTCCTTCTACTAAAGTCATGGTAACACCAATCAGGAGCGGCTTTGACACGCTGTCTGGCGTGTCAAAGCCGCTCCTGATTGGTGTAGCCTGACTTTAGTAACAGGAAGAGGCGGTCGGAGCATACCACGAGTGATTTCCTGCACCCACCGGTGCCCCAGCTTCCCTATCCTGCCTCTCCTGCCTTTTGACAGGCGAAAAACCGTGTTCGCGGTTTTTCCAAAATTCGCAGAGGTTCCTGGAACGGAAACCCCCCGCGAATTTTGGGGGAGTACTGTACCACCTTTCTGTGGTTAACAGTCAAAATGGTTTACATATTATATATGGGTGCTTATTTTGTACCTGGGGCAATAGAGGGTTAAGTGACTTGCTCAAGGTCACAGATAAGTGCAGGCGATATAGAACCCAGTTCTTCAGTGGCATAGTAAGGGGGTGGGGTGGTCTGCCCCAGGCGCCGTCTTGGTGGGGGCGCCGGCACTGTACTCCTCTATGCCCTTATACTACCATGTGCGCCCCTTCCCTCCCCCATCCCCCCCCCGTACCTCTTTAACATAGCCAGCGCAAGCAGCAATCCCAACCTGCCGCTCGTACCAGCATCGGCTCTTCCTCTGACATCACTTCCTGGAGCAGAGCCTTGGAAGTGGCGTCAGAGGAAGAGGCAACCCTGGTGTGTGAGCAGCAGCTTGGGGGCGGAGAAGGAGCGGATGGGGATGCGGAGTAGAGGGACGGGGGAGGGGCGCCTCTCACCCTCGCTAAGCCACTGTGTGGGCATGACAACTCTGGTGGACTATAAGTCTCCTGGCTGCAGTAACTAGTAGGCTGCTCCTTCACTCCCGTGAGGTTGTCTTTTAAGATTCACACAATGCAATGAAACTATTCATACTCTGCTGACGGATCTCACACCTACCACATGCCCCCCCCCCAAAAAAAAAAGTCATTTTTCTTTGCAAATGGGCCAGATTGGACCTAGTGAGATAATCTGACTTCCGTGCAGAATTTGTGTCACCTGCAGTCTGACTGTGACTGATTAAGGAGGTCCTGAATCCAATACCCACACATCGAACTGGCAAACAGATGAAAGTGCACAATGAGAATCATTTTGTGTGGCCGGGTGTCCTTTGCTTTGGACACTTATAATTTAGCACTGCGGTTTGAGCTCTGCCCAAATGTCTCTGTACTTAGCATCCGTTCTGCAGCATAGACCTACGGAAAGGGGCCTGTCAGAAAGGTGAAGAGAATAAAGCGTTGTTTTCTATCAGCAGACATGAACTTATAAGCAAGGCAATTTATCCTGCTAAAAGCCCAGAGGCTCATTCAGCGAAATTACTGTAGCGATGTAATGGTGTTATTTTCTTATCCTTTGAGATACACAAGCATGAATTGTAGAACTTAACTACATTCGCTTTCTTAATGCAATATTTTGTTTTATAAAGATTAGTGTTACCAAAGAATAAACATGTTACATCGCTATGGGGCTCATTTAAAAAAAAAAAAAAAGAAAAACATCCCCAAAAGTGGCATAAAGCGGCAGATGGATGTTTATCTCGCCAAACCTTCCGACTCGCTATTTTCAAAATGTATTTTGTAGATGGATTTCTGTGGTGGTTGTCTAAATCTGAAGGGGGCATTTGGATGCGCAATTTGGGCATTTTTCTGCAATAATCGAACATTGTAGAAAACGTCCAGGATGTTTGGGGCTAGACATGTTTTAACAATGAATAAGTCCCCCCCCAAAATGTGTTCAAATGGACCAGATGACCACTGAAAAGATATGATAAGAGATATAGATACCCCTCTCCCCACACCCTCCCCCTCCCCCAGTGGTCATTGACCCCCCTCCCACCCTCTAAAGATGTGAATGAAGCAGTACATATGGTACCTGTCTATGTGATAGCTTAGATGTTATGGCCAGTCCAAATACAGCAACCTAGTGGGCAGTGTAGTGAACTGCAGAGATGAGGACTTAGGCCCAGATCCCACTCTAATTAGTACAATTATAAATCTCAGACTAATCAATTTTCCTAAAATGTTTTCCATTTCGGTGCTTGATATGTTGGGGGGTTTACATCATCTTTGTTCATTTTCAAACAAACAGTAACAAAGCAAAACAACGGTCGGCCATAGGACAAAATTATCAAGACACCAGTCAATACAAGATCAATAACATACAAGCAATAGAACGGGAAACTGTATCAACTCACCGACCTGAAAACATCCAGTTTTCCCTCAGTCCCAAGTGCCCCCCATTCCTTCCCAATAGCACTTGATATGTTTAAAAGATATTTGTCTGCAGATACAAGACCTATTTGGATAGGACTCTCGCATTTCAAGCAAGTAAGCAACAGTCCTGGTTGGGCAATTGCATTAGTGGAGCCATACTGTCTTATGGTGTATTTCGAAAACAAATTAAGTTAACATTGTTTGATAAATTTATTTCTTAAAATGTGGATATTGTAGCCATGATAATCTGATACTGAGTATATGTATGAAACTTGTTGTATTTTAACTATTTGTAATTCGCTGATTGTCCAGTCTTTTTTCCTTGGAAACCGTCAAGAAGTCATTTGATTATGGCGGTATAGAAGAATAAAGTTATGTTATGTTATGTGTTATTTTGAAAATTTCAGAAACCTCCTATCTACCAATCTCAAAGATTTTTTTTATCTCCCTGCGGGAAAGAAGAAATCAGTAGAAGTCCTGCAAAGTCTCGTGGTAGACAGTTTGGACTTGACAAACATACTGGAGAGATCAGATGTGGAACCGGTTTCAGCGGCTACGTTATCTGTCCAGTTAGATTTGGACTCTGATAGAGACTGGCTGTTAAAAATGTTCGTGAAACATCAAGATAAATTATTCATGAGTCACAAAATTAGAATGTACCCGGACGTATCAAGAACAACCCAGAAGAAGAGGAAACAATTGCTACTTTTGCGACCTCGGGTCTTAAAACCGGGAGCTACATTTGTTCTTCGATATCCCTGTAAATGTATGGTTAATTTTCGAGGAGTTAAATACGATTTTTTCTGAATCTTCACAATTATCCAGATTTATTTTGGGTGAAGAGGTTGTATCCCTAGTACCCCTGTTGACATACAAGTATAATCTTCGCAAATGACTAGGCTCTATTCAGGTTTGGCCATCTTTTTTTTTTTTTTTTCCTTTAATATGATGTAATTGCTTAATCTCCGTTGTATTCTCTAGCTACCTCTCCATAATTGTGGACTAGCTAACAGTACAAAGAAAATTGTAATTTCCTTATTTTTTTATTATCTTCCTTTTCTGGTACGTTGATACTGTTAATGTAATGTAATGTAATTTATTTCTTATATACCGCTACATCCGTTAGGTTCTAAGCGGTTTACAGAAAATATACATTAAGATTAGAAATAAGAAAGGTACTTGAAAAATTCCCTTACTGTCCCGAAGGCTCACAATCTAACTAAAGTACCTGGAGGGTAATAGAGAAGTGAAAAGTAGAGTTAGAGGAAAAATAAAAATAAAATAAACATTTTAACAAGACAGCATTGATCTAAATACTTTGGAAGGTAGAAGAGAGGAGAGAAAGGAATAGAAGCAGAAGGGGGAGCCGTTGAACAGTAGAATTCTGGAGAAATTTAAATGATAGAAATAGAACAAAACAAAGACAAAAGGCAAAACAATAGATAAGATTAAAGATAAATCATAAGCTGGAAAGAAAAATAAAATAAAACTTAATTAATCTTAAATGATTGATTTGATCATGAAAAATTGAAATTTCAATAAAGAAATAATTAAAAAAAAATAATTAGTACAATTATGGTGGAATATTTGAGCCTTCCAAAACCCACTGTACCTACATATGAGTGACACCTGTAGGCATGTGGGCTATTGGTATGATGTACAGTTGAGTCCAGTGGGTTTTGGAGTACTCACCATATACTAGAAAGGGGTTATGTTTATGTGAAGTTCACTGCATTGCCACCTAAGGTACCCCACTGCTCTGCTGGGATGTCCGTGTGGTCAGTCTACTAAAACTGCTGACCCCTCCCACATCTCAATGGCTTGTTATGTGCGTTTTTCTTTTGGATGTGATTTTTATTCAAAAATGGTTCAAAAAGATAGACGTGGAAGGGCTACTAGAGTTAGGTGCCATGTCTTATAGAACAGTATGCAGACAAATTTTAAGAAGTGCCAATTAATGTCAATAATTGATTGTTAGAACTCAGTTACTGATAGTAAAGGGCTAATTTCTCAATTAAATTGTGCATTCAAATCAGGGCGCCATATAAAGAATCCAGGGGTAAATGTATTCTAGACAACTGAAGGCCTTCCCATTTAAAGACCATAAGTTTATTTATCTTTACACATCCAGGGGTTGGAGGGAGGGCAATAAATATTGATAGTGATATTTGGGTAACTTTATTCTTTATTTGTATTGTATATTAGGATATATTATGATATTATTATATGCAGGAAAATGAAATTATTGAATGATATTTATGTTACCTGTATAGATAATAGTGTAATATGTGGAATATATTTTGTTCTTTCATTTGTATGACACTGTTTTTGATTAAAAACCAATAAAGAATAAAAAATAAATAAAAAATAAAGACCATAAGCTCTTGCCATGAGTGCACTGTGAGGGTGATTTTAGAAAGCTGTTTAAATTTGCAAAACCTGTTTTACATACAGAAAAGGACTTTTATAAATTTGTACAGTCGTATAAAGGCATAAAAAGTAGAAAGAGTTTGCCCTCTTTTATATCATCTGATGTTGACATTCTCATGGGTATCGTTTCGGTAGAACGGAAGCAGAGCTACATCGTATATACTAGATAGCGCATGAGCCCACTAGGACAGATAGGGGAAAATACTTGAGTAGCTGAATGTAAACCACTTATCCCCTCTTCTACGAAACTGAGATAGCAATTTCTAGCGCGGGGAGCCGCGCTACTCCCGCCACTCATAGGAACTCAATGAGCGTCAGGAGCAGCATGGGCAATTCAACGCAGTTTCGTAGAAAAGGTGGTTAGGCTATAAGTGGTATATGAATACTTAAATAAATAAATTTGATAAACTATGCAGATATAGACTATACATACCTTTTTCAGATCAGGTGTAAATTTGTACCTGGGAGTGGCAGCTTTGATTTCAAATATTTACATTCTATTATAGAATTACTTCACCCATACGCACGTATATATTTCAGAGCTTCATTCATCCAGAGATTGTCTATTAATTTCCGTGGTGCGTCAGGATTGACATAACACAAATAAACTATTGAAGGTTCGCTGGTAAAACAATTTATTGGAGGGCAGAGGAGCAACTCAAAACTCCACGGAGACCTACTCTAGCAGTAGCGTATAAATGAATTATTCAATCCAGCGCTACAGTTTTGTCAGGGAAAATGCTCTTAGTCACCAGTTGTGGGCATCAATACTTCTATTTTTTTCCTAAGTGGACACAGTTCCGCAGGTTATAACACACCCAAATTTGGACATGGATTCCAGATTTGTGTGTAAACCAATTAGTTGCTAACAATCAATTATTGGAGTTAACATGCACTTAATTGGCAGAGATTAAGGGCTCCTTTTATCAAGGTGCGGTAGGCGGTTAACGTGTAGAATACCGCGCATTCAACCGCCTGTCGCGCTAGTCGCTAACGCCTCCATTGACGAGGCGTTAGTTTTTTGGCTTGCCGCAGAGGTTAGTGCGTGATGAAATGTCCAACGCGCTAATCCCCGTAGCGCGCCTTGATAAAAAAAGCCCTAAGAGTTATGCGTGGATCTTGCCTATGCTCTATTCCAGCGGTCTCCAACTCAAACCCTTTGCAGGGCCACATTTTGGATTCGTAGGTACTTGGAAGGCCTCAGAAAAAAATAGTTAATGTCTTATTAAAGAAACGAGGTAAAACTCTTTATAGTTTATAAATATTTCCTTTTGGCGAAGTCTTGATAATAATATTGTCATTTATAGCTAAAGAGACATATGATCAAGAAACTTTTATTTTACTTTTGTGATTATGATAAACATACCGAGGGCCTCAAAATAGTTCCTGGCTGGCCGCGAGTTTGAGACCACTGCTATAGGCTAAGGCTCTTTACACTTGCATTGTGATGTCATAGAACTTTATGATTATAGAAACATAGTAACATGATGGCAGATAAAGCCCAATTGGCCCATCCACAGCATTCACTATCTCCTCCTCTTCCTATTGGCTAAGGCTCTTAACATTTGCATCTCCTCTTCCTATAGGCTAAGGCTCTTTACACCTGCATTGTGATGTCATAGAACTTTATGATTATAGAAATATAGTAACATGATGGCAGATAAAGGCCAAATGGCTCATCCAGAGCATCCACTATCTCCTCCTCTCCCTATTGGCTAAGGCTCTTAACATTTGCATCTCCTCTTCCTATAGGCTAAGGCTCTTTACACCTGCATTGTGATGTCATAGAACTTTATGATTATAGAAACATAGTAACATGATGGCAGATAAAGCCCAATTGGCCCATCCACAGCATCCACTATCTCCTCTTCTCCCTTTGGCTAAGGCTCTTAACATTTGCATCTCCTCTTCCTATAGGCTAAGGCTCTTTACACCTGCATTGTGATGTCATAGAACTTTATGATTATAGAAACATAGTAACATGATGGCAGGTAAAGGCCAAATGGCCCATCCACAGAATCCTCTACCTCCTCCTCTCCCTATTGGCTAAGGCTCTTAACATTTGCATCTCCTCTTCCTATAGGCCAGTGGTCTCCAACTCAAACCCTTTGCAGGGCCACATTTTGGTGTTGTAGGTACTTGGAGGGCCTCAGAAAAAAATAGTTAATGTCTTATTAAAGAAATGAGAATTTTGCATGAGGTCAAACTTTATAGTTTATAAATCTTTCCTTTTGGCTAAGTCTTAATAATAATATTGTAATTTATAGCTAAAGAGACATAAGATCAAGAAACTGTTTTATTTTACTTTTGTGATTATGATAAACATACCGAGGGCCTCAAAATAGTACCTGACGGGCTGCGAGTTTGAGACCACTGCTCTATTCTATAACATGCATGCCTAAATTTCATAGCATGGGATGTCAAAGGCAATGTGGCTATGGGAGGAGCATAGGTGGACCAGGGGCATTCCCAGAAATTAGGTGCAATGTTACAGAACCAGCATAACCAGAAAGAAGGAAGGACCCATGAGGAGAGACCAATATCTAGAGCCAGGAGATACATTGCACAACTTGAAACCTAGGGAAGTACGGTAAGCTTTGATAAAACCCAAAGGTGAAACATGTCGGCGAATATATCCCTATGTTAAAGACCACAAAGCTAAGCATTTGTTTAAAGTGCATCATTTAATAAACTTATATATATTAAGACAGTGGGGAAAATTTATACCTAATTATTGAAGATCCAGTGACGAGTAGACACGTTAATCTTTAGGCAGGGAGAGTTTTCTGAGCCTAAAGTGGTATCGCTGAGGATCTGGGTGGAAATTATTTGAAATGAGGAGTGTAATAGATCCTCCTCCCCCTCCCCATAAACACAGGTTTAACCACAGAGCTATCTCCAGGAGATAATCTAAGAGGAAGGAGCGAAAAGTGAGCAAAAAATAAATTCTGCTCTGTCCCAACCAGCATGATTGTCTTGGAGCCACTGACTCTGCGTTTCCCCTAAACACTTGGGTCAGTGGGATTAAACTTTCTTTCTCCTTTACCCCTTCCCATTCCGCCAAGCACATAGGGGGCAGTTCTACAACTGAGTGTCAAAAGTAAGCGGGTGGAGCACCTATTAAGTACACGTGTATGTTGCATTTAAAAAATACTAGCGTAAATTGGCTTCAATGGGTTGATATCCAAAGTGACTTAACCAGTCAAAAACAGTTTCTGACTGGTTCAGTCGGTCGTTTGGGGCTAACCACTAATCGTCAGCGGCACTTAACTAGCTAATGGCACTGAAAATGACTAGTTAATGCCGTACTGAAGACTGGCTGTTTTGGGGGCATTCCAGGGGCAAAGACAGCACTTAGCCAGTTAAAGCTCCAATATTCAGAACTTAACCTTCCTTGTAAATAGGATCAAAATCGGTGGCTTAATGAGGGTAGGAGGTATCCGGGGTGCGACACCCCCATGCCTTCCTCTCCCCCTCCCCCCTGCTCCTTCCTGCCCCCCCCCAAGCCACACTCGCACCTTCCCTTCCCTCTGTATTTCTTTAAATCTTTGCCAGTGTGAGCAGCTTCTCAGGTCTGCTGCTCCTGCCAGCTTTGGCTTTTCCTCTGATGTCACTTCCTGGCCCCACCACCAGGAAGTGATTTCAGAGGGGAGCCAGGCCGGTGTGAGCAGCAGGCCAGAGAAGTTGCTCTCACTGGCAAAGATTTAAAGAGGAATGGGGGTGGGGGAAGGGAGGGCGTGAGCATGGCATGGGGTGGCGGAGAGGGGCCGGCGCCCCACCAAGACGACACCCAGGCCCCCCCCCTCCCCTTACTATGCCACTGACCAAAATAAAGTCAGTTCTGTCTTTATGTGGTAATCCATAGCTGGTTACGTGCTGAATAATGCACTTAACCCGCTATACGTTAGCCGGCTCCACAAACCCAGAAATTGAATACCTCGTCTCCTCAGAGATAACACAAATATGGTTTAAAAATGACAGCAGAGCCCTAATGTAGGGTCATGAAATAGTTAACTGTTGTTTAAAATATTGCTCTGGCCTACATAGCTGAAAACAGTGTATAATCTATTGACTGCATCTGCCTAAAATGTATGTCCCTACCTTACCACATTGTAAGCTGAATAGATAAGAGTTTGAGCCATGATGTACCCTGCCCTTCTGTACATTTAACTGTTAGAGTTAGATAGGTGTCCTGCTAGTGACCTGCTAGTGTGAGCTTAGAACCAATGAGTGTTAAGAAAAGTAACACGTGAAAAGCTTTTTCTAGAATTCAGTTGTATAGCCAGAAAAATGAATAAATATCTCTGTAACTTCCTGGTTTCGGCACTTCTGAGCCAGCTTGGAGCTCAGGGGTCCAGCATGCATGCTGTGAATAAAACTTGTACTTCTTCACGCCTCTGACTTTGTGTGTCCAAGTGACCTTTCATTTGGCGCCCGAACAGGGACTTGAAGGTCTCTTGACCACTGGTTACTCGATTGGTCACTTGTTTCTGGTCCTACGGCTGATATGTCTGCTTAGCCGGCTGCCTTCCTTTTGGGGGGTTTGCAGACCTCAGGACGTTGGACCGCTTCAACTGACTTATCTAGTCTCAGTTTAAAGTACAAGAATCTGTATCTGTATCTCTATCTGTACCTGGAGTGGCCACTATCTGGTAAGTGGGGATTGATCATCCCTATCCTGTCTCTCATCTCCTGCCTAGTAAGCCACGTGATCTGTCGCTGAAAAGTTGTGGGAAAGGGATTCTAGGAACTGTTATTTTCTGGTTGAGTAACTGAACTGAAATCTGTTGTGTTTTGTGTGTTTGAGAGTGTCTGAGACGTCCTTGAGGACGAAGCGAGTGTGGACCTGTTAGTACTGCGTTTCCCTAGTCCAGAGATGGGCGGGGCCAGGAATTCAGGGAAGTGTTTTTGTCCTCCATTGCACAATGGGGGGATGTCTGTCTACCTGTGGGGATCCCTTGATATGTTAGCTAATTTTAAAAAAGGAATTTGTCTTTGATTATACTTAACAAATCAACCCTTATTTGTCTGTGCCAGTTAGAATGGCCGATATTTGGTGTGGGCTGGCCCCCTTTGGCTCCCTGGAAGAGGACATAACTCGTCAGGTTTTTATGCATTCGTTTGCTGTCAGTTCCTCTTCCAGTCAGCCAATTTTTGCATTCCAATGGGAAAACCCTTCCACTGGACAAACCTCCTAAGTAACCTGGACCCGTCTACCCCAGGGCTTTAAAATTAGCCCCTCTCTATTCAGCACTGCCCTTGCTTCAGACCTTGCCAAATTCTTCCCTTCATCTGATTCCCAAGTCCTGCAGTATCCCGGGTTCTTTATGAGTTCTGTCTGTCCAAATGTATTAGTGAAGTTTAAACTGTCAGTTGTTCACAGCATGAGAGGAGAGTACTTTTCCTTTTGTGCTGATAAGGGCCATGAAGTGTGTAGCACTTCCAATGTGGTTTCTCCTGAAACAGATAAGTGGTTTTGCATTTGAAGTTTTTGGCTATGTTATAAAATGTATATGCATATTCAGAAATGCATATAAACGAAAAATATGATTTCTGGAACTTATATTCCATGCTAAAAAGAAGTTCTTTGTCCAAATTTAGTAGTTATTTGTCTAAATTTAAAAGTTCTGAAAAGGACTACATCTGTAATTTGATCTCTTTGATCTTTAAGCAACTCTCTCTCCTTTGTGAAATTCTGTAGGAAGGGGGAGTAAGTCTCTACTGAGACCCATGTTGATTGTAAAAAAAAATAAAAATGAACAATGTTTAAACTTGTGAGTACAGTAAAACTTTGGTTTGGGAGCATAATTTGTTCCAGAAGTATGCTTGTATTCCAGGGCACTAGTGTACAAAAATATACATACTTGTATTGCAAGCCCTTGCTCGTTTGGAACAGTCACTGCATTCCTGCAGCGTCATATAGAGAGGAACCATTGGCTCAGTTGTGAAAATGTGATGCTTCTATACTGTATGTACGTGTATTGCAAGACGTTGCTGGTATAGCAAGTTAAAATTTAATCATTGCTTGTCTTATAGAACACTTGCAAACCAAGTTATTTGCAATCCAAAGTTTTACTGTATATTCCAATCTTTGTTTTGTATTTCTGTATATAAAAAATGTAAGTTTAGGTATAACAATGTAATTTTTAGGAATGCTTTTGTATTGAAGTAAATATTTTTGCCAGTCAGCTGATAGTGAAGGGACTGCTGCTTTAGAGAGCGCTTGTGTCAGACTACCCTGCTTAGTGGGTGGATCCAGAACTGCATTTAGCTTAATTTTATAAGTCAGCTCTTTGGGGTAGGAACCTGATATAGAATAGGGATTGAGAACAATTCTTATGTGTTAGTACACATCTTAAGTTCAATTATTTTGTACCTTCTCTAATCTTTTGTAAACCACATAGCTCTTCACGGTATTGCGGTATATAAACTGTTATTATTATTATTTATCTGAGTCTTTCAGATAGTGGGTCTGCCTTTTAAATTTTCCTGTGGCCATATTTACATTGATTTCAAGTATGCCTTCCTCGTGTCACCTACCTTGGCTTTCAAATCTCCAAGGGTACCAGGTCCCTTCCTACACCGAGGTCTAGGCTGTCTGTAGTCTCCCTGTCCCTGATAACTGCAAGGCTCTGAGCACCTTTCTCAGTATTGCAGGATACTGTCTCATCTGGATCCCTGATTTCTCTACTATTGCTCGTCCTCTGTATGATTCCACCAAAGGCGCTGACTCAGCCCCTTTTGTCTGGACCCAACTTCAGGAGCGGTCTTTTCGCTGCCTCCAAAAACTTCTGACTCAGGCCCCTGCCCTCTGGCCCTTCTGCCCAAGAAGCTGAGCTTTATGCCCTCACTTCTGCCCTGCGCCACTCTGCCTCTCAGTCTTGCAATATATATACTGACTCCAAATATGCTTTCCTTAACTTGCATTCCCATAGGGCCATCTGGAAACATCGAGGTTTCATTATAGCCTCCGGCCGCCTGATCCATCATGCTCCCCTCATTCTTGACCTTCTTGAGGCTGTACAACTACCCTCACGTGTTTCTGTTATGCTCTGCCATGCTTACAGACGCGTGACGGACCTTGTCTCTCGTGGCAATGCCCTTGCCGACCGCACAGCCCGAGCTGCCAGTCTCTGCCGCCTCTTTCGGCTCCTCTGTATACAATCATTCCTTTTCTGGATTCCCTTACACCCCAGTACGCTTCTCAGGAACAGACTTGGGCATGCATTATTTTGGGCCAGTCTGTCCTGAAAGGGGGGGTGGATACAAAATGCGCCAATTCAAGTGCCAATCCAGACCCACACACTGATACTTCAAACGCAAGCACAACACCCTCATAGTTATTCCTCAACACCTGGCCCTCACGATTGTCAAAAGATGCCATGATCTGGCACACTCTGGAGAACCCGCTATGAAAATTGACTCTCAAGAGACATTTCTTTATCAATCACTTTGATCAGCTAGTCCGGAATATGGTCCGACAGTGTGTTGTCGGTTCTAGAATAAAATTCCCAATCAGATGACTGCCACCTCTTGGATACCAACCTATTGGAACATATCCGATGCAGGTTCTGTCTGTAGATTTTACCCACATGCCCATTTCCCGTTCCCTCAGTCACTTCCTAGTCTTCACAGACACCCTGACTAGATGGGTCAAAGCCTTCCTTACTTGCACTGAACGCGCCAGAGACGTAACCAAACACCTCCTGAATAATTCCGTGCCTTGATCTCCTTGTTTTTATAGGCAGTGACAATGGCCCTGCTTTCATTGCCGATGTTGTCCAACAAATTGCTCAGGCCCTCCAAATTGAATAGAAATTATATGCTGTTTACCATCCTGAGAGCTCTGGTCAGGTCGAAAGAATAAACAGAACTCTTAAGACCCTTCTCACAAAATGAATTGAAGAAACTAATCTGTCCTGGCCTGTCCTGCTGCCTTCTGTTCTTTTTCAGATTAGATGCATCCCATCTAAGCCCCATTTGAGCTCATGTCCGGCCGGCCACCACCCATTGTGAACCCAGATCCTGGTTCCTTTGCTACTCTGGGATCAGATATCCTCCAGAGTCAGGTCCAGTCTTTAGCTAAAGCCCTTTAAGAGCTCCACAAATGGGTCCTGGAAAGGGCCCCACTATCGATAGCTACACAAGTCCATGGGTATGTCCCTGTAAATACAGTATGGCTAAAACTTGGAAGTCAGACCCCCTGAAACCTAGGTGGATAGGTCCTTTTACTGTAATAATTTCTTCTCTTACAGTTGTCAAAGGTGTCCGGACATGAAACTTGGTTCCACTACAACACGGATCTTCAGCTGAAGCTTTCTAAGACCTCAAAAGTTCTGAATATTTACCACTGTATTTAGCAGGTGTTCTGAATATAATTCTTTATAAGTGTTTGAGTTTAATTGACTGCCTGTGGTTCACACTGCCTTTAGCAAGTGTCTTGAGTATAACTGTTTGAAGTTTTCTAAGTTGTGCCTGAAAGAAAAATGAGCTTCCTATGTTAGTATATATAGATATGATATTTGTGTTGCCCTCACTTATGTTTCTTTCTTCTGTATTTTGTACTTAACAAGTGCAGCCCCTTTGCCTGATGTTTGTTTGCATGAAGGAGTTAAGTACAGAAAGTGTCAAACATTTGAGGGTATTTTCTGTTTCCAACCTACTGGTGATGAAGTTTAAAAGTGGGCGGAAATCTGCATTGATGATGTTGAGGGTCCACTTATCAACTAGACTCTTATTGTAGACCCCACTCGCCCGGTGTCTTTGTATTGTGATACATGTGTGCTATTTGATGTTTCTCAAGGTCATGGTACTACCCCTAATTCAGTTTTGTGTGGCTCCCTAGATTGACAGCGTTATTATACCAAATGTGCTATAGGTCTGTATAACCTGATGCCTTTAAGAACTGCCCCTATGAGGAAACCTTCACTAATGGTGGAGCCTGTCCTTTATGAGAAAGAATACCCCGTCTGCCTCCCTTACTATAGGTCCTAGCTCCGGCCCCTTGTGTACTACAGGCTACTGTAATCCCATGGTTTTCACTATCACTGACCCATATAACTGGAATGCCAATGTCCAAGTCCAGAAGGCCAGAGACTGCATGGCATTGTATATTGATGGTAAAAGGTGAGACCCAGGTACTGATGTATATGTCCGAATTGTATCCCACTCATGTGCTCCTGTCTATCACTCTGTGGTGTTTCCCCAGTTTTATGAAAGTAGATACTAATATCCTGTAATCACTAGAAATCTGTTTATATAGTTTGCTGAAACTATAGGTCAGACTCTTAATGTTAGCAATTATTTTGTATGAGGAGGGACTGGTATGGGAGAACAGTGGCTATGGGAGGCAATGCAGCTGGACATGTTAAATCTGACTTCACAGACCCTCACTTTTACGTCAGGTCCACGACCTTCACGATGGGCCTTGTCAACCTCCATTGTTGCTTCCCACTGTCTTCAGCGCCCTTCAGACACTGCTTAATGGAACTTCCTATGAATGATGGTCAGCTCCTGATAGTTGATACTGGCTCTGTGATCTGTTTGTCTACTCTTGGTTGCCTGCTTAATGGACTGGTACATGTGTGCTTTGCATGATCCGTCCCAGCTTCTTCCTGTTACCGCTGGCCGATGGTGAACACCTGGGAGCCCCTGTATTCAACACCAGAGGTCGCCAAAAGCGGTCTACTTCCATCAATTCCCTTAAAATAGGTGAATGGGGTGATGACTGGCCTGCAGAACGGATCATTGCTGCTTATGGACCTGCCACATGGACCGAGGATGACACCTGGGGCTATCGGACCCCAATCTATATGCTGAACTGCATTATTTGTCTATAAGCTGTACTTGAACTGATAACCAATGAGACCTCCCGAGCTTTGAGTACCATTGGCAGAGCGAATGCTAAAATGTGCACTGCCATTTATCAGAATCGTCTAGCTTTGGACTATTTACTAGCTGCTGTGCCTGTGATAAATTCAACCTCTCCAACTGCTGCCTTGAACTTGAGTAAAGTGATTGAGAACGATGTGGATCGTATCACCAAACTGGCTCATGTTCCTGACCAGACCTAGCGTGACCTTACTGCAGACTGGATCTCTGGTACCTTCAGCTCCTGGTTGCCCTCTGGTTCAGCATTGAAGATCATCTTGCTGGTTGCTGCCCTGTCTTCTCTGCTCCTTTGCTGCCTGCCCTGTATGGTCCCCATAGCCATAAAGCTGCTCCACTGAACTATGGACTCTGCTGTCAAACGTTCCACTGCTGCATTGGCCCTCTCCCAGTATCGTCCCTTACCCACTGGGAACCCCGACTTTCCTGACCCCTAACTTTATTTTGTCAGGCTTGGCTCCTTAGGTACGCCAGCCTGAAAGGGGGGAATGTAGGGTCATGAAATAGTTAACTGTTGTTTAAAATATTGCTCTGGCCTACATAGCTGAAAACAGTGTATAATCTATTGACTGCATCTGCCTAAAATGTATGTCCCTACCTTACCACATTGTAAGCTGAATAGATAAGAGTTTGAGCCATGATGTACCCTGCCCTTCTGTACATTTAACTGTTAGAGTTAGATAGGTGTCCTGCTAGTGACCTGCTAGTGTGAGCTTAGAACCAATGAGTGTTAAGAAAAGTAACACGTGAAAAGCTTTTTCTAGAATTCAGTTGTATAGCCAGAAAAATGAATAAATATCTCTGTAACTTCCTGGTTTCGGCACTTCTGAGCCAGCTTGGAGCTCAGGGGTCCAGCATGCATGCTGTGAATAAAACTTGTACTTCTTCACGCCTCTGACTTTGTGTGTCCAAGTGACCTTTCACTAATACACTCGAGGTCCCTCGATTATGTACCTCCTGGCGTCCGATGCAGTATGGTAATTTGTAGAGTACAGACCCCAGTCAGATGTGTTTTATCATAGCTGGGACATCTGATCAGAAAATGTCTTTTAAAGATCTGGATGTGCACAGTGAGGAAAATATCAGAGCAGCAAGTGACACCTGGGGAATATCCGAACATAGGAAAACAGATTTCAGTATAAACTGCCCATACAAATGCAGCATTCAGGCTCTGCGAACGGAGACCGATTCTTGGTTAAAGGAGAGTGTTCATTTCCAATTACAATATTCCCCCCCTCCCCCATCCCATTTTGCAAAGCCACATTAGGCTTTTTTTATTCTATAAGCGTCGGAGCTACACCGCCACGGCCGGCAATAAAAAAGCCTAACACGGCTTCATAAAAGGGGGGGCCTATGTTTCAATTTCAGAAATAAGTATTCAAAAACCATTAGACAGATTACTATATAAATGATAATCAGGTTATGAGCACTTAACTATCAAGTATCTAAAACCATTAGGGTACTGTGAGAGTCAATTTGCCACCACCCATGAAATATGGGGGCTCATAATTGAAACTTAAACACGGCTAAAAACCCGCCCAAGTCGGCACTTGGACAACCTAAAAGTGCCGATAATCAAACCAAATTTCTGGACGTATCCAGGGGCTTTATAGGCCTCTGAATGCCGCTGTGCGCCCAGAGCTGAAAGGGGCGTATCTGGAGGAGTGGTTAGGGCAGGATGCGGGCCAACTTAGACTTAGTCGTCCTCGTTTTAATCGAATGTTTCACGATACTTCCTGGATGAAACTGTATACGTTGTGACTTAGACGACGTAAAACAGGAATAAGTGGCAAAAAGGGATCCAAAGTGCCCAGATAACTACTGCGGAGACAACGTAGAGACCCACACACACTCCCCTCACACTACCACCAATATCAGAATAAAAAAGTGCATACCTGTCGCCAGAACATCACCACCTGCCATAGGAATGCCTAATAGAGCTGCATACAGGTGTCTTAAGTAGCCTGGGGAGTGGGCTAGTGAACCATAGAGAGGAGGACCCAGGCCCATAAGCCACTCTAACCACTACATTCATGGTGGAAAATGTGAAACCCTAAAAAAAATCCAAACCCTACGGTACTGTCATATAGGTGCCACCTGCAGCCATAAGGGCTACTGGGGTTGTAGACAAGTGGGTATAGTGGGTTTTGGGGAACTCACCATATCCAATAAGGGAGTTCTGATGAGATGTTTATGTGGCACCCCTTTTGTGAAGTTCACAGCAGTGCCCTTTAAGGTGCCCCACTGCTCTGTTGCCATGTCTGGGTGGCCAGTCCATCACAATTCTGGCCCCTCCCACATCTAAATGATCTTGTTCTGGGCGTTTGGGACTCGGATAAATTTTTGGTTGAAAATGTGGTATAGAGACAGGGCAGGATTAATTTGTCGAGGGCCCTTAGGCACACAAGTACACTGGGCCCCCCTGCCCTGCCCCACCCCACCATGCGCCCAGGTGGAAACAGGAAGCTGCGTCAGAGGGAAGCTTTGGGCAAGCAGCACCGCTTGCACAATTACAGTTCCCGTTGCCTTTCTTACCCGTGTTGCTTGCTTGTCTTACTTTCCATCGATGGGGGGAGGGGGGCGCATTGCCAATCGGAGCGGGGCCCGCATTGCCGATCGATGCTGGAGGGGCCCATTGCCGTTTGGAAAGAACAATGTTGATGCCCTCCTTCATTGGGCCCCCCCGACCATTTCAGGCCCTAGGCACGTGCCCACTCGGCCTATTGATTAATCCTGCCCTGTATAGAGATAGACGTATTGACGATCAATGGCCTGGACATCCAGATAGACAATTTAAAAAAAATAAAATATTCTAGACGTAGTTTTCAAGAATAGACATTTTACCACTGCCAACTTTGGGCATCTAGCACCATACATCCCAATCGGACCTAGATGTTTCTTTTGATTATGCCCCTCTATGGGCTCCTTTTATCAAACCACTAATGCCTGACTTGAGTAGGCGGTAGTTTTTTGGCCAGCGCGGGGGTTAGTGCGTGATTAAAAGTCACGCGTGCTAACCCCGCTAGCGCGGCTTGATAAAAGGAGCCCTATGTGTTTTAGCAGATGCTTCCAATAGAAATCACAGATGTATCCATTGTAAAAATTAATCAGTGAACTGATTCTTCCATTACATAAATGACTTATCACATGCCCATAGGAAACATTTCTATGTGAGATGCAGAGGATCAGGAATGTTTGATTGCTGTATTGTGATATTTTAAAATTGGGCAATAAAACCTTTTTTGCACAGTCCACTGGCAAAATACAAAAAAAAAAAAAATCTATGTATAATCTTTATTTTACTGGACCAATAAAAGGTCTCGACCTCCAACACATTCTGGGTGGATTGCACAAAATACAGCACAGCTGACAGAAGTGTGAAATACAGAACGGAAGTTTGCAATGAGAAACAGGCTCTGGGAGTTGTCTTGCAATTGAGAAAGAACTGAGAAGTTTCTGCGGGGGCAATTTGAAAATTATTTATTTCTGGGGACGAGAGACTGGATAAAACAATAAACAGCCGCCACAATGACCTCGCCCATTCAAGGTGAACCAAAAGCCATCTGAGATGAGATTAAGGACCTTTGAGGAGAGAAAGAGGGGGGGAAATATGGCAGTCACTCAATGCTTCAAAGGTATAAATCAACAAAGCTTCGTCTGAGGAAAGAATACACTAGAATCAGGACGGTAGACTCAAGAAAACTCAAAGTGGAGACGAATACTGGATATGAATTCAGGATAGCGTGGGACAGGCATATGGGATCGGGAGAAAAGGACAAAAGTGGAGGGGCAGACTGGATGGGCCATTTGGCCTTTATTTGCTGTCATGTTTCTTTCCCCCTATTTTACTAAGGCGCACTAAGTAATTTAGCACGCACTGAATGCTAATGCGTCCATAGAATATGATATTTAACATGCGCTAAATCGGCTAGCTTGCCGTAGTAAAAGACCCCCTATGTTTCTAAGAACAAGCTAAGAAAATATTTCTTTACATTACATTGGTGATTTCTATTCCGCCGTTACCTTACGGTTCAAGGTGGATTACACAAGAATTGTCATGATGCCACGAAAGACATTCGGTGGATTACATGAGAATTGTCATGATACTAGTAAATGCCTAATGAGTGGTTTGAATATTTTTAAATTTGCTATGTAGATAGTGTTGTGGGTGAAGCTTGGGGCGGGTCTGGTTCTGTTATAAAGGTTTAATGTATTTTTTGAAGAGTAGGGTTTTTGTTTCTTTTTTGAAGGTTTTGTAGTCTGTGGTCGAGGATAGCAGATTGGTGAGTTGTCTGTCCGGCTTTGCTGCTCTGGTGGCTAGTAGGTTGTCGTACATTTTTCTTCGTTTGACATTTTTGGATGGCGGGTGTGTGAATAGTGTGTGGGTTCTCTTGTGTCTGGTTGAGGTGGATTGAGTTAGTCGGTTGTTCCAGTAGGTTGGGCTTTCTCCGTTTATAGCTTTAAATAATAGGCAATGAATTTGTATTGGGAACCAGTGTGAGTCGTGGTATGCTTCTATGACGTGGTTGTACTTTTTTAGCGAGGAGATGAGTCATAGGGCTGTGTTTTGTATTGTTTGTAATTGTTTTATCATGGTTGCTGGGCAGGGGAGATATGGTATGTTGCAGTAGTCTATTAGGCCTAGGATGAGAGATTGTACCAAAAGTTGGAATTGTTTTCTGTCGAAGAGTTTTTGAACTTGTCTTAGGTTTCTCATAGTTGCGAATGATGTTTTTATTATTTTGTTGATTTGTGGTTGCATGGTACAGCCTCTGTCAATCAGTATTCCAAGGAGTTTTAGCGTGGGAAGGGTGGTGGATGCATAAAATGGTCTACCAATGGAGTGGACACAAATCCTCCCTTTTACAAAACCATGGTGTGGTTTTTAGCGCCGGCTGTGGTAGTAACAACTCCAATGCTTATAGAATTCCTTTGAGCGTCGGAGCTGTACAAACCGTGCTAGGTTTTGTAAAAGGGGAAGGTAACAGAATTCAAAAATTCCAGAAGAGGTGATGGTTAGACAATCCTCCCTTTCATTTATGTCTATGATAGTCTTTTCTGACCTGAGTCTCCTTATTCTATTTCTTTTCATTTATTTTGCCCTTCTCATCTATTTTCATTATATTTTATTGTAAACGGCTCAGGTATCGCTTTGTGATGGAAGGTATTTTGCTTGGTACTGGAAGAAATACAGATTTGTTCCTTTCCTCAGTTTTCCACTGCTCAGGGATTCTGGTTTCTTGGGTTTCCCAGCTTAGTTTTGATCTGTGTATTTGTTTCAATATTAGGTGATGATTTTTGTTTTCTATGTGTAACTGAGGAGAGCTTTGTATTATTGGCAGAATGCTGTGGCGCCTGATGTTAGCTGGTTCAGCAATCTTCAAAGCAAGGCCTGAGGGTCGGTGTCTATGTCCATTCATACTCTGA
Source organism: Geotrypetes seraphini (assembly GCF_902459505.1). NCBI lineage: Eukaryota > Metazoa > Chordata > Amphibia > Gymnophiona > Dermophiidae > Geotrypetes > Geotrypetes seraphini. Next base: position 67,904,410 of record NC_047097.1, on the reverse strand, counting down.
TTCTTATGTGAGCCAAGTATAGGATAATAAAGCCATTGTGACATCACTGATGTGATTGGCTCTTAGGTATTGGTGGAATGAGGCATTATGACATCACAATACCAGCTCTGGATACCAGAGACTGTCATTCTTTAGTTTCTATCTCAACCTCAGTCCTTCTACACCAGCATTCTTCAATGCAAGGCTTGAGGGTCAGTGGCTCTGCCCATTCATACTCTGATTCTTTCCTCTCTCCTTAAAGAATGATACGGGGATGGTTTCCCATGGTTAACCAAAAGGACAGGGACAACTGTTCCCATGTCATTCTCTATAGGAAATCTTATGTTTTTATGTAAGCCAAGTATAGTACAATGAAGCCATTGTGACATCACTGATGAGGTTGGCTCTCAGGCATTGGTGGAATGAGGCATTATGACATCACAATCTGAGCTCTGGAATGTTGATACTCTTTGGGTTTCTCCCAGGCACTTGAGACCTGGTTTGGCCACTGTTGGAAACAGGATGCTGGACTTGATGGACCTTCGGTCTGTCCCAGTACTGTGGGAAACCATCCCGTGTCATTCTTTAGTGTCTCTCTCAACCTCAAACCTTCTACACCAGAATTCTTCAATGCAAGGCTTGAGGGTCAGTGGCTCTGCCCATTCGTACTCTGATTCTTCCCTCTCTCCTTAAAGAATGATACGGGAATGGTTTCCTGCAGTTAACTGTGGAGCTAGACGAATTTGTGCCAAATTTTCAGCAGGGAAAAGCTGAAATGGGGAAGAAACAGCAGAGCCACATGAAAACACACTTATACGCCCAAATTAAAGAAATAGTGACTAAGGGGCGGGTACTAACTGATTTAACGCATGATTTAGTGTATGCTAACTGCTAAGATGCCCATAGGAATATAACGGGTGTCAGCGTTTACTGTGCATTCGTCGCTAGTGCACGCTAAATCAGTTAGCGCCTCTTAAGGAATTACTCTTGAAGTGTTTTTGCACGGATCCGCTTAGGGGTGTGTGTCGGCTGTCCCTATGACGTCACTTCCTGGGTGCAGGGTCTGGAAATGACATCAGAGAGAGGTGACGCTGACACGGGCGGCAAGTTCGTAATGCTGCTTGTGCAGGAGAAATGAAAGGAAGTGGGGTGCACGCGCTTGACGGGGGTGGGGGGGGGGTTGGGAAGGAGAGGGGTGGAGAGGAGGATGGGTGCCTGCCCGGAGTGGACCCCCCCACCTCTTACTAAGCCAGTGGATGCTCTGTCACTCAGCCTTGGTTATTAAGTGTTCCTCAGACATTAATTCCGTGGTTCATTCCGTGGAAATATTGGCTCCGAAGCAGGCTGTGTTTGTGAAGAAACAGGAAACGTTTGTAGCACTGGAAAAAGACTTGAGAGGGGTCATTTGACCTGGCTGCAGAGCTTTACCAAGAGTAAAGAAGGGATGAAGGATTCAGCAGCTTAGTAGTAGGAAACCAACATGAAGGCCTTAACATGTCCTTATGCAGATCGTGCTCATCTGCTAAGGCCATTTTTCTCGTTGGGGGAAAATGGCCGATTTTTCTATTTTTTTTAAATCAGTGGCCATGCACTAATTTTGCATTAATGCATGGCCCACTAGCACCTGAGCCCCTGCCACCACCCATTATGAAGGTGGTAAAGGCCTAGGGTTACCATATGGCTCCAGAAAAAAAAGAGGACAGATTGAGACATCTGGGTTTTACTTTCTTTGCTTTCAATGGAAGTAAAATCCAGATGTCTGTCTGTCCTCCCTATAAGGCCCATGTGCTAGTCAGTTATGGTGCAGCCATATAGCTGTATTAACTGATTAGAACAAAACAAGCCCACTCGTTGCCCCCAGAGCTAAAAATATATATACTGTATATATTTTTTAGTACGTGGGTAGTGCAAATATGTACAAAAATTTCCAGACACCTGAGCACGCTCTGAATAAGCTCTTTTTTCTATGCTGCAGTAAGCACATGGCAGGTCTGCATCCCCACCCCACCTCCCTTCCCAACTACCCCCAGCTACAACTCATAGGATGCCAGTGTCTGGGTGTAGGGCAATACCAGTCACGGAGTCATGGAGAAAGAGGTACCTGCTCACTCCCAGCACACCCTCCAACCTCTCTTTCGCTTCTGGTTTATGGTGTGGATTGAATCCGGGCGCTGAGAGAAATCTTGACCCCCCCCCAAGCAGCTCTGATGCCTCACCGTCCAGAGCTCCATGGGCACATGTCCGCAGTAGGGCCAGGAGGTCGTGCAGGGTTCCTGACCATATACTAACGGAGAGAGCCTGACCTTATCCTTATGTTCTGGATCAATGGGAAAAAAATTAATAACAGTAGGTTAGAATGGTCCCTGGAGTCATGCCGCCATCTTGATTTCTCAAACTATCCCCTCCCCCTCCCTTTTTACAAAAGCATGCAAGAGGTTTTTAGCATCGGCAGGGGCGCTGAATGCGCTGCTCTGACAGTCATAGGCTTTTGCGTGGCTTTGTATAAGGGAGGTATATAATTTAACTGCAACTATTTTTGCTGGGTATAACCAGTTTTCTTTTTTTTTTCTCTAGTATGTAGTCTGGGAATATAAATTGCATTCTTCTTGGAGTAACTACCTGACCAGTGTTCTGAGTGAGGGGACCTCACCATCTTGCTATCTGACTAGAGTTTTGAGGAGATCCCCTCCCTCTTTTGGGTGTCTGGACGGGAGGTGTCATCTCATCCCTTGCCTCAGGGAAAAGAGTACCTTGCGCCACCCTTGCTTAACAGAGACCACAATTCAAGTTAATCCATTTTAATATCAGTGATTTACTTTGGAAGTATTTATATTGATTATTCCTTGGCATTATGCTGAATTATTTTCTGCATTACTGACAACACTATTAATATTACATTAAAATATACGCTGCATATGCTCTTAGCACATTTTAATGAACGAGCTCCTAAATTTCTTATTTTAATATGTTTGTGTTTATTCAAAGTTTTAACCGCACTTCGGTCTGTCAACAGCACGGAGTACAAAATATATAAAAACAAGAAATGAAAAGAACGCCATAAAAAACAGGAAAGCAAAGAAAATAAAAAAAAAACCAATAGAGAGAGAGAGAACAGAAATGAAGTACAATTTTAAAATTAATTAAATCTAACCCTAACGTGTGCATGTTAGCATTTAGCACGCGCTAATCGGTCAGCGCACCTTAGTAAAACAGGGGGTAAGAAATCTAAATAGTCTAAAAAGAAAATAATTCTGTTTAAATCTTGTTTACATAGTTGCCCAAAAACAGGATCGCAGTTTACCAAACTTCTCATAAAAATGCTAAACCAAAAAGACGCGTCTTAACCATTGATCTAAATTTTACATAAAATAGCTCAGAACGAACCATAACTGGAAGAGAGTCTGCCCCTTTAAGAAAATGAGGATAGCGAGCAGACAGAAGGGTGAATCTTTAGGCCTCCTCAAAAATGTATGTGGAAATCAATTTGGGACCAAATTAATTGTTTATTAGATAACCCAGTGGCATTATCATATGATACTGTGCTGTTTGGTATGGCAATGAAAGCAAAAAGTCAGATTTCTACAAATAATAACAAATTATTACTTATAATGACTGGGGTTGCCATTCAACAAATTACGTATAATTGGAAAAATTGGAGTAGATTAAATTATAATTTCTGGTGGAACTCCTTACGTCATGCTTATAAAATGGAAAGATTTATTGCAATACAGCGCGGTTTTTTCAGGAAATTTCAGGATGTGTGGGAGCCATTTACAAAGTATTGTACCGATTAGATGACATTTTATTTTTATTTTCCCCTTAAATTTACAAGTTTGATTGTGAGGGGGGAGGGGAGGGTAAATTTATTGTTACATATTGTATAAGGTATTGATTATATGATAAGAAAGGGTGGGAAGGGTGGGAGATAAGAGCATATTATTTGTACCATTGATGATTATGAAGTGTTATATTTATTGTTAATTTGTTTGGATATATTGTTACACTTATTGTAAATTTGAAAATGAATAAAGAATTTAAAAAAAAAAAAAAGTATGTTCCACAGCAAGTCGGCCAGGACAATAGTCATGTGTTGTTCTCTACAGAAGCAGTTCCTTCCTCTGATAATAGCCTGCCCCAGAAATTAAAGCTGCCTCCACTTAAAAGAGAGATCATGGATCCTAAGGGGCAAGCATCAGTTCGTTAGAGATGCCAAGGTACCTGGTTCCAGGCTGGAAATTTAGGGACCTGGATTGCTGAGGCAGGTCAGGTTTCAGGATATCCACAATGAATATGTATGAGATGGATTTGCATGCACTGCCTCCTTGAGATGCAAATCTCTCTCATGCATATTTATTGTGAATATCCTGAAAACCTGACCTGCCTGTTGCTCTGGAGCAGTGTTTCCCAAATCTGTCCTGGAGGACCATCAGCCAGTCGGGTTTTTGGGATAACCCTAATAAATATGCATGAGAGAGATTTGCATATAATGGAGGTGAAAGACATGCAAATCTCCTCATGCATATTCATTAGGGCTATCATGAAAACCTGACTGGCTGGTGGTCCTCCAGGACAGGGTTGGGAACCACTGCTCTGGAGAACCGGAATTGCCAGTTTCCCCCTGATCTGGAGTGAGAGGAGCTTCTAGTACAGCAAGGGTGTCAAATGTTGGTCTTCGAGGGCTGCATCCAGTCAGGTTTTCAGGATTTCGCCAATGAATATGGATGAGCTCTATTAGCATACAATAAAAGCAGTGCATGCAAACAAATGTCATGCATATTCCTTGATGTTTGACACCTCTGTAGTACAACAGTCACCCCAGTGGGGGTGGGGCTGTGCGCCTTGGTTTTCGGGATATCCCTAATGAATATGCATGAGCTCTATTAGCATACAATGAAAGCAGTGCATGCAAACAGATCTCATGCATATTCATTGCCATTTGACACCCCTGTAGTACAGCAGTCACTGCAGTGTTTTCAGGATTTCCCCACTGAATATGCATGAGCTCTATTAGCATACAATGAAAGCAGTGCATGCAAACAGATCTCATGCATATTCATTGCCATTTGACACCCCTGTAGTACAGCAGTCACTGCAGTGTTTTCAGGATTTCCCCACTGAATATGCATGAGCTCTATTAGCATACAATGAAAGCAGTGCATGCAAACAGATCTCATGCATATTCATTGCCATTTGACACCCCTGTAGTCCAGCAGTCACTGCAGTGTTTTCAGGATTTCCCCACTGAATATGCATGAGCTCTACTAGCATACAATGAAAGCAGTGCATGCAAACAGATCTCATGCATATTCATTGCCATTTGACACCCCTGTAGTACAGCAGTCACTGCAGTGTTTTCAGGATTTCCCCACTGAATATGCATGAGCTCTATTAGCATACAATGAAAGCAGTGCATGCAAACAGATCTCATGCATATTCATTGCCATTTGACACCCCTGTAGTCCAGCAGTCACTGCAGTGTTTTCAGGATTTCCCCACTGAATATGCATGAGCTCTATTAGCATACAATGAAAGCAGTGCATGCAAACAGATCTCATGCATATTCATTGCCATTTGACACCCCTGTAGTCCAGCAGTCACTGCAGTGTTTTCAGGATTTCCCCACTGAATATGCATGAGCTCTATTAGCATACAATGAAAGCAGTGCATGCAAACAGATCTCATGCATATTCATTGCCATTTGACACCCCTGTAGTACAGCAGTCACTGCAGTGTTTTCAGGATTTCCCCACTGAATATGCATGAGCTCTATTAGCATACAATGAAAGCAGTGCATGCAAACAGATGTCATGCATATTCATTGCCATTTGACACCCCTGTAGTACAGCAGTCACCCAGTGGGGGGGCGCCTTGGTTTTCGGGATATCCCTAATGAATATACATGAAGGAGAGTTGCAAGCCTGGCCCTCCCTCCGCCGTTTTTCAGGCCCATTGATTAGGGGCGTGCTGAAAAGCCGCCGGGTTGGCAGGGGGGCCAAAGCGCTCTTAACGGCACGAGCTCCTCGGGAAAGGGGGGGACGACGGAACGGAGCGCGTCGCCCCCGTCACTCTCTCGGTCGCGCGCCCGCAGCCCCGCCCCACGCCGGCGCCCGCAGAGAGAGAGAGAGAGGAGGAGGAGGCGGGGACGTGGCCGGCCTCCTCCCCCTCCCCCGCTCCGGAGCAGAGCCGCCGGGGCCGGCCGGAGTCGGGGAGCAGAGATGGCGGGCGGCGAGGCCGGGCGGCGGGGGCGAAGGGCGTCCTGCTTCCTCGACATCAAGGTCTTCCTGGTGGCCGAGTGCTCGCTCATGCTGGCGCAGGGCACGGTCGGAGCTTACCTGGTGAGTGAGGGAGGGAGGGAGGGAGGGGGCGGGAGAAAGTCACCCCCCCACCTGTCGGGCGTCCGCTCCGTTGCCCCCCCCCCCAGCCCCGGAATGAGTCAGCACGCGCCCAAGAGTTCTGCTGCCACTTTGCCAGGCACGTTCCCTCCCCCCCCCCTCAGACGTTCTGCAGCAGATCGTCCCCCACCTTCCAGGGGGAAGAAGTTGGTATAGAGGTGGCAGACTTTGAGGGGGGGGGGTCGGGGGGGGGGTCTCTGGCGCGGCTCCAGATGCTCGTTGCTATCTGGGCATCGGACTACTTCATGCCAATGGGTGTTGGAGGCAGCTTTGGAGACCTGGCATCAGATTTTGGGGGGAAAAAAAAAAACCCCAAACACCCCCCCCTCCAAAAATCAACCACACAGCTGTTTCGATTCTTATTTTCTGGAGGATATGCATTGCAATAAACCACCTCACCCCCCCCCCCCTTGGGAGCGCCTCTGCACTACATATTTCAATGCATGGGTGTCCTAAACGATGATCTCCAGAGCCTTGCATGTAAAGTGAACAACAGCCTTCATCTGCCTGGCTGACAACACCAATCAAACTTGGTACCTCGGGCATAGCAGCCTGCCCTGTGGATGCTGTGCCCCCCCCTCCCCCCTTGAGTCCTGGGCTGCATAATCTGCATTCTGTGTAAATGACTAAATATGCAGCTGCAGGGGTAGAAGTGATTTTAGCTTGCAATTTTAAAATACCAAAAAAAAACCCTGCAAATGCAGTGCCATTCCTGAGAGTGTCCTAAACTCCTCATTGCCGGATACAAGTGAAGGACAGCTTGGTGGTACTCTTCTCTTTTCCAAGTTCACAGACTTCTGGAGAGACCACTCATAGGACACATACTGCGCTCTTCTGTACACCCGCTGTGTGATTTATGTCTTAAGGATGACACAAAATTTGAGGATGTTTTCCACAAAATGGGCATCCTAATCATATCTTGTGCCCATGAGTGCATGTTGCCAGTCCTTACTGGGGGGTAGAAAGACAGAGCATGTGGGGTATTTTGATCTGTGCATGTCTTGTGTATGGATATTTAATGACGGGACAGGATAGATTTTATTGTTATGGGTTCTGTATGATTATGTTACTCGCCTCGGTCTCATTCTGGTTTTCAGTTGTGTCACCTATTTGTGTTAAAAATAAAAGTGAAATGAATGGCTCTTTTGAGTACTTTGCTTCATTGAAAATTACAGTCAAATGCGTGCTGTAAGCGAGTTGCTAAAAGCCTGTGAGCTGTTGCTATGCAGGGCGATGCCTGGAAGTGCAGTCGAAAAGTACCTTGCACAGTGGCTTAAAATTAACCTCAGTTATTGGGAAATGGTCGCTTTTAATATGTTGCCTTTACGGACTGCTTTTGCATTTTGTTTATCCTGGCGATAGGGCATAGCTTCTAATGTACATATTAGAGTTATACACCAAGGGTTGCATCATTCATGGAGAGCTGGGAAGAGGCACTTGTTAATGACTCTGTTAATTTTTCATGACGGGTGATTGTGGATTGGGCTCCTATAATGCTGGCTTCCTTTTCATTCTTCTTTGTCTTGGGGGTGAAGTTGCCGCCATCGTGGTCCTGCAGCTTTGAAAGCCTTATCTGTAGTTTTATGATATGGATTTAGATTATATTTAGTTGGTTTTCCAAAGTCAAACGCAAGCCAAGTTACAAATTCAGGATAGCATTGACGAAGCAACTAGAGAAATGGGATGGGTGGGGGGTTAATGTTTATGCTTTTTAATTTATAACTCGTCTTTATGTTAAGGCAGAGAACAACACAACAAACAGAAGTAAATTATACAATACAAAAGTAAATTATTCAATACAAAATGACAAAAGAAGTCACAGCATTAGTTCAAATAGTATGGAGATCACAGCAAGTCAAGCCTCTTCAAGTAAATGGTGCTTCAGCATCAACCGTAAAGAACATAGAAACATGATGGCAGATAAAGGCCAAATGGCCCATCCGCAGCATCCACTATCTCCTCCTCTCCCTATTGGCTAAGGCTCTTATCATTTGCATCTCTTCTTCCTATAGGCTAAGGCTCTTTACACCTGCATTGTGAGGTCATGGAACAGGGGTGTCCAACCTGCGGCCCCGTGAAGTATTTTGTGCAGCCCTGGTTGAGGGCGATAACAGTGTTTTCCTCTGCTGCCCCTGGGTGTTTACCATCTTGCCGGCTCCCTCCTCTGTCTTGCTGCAGCGTCTGTGTATTTGTGTGGCCCCAGAAACATTTTTTTCGGCCAATGTGGCCCAGGGAAGCCAAAAGGTTGGACACCCCTGTCATAGAGCTTTATGATTATAGAAACATGATGGCAGATAAAGGCCAAATGGTCCATCCGCAGCATCCACTATCTCCTCCTCTCCCTATTGGCTAAGGCTCTCAACATTTGCATTTCATCTTCCTATAGGCTAAGGCTCTTAACACCTGCATTGTGAGGTCATAGAGCTGCCCATCTGCAGTAACCATTATCTCTTCCTCTTGAATTCAGACACAGTCTCTTTCTCCACCACCTCTTCTGGGAGACTGTTCCACGCATCTACCACTCTTTCTGTAAAAAAGTATTTCCTTAGATTACTCCGGAGCCTATCACCTCTAAGTTTCTTTTTTACAATTCTCCTTATGTTGTCATAGTCTGCTTTTTAAAATTTAAATGCTATTATATTGGATTTCCTGTGTGTTTATTCTCCAGAGTTTATATCAAATCTGATCATGTTATGATCACCGTTATCAAGTGGCCCCCATCGCTATTACCTCCTGCACCAATTCATGCACTCCAAATGATAACAAGGTCTAGAATTGCCTCACCTCTTGTCAGTTCCCACACCAGCTTCTCCATAAAGCAGTCCTTGATTCTTCAATGGATTTTATCTCCCTAGCATGCTCCGATGTTCCATATACCCAGTCAATATCAGGGTAATTGAAATCACCCATTATTATTGTGCTACCCAGTTTGCTAGCCTCTCTAATTTCTAGTAACATTTCAGCATCTGCCTGTTTGTTTTGGTTAGGTGGATGGTAGTACACACCTATCACTATCCTTTTTCCCCTTTAAACATGGAATTTCTACCCATAGGGATTCCAAGATGCGTTTCTGCTCCCGTAGAATTTTCAGTCCATTAGATTCAAGGCCCAGCTTAGCATATAACGCTACGCCTCCATCAATTTGATCCACTCTATTGTTGCAATATAATTTGTACCCTGGTATTACAGTGCTCCACTGGTTTCCTTCCACCAGGTCTAAGAGATGCCTATTATCTCTCCCCCCCCTTTTTTTTTTTTACAAAACTGTAGTGCGGTTTTAGTGCCGTCTGCGAAGATAACAGTTCTAACGCTCTTAGTAATTCTGTTGGCATTGAAGCTGTTATCGCCACGGCCAGTGCTAAAAACCGTGTTACTGTTGTGAAAAGGTAGGGGGTAATATATTCTAACTCTCCCATCTTGTTTCTTAGGCTTCTGGCATGTACATATAATGATGGTCATTTCTATTTATAATTTGCTCAGCAGTTGATATGGATAATTTGCAGTCTTTAAAATCTGTTTGCTCTGTGCTTAAGGACACCTGGTTTACTGTAGTCTCTATTGCAACCTCACTATCATGATGCCCTATTTCCCTGTTTGGTGATGTCTTTTCCTTGATCTGAACCATGCTTTTTTGAACGCCTCTGTTTCTAGTTTTAAAAACTGCTCTATCTCCTTTTTAAATGTTGATGCCAGCAGCGGGATCCATCTTAGTTAAGGTGGAGACCTTCTTTGCAGAACAGCCTCCCCCTTCCCCAGAATGTTTCCCACTTCCTAACAAAGCTAAAACTCTCCTCTCTGCATCATCCATGCATTGAGGCATCGGAGCTCTGCCTGTCTTTTGGGTCCTACAGGTGAAACAGGGAGCACTTCTGAAAACGCTGCCCAGGAGGTTCTGGATTTTAGCTTCTTACCTAAGATCCTAAATTTTGGCTTTCAGTACCTCCATACCACATTTCTCTATGTCATTGTATCAAGACAGAAGGCTCCTCCCCACTGTTGTGTAAAATCTTTATCTAGAGATTATTCAACCTCTTTATGAACTGGCGGAAATAAAAGAATTATTTTGTGGATCGGCAGTTGAAGAACACTGCTATAAACTATGTCAGCATTGTTTTCATTGATCTGTCATACTGTTTGTGATAAAGTGCTTTTTCACACAGATTTTGTTAATTTCCTTTAGCTTTAGTTATATTCTTGTGAATTTTATGTGTGGAATGGCAGGTTAGTATGTTTTTAGTTTAAAATTATTTTTACAGCTATTTATCTGCCTTGGTGCTCCATTTACAAGAGGTATAGAGCTTTGCAGCTTTGTATTAGGGTCTTTAAAAAAAAAAAAAAAAAAAATATATATATATTCATTATTTTAATTGAAAGATGGACCCTGAGCCTGTTGGCTATTTTAAGATGGTTTTATATTTTTAGGTGGTTGACAAGACTATATAGCACTAAAGGCAAAAAACTGATGCCATAAAGTACAATCATAATAAAAACCTATCTCCATAATTTGTGTAACATTCATAGAAATAGATACATAAGTCATAATAAAATCACTAAAACATCTGTAAAAACAAGCTCCTCTATCAGTTGCCTACTGTAATTTTTGGAAATATGGGACAACTGGTTGCTAGGATTGTGTGTGTAGGAACCGTGACATCCTGAGGCAGGGTCTGTTACCTGCATTAAGCAATAAAGGATGAATCCTGGAGAGTCCATGAGTGAACTGTACAGGTTTACTGAGGCGAAAGACTTTTTCTGCCCATTTCCATTTGTATCACAATTTGGGACTGTCTTAGGAATTTTCTCGTTGGGAGTTATGGTGTGCAGCTTAGTAAAAGGGTCATCTTTAAAAAATATTTAGAAAACTTGGAGTCCGGTTAAAATATTTTAAGAGCTAGGACAAAAGTGTAGTTGTTCTTATAAACTTCTCCCACCTCATTTTTGAACTTTATGGCTGTTACTTATTTCGTACAAATGTCATTTTTGCTTATTTTCTTATTTATTTATTTGTTCAGTTTTTAAGGCCTCCCTCCCATAAGAGCCCAGAAGGGGTTACAGGTTTACATACAGAATATAGGTCAGGACAAGACGATTTGAACGAACGAGTACAAACTTCTCACAGCGATAGGACAGTTTTCATATTCAGTAGGACAAATTTATCAGATTTTGCTTGGACTTATTACAACAATAAGATGGTTATAATGATCACTCTTAAACTAGCGGGGTCGGCTTATATAGGTTGCCTTGATCCTCCCAAATATAATGTCCCTCTCCAATATAGTAACATAGTAAATGACGGCAGATAAAGACCTGAGCAGTGCATCCAGTCTGCCCATTAGTTGTATCCATTAAAAATACATGATTAAATTAACTTGTCTCTTCTTTGATATTTCTGGGCCATAGACTGTAAAGTCTGTTATTGTCCTAGGTTCCAATTGCTGAATTTGCAGTCCAAGCTCGCTCCAGCCTATCCAACCATCCTGTTTGCAAGATATCTACCATAAAGTCTGGCCAGTAATATCCTCATGTTCCAAGTTAGTGGCGTTCCCATCGATGCCCTCCCCAGGCCATCCTACACCAAATCGCCCCATATGGGACAAAGACCGTGCAAGTCTGTCCAGTACTGGCCTTAGCTCTTTAATGTACATCCTTCATTTTCTGATTAGAGATCCTCTAGGTTTATCCCACGCTTTTTTGAATTCCATCACTGTTTTCCTCTCCACCACTTCCCTCGGGAGGGCATTCCAGGCATCTACCACCCTCTCTGTGAAAAAGAATTTCCTAACATTGCTCCTGAGTCTTCCTCCCTGCAACTTCAAATTATGCCCTCTCTACTCTGACAGTGCAACCAAAACGAGACAGTCATAAACTTCATCACTGACCTTAGGTGCACCATATTTATGCCAGTGTTTTCTTGGCCTAAATACTGGCGCATAAGTCCGAAACAGGCGCCTACATGTAAAACACGCCTACAATTTGCCCCCCTCCTAATTACACCTATTTTAAGGTAGGTGCCTATCAAGTTAGGTGCTTACCATCCAATTAAGTGCAATTAACATCAAGTCAAGAAATCCTTGAAGACAAACCAACACTGCAAGACTTGTCCCAACTCGCTCTTCTCTTCAATTCCTCTGGAAATGGCCAGATAACTTCTTTTGTAATCCGCCTTGAACTGCAAGGTATTGGCGGAATAGAAATCACGAATGTAATCAATTACAAGTTGCTAATTTGCCAATTATTGGTGCCGGCTAGGCTTTCTAAATAAGTTAGCTGGCTAGATCAGCTAGACACGCCAAACTGGGCCCCTGAATTAGGCATCATTTATAGTATCTGGGCCAAGTGCTTAAATTTGGGTGCCATTTGCAGTGGTAGCCATATGGGTAGTCTACCCTGTCTTCCTAAATAAGTCTAGGGTATGTACCCTATGCAGTATTATAAGCAGCGGAGTCCTGTGATTTAGGTGAGATTTATTTAGGTATGTTGGTACTAGATGTGCCTGGTTTTCTACACTGAATATTTTTGATGATCTGAGACGATCTGTGGCGAAGGCGCTTTATCACGGCCACTCGTACCTCTGCTTAATTAGCTGTGAAATCATCCTTCTAAGGGGGGAGGGGGGGAGAAACCATCCAGTTGGCAGTCCTATTTTATGAAGCAAAAAAAAACAATTAAAATTTCTCATTTCTGCCTTTTGTTCCAGCCTTTGATCACTGCACTTCAAAAGCGACTCAGTTTTGTGAAACGTCTGCTCTAGCTCTGTAATGTTTTGCATAGCGAGAGCAAGGCAAATGTGTTGGACGGTGAGGAGGAGGGGTGGCTGAAATTTATTTTCCCATTTTGTTTTATTGGAATTGATTTTGATGCTGTACATTTAAGTGCAGCTGCTGCTGGGTTTTAGGGAAGCGTGAAGGCCAAAATAGGATGATACTGGTGAAGGAAAATAAATAATCTCCCATGAAAGCCCTAAAGACATTTTCCAGTGGAAAGGGTGGAGGGAGAGGAGACCTGTGAACATTTTGATTTACTTAGTGTAAGCACAAAGCCAGTAAATCTTGCTAGGTTTCAGCTTGGAGGACATACTGAATTCCTGTCTGGAACTCTGCTGTCGATTGTCCTCTCCAAGAAACATACAAACATGATGGCAGATAAAAGCCAAACGGCCCATCCAGTCTGCCCATCCGCAGTAGTCATTATCTCTTCTTCTCTCTAAGAGATCCCACTTGCCTATTCCATGCTTTCTTGAATTCAGACAGTCTCATTCTCTACCACTTCTTCTGGGAGACTGTTCCACGCATCTACCACCCTTTCTGGAAAAACATATTTCCTTAGATTACTCCTGAGCCTCTTTTTTTAAATTTATTTATTTATCAAATTTCAAATTTACAATTCAAGTATCCACTTGTACAGAAAGTTGAAGAAAGAAAACAACTAAAGCACAACCAGCACACTATTATTCCAAATACAAATTATATAAGGAAAATAAAGCACTTAGCTTAACTTCAACTCAAGTCCTCAAATTAGATCCAAGATTAAATTAGCGAGTATGAACAGAATGATATAAAACATCATAAGGAAAATAAGTTCCCTAGACTGAGAGAGGATGTCCCTTAATATTCAAACTGCACTCAAACTTTCCCTTCATCCATTCGAGCTCCAGCCAAGAAGGCTGTCAGCTGGAGAGGTTCAAAGAAAACATATTTATTCATACGATAATGTATTATGCATTTGCATGGATGACTAAGAAAAAATGTCCCTCCTGAGCCTCTTAACTTCATCCTATGCCCTCTCATTCTAGAGCTTCATTTCAAATGAAAGAGACTTGACGCATTCACGCCATGTAGGTATTTAAACATCTATCATATCTCCCCTCTCCCACCTTTCCAAGAATGCTCAATGACCAGTTCTGGACTGGTTTTAGATGTAAATTGCATGGTACTTGTAATGTACAGAACTGCGTGCGTCTGGCAGCGCTTTAGAAATGAGAAGTAGTAGTCCATAATCTGCATAATCTTAAGTGGTGCTTTCTCCATGTCTATCTTATCCCTGGGAATGGTAACCTGGAATCTTGCTACTCTTTGGGATTCTGTCAGGTTCTTGTGACCTGGATTGGTCACTGCTGTACGCAGGATACTGGGCTAGATGGACCATTGATCTGACCCAGTATACAATATTCTTATGTTCCAATGTATTTTTCTTGTGCAAAACTTATATTTCCATTTCTATTGCTGAGCGTAGGTTGGTTCGAAATACTGATAAAGGTACCTCCTGTTGGATGACAGGACATTTTCTATAACCAACAAAAGGGATATCTGTCTCTGGACAGAAAATTACATCGGTGAAGACCTTTAAATATCTTGGGAGTTATTGTTGATCATCAACTATGCTTTAAAAGCCAAGTTTCAGCCTTAGTAAAAGCTAGCTTTTACTCTTTAAGAGCATTATGGGCAGTTAAGAGGGCTTTTCTAGGAAAATAAGTTACATTTCTCAATGCATGTCTTGCTAATCTCTAAATTAGATTACTGTAATATAGTTTATAAAGGGCACTCAAACATTAATTTGAAAAGTTTACAAACAATTCAAAATACTGCTATCAAAGTGTTGGGCTATAAGAAGAAATTTGATAGAGTTCCTCCTTTATTTTTACACTATCGCTGGTTCCACTTTTTTTATAGGATACAATTTAAGGTTTTGACACACATAAGGCTTTCTTTTATCAGCAACCTAACTACAGTACTTGTATAATCTGACAATCCCATATGCACCTGCAAGAACGTTAAGATCGGTACAAGATAATTACATTATATTACGTTAGTGATTTTTATTCCGCCATTATCTTGCGATTCAAGGCGGATTACAGAAGAGAATTTCTGGACATGTCCAGAGGTGTTACAGAGTAGAGCGGGTTGCTTCAGAGGATTGAAATTGTTTCATACGGTGTTAGTTAGTCTTCATGGATTTCTTGAATAGAAGGGTTTTTATTTCTTTTCTGAAAGTTTTGTAGTCTGGGGTCGCGATTAGTAGATTGGAGAGTTGATGATTTAGTTTTGCTGCGTGTGTGGCTAGAAGGCCATCGTACAGTTTTTTACGTTTGAAGTCTCTGATTGGAGGGTATGTGAATGGTGTCTGGGTTCTCCTGTGCCTGGTTGTGGTAGTTTGGATTTGGCGGTTGTTCAAGTAGGTTGGGCTGTCACCATTTATGGATTTAAATAATAGACAGTAGAATTTAAATAATAGATTAGTTCTTCCTTCACCAAATAGAGCAGGATGGGAGTATTGTGGAATCATCTTCCACGAGAATTGAGGTTGGAGGCAAATGTTAAAGCATTTAAAACAATGTTGAAAACTCTTAAATTTCATGAAGTGTTTGGAGACATTTCGACATCACCAGACTTAGTACATATATATATATTAGTGGAAACGTGTCTTTCAATAGGGTCAGTGTAATACAGAATTGATACAAGAATTTGTACCTAGAAGAGAGGTGGGGGAGGGGAAGGAATTCAAGATGGCGGATGCTATCTAGCTGAGCTCGGAAGGCTTAGCGTTTTCTTTAAATTCTATAACGAATATCCTGGAAAGCTGTTACCTTTTGCCGATATGCCCCATACTAAGAGGAAGGGGACTGTGAGAGCGGCTCAGTTACCGCTGCTCACATCGTCGCCGGCCCAGCAGACGATCCAGCGTTTCCTGCAGCCGCTGAGCCCAGCTGACACCCGGACATCCCCGCGGCGGTTGAGTTCCGCGTCGGACTTGAGTGAGGGAGCACTCGAGTCCCTGGATTTGCTGACATCATTGTCACCTCCACTTCTCTCTGCGCCACCGTGTCCAGCAGGAGCGCAGAGTATTGAGCTTGGCCCTGAGGGAGAGGAGCAGGAGCAGGCTTTGGGAGCAGCTAATGCCCCAGCTGGAATGCTGGGTCAAAAGATCGCTGAAGGAGAGGGAAGAACAGCAACTACCCCAGCAGTGACACTGGAGATTCTCCTGGAGGCTATTAAGGAGGTGGATGTGAAGGTAGAGAAGACTGCCTCGGACATGGAGGTATTGGTTCAAAAAATGGATACTTTTTCAAATAGTTTGCTTAAAGTCAAACAAGAATGCATGGACAAAATACAAAATGAGTCAGCCTCCTTGAAAAATTCAATTACCACTATAATTAAAGAACATAATTTTGCTGCTTGTAAAATAGAAATGATAGAGAATTATAATAGAAGATTGAACTTGAGAGTCCTAAACTGCCTGAGGATACTAGCAATATCACCGATTGAGATTTTAAAAAAAATTTCTTATAGAATGTTTGAATTTTCAACAAGATCAGATACCGCCCATAAATAAAGCGTACTTTTTATGTGTTTCAAAAAGAAATTCAGATAATAATGATATACCTAGGGGTGAGAATTTGGTCTCTGATAAAGACTTGCAAAATCTTACAGCAGTATTAGAGGAACCGTCCGTAGAAGTTAAAGAAAGAGTAACCCTAATTGTTAACTTTATCTTTGAACAAGATCTTAATTCAGTGATGAGGTTATTCTTTAAAAAGTCTGGAACCCTCTTCTGTGGTCAATGTCTATGGTTGTATCATGATGTAACTAGAGTAACTCAGGAAAGGCGAAAACTGTTTTTGGGAATGAGAGAAGAGACAAGGAGACTAGGTGCTACATTTTTGTTAGCCTATCCATGCAAATGTGTTATTAAGTTTATGGGATTAAAATATGTGTTCTTCACACCAGAACATCTACGATCCTTTCTAGATCTTAAGGATTTATCTAGTGGTGGAAGTGTACCTCAAGAATAATGCCGGGTTGTAGCGTTTAAGTCTTTTCTTTTTATTTTAGAAACATAGAAACATAGAAAAAGACGGCAGAAAAGGGCTATAGCCCACCAAGTCTGCTCATTCCAATTATCCGCCCCCCAGAGTTCACTCCCCTAGAGATCCCACGTGAATATCCCATTTCTTCTTAAAATCCGTCACGCTTCTGGCCTTAATCACCTGCAATGGGAGTCTATTCCAATGATCCACCACTCTCTCGGTGAAGAAGTACTTTCTGGAGTCGCTACGAAATTTCCCTCCCCTGATTTTCATCGGATGCCCTCTGGTGTTTGAGGGTCCCATGAGACAGAAGAGATCATCTTCCAACTCGATGCGTCCCGTGATGTACTTATACGTTTCAATCATGTCTCCCCGTTCTCTTCTTTCCTCAAGTGAGTACAGCCGCAACTTTTATAGTCTTTCTTCATACGTGAGATCCTTGAGCCCCAAGACCATCCTTGTCGCCATTCGTTGAACCGACTCGATTCTTAGTATGTCTTTACGGTAGTGTGGTCTCCAGAACTGAACACAGTACTCTAAGTGAGGCCTCACCATGGATCTGTATAATGGCATCATTACTTCAGGTCTCCTGCTGACAGGAGACCTGAATGTTGCAATGTTACTCCCTGTAATCTTTTCATTTATTTCCTCCTTCTAATTGAGGTCTGAGGAAGAGTTAGTTTCATAATAATTTTTACTTTTAAATGTTATAATGTTCTATGATGTTAATTTTGTTGGAACAGGACTCTGTATTTCTATAACAAGTAGTTTATACTTGTAAAGTATGCTAAAATTAAAAAAAATTAAAAAAGAATTTGTACCTTATTGTTGTAATTTCTAGGTATGAATGAGGGAGTGCATGCTGTGCATACTACTTGGATCTGTCCTACTTAATATGGAGTTCCTTTCTTTTTATGTATTTTTTTGTAAACCGCTTGGAACAGGCGCTATAACAAGTTTTAATAAAACATAAAACATATTTCTTTATATATATTATAGATCATACCTTTTTCAGTAATAGCTCAAGATGAACTGTAGTCAGGTACACTCGGTGGCGTAAGAAGGGGAGCGGTCCTCCCCGGCACCCATCCTGCTCTCCACCCCCCCTTCCCCGCCCACCGCCAATACTGTGCCTACCCGCCCTCCCCTTCCCTCGTACTTCTTTGATGTTCGCGGTGCGAGCAGCAACCTCAACCTGCTGCTCACGCCAGCATCCGCTCTTCCTCTGATGTCACTTCCTGGACCTGCACCTAGAAAGTGATGTCAGAGGAAGAGCCGACGCTAGCGCGGACAGCAGGTTGGGAGTTCCTGCTCGCTCCTTCTCTTCCCCAACAGTTAAATTTATTAGCATAAAAAGTCCCAGTATGTCTACTTGGCATGATAACAAAGCTAAGGTCCCGACTAGGATCCCAGTTTTGGCAATCGAGAATGCCTTCTTCAGGGGACAAACAAGTAACGAATACTGACTGCTATTCAAATAAGTAAGGGTCGTAAGTGCCACTACATTAGGAGTTATGTTTTTGCATAAGGAAGTAGTGGTTATTTCTCCAACTTGGGTAAAATAGCTTAAACCAGAATCTGATGTAGCGTTTGGAGTGGACTAGATTAGTAACACAAATTTCACTTCCTATAAATTACCTCTTGTTTCTCACTGATTGCTTGTTTCTTAGGGCTTTCGTTATTTCCATAAAATTTTGTTTTCAGGAAAAATATTGTTTTTGCTATTTTGCACATGAATAAATGTACTTGATCCTGCTGATAAGAGACTCCCCTTTGAGTTACTGCTGCCGGCACGTATGTGGGTGTTAATATATGTATATATATGTGTATATACTGTCAAATAGGCACAGATTGCAAACATTCAATATGAATGTGTTTCTCGTTAAAAAGAAAAGAAGTGACTGCCAGGCAACGCTAAAAATTCACACTGAGATTATCATATGGGGAAGTAGTAGCATAGCATGGGATATGCTGATGGGAAACCAGGAGTTCGTCGAGGTTAATCCTCTCCAGCTGTCTCTTTGCCATTTTGCTCGTCATGAAGTAGGATAAGGGGATAAGGAATGCTTCATTGATGCATTTCCTTTCGAGCTTGAAACTCTTTATGCCTTTGTTGATCAAGGTCTGTTGTGGAATGGAGGAATAGCTTCATGGTTAGTGAAGTGACCTGAGAACTTGGGGTTCGATTCCCACTGCAGCTCCTTGTGACTCGGAGCAAGTCGCTTAACCCTCTTGTTGCCCCAGTACAAAATATGTACCTGTATGTAATATGTACACCGCTTCGACTAAAGCCACAAATGGCTGTACATCAGGTCCTATACTTGTGATCCCAGCTGGTGCTGGAGTCTGCCTAGTTCAGTAAAGGGGCAGCATGGTAAACAGTGATCGATGCATAATATACACAATTCAACAAAGATGTATTAATCTTTGGCATTCAGCCTCACAGGACCTAGAAACACTGGACATGGTGGTGGATTAAGGACCTTGATGTACTAAGATACAGTGTCAGACCACAGACGTGGACTTGTGGGGAAAATGTGCAACACGCCCACTAGTACACAAAAGCACCAAAAGTGTGGCATTGCGCATAGGAGTATTTTTCATACCCGTTGTTCCAAGTGGAGATTGTATCCTCTCCCCACCCCCCAAAAAAAAATCTGTGAGGGAGTAAGCCTTCAGGAACAGATTAGTTTTCCAAAGGTTTTGCAACAGAAGAGTGGGAGAACTTGAGGTGGCCATTCAGGGAGGGGCTCGGAACGGGGCAGGAGCGCGAAAAGCTTGCTCCTGCCCGGTACACCGCCGGACTACCAGGGATTGAAAAAAGGGGGAGGCGGGAGGGAGATTAAAAAAAAAAAAAATTGGCAGAGTTGGCTTGGACGGGAGATGGGAGTGATCCCTCCTGTCTCAACTGACCAGTCCATAAAGAAGGCCTGGTGGAGGCCTGCAACAAGTACGGGAAAGAGGGGATGATCCGAATACAAGCTGAGACCCCCATTTTTGGGTCATTTTTTGGGCCCCAAAATCTTGGTTTGTATTAGAGTATATACGACAGTGGTTTCAAAACCTGTCCTGGGGGACCCCCAGCCAGTCAGGTTTTCAAGATATCCCTAATGAATATGCATGAGAGAGATTTGCATACCTGTCACTTCCATTATATGCAAATATCTCTCATGCATATTCATTAGGGATATCTTGAAAACCTGACTGGCTGGGGGTCCCCCAGGACAGGTTTGGGAACCACTGATATACGATACTCAAAGATATATAATAATAAAATAATTAATTTTTTTGTATACCGCTCTACCAAAAGTTCAAAGCGGTTCACAACAGAAAAGATACATACAGTCAACGTATATAAAGTCCATAGTAACACAGTCGATAAAAAAGAATACATCAATTAAAAAGCAAGAAGAAGTTAAAACAATAGCACAACTAAAATGTAAACATGTCAAACAGGCGTGTCTTTAGTGATTTTCTAAAATCAAGATAAGAAGTAGCCTCAAGTATAGGTTTTCCAAGACATATATTCAGTTTAGCGGCCTGGAATGATAAAATTCTGTCGAAAAACTTCTTCTATGGACATGACTTTAGAGAAGGGTAATTAAATAGGTTTATTCTACGTGTACTCTTCTTAGAATAGTTCAAAGAAAACTGAGAGGCAAGGTAATCTGGTAGCATCCCGAAAACTGCTTTGTAACAAATGCAAGAAAACTTAAACCGAACTCTGGACTCCAGTGGAGTTGTTGATAGAAAGGGGTAAGAGGCTCCCATTTTCTTAGTCCACAAATGAGGCAAACCGCGGTGTTCTGAATCGCTCTCAATGTTACAGTAATCCAAAATACTCAAAATGGATGTCTGCACCATATATTATGTTGTGGTCACTGACATTTATAATAACCCTGTTATACAAAAACAATAAGGGTGAGGAAAAAGCCTCAAACACACAGCCCTTCCGAATCAATCGCTTCTGGCTGCTTTCAGTAATATCATAGGCATAGAAAAGAGGTTTAAAAATGACAGACACCGTTCAGGTGCACACAAAGGGACTTCTCTCCAACATCCGTCTTTCAGCGACTGCTCTCCTTCACACCTGCTGTCCCACGCTTTCCCGACAAGGAACTTTGTTTCGCCAATACTTCTTCAGGAGTTCCTTTATTTTTTAAGCCTATGATATTACTGAAAGCAGCCAGAAGCGATTGATTCAGAAGGGCTGTTACATTAGTTTGAGGCTTATTGTTTTGTGTAACAGGGTTATAAATGGGTTTCCTTTCAGTCACCATGATATAACAATTTATAGTCCTGAGTAATTTTTACCTTACGCCATGCTTTTTTTCCACTGTAAGTTTGCTAATGGAATAGGAGTGAACAGAGCTGAAAGGTAAAACATTCTGGCAAACCCATCTGCAGATGTATTTTATGGCTGTGGCCCATAAAATGTAACTGCCTTTGAATAGATGAGATGGAATAGCACCTTCTCTCTGCAGCCTCTCCCTTGCGCCAAGCAATAATATCAGGATATAAATTGTCATGCCATTAACAGAAGACCAAAAATGTGAGTGTGTGTGTGTGGCTGTCAGAGCACACAACTGATGCACTGGAGAGCAGGACTGTTGCTGCAGCCTTGCTCTGACAATGACATAATGGGGGTCATTTGGACAATGTACACACTAGAGAATGACACAAGGACAAATTTTGTCCCGTCCCTGTGAGTTCTTTTCCTGCCCCTGCCCCATTCCTGCAAGCTCCATCCCCATCTGCACAAGCCTCAAACACTTTAAAATCCTATGTAGAGACATTCTAGAGCTCAGATTGTGATGTCATAATGCCTCATTCCACCAATGCCTGAGCTCCGTCCTCATCCGCACAAGCCTCAAACACTTTAAAATCATAAGCGTTCGAAGCTTGTGCGTTTAAGGCGGAGCTCACAGAATGGGACAGCGACAAAACTCAGGGCGGGAAAAATTTGTCCCCGTGCCATTCTCTAGTACACACATATAAGGGGGTTTCACATCCTGAATTGTATAATCCTGGTTGGTTGTTCTTTTTTTTTTTTTATCTGCCTGCTGGTTCCAATAAAGTGCTGGATTGAAGTTGATGTTCTTTCTAGTTATGCTGACCCATGTATGCTTGAAAAATATTTTGTGTGCAAGGTTTCCGCTTCGACTCGATGTGTGCACTACAGCCTGTGTTGACAGTAAAGACAGACAACAAAAATTCTGTGCGCATGGTTGCTATGCCTCTGCACTCCCTTTTTGACCCGTGTGCACATGCATAAGTGCTCAGCTTAGCGCGAACATTGGAAATAGCTGGAAAACCCAGTGGCGTACCAAGGGGGTGGGCGGGGAGTGGTCTGCCCCGGGTGCACGCCCCAAGGGTGTGCACAGCCGACCACCCTCCCTATTCTGCCATGACGTCAGAGAGAAGGCTTCCGATGCAGCCGTGGATCTTGGGTGTAGACGCTCGCGGCTTTCAGCAGGGGAACCAGCCAGACATGCTGGGCAGGGAAGAGAAATGTTGCTGCTGCACAGGGAAGGGGGGGAGGGTAGAAATGCTGCACAGGGAAGGGGGAGAGAAATATTGCAAAGGCAAGGGGGGAGACATGCTGCTGCTTCTGCACAGGGAAAGGGGGAGAAATGCTGCACAGGCAAGGGGGAGAGAAATGCTGCTGCTGATGCACAGGCAAGAGGGGAAGAAATGCTGCACAGGCAAGGGGGGGGGGAAGAAATGCTGCACAGGCAAGGGGGAAAAATGCACAGGAAAGGGAGGGGAGAAATGCTGTTGTTGCACAGTGAATGGGGGGGAGAGAAATGCTGCTGCTGCTGCTGCAGCACCCAATTGGGGAGAGAGAGGGAAGGAGGGAGAAGGAAGACAAGGGAGAGGAACCAGAGATGCCAAGTCCATGGGAGGGAGGGAAAGGAAAAAAGGAAAAGAGATACCAGACCATGGAGGGGGAGGAAGAGATGCCATGGCATGGGGGGAGAGAAGGGAAGGAGCTAGAGATACCACACTATGGTGTGGAATGGGAAGGAATAAAGGAAAGGAGAAGAGAAAGAGAGAGATGCCAAAGCATAGGGGAGGGGGTGGAGACAGAAAAATGGAGAGGGGTGAAGCTGAAATGAATCATGTGCAAAGGAGAGTAGGGACCCAGGATATACAGTTTATTGAAGGGACATAGAAAGATGGTAGATGCCAAATGGAAGAGAGAGAGGGTGGACAGTAGATGGAAGAGGTAGAGAGAGAGAGAGGGCAGAAGCTTGCTGTATGGGCAAAGAGAGGGCAGATGTTGCATGGAAGGGAGAGAGGACAAACGCTGTATAGAAAGAAGAGAGCAAAGAGAAGATGATTAAAGCAGAAATGACAAAAGGTAGTTAGAATCAAGTAGTATTGTAACTGTATTGATAAAAGTTTACAAATAGAAAATGGAAATAAGGCAATTTTTTGGACTAAACCCCTTTCCTCAGGACAGGATACTATAACAGCAGTATACTGTACTGTTCTGAAGAAAGATTTGGCCTCTGAAAGTTAATTGAAAAATGGATTAGTCCAATGAAATGGTATTTTCTTATTTCTCATTATTTGTTTTATTTTTATTTGTTAATTTGTAAAGTGGTGATTGTTATGTATCAGTTTTTCAAATTTACATCTACTGTCTTTATATTTTGTACAGTATTAGAGGACATGTATTACTGTTTTTGTGATGTTGCATTGTATACAGAGTCAGGGTTCGGTGCTGGGGCCAGTCCTGTTCAATATGTATGTAAGTGACATTGCTGAAGGGTTAGAAGGAAAAGTGTGCCTTTTTGCAGATGATACCAAGATTTGTAACAGAGTAGACACCGAAGAGGGAGTGGAAAATATGAAAAAGGATCTGCAAAAGTTAGAGGAATGGTCTAATGCCTGGCAACTAAAATTCAATGCAAAGAAATGCAGAGTAATGCATTTGGGGATTAATAATAGGAAGGAACCGTATATGCTGGGAGGAGAGAAGCTGATATGCACGGACGGGGAGAGGGACCTTGGGGTGATAGTGTCCGAAGATCTAAAGGCGAAAAAACAGTGTGACAAGGCAGTGGCTGCTGCCAGAAGGATTCTGGGCTGTATAAAGAGAGGCGTAGTCAGTAGAAGAAAGAAGGTGTTGATGCCCCTGTACAGGTCATTGGTGAGGCCCCACTTGGAGTATTGTGTTCAGTTTTGGAGACCGTATCTGGCGAAAGATGTAAGAAGACTTGAGGCGGTCCAGAGGAGGGCGACGAAAATGATAGGAGGCTTGCGCCAGAAGACATATGAGGAGAGACTGGAAGCCCTGAATATGTATACCCTAGAGGAAAGGAGAGACAGGGGAGATATGATTCAGACGTTCAAATACTTAAAGGGTATTAACGTAGAACAAAATCTTTTCCAGAGAAAGGAAAATGATAAAACCAGAGGACATAATTTGAGGTTGAGGGGTGGTAGATTCAGGGGCAATGTTAGGAAATTCTACTTTACGGAGAGGGTAGTGGATGCCTGGAATGCGCTCCCGAGAGAGGTGGTGGAGAGTAAAACTGTGACTGAGTTCAAAGAAGCGTGGGATGAACACAGAAGATTTAGAATCAGAAAATAATATTAAATATTGAACTAGGCCAGTTACTGGGCAGACTTGCTCGGTCTGTGTCTGTATATGGCCGTTTGGTGGAGGATGGGCAGGGGAGGGCTTCAATGGCTGGGAGGGTGTAGATGGGCTGGAGTAAGTCTTAACAGAGATTTCGGCAGTTGGAACCCAAGCACAGTACCGGGTAGAGCTTTGGATTCTTTCCCAGAAATAGCTAAGAAGAAAAAAAAAAAATTTAAATTGAATCAGGTTGGGCAGACTGGATGGACCATTCGGGTCTTTATCTGCCGTCATCTACTATGTTACTATGTTACTATAGTTTCTTGGCAGTTCAGTTTAACTTTTGTCTATATATTTCTATTTTTAGTTTGTGATTATTCCATATTGGGCGAGGGTGTATCTGTCTGTGTGTATGAAAGGGACATGGCTTTCTGATAGCATCGACTGTACAGGATCAATTGACTGTGCAGGATCTGGTTTGTTTAGTTTTACAATGTATGTGTTGGTGTTCTAGTGCTCACTGCAGTGTTTAAGATGCTGCCTTTTCCTAGGAACACTCTTGTTCGATATGTGGATTGTTACCAAAAATCATATTTTGGATATAGATGGGGGGGGGGGGGGTGTCAAAAAATGATGGGCCCCGGGTGTCACATATGCTAGGTACGCCACTGGGAAAACCAATACACCAATAAAGACCACGGGTGTTGTTCAAATATCCACCACTTTGGAAAAAAATGTAAGAATTTTGTTGTGGTCTGTGTGTGCTATGTATGTCTACCTTCCACATGCACTAATCATTCTTTTCTGACACCAAACAAATCCATATTTGAAATAGCAGTCACCCAAAGGAGTTTCGACAATATTCTGAGGTATTGAGAGGACTGGCAGAAAGGCGGGATATTGATCATCCTCGCTTTTGTAATTAACTTAATGGGCTAGGTTTCTGTTATGCTCTAAAATACGTGACAGATTGTGTCATCTTTCAAAAACATAGATATTTGCAAGTTTATTAAAGTGAGGCGGTGAGGTCGATGTGGACTACAGTGGTCATAGCCATTTGCCGAGCGATCTTGGTTTTTCTCTGTTAATAATACGCTCTCTCGTATGCCAATTTACTTAATGGCTGTAAGATTATGTTTGATATTACAGCACTGTTGCCAGTTATGTGAAATCGTAGCTGAATAATAAGGTCAGTGACAGACTAATCCTAAAGGAAGCCAAGGGAGATGGGAAAGTGAAAACATAGCTAAACAGGATGTTCCAAGGGAGGAGAATCTCATTTAATCCCTGATATTATTGATAGGTGGAAGAGACGAACGAGTCTGTTAAGTAATGCACACTTTTTGTCCGTCAGAAAACGTGAGCTAGTATTTACCACAAGGTGTCAGTATCTTCTGTTGCTGTGCTGGGCAGTGTTTGTTTAGACTAGAGAATGACACGGTGACAAAATTCATCACCGTTCCTGTCCCCGCGGATAACCGCGGGGAATAAGCCCATGTCATTTTTTAGTGTCTATTTCAGCCTCAATCCTTCTACACCAGCATTCTTCAAAGCAAAGCTTGCGGGTCAGTGGTTGTGGCCATTCATACTCTGATTCTTCCCTCTCTCCTTAAAGAATTACATGAAGATGGTTTACCGCGGTTATCTGCGGGGTCGGTAACGGTGATGAATTTTGTCACCATGTCATTCTCTAGTTTAGACTTGAACATGTTCATGTCAGTAGCGTAGCCCCAGACCTGTTATGTTGGGTGGGCATTCCAGCACATAGTTTAACGTGGATCGTGCCCCTTTCCTTTTGCCCCTGGATCTAGCAGGGCAGAATTTTGTCAATGGCTCCCAAATATCCATAAACTTTCTATAATGTCCCTGTTGTATAGCAATCATACGTTCCATTTTAAACGTGTGGCATAGAGATTCCCACAAGAAAGTATAATTTAACCGATCCCAACTTTTCCAGTTTCTCATAATAAGTTGTATGGCATAACAAAGAGAAGATATTTGGCTTTTAGCCCTCATTAATGTGCCAAATAGCACGGTATTGTATGACAATGCCACTGGATTTTCCAACATTTTATTCACTTGAACCCAAATGGATCTCCAAAACCCAAGTATCGAGGGACAATAGTACAGTAAATGATCTAAAGTCTCTACCTCAAGACGACAGTGCCAGCATCTATCAGACTTGGAACTACACTTCTCCCTCGTTATTTGCGGGGGATACGGACAGAGCCGGACTGTGAATGGTGAAAAACCGCGATTATCCGGCTCTGACCCACCCCCACCTCCCTGCCGCCTTCCCGGCCTTACCTGATTGGTCTAGAGGGCTTTCGTGGCAGGAGCGATCTTCCTACGCTCCTGCCCCGTGCAGATCGCCATGAGGAAATGGCTGCTGTGAGTTCCCGTAGTCCCTCGAGACTACGACGGGAACGCCCTACAGCCATTTCCTCATGGCGATCTGCACGGGGCAGGAGCGTAGGAAGATCGCTCCTGCCCCGAAAGCCCGCTAAACCACCAGGTAAGGCTGGGAAGGCGGCAGGGAGGTATAAAATATGTTTTTTTAAAATTTTCTCCCTCCCCAGAAAAAAATCGCGAGTGCAGAAACCGCGAATGGGGAGGGGGAACGAACAGGGGTCCAAAAAGATCTATGTAACAAAAAAAAAACCATGTTTGTCTCATAGATGCCCAAATTGTGAAAATTAATTTTTATGCAGTGCCCAAAGATATTATCCTTCGTGTACTATTTAATTTTTAAAGTGCGCTGGCCCATTTCTAGCATAACATATGGGCATAGTTAATCACTGAAGTTTAACGAGGAATGTATGTCGCAGATTTTCTTGCTGTTCAATGATAGGCTCATTTTGAATCACACCATAGCATACTCTGTGAATCATCTTTCAGATGCCAAACACATCAGGCACTTATTTCTCACTTTTGATAATAAGGTCAGCGCAGATTAATTCCAGACTGAGAATGCTGACTAGTGTTTTATCTTTAGACAGAGCTAAAGGCTTCGAGCATTCAGCATAGCTTAGAAATTCCTGGTTCAGTTAATGCACCGAGCAGCGACGTCCAGTACCTCTGATTCAGGCACCATTCTTGAGAGTTGGAACTAAAGTACGGTATTTGAAATGAAGGACATTGTGAAAACGCCACTCCTGTTCTGGTTTAAGTGGCAAGGAAAGAACATGCTTTTAGAGTCTCTTTTTTCAAGAGTTTCATAGTGGCTTATAGAATGCAGTGAGGACTGTGGTTACTGCCTGGACCAGGCTAACCCAAGACTGCAATCCAGTTCTAATTTAAACCCATTGCGTATTCAGAGACATAGATTTGATTTTCCCAAAAAAGAGAACTAAAACTATCTCCATGCATGCAGTGGGTACAAAACCAAGGCTGGCCCAGTATCTTTAGGGTAATGTGGGTGAGATAACAACCCTTGGCTCATGCATATTCATTAGGAATATCTTGAAAACCTGACTGGCTGGTTTAGGAACCACTGGCTTTGGTAATTCTGTAAGTTTTTATTCCGACAATGCGCCATGTTGCAAAGTAAGGAAGAAAAACAATCATGCACCTGAAGAACTGGGGTTTTTTTTTTTTTTTTTTTTAAACGGCGTACCAATTCCAATTACAGATGATTATTGGTAGTGCCAATTAGCGTCTAATATATTATTTAAGTTGCATACATAACTGGCACTATTCTATAACCTGTGCAAGTAAGAGGTTTTGTTGAAGATGTTTCGAGAGAGATCTTTGGCATCCTATTTTCTGGTATTGCAAAAATGCGGTTCAGCCTGATGATTTGTTTTCATTTATATTCCCAAAGTGGAAGGTGTGGTCCTGCCCCCTTTGTATAATTGGTATAGTTTTGTGATTCTAAACCAGTGGTCTCAAACATGCGGCCCGCCAGGTCCTATTTTGAGGCCCTCAGTCTGTTTATCATAATCACAAAAGTAAAATAAAACCGTTTCTTGATCATCTGTCTCTTTAGCTATAAATGACAATGTTATTATTAAGACTTAGCCAAAAGGAAAGATTTATAAACTATAAAGAGTTTTACCTCCTGCAAAATTGTCATTTCTTTAATGAGACATTAACTATTTTTTCTGCGGCCCTCCAAGGACCTACAAATCCAAAATGTGGCCCTGCAAAGGGTTTGAGTTGGAGACCACTGCTCTAAACTGAACCACAACTTTTGGTAGCAGCTAATGTAAATTAAGGTTTGCGATTGCTTTACTGGTGGGCCCATGTCATGTCTCTCCCGCACGTAACACCTTTCCTCTAAATCTTCTGACGCTGTCAAGCTAATTCCTTTTCAGCATTTCTGGCAGGGACATGATCTTAAAAAAAATTTTCACTAGAAACCCGAGGAGCCTGAAACCGGAAAATCATTTCTTATTGCTATTGGCAACATGGATCCTAGGCAATTATTTCATACCCTGTAGCACTGCTGAGACCAATCTCTCGTGATGTACTTTAGTAAAATATATTTTACATTAAAAACGTAACCTCCAGGCATGAATATGGTAGCTTTTCAGACATAGCCCTGTAATATTAATGCAGTAAATATGTCTTGTGACATTGCATAAAGTCTGGGATAAACATAGCATGATACAGTATAGTAATTACCATCTTGAGTGTTGCCTTCTAGCCGTCTTTTTTTAAACATTACCTAATATTCAGAAAGTATGAGTAATTCTGTTCTGGACATTAGCTTATTCAACGGAGTTCGGTATATTATTGATTAGGCTATTTGTGAGAGGAAAGTATTAATCTGTAAATTTCCCCTATTCCCAGGGAGAATGCTCGTTCCTTACGCTCCATCAAGAACATTAATGATCTGATGACAAAAACCTCCTGTCCGTCCCATCCTTAAGGTGTATTAATACCTGAAGGGATACTATCTTTTCAGTCGTAGCCCCACAAACGTGGAATTCACTACCAAAACAATTGAGGGAAGTCAGTAGAAAAATTCAAAGGATTCCTAAAACGCTTTCTGTATAAAGACGCTTTTGACAGTTAAGATTTCTAAGAGGCTTTGATTATTCTCTTCCTCCCTCCCTGTCCGGAACCGGGTCAGGGGTGTGCAAGAGCTGCTGCGCGCTGTCCCAGCAAATAAGTGCAGCTGGCACTGAAGATAAGGAGCAGCCAAACTGGAAGGAAGACAGAAATGCACTTGCAGGGGACACTGATCTGGCTTCGGCAGAGGGGGGCATGCCCAGCTGGACGGCACTGAACCAAGTAAGAGAGAGAAGGGATAACGTGGGCCAAAGGGAGAAAGGGGAGGAGGAGCACATTGGGACATGAGAGGGGCATGAATTTGGGACAAAGATTGGAAGGCAGGGAGGGGGGGACACGAATTCAGGACACAGAAGGAAGGGAGGAGGCATGAACTTGGGACACAAGGGAGGAGATAGAAAGGGAGAATTATTGGGGATGAGTGTGTAAGTGAGAGGGAAAGAGGTGCACATGAGGAAAGGAAGAAAGAGGAAAATTGTTGGGCATGGAGGGAGAGAAGGATGAGAGGGAACAGAGGGACCTATTGAAGGGGCTGCAAGGGGGAGGAATGTTGGACATAGTGATGGAGGGAGAAGTGTGGCATGGTGCTGGAGAGGGGTGATAGAAAGAGAAATGTTGGGCATGGGGCTGGTGGGCAATGTGAAAAATGCACATGATCCGGGGGGGATGAGAGAGGGAAAAATGTTGGCTATGGCAGTAGAGGGAGTGGGAGAGATGCACCATGGATCTCTCTCTTTCCCCACTCCCTGTACACGGGATGGAGACGGGGACTGAGTTCATGGGGACAGGATGAGGACTGAGCAGCTTGGATGGGGTGGGGACGTGGGGTTTTATTTCAGTTTTGGTAGTTTGCCGGTCTACAAAATAATTCTTTTATTTCCGCCGGTCCATAGGTGTGAAAAGGTTGAAGAACACTGATTTAGTGCACCGTAAAATAGCTGTGTTAACTGGTTAGGGCAGGAATACTCATTCTCCAGCCCCCTAGACACCCCCCCTCCAAAAAATGGATAGCATACTACAGAATGTTTGGGAATGTCCCACTGTACACCAGTTTAAGCTTCATGTTGACGCTTAGTAAAAGGCTCCATAACTTTTTAAATAGCCAGATATACCCTTATAACTTCTACAGTTGTACAGGTGATATTGGTTTTAAAATGTGTTGCCCCCCTGACCCTCTTCCTAACCCTTCTCTACAGCCGGTGAACAAAGTTCCCTCCCTTTCCCTCTCCCCGTGTAGGTAGGCCCCTTCCTCCCTGCAGGTGGTCCAGTGGCGGGGGTTGTTGAGGGCAGGAGCACAGCCCACCCCCCCAGTTGCTCCCTGCTGAAATGGCTGCTGCGACCTCTCATGGCAGCTCGCGGTCCTGGGAGCACATTCCTGAGCTCGAGAAATCCGTCTTGTGTTTGTATGTGTGTCTATCCTTTTGATTAAAATAAAATAATTTAATTTATAAATTTCCCACAAACATTTTTTTCTTGTCCTATGTTAAAATGCCCCAAGTGTTAATATTTGCCACAGTTTTATGCTAAGAAATAACTTTTATTTCTAAAATTTCTAAACTGCCTATAACTAAGTGGTTAACAATTAAAACGTTCACAATAGTTCATGGACGAAATGCATTCAAAGTACATTGCAATTACATAGTAATTTAATCATCTTGAAATAATGTCAGAAGCTCAATGAATTTACACATTAACCATCCCCACTAAATAAAGTGCAACAATCACAGTTCAGGATTCTTATTGCATATGCCTTACCAACATAATTTCAGAGAAAAGCCTCCACAAACAGTTGTCTTCAACATCTTTCTAAACTGTAAACGGTCAGAATGCCTGCTAAAGGCCTGGCCTAACCTGTTTTCCAGCTCTTGGAGGTGTAAAAAGAAAGGTGGCAGAATTTGTAGAGAAGGAGGGGATTCGTTTTAGCTTGGTGGAGAGTGCCTGGACACACGCAGCCTTCTCTTCGTGTCTTCCGACGTTTTCATTGTCACGGGCTGCTCGTGAGTGTATTTCGCTGCATCATGTAACTCTGTAAATTCTGTCCGTTCATTAAACCGTAAAATATTTTGTTTTTGAGTTGTTTGTTCTGCAAAACTGTTTGCTTTAGAATCTGTCCAAAAGTGATGTGCCCGTTCCTCACTTAATTAGTTGTTACGGTACACAAGTGCCTGAATCAAGTCAGATTAGCAGCTGGATCGACTCTGCTCTTCCGTAGCTATGATTCATTCAAACAAAAAAAAAAAATGGAAAATGTTCCTCTGTGCAATTTCTTTATTGGAAAGTATTGCACTTTAGGGCCAGCTGGGATCCAGACTAGAGAAATGAGTTAGTTTGCTTAAGCTCTCAGTGGTTGCTACGTAGATCTAAAGCAGGGGTGTCCAACCTGCGGCCCCGTGAAGTATTTTGTGCGGTCCCGGTCGAGAGTGATGCAGTGTTTTCCTCTGCTGCCCCCCAGGTGTTTACCGTCTTGCCAGCTCCCTCCTCTGTCTTGCTGCAGCGTTTACGCATTTGTGCGGCCCCAGAAACATTTTTTTCAGCCAGTGCGGCCCAGGGAAGCCAAAAGGTTGGACACCCCTGATCTAAAGTGTTTAAAAATGTATCAATGCAGTCTCACCGGAGTCTTATACAGGGGTATCAATACCTCCTTTTTCCTACTTTCCATTCGTCTCCCTATAGCATTCACCGTTGCCTTTTCAACCTATTTGGCTACCTTAAGATCATCACAAACTATCACACCCAAGTCCTGCTCCTCTTTTGTATACAAAAGTTCTTCACCCACTAAACTGTACCATTCCTTTAGGCTTCGACCCCCAAAGGGGTCGCGACCCACAGGTTGAGAACCGCTGTTCTAGATGTTCCCATCCAGACAATTCCTTGACGTAATCCCACATCAGAACAAAGGTAGGTTTTTGAAAGTTTAGAACATTCACTTTCGAATGAGTCCTCTCTACACTCGTCTTAATATTAAAGCAGTACTTTGGGGCAGAAAATGCAGCCCCTCCTAACAGCCTAGACCCCGCCGCAGAAATATTGTTAGCTGTGCAGCTTGGTTTGTGAAGGAAATGAAGTAGGTGCTCTTCCCAGTGGACACTAATAGTAACCCTCTTACTAAGGAAGTGGCAAGCTTGGTTTATTTTGATTTCATTTCTAGGTGCAGAAGGAATGGCAGCTAAGCTATTCTTGAAGTCGGCACTCGTTAAAGATCTGATTTAAATGTATGTTTATTTAATGTTTAACAGCCGTGCAATGTGAATCTTATAAATAGCAGCAGCCCGGCTGCATTACTACTTATCTTTTTGTCTTCCTTGCAATGATAAATTTGCAGCAGATCCTTTTGACGAGATGTGTAGGCTTCAGTGCTGTGTTACTGGATTAGTAGGGTCAGTCACCAAATTCATACTGCCCATATTTCAGTCACGCACAGAGATGTACTTCATGCAGTGCAGCTCAGCGGCATCATTTAGGAGGACAAAGGCCTTGACGTGTGTCCTCTAGCAATTAATAATTCAGCCAAATTCTTCTCTTGCATTCCACATTTTTCTCCTGTGCAGGGTTTAGTTGTAGTACAGAGGGGCTCCCCATCTGATGTATCTTTTGAGGGAATTCGCACAAGAATAGAGAAGAAACTAACCCCCCATCTCACCCCAGATCCCTTGATCTGGGTACCAACTAATTAGTTAATTAACTATTAAAAATGAATTATTGACATTAATTGGCACTGCATAGTACATATGCACAAATCTGCCTGTGTGCTCTTCTATAATACTGCATGCCTAAATTGTCTTCCACACGACTCCAAAGGGGGGGTGTCCAGCAGAGGGGCATTCCCAAAATTTAGGTGCAGGTTTAGAAAATAGGGTCATTTAGGCCCAGCTATTATGGAGTTGCATGAATTTGAGTGTGATGGGTGACAGGAGAGAAGGGCACGGCAGGGGGCTAGATCGATGGGGAGCTAGGCTGCATCCCCAACCCTATATGTCATGTCTGTCTGTCCAAGTTAGATTGTAAACTCTTTTGAGCAGGGACTGTCTATAAATGTCAAAATGTAAAGCACTGCATACGCCTTTCAGAGCTAAATAAGTGATAAGTAGTGGTAGTAGTGGATGTGAGGTTGTTGCTTCTGGCTTGCATCTGGAGATCCTTTAGCACTACAGTGATATGCTGTGGATCGGTGGCATGGAATTCTGCCACTAATTGGGTTTTGGCCTCCATGAAGACGGGATACTGGGCTAGGTGGACCATTGCTCTGACCCAGTAAGGTTATTCTTATGTTCATTAGGTTGCATGCCAAGGAATCTATGCTAAAGACTACACTTCCCCCTTCCCATTCGCGGTTCCTGCACTCGCGGTTTCATATAATCACGCAATTTTTTTTTGGAGAGGGGGAAAATAAAAAAAAAAACAGTCTTAATGTAAAAAAAATCCATCTTTTTTTCCTCCCTGCCGCCTTCCCAGCCTTACCTGGTGGTCTAGAGGGCTTTCGGGGAAGAAGCCATCTTCCTACGCTCCTGCCCCGTGCAGATCGCCATGAGGAAATGGTGCTGGGAGTTCCCGTAGTCTCTCGAGACTACGTCGGGAACTCCCTACAGCCATTTCCTGATGGCGATCTGCATGGGGCAGGAGCGTAGGAAGATCGCTCCTGCCCCGAAAGCCCTCTAGACCATCAGGTAAGGCCGGGAAGGCGTCAGGGAGGTGGGGGTGGGTCAGAGCCGGATAATCGCGGTTTTTCGGCATTCGCAGTCCGGCTCTGCCCGTATCCCCCCGCGAATGACGAGGGAGAAGTGTATTCTATAAAGCAGTGTCCCGCAAACTTTTTGGCCCGGCGGCACGCTAAACCTGGTGCCCTGGCCAGAAGGCACGCGGACGTTTCCAGGATGATGTCGCGTGCGTGCATGACATCACGTTGACGCATTCGCGGAGGCCTTCTGACTGTGACCCTGAACCTGTCACTTCGTCGGTGGGGTATCCAGGAAGAGGAAGAGAGTCGCCTGAGAGGAGGAGATCGTCTGTGCTGGCTGACTGCCTACAGGACGTGCTTCTCGCCGTGCATCTCCTTACCGGTGTCTCGTTGGGGTACGCCTGGAATCTGCCGTGGCACACAGTTTGCAATACACTGCTATAAAGGTTGCTTAGTGCTAAGCCCCCAGATCTGGCGCTTAGCGCAGAGCACGACCGCACTTTTTACTGAACCCGACCCTAAGTACATTTTTATACAGTGCAAGAGTGCTGTTGAGTTGGTCGTATTTAATTTTGCTGTCTTCAATCTTTATTTTTGTCAACTTTCATCCAGGGTGAGGGATTTCATTTAGGGGAAGATAGTGGGTAGGGGATGGAATTAAGGGGGGTGTAGATAAGATTGAATTAATTCATATAGAAATTAAATTTGAAAGAATGATTTAAATTTGTATGAAATATTATTGTAATTCTTATTGTACTGAATGTATTTTTGTATTATCCTATTGTACCGATTGATTCTTTCAATAAAAATTGTTATACATAAATTTGCTGTCTTCAATCTGGTCGCTTTATTTATCATTACAACAGCATCTTCTGTGCCCCTTTTGTATTAAGGACACGTTGGCCCGGCTGCTCTAAACCTCACTGTTCATGGCAGCCCCTTTAAAAGCGGCCGCCGATTGCATGTCAACTGCGCGACAGCGCTGTTTAAAGAATCACACCTCTGGCAAAGATGGCACCGGAAATGTAGGCCGGGGTTTTCAAAGTGTACATTTCTGGCGTTTACCTTTTGATGTGAATCGTGCCTCCATAGGCGCTCTACGGCGCCTAATGCCACTTCTGGTGTTAGTCCGGCCTACAGTGGCGTTGGGTGCCGTAAAGCACTTATGGAGACGTGGTTGGCGCCTTGAAAAACCAGTTTAAAATGGCATTCAAACAGTGTTTTTCACTTGGCTCAGGCACCTAAAAAAAACAGTGCTGTTTTCAGAATATGACCCTCCGAGAGCTTTAAGATCTATTTCTCAATATAATCTTAACATTCCATCTTTAAAAATAATTGGTACACGTCGTACCTCAATCTTTTCTGTGACAGCCCCTATGATTTGGAATACTCTTCCTTTACACTTAAATATGGAAAAAAAACTTTAAAAAATTTAAAAGCAATTTAAAATGCTTTCTTTTTAAAGATGCTTTTAATTGATCAACTGTGTTTTAGTAATTAACTTATTCTGGTTTCTTACATTTATTTTCCCAATCCCCTTTTGTGTTTACCTTAAATGTTTATCACATTTTCTATATCGATTGTATTTCTCCCCCTCTTCTGGGGCTTTTCGGTCCTTTTTACCTAGCACGTATTTGTTGTCAGTCATGTAGTTTTTTATTGTTTAATTAATAATAGATGTTTCATTATAGAAATGTATGCTTTAGTTGTTAAATTTTTGTTTAAATGTTAATTTTTAATTTTGTTCAACGCTTTGTAGTTTCGAAAAAGCGTTCAATCAAAAACCTCAATAAACAATATGGGCCATTGATTCTTTTACTTAAGCATTCGTGTGCAAGTTTCACTACAGATATACTGATATATCCCCTTTTTCCTTTTTTCAGGTAAGTGTTTTAACAACCCTGGAACGAAGGTTCAACTTGCAAAGTACGGATGTTGGAGTCATCGCCAGCAGCTTTGAGATTGGGAACTTGGCACTCATTCTTTTTGTGAGTTACTTTGGAGCCAGGGGCCACAGACCACGCTTGATAGGATGTGGAGGAATAGTGATGGCCTTAGGAGCTCTTCTTTCGGCTCTGCCTGAATT
This sequence comes from Geotrypetes seraphini, assembly GCF_902459505.1. Lineage (NCBI taxonomy): Eukaryota > Metazoa > Chordata > Amphibia > Gymnophiona > Dermophiidae > Geotrypetes > Geotrypetes seraphini. The sequence goes on along the minus strand of NC_047097.1, from coordinate 67,867,867 downwards.
TCTGACTCATCAGTACGAGTATGAGTCGGGAGAAATACGATGGGGGGCGGAAGGAAGGGATGTGTGCGCTGTTAATGGGTCGGCCAGCGATGAAGGACCAGATCCCGATCTTATCTGTAGGAACAGAACGGCCACCAACATGATGTACCTACTCCTTATTGGAGCCCAGGTCCTATTAGGAATTGGTGCTACACCCGTGCAGCCGTTGGGAGTCTCCTACATCGATGACCACGTGAGAAGGAAAGATTCATCACTGTATATTGGTAAGATGATGCTCTTTGAATGATTTCACTGTTTCTAATTGTAAACCATTGCCATACCTTTTTATTTTGAAGCAGTGGAGAAGTAAAAATATTTAAAAATATATGACAAACCTAGTAGAGAGAGTCTGTATAGCATTAGTAGTATTGTAGGAACAGCTGGAGAAGGGGCACATAGCAATACCCCGAGATTAGGCAAGCATCCAGGCATGATGTCTAATATTAAAAGAAATTAGAGAATACTTCAAGATGTTGGGCCCATGTGTAAATGGGTATCTAGATTGTGTTAACTCTGATTTTGGGGCGCGATACATCATTCTGTTACATGCTACATAAAACCAACTTGAACCATCCAATATTTGGGTTATAAAGTTATCCAGGAATATAAATAACATGAACCTACTGTTCAGTATTATGTCACCATAGGGTTTCTCGGTGACATTTATGTGTGTCTATCAAGTTTCAAGTTTATTATAGAATTTGATTAATCGCCTATTCCAAATTCTAGGTGATGTACAAATCGATAAAAATTACAGTTAGGGGAAACAAACGTAACTAACAAAAAAAACTAAATCTACTAAACATAATAAAAAACCAACTTATACAAACATATAAAACACAAGGAAAGGCTAGGTAGGAATGGAATATTTAATGTCTACAACTGGTACATAAGTCTAAAATTTCATACTGTCTAGAACTGTTAATGGGTTTTCTGCTGCTGTTCATATCGCAGTGATTTCTACCAGGGTGTTGGGTTTGTTTGGGTTTTTTGGTACACTAGTTGTCCAGGTATCCAGAGCTGAGATTGTGGTGTCATAATACCTCATTCCACCAGTGCCTAAGAGCCAACCTCATCAGTGATGTCACAGTGGCTTTATTATCCTAAACTTGGCTCACATAAGAATCAATATGAATGGGCCCAGCCACTGACCCACAAGCTTTGCTTTGAAGAATGCTGGTGTAGAAGGACTGAGGTTGAGAAAGACACTAAAGAATGACACCGGATGGTTTCCTGCGGTTATCTGCAGGGACTGGAACGGTGATTAAAAATGTCACCATGTCATTCTTTACCTCCACAATGGTTTTTAATCGAAGACGGCAAATAACTTATGAAAAAGTTATTCGCGGGTCTGTTAATCCCCTGTCTCAGCGAAGCAGAGTGTTGGTTTCATAGTATTTTATGTAGAAGTGGGGTGGATTTTGAATTGTTTCACACCCGAGCCTGTCTGTTGAAGAATGTGGTTAAGTGTTGTAATAAATCAAATATGTAAAAAAAAAGTGCTATTTAGAATCCAATTCATATGCTTCATCAGTACTTTCAGCATGCATTGACTGGTTTGCAAATGTTCTAATGCAAATATCTAAGCAAATGAGGGAATGAGATGCAAAGCTTGCAAAATAGATTATTCTATACCTAATAATGCATGCTAAAACTCATATAAATTAGTACCCATAAATGTAATTTTAAAAAAGTTAACAATATCTTGTGGCATTGCAGTTACTTTTTTGCGATAACATCTGTGTTAATGCGCCAGTGTTGTAAAAAGCACAAAACTCATTTACATATCATTAACCTAAGCCGTTCATGTAAACTAATTAACACTCATTAATGGTTGGTGTTGATGCCCTTTATTTAGTGCGTTGGCCCATAAGTTAATTGTATGTCTAAGGAATATGCCATTCCCTCTGTGACTGAGCAAATTACTCATGGTTATTACTAGAAAAAATGTTTGCTTTTGTCACTGGGGCTCAGTTTTTTAGTTCTCGAGTTTCTGTGTAGGTGGACTTTAGTAGAACTAAGTTCTAGTGCAAAAGGCATGTGAGCCTTGAAACAGTGGTTTATTCTCCTTTACGCTTGAATTTGTAGAAGGCATCATCTATCTTTTTCTCTCAGCTCCGCCTCTGCATCTCTGGGCTGTGCCCTACCTTCTCATTTTTTTCCTTCTACAAGTGAGTTGAATTATGTCTTTCTGATCTGATTTAGATTTTTTTATTGCCTGGTTTTTATCTGAACGGAGAGGCTTCTGGTGCTCAAGAGGTCCTTAGTCTGACTGGTGTAACTCTGCCTGGGAAAAGACAGAGGCTCTGTGGTTAGAAGTCTGTAGCTAGGAGGGCAACCCTTTTACAGGGAACCTGCCTGGCCAGCCTGCCCTAACACTTAGGTGACTAAGGGACCATTCCCCTGGAAGCCTGGTTCACTCCTGGTTTTTTCCAGAGCTTGAATGCAGGCTATGTGGCCCTTTGTCGGTCCTGAGGGCTTTATCGGTGCTGGCTGCATTCCCCCCCACCCCCGAAGATGTGTGAGGAGCTGTGGGGGTCTGGGATCTCGGGCTTGTTCAGGGTCTGATTGGCAGTCCAAAGAAACAGACTTTTGGAGTGACATTTCATGCTTGTCTGAGGCACATTCCTCTCCATTGTCCAGCTGCAGTTTCAGCTGAAGCAGGCACAGTGCCAGCACAAATGCGAGTACAGGCTATTGTATCCTATAGGCAACATCAGGGTGTTTTACAAATTGAAGTTTTAGAGGTTTCTGGGGCTGGTATTTGTGTCCCCCATCTCCAAAAACCCCTTTGCTGAATTTTCTGTGCATTTATTTAGCTCTCCCGGGCTGCTTTTTTGTGCCAAAACATTACTATCGCAGCCATCTTGGATCCCAATTTTGTTTTAAAAGCCTCTATCTGCCTCAAAACACATTGATTTTGCTTAAAATCATTCTAGATGGACTCCTCAAGTTGTTTTAATGTGGGTTCCTGCCAAATTTGCACTGGATGAGAAGTGTCCATGTTCCATGTGCTGCAGGGCATATGAGGGGCAGGGGAGTGAGAGCGCTGGGCTTAGTCCTCTCTGGTTCCTCTAGGGCAGTGGTCTCAAACTCGCGGCTCACCAGGTACTATTTTGAGGCCCTCAGTATGGTTATCATAATCACATAAAACAGTTTCTTGATCATATCTCTCTTTAACTATAAATTATATTATTATTAAGACTTAGCCAAAAGGAAAGATTTATAAACTATAAAGAGTTTAACCTCATGCAAAATTGTCATTTCTTTAATAAGACATTAACTATTTTTTCTGAGGCCCTCCAAGGACCTACAAATCCAAAATGTGGCCCTGCAAAGGGTTTAAGTTTCAGACCACTGCTCTATATGATGTTTTCAGAGTTATGAGAAAAGTTTCTGCTTATTCAATCTCTGTCCATAGAATGCTGTGGACCAGGCAATGTATAGAAAATTTGGCTTCCAAGGCCACTTTCAACAGGCTTCTGTTCAAGAGCCAAGTCCTTTGGAAAAGGACTGGATGATCTTATGGACAGATTATCACCTGAGGTTGTTACCAGGTAGATGACTGCAGGCCCCTGGATGGTCAGGTCATAGTTCCTTTGGAGTCCTCAACGATTTCTTCAAGGGATACAAGCTCGAATCCTTTTGTACTCTACTGTAGACTCTCTAGCCAGTTGGCCAGAGAAAACAGTCAGGGTTCGAGCAATGGTAAAATGGCTTCTAGATACTCAGGTCGTAGACTTGGGCAACTACCTCATATATTTCATTGTGCCCAAGAAAAGGTCAGATGTATAACTAGAGACGAGTCTTGGATCTGAAGTCAGTCAATGCAGTGCTAAAGGTACCCCAGTTCTGGATGGAGACCATGAGTTCTGTCTTTGTTTCGGTGGAACTGGGAAATGTCTGGCCTCTCTAGATTTGGCAGAGGCCTACTTACATATTCCCATATTTCAGGCTTACAGGAAGTTCCTGAGATTCCATGTATTGGAAGATATTTACAGTCCTCAGCATTCCCATTCAGTCTGGCAACAGTGCCTTGCATCTTTTTAAGGTGATAGTTATCGCAGCGCACCTGCGCAAGACAAGAATCCATGTGCTTGAATGAGTAGCTGATGAGAGCTCTGTCCAGGCATGAGGGAGAGACAGCAATGGCTCATGTTGTCCCAACTGATGTAGGACATAGGTTGAATCTTAACTTTTGGAAGAGTCAGAGTTCATGCACTCCCTTGAATACTTGGGAATTTGCTGCAACGTGGCAGAAGGCTGTGTTTTTTTGTCCAAGCCACGCAAACTAAGATACTAGATTTTGGAGATCCAGGAGATGCCAGCTCTCACGGCTTGGTGCTGGGCTCAATGGTGATGAACTCAGAGTTTGTCCCATGGGTGAGAACTCATCTACATCTTCTCCAAGATGCATTATTTCCTACTGATCTCCACAGCTGGATTCCCTACAGCAGTGATTCCCAACCCTGTCCTGGAGGAACACCAGGCCAATCGGGTTTTCAGGCTAGCCCTAATGAATATGCATGAGAGAGATTTGCATATGATGGAAGTGATAGGCATGCAAATTTGCTTCATGCATATTCATTAGGGCTAGCCTGAAAACCCAATTGGCCTGGTGTTCCTCCAGGACAGGGTTGGGAACCACTGCCCTACAGAACCCACTAACCTGAACAGCAAAGAGACGTCAAAGTTTGCAGTTGTGACTCTGGCTGGAGTTGCGGAAAAAAGGCTTGCTGCTCTACATTGTGAGGATCACCCAGTCCAGGGCCATAGGTCGCCCTCGTACAGGTTAAATGTGCATAATTTCAGTACAAGTTTATGATACAAGTTTTTATCCTAACTTGACACATACTAGGGGTCTAATATTAATATACCATACATAATATACAGTTTATTGGTTACGATTTGCCATAGTTATCCTTACAGTACAAGTTTTATCCTAATTTGACACACATAGACAGTTTACAGGTTAGATTTGCCATAGCTAACAGTGCAAGATTTTACAATAAAAGTTTTCCTTATGTAACACATACTAGTGCTGGTACCAATATACATTTCTTTGTTGTCCATCGGTCAAGGGCAAGGGAGGTATGCTTTTATTGCTTTCCTGAAGTTGGGATCTGATCTGCGGGGGCAGTCGATTGCAGTGGCTTGGTATAAAGTGGGAGTAGGAATGTCATTTGGCAGTTTGCAGTCGAAGGGCATGACCAGGGGGTGTTTTGAGGTGTATTTCATCCTATGAGCAGAGGGACCAGTTCGGCATGTGAGGAGGAAGTTTAGCCGTCACGCAGTCCGGTGCCATGGCATGCAATGCAAGGATTTGAACGCTAGCATTAGGCCCTTGAAGACGCATGGACAGCCAGTGAGATGACGCTAGAGCCTGGGAGACAGGGTTGCGGGCACAGAGGGTTTTTTTAGAAGCCTGATCGCTGGTTTTGAACACACTGGAGACGTTGTACGTTCTTCTCCGTAAGACCGTTGAAGAGCACATTGAAGTAATCCATGCGGGAGGCATATTGGACGAAATCAGATTCTGAAAAGTAGTTCCTTATTTTGGGGAGTTTTCGCAGGTAGTAAAATGAGGAAGATACCATCTGAGCGATATGGTCAGAAAGTGACAGGCTGCACATTTCATTTCTTTTGTTTTTATTTTTATCTATTTCCTTTAAAATGGATTACCACAGGAACCACACTGCTTATACTTTTTATTTAGAAAACTCCAAAAATATTCAGTTGTACAACTGCTCTTAGTGGTGTGGTAATAAGCTCTGAAAACTCTTCAAACAGTTGTGACAAGCAGTTTGCTAAAGCTGGAAGAAAATGTTTAGACTGGGTCAAAAACTGTTAAAAAGAATCTTGAAGCAGATTCTAACATTTTTTTCTGCATTTTTTTGTCAGGCTTAAAATATGACTGCCTTATCTACAGCACTGGCCAACGCGTTTCAAAGAGTAAGGCTGTAGCACAGATACCCAGAAGAGCAATTGCATTTGGAGCTATGAAGTCGGCTTCTTTGAGATCAACTTGAGAATTCTTTCAGAGAAGCGAAGACAAATGGCTGAATAACCTAGTCAGAAACGTGTTTGCCCTAAGGCTGCTGAGACTTCATATCACATTGCTATACGGCCACTTGCCTTTCACAAAGATCTAGTTACCTTTTCTTAAAAATAAAATGAAAAACGAGAGAGAGGAAAATAACAGAGACTGAAGGCAGTAGACTAGTTGTGGAGATACAAAGAAAAGATTGCTTCACTATGAGTGTTTCTCTCTCGCCACGGCAGTGCCAAAAGCTTGTACAATTTCACTTCCACCTGATTCGGATTCTCCTGCTTATTTTGTATCCACATCGGCTTTTTTCTTTGTACTCAAAATGTCTCTGGACCCCTGAGGAAGACGGTTTAGTTGAAACACGGACCGTGTTGGGCCCCCAACTTTTTAAAACCACTTGTGGATTTTGCTGCTGTTATGTGACTCTACATCTTTTTATTGACTGAATAAATGTTGACGTCGGGAACATCACAAAAGAAACCAACAAAACTGCAGCGAAGATGCAACAACAAAACCAAAAATGAACTGCAGAAAATGTACAAGGTGCAGTAATTTTTATTCAAGTCAAAAAAAGGTTGTATATCCAAAATTAGTCCTTGATATTAAATAGTACGGACCCGACACGGTCCGTGTTTCGAAAAACACTTCGTCCTCAGGGGTCCGTGATGCTCAGTATATTTGTATATAAGAACCATATGGATAACAGCAATTGAACAAAAGGTTCTGGAAACACAGGTGGTAAAAAAAATCTCCCGTCGAAGGCCACTTCAGGATAAAACCACACTCACGCCCCACCTTGAGCATGCTTGAGCATCCCTAAGCATCTCCGTAGATGCGTGACATATGCCTACAATTTAGGCGTCCTTCCCTCTTTAAAAAACAGTGCGTCCCAATTGGCTGAGAGACAGTGGTAGGACGCCTATTGCCACCTGCCATTGGGATGCGCTTTTTCAAGAATCGGGGCCCTTATTCTTTAAAGGACCGCAGGTGCCTACTTTCCGTAGCACTGTCAGCGGGAGAAGTGGGATTCAAACTCTAGTTTCCCTGGTTCTCAGCCCATTGCTCTACTCATCCACTTCGGTACCAATGTAGATTTTTGCCAAGGTCAAGCAAAACATGGCTGTAGAGGTTGCATAGAATCTCTTGGCTTACATAGCAGAGGACGAATGAAAGCATCTCCTCGGGAATTATTCCAAAGAGCAGCATGAGTTAAATAGACGACTGAGAGGAAATTTGCTGTTTTTCACCTTTCCAGAGGGACTTGCTGTGCTCCGTCACTTCGCTATCTTCCCTTGCTGCTTCTGTGAAAAAACGCCCAAGTTCTTTTAGAGATGTAGAAAGACAGAACATGACAGTAGAGTGACAAATTAGTTCCAGTGACATGTTTGGCAGCATTCACTGGAACAAAAGCAGCAAGGGAAGAAAGCGAATGCCATTCCTCCGAATGAAAAATACTCATCCAGAAGGATCTTCTATAATCAGTTCAGAGTTTCACTTCATTTTTATTCATTTATATTCCATGCTATACAAAAAAAAAATATATTGGATGGATCACAGTAAAAATAATTATCAATAAAAGTGTGCAAAAAAAAAAAAAAAAAAGATATAACGGTACCTTTCCTGCTATTGCTGCAACCCATTAAATTATAATTATTACTCAAAGCAGCCTCGTAGGCTCAACAAGTATAGAAGACAGCCTTAACTGTCTAAGTAAACTATGCTATAGAGGAGCATAGAATCATACCATTGGCTAATATCGCCAGAAAAAAAAAGCACTTAACTTCAAAAACCACTTCCAAGTGTGATAAGGTGGTGGCTGTAGCCAGAAGGATGCTAGGCTATATAGAAAGAGGAATAACCAGCAGAAGAAGGGAGGTGTTGATGCCCCTGTATAGGTCATTGGTGAGGCCACACTTTGAGTATTGTGTTCAGTTTTGGAGGCCATATCTGGCGAAGGGTATAAAAAGATTTGAAGCAGTTCAGAGACAGGTGACAAAAACGGTAAGGGGTTTGAACCAAAAGAAGTATGAGAAGAGACTGGAAGACCTAAATATGTAGACTCTGGAGAAGAGGGGGGACAGGGGAGATATGATACAGACGTTTAAATACTTGAAAGGTATTGATATAGAGCCAGATCTTTTCCAGAGAAGAGAAAATGGTAGAGGACATAATTTGAGGTTACGGGGAGGGAAGACTCAGGAGCAATGTTAGGAAATTATTTTTCACGTAGAGGGTGGTAGATGCTTGGAATGCCCTCCCGAGGGAAATGGTGGAGAGGAAAACGGTGGTGGAATTCAAAAAAGCGTGGGATAAACCTAGAGGATCTCTAATTAGAAAACAAAGGATGTAAATTAAAGCACTAAGGCCGGTACTGGCATGGTCTGTATCCCATATGTGATGATTTGGTGTAAGATTGGGCTGGGGAGGGCATCAATTGGAACTTCACAAAATTGGAACATGAGGATGTTACTGGCCAGACTTTATGGTAGATATTCTGCAAACAGGATGGTTGGGTACGCTGGAGTGAGCTTGGACGGCAACTTCAGCATTTGGAACCTAGGGCAATACCAGGTGGACTTTACAGTCTATGGCCCAGAAATGTCAAAGAAGAGACAAGTTAATTTAATCAAGTATTTTTAATGAGAATACCTAATGGACAGGCTGGATGGACCATTCAGGTCTTTATCTGCCGACATTTACTATGTTACCTGGCAGAAACCCAAAGAGTAGCAACATTCCAGAGCTGAGATTGTGATGTCATAATGCCTCATTCCACCAATGCCTAAGAGCCAACCTCAGCAGTGATGTCACAATGGCTTGATTAGAAGGCAACTTCAGCATTTGGAACCTAGGGCAATACCAGGTGGACTTTACAGTCTATGACCCAGAAATATCAAAGAAGAAGACAAGTTAATTTAATCATGTAATTTGAATGGGCATAACTAATGGGCATGGACCGTTCAGGTCTTTATCTGCCATCATTTACTATGTTACTATGCTATCTTTAAAGTGCTCAAAAAAAACCTGGCAATATAGAATTATTGAGAAAAAAGGTACTTCTGTAGCAAGAAAACGGGGCTGACTGCAAGAAAATGTTCTCTAAATAGAAAAAGAAAGCAAAACAAAACCTTATCTGAGCATTAAGCTGGGAGCTGTTCAATCTGTAAGTTTTATAGAGTTCATGTCGTGCGTTGTCACTTTTCCTTAACAGGAACTCAAAAACATTCTCTGGCAGGGCATCAAATTCTCCATATTTCCCCTGTCGTGGGTAAAAGACTGATATGATTCTGTGCAGCATAGTTTACTTAGTTAAGGCTGTCTTCTTTGCTTGTTGAGCCTATGAGGCTGCTTTGAATAATAATTATAATTTAATGGGTCGCATCTGTAGCAGGAAAGGTACTGCTCTATTGTCATTTATTATTTTTTTGCTCACTAGACTATTGATAATTGATTTTGTAAAGGAAGCGTGATCCCTCTTCAAAGCGTTCACAGTAAAAAAATATTCATGATAAAGCATATAATTGAAATGCAAAAAAAACAATACAAAGCACATTAATAAAGTAAAATAAAAATCACACAGCAAAACAGTCAGATACAACATCCAAAAAGGCCGTTTCATGATATCATTCCATGATATCATTTATCTGCTTCCTAAAGTCCAGATACAGTAGTTTGTTTCCATACAATGAATGGTAAAGAATTCCACATTGTTGGAACCACAACAACAACATAAAAACCATTTTCCTAGTGAAAAGAACCTCTTGATCTTGATGCATACACTGAATCAAAAATTGTAATGTACTCTGTTAAGTGCTTGAGACCGTATTCATGTATAACTTGGTGTTGCAAAGAGTAGATTTAGAAGTCGGGTGATCTTTTGCAAAAGCTAGTATAATTCACACAAATAAGGTGAAATAAAACTTTGCAATTGGCAACTTGTAATTAATCAAGCAGCAGCTGCATTTTGTAAAGCATCGTAGTAATCTCACAGATTCTGAAGTTTACTCACAAGCCGCAATTTAAAGATGACAGTAGAGATATGACGGATCTGCTTTGATCAGAAGGAGGAGTTCCAAGAAGATCAACCAAAGCAAACAAAATACAGTGGGAACAAACCAAACATACGAATGGGATACAGTCAAACCAGTTCTTTATTGTAGAAATACAAGCAGGACTCAACCGAGGCTGTGTTTCAACTGAAGCCTTCGTCAGGAGACCTATTGAGATCTATCGAAGCAGTATGACACAATAAATACGTAATATGTTATGAAAGTTAATCCCCTCTTTTACAAAGCCGCGCTAGTGGATTCCGCTGTCGTAACTGCCCCGAAGCCCAAGAGATTTAGAGGGCTTTGTAAAAGGGGGTAAATAAATAAATAGATCAATACAAAAATATTATAAATATTAATGTTTACGTTAATAAAATGGATATAAACATAAGAACAGCAATAATATATATTAAAATAAATTCTTACCGGTATATCCCCATAATTTGCAAAAAAAGAGGGAAAGAGCGGTGTACCAGAGCTAAACCTAAAAATGAAACACACTGATAGTAATTCTGAAATCAATAAGGCATTTAGCAGGCATTACTAAGGTAAAAATAGGGGTCATAAGAGGAAATATGCAAAGGATCAATACACAGAGAGGTGCGTTCCTAAGCTTGTACTGTGTGCACAAACGAAGAAGCAGATCAGATGGAAAAATCCTTCCAACAGACTCGTATTTATTAACAAACCACACCTAACCCTGCAGTCGGTCCAGTCCTACACAGCCACCCTTTGACCTCAGCCACCAGAACAGGCGTTTTGCTTTGAGCGGAGAGTTGGGGGGGGGTTGGGCTGCGCCTGCGCAGTTGTCTCATTGTGATTTTATTTCTCCCTGCGTGCGTGGCTAAGTTGTGCAGGCCTTTCCTGCGGCTGCTTTGCGGATCTGTGATAAATTGTTTCCCCGCAGCCGCAGAGCCTAGGCCTCCAGCGGCGGCAGCACTCCGCTGCGGCCCAAAAGAGTTTGTAGGAGGGCCACACAGATTTGAAAATGCAACTAGCATGTGTTATTTTCCTCTGTTAATAGAAACTTACCCTCGGGAACGCCTCCTTTCTGTGTTCTTGAAAGTACTTTTAGCTGCGTTGAGAGAAGGAAGATTTCAGATAGCTGATTTATGTCTGTAGATCTTTTATTTACATATATAAATAGCTCTGAAAATGGCCATTCCCCTGAGCATTCTGGTATAACTCAGGTTAACCTTTCTTCAGTCATATATAATTCACAGTTGAATGGGTGAAGAGCTGTTGCAAAGCCGTTTCCATGAGTAGAAGTGTGTGATTATTGCCTTAACGGACTCTTTACCAGCCACGTGTTGTGTTCCGTGGATGCAGATGCCTGAGAAGGACATTGCGATTGCTGGCTCACCTAGTCTGCCCTGTTGTCTCGATCTGCTCTATTGCAGTAACATAGCAAATGGCAGCAGATAAAAGACCTGAATGGTCCATCCAGTCTGCCCATTAGTTACATGCATTATACATTCATAATTAAATTAAATCTTCCTTTTTTTCTTTGATATTTCTGTTACAAATCTTGGTATCACATGCAAAAGGACAAACCTTCGGCAATATTGAACAGAATCAGCCCTAGCACGGATCCTTGAGACACTCCACTATTCACCTTTCCCTCCTCCAGGCGAATTCCATTAATCACCACCCTCTGGCATCTAATCCAGTTCACCACTTTGGGCCCTAACCTCAGCCCATCAAATTTATTCAAGAGTAGTAGACCCTTCTCAGTCTCTAAGATATTCCTCCTTACAAATATGTTCATTGTTTCAAGTTTCAAGTTTAATGATTCTTTTGATTAATCGCTTAATCATAGTTCTAAGCGATGAACAATTTAAAATACATTCAGGGGGAAACAATACAGTACAAACTTTGAACAGTACCATAGGGTTAAAGATTAGCTCATCATATTCATAACACAAGGTAAAAAGGGAATGTGAAATACAATTCAATATAGAAAAGCAGAACAAAAAAAGGAAAGGTACACGAGGGAAACAAATAAAAGCATATTAATACAATAAAATCAATGGCCTAAGGGTTAAAATATTTAATACCAAAGGCATCTTTTAAAAGAAATGTTTTTAGATTACTTTTGAATTTTCCCAGATCCTGCCCCTCAATATCTCTCCTCATTTATCTAGTGATATGCCCCCTCCCTCCGTGAACTCTTCATTGGGTAAGTCCCTCTTGTCTGTACCCTGCTGTCCTTTCTTTCTTGCCGTGCCATATGCCTGGAACAGGCTGCCAGAGTTAATACGTCATGCTCCGTCTCTAGCAGTCTTCAAATCCAAGCCAAAAGCTCACTTTTTAAAGCTGCTTTCAACACTTTAACTCCCACTTACCATAAAACTACCTATGTCCATCCTTTCATTCTCTCTGCAAGAAACTCCCCAACCCTTATATGTCTTGTCTGTCTTCCAAATTAGGTTGTAAGCTCTTCTGAGCAGGGACAGTCTATTGAATGTTAAAAGTATAGTGCTGCATACGCCTTTCAGCGCTATAGAAATGATAAATAGAACCTCTGCATCACTGGATTAGTCGGGGGAACAGAGTATCTTTTGGTTGGTCCTAACCCTAGTTGCTGATAGTAGGTTGGGCAAAATGTTGGTCAAGCCATTGTCCCAGTGGCCCACCCATCCCACTGTCTATAGGATAAGTTGTCAACATCTTGGCCATTAGACTCTTCTGCTGTCCAGCACATACTCTCTCTCTCTTTTTTTTATTTTCAAATTATTCACAAGATATCCATCCTTGCTTAAGAAAAACAGAGGACAAATTACAACATTAATTCAAGTCTCAAAAAATGGTAATCATCTTTGCCACTAAAGATGTGCTGAAAGGGTTTTCATATTTTGGGTGGCTTGGTACAAATGCTTAATTTATCTGGCTGCAAGTCTGTGCTTTTATTTTCCACCACTGTATATGGGGTTTTTTTTTTTTGTCTGAACTCTCATGTTTTCCTTGTGGTACTACCGGTTGGAACATAAGCCTCTTAGGCCTTCAGTACCACTTATGGAGCTGAAAAGAGAGCAACCATTGCAAAGCAAACATTCTCTACATTCCTACTTGCAAACCTAACAGTCGGCCCACGAAAAGCTGCAAAGACGGCTTACGGCATTAGGCTGGAGGGCAGAGGTCAACAAATTTTCCATAACTATGTAGTGTGGCCCGGCTGACCCGTGGAAGCGTTTTCTCTGTTGTGTCTGATTTTCTGAAAGAATCTGTTCCGCAAGGGGATGGTTGGTTTTTGTTTTGTTTTTTAGTTTCATTTGCCTTGCTTATGTTTTAAAATACCTTTTAAAAAAAAAAAAGCCTGACTTTTTTTTTTTTTTTTTTTTTCCTTCATATAAGGAAGCATTGGAGCATTTTCTGTGACTGAGAAAGAGGTCTGCTTCTTCTGAAAAAGCTGCCAGCTGCTGTGCTTCCCAGTTGGGCACTATTCAAATCTCTCTCTGTTTGGATTCAGGATATCAGTTTTATATGTAGTCCATATTGTACTCATTTCTCAGGGGGTTGACTGGATTCCATGCCTGCCCCCTGCCCTCACAAACTTGAAAAAGACCTGTCGTGGATTCTCTGATGTGGGGGAAAGATGTCTCAGCTTTGAGGCTCTAGCATCGTTGCTTTCTCATAAATACCCTCAAGTTTTAAGATGTGTTTCAAAATTAAAGTTCAAAACATGGTCGTTCACTCGCAAATAATACAACAGAATTGGAATTTGGGCATTGCAGTGGAATGGCTCGCAGCAACAGTAAAGTTGTAAAGGACTTTTACCAGGTTAATAGGGAGGCCTACTGAAGCCTGTAAGTGACTAAAGCTATTTTTTCCTCTACCTGTATATACTGTTTCCCTGAAAATAAGACCTATCCCGAAAACAAGCACTAGCATTATTTTTAAAGGTGCTCCTAATATAAGCCCTATCCCCAAAATAAGCCTTAATTAAGATTGACCCCCCCGAAGCCCCTCCCGAATGTCTGTGATACTCCCCGACTCCATCTCTGACACTAGTGCTGCCCGATTCGCCAGCGGCAGCACTTTCTCCCCCCCCCATGTGCATTATTTTCCTCCCATCCCCCTATGCAGCAGAACCCCACTGACCTTCCCACTGTGAGACTGCTATACTGTACCTCCGAGGCCTCCAAAAACAGCAGCGGTAGCAGTGCTCTGAACAGGTTGCTTTGCGGCCTTCCCTCTGCTGCATCACTGATGACATCATAAATTAATATAAGACACTGACTCATTTTCGGGGAAACACGGTAGTTGATACTAAGCATTGTCCAATATTTTTCCCTAAATAACTCAACTTCAAAAATCTTTTTGGTTCAGAACTTAAATTCTGGCCTGCTGTACTGACTTTCCTTAGATGAAAGGAGCATGCTGAATGAAAGGATCAGCTCACGTTGATCCCATCCCAATTTTCCCCATAAACAATAAAAAAAAACTGACTAATGCTCAATGGGCAAAGAGTGGGATTGAGATTAAAATTTTAAGCTGATGGTCCTGTGTGTTGTTATATGTATGCTTTTGACATTTGTAATCAAGTGAAAGTCTTTTAATTAAATATTGAAATTTGTAGGCTACCACATCGAGGTAAGTTGATGCCTTTATGGCTGCAATTGAATATCCCTATCCATTGAAGTAGAGCCACTAAGGGGGGAAATTATCAACATGGACCACTGTTAACCTGACTTGTAGTAACATAACTTAGCAGTAGCCCCCCGCCACTACATATGTGGTTCTAAACTTAAAACATATAATTTATTCATTGAAGATAGAGCTGCTTTTGCCATCTATATACATTATAACTTGCCCCTGAAACACACCCAACTGTCCAAGATATAAGTGGGTGAATTCCGGATGGACATCAAGTTCTCTTAGGCTTCTGGGTAGGTAGAACCAACATTTCAGCCATCATGCTGCGACTTTCTTCAGAATATGCTGTGAGGTCTGCAGTTTGTCTTTATATGGTGGGTCCTCTAACCTGATTGGTTGGGATTTGAGATGATTGAGGCAGGAAAGTTCATTGGTCATGAATTTGAATTTTGACAGGAAGTTTGTTGATCACAAATTTGAATTATGAAGAGAAAGTCCATTGGTCACAGATTTTAATTTTAGCGGGAAAGTTCGTTGGTACACAAATTTTGAATTGCGGTGGGAAAGTCTGTCCGAAATGTATCTGTTAGCCAGCACTGAGCTGCTAGCATTGGGTGTTCATAACCTAAATGCTCTTGGATATCAACCTAGTAGAGCAAAGCACTGTAGCAAAATGAAAAATGCAAGAAGATGGAGTTAACGCCTGTTTTAAAATGATTGCATTGGCTGGTGCAGATGGTGATATGATTTAAGTTGTTCGTAACGGCATGGAGTGATTTGGGGAGAGTATGTTGGAGAAGGGATATAGGTTTATAGACCAGTGAGATTACTAACTGTAAAGAAATATAGATGAGCTGGTAAATGATGTGTATATTCTCTTGCCTTGTCTCGCTGCGGCTGGGTAGATGGAACCAACGTTTCGGCCATCGTGCTGTAGCTTTCTTCATGATGATGGCTGAAACTGGTTCTACCTGCCCAGACGTGGTGAGACCCAGACAACTGCAACAAAAATGATGTGTATGTTGAAGTGATGGGCCCCTGTAGAACGGAATAAGATGACGCCTGATTTAAGAGAGGAATTTAGCTGTCTTTTCAGAAAAATAATAGAAAACTTGCCTCTGTCCTCAGTTTGAGGAGTCAGAACTGTTAACTCAAGGTGCGCCAAGAGGCTGGTGAGAAGAAAACCCATATTTTTATTTTTGAAAGATTAGGTGAGCTTAGTTAGAAAGGTTCCTTGCTATTAATTGTAAATTCTGGTAGGTGGTGTATTCCATGCATTTGTTTTTATGTAACCTACCTTGCAAAGTGGGATCTACATGCTATTTTAAATTAAATTATGTGGTACTATATTAAATCGGTGCTCTACCTCTAATTTTTAGTTTGAATTCACCAGATAATTGCAGTTTTTCCTAATGAGAGAGATTTTTTTGCTTTCTTCCTGGCATTTAGTATCGGTTTCCTATTTGCAGATTGGTTCCCTGAGATTCTGTTCCCATTTCTGTTTACTGTGCTGGACTTCTGCCAGGCTATTGGCTCTTCATAAAATTCTGTTCGTAGTGTTTTATGGTAAATTAGTCATAATAAAACAGCTTGAGGAAAACAGTGAGAAATTCAACAGAAAACGATTCTGTAAATCATTTGTGCTACTCCATTTCTTCTGCGTTGTCCCCTCCATCGTAAAATGTCGTTACCGTTCTTTGAGCACTTATTAGGATAGAATTTTGGGTTGATTTAGTGCAGTGTTCCTCAACTCGGTCCCGGAGTCCCCCCTTGCCAGTCAGGTTTTCAGGATATCCACAATGAATATGCATGAACTTGATTTGCATACACTGCCTCCATTATATGCAAATTCCTTTCATGCATATTCATTGTGGATATCCTGAAAACCTAGCGTGACTCAGTAAAAGAGGGGGTTAGTTTTTCAAGTCGTTCGTAAACACTTTCTTCTCTGAATAAATCAGTCTGAACAAAGAAGATTTGGCTGTCCATGTTTTAGCCTGCGATATACAACAACCTGAACTTAATCACTCTTAATCACTGTGATTTAAAGCAGTTGACGTCCTTCTGTCCACTGCAGGAACATGACCAGATATTGCTGCTGTGTCTCATCCTATGTCAAGGCCCAACCAATAAGTATTAATCAGATGCAGCATGATGTGCTTAGAAAGTTTCTTTTACGCTTGCATGTTTAAAAAAGAGAGAGAGAGAGTGGGCTGTAATATCATATATCACTGTGGAACCTTGATTTATCTTCTAGTAATGACATATTTATCACCGGTGTGGGATGCTATTGGGTAGCAACTCTGACAGCAATAGACAAATTATTGTACTTGATTTTAGAACTCATAGTCCTCGTAGTAAATGGCGGTTCAACCAGTCTGTCCATTAGTTTCAAGTTTATTAAAAATTTGATGAAACGCTAATCAAAATTTCTAAGTGTTTACAGTAAAAATTTAAAAAGGGGTCCAGTTAAACTATTAATAACATAACTTTACTTACATGAAACAATAGGTTAGTGGAGAGAAATACAATTTGAAAGAACTATTCCAACACTGAAAGTAATAGGCACTAGAAGAAATACAACCTTTTCTATTTTTGGACCTCAGCTCTGGAACAAACTTCCTATTTTCCTACGCACCGAAACCTCTCTAGTAGAATTTAAAAGGAATTTAAAAAGCTATCTTTATAAAGATGCATTTGAACCTTAAATTAGATAATTTCTTTTTTTTCCTTCCTATACCTTTCCTGATATTGTTCCTCCCTAAATGTTTTTTGGGTTTTTTTTTTAACAAATGTAATTTTATCCCTGTACTCCTAATGTATTTTTAATCGTCTATAGATATGTTTTATGTCTATTGTCTAAATGATTCATTTATTTCCCCAATTTTATTTTTGTTATACGCATTGAAAATATTTGATATTGCGTGTAAATCAAAATTTCAATAAACTTGAAACTTGAACAATTAAGGACAATCAATTTTAGTATAGAAAATAAGCTTGGAAAGTCCCTTAGATCAATTAACAATCGTATGCATCTTTAAATAAGAAGCCTTTAAGACCATCCTTGAGTTTATCAAGTTTCAAGTTTATTAAAATTTTGATTAATCGCTTAATCTTGCTTCAAAGCGATGTACATACATAAAAGAAAATATTTAAATTACAACTTTAAAATAAAATTGCATTTTTAAAATTAACAATAAAACAATAATTAATATATAATCATTAAATAAAAAATAAAATGCAATTTAACAAACATGAATGAAGGGAAAAAGGGGAAATGAAATACAATTTATAATAGAAAAGAAGGTAGGGAAAAACAAAAGGATGGGAGTTCAAAGAATTGTCAAAAACAGCATTATTGAATTCAGGGAAGAACTTGTTAGTCAAAAGCATCTTTAAATAAGAATGTTTTTAAATTAATCTTAAATTTCTCAATATCATGTTCTTTCCTTAAGTATATTGGCAAAGAATTCCAAATTTGTGGAGCAGTAACAGAGAATATATATTGTCTTCTAGTATTAATAATTTTGAGGGATGGAATTGTTAATAAATGCTGTTCGTTGGATCGTAATGTTCTATTTGTAGAGTATCTAAATTATCTAAATTCTGTTCGGACCGTAACTATAAAGGTAACGAATTCCATATTGTTGGAGCAGTCGTTGCGAAAGAAGAAGCCCTACTAATGATTTTTAGGGATGGGACATGAAGAAGATGCTGTGATGCAGATCTTAAGGTTCTCGGAGGATCATGTGGAATCAGATATTTATGGATAAAAGCAGGTTCCTTGGTTTTCATTGTTTTGTAGGAGATTAAAGCTATTTTGTAAGTGATACGGTGATGAATAGGTAGCCAGTGAGCACTTTTTAACAGAGGTGTAATGTGATCAAATTGTTGTTTGTTTGTAATAATCTTTATGGCAGTATTTTGGATTAATTGTAATCGTCGAATGTCTTTTTGGCAGACTCCTTTGAGCAAGGAGTTGCAATAGTCAAGTTTGGAAATTATGAGGAAGTGAATTAAAATGCATGATTACATTAACTTGTTTCTTGTCTTTGATATTTCTGGGCCATAGACTATAAAGTCCACCTGATATCATCCTAGGTTCCAACTGCTGAAGTTGCCCCCAGCCCATTCTACACCGAATCACCATATATGGGACACAGACAGTGCAAAAGTCTATCCAATACCGGCCTTAGAAACATGTTGGCAGATAAAGGCCAAATGGCTCATCCACAGTATCCACTATCTCCTCCTTTCCCTATTGGCTAAGATTCTTAACATTTGCATCTCCTCTTCCTATTGGCTAAGGCTCTTTACACCTGCATTGTGAGGTCATAGAGCTGCCCATCTGCAGTAACCATTATCTCTTCCTCTCTCTAAGACAGACAAAGAGTACAGACAAAAATAAAAGTCTGCCAGATCTACAAAAATGCTCTGGCATACCTTTAGATTTCCCAAATGAATATGCATGAGATCTGTTTGCATACAATGAAAGCAGTGCATGCAAATAGATCTCATGCATATTCATTGGGGAAATCCTGAAAACCAGACTGGATTGCGGCCCTCGAGGAGGGACTTTGACACCCCTGTTCTAAGAGATCCCATGTGCCTATCCCAGGCTCTCTTGAACTCGGACACAATCTCTGTCTCCACCACCTCTTCTGGGGAGACTGTTCTACACATCTACCACCCTTTCAGCAAAAAAAAAAAAAAAAAGTATTTCCTTAGATTACTCCTGATCCTGTAGCTTCTTAATTTCATCCTATGCCCTCCCATTCCAGAGCTTCCTTTCAAATGAAAGAGACTTGACTCATGCGCATTTAGGGGAGAGGGGAGATATGATAGAGACGCTTAAGTACCTACGTAATGTAAATGCACATGAGTCGAGTCTCTTTCATTTGAAGTGACGTTATGTAAGGGCAGCAAAGGGTTAATCAAAGTGGTTGAAGCCCTGCAAGAGCTCTGTTGATCTCACCAGGTTTTTAATCAGATTCTACTATCCTTTGTAAGGTGATTTTTAAAATAAGTTAGAGGGTAGAGGGTGGGGAAGCTTGGTTATTGGCTTCTCTATTTGTAATGGATATAGCCAAGCTGTTTGTTTGAGAGCCTTAAGCGATGCTATTCTGTGTAATTATGCTTTCATAGTTAAATTAATTCTATCCATTTTACTTTGTAAACGATTGCCGTTCTCCTAACTGTTCTTCAGGGATGAGGAAACAACGTTATATTTCAAAGCTAGTTTAAGCGTATTGCCCTTGCAGGGCAATATATTTTAGTATTGAATGAAAAATAAGACACACAGAGTTGGATTAAATGACTAGTTTCAAATTATATGGGCATCATAATGGTAATTCTGTAGAGGGGTGTCAAGTTTTAGGTGCCAAGAACGAGCCTAATTGGAACCCATCGTATAAAGAAAATTAGGTACCTACCTTCCCTTGTAGCAGGGTTGTCCAACGTCGGCCCTCGATGGCCGCAATCTAGTCGGGTTGTCAGGATTTCCCCAATGAGTTTGTGTGGGATCTATTTACACGTACTGCTTCCATTGTATGCAAATAGATCTCATGCATATTCATTTGGGAAATCTAAAGGTATTTCTGTAGATCTGGCAGACTTTTATCTTTGTCTGTACTCTACGATTGAAGATTTGTAGAAGATCGTATGTTTGTTATATAATGACGTAGTAATAACTGGAGTTATATGTCTGTAAATGCTGTAATCTGCTTAAGTTTTAAGCGGAATATAAAATTTTAAAATAAATAAATAAAACCCAACCTGGTGAGGGCTGAGGTTGGATGCCCTTGCTTTATAGAATACCAGCGTAACAGGTCAAACATATATCTATATTTTTAACACAACCATGTATATTGGCCATAGAGCTGGTGTAATTGCTAGTTCTTAGATTCATAACAAGCACAAGTAGATTGCAGTAGTTTAAAATCTCTGCATGTAAATGTACACCCTGCCCAAACTGCCCATGTGAATGCTCACCTGCAGAGTACGTAGGGGTAAAAGGTAAAAGGGTCATGGATTTGATATATCGCCTTTCTGACGTACAACAAAAGTGCTACTTTCTCTGTACCTAGCGGGCTCACAGTCTAAGTTCTGTGCCACGGTGGGAATCGAACCCAGGTTCTCGGCCCACTGCACTAATCACACGCCATTGAATACTGGCATAGATTTACAAAAGAGTTCGATGCCGGAAGGCCCTTGTTTACAGTTTACGCTTTATTAAACTTTGATTTATGACCTGTCGAATAACACGTGAAAGGTTTACATAGTCTTATGAATCACGGCAACGAGAAAAGGAACGTGAAATTACATCATCATAAAAAAAAATAGATCAAAAAGAACAATGAGTTTTTCTGTTAGCTATTCACACAAAG
This sequence comes from Geotrypetes seraphini, assembly GCF_902459505.1. Classification (NCBI taxonomy): domain Eukaryota; kingdom Metazoa; phylum Chordata; class Amphibia; order Gymnophiona; family Dermophiidae; genus Geotrypetes; species Geotrypetes seraphini. The sequence goes on along the minus strand of NC_047097.1, from coordinate 67,846,748 downwards.
CCAATCCCACGTACTAAATTATAAATCAAGGGGGCAGAGGCGGACCGCCACGGGTGTCAGCACCATTCCTCCTCTCTGCCCCCCCATTCCCATTCCTCCCCCTTAAAAGGTAAGGGGGGGGAGAGGGTGCCACCGCACCAGCCGCCGCTCACCCTCGCTATACCACTGCAAGGGGGTGATACTCAAAGTTTGGATACCTACTGGCGCCTAAAAAAATCTGCGCCGGTTACCGAATCCGAGCCTTACCGAGCTGCCGGCCAAATATTGACCTCCAAATGCTTTTGTGTGTAGATGTGTTCACTTACGCGCATAAATGACTATACTTGTGACTTTTGCGTGTTCTTGCTGCCTAAATTGAGATGTTTCCATGCAGAACTAACCCTCATGTGGTGCGTTTAAGATACCTCTTGTAAAGAGTGGAAAGTTGCAGTTATATAGCCCGGTGACGGGACAAAAGCGCGTGAGACAAACGCGCGCTGCCATTTGAGAGTGGACAATTGAGCACAAGACTTCAGCACGCCGCTCTAAAAGCTTATTTTAAAGGGCTCTGACGGGGGTGGGGGGCAGGAGGGGGGGGAAATGAAGCGTCAACCTTTAATGAGCCAAAATTGTGAGTATGTATGTGTGCACTCTTCATTCTTCTCGCTACGCCAAGGATTCTGCTTCTTGAGCACTTCAATATTAGGTGCTATTTGTTTGGCTAATCTTTGTGTGGATTGCATTAGAACATAAGAACATAAGAATTGCCGCTGCTGGGTCAAACCAGTGCTCCATCGTGCCCAGCAGTCCACTCACGCGGCGGCCCTCTGGTCAAAGACCAGCACCCTAACCGAGACTAGCCCTACCAGCGCATGTTCTTGTTCAGCAGGAACTTGTCTAACTTTGTCTTGAATCCTTGGAGGGTGTTTTCCCCTATAACAGCCTCCAGAAGAGCGTTCCAGTTTTCCACCACTCTCTGGGTGAAGAAGAACTTCCTTATGTTTGTACGGAATCTATCCCCTTTCAACTTTAGAGAGTGCCCTCTCGTTCTCTCTACCTTGGAGAGGGTGAACAACCTGTCTCTATCTACTTTGTCTTGAGTCCCTGGAGGGTGTTTCCCCCTTTAACAGACTCCGGAAGAGCGTTCCAGTTTTCCACCACTCTCTGGGTGAAGAAGAACTTCCTTACGTTTGTACGGAATCTATCCCCTTTCAACTTTAGAGAGTGTCCTCTCGTTCTCTCTACCATGGAGAGGGTGAACAACCTGTCCTTATCTACTAAGTCTATCCCCTTCAGTACCTTGAATGTTTCGATCATGTCCCCTCTCAATCTCCTCTGTTCGAGGGAGAAGAGGCCCAGTTTCTATAATCTTTCGCTGTACGGCAGCTCCTCCAACCCCTTAACCATCTTAGTCGCTCTTCTCTGAACCTGACTCAGGTGGACATGCCGAAACACGAACTATGTCGGGTCCTTCAATAAATTTGCTTTTTGATTGTTCGGAAGTTGAAGGCCCCTTGTGCTTCTTTTACTAATCCTCAGCCCTTCTCATATCCTTCCTATTTTTCATTCCCTTTAGTCTGCCCACCCGGTTAAAGAAAGACGCAACTGTCCAGGTTCTGCAGTACCGCTTATGGAAACATTGAAAGAAAACCCCCAGCTCCAGGGCTAATTTCTTTGGCGTCTCACTAATTATCCTTTTGTTTCTCAAAGGGTCTCATGTACTAAAGCATTTCTCCCAGAAACACAGATTTGAGGAAACGGGTGCCCGTTTTACTAAGCTATTATCAGTTGACACAGCCATGAACTTCAACAGAACACGCTTTATTTGCAGGGTGGGGAACTGGCAGTTGATATGGAGCAAACAAAAGTGCCACCGTTAATGTCATTTCAGTGAGTGTACCTTTTTGCATTGTTCTTTTATCTACAGTTAAAATGTTGTCATGACGTTTCCGTCGTGTTAAGCTCTTCTCCACAGTTTCTCATTCAGTTAACCTAAAGATTTTACAGTTACTGTGTAATATTGTGTGAAATGGTGTGATGGTCGTGTTAGTCCACTTTGCAAGGTAATAAGGTGATATCTTTTTTTATTGGACTAACTGAGTGCATTTTAGTTTATAACATTTTATTGAAGGAAACAAGTAAATATACAATAATATAATACAAATAGATATGCATTACGATTAAATTTAATTAAAGGGAGGGGGAAGGGAGGTGGGGGCAGTAGGGGGGGGTTGATTTGGGTCATATGGAAATATATTTTGAAGGAATGATAGAAATATGTATGTAAATATTATAATTGTGAATCTATTTGAAATGAAATCTATTTGTATTACATTATATTTAATTATTTCCTTCAATAAAATGTTATAAATTAAATTCATAATTATGATATTTCCATACATATTGCTATCATTCCTCCAAAATATGTTTCCATATGACCTATTTCAACCCCCCTTCCCTTCCCTTCCCCATCCCTCTTTCCCCTTCCCCCCTTCCCCCCATTCTTTTTGTTTTTATATTTAGTTTATTACATTGTAATACATTTCTGTATAGCCAATTCCATCCTACTCATACACCCCCCAGTTCCCCCCCAGGTATTGGGACGCAATGAATATTTCCAAAGCTTCAGTGTAAAACATTAATAATCATACTTCGTGCTCTAGATGAAAGATTTTGAATACAGTGTTACCTTGGTTTACAAGCATAATTCGTTCCAGAAGCATGCTCGTAAACCAAGTTACTCGTATATCAAAGCAAGTTTCCCCATAGGAATGAATGGAAACTCGCTTTGATTCGTTCTACCTCCTCCTCCTCCCTCCCCCCCCCCGCTCTAACCGGCATTGCAACCCCCTCCCCTCCTACCGGCGCTACTCCATCACCTCCTCCACCCCCCGCTCTAACCGGCATCGCACCCCCTGAACCGGCATCACCCCCTCCCCCCTGTGAACGCCCCCCCCCACGAGAACCGCATCTCACCCCCGTGCTGAAAACGGCATCCGCCCGCCCTCCCTCCCAAATATTCTCCTTACCCCATCTGCTGCTTGTGCCTCTTACCTGGGCTGGGCCTTGAGCATCTGCGCATGCTCAAGGCCTTCTGGCTCTCGTTCTCTCGGAGAGAACGAGATCTCGGAGGGAACTAGAGCCAGAAGACCTTCAGCATGCGCAGATGCTCAAGGCCCAGCCCAGGGAAAAGGCGGGAGCTTTCTTTCACGCGCACGAGCAGCAGATGGGGTAAGGAGCATGTTTGGTAGGGAGGGCGGGCGGATGCCGCCTTCAGCACGGGGGTGAGATGCGGTTCTCGCGGGGTAGGGGGGGTGCGATGCTGGTTAGAGCGGGGGGAGGTGCTCGTGTATCGGAAACATGCTCGTCGTGCAAAACACTCGCAAACCGAGGTGAAGGTAAACCCTTCAGCATTTGCTTATTTCTGATCTGAAGAAGGGTTACCTTCGATAGCTCATCATAAAATGCACCGAGTTAGTCCAATAAAAAGAGATATCACCTTATTTCCTTTGGTCCATTATCTGTGTAATGTTGGCAATTAATGCGAGAAAACTGCAAGTTTTTATTGCAGGGTGGTAGTAAACAGAGCCTTTAATAAACAGTTTATTCGGGGGGGGGGGGGGAGGGGGGTTAACTCAACAAAGACCTAATCAAACAATGTCAGTCTAATCCAAATTTACTGTTAGTAGGGTTACCATATGGCTCCAGAAAAATTAGGATGGCTTGACACATCCGGGTTTTTGCTTCCATCAAAGGCAATGTAAATAAGACCCGGATGTCTGGATCCGTCCTCCTTTTTCTGGAGCCATATGGTAACCCTAACTATTAGTATAGAAAACGGATTATGAATGTATTTTGGAATAATGATATTGAAATAAAATCATATTATTCTGTGGGAAATTAAAAATGACTATTTTACTTTATTTCGTGAGCTAGTTTATGGACATTTATAAAACAAAACTGCAACGTACAGCAGGTTTCAGTGGGATTTATTATCGACGCTGTAGCTATGTTGGCACAGAGGAGACTTTTAGAAAGAAAAGAAACAGAGCATAACATTTTCAAAGGCTTGGGCTCTCTTTTATGTAGCTAAAAAAAATAGCATAAAATCTGATTTTCAATCTTTCCTGGGATCTTGCCAGGTACTTGTGACCTGGTTCAACCCTGGACTTGACGGGCCTTTAGTCTGACCCAGTATGCCAATATCCAGGAAAAATGACTTTTAGCTACCAAAAGCTGTGTACATATTTTGTGTGGGGGGGTAATTTTTAAAAAGCTTTTTCTGTATTTGAGGGAGTTCTCTTGGTTTAGGACAGTCCGCCTGCAGTTTCACACTCCAGGGCCCTACAGAACATTTATTTCAGCCCAGTGGCTTAGCCAGACTGCCAGTTTTGGGTGGGCACAAGATTTTCTCTGCCGTGCTTTGCCCCCACCTCAAAATATAAATACTTTAGCTAATGAGGATTCCCAAGCTCTGTCAACTGAAGTCTTTCTCTGAAGGTGGCCATAAATCCCTTTTACCAAGCTTGGCAGGCAGAAACAATATCCCTAAATACACCGATGCTGGCAACCCATGCATGCTTAGTTTGTTGGTGGCTGAAGGCTGCTATTACGGGCTACAGAGCTTGGTAGAAGGGAGTTCTGGCCTTCTTTGGAGGAAGTCCTCAGCTGGGCCCAGGTCAGAACATAAGAGGGCCCCCCTCCGCGATCTCCTCTCCCCTCTCCTCCCTGCCTTGTCTCCGATTTCCCCCACCTGCCCTTACTATTAAACCGAGAGACTCTCACCAAATACAGAGCAAGGGATCACAAATTAGAAATAAAAATACTGTATGAAGGGGTGCTGAAAAGTTCTCAGCCCAACCAAGAAGGGAACCTATGGAACTTTGTAAGTCTAAGTACAGGCAGTCCCCGGGTAAAGAACAAGGTACGTTTTTAAGGCTGTTGTTAAGTCAGATCTCTATGTAACTCAGAACTAGTAGATTTTAAGATTCTTGATGCTTCCCTCTTCTTCCAGCTGACAAAAGGGCCAACTCTCTCCATGTTCCCTCTAAGGCAGTGTTTTTCAACCTTTTTACACCTATGGACCGGCAGAAATAAAAGAATTATTCTGTGGACCGGCATCGGTCCGTGGACCGGCGGTTGAAGAACACGGGGCTAAGTCGTGGGTCAGACCCCGCCCATCTCTACCCAATCTCCACCCCAGACCCCTCCCCCATAATAGTACTAATTGCATCTTGTACTTCTCGTGCCTCATCTGGAAGCCTTCCCTCTGACATTGCGACGTTGGAGAGAAGGCTTCCGGTTCAGGCGCAGGATACCTGTAGGAGCCGCTGCCCGTGGCTTTGTCCACTGAATCAGTTAGGAAGAGGGAGCTGGCTCGAAGATAACGCCGCATCGATCGCACCGTGGTCCGGCAGTTGAAGAACACTGTTTTGGGCCTGATGCACGTGCTGGCCCTGTGGACCGGCAGGAAATTTCTGTGGTCCGGTGGTTGAAGAACACTGCTCTAAGGTACAACAAATCAACAAAAATTCCAGTGAAGTGACTAAAGGTAAAGAACTTCCACTATGGGATGTCAGATTGACCATATAGAGTAATAAAACTCTTAGGCCTGTCAACTCTTCACTCATCCCAAACTATTTTTTTCATAGTGTATATTTTCTTCTTTTGTTGTGCATTTTTCAAATCTTATACGACTAGAATAAATTATGTAATTAAAATGACTTAGCTTTTTTTCAATGTGTATATTATTTAGATCATGTTGCATATGTTTTCTCCAGCGTTGAAAAGAACGCTTCCCTCTGCCAACGCGTTTCGCCACTCTTTATCAAGGCTGGGGGCACTAGGGAAAACACACAATTAATTCAAATTAGAGAGGAAAGTATTACTATTCTGAACAGCAACAGGAAAAGCCACAAACCTGCATAGCTGAGTATTCCTGTTTATCGTGCCAATCGGCATCTGAAAGATGGCCGCGGCGTCCTTGCACTCTAAGGTACAGCATGCACAACCACACACTGTTCTTAATGTGGCCCTGCATCATTCCTGAATCTGCTGCAGGAGACGTGTAGGAGTCTATGCCACTGGAAATACAGCTCAGTGAAATCAAATGAAGCTGCAACCACGTTCTTAAGTATGAGTTGTACTTAAGTTGGCCGTCTGTAACTTGGGGTACTTTGAAAATGAGCCTAATAGTCTTCTCTTCTGACCTCCTCCTTTGGATTAGCTGGCTTCCGCGTTCTCTTAGTAGCATAGCCACTGATTTCGTAGTACAGCTTGGTTGACTGGGGGGGGGAGGCGAGTTAAAAGCAAGTGGTTTTGGAGGGGCCTCCTTCCGCTTGTGTGGGTCAACTCCTCATTCTGGACCCCTCTGTTCTCCCTGAACTCCATGCAAGCAGAATCCACCCCCCGACTTCTCCATGATCTCACTAGCTGGAGAGAGTCCCTTCCTTATGCTTGCTATATTTCTGGACTCCTGTTGAGGAAGAATCCTGGCTCCTCTATCTTTCTTGTTTATAATTCCCTCCAACACTACACAGAACTACTACTCCCAATCAGATGGAGTCGCAAGCAACACTCCCTGTTGCATCAACTTATGGTATTCAAAGCCAGACTACAAACCCACTTATTTGAAGCTGCGTTTAAACACTGACCCAACCAACATATCATTCCCTTAATAGTCCCCTACCACCTTTTAGCCCCCTCTGTGTGTGTGTGTCATAATTAGATTGTAAGCTCTTCTCTTGCATGTACAATGTGCAGCACTGCGTGCGCCTGTTGTTGGACTAAGGACCCCAAAATGTTCCTCAATTGATGCCAGAGGGCACATTTTGGTGTCCCACTAGATTTCAGGTATTTCTGACGGTATATGCTTCCAATCTGTGGTTTCCCATTGCTTCACTTTAGATGGGACTGATAATGGACTTCCTCCAAGAAACCAGCTGGATGACACGTCTTTGGAAAGAATCATACCCTAGATATTTTGTCATTGAGAAGAACTACAAATCACGGATATGACTTTCCAAGCCCGAGAATAGGCCTAAAGAGAGATATTTTACAACTAGAAGCGAACTTAAAAAACCTGTGGGATTCCATAGTGATTCATTAGATTATTACCCTTTTTTCATACTTGCTTGCTGACAGATTTCAACATGTTCTTCTAGACGAGCAAATGTGTTGTGTGAAGTACTATTAAAAACAAATCTTATTAAAAAGGCAGGCTGATTTTGAAATCTTGGGTGTGGATTATGCTCTAAGCTTGTTCAAACAGATCGGTAATGCTATCAGCTCTCACCATACCCGTCCCTGTAGTTAACAAAAGTTCAAACTGAGGAGCTGTACGTGCCATAATTCAACAACACTGTAAATTCTTTTTTTTTTTTTTTGCATGGATGAGCAGTGTTGAGTCTGGGAATGATTTTATGCATGCATTTAGCCGTTGGAAAGGCAACTTTAATCTTGCCTAATAATGACGCTGCTATACTTTTAACTGGGGATGCGGTCGTTTGCATCAACATGAGAAATGTTGATGATATGTAGTATTTATAAGAGCGTGTACTGCTTGCAAAAGCAAGAAACATTTTCACTCGCCGTTTCAGTCACTCCTACTTACTTCATATACCTCCCAAAAATTCAACTCCAGACAATATCATCAGTGGCAAAACATTGGCCGCAGCTTTATTACAACCACAATTTCAAACAACAGTGGCGTTAACGTCATACTGAAGCAAATACAAAAGAACTTTACATAACCACCCCAGCTAGGCATTACCGCACTCGCTAGCTGAACCATTTAGGTCAAACCATCTCCAACTGTTTTCTTTACCCCCCAAATGCACAAACTGCGGTACTACAGCAAGGCCCTGCTCCAACTCATGGAGTTGGATAACTTAAACTCATCCGCCCATCTTACCGCAATTTCATCAAACATCTATACCTCCCCCACCCTTCTTTCCAGCTGTGACCTCATCCTATCCCTACTACCATCCCCAAATCAACTTCCCACCCACCACTGCCCTCACCACCCTCAAACCCAAAAGTTTCTTCCTGCCCACAAAGCTCCTTCTTTTCTGTTTCTCCAAGTCACCAATCTACCCCTTTCTTTTTGATCTCTACCTTAAGGGACCAATCCCTTTCTTTCTCTTCTCTCCTGACACCTTCCTTAACCCCTATTTAACCAACTCTGTCCCACATGCCACTATCTCTTCGAACTTTATAACTCCCCCTCCCACACCAAACTTTATTCCCAATTTTCCTCCTCCTTATCAACTGGAATGCTTGCCCAATGTTATCGGCTGTTCTGGTTGAATCCAGAGGGCTTCCATATGCAAACCATTCTCCATGTGTGAACCATCGCGCATATGCACTCATGCACGCACTATCGGGAAACGAACGCACCTTCATTGCGCACTCTGATTCGAGCGATATGAAATGAAAACTTTACAGCTGTCCATTCCTAGTTTTAATTCCACAAAAATATCGGCTCTCAGTTGAAATGAAAAGAAAAAAACAAATGATTAACCATTAAAAAAACAACAAAACCCACTTTAAAAAGCATGTAATTCAAGTTCCCTTTTGTCCTAAGGATCTCCATAAGGGCGGGAGCACTTTGGAGGGTGCTTTAGACTATTTAACATTCTTTCTGGATGCCAAAAGTATCTGGATGAATACAGGAATGGGCTTGTCTCAGAATCCGGCAATATATTCCCTGTCATATGTTAACTGTATTCTGAACGGCAAGCAATTTAACTGTGTTGCTATCGGTAGGAATCTGAAAATTCAAGAGAACAGAAAATAGGGGGAAAGGGAACTCGGATATGGAGAGAATGCTAAGTGTCTTGACACACAATATCCTTACTGGTGCATATTTGTATAACAGACACCAAGTTCGGGTCTCTGCTAGTAACGCGTTTTGAAGTGGTCCAGAGAAAAGCGACGAAAATGGTATGGGGCTTGCGCCAAAAGACGTACAAGAACAGATTGGAAGACCTGAATATGTATACACTTCTCCCTCCGTATTCGCGGTGGATGCAGGCTTCCAATAGGTGCAAATATTGAAAAACCGTGAATAACTTTTTATATGCGTCATCATTTTTACTAATGAAACCGCGAATAATCAGCGATTTCAGGGCAGGCAAGCAGTTTATCAGAAGAACTCTCTCTGCCACCACCATTATTACTGTTCAGTGCCAGGATAGAGCAAAACATAACAAGCAAAGGGTCCCCGGCAGCACTTCCACCACAGACACTTTCTTCTACTCCCAGAGGAAAGCTCTTCCACCATGACCATCGAATTCAAGCCTGGGGGAGCAGCTGTGTGACTTACTCCATGGCTACGCTTACCTCCACACCCCAGCTCCTCACTACCGGCTACCACTCGCTCCAAACTTGATGTAGTCAGACAAGCCGCTCAATCGAGCATGCTGCTTCACCCTGTTCCCGGCCCTCCAGGCGACACTGATGTGTCGCTCAGCCAATCAACTATCCCAGCTACGTGACTGGCAGTCTATTTCCTGATGGCCAGCGCAGGAAACCAATGGCAGTCTGCCCAGTCCTGCCTTCCTTGCTTCGATGCGTCACCACTGGATTTCAGGGTACTGTACAGAACATGGAAAAAAAATTGAGTGATGATGTTTTGTTTTGTTTTTTGGGGGGGGGGGGAGTCAGCGGCTGAAAAATCGCGGATAATCGAAACCGCGAGTATAGAAACCGTGAATATGGAGGGAGAAGTTTACCGTATTTTCACGCAAATAACGCGCACCCGTATAAAACGCGCACACGGGTATAGCGCGCAGAAATCACGATGATATGTACAAAAACTTTGGTATACCGCGCTCACGGGTATACCGCGCATGCTGCCCGACGCTCCTTTCGCCCGCCCTGACTTTCCGTGCGCTGTCCCGACTCTCCGTTCACCCCCCCTGACTTCCGTGCACTGTCCCCCCTTGAAGGTCTGTCCCCATCCTGAAAGCCTGATGCCCCCCCCCACCGACGTCCGATACATCCCTCCCCCGAAGGACCACCGACTCCCCAACAATATCGGGCCAGGAGGGAGCCCAAATCCTCCTGGCCACGGCGACCCCCTAACCCCACCCCGCACTACATTACGGGCAGGAGGGATCCCAGGCCCTCCTGCCCTCGACGCAAACCCCCCTCCCCCCAACGACCGCCCCCCCCCCAAGACCCTCCGACCGCCCCCCCAGCCGACCCGCGACCCCCCTGGCGACCCCCACGACCCCCCCACCCCCCTTCCCCGTACCTTTGGTAGTTGGGCCAGAAGGGAGCCAAACCCTCCTGGCCACGGCGACCCCCTAACCCCACCCTGCACTACATTACGGGCAGGAGGGATCCCAGGCCCTCCTGCCCTCGACGCAAACCCCCCTCCCCCCCAACGACCGCCCCCCCCCCAAGAACCTCCGACCGCCCCCCCAGCCGACTGGCGACCCCCCCACCCCCCTTCCCCGTACCTTTGGTAGTTGGCCGGACAGACGGGAGCCAAACCCGCCTGTCCGGCAGGCAGCCAACGAAGGAATGAGGCCGGATTGGCCCATCCATCCTAAAGCTCCGCCTACTGGTGGGGCCTAAGGCGCGTGGGCCAATCAGAATAGGCCCTGGAGCCTTAGGTCCCACCTGGGGGCGCGGCCTGAGGCACATGGGCCCAACCCGACCATGTGCCTCAGGCCGCGCCCCCAGGTGGGACCTAAGGCTCCAGGGCCTATCCTGATTGGCCCACGCGCCTTAGGCCCCACCAGTAGGCGGAGCTTTAGGATGGATGGGCCAATCCGGCCTCATTCCTTCGTTGGCTGCCTGCCGGACAGGCGGGTTTGGCTCCCGTCTGTCCGGCCAACTACCAAAGGTACGGGGAAGGGGGGTGGGGGGGTCGTGGGGGTCGCCAGGGGGATCGCGGGTCGGCTGGGGGGCGGTCGGAGGTTCTTGGGGGGGGGGCGGTCGTTGGGGGGGAGGGGGGTTTGCGTCGAGGGCAGGAGGGCCTGGGATCCCTCCTGCCCGTAATGTAGTGCGGGGTGGGGTTAGGGGGTCGCCGTGGCCAGGAGGGTTTGGGCTCCCTTCTGGCCCGATATTGTCGGGAAGTCGGCGGTCCTGCCGGGGGGGGGGGGATGTATCGGACGTCGGGGAGTCGACCGGGCAAGAGGGCTTGGGCTCCCTCTTGCTCCGATCGTGGATGCGGGTGCGGGTGGGATCGCGTGCGAGCGGTCGTTCGGGGTGGGGGTGCGAGCGGTCCTGCTGGGGGGGTGAATCGGGCGTCGGGCGGGGTGGGAACTATGTTTTAAAACTTTTGTATACCGCGCTCACGCATATAACGCGCGAGGGGTATGCGCGGTAGGTAAAAACGCGTATAACGCGCGCGTTATATGCGTGAAAATACGGTACTCTAGAGGAGAGGAGGGACAGGAAAGAGATGACAGAGACGTTTGAATATTTGAAAGGTATTAGTATAGAAACAAATCTTTTCCAGAGAAAGAAAAATGGTAAGACGAGAGGGCACGAATTGAGGTTGTGGGGTGGCAAACTTAGGAGCAATATGAAGAAATTCTTTTTTCATGGAGAGGGTGGTAGATGCCTGGAATGCCCCCTCCCCCCCCCCCCCGAGGGAGGTGGTGGAGATAAAAACGGTGACAGAATTCAAAAAAGCGTGGGATGAACAGACAGGATCTCTAATTAGTAAAAGAATGGTATAAAACAAAGGCCAGTACTGGGCAATCTGGCACGGTCTGTGTCCTGTATGTGGTGATTTGGTTTAGGATGAGCTGGGGGGAGGGCTTTGATGGAAGCTCCAGTGACCAGGATGGTTAGGATAGGCTGGAGTGGGCTTCGACGGCAACTCCGGAAGTGGGAACCTAAAGACAGTACCGAGCGGACCTCTATGGTCTATCGCCCAGAAATATTAAAGAAAAGATTTATAATTCATAAAACTCTGATTTTGTACTAAGTGTGAGTTGTGAATCAGAAGAGCAAAAGGCCAGGTCAGGACCAAGGGATGTGTGGGACTGTGTGGTGCAGTGGTTAGACTAGAGCTCCAGCCTCAGCACCCTGAGGTTGTGGGTTCAAATCCCATGCTGCTCCTTGTGACCCTGGGCAAGTCACTTAATCCGTCATTGTCCCCGGTATATAAGATAAGAGTGTGAGCCCACTGGGACAGGTAGGGAAAATTGCTTGAGTACCTGAATAAATTCATGTAAACCGTTCTAAGCTCCCTTGGGAGAACGGCATAGAAAATCGAACAAAAAAATAAACTGCGTTAAAAGCTTTATCAACAAATATGTCTCATAGAAACTACTTATTTATTTCTTCGTGGTCCTATCCAGGCACTTCTGATTCACCTTGGTGACCCACGGAGATAATACCCGCCCTCTCTCCTTTTGTTGATCATAAGTGAGCTTGTGACAGAGGACTGCAGGGATTTGGTTCTGAAGAATAAGATGCCTGTGGTTTCCGTTCTTGATATGACCTTTGCCAAGTCCAGGATTTCTTCTGATGCACGCCATTGAAGAGAAAAATAGTCTTAGGAAAGGTCCCTTTGTGTGAAAGGCTCTTGTTCCAGGTATTGATGTTCATTGGTTCTCAGGAGACACTGTTTTCAATTCCTGACTCTCCAAGCTGCCGTAGCCATGAGGCTTGATGGTATCACTCATGAGACCTGACAGCGTGAGCTGTAAGAACCAGACAAAAAAAAACAGTAATTAGACGTTGCTTAGGGGGAATATACAGCTGTAGAGCACAGAACCCTGCTTCAGCATTTACCATATATACTCGAATATAAGCAGATCCGAATATAAGCCAAGGTACTATTGCTATTAATTATTTCTAAAGCGCTACCAGACGTACGCAGCGCTGTACAAAGAAGACAGTTCCTGCTCAAAAGAGCTTACAATCTAAACAGACAAGACAGACAAACAGGATGTCATGGATACATTTAAGAGGAACGGTTAATCAGCTGGATGGGTTGGAGGGCAGAGGGGAGTACAGGACAATTGAGCCATTGTGACATCACTGAAGAGGTTGACTCTTATTGGTGAAATGAGGCATTATGACATCACAATCTCAGCTCTGCTTCCCAAAGACTGAAACTCTTCACACTACTACTATGAATTATTTCTATAGTGCTATCAGACATACACAGTGGTGTAAAGGGGCATAAAGAAGACAGTCCCTGCTCAAAAGAGCTTACAATCTAAACAGACAAGACAGATAAACAGAATGTCATGGATACAGTTAAGGGGAATGGTTAATCAGCTGGCTGGGTTGGAGGGCAGTGAGAAGTAGGGTTATGGATTGAACGCTATCTGAAAAAGGTGGGTTTTCAGTCTGCTTTTAAACAGGGGAAGGGAAGGGGCTTGGCGGACAAACTTAGGTAATTTATTCCAGGCATAGGGGGCAGCTAGATGAAAGGAACAAAGTCTGGAATTGGCAGTGGAGGAGAAGGGTAACGCTAAGAGTGACTTTATCTGAGGAACGGAGATCTCTGGGAGGTGTATAAGGAGAGAGAAGTGAGGAGAGATTTTGAGGGGCAGCAGAATGAACCCACTTGTAGGTCAGCAATAGGAGCTTGAACTGTATGTGAAGGCGGATAGGGAGCCAATGAAGTGACTTAAGGAGAGGGGGGTGACAGGAGTGTAGAGAGGTTGATGGAAGATGAGTCATGCAGCAGAGTTTGGCACAGACTTTACCATTGATCTAAATAAGCTGTTCTCTTTAGGGACAGACAACCCCCAAAAATGTGTTTCATTTCCTGGGTCATTAACAGCATTGTTCATTTAATTTTTATTTTGGAAGAGGTAACTTCCCCCCCCCCAAAAAAAAGGTTGACTCGAGAATAAACCAAGGGTTTATTCTATAACATTTATGGCCTGCTGTAATCGCCAATCAAAATCTAGGCGGATAACAATATTTAAAAATAATACATCAAAGTTCTCAGGTATAATATGAAGAAATCTTTCCCTATTCCAGTAGGAAGATCATTCCAAAGTTTGGTTCCTAGATATTCCAAAGATTTCCTCATGAAAGTCTTCAAATGAAAATACGAGTATATATATATTTGTTTAATGACTCGGCTTCAAAGCATGCTGGAAACGAAAAGCAATCCTGCTTACTGGAAAGAACAAATATCTTAACCCTTTATTTGGCATTGTTGCTCAGAAACAGGTGTTTCTATGGCTCTTATGGGAGATCTGCATCTCCAAATGCCTGTTACTTGGCTCTGTTGTTCTTGTTCCACATCAAGTTACATAAAGCAGCCATTTCACCAATTAAAAGGTTAATAAACCTTCCGGTCACATACAACATTTTATATGTCAATGTAAACGGTTTAAAATTAATTCCCTTCTCAACTGGTCAACCAATGCAGTTGATTTAAAAATGGAGTCACCCAATCATATTTCTTAGCTTTGAATGTCAGGCGTGCCCCTGTCTTCTGAAGCAACTTCAGTATAATACCACAATGCAATGAATTACAATAATCCAACTGGGGTAAAATAATTGCCCTAATTTGAAAACTATTAGTAGAAAGAACAGAATGTTTTTCATGTAGTTGACATAATCGGAAACCCCCCCCACACACACACACCCTCTTAATTCTTTCACTTGATTCTCAAAAGTCAAACCACAATTCAGTGTGATATCCAAAATCCTAGCCATTTCCTTTAGTGGCTCTACGGGGCAGGAGTTTAGGAGGATTTTTCCTACCCCAGATCACCGCTGAACCACCAAGGTGTGCAAAGGGTTGGGAGGGTGCAAAGACGTCCAGGACAGGAGACGGGAGGGGTTGCGGCCTGGGGGAGGCCTGCAATGGGTTGGGGAGGGGTCGGAGGGCGTAAAGCCTGCCGGGACAGGACACAGGAGAGGGGTCGCTCCTGTCTTGGCATACCACTGGACCACCAGGGCTCAAGGCAAGCTCAGGGAAGGTCTGCAGTGGGTCCAGGAGGGAGGCGGGGGAGTGCACAAGTGGATGACTCAAATATAAACCGAGACCCCCATTTTTGGGCCATTTTTTTGGCCCCAAAATCTCAGTTTATATTCCAGTATATATGATATTTTGAATAAGATTTAGGAAAAAGCAGGAAAATACTAGTGTTTAAGCGTGATGATTTTTTTTGCAGGAGTAATGGAGAGAGATGCCTTGTGAGCTAGATTCAGTAAATGATGCTCAGAATTCAGATACCCATAAAATTGGTGCTGAGCAGTTCTGGGATTGGCATAGTGCTGAGATCCATGCTGAACTTTGCGCTCGGAGTTACACCAATTAAAACAAGCTGAAAACCACTGCACCCGGGGTAGACCGCCCCTCTCCCCGCACCCACCTCCCCTTACTACACCAGTAACTTGGTATCAGTTCACAAAGAGAAAGGGTGAGGCAAAAAAAAAAAAATACAGCGATTTTACACCTGCTTTTTCTGCCAAAAAAAAAAAGTTTTCTCTTCAAAATAACATTTTTGTAAATGGAAAACCTCATATTTCCTTCTGCCTGACCTATTTCTGCCAGTAAATGTGTGTGCTTTGTTTGATCTCTAAGTGTGTCTCACCTGCATTAGCGGTGGGCAGATAGCCAGTTTACCCATATAAATAGTTATCTGGATGAGTAAATGAGTTTTGAAAATTAGCCTCCCTGGGACCAAGTCCATCATCTTCTGTTTGATCTGTGCAAACAAATAGGTGAATGTTGTTCAGTTCATGATGCAAGCTTCTTCTGTTTATGAGGGTGAGCCAAGGTCTAGGATACTAACATAGAAACATAGAAATAGACGGCAGATAAGGGCCCACGGCCCATCTAGTCTGCCCACCTTAATGTCCCTCCCCTACCTTTGCCCTGTGAATAGATCCCATGTGCCGATCCCATTTGGCCTTAAAATCAGGCACGCTGCTGGCCTCAATCACCTGTAGTGGAAGACTATTCCAGCGATCAACCACTCTTTCAGTGAAAAAGAATTTCCTGGTGTCACCTCGTAGTTTCCCGCCCCTGATTTTCAACGGATGCCCTCTTGTTGTCGTGGGACCCTTGAAAAAGAAGATATCTTCCTCCGCCTCGATGCGGCCTGTAAGATACTTGAACGTCTCGATCATGTCCCCCCTCTCTCTGCGCTCCTCGAGCGAGTATAGCTGTAATTTGTCAAGCCGTTTTTCGTATGGTAGATCCTTGAGTCCCGAGACCATCCGGGTGGCCATTCTTTGCACCGACTCCAGTCTCAGCACATCCTTGCGATAATACGGCCTCCAGAATTGCACACAGTATTCCAGGTGGGGCCTCACCATGGATCTATACAATGGCATAATGACTTCCGCCTTACGACTGACGAAATCCCTTCGTATGCAGCCCATACTGAGCTCCAAATATGACCCAAAAGGCCATGATTTCAGAGTTTTGAAAATTGGCAAATTAGCCTAGCTATTAAGAAAAATGCACATTTGCTTTAGGATAAAAACTTGTATAACTAACCTGTACCATAACTTTGGCAAGTTGTAACCTGTCGACTGTTTAGTAACATGTCATCCTCTTGGAAGTCTTTATGCGGGGTCCCGCAGGGATCACCTATTCCTTTCAACATCTACATGACTATGATATTTACGTATGCAGACGCCATCTTTGTTCTCCTTGAGGTAGATTTGAATCTCGCTAACCTCATTGGGAATATAATAGAAACTTCAGTCTTGGGCCCCTCCTGTACAAATGAAATTGAATGAGTCCAAAACAAAGTTACTTTGGCTTGGCCCAAAATTAGAGTAGCTACTTTTGTCCGTTCTGTCGCCTTCAGGATCCTCACTGCAGATTGAATTCTCAAGTAGAGTTCTGGGTGTCGTCATAGATTCAACACTTTCATTCGACGACCATCTTAATTCTTTGGTAAAAAAAAAATGGTTTTTTTTTTAGTCTCCATATGTTGAAGGAAAGTGAGATCCTGTTTCCATCATCAACACTTTGCTGTCCTTGTTCAATCAATTGTCCTTTCGAGGCTAGATTATTGTAATTCGGTCTATTTAGGCTTGACCAAGAAAAGCTTTCAGAGACTTCAACTGATCCAGAATACTGCTGCTAGGCTGATCTTTGCAGAGTTCTCCATAGGATATAATGGAGACTCGGACAATTCGTTCCACCAACCTCTTCCCCCCCCCCAGGCTACCGGCGCTGCTCCATCACCCCCTCATCCCGCTCTAACAGGCATCGCACCCCCCCCCCCCCCCCGAACCGGCATTGCAAACCTCACCCCCCCCCCCCGCAAGAACCGCAAAGCACCCCCAAGCACAAATAGAAAGCGGCATCCGCCCGCCCTAACTCCCAAGCACAGGTCCTTACCCCTTCTGCTCGTTGTAAAGGTTAATGCGAGCTCCCGCCTCTTGCCTGGGCTGGGCCTTGAGCATCTGCGCATGCTCAAGGCCTTCTGCTCTCGTTCTCTCAGAGATCTCGTTCTCTCCGAGAGAACGAGAGCCAGAAGGCCTTGAGCATAGTAGTAAAGCAGGAGGCAAATTAAATGGACCCATAGATAAAATTGTAACAGGAAGGCTATATTCATTTTCTTTGTTACACTATAGTTCAAGTTGAGTTGATAACAAGGTGGCTGTGGTATTTTCACTGTCTTCCATGCAGCATTGCAACAAATGGTCCTTGAGATGTTGTGTTTGAGGTTAAAATATTTGCCTTCCTTCTGATGACTGTTGTCCAAAAGATTACATTCAGAGCAGAGTGAACCGTACTATGTTCCAGTTTGCTCTGAGCTGTTTGGCAGTTTGCTATGTACCCAAGCAGCAAAAACAAACAAAGAAACCTCAGACCTCCACTGGACAAAAGGAGACAACAGAGCAATGGCAATACTCTCCAAACATCCCCAGTCTTTATTTTATTTATTTTAAAAAATGTCTTACCTGCTTAAACCTAAGCGGCTTACAAAATATCATCATAATCATAAAGTAACATACATATACAAAACATAATACAGTTCCAGTATACTCATTAAACATCACCACTCATTCAGTTAAAAGCCTCTATAAACAAAGTTGTTTTTATGTTGAATCAATTTTTATTATTATCAAATAACACAGAACAGACCAATAGGTCAGAACCACAGTAACAATGGAAAACAGCAGAAACAAAATAGGAGATCCAACAATCCCACCCACACCACCCCCCCCCCCAAACCCCCTAGTCTGAAACGAGAAAAAGTGAGTGCAGTAGGCTTGGACTCAGATAGCCCACTGCCCAAGACAATAAGGAACACCAACACAGAAAGAAAGAAGGAAGAGAGCAAAGAAGAAGAAGAAAGAAAGAGAAAGAAGCATACCTGGCGCCCCTCAAGGATGGAACACAAGCCCAGGTCTCCGAAAAAGTCACAAGGAATTTAGAATGTCACTTCTAGCCCGTGGTGAGAGTGAAAAAAGGTAAGAATCCCAGATCCGAAGAAAGAGTCGCCTCCGTCGTAAGCTATAAGACGCATCTTTACACTCCAGCAGCAGCAGAGCATGCAAACGGTTCCTCCATTCCCAAAAGGATGGAGAAAGTTCCCCAATCCAGACAGATAGAATTACTTTCTTCCCCAAGACCCCCACCCGTCTCATAAACTGCCGCTGACCCGAATCAGACAAGCGGAAGGCCTCATACTTATCCAGCAAGAGACCAGCGGCAGAAAAAGGTAATGTAGTACCAAAGACGCTCTCCACATATGTTACAACCTGCCGCCAAAAACGTTTGATTTTCACACAAGACCAGAAGGCATGGATAAACGAATGGGGTTGCTGGAGGCACTTAGGGCATAAAGGAGAGTCCGTGTAACCCGAATAATATAACTGACTTTTCGTAAAATAGCCCCGATGAAGAACCCTAAACTGACACTCCCGTAGATCTGCATTAACGGAAACTCCCGGGAGTCTTGCAATCAAGGAAGGGAGATCCAAAGCGTCTCGTGCTATCCCCAGATCCTGGCACCAACGGGCGTGTAGGACAGCTCGATCAGCCGGACCCAATAATCGATGGAGATCCTTATACAGACCCGAAACTGTAAACCCATCCTCCAAATAGGGATCCAGCAGCGCCGCAAATTTGTTCTCAATAGGAAAAACCAAAGCGGCTCGGGGGAGGGATCGAACATAATGTTGAAGTTGCCGAAACGCAAGGAAGTCTCCCACAGAGAAAACACCCGACCGGACCAAAGCATCCCAGGACATTAAAGAACCATCTGCCTGAAGAACATGGGTAAGTAACGTGAAGTCCCGGGATGCCAATTTACGAAAACTAGCAGTCTCCATGCCCGGGCTGAATTGCAGATTCCCCTGAATAGGTAAGTATCTAGTAGTCGAGGGAGTACCCTTCCAGGAGTCCAACACATAAGACCATATGACACGCAGCGAGTGCAACAACAAACTCCCCCGAAGAGCCCCCGGCAAGGCAGAACGGGGCGCGTGCACCAAAGACAAAATATGCCAAGGTGCAAAAAATTCTTTCTCATAACATTTTGGAGTAAAATCCCGACGATCCGAAAGCCACTCCCCCAAAAAACGCATCAAACAGGCAGCATTATATAACCGAAAATGTGGTAGCCCCAGTCCCCCTCCTCCCCACGCGCCGAGCAGATAACGCAGCGCCACCCTTGGTCGCCGTCCCCCCCAACAAAATCTAGAAAGCATAGAATGTAACTTGGTAACATCCCGTTTCAAGAGCCATAAAGGGAGCAACTGCAAAGTATAAAGCCATTTTGGAAAAAGAACCATATTAAACAAATTGATCCTACCCGACAAGGACAGAGGAAGAGGAGACCAACGAGCAAAACACTCAGCCGAAGAACTGAATAAAGAATCAATGTTAACACGATATAACTCGGAAGTACGAGGCGTCAGCAGAATCCCTAAATAACGAAACGAAGAAGAAGCCCATTGAAGGGGAAAGGATCCAGGCCAAGAATCCCGCAAGACCGAGGATGTGGCCAACGCCAGAGATTTATCAAGGTTAAGCTTAAAACCCGAATAGTCTCCATATTCTTGAAAAGTGGCCATCAGATTGGACAGAGACACCACGGGTTCCGAGATATGGACCAGGAGATCGTCCGCAAATGCCGAGATCTTAAATTCGGAAGAACCAATTCGAATACCCGGAATAGCTCCATTAAGCTGAATATCACGGATCAAAGGGTCTAACGACAGAGCAAAAAGCAATGGTGAAAGGGGACAGCCCTGACGCGTGCCACGACATATGGGGAAGGAAGGAGAACAAAGACCATTGGCCCACACAAAAGCTGTAGGAGAGTGATAAAGCACCCGAATCGCATCCTGGAAAAAGCCCGTAATGCCATACCGAGTTAAAACCTCGAATAAAAAATTCCAAGAGACCCGGTCGAAGGCCTTCTCAGCATCGAAGCTGACCAATAGAGAAGAAAGTTGGGTTCTCTCCACGAATTCCAAAGACGCCAATATAGATCTAATGTTTTTCACACTCGTACGCCCCTGCACAAAGCCCACCTGAGGGGAAGCGATCAACTCAGGAAGAACACAAGCCAATCGATTAGCCAAAACCTTGGCGAACAACTTGGCCTCCACATTCAGCAGCGAGATGGGGCGATAAGAAGAAGAGAGGGCTGCATCCTTATGGGGTTTCAATAGCACAACTATTTGAGCCGAAGTGAGAGACTCCGGAAGGGCACCCCGTTGAATAGCTGCTGTGAAGGTATCAGCTAAGACTGGAGCCACCGTAGGAAGTAAGAGTTTATAAAATTCCATCCGGAAACCATCCGGTCCGGGGGCCTTTAACAAGGACCCCTTCTGTATGACGCCTGCCACCTCCTCTGCCGTTACAGGGGCATTAAGTTTAGCTACCGCCCTATCAGACAGGCATGGAAGGGAGAGGCCATCCAAATATGCCGTGCCGTCCATTAAATCAGATTGCTGTGAATAAAGCTTCCTATAATAGTCAAAAAACACTGCATTAATCTCGGCGTCCGTCCGGACCAAACCCCCCCCTGCCGCTCGAAGTTGCAAGATATGTGTACGTCCCGCCGAACGACGGAGCACCTTTGCCAGAAGCGCCCCTCGTTGATTCCCATGGCGAAAGAATTGATATCTATAATAAGCAAGTGACTTGACTGTTCTAGCATGCAACAATTCCTGAAGCTTACACTGGGAAGCTAAGAGCTGGGAACGCAAAGAGGAAGCGTGAGATAGACTATAAAGCCGACGGAGGTTACCAATCCTACGTTCCAACTGCAAAAGCTCCCTATCCCGAGCACGACGTTGATGGCTGGAATAGGCCATAATCTCACCACGGAGGACCGCTTTCGCAGCCTCCCAGAAAAGCGTAGAATCAGCCCGATGGTCCATATTATGTAGTTGATAGTCAGACCATTTCTGAAGCAAGAATTCCTGAAATCTCGAGTCCTGATACAAACGGAGCGGAAATCGCCAACGGAAAGACCCCGGTGGGGAGACATCCAAGTGCAAGAGTAACAATAGCATGGCATGATCGGAAACGTCAAAGGAACCAATCGAGGCCGATTCAATCTGAGAAAACAAAGCGCTAGAGGTCAGCCAGTAATCAATCCGGGATAAGGACGCATGGGCTCTAGATAAATGAGTGTAGTCACGCTCACCTGGGTGAAGCGTCCGCCAAACATCAATAACGTCCAAGGAGGAACAAAGTAAAGAAATACCTTTAGTAGGCTGCATCCGATCCTGGGGAGCAGGAAGTGATTTATCCAGCAAGGGATCATGAACACAATTAAAATCTCCCCCCACGAGCAATGGCACATCCGACTGTTGGCCCAGTAGGCGAATAAGTGAGGAGAAAAATCGAGAGTCATAAGTGTTAGGAGCATACACATTACAAAGAATCAGGGGCCTATGATTAAATAGTACCTTGGCTATGATGTACCTACCACCAGGATCCGTCCATTGCTGTTGAATAACAAAGGGTAGCCCCTTCCGAATCAAAATCAAAACCCCGGCCTTACGATTGCTCGCAGGTGCCCCCAAATGCTGACCCACCCACCAGGTCTGTAGTTTAGCATGCTCCGCTGCTGACAGATGCGTCTCCTGCAGAAAGACCAGATCAGCTCTCTGACGGTTCAGGGCTCTCAAGATCTTATGTCGTTTAATAGGCGAAGTGACACCATTTATATTCCAAGAAATACATCTAAGAGGCTTCATAAGAAAATGGATATAGACAAAAATCAGGCAAAAATCCAGAAAGAAAACCGAGAGCAAGGCCGTCCCAGCCCGCGACCAGCTCCCAGAACCTCAATCTAGACCCGAGCATCCACCAAAGGATAAAAGCCAGCCACAGGGCACCAGGAATACGGAAGGAGAAAAAGAAAAGAAGAAGAAAGAGAAAGAGGAAAGAATAGAAAGAGAACAGAAGAAACCCCCAGCATATCCACCCCCCCACCCCTCCCCCCGCCGCCCCTTCCCCATCCCTCATGTGACCCACTAGTGGTCCTAGGGTCCTGTGGAACAGCTCCCAACTCCCCCTCCCAATAAACCACACCAAGAAGAACCACCCCCCAGCCCCTCACAACAATCCCACCGCCACACATCCAAAATGAAAGCCCCCTGAGTCCTACCCAACCCATACAGAAACCGATCCAAGAACACGTGTGATGTCCAATAACAGGTTGGGCAGCAAAATAAACCACTACAGGGCAGAACAATAGAATGCTCGTAAACAGTATATAGTGGCCTAGCGAGCCTCCATATGTGCCACCCAAACCACCCACCCCGCATGCAATCCTTCCCACCCGTATCCTCTTCATACACACCACTCCCCCAACCGGTCAACAACTGCAAGAAGGACGTACCCCCCCCCCCTCCAATACAGAACATAGCATCCCCTTCAACACCAACAAGCTCTCCCCCCCCACCATCCATACAGTCCCTGAAAGAAGAAAAAGAAATGTCCCACAAAAGTCCAGAACAGTCCATCGCCCCAGGCTCCAGAACAAGGCTGTCAGGCCAGCAAAAAGCAGGCACTGCAACGATCAGGCCCCCGCCTGAGCAGGCCAGCAGGTGCGAAGGCCTCCAGGAGATAACAAGCTGAGGCAGTCCCCAGAGCTCTGTGCATCAAACTATTGCAACCTACAACAAAGAACGAACTCCAAAGCAGTCAAGGAGCCGGGTCTGGTGCCTGCATGGAATGTAGGAATCGTAGAGCTTCAGCCGCCACAGTAAAGAAGCGGGTCTGACCAGCATGTCTGATCCGCAAGCGGGCAGGATACAGCAGAGCAAAAGGAACTTTCATCTGGTACAGCTGGGAGCAAATGGGGGTGAATTCCTTCCGTCTGGCTTGCAAAGCAGGAGAATAATCTTGGAAACACAGCACCCTGGAGTTGTCATACATCAGGGGTCCCGAAGTACGAATAGCTCGCAGAATTTCTTGTTTATGGGCTGAGTTCAATAACTTGAGTATGACCGTGCGAGCTCTCGAGCCAGGCTCACCCAGCGGGCCCAAGCGATGCGCGCGTTCAATTCTCAGGGGACCATGCGCTGTGGATAGTGCTAAAGAACGCTGCAGCCAGGTTTCCAGAAAGGAATGGAGCTCACCATCCTTCACAGATTCAGACAGGCCAATCAATCTCAGGTTCCCCCTGCGAGACCGGTTCTCAAGGTCCTCAAGTTTAGCTTCCATGGCGACAAGCTGAGCCCGCATTTGCTGGTGATCCCCTTCACAGTGCTGCACTTGATCTTCCAGAGTGGTGAGACGCTGCTGGTAGGAGGAAAACTCTCCCTGCAACGTTTCCAGCCGAGTGTCCACAGAGTCCAATTTATCCACGATAGGCTGTAGTTTTGAGGTCAGGGATCCCTCCAGCAGCAGCTTCACCTCTGCCACAATCTCGGACACCCACGCGGTCGGCGCCGGGAGCGGCGGTGGAGACTCGCGGTCGGCCATCTTGGCTTCACCCACGCGGCCGCGGTCTCTCTCCCGGCGGGGCAGCCTGCTGGTCATAAAGCCCCGAACTCCTCCAAACACCTCACAAACGCGGCAGCGATGTAATCGCCGAAATGCAGGGGCGAAATCGCGGCGCTCCGGGGTCGAAAAACAGCTGATGGTGGGAACGGGATCGGGAGCTTACCCCACCGACGTCTGCTCAGCAGCTCGACATCACGTGACCAACAAAGTTGTTTTTAATATCTTCTTAAAAAGATTGGCTAAATAACAATTGCTTAGCATTGAATATTAACAAATCAAACATAATACTCTTCCCCTGGAAAGACAATTTAAATCTTAACTTTCCAATCACTATCAAAGGTCACTCACTGCAAGAAGTTAAAAACATAAAAATCTTAGGAATTATATTTGATCATAAGCTTACATTTCATAATCATATCAGCAGTATCGTTAAATTCTCTTTTTTTAGGCTCAGACAAATTCGTTCTATTTCCCAATTTCTCTGCGCTAAGTCTCTTAAAATCCTCATTCACTCTCTTGTTATATCTAAGATAGACTATTGTAACGCTCTGTATAATGGTATTGCTCAAAAGGAAATCAAACGACTTCAGATTATTCAGAATACATCTATTAAATTAATTACTAAAGCAAAGAAGTTCGACCATGTTACACCACTACTTAGGGATGCTCATTGGCTACCAGTTACACATCGGGTAATTTATAAAATTTGTTTGCTTACATATAAGACTCTTTTCTTCAAAACTCCTGCATTTATCTATAAATACTTGATTCCATACTCCACCAACCGAACATTAAGATCCACAGAACAACATTTATTATCAATCCCATCTCTAAAAATCATAAGCACCCGTCGGCAGGTAATTTTCTCTGTATCAGCTCCCCAACTTTGGAATTCTCTCCCTATCTATTTAAGGGAAGAATCCAATATAGAAAAATTCAAAGGTAAACTAAAGAGTTTTCTCTTTAACGATGCTTTTGCTAATTAACCATCTAATTTTTTTCACAGTATATTATTTATTCATAAGCTTTATTGAAGCTTTAAGTCTTTCCCTTTCCCCTTTTGTGCTTCCCTTATTTGTTCCTTACTCTTTAAACATATTGTAACTCTTCCCCATATTTTTCCTCACGTATCTTGTTTTTTAATGTATTGTCTGTCTTTTAATGTATTTTTCCCTCAAAACTGTAATTTTAGTAATTTGTAAATCGCTTAGAATTTGGATTAAGCGTTTAATCAAAATACAATAAACTTGAAACTTGAAATTTCTGATATCTGAAATAATAATACCTCTGCTTTTGAGAGTATAGGTACTCTCGTATTTTCATGTGTATGTAAAAACTCCTTTGTAGATAATTGCATCGCTCCCTCATCACCTTTGTCAAATACCAAGGAATTTTATAATGGACCACTTTAAAGACCAACACAAGGACTTTCAAAACAATATGACAATTTACAGACAACCAGTGAAGCTTTTTCAGCCATGGTGTAACATGTTCAGATTTGTTTCTACCACATATCAAGCGTACCGCGGCATTTTGAATCATCTGTAAAGCTTTACGCCATGAAGACACCATTCCCAAACAGCGTGCATTGCAGTAATCCATCCTTGAAATAATTGTGGTCTGTGCCACCTACCAAAAATCATATCCTGATAACATTGGTTTAAGTAAGCGCCGGTGAAGAATGCAGATTTAATCACTGCCAATCTCTGATCTTTCATACTCCATGTCGAATATAGCCAGACTTCCAGAATTTTCAGTTGTTTATGTATCATAAGTTTTCATATTTTTGTCAATATTTTGGGGCCACATGGGGTCTTCACTCCTTCCAATCAACATCACATCTGATTTATGATCTACCATCCAGTCATTCACAGCTTTCAGACACATCGATAGTTTCATTTGCAATTCAATTCTCCGATCACTCATCGGGGGAAAAAATTGAATATCGGCATAAAAACAATAGCTGACATTCAGTTGTTGAAACACAATTCCCAGAGAGGCCATATAAAGATTAAAAAGTAAAGCGAAGAGTGCTGATCCTTGTGGAACACCCTTGAACATAGGCATTGTACTTGATACGTGTTCATTACTCTTAACTCTAATTGAACGATCATGAAAGTATGAAACAAACCACTTATATACCCCACATTCTATGCCTATCTTCATCAATATTCACACTAGGCTATCGATATGCACCGTATCAAACGCTGATGATACATCCAAGGAGACTATACGAAATGTTTTATTCTTATCCATACTTTTTCTTATTTCATCTATGGTTCTTACCAACAGTGATTCAACACTATAGGCCTATAGTTTCCTAAATTTCTTTCACCCAGATTAGCCCTGTTCAACTTAGGTTTAATCGTAGCATTTTGGGTTTTTTTTAACAGTTTTGGCATGACACTTGTCTGTAGCGATTTATTTACAAATCATAGACAGGGATGGTAAAGCCCCCATCTCCCAAGCCTTGCATTCTAGAGAGTGAGCATTGGGTCATCAACCGATTTTGTTGGACGCAAAGAGAAACCTCGACACGTTGATCTTTGGTAACTCCAAAATATGGCCCTCTTTGTACTTTGGAAATGTTCGAGCTGTGCACAGAGTGCCAGTTCTTTGTAATAGTGATTTCAACATGTTGGGTTTTTTTTTGCAGAGAAAATTATTTACAGAAATAAATCCTGTTCTGCTGACGTATTCCACATTTAGTCTTGTGTTCTCAGGTGCAGCAAAGTATGACATTGGTATTGATCTACTGCATCTGTTTAGCCTTTTATATTGGTATAATCTGTCTCTCGTGGAGAACGCCAGGTCAGGGCTAATAATCCTTTGGTAATCCACCCTCTGTTTAATCTTAGTTAAACTTTTCGTTTGATTTATTGGCTGTAACTCCTGTAGGAAACGGCAGTCTCTCTGCAATATAGTTTGTCACCTTGTATAGATATGATGAACTCTCTTGCTTGAAGGCACAAGGCCTTGAAATCAATTGCTCTTCTATATTAAAAATTAACAAACCAAATTTTATATTAAATGTAATGACAACTGTTTTCAGACCTGAGCAGGGAAGTGTCATCTCTTACAAGCTAGTCAAGAAATGTATTAAGCTACGCAGCTGGTGCTCATTTACTGATTTTTGCTCATAAGATGCATTTCTCTCTGAAACCTGATTTAGGAAACTGTAATACAGTCAGGACATCTGCTTCATGAAAATATTGGATACATTTAAAAAGAACGATAGAATTAACTGCATGCTTTGAAATGCAGAGTTGTTATTTAATAAATCTCATGTTAATGTAGCATTAATGAGGTTAGCACTACTTGTTATAGATGTACTTTAGAGAATGACACGGGGGCAAATTTGTCCCCGTTCCCGCAGGAACTCAATTTCCCCATCCTGTCCCCATGACTTTTGTTGGTGTCCCTGCCACATTCCTGTAAGCTCTGCCTTAACCGCACAAGCCTCAAAGACTTACGATTTTAAAGTGTTTGAGGCTTGTGCAAATGAGGACGGAGCTTAGGCATTGGTGGAATGAGGCATTATGACGTCACAATCTGAGCTCTAGAATGTTGCTACATATGATTTTAAAGTGTTTGAGGTTTGTGCAAATGAGGACGGAGCTTAGGCATTGGTGGAATGAGGCATTATGACATCATAATCTTAGCTCTAGAATGTTGCTACATATGATTTTAAAGTGTCTGAGGCTTGTGCAGATGAGGACGGAGCTTAGGCATTGGTGGAATGAGGCATTATGACATCACAATCTGAGCTCTAGAATGTTGCTACTTAGGATTTTAAAGTGTTTGAGGCTTGTGCAGATGAGGACGGAGCTTAGACATTGGTGGAATGAGGCATTATGACATCACAGTTTGAGCTCTAGAATGTTGCTACATATGATTTTAAAGTGTTTGAGGTTTGTGCAAATGAGGACAAAGCTTGCAGGAATGGGGCAGGGACAGGAACAGAACTCACTGGGATGGGATGGGAAAATGAATTCCCGCAGGGACAGGGGAAATTTTGTCCCCGTGTCATTCTCTAATGTACTTTTCAATGCAGTACAATACAACTACTAACAGTACTAATGTCTCTCTAGTCAAGAAATCAGAACAAAAGCCTTTAAGCTTAGGCCATAAACTGTGTCTTTTCTTTGGCCTTGTATAGCTTTGCCTTAACTCTGGCCAATAGATGTCACTATCGTGAAATGGTCTGTGGTCTTTGTCATAAGGCATATGGAGACAGAGACGGGAGAGGGGAGATATGATAGAGACGTTTAAATACGTACTTGGCGTAAATGCGCATGAGTCATTTGGAAAGAATCTCTGCAATGAGAGGGCATAGGATGAAGTTAAGAGGTGATAGACTCAGGAGTAATCTAAGGAAATACCTTTTTACAGAAAGGTTGGTAGATGCGTGGAACAGTCTCCCAGAAGAAGTGGTGGAGACAGAGACTGTGTCTGAATTCAAGAAAGCCTGGGATAGGCACGTGGGATGTCTTCGAGAGAGGAAGAGATAATGGTTACTGCGGGTAGGCAGACTGGATGGGCCATTTGGTCTTTATGTGCCTTCAGGTTTCTATGTTTCTATGGCCGAGACTCCTTTCCATCCAAGGAGCTGTGAATTCTGTCACCAAGGCATCCCCACCTCTGGCCAGCCTAAGAGGATGATATTCTTGGGAACTGAACCTTGATTTTCCATGATAGCTGCGTAACGTGGTCTCCACATTTCAACCTTTTTTAAAAGAAACCGGTTTTAAAGATGGCGGTCCCCATGCTTTATTATATTTAAAGTAGCTAAATGCATTAGTCACTAGTCAGGTTGTATGGGAGACTGAGGGCCCCTGGTAGGAACCTACACTAGAAATGTTCTTTTGCAGAATATTAGCATAATCACGAATATACTGTATATGCCTATATATTCCTGGCTCTCCCAGAGGATACCTGTTAGCATAAACTCATTGGATCTGGACTCTGAATTCTTTAAGTAAATCTTTAATACGTGCAGAACTCAAAACAAAGAAATAAATCAACTTACAATTCTTTTAAGGAATCTTGCCTTCTGTGAAAGTCTACGCTCTACCAACACATCCCAGAGGTAGGGATAGGCCGGAGTGTATTCAACAGACTTTGGTCTACTTCAGAACTTAGGACTACTAAGCTACTTCTAGCATCTCCAAAGGTCAAAAACCAGATGGAGAACAATACTTTTCCTATGGCAATATGGCTGGCTAAAATGGAGTCTGAACACAGAGCAGACAGGAGTGTATGTGGGTGGGGGGGGGGGGAGGAGTTAGTCCATTCTGCTTACAGCAGCACTGGCAGCTTGCCTTAAAAGCTACAAACATTATTTACATCTCTCAATACAAACAAGCTGCTCCCAGGAATGTGGCCACAGGACTGTATTAGGTCTGAGCACATACACTTGCCATGGAGCTGGCTTAAGTGACACACCTAAGTGCTGGAGATGTGGGTAATGTACGAGTCTATAAGTTATAAACACAGTAACATGGTAAATGACTGCCGATAAAGACTCGTACGGTCCATCCAACCTGCCTAACAAGGAGGCCAGAGCCACTCTGCGCAGGCTTCAGCCATCCATGCTTAAACACTGGTTGTCAGATCTCCACCATGCCAACTAAATAGGCAGCTAAATATCCCCAATTATTGCTCTTAGTATTCTGTCTACCAAGCCAAGATGTCTTCTCCTCCCTCAAGTGGCTAGGGCTCTTCAGCCTGGAGAAGAGATGGCTCAGGGGAGATATGCTAGATGTCTATAACATGCTGAGTGGAGTGGCATGGGGGTAGATGTGAATCGCTTGTTTACTCTTTCCAAAAATACTAGGACTTGGGGGCATGCAATGAAGCTACTAAGTAATAGATTTAAAACAAACTGGAGAAAATATTTCCTCACTCAACTTGTAAACTCCTGAACTTCATTGCTGGAAAATGTGGTGAAAGCAGTTAGTTTAGCAGGGTTTAAAAAGGTTTGGATAATTCTAAAAGAAAGGTCCATGATGGACTTGAGAAAATCCACTGTTTATTCCTAGGATAACAATATAAAATCTGTTTTACCCCTTGGAATCTAACTAGGTACTTGGGACCTGGGTTGGCCACGGTTGGAAACAGGATGCTGGGCCCTCAGTCTGTCCCAGTATGGCAACTCATGATCTTATTTAGGCATCCTTTGTGTGCATGTGTGAGAGTACTGCCCATGTGTATGCCCCCGTCAGGTATGCACAATGTAAGTTAAAGCATGTATAGAACAGAGCTTAGGCTGAAGTTTGGTATTTCACAGGTATGTGACTACATTTGCACATGTAATAAGTGAGTAACAGCACCTATAATATAGAATTTATAAGGGTGAATCTGCCATACATTGTTCAAAAACTCAAATTTTTCAGATGTGCTAAATTTTGGCCCCCTTTTATAAAGCGGTGCTAATCAGTGCCGTGTGGCAAATGATCCGATGCCCATTCACTCCCTGTGGGCATCAGAGCATTTGCCTCGTGGGTTTCGTAAAAGAGGCCCCTTGATAGCATTAAATGGTATGAAATATGGCTTGATAAATTGTTATGTACAGCTTATGTAGCTTAGCGGGGTTTAAAAAAGGCTTGGCTAATTTCCTAAAAGAGAAGTCCTAGGCAGTTATTATTGAGATGGCTTGGGGAAATCCACTGCTATTTCTAGGATAAGCAGCATAAAATCGGTGTCAGGTCAAAAGCGCGCCGGGACAAAGGCGCGAGCAGACAATTGAGCGCAGCGCGGAGGCGCGCGCCGAAGAAAATTACTGTTTTTAGGGCTCCGACGGGGGGGGGCGTGGGGGGGTACCCCCCCCACTTTATTTAATACAGATTGCGCCGCGTTGGGGGGGTGTTGGGGGGGGTTTGGGGGGTTGTAACCCCCCACATTTTACTAAAAACTTAACTTTTTCCCTGTTTTTAGGGAAAAAGTTAAGTTTTCAGTAAAATGTGGGGGGTTACAACCCCCCAAACCCCCCACACGCCGGCGCGATTTGTATTAAGTAAACTGGGGGTGCTCCCCAACAAAACCCCCCCGTCGGAGCCCCTAAAAACAGCAATTTTTTCGGCGCGCGCCTCCGTCTTGCGCTCAGTTGTCAGCGCGCGCCTTTGTCTTCCGCGTTGTTGTCTATGAACCATAAAATCTGTTTTGCTGATTGGAACTTTGGACCAGGGTTGGCCACTGTTGAAAACAGGACACTGGGCTTGATGGACCTTCGGCCTTTCCCTGTATGGCAAGTCTTATGTTCTAACTGCTTGTTGTTTTTCCCTGTTCTTTTCCTTCCTTAATGCAATGCATTTTCTTTTGTATGCTGTAATCGCTTCTCCTTGGCACTTTTATATTCATGAATCGAAACCTTCCTGCCTAGTTTAGTTTTAATGCAATTCATTGCCCCTTCAGCAGAAAACATTGGATCGTAGTGGACGGCTGTTATTGTGAATTTCATTTTTGATGATTGTTCTGCGACGCTCTTCATTTTGGCTGTCTTTATGGAAGCAGCTTTAGATTTTTGTCATACATATTCATGCTTGGAAGACTTTAAAGCATTCTTGCTGCATCAGGATTGTGCTCGGCACTTCCAAGAATTGTTGCTGATGTGAAAACTGTTTTAAAAGGAATAATTAAATGGATATAGATTGTTGTTTAAGAGGAGTAATTACTGGCAGTCTCTTTGAAAGAAATGTCTTAATGTTTAACAGATAAGCTATGCAAAATCATTGTTCATGTATCAACCAATTAAATGGTCAGCTTTTAACTCGGCTGTTTTTACATCAGCTGCCATCCGAGTTGAGTATGCAATCAATGGATTTCCTTTTATAGTTTGGCATCTCAACGAACTTAACAATTTATATTGTTAGGAAAATGTCCCACTCCTGGACACTTATGCTCTACATGTTTGGGTTGGCTTTAGATTGCTAATCACCGCCGCCAAATCTGAGCTTCAGGTGAGCTATTTCCATGCTTTCAGTCTTCCAGTGTAGAGAATGACACGGTGACAAAATTCAAACAAAACAAAACTTGCAGATCTGTACAAGACGTAGGCAAAATTGATTGTGACAAAATAATTATATGCAAACCCTTTTACCAATCAAGGGACCTGACACGGTCCGTGTTTCGGACAAACCTTCGTCAGGGGTCCATGGTAAAAAAGGAAAACAAAAAAAGTCACAAAAAATTGCAGAGTAGCAGCAAGGTATAAGCGACGTCGAGGTTCACTGACTGTAAAAAAGCCATCACCGTTCCCATCCCCGCGGGAAACCATCTTCATGTCATTCTTTAAGGAGAGAGGGAAGAATAGGAGTATAATTGGGCACAACCACTGACCCTCAAGCTTTGCTTTGAAGAATGCTGAGATTGAGCAGCAACATTCCAGAGCAGATATTGTGATGTCATAATGCCTCATTCCACCACTGCCTAAGAGCCAATCACATCAGTGATGTCACAATGGCTGCATTATCCTTGGCTCACATAAGAATCAGAGTATGAATGGCCACAACCACTGACCCGCAAGCTTTGCTTTGAAGAAGGACCGAGGTTGAAACAGACACTAGAAAATGACAGTCTCTGGTATCCAGAGCAGATATTGTGATGTCATAATGCCTCATTCCACCAGTGCCTAAGAGCCAATCACATCAGTGATGTCACAATGGCTTCATTAACCTTGGCTCCCATAAGAATCAGAGTATGAATGGCCACAACCACTGACCCGCAAGCTTTGCTCTGAAGAATGCTGGTGTAGAAGGACCGAGGTTGAAATAGACACCAGAAAATGACATGGGATTATTTCCCGTGGTTATCCGCGGGAACGGGAACGGTGATGAATTTTGTCACCATGTCATTCTCTATTCCAGTGTCAATTGACCTGGAGCCAAATTCTCAAAACTCAGGGCTCCTTTTACTAAGCTGCGCTATCGGTCTTCCAGGGAGAAGAGCCCCAGTTTCTCCAACCTTTCAGCGTATGAAAGGTTTTCCATACCCTTAATCATTCGTGTTGCTCTCCTCTGGACCCTCTCAAGTATCGCCATATCCTTCTTAAGGTATGGTGCCCAATATTGGACACAGTACTCCAGGTGCGGGCGCACCATCGACCGATACAGCGGTGGGATGACTTCCTTCGTTCTGGTTGTAATACCCTTCTTGATAATACCCAACATTCCGTTTGCTTTCTTTGAAGCCGCCACGCATTGCGCCGTTGGTTTCATTGTTGTATCCACCAACACTCCCAAGTCCTTTTCAAGGTTACTTTCCCCCAGTACCAACCCCCCCATTTTGTAGCTGTACATAAGTCGAGGACTGCCTGTATGCATTGTCCCTATTTCATTCTGTTTTTGGTCATATACCCCTCTGCAAAGTCTTAACTAAAGGCAGATCTGTGAATCATTGGCTAACACTTTCTCTCTCCTCTTTCATGGTGTAAGTGGAGTATGATCTCATTCGCTCAGATTTACTGCTAATGCTCGCTATACTTCTTGTATTGTGCCAAAGAAAGCTTCCTTCTGGAGTTTGTAAGCATGCTCTGTAGAATGTCATATGATAATGTTTATTTATATCATTGCAGTGGCTCCTTATGGAGCTTTGGATTAAATTAAAAATTCTTCGCCTGGCATAGCAGGCCCTGCTGTAATATAGGTCTTCAACATTTATTGAACACAATGCAGAAATACGAGCTACGCTGTTCTCTTCAGTCAAATCAGTTATGTAACATGGTAATTGTAGGATCTTAAGCTTATACGTTGGAGATCTTTCACAGGAGTAGTTCCTGGTCAATGGAGCAATTTCCCACAGGAATAAAAGATGGCAAACTATTTCAAATTTTGTAAAACTCTTTTCATGCGTTTGTTGACGGAACGGAAGGCAGGGATTGAAACCGAGCTAGACTTAAATAATTGGATATTTATTTGTATAGTAAAAGACTGGAAAATAATTTTTATTAAATTAAATATGATGTTTTGTATCCATGATTAAAAAAAAAATTAAAAAAAAATCAGCAGCGATGTGTTTGATGACGAGTCTGTAGATGAATGATTACACCATAAATAAGGGCAAGAATTACCTCATAGGCCCCCCTCCCCCACTTTTACAAAACCGTGGCGTGGTTTTTAGCGCCAGCTGTGGTGGTAACAGCTCTGATGCTTATAAGAATTCTATGGGCGTCGGAGCTGTTACCACCATGGCCGGCACTAAAAATCATGCTACGGTTTTGCTAGCCGGCCTCTCTGACTGATTTCAACTACAGGCTTACATACTCTAGGGGCGTGCCCTATTCTGGGTGAGTCAGCAGACCTGCCTGGGGCTCTTGGGCTCCCCCGGTGGCAACTTGTGCACAGATCTCCTAACTCCTCCTCAGACAATTCAGGCACCCCCTGCTGGTCAAAGGCATTATTAACAGAATCATGGCCCTGGGAGATCTTGGAATTTCCCTTCCAGGTTTTCCCTTTTACTTTTCTCTCTGCCCTAACTGGGACCTTGGTGGGCCTTGTGTCGGACTGGTCACAATCTTCACGGTGGGAGGGTTGAGAGTGTGTGTGTGGATGGGGGGAGGTTCTGTGTGGCTGTGATCTTTGCGGGGGGAGGGTTGAGAGTGTGTGTGTGTGGGGAGTTCCGTGTGGCCGTGATCTTTGCGGGGGAGAGTTGAGAGAGTGTGTGTGTGTGGGGAGGGGAGGTTCCGTGTGGCCGTGATCTTTGCAGGGGGGAGGGTTGGGAGTGTGTGTGTGTTGGGGGGGTTCCGTGTGGCCGTGATCTTTGCGGGGGAGGGTTGGGCTGCGAACTTTTCAGCACCCCCTCGTATCATGATCATGCTAATCATTTGCACTCTCTAAGGGTGCAAAAGCGTGCCGTGTAAGGTTACAAACGAGTTTAATTGGTATTTTGGTGTATTTCTATTTCTGGTTGATATTCCTGGAGCAGACGGCAGTGCATCGTTGAGATGATGCACTGCCTGACTTTCCTTATCTGACAACATCACATTTCAACACCTTCCAGTTGCTGCTTCTCTAGCAGGGTGCATTTTAAAATTAAGCTTTCTTTCCCAGAGCTCTGGTAGAAAGTGGAGCTGTGAGAGTATTCAGAGAATCGGGGTGTTAATCCTCTCACCAACAGCTTGCCTCGCACAAAATAAAGGCTGCCGTGGGCTTAGAATTGAGCAAAAGTACGCATTGGGAATATTTGGACTCGTTTGACGTGATCTCCCAGTTCATAGACAGGAAGGTGATTTGCACTCATTAACTCTCAAACTTTCAAAGATTGCAGGAAATAAAATCCGTGGGCAAAAGGTGTGTTAATACAGAATAACCTTGCGGACATTTCTCTGATTTTGCTTTGCCTTTTTTCTGAACCTTGAATCAGCCTCTTACTGTTTTATCACCTTTTTCTAGTTAAAATTCAAGTAATATTATTTAAAATCAATATACCGTATTTTCACGCATATAACGCGCGCGCTATACACGATTTTACAAACCGAGCATAACCATGCGCGTTATACAATTGTTTTCTGTCTTGCTGGCGCCCTCCTCCATCTTCCTGCAGCGTTCGCTGAAAGCCGCAGCAGCGGCTTCCGTGTGCCTCCTGCAGCTGGGAAGCGTTCCCTCTGACGTCGTGACGTCAGAGGAACACTTCTGGGTCAGCCGCAAGAGGCACATAGGATCCGCTACCCGCGGCTTTCAGCGAACGGTGCAGGAAGATGGAGGAGGGCGCCAGCAAGACAGAAAACACCGTATCGCAATAGAATAAGGAGCATGCGCGGTATACGTGTGGGCGTGCTATACCAAAATTTTCTTACATAAACTCCTTGTTCCCGCGCGCTATACCCGTGTGCGCGTTATATGCGTGAAAATACAGTAATCTAGAAATTTACAAAAAGGGGGCTTTTCTTTCATGCCATATTCGCTCTAATAATTGCCCACCCCCCAAACACTATAACATTTGGTTTTAAAACCAAATCAAGATTCCCCAAAAAATCAACTCCACCCCCCTTCCTTTAGCATTGCTCTCCACCCTCCATCTCTCCTCTGAGACGACCAGATCTCTCTTCTTACCTGATCTTGAGGTTATATGCTGGACTGGTGCAGGGTCTTGAGAATCTGCATATGTTGAAGACTTTGTATATGTGAGTATACTGGGGGCCTTGAGTGTGTGCAGATAGTCAAGGCTTCACACCAGCCTTGCACCAGAACCTCCACATGGTGGTCAGAATGGAAGGTGGACGAGCATAAGGGCAGTTACTCAAGGAGGCAAGATGGAAGACAGACGTGATGGTCATCCCTAGGGGTAGGGTGGAGAAGAGAAATGGTCATCACAGGGAGGAGAGAAATAATACCTCTGTTAATCGCCCACCCTTGACTTCAGAAGACCTGGTGTTTCTCATAATTGCCTGGATGAATATTAGAGAAAAGACGGTATTCTGTTTAGAGTATTCCAGACTCGAAGCAGGAAGACATGATGGTGTTATTACTAGCTCAGAGCAAACACTGGGTCAATGTAGGGCAGGGATCTCAAAGTCCCTCCTTGAGGGCTGCAATCCAGTCGGGTTTTCAGGATTTCCCCAATGAATATGCATGAGATCTATGTGCACGCATTGCTTTCAATGCATATTCACTGGGGAAATCCTGAAAACCCG
The DNA here is from genome assembly GCF_902459505.1 of Geotrypetes seraphini. Classification (NCBI taxonomy): domain Eukaryota; kingdom Metazoa; phylum Chordata; class Amphibia; order Gymnophiona; family Dermophiidae; genus Geotrypetes; species Geotrypetes seraphini. The sequence goes on along the minus strand of NC_047097.1, from coordinate 67,810,254 downwards.
ACTGGATTCGGCCCTCAAGGAGGGACTTTGGGGACCCCTGGTGTAAATAGATTATAGTTAGTTGAAATGGGCAACCTCCTTAGGAGGTGTAGATAGAGAGAGAGAGAGAGAGAGAGAGAATGAATGAGAATTTAGCTGCAATAGTAAACCTAGTATTATATGTATACTGTATATACATAGGATGATTGATCTGGTATAAAATGTGTGCATATACCGTAAGTAGGATGATCAATGTGCCAGCAACATAAGTAGGATGATTATGGCATAACTCCGTATTGTACCACCACCATAGAGCTCCATGTATTGTAACATCTCTTCAGAAGCTCATGTAAACCGCTCTGAATTGACTCCCCAGTCATTAGAAGCAGTATAGAAGCTCTCAATCAATATAAAACCCAGGCCTACTTTACAGGTATGATTCTGTGATAGGCAGGCACCTAAGTGTGACTGGCAAGAGATAGGCGCCTATCTTTTTAGACATCATTTGCAGAATCCCCTCCCCCCCTCTGCATAACGAAGTACGTTTGTATGTTCAGTTTATTTGATAGAGCGAGGGAAAAGAAGAAAAAAACCAAAACAAAGAGGCAAGAGAGATGTCTAAACCCAACCGTCAGACACGTTTATTCAGAGGAGCAGGATCCGGGTTTCGGCAAAAGAATTTGCCTTCCCCAGGGGACAGCGTGTGCGGAAAGAAGGTTTTACGCATGCTGTCCCCTGAAGAAGGCAAGTTCTTTTGCCGAAACCCGGATCCTGCTCTTCTGAATAAACATGTCTGACGGTTGGGTTTAGACATCTCTCTTGCCTCTTTCTTCAGCTTATTTGATAAACTGCTTTTTCTTACAATTGTCGGATCACTTCCCTATCCTTCCAAAAAGGCTCACAATCTACCTAAAGCACCATATTAAACATTCAAAGATATTCTAAAATAGATATATACACATACGTATAGACACGGCCAGGTTGTCTGCTCTTTTTTCCTTGTGGTACAGAATTTGGCAGGAAAAAAAAAAAGACAGGCATCCTGGCCATGTCCATCAGCCATTAAATTCTGTTTCTCTGATCAACTGCAAAGCATCATATTCTTAAACTACTGGATATCCACAGGGACTCTGTGTTGATTTTCTAGATGTGTTTATTCATTCAGAAGCAGAGGCAGTACAAGGGCAAAACTTCCCAGCTGACATCACTCTGATTTATCGCTTTAATCTCCAGGAAAAGCAAGCCAGTTTGGTTGAAAAGGATACGAGTTTCTCTCGGTCATTCTATAGAAGTGAACCATTGCTATGGTGTTCAGTGAAATAGCGCTAACATGTACGCCATCTCTTAAACAAAAGAAGAGCACTGAGATTTTTATGGTCACCCTTGGAAATATTGAGTAAATACTAAAAGACTAGGGGACAGTCAATGAAGTTACAGGGAAATACTTTTAAAACCAATAGGAGGGAATTTTTTTTTTTCACTTAGAGAATAGTTAAGCTCTGGAATAGTTGCAGAGGATGTGGTATGAGCTGTTAAGGAAGCTGGTATATATTAAAAAAAAGGGTTGGACAAGTTCCTGGAGGAAAAGTCCATAGTCTGTTATTGAGACAGATATAGGGGAAACCACTTCTTGCCCTGGATCAGTAGCATGGAATATTGCTATTCTTTGGGATTCTGTATGGAATGTTGTTACTATTTGGGTTTTTGCCAGATACTTGTGACCTGGGTTGGCCACCATGAAGATGGGAGAGTGGGTTAGATAAACATAGAAACATAGAACATGACGGCAGAAAAGGGCCACGGCCCATCTAGTCTGCCACACTAATGGCCAACCCCCTAACTACCTCCATGAAGAGATCCCACATGCCAATCCCACTAGTCTGACCCAGTAAGGCTATTTTTATGTTCAGAGAATAATTTTACCGGAGTCTAGCAATGTGAAGAACTTCACTTTTAAACCTCTTTATTTTGGGGCATAATTGTTTGCATAAGCTGCAGTGAGAACGGAATATGACAACATAAGAAAATAAGAACAACACCGACTTATTTCCAATAAAACATGGCATCAGGCAAGGAAGTATTCTATCACCTTACCTGGTCAACCTTTATGGCGAAACCATCTTCAGAAAAGCTAATTTGGAAGAAGAGAGCACTGGTTTCAAAGTTACTGACCGAAATATAAACAACCTGCGCTATGCAGATGACATAATGCTCATTACCAGCAGCAAAGGAGACATGTATCTGCTGTAGAAAAGTCAAAGCCAAAAGTCATAACATGGGATTAGAACTGAACATAAAGAAGACAAAGATCATCTAGGAAAATGATGAAGATTTTGAGTTTGAAGGCGACAGAAGTTGTAAAGGATTTCAATCTCCTGGGCTTTATTGTAATCAAAGAAGCAACTAGCAGGGCAGAAATACGCCACAGAATAACACTTGGTTGCTCTTCAATGAAGGCTCTTGACAAAGTGTTCAAAGGCACGCAAATAACACTACAAACGAAGATCAGACTTGTCCACGCAATCGTTTTCTCAGTGGTCCATTACAGATGCAAAAGCTGGACACTATAGAAACAAGACAAGACGATTGACTCATTTGAGTCTTGGTGTTGGAGAGGGATTTTATGCATGCCGTGGACCGTGAGAAGAACTAATAAATCGATTCTGGAAGAAATCAAGCCGGCAATGTCACTCAAAGCCCAAACGATGAAGTTACAACTGTCTTATTTTGGTCACACCATCAGAAGAGAAAGATCATTGGAGAAGGACATCACGTTTGGGAAGATTGAAGGAACTAGGCGAAGAGGATGGCCTGCAATCAGGTGGCTGGACACGTTGAAGACAACCATGGGGATGACGCTGGAGGACTTTTCCGGACTAGCACAAAACTAATTCATCAAGTCACTAGGACTCGAGCACAAGTCGATGGCACCTAATTAACTAAAGTGCAAATTAATTTTTTTTTTTCAATGTGTAAAGCTTGTTTTTTTACATGCAGAAAAGGGCTTTATAAAATTCACAATCAAATAAGCTTTTAAAAAATGCACATAGGGAAAATGTGTGTCTGCTTTTCTGCATGAAGGCATTCCCAGGGGCATCGTACAGACGGAGCAGAGGTGGAATTGCAACGTATGCACATATTTTAGGAAATGCATGTATACAAGAATGTGTGGGATAAACACAGAGAAATACTATGGAGAAAAAGGATGGAATCCAATTAAAGGAAAATTGAAATAACCTCATAACTGGAGTCAACTTCGACAGCAGCTTCAGAGCTTGGGAAGTAAGACCAATGTCGGTCAGACTGCTACGGTCTGAGTCCCATAAATGGCAAAAAAAAAAAACCAACCCAGATCAGAATCAAGACTGGAATGGGTTTCAATGGCAACTCCCGCACTTGGGAAGTAGGCCCCATTGCCGGGCAGACCGCTACGGTTTGGGTCACATGAATTGCAAAACAGATCAGCATCAAAGCTGGAGTAGGCTTTAGCGGCAATTCCAGTAGCTGGGAAGTAGAGCTAGAGCTGTGCCCCAAAATTGGCAGGGGGGAAGACTTAGGAGCAATGATAGGAAATTCTTCTTTACGGAGAAGGTGGTAGATGCCTGGAATGCCCTCTCGAGAGAAGTGGTGGAGAGGAATCACAAAAATAGAGGATAAAAATAGAGGATCTCTAATTAGAAAATGAAGGATGTAAATTAAAGACCGAACTAAGGCTGGTACTGGCCAGACCTGCAAGGTCTGTGTCCCATATATGGTGATTCGGTGTAGGATGGACATCAATGGGAACTCCACTAATATGGAACAGGAGGATGTTACTGGCCAGACTTTACGGTAGATGTCCTGCAAACAACGGGATGGTTGGATAGGCTGGAGTGAGCTTGGACGGCAACTTCAGCATTTGGAACCTAGGACAATACCAGGTGGACTTTACAGTCTATGGTCCAGAAATACCAAAGAAGAGACAAGTTAATCTAATCATGTATTTTTTTAATGGGTATAACTTATGGGCAGGCAGGATGGACCGTTCAGGTCTTTATCTGCCGTCACTTACTATGTTACTATGTTAAGTATGCCAGTGTTTGATCATGAAGAAGTGAAACCTGGGCAGAATGCCAGATTCAGCTTTAGCCACCTTGATGGGGCAGACTGTGCAGGTCTTTATCTTCTAACATTTACTATGTTAAGTGCATGTGTTGACATTTGTGCATTTCTGGAGATGAATCTGGAAGCCTATTTTGCAAAGGTACACAGGCATATATGTTTCCTTAATACCATAAGCTGAAAACGGGTGCCTTTTTGGACCTCTCACATAGGTGGCCTGTTATAAAATCAGTCCCTAACATTTTGCAGTTACTGCATGTTAATTACCAAAATTAACTCTGTGTAATTGCAAACTTCCATGTTAACTGTAGGGGGCACCCCCCAGCACTTTCTCATTCAGTTAACACACAAGAACCGTCACTAACCTATGACAGTTGCACCGAAGTTAAAACGTGACGTAATTAGTCACAACCTGTTCGGGAGGCATTAATACAGACGAGGTCGGGTCATGGGGGAGGGGAAGTGTCGAAAGACATCAAAGATTTTCAGTCTTATTTGGTGAAAGGTGGAAGTCATGTCAGGAGGTGGGAGGGAATACATTTTAATGTCATCAACAATGCCCTGCAGTAGTTTTCCACATCAGCTTCAGAGCTGGCGAGAAAAGAAGCTTCTGTGCCATCCTAAGGACCAGGTGAGGCTCTGGCTCAGGGCACCGGTGATAAAAGGGTTCCAAAATCCCAGTCCGATCAACCTGCAGACTCCTAGAGGGAAAGATGCCGGATTGGGATTTTGGCATCCTATCAACATCCTGAGCGAGTGCTTCACCTGGTCCAGAATCAGAAGTCATAAATATACAACTGTACTAACTGGAAAACTAGCAGGAAATCTGGAAGCATGTAGATCAGGCTGCATCCAGGTACTATAATGTATTGTTATATTATATAAGGTATCCAGCATAGCACCAGCACCCTCCCATAAAAGTTAATCATATAGTATATTCACTACATGGAGACTGTGGAGAAAAATTCTTGTGGATTCAATAAAAATATCTAAAACACACACAAAAACTGTATAAAACTAGGGTTTGGCTCTTGACTCTTCCGCATAATATTATACTGTGTTGCTTCAAAAAACACAATTCCGTAAGGAGCAGATGGAACCATCTGGAACAGTGTCTCTCAAACTGTGTGCCATGGATTCAGGATGTGCTATGAAAGATTCCAGAATTTTACTTTATTTGAAAAAATTCCCTTCATAAGTATACACTCGAATAGATGACATGAAGGTCGTGTACGCAAGAGTCTGTCAATGTTATGAGTGGCTGTATGCCCAGACAAGCATCATCCTTTGACGTGACTGGTCCTTGAAAACTAATGGCAAGTAATCTTAGTTTTATTTTTTATGCAGTCGTTATCCTAACTTGAGTCAACAAAGCAATCAAGGCTTTGCTACCATTTGGATCTTCTTATCTTTGTGAACTTGGATTTTATAGTTTTTCACTTCTTCCATTCTGTAAGCTTGTATTCAATGACTTTGTATTGTGACCATTTCTCTGATTGTCCAGCACCTCTTGTTGTAAACCGCCTCGAACTATCATGGCTTTGGCGGTATATAAGAATAAAATTATTATTATTATCAACAGAAATTAAATAAAGAAAGAAAATGACTGTAGATGATGGATGATGAAATGCATGTTTGCTTGTCAACTATCAAGTCGCGTTTTGAGTTAATTTGCACTCAAAAACAAACACATCCATTGCATTGATTGGCAATTCCATTTTATCTACTTTAGTTTCACCGTTATTACAATTATCCATATATAGCTTAAAGAACTTTAAGGTCTCCTTTTACGAAGGTACGCTAACGTTTTTAGCGCACGCTAGCTGAAAAACTACCGCCTGCTGAAGAGGAGGCGGTAGCAGCTAGCAGGCGCTATTCCACGAGTTAAGGTCCTAACGCACCTTCGTAAAAGGAGCCCTAAATAAATAACTCACAAATTTAATTTTTTGTTGGTTTTTCAATTTTAACGTGCCACAAAAAACATTTGCTCCATTTAATGTGCCATAGCTAAAAAAAAAAAAAAAAGTTTGCACTAAACTGGTCTAGAAGTCACTGAAATTTTCTCTTTTTCCAAAAAACTAATTAGTATTTCCAGTGATTTCCTGATATATATTTTGCAAGGAGTTCCGTTTAGTATTATATTGTAGTTATTAATTTGTGGGAGGATCTGGTGGTATTAGGGTTTGAGGAATTAAACAGACTTGTCTTATTGACCAGGGAATGGTTTTGTGCAAGGTAAAGCATTGTGCGTGGCACTTGATTTCACCCATCGGGTTCTTTTGTTTTAGCCTGCAGTGGCCTAGTAAAGTCCTTTTCCCAGTACTGCACTGTTAAAAAGCCTTTCATTTGATAGAGTTGTTGATTTCAGGATTGAGAACCGATGCTTTTGTTCACTCTTGCAGTCGTGCAATTTTTAGTACAGAAAGCAGTAAAAGTCACACGCTGTTTCAGGAAGAATTATGTTTATGGTGCATGAATCTTGTGACACTTGAAAGTTGATTTGTGCGTCAAGCAGAAATAACATTGCCACAGACTTTAATAAAAAAAATAAAAAAAAGGCAATTCTAATATCACGTAATGCAATTTTGCACCTGCAGAATTCTTTGTTAGCTGGGGTGCTCTAGAAGCTTTTGCTTTCAAGCTTTCATAACCGTGGAATTATTTTCTAGGAAGTGTGATATATAGTTATCTTCTTCAGTGTGTGGAGGTGTGCAGAATATATCCATGGAAAAGAGTGTTATGTTAGTACATAGCGTTTTCATCTCAGACGTTCATCACACTTACCTTGAACCAGAATCCTGTGCAGTAAACATAGAAACATAGAAATAGACGGCAGATAAGGGCCATGGCCCATCTAGTCTGCCCACCTTAATGATCCTCCCCTACCTTTGCCTTGTGAATAGATCTCATATGTCGATCCCATTTGGCCTTAAAGTCAGGCACGCTGCTGGCCTCAATCACCTGCAGTGGAAGACTATTCCAGCGATCAACCACCCTTTCAGTGAAAAAGAATTTCCTGGTGTCACCTCGTAGTTTCCCACCCCTGATTTTCCATGGATGCCCTCTTGTTGCCGCAGGACCCTTGAAAAAGAAGATGTCTTCCTCTGCCTCGACGTGGCCCGTGAGATACTTGAACGTCTCGATCATGTCTCCCCTCTCTCTGCGCTCCTCGAGCGAGTATAGCTGTAATTTGTCTAACCGTTCTTCGTACGGGAGATCCTTGAGTCCCGAGACCATCCGGGTAGCCATTCTCTGCACCGACTCCAGTCTCAGCACATCCTTGTGATAATGCGGCCTCCAGAATTGCACACAGTATTCCAGGTGGGGCCTCACCATGGATCTATACAATGGCATAATGACTTCCGGCTTACGGCTGACGAAACCCCTGCGTATGCAACCTATGATCTGTCTTGCCTTGGATGAAGCCTGCTCCACCTGACTGGCAGCCTTCATCTCCTCACTGACGATCACCCCCAAGTCTCGTTCTGTTACCGTTCTTGTTAGGATCTCACCATTAAGGGTGCACGTCAGTATTAAGGTAAATGTGGGGTGCGGGGGGGTGGAGAAGTGCCAGCACCCCCACCAAGATGGCACATGGGGCAATCCGCCCCACACCCCTGTTACTACGCCACTGAGTACTTGGTATAGGAAAGCCTAATAGAGCATCACCCAGGTGTCTTAAGTAACTTGGTTGATGGGGTAGTGAACCATAGAGAGGAGGACCCAGGCCCTTAAGCCACTCTACTCACTATAAAACCTGCCAAAACGCTACTATACTGCCCCCTGTCTCCTGCAGCCATAAGGGCTAGTGGGGTGGTAGACAGGTGAGTACAGTAAGTTTTAGGGGAGTTTTGCAGGGCTCAGCATAAATTATAAGAACTATATGGTGAGATGTATTATTGGCACCCTTTATGTGAAGTTCACAGCAGTGCCCTCTAAGGTGCTCCACTGCCCTGTTGACATGTCTGTGTAGCCAGTCCATTAGAATGGTGGTCCCTCCCTTGTCTAAATGGTGATTTGGACTTTCTAACTTGGACTTTCTTGTGGTCGAACATGATGAATACAGTTAGACGTCCTGGCAGTCTAGACGTTTTAACGTTCAAGATGTCCAAGTAGGTGAATTTTTTTTTTAATTATTAAGAATGTTTTGGTATCCAGAGTTTACCCCTGCGTATTAGAGTATGATCTATCCATCTGAAATGGCAACCATCGAGGAGGGACGTTTCTCCCTCCACCTTGCAAGGCCTGTCGAGTGCCTATAATTATGTGGCAGATTTTTAAAATATAACAGGCTTAATTCAGCTGCTGAAGTTGCCATCTAAGCCTCCCTCCAGCCTATCCAACCATTCCATTGTTTTAAAGATATCTACCATAAAGTCTGACCACTAACGTCCTGATGTTCCAAGTTGGAGGAGTTCCCACTGATGCCCTCCCCAGCCCATCTTACGCCGAAACACCAGATATGGGACCCAAACCGTACAAGTCTGTCCAATACCGGCCTTAGTTCTTTAATTTATACCATTTGTTCATCCCATGCTATTTTGAATTCCATCACCATTTTCCTCCCCACTACCTCCCTCGGGAGGGGCATTCCCAGCATCCACCACCCTCTCTGTGAAAAAGAATTTCCTACATTACTCCTAAGTCTTCCTCTCTGCAACCTCTAGTTCTACCGCTGCTCTAAGCATTAGGCTACTCCTCCACACGTCCTTTTAATGTAATTTGACATTTTATTTTCTAAAGCAGTAGTCTTCTTATCATGATATTTGCTCCTGCCTTCCATTAAGTACTCTCATCCTTAACATGAGACATGCAAATCCAATTGTGAGCAATTATCTGGCAGTAGAGACCATTATTTCAAGCATTATAAATCAAGTAAAATCCGAATGCCTTGATCTGTTTCTTCCCATGCACATGGCTGCAATCTAGGTCCAAAGACACTGACATATTACCCTGATAAATCACTATATTCAGATCTTATTTATTTGTCACCAAATGCAATCGGAAAGTTGCTGTTGATACCAGAACTAAGGACAAAGGTGCAATGATGATGACGACAGGCCCCAATGCACAAAAGGGTCTAATCCAGGGGTGCCCAACACGTCGATCGCGATCGACAGGTCGCTCGCTCAGGCGACCCCAGTCGATCGCAGAGCGGGTTCCCTTCTTCCCTTCTTTTTTTCCCCTCCTGACTAGCCTGCTCCTAAATTCTGCTGCTGCCTCCGCTGCTCAACATTAAAAAAAAAAAAAAAAAAAAACCGGCTTGGAGAATTTATGCTCCGGGGGCTAACGTGTGCTTGTACCGGCTTCCCTTCTCTTCCCTCTGAAACCAGAAGTTATGTCCGGGGGGGGGGGGGAGAGAAGGGAAGCCAGCACGCACATGTTAGAGCCCCATTCGCGGGCTAAAGCGGGAGACAGGTCAGTGAAGCTTGCGATTTGCTCTTCTTGCTGCCAGGTCCTGCCTACTTTCCGTTTCCTCAAAGGCAGGACCCGGCAGCATTTCTCCCAATAGGTCGATCTTGGGCCGATCAGCCTTCCTCTCCCCGACGTCATTCTGCCGTCGGAGAGGAAGTTCAGGCCAGCGGAACTTCCTCTCCGACGACAAAATTGACGTTGGGGAGAGGAATGCTGGTGGGCCCGAAGCAAGGAGAGCTTGGCCGGCGGCGGGCGGCTTTGGGGGCCTGTTATCCGATGGCAGCGGCAGTGGCTTGGGGGAGGGCAGGGAGGGAGAAAGAGGGCAGGCAGGGAGACAGAAGGAAAGAAGAGAAACAGAAAAAAAAGAAAGGGGGCATGAAGAGAAAAAGAAAGAGAGGGCAGGGAGAGAGGAAGAAAACGTTGGGGGAGGGGGGGAAGATGAGGTCAGGAGGAGAGGAAGCATACAGGCTAAAAGAAGGGAAGAAAGATTGGATGCACAGTCAGAAGAAGAAAGTGCAACCAGAGACTCATGAAATCACCAGACAAGGTAGGAAAAATGATTTTATTTTAAATTTAGTGATCAAAATGTGTCTGAATTTATATCTGCTCTCTGTATTTTACAATATGGTCCCCTTTTACTAAACTGCAATAGAGGTTTTTAGCGCAGGGAGCCTATGAGCGTCGAGAGCAGCGCAGCTCCCTTAGCTAAAAACTGCTATCGTGGTTTAGTAAAAAGGGAGGGGGTGGGTATTTGTCTATTTTTGTATGGTTGTTACTGAGGTGACAGTGCATAGAGTCATCTGCTTTGACCTCTTTGAAAAAACCCCGGAATAGGAATGATAATTAACAATTCTATGCGTACAGTGTGCGTTGTGTTTTTTAAAAATTTTATTGTTGGTAGATCATTTTGACTTGGTCATTTTAAAAGTAGCTCGCAAGCCCAAAAAGTGTGGGCACCCCTGGGTAATCAGTCTTACTTGCAAGGAAACTATCCTGCCAGTGCTCATAAGAGTTCTCAGAGAATCCTATGCTAATGCATTACAAGGAGCTCATTAGTATTCTAATGAGCACTCCGTGTAATGCACTGCAGTGAAACGCACTCTTTCCCGTGCAGAGCCTGAGCTGTCGTCGTCTTACTTTCCTGTCAGTGCCTGAGCGCTGATTGGCTCAGGCGCTGACTAGAAAGTAAGGCTATGATAGCCGACCCTGCCCGTAAAGTATGCATGGGAAACAATGCGTTTCCCTCGGAGCCGACTCCCTCCTGCCGGTGGGCCCGCCTCTTCAAAATGGTGGGCCTTCCCCCCTCCTGTTGCATCCTGGGATGCCTTGGGAGGGGCCTAAGACCCTGATGAGCCAGTAGAAAACAAAACACAAATAACACTCACAGACATCTGCGCATCCTGTGCGTGCTTTCTACTACCTCAAAACTACCGTACTCGAGCAACCCAAGACATATTGTTTAAAATTTTCTCTCGTGCATTTGATACTCCTATGGAAGTCTTTGTCTTTTCTTAGATCCCTTTAGTCTGCACACCAGCATTGATTGATTATCCCAAGACATCTTCAGATAACGTTCTCGCCTTGCTAGTCGCCTGCTCACGCTCTGGAACGCCCTGCTTCTAGAACCTTGCCAGGAATCTTCCTGCTGGAAATTCAAATGACTCCTTAAGACCCACTTTCTAATTGGCCCTATCAAAGTCAGTCCCTTCAGTGATTAGACCCAGGGCCACTCTGCTGGGCTTCATTGCTTGTCACTTTTGTCCATGTGTGCCTTTTGCACATCTGACCCTCCTTGTGACTCTCGAGCTAAACTAAATAACTCTCCCTCCCCACCTAGGGCTTCCAGATCATCAGTGGAAACCCGAACATGTCCTCTTTTTAGAGGTCTGTCAGGATTCCTGGACGGACTTTCCAAAACCTAGCACTTTGTCCAGGTTTTGGAAATCCCTGAGCTCTGGCCGCGTCTGGAGGGCCTTCAACAAGCGTGCACGGATGATGTCGCACACATCCGTGCAAAAGGAGAGAAGACTTTTTGGGAGCAGGGCTGGAGATGAAATGGGGCGGGACAATGCGTCCAGGTTTGTCTGTCGTTAAATATGGTATTCCTATCCCCACCCCTCCCTTATAATAATGCATTGTAATCAAATGACCATCCCATTTGTTCTGCCCCATTTCATGTGAGCAGTTCTTCTATAAGATAAATATTTATTTAAAACATGTAAACAGAGTGTGTTCTGTGGACTCAACCTCCCAGAATTCTTGGCTGCAGCCTGGATCTATAGCCCTTCTTCTGCTTCTGGGAGAGAAAAAGAATCCATTTTGTGAGACACCACATGACTGTGTAAAACCACCAAGTTTTCACCCTTTATTTGTGATCGCCTAATACAGCTTAGGTCCAGTGACTAAGGGGAAGATTCTCAAAGCTCTACGGTAAAAACCGACAGGCTGCTGTCAAAGCCGCTCTTGTAACGATTTTAAAAAGTCAAGCCATTCTCCAAAAACGGTGCATGCTAATGAGTTTCGTGGAGCAAAGCGTAGGCTCGCTAAATTTACTTGAACCGAGTCACTGGTGGTAGCAATCGGCACATGCGCAGAATACACCCACTCTCTCCTGCCACACTTGCACAACCTCTCAACTCTACTTACCTACCCCCCCCTTACAGCAGGAGTGGTGCCCGCTCCCTCCAGCTGTCGGCCCCTCCCCTAACAACTCCACCGTGCCCCTGACAACCCCCCTCCGCCCCTCTCTATCTTATTCAGGAAATCTGACTGGATGATGCCTACCCGCTGGCTGGCAGGCCCGCCTCTTACAAAATGATGGGCCTTCCCCCTTCCCGGAGCATCCTGGGATGTGCTGGGGAGGGACCTGAGGCTCTGATTGGCCCAGATGCCTAAGGCCCATCCTGGGCCAATCAAAGATGTGTGGGAGAGGGTGGAGAGGCACCACAGAGATGGGGCCCAGGGCGGGCCGCCCCTCGCCCCTCCCCCCTTACAATGCCACTGCCCCGAATTGCAATATGTATAGACATTTACAAGGAAGAAAGCAGATCTTGGGCAAGAAAATATATTGCGGACCAAGAGCAATGAAAAATGTGGCTCTCGGCTCCCTATTCTATATATTTCGACTAGTGTGGTGTTAGGCGCTCTATATAGCAGTGGTTCCCAACCCTGTCCTGGAGGACCACCAGGCCAATCGGGTTTTTAGGCTAGCCCTAATGAATATGCATGAGAGAGATTTGCATAGAATGGAAGTGGCAGGCATGCAAATCTGTTCCATGCATATTCATTAGGGCTATCCCGAAAACCCGATTGGCCTGGTGGTCCTCCAGGACAGGGTTGGGAACCACTGCTATATAGAATCACACTAAGAGTTACCTAAACAGCCTTATTTATGCCAGGGTTTTCTTGGCCTTAGTGCCTGCACCTAAGTTAGGCTCACAATGAATCAGGTATCTAATTTGAAAACACCCCCATGATCCTCCCCATACCAACTCTCGAGTGGGCACTTTGGACTAGATGCCAATTTTTATTTTATTTTATTTTATTTTTTATTTTTATTTTTATTTTTATTTTAATTTTAATTTTAATTAATTTAATTTAATTTTTTATTTTATTTTATTTTTTTAGGCACCTAACTTCAATAAGGTCCAATTAATGGCAATTATTGGCACTGATTAACCCCCCCCCCCTTTTTACAAATCCAAAGCGTGGGTTTTGTCACCGGCCACAGCGGTAACAGCTCCAACGCTCATAGGAATTCTATGACTGTCGGAGCTAAAACCGCGGTATGGTTTTATAAAAAGGGGGGGGGGTAAGTTAGGTGCCTGTATTGACTAGTCACGCCGATGTAGGTGCCTAACTTTAGGCAGAGTTTAGAGAATTGGGGGGGGGGGTCAGTGCATAAATGTAAAATGTCAAGGACTATTGGAAGAGATCTTAGTTTCACCATCGGACAAATCTGATGTAGCTTTGAGAAGACAAATCGAAAAGTTAATTGCCGAAATAATTGTGGCTCTATGTGCTGTAGGACCCGGCATGTACATTGCTCTATTTAAATTTAATCTGAACGCCTAATTAATGAAATCATTGTACCGTGTTTCCTCTGACCTCCGTTTTTAAGTTGCAGGCTAACGACACCGTGTCATATCTAGGGCTTAATTACATTATTAACCTCATTCATCAGGGCCATGTCTGGATCTCCGATCTCCAGCGCTCAAAAACTTAGTTTTCCAGTTCCTTAATCACGTCTTAATTTGATTTGATGTCAGAATCGGCTCATGGGAGGGAGCGGGGGAAAATTGAAACACGAGCAGATGATTCTCTCAACAGAAAATCCTCATGTGACGGGAGGAATAAATAAGGCTGCATTAGACTTGACGTTAGAAATTTCAGAAAGAGTCTGAATGGAGTTTTCAGCATGCAGAATAAAAGCTTTTGGACATCAATATTACTAAGAATTTTCCATGGATGCTCAGAGAATTTATGAGCTACGGTAAGTGTTTCCACATTACCGAGAAACCATTTTTTTTTTCCAAAGCACATTCCCAAAGGAGTTGGAAGTGGACAGCTTACAACTAAACGGTTATGAAGATGCATTGAGTTGTATTAGATCATATTCACATCTTTAAATTTAACTTATGAAAATTAGCATAAGGAAAAATTATTTTTAGAGCATGTTCTGTAGGCATATGCTTGTCTGTTGAACATTTTTTACACTTGAAAACACCCCAGATGTTGCAATATCTTTCCCTATAGGAAAATCTGCTTTAAGAGTGAAGAGTCCTCGGATTGTAGAGTTCATTGACCCTCTCTCTTCTTCAGTCTTTCTAACCTTAATTTTTAAAACAAATGGATAATCAGCTCTCTGCTCTTCTTCATTTGAAGTGGAACATACAAAGTCTAGAAGCCTGAGAGCTTCTGTCCATTTCTGATTGCATTTGGTGACAAATAAACAAGATCTGAATATAGTGATTTATCAGGGTAATAATATGTCAGTGTCTTTGGACCTAGATTGCAGCCATGTGCATGGGAAGAAACATAAGCTTTGATATGAGAAGAAAGCTGTGACAGTAATGCATTATATTTCCTTTAGTGATACACTGTTGTATTACATTACATTACAGATTTCTATTCCGCTATTACCTTTCGGTTCAAAGCGAAAGGTTGCATAACCACGTAGGCGTATATTTAGAGGTATAAAAATGAATAATATTGGTACAACTACACTTTTGCTCTACCTTGGATCTCTCCCCAATAGCTATTGTATTTTTCACTCTATAAGATGCACCTGACCATAAGATGCACCCAACTGTAGAAGACAAAAAAACCAAGGAAAAAAAATTTAGTTCAGAATTTTTTTTCTTGGTTTTTTCTCCTCTACACTTAGGTGCGTCTGGTGCTGGGAAGCCTGCAGCTCAAAGCCCGAGCAGCCCAACCCCCCCCCTCTCCCGGTACCTTTTTTTTTAACAGGCAATGGTCTGGCACAGTCTCCTGGTGGACGGCTCCCTTTCAGTTGCAGAGCAGCAAAAAACGCAGGAGCACAACCGTTGCGCTTCCTGCCTGGTCCCGCACCACTCTGTGATTGGCTGCAGTCAGTTCTTGCGCGATGTGGGACCAGGCAGGAAGCGCAAAGATCACGCTCCTGCATTCGCCGCTTTGCAACTGAAACGCAGCCGTCCACCAGGAGACTGCGCTGGAACACCGCCTGTTAAAAAAAAAGGTACCGGAGGGGAGGTGTATTCGCTTCATAACACGCACCTACTTAAGGGAGTGAAAAAAAATCTGTCTTATGGAGTGAAAAATATGGTAATTTGTACACTTATTACAACATGTCTGCTCCACTATTCAGTTGATACAGAAAGAAAAGCAAGGCTTACAATGCATGCACAGACAGAGAAGAAACCAGGGGATCAAAATTCAGACGCTTTGTTGCACTATCCATTATGGTGACTCAGATGAGCTGGCTGCTTTATTCCGCTTTTGAGGAGGAAAACAAGAATGAGGAGAATTTCTGTTCATGGATGGTTTCACACCAGCTTGATTTTATACCCAGGAGAATGGGTTCAGAGCTCCAATTCTAGCCTGAACTGATTCTTGAGTACTGTTAAAGAGTGGAGAATGTGGATTAACTTGCCAGGTATACTGGTCCCAACCCAAAATGTAGTATCCAGCAAGAATAAGCCTGCAAGTCAGCACCGCCTCCCTCAAGGTGTGCCCCTAGTCTGCCAATCCATGTCAATTCCTAGAATGCGGGGGGGAGGGGCCTAAGGCTCTGATTGGCCCAGTTTGTTTAAGGCCCCCCCCCTGCCTGGAGGAAGGGTGGCGGCGGTGTTGCTTGGTGGCAGGAGGGAGTGGGCATCTCTTCCGTTGCTGTGGGGGGTTGCTTGTCTTCAGCGGCAGGAGGGCATGGGTTGCTTTATCTGTGCGTGAGATAATTTTATGAGCAGTTATTCCACCTGTGTGGATGTTGTTATCTGCTCATCTCACTGCCGTATGTTTGTGTGTGGGTGGGGGAGGTTGCTTGACTTCAGCAGCGGAAAGGAGTGGGCATCCCTCCTGCCAATCTTCGATTTTGTTTTTTTAATTTTTGTGTTCGCATGTGCCCATCACTATCGCTGGCGATGGGCACATGCAAATTTAGCACATCCTGTAAGCAGTCGGCTGGCGCCAGCGCCTATCCTCCTCGCCAGCATCTCGGGGCACACAGTTTGTGATACACTGATGTAGAGAATAATTGAAGTGACGATGTGAGTAAAACATGTCTCAGCGGTTAGAAGCATCCTCTCAGCCCATAAACTGGATATGTTAGAGAATCAGTAAGTTGCGCTGTCTTGGTTGTTCCGTTATGCATGCAGATTTGGTCTTGTTGCATGGTGGTTAGTTTATTGAACTAAGCACCCCTATAAACAAGAGGTCTTATTGAGTATGTGGGCTTAAAAAGGGCCGGATTCATCATCGCAGACTGGTTGCTTAAATTCAAAGCTAGAGAAATGTACATTCCATTAACATTTTCTAGGTTTGCTTCTATTGTACATTTCTGACAAATGCACAAAGGAAATGCCCTTATAAAAATTTGCCATTTGCAAAGAGCTCTGAATGGACCACATTTATCAATGTGAATTGTTTAGAACTAAAAATTACAACTTTCTAGAGTCTGGTTTTATAAGTTTTTCTCATGAACACAAAATAGAAAGAAACCTTTTTTTTTTTAGGGCTGCAGGAAGATTAAAAATTTTAATTACAATTAACTACGCTGTGCATTAGTGATTAATATGTAAGGTATTTTTTTAAAAGAATATACAAAAATTCCTGAAATCTACTATTACTAATCATTTCTATAGTGCCCCTTGTTTACGCAGTGCTTGTATACATTATATACAGGAACCTGTTCCTAGTGGGCTCAAAGTCTTAAGGCAGGGGTCGGCAACCTATGGCTCGCGAGCCACATGCGGCTCTTCTTGTATATGACTGCAGCTCTCCCTCCCAACCTCATGATCCCCACCTCCTGGCCTACTGAGATACCTGGTGTTCTAGCGGGAGTCTTTGTGGCAGGAGTGCAGTCCTCTCGTGCCTGCCTCCTCACAGCTGCCGTAACCTTTCTCAGCGGCTCATAACATTTCCGGTAGTACCACGCGAGAGGTCGCAGCAACCATTTTAGAAGACAGCCGCAAGGAGGCAGGCGCAAGAGGACCGTACTCCTGCCACAAAGACTACCGCTGGACCACCAGATACTTCAGTATGCCCGGGCTGGGGGATCGTGGGGTTGGGAGGGAGATCGTAGGATTGAGAGAGAGACTAAAGAGTCAGGGCCTGAAGAGGGGAGAGAACCTTGGCTGTGGTCAGGGGAGATAGGGAGGGATGAGAGATGCAGAGACCTGCGAGGGGTTGGAGGGGAGTGAAGCTACACCTTTTAGCTCTTTGTAAATATTGGGTCAGACATTTTGAATAAATTGGCCCTGGTCTAAGGAATGCAGTAGAGCTGTTTACCATGGGCCAATGAGGTAAGTACTCTGACGTTCATTCAATTCCTATGAGCACTGGAGCATTTACTTCGCCAGCTCACGGTAAGAAGCTCTACCGCGGTTTAGTAAAAATCAGCATTCATTTTTTTTGTGCCTGTGGCAATTTAGGGTTGACTTGCTCAAGGTCACAAGGAGCTGCAGTTTGCCAGGATCAAATCCCACTGCGCTAACCATTAGGTTACTCCTTCACTCCTTTAGATTTCAACTGGGTCCCCGAGACACAGGAAGATGAAATGGCTTGCATCTGGTCACACTCAGGTCATGATCCAGGACTGCCACTGAATTTCCATCCAAAACAAACCAAGAGACGACCTACTCCAGTAAAAAAAATATCTGACCAAATCCATTTAGCAAAGCATTCAATGGAAGGAATGAACAGTTTCAACCCCACAATTTGCCTCACAGAATAATCACCCTAGTCTTCAAAATAATTTTCATTTCAAATAGCTGAAATAAAATGATTTGGCTTCCAGGTTAGTTCACTTCGACATGGAGAAAGAAAGATCAAGAAAATACACTTTTTTATCAGACTTCAGCTATAGCTCTTTCATCAGTGAAAATGAGATTGCCTGAATATACACAGATGGCATTTGAAATGTTCCATATGATTCCATTGTAACCTAAGCCATAAATATTGAACAATAAACTGACCCACTTGTGACCAGTGCAGCAGGCCAAAGAGATGTGAAGGACAGCGAGCAAATATCCTGCATCTCATCCTGGAAAGCGCCTCCTCCAAGCCCTGGCGACCAGTCACCTGACTCCTCCCTCTCCCAGTCTCTGGCAGCCAGTTGTCCAGCCTCTCTCAGCCCTGTCACCTCGCGGGCCTGACCCCCTACCAGCCGAGCCCCGACTTTCTCACATGCTTTCCGCCTAGCTTGCGATCTCAGAGGGCAACAAGGTACATACAAGTATGCCTGTAATAAAGAGGCAATCACCTTAGGTGACAAGTCATTCAGACTCTGGTTAATACATTTTAATATCTATTTAGGCCAGTTTCAGCAGCTTAACCAAAACTTAAACCAATATTTGGTCAACCTATGTTTAGAATATTCTCATAAAGAAGGGATGGAGGAGTGGCTGACCCTGATCGATTTTCACAGTTGTGCATGAGGAGCTAGCTATATTAAAGGTAGACAAAGCGATTGGGCCAGATGGTGTACATCTGAGGATGCTGAAGAACTGTTGGCTCCGCTGACTGACCTTTTCAATGCTTCTGTAGAGTCGGGAATGGTGCTAGAGGACTGGAGAAGGGCAGATGTGGTCCCTGTATACAAAAGTAGAAGTGGGGAAGAAATGGGGAATTACAGGCCAGTAAGTCTAACGACTGTGGTAAGCAAATTATGGAAACGCTTTTAAAACAGAGAATGGTGAAGTTTCTGGAATCTGGTGGTTTACAGGACCAGAGACAACATGAATTCACTAGAAGTAGGCCTTGTCAGACAAATCTGATCAATTTCTTTGCCTGGGTGATGAAAGAATTGGATAGAGGGAGTGCGCTAGATGTGGTGTAGTTAGATTTTAGCAAGGCCTTTGACAGTGTTCCACACAGACGTTTAATAAATAAACTGAGTGCCCTCAGGATGGGCCACAAAGTTACAGGCTGGGCCTAGAACTGGTTGAGTGAAAGGTGACAGAGGGTAGTGATCAAGAAAGACCTGGTGAAGGTCAAAGAATGGTCTGAAATTTGGCAGCTAAAATGTAATGCTAAGAAATGCAAGGTCATGCATTTAGGCTGCAAAAACCCAAAAGAACGGTACAGTTAAGGGGTGAAGAACTTATGTGCACGATAGAACAATGGGACTTGGGTGTGATGTATGTGATGATTTTAAGGTGGCCAAACAGGTTGAAAAAGTGACGGCGAAAGATAGAAGGATTCTAGGTTGCATAGGGAGAGGTATGGCTAGTAGGAAAAAGGAGGTATTGATGCCCCTGTATAAGACTCTGGTGAGACCTCATTTAGTATTGTGTACAATTCTGGAGGCCGCACCTTCAAAAAGATATAAAAAGGATGGAGTCAGTCCAGAGGTATGTGGTCTTCATCATAAGGCGTATGGGGGACAGACTTTAAAGATCTCAAGCTGTATACTTTGAAGGAAAGGCGGGAGAGGGGAGATATGATAAAGACGTTTAAATACCTATGTGGCATAAATGCGCATGAGTTGAGTCTCTTTCATTTGAAAGGAAGCTCTGGAATGAGAGGGCATAGGATGAAGTTAAGAGGTGATAGGCTCAGGAGTAATCTAAGGAAATACTTTTTTACAGAAAGGGTGGTAGATGCATGGAATAGTCTCCCAGAAGAGGTGGTGGAGACAGAAGCTGTGTCTGATTTCAAGAAGGCCTGAGATAGGCACCTGGGATCAGACTAGATGGCCATTTGGCCTTTATTTGCCATCATGTTTCTAAATCTGCCAGCAATATGGATACTAGTATTCCAGGCCTTAACAGATTTCCTTAGAATCTAGAAGCTAGCTCAGAAATCTCGGACCTGCCTTTGGAATTTTCTATTTCTTTGTTTATTGCCTGTTTGCAGTGTGCTCATGATGATGTACAGCTAAATAATTATTAGAATTGCAGACTGTCTATCACCCATGCATCTACCCCAGGAGCTTCAGCCTCTGTCATTCTGTCTGTCTTCATCGTCCGTAAGCCACCTCTACACAGCCCGGCACCAGCCTCTTCCTCAGTAGCTATTCTCAAACTCTCTTCTCGTTCCCCTCTTCAGCAGTAGTGTCTCAAGCTCTTTTTATTCCCGTACCATATGCCTCTCTCAGAACCTCCACTCTTCTCCCTTCCTCCCCCCAAATCTGCCGCCTTCAATGATGTCCACAAAGCAAACCAGCAGAAGAACTGGTTTTCCTCAAATAGAGGCATTCAGAAAAAGGAGTGGATGAGTTGGAGATGCTTATGGCCCAGCTGATGTCTCTAGGTCCAAGAGATTGGACAAACACAACCCCCAATGAAAACAAGCCACTTTAGTCAACAAATCATGGCTCATTCCAAGGACTTTGATATGTGTTTTGGCGATGACTGTGTCAGGAGTCCAGGATTTTGGTAAATATCTGTGTTTGGTGCTGCAGCAGAGATTGTCACATTTACTCACTCGTATGCAACAAAAAGAAAAAAACGAGGAAGCAGGGAGTTCAACCAGATGGCACAGACCCCCCCCTCCCCCCACCACAGAACATGGCGGCCAGTATGCACCACTTTCTTACTGAGGATTCAATAACACTTCTTAGTGCTAAATTCCTCAGTTGGTTTGGGATATTCGCTTTGTTTACTGTTCATTGCGCTCTCCTCTGGGCTGGATCCCATGCTTTGTCAAAGTACCCTCATACTTCCATTTCTGGCGCAGATCACTAATTGCAATCAGAGGTGATTAGCCTAATTTCATTTAGAAATAACTACTTGTCTCTCTAACAAATCTAAATCAACACTTACACCATCTTATAGCTGGATATTTAACAGTGTTGTGAGCGAAGCCATGACATCTTGAGTGGACTTGAGTCATTCATATTCTGCAGAGGATAGTGGTAATGGATCACATGAGACCTTTGAGGACAAAAAGTGCCTGTGTCTTCATAAATGCTGTTATCTAATTACATTTGAACTGGATCTCATTTACATAAACTGCAGGCACCAATCAGTCACAAGCTGTGAAAGTGAAGGCGGCGTTTCAGGCAAATGTTTCTGCGCACGAAGAGCTTGCAGGAAGGAGCGTTTCTCTTCACTCTTTAAGTCTGTGCCAGGAATCAGAATCTGGAATCGCCGTGGGTTTTGGTCTTCCATATGTGTCTAGATTTCTTAGCTTAGGCAAAACATATTTTTTTCCCTCGGTCTCGGCTACTATAGAGCTAACGCGGCTGCTGAAAATCCAACTGTGTTACATCTGCTGTGCTTCACAATCTGCGTTGCCACCAACTGAGGTGGGTTTTACATTCGCTTTGCCGATGCATGATGATAAAATGACAAATGCGAAGAGTGTCAAAGAAGAGCACCCTTATGGCGTTGCTCGTGTTGTTCCATTTCAACTACAAGCGGCTCTCCAGGAAATTAGTGCACCACAGCCGTTAGCTCTACGGAGCCTGTTGGATGGTCCATCATAGCTGTGATTGTCCCAGGGTTCCAAGCATTGTACATCAAAGCTTCCATTTGCAGGCCGTGCTGAGAGAACAGAGTGAAAAGGCAAGATGATGCTGGGAGCCAGCGTTCATCACAGCTGTGATTGACTTCAGCTATTGTTCATTTACCTTCTTCAAAAATCCATTTTAGCGAACAAAATTGTAAGTTGAGGTTGCCCAGTAACCGCTTTGAAAGGGTTATGTTTTGAACAAAGGGATATTTGAACATGAAGTGCCCCTTTAAGACCAGTTTCGTTGGGCAAAAAAAAATAAAGTCAATACTGCGCTCAAATCGTGGTTGGTAATGTGAGGCTTCCATTTAGCTGTCACAAGGGAAAGAGAGATGAGAGCCTGGGGGCTACCAAGAACTCAAATGTGGAGAGGGTCAGGAGAACAGGAAAATTACAATCTTAACAAAAGAAAAAAAAAATGTTTATATGAATAATTCTATCCTGGGGAAAATTTCTTAAAGGATAGGTGACCTTGAATCACAATGCTTCCGTCTAAAAAGGATTTTTAGAAGCCAGCAGGCAAAAAACTGATGAAAGGCTGGGCATTTCTAGAGGTGGTGTTTTGGTTTGGCTTTTTTTGCCTAGGAATAATCTAGATATCGGTCATCGAAAAGAAACATTGAAGTGTGGTCCATAGAAGACTGAACTGATGAGAATAGATCAGTAATATTTAAAAGCTTAGAAAAATTTTTGTTGGCCGTATTTTGCAGTAAGTTTCCTTCTGAAAATTGGCTCTTCAGATCTTCACCGGCAGCATCTCCTTCCTGTTGCTCGTGCCGGCCTCGGCTCTCCTTCTGATGTCACTTTCTGGTCGCAGGAAGTTTCCGAGGGGGGGGGGGAGGGGGCACGGTGCGGCAGTGCTGAGCACCGCTGCCCCCTGCGTCATCTTCCCTTGCTTACTCCACTGCCAGTGGGCCCAACATTCAAAGGATTTATGCTCCTAACTTTGAGAGTTATGCTCATAAATTGGAAAAGTTATTAGGCTATAAATTTTTATTCCAAATTTCACTAAAAACTAAAATTTAGGAGCCTAAAAAGTGGGTGGTAACAGGCGTGGAAAAGAAGTTAGGAGCTTAGCCCAGATTTTCATCCCTAGGCTCATAAAATAGGCTGATAAATTTAGGCAAACAAATGACGAGCTTGAATTTCTGAGCATAGCTTTTGAGCCGCTAAGTTAAGACGAATTTTCAGCCGAAAAGTTTGGCTGGAAATAGGGCACAAATTTAGAAGGCTAATTTAGAAGCTCAGCGTTTTCTGAATATTGGATCCTACAGCCCTGATTCTATAATCGGCGCCTAAAACATAGGTGCCGAGCAACACAGCGCATAGCGTCTGTCAATCTTGAGTTGAGACCATTTATAGAACCGCACCTAGGGATGCCTAAACTGGACTTAGGCACCGATAGGTGTCAAAATCTTAGGCTCCCCTATTTATGCCAGGGTTTTCTTGGCCCAGTTTAGGTGCCTAGATGCAAAACACGCTCAAAATCTGCTCATGATCCACCCCCTAACCACACCTCGGTGTTGGCGTCTACCTGGAAGTTATAGACGCCTACCTAATTGGGCGCCTATGATCTCATTACTTGTGGTTTTTTTTTTTTTTTTTTTGCGATTTTCAATTATCGGTGCCAATTAAGCCTAATTGAATAAATTAAGCACCTAGATCAGCTATGCACCCCAATCTAGGCACCTAACTTTAGGCGTCTTTTATAGAATCAAGGCCTATGTGCTTTAGGAACATAAGAATAGCCTTACTGGGTCAGGCCAATGGTCCAATAGCCTGTCCTCGTGGTGGCCAGTCCAGGTCAAAACCCAAAGAGTAGCAACATTCTAGAATCCCAAAGAGTAACAAAAGATTCTAGAACCCCAAAGAGTCTCAAGATTCCAGGCAGAATCTCAAAGAATAGCAAGATTCGGAACCCCAAAGAGTAGCAACATTCCAGAATCCCAAAGAGTAACAAAAGATTCTAGAACCCCAAAGAGTATCGAGATTCCAGGCAGAATCTCAAAGAATAGCAAGATTCCGGAACTCCAAAGAGTAGCAACATTCTGTGCTACCAATCCAGTGTAAGCAGTGGCTTCCCCCATGTCTGTCTCAATAACAGACTATGGACTTTCCTCCAAGAAATTGCCCAAACCAATGTGAATTTGTGAAGGAAAGATGAGGTGGAACATTTGTTTCTTGATCCAGTGTTAGTTTCTATGAATGTACATCTGTTGGCAGCTGCACAGCAATCTAATTTAGAAACCTAATATCTGCTGAATGGCCCTCGGAGCTAGATGTGATGTTCTACATGAGCAAATAATAAGATGACTGAAAGTATTCTAATGTGTTTGAAATTCCGATGATGACTTCAAGGTGCTTAAGAAAAAAAAAAAACGCTAGGAAGATGAATCATTTCATGTTATTTAGTTATCAGCATTTTAACTTGAGAAAGGAATATTGAAGTTGATTGCCGGTTCACAACTCCCACAGAGCAAATAATAGTTGCAAGGATGATCAGTCATTGCAAAATAAAATCCCTTGTCAAAGCCAAATAAAGGTAAATGGCAATCAGAGCATATTTATAATTGTACGCTGCAATTAATCAATCAAGGCCTTGAAATGAAAACAAAAGGGACAGAACTGAACTTGTTCATTATGATAACTCTAGAGTGCCTTATCTTTAGGGTTCAGGCAGCTATGATATCTTATCCTCCTTCCCTAGAAGACGTTCATTGGGTTTACTGAGCATCATTTTCCTGCTTTGTCGTGAGATTTCTCCAGTGGATCCTCCATGTTCTTCCACGTAGCCTGGACTGCTTTATCTCACGGTAGGGTGTTACGTTCCTTTATCCTTCTCTGTACGTCAACTGTCAGTGTATCATTGGACCCCCTTCGACACCCTGTGCTGATCCAAACCACTATTCTTTTAGTTCACTTTGGAGCCTTTATTGTCCTATATATTAATGATGTTTCCACAACAGCAGGGACAATGTATCAGCCAGAGTCAGAAAAAACATTAAATGGCAAGATAAAGACTGACTCACTCAGTCAGTCTTTATCT
Source organism: Geotrypetes seraphini (assembly GCF_902459505.1). Taxonomy (NCBI): domain Eukaryota; kingdom Metazoa; phylum Chordata; class Amphibia; order Gymnophiona; family Dermophiidae; genus Geotrypetes; species Geotrypetes seraphini. Next base: position 67,785,560 of record NC_047097.1, on the reverse strand, counting down.
TGCCCTATATATTAATGAGCCAATTGAGTCAAAGAAAATAAACATTCCATATGAAACAGATAGTAGCATAAAATCTTTATAGGTCAGAATCAAAAAAAGAAAACAGAAGAAGAAATGTTTACAGACATTAGGAAAACCGGCAAATTGGGTAACAGTATAATAATGGGTGATTTCAATTAACCAGTCATAGGAGCATTCAAACCAATTAATTCACAAAATCACAAATCAAGTAATATAAGCAAACCGTATCCAATAAAATGAAATGCATACAAAAATGTGGAGAAAAAAGCCTCAGTTCAAATGAGAGCGTGGTCTAATTTAAAATACAGACCAAACTCGCACTCTATCATAGGCAAAAAAAAAAACCGCTCCACAATCAATATTAACATACTGATATAGAGTTGCTTGATTTATCAGCAATGATAAAAATATCTGTGCCCAGTCCATGCATTTGAAAAAAATCCATAGTACTAAATACAGCCATTCAAATTAGCCAGAATATTAAAAAAATCATTGTCGCTTATCTGTGGTATTTGTATGTATACTGTGGTACTTGTATCCATACATCCGACAGAGATCCTGTTTCGAGATGAAATATTGCTGCTTCAGGGATAAGCCGTGGCAAGATTTTCACAGTAGCTCTTCACTCCGACATCAGAATTAAGAAAGTTCCATATCATCAGGAGAATTATCAGCAGGCTCTGGTTTTCAAGGATGATGATATGGAGGAACTCAAGAAATGTCTGTGAATATGGAAGACTTACTGAGCCTAATTGACAAGTTAAAAAGTGATAAATCACCTGGTCCGGATGGTGCACATCCTGAGGTACTAAAAGAACTCAAACATGAAATTTCTGATCTGCTGTTGGTGATCTGTAACTTATTGTTGTTGATCTGAAACCTGTCCATAGTACCTGAAGATTGGAGGATGGTCAATGTAACACCAATTTTTTTAAAAGGTTTTCTGGGGTGATCCAGGAAATTATTGACCAGTAAGCCTGACTTCAGTTCCGAGCAAGACAGTGGAAACTGTGATAAAAAATAAAATTACAGAACATGTTGACAAATGTAGCTTTATGGATCAGTGTCAGCATGGGTTCAGCCAGGGGAAATCTTTCCTTACCAACTTCCTTCATTTCTTTTAAGGAGTGAATAAACACGTGGACAGAGGTGAGCTGGTTGATGTAGTGTATCTAGATTTTCAGAGAGATTTCGACAAAGTTCCTCCTAAGATTTCAGCAAAATTCTTGAGAAAATTAGAGAGCTGTGGGATAGGAGGTAATGTTCTGTTGTGGATTTGGAATTAGTTATTGGACAGAAAACAGATAGTAGCACTAGATAGCCATTTTTCTCAGTGGAGAAGAGTAAATAGTAGAGTGCTATTTAACATACAGTATTTATAAATGATCTGGAAATTGGAAAGACAAATTTGCATATGATACTAAACTCTTCAAAGTTGTTAAAGCACACGTGGACTGAAATATTGAAGAACTAAGGCCAGTCCTGGGCAGACTTGCACGGTCTGTGTCTGTATATGACCATTTGGTTGATGATGGGCTGGGGAGGGCTTCAATGGCTGGGATCGTGTAGATGGGCTGGAGTGATCTTAGACAGAGACTTCAGTAGTTGGAGCCTAAGCACAGCAGAGCTTTGGATTCTTGCCCAGAAATAGCTAAGAAGAAGAAGAAGAAAAAAAAATTTAGAATGAATTAGGTTGGGCAGACTGGATGGACCATTCGGGTCTTTATCTGCTGTCATCTACTATGTCACTATGAAGACCGTAGGAAATTGAAAGACTGGGCATCTTAACCTTTTCCTATCGTGTCCCCCGGATGACGGGACATTCCAAAAATGTCGGTGCCATCATGGATAAGCAGTCTGTATGGACTAATAAAGAGCCAGGAACACAAAATATTTGAATTTACAGACTTATGACTTATTTACATTATGTTTACAATAGCCGTAAATGGTAACGGTGAATAATACAAAACTTTGCTAAAATAATTACGATAGGAACCAGCGTAACGTAAAATTTATTACGATAGGAAAAGGTTAATGGCAGATGAAATTTAATGTGGACAAATGCAAAGTGATGCATATTGGAAAGAATAATCCAAATCACAAGTACCGGATGCTAGGGTTCACCTTAGGGGTCAGAACCCAAGTAAAAAGATCTGCAGGATGGGCTTTGGTGCTCATCTAAAAATAATACACTCCAGCTAGGCTTACGAAAACAGTCTAAATAAAGCTTTTTCTTTCCTTGTACCGTTGTTGGTACAATAGAATCCTATGAACAAGAAGCAAAGCTGCCGTTTCTCGTGGAAAAGTGGTCTGAAATATTCACATTAATGTCTAACAGTTCGGAGCAATAACCGTTCATTTCACAAATACAGCACTTATTGCTACAAGAAAACTGCTCGAAATTTCATTGCCAGAAACAAGATGTGTTGAAACAAAAAGGCAAAGGTGATGGGGAGAACGGATCAGGGAAACACCAGCAGATGAGCTTCCATCCTTTGACTGGAGGATTTTACGGACCCGCGGTGTGTAAAATGATTCCAACCTATCATGCTCTGAGTCATCCTGAGAAGAATTGGAAAGTAGATTGTTTTTGACATTTCTACACGGTGACAATTCGGTGACCTAACTCAAGGATTCTAGTCAGTGACCCGAAATATCACAGTGAACCAAACCAAAAGGCTGCAACTAAACTCTAAATTTTGTGCTCTGTTGAGCCATCAATTCAGGTTTGTGAGTTGTCGAGCACCAAAGCTGAAAATTCTGTGCGAGCTGGAAAGTGCAGCCGTGGAATTGTGATGGCTGAAGGATTCTACAAGGCGGTGCGGTGATACCAGTGTGTGTTAAATATAAAACCAAGAGTGCTTACCATACCACTTAGGACCACAAAGCAGCTCTGTTATCAAGCACGGTAGGTTAAAATTCACTGCAGTTGTGTTCCTTAAGAATTACCATATTTTCACTCATATACCGCACACCCGTGTAAAATGCGCACACGGGTATAGCGCACGGGAAACTGTAATTTATGTAAAGAAATTTTTATATACCGCGCACACCCGTATACCGTGCATGCCGCCCCGACTCTCCCGTCGCCGCCCGACTCTCCTTTTGCCCGCCCCGACTCTCCACTCCCCCTTGAAGTCCTGTCCCCCCTTGAAGTCCTGTCCCCACCCTGAAAGCCTGATGCCCCCCCGATGTCCGATTCACCTCCCCCCGCAGGACCGCTCGCACTCCCACCCCGAAGGACCGCTCGCACCCCCACAGCCTCCCCACCCCACCCCCCCCCATCATAGAGAAGCTGCCTACCGTTGTCCTGCTGTTTCCTCTGCCGGTGGACCCGCCCCTTCTCTGAGCCCTGCGTCTGCCCTGCTTCCTCTTCCGGCGGTCCTGCCCTTTCTCTGATGTCAGAGAAGGGGCGTGACCGCCGGCAGATGAAGCAGCAGAACAATGGTAGGCAGCTTCTCCATGATGGGGGGGGAGGCTGTGGGGGTGCGAGCGGTCCTTCGGGGTGGGAGTGCGAGCGGTCCTGCGGGGTGAATCGGACGTCGGGGGGGGGGAGGGAACTATGTAAAAAAAAAATGTGTACAACGCGCTCACGAATATAACGCGCATGGTTATACTCTGTTTGTAAAATCGTGTATAACGTGCGCATTATATGCGATAAAATACGGTAGATCTCAAGTGCAAACTAAACTATAGCAAGTACAGAGAACATATACACCTGGCTCTACTAAACTGCAGTAGACAGAGCTTCTTACCGCAGGCCGGTGAGGTAAATTCTCTGACACTCGTAGGAATTGAGTGATTGCTGGCCCACGGTAAAAAGCTCTACCGTGGTTTAGCAAAAGGAGGCCATATTTGTATAGCAGGGGAGGGGATCTTGCTAATGGGAAGTCATACATATAAAACAATATTATTTATTTGGGACCAGAGCCAGGACCAGTAATAATCGGGAGGTCACGCCCAAGCTGCGCTGCCTCATTCTGGAATGTTGTCCGCCTCGCTGCTGTAACCTCACGCAAGCGCTTTCCTGCATCTATACCCAATTGGACTCCACCTCACAGTCGCGTACAGACGCAGGAAAGTGCTTGCATGAGGCTACAGCGCCCGCTGGACACTTGTGGAGTGGACAATCGCGTATAGACCAAGGGCCTCAAAATAGTACCTGGCGGGCTGCATGCCGCGAGTTTGAGACCGCTGTATTAGAGGGAAAGGGGTCTCAGCTCAGTCCTCGGGACACACCTAGCATGGGATAAATTTGCATGCTCTTGTCTCTATTATTTGTAAAACTGCTCATGCATATTCATTGTGGATATCCTGAAAACCCAACTTGCTAGGTGGATCCCAAGGACTGGGTTGCGAACCTTTGTATTAGAGCTAAAGTGGGTGATCGACTCACTTTGCCTTGGCGAGCTACCGGTCGATCGCGATCGACCTATTGGGCACCCCTGGCTTACAGTCTAACTTGGACAGACAAATATGACACATAGGGTTGGGGCTGCAAACCTATCCTTGACCTGAGAAGAGTGTGTGAATGAGGTGGGGGGGGGAGCTCCAAGTGGTGAAGTAGGAGAACCCCCTTGGAACTCCAGGTTGGATATTGGTGAAGGGGAGTAAGGATTACAGCAGTCTTTCTTGTTTGGAAACAAAAACATACTGAGCCAAAATAAAGCTGCAGATGGACTTTTTTCTTCTTTATTGTTTAAGCAAGTGCTGCAATCTACATAATTAAAAAGGGGGGGGGGAAAACCCCTTAGGATTTGCAACGCTTGTTAAGGAAAAAAGAAAGTCGCTCTGCAGCTTCATGTCTGCTCAGTGTAGATAGCAAACCGTTGCAAATTAAAATATTTGAAGCAAGGTGAACTTTTAATTTACTGTACGGCAGGATTCAAGATGCATTATAATAAATTAAACTTTATTTTCCTTCAAACATGTTAATGGTGTAGTGGTCTGCTGTTGTAAGTGGTCTCCCGACAAAAGGTCGTAAATAATCCCTGTCCCACCCTCAAAACAACAGAACGGCAGAGACGGGAGGGAGCAGTTGACGTTGGAAAGGATGCAAGCAGGTGCAATTTTGACATGTCATTGCATTTGAAAATAAAAGAAAAATTTTGTTCACTTTTCTTTTTACATTATTTTAAAAAATACCGAACGGATAGCAGCCAGCCATGAAGCCCCTCTCTCTCTGCTAATAAACTTCCACCTCCAAAACACGAAAGTCAATAATAAATGCTTTCAGAGAGCGGGAGTTAATCACTGGTTGACTCTGTTCTTTTGACGCTCTATTCAGAGTGGCACCAGCTGACCTGACTGTACACTACCCCCTTCCCATTCGCGGTTCCTGCACTCGCGGTTTCATGTAATCACGATTTTTTTCTGGGGAGGGGGAAAATTAAAAAAACCCAGTCTTAATGTAAAAAAGATCCATCTTTTTTTTCCTCCCTGCCGCCTTCCCGGCCTTACCTGGTGGTCTAGAGGGCTTTCGGGGCAGGAGCAATCTTCCTACGCTCCTGCCCCGTGCAGATCGCCATGAGGAAATGGCTGCTGGGAGTTCCCGTAGCCTCTCGAGACTACGTCGGGAACTCCCTACCACCATTTCCTGTTGGCGATCTGCATGGGGCAGGAGCATAGGAAGATCGCTCCTGCCCCGAAAGCCCTCTAGACCACCAGGTAAGGCCGGGAAGGCGGCAGGGAGGTGAGGGTGGGTCAGAGCCGGATAATCGCGGTTTTTCGGCATTCGCGGTCCGGCTCTGCCCGTATCCCCCCCCCCGAATGACGAGGGAGAAGTGTACATGTATTACACACACAGAATATCTGCCCAATGAAAAGAAAGCCTCCTTCCCCCCAACCCCCAAAAATGGCAGGAGGGATGCCCACTACCTCCTGCCACCAGACGTCCCCCGCCGCTCTTAAATATGGCAAGAGGGATGCCCACTCCCTCCCGCCATCGAACCCCCCCCTTCCCGCCGAACTTATGGCAAGAGGGATGCCATCCCCCCTGGCGTTGAGTTAGGTCATTCCCTCCACCCCCGCCGCTGCCATTGTCCCCCTCCCCCCATACCTGTAAGTTGGGAGCAGGAGGGGTGCTCAGCCCCTCCTGCTCCTCTGCCTCCTCCAGCGAAATTCGGGCCTTAGGCCCTGATGGCTCTATTCCTCACCCAGTCAACTTGTCTCATCAGTTTCTTAGTCCCCACCCTCAGTGCTTTATCTCTGCTTTTTTCCCCAAACCGATGTTTGGTACAAAGTGAGATAGTCCCTCAGGCCTGGACTTCATAATTCAGCAGTGTTAACGCTGGATGAAAGTAATCCTAAACTATTGAATTAACTCACTGCTATTAATTACACAGATAAAAATAACTGAATTAGCAGCAGCATCAATAAATCACCATCTTCTCACCTTGAAATTACCATTTGCCAATTAGTCTCATTTGTTGCAAAGGAAATGATTTTATTTTAAGAATAAACCGAGAAGATACACAACGGGAGCTTCACATTTTTAACACCACTGGTGTCTGTGTAAGCTTCCCAGTCCATATTTATTTATTCAGTTTTCTATACTGTTCTCTCAGAGAAGCTTGGAACGGTTTATATGAATTTATTCAGCTACTCGAGCATTTTCCCCTATCTGTCCAGTGGATTCACAGTTTATCTAATGTACCTAAGCAATGGGGGGAGGGGGGGTTAAGTGACTTGCTCAGGGTCACAAGGAGCAGCGTGGGTTTAAACCTGCAACCTCAGGGTGCTGAGACTGTAGCTTTAACCACTATGCCACACTCTTCCCATAGCAACTGCCATAGCATCCTGGTATCACAGGGACTGCTCATGCGCAAAGGGACTTGTACAAATGGTACAATATCACAAATCACAATATCGCTTGTGAATAAAACTCACATAAAGGAAATTTTATCAAAAGAATTTTGGCAGGAAACACCTACAGGCCTCGTTTACTATTTGGTTCTAATCTCATAAAGACCTTTGCAAGTGGACGTTAACCTATTTGGCATAGACATATGATAACAGACAAAGGCAAACCGGCCCATCCAGTCTGCCCATCTGCAGCATCCACTAAATCCTCCTCTCCCTATTGGCTAAGGCTCTTAACATTTGCATCTCCTCTTCCTATTGGCTAAGGCTCTTTACACCTGCATTGTGAGGTCATAGAGCTGCCCATCCGCAGTAACCATTATCTCTTTCTTTCTCCGAGAGATCCCACGTGCCTATCCCAGGCCCTCTTGAATTCAGACACAGTCTCTGTCTCCACCACCTCTTCTGGGCGACTGTTCCACGCATCTACCACCCTTTCTGTAAAAAAGTATTTCCTTAGATTACTCCGGAGCCTCTCACCTCTTAACTTCATCCTATGCCCTCTGATTCCAGAGCTTCCTTTCAAATGAAAGAAACTCAACTCATGCGCATTTACATCACGTATGTATTTAAAAGTCTCTATCATATCTCCCTCTCCCACCTTTCCTCCAAAGTATACAGATAGAGATCTTTAAATCTGTCCCCATACAGCCTATGAGGAAGATCACCAACCATTTTATTAGCCTTCCTCTGGACCGACTCCATCGTGTTTATATCTTAAGGCCTCCAGAATTGTACACAATATTCTAAATGAGGTCTCAATAGAATCTTATGCAGGGGAATCAATACCTCCTTTTTCCTACTTAGCCATTCCTTTCCCAGCGCATCCAACCGTCTTCCTAGCTTTCACCATTGCCTTTTCAACCTGTTTGGCCATCTTAAGATCAAACAAGTGTGGGATGAACACAGCGCGAGATAAACACAGAGGATCTCTAATCGGAAAATAATGGAACTAAGGACAGCACTGGGCAGGACCTGTGTCCCATATATGGACATTTAGTTGAGGACGGGCTGGGGAGGCTTTCGATGGCTAAGATGGGGCTGGAGTGAGCTTTGATGGAAACTCCAGTAGATGGAACCTAAGCACATTACCGGGCATGGCTCTGGGTTTCTGGCCCAGAAATATCTAAAAAAACAAGCAAACAACTATTTAAATTAAATGATTAATTTATGGAGCATGTATGGCTAGGCAGACTGGATGGACCATTCGGGTCTTTATCTGTTGTCATTTACCATGTTACTATATTGCACTTTTTTGGTATCATCCTTCAGCAATAATGTTAAAGAGAACAAGCCCAAGAAATGAACCTTGAGGCACATCACTGGTAACATCCCTTTCCTCAGAGCGATCTCCATTAACTACTACTCAACACTCAACCAGTCACTTTGGGGCCCATACTAAGGACACTCCGTTTAATAATTAGACACCTATGTGGAACACTGTCAAAGGCTTTGCTAAAATCTAAATACACCATATCTAGCGCACTCCCTCTATCTAATTCTCTGGTCACCCAGCTACTTCCTCATCATTCCCATTTCTGAACCGCTGGCACTAGTCCAAATTCCCAGGATCCTCCACTAATCTTTTGCAATTCAGAATGTTGATCATTTAGCCCCCGACATTTTCTCAGTCTACAATAGGACGTTCCCTCCTATCCCATGACTTTTTAACTTCCTCAGGACTCTTGTCACTGGAGGATTTGTCTAATTAGGGTTACCAGATTTCCTCTTAAAAAAAAAAAAAAAGACACCTGGTCCTGCCCTGTTCTGCCCTAGCCCCTCCCCACTCTGCCCTCAGCCCCGCCTCCACATGAACCACATGTCTTCTTCCCCGAGCTCAGGGCTGTATCTGAATGTTCTCTTTGTATGTGCGGACATTGACACGATGATGTGTGCGTGCTTGCATGTGTGTGACGTCAACACGTTGACACATGCACAGAGGACATCCAGACACTGCCCCAAGCTCAGGGCCTTCCAAAACCTGGACAAACTTCGTTTTGAAAATCCCCCCCGGTCACCCAGACAGTCCTCTAAAAAAAAAAGAGAACATGTCCAGGTTTCCCCAGAAATCTGGTAACCCTATGTCAAATGAATTTTGAAAATTTTAATATACAGTGGAACCTTGGTTTACGAGCATAATTTGTTCCAGAAGCATGCTTGTAAACCAAATCGCTCGTATATCAAAGCAAGTTTCCCCATAGGAAGTAAGGGAAACTCGCTTTGATTGGTTCCACCTCCTCCCCCCCCCGAGGCTACCGGCGCTGCTCCATTCCCCCCCCTTGAGGCCACCAACGCTGCTCCATACCCCTCCCCGCGATCCGGCATCCTCCCCCTGCTCGCGTTGCCCCCCCTCCACCGCGATCCTACATCCCCTCCCGAGCACGGCAATGACATCCCTTACCCCAACTTGGCACCGGTGCCGGTGCCCAAAGATCCTCCCTCTTCTGGCGTGGCCTGGGCTGGGCGGTGCGTCGGAGATCCTCTCTCTTCTGGGCTGGGCTGGACTGGCTTTGAGCATTTGCGCATTCTCAAAGTCTTCTGGTCTCGCTCTCTCTGAGATTCTGAATCTGAGAATCTCGGAGAGGGATGTCATTGCCGTGCTCGGGGGGGGATGTAGGATCACGAGGGGGGGGGGCAGATGCGAACGGGGGGGATGCCAATCGCTGGGGGGGATGCCGGATCGCAGGGGGGGGCGCTCGTATAGCGAGGCAAGCTCGGTTTACGAGGCACCAAGTTTGCAAATGTTTTGCTCGTCTTGCAAAACACTCGCAAACTGGTGCACTCGTAAACCGAGGTACCACTGTAGTTTATCAACCAGTTCACTTTGGCCATAAGTTTATTTATGCCTTAAAAAAAAAAAAAGTACCAGTTTGAAGCAAGACTTCCCTTGGCTAATAGCATAAAAAAAACAATAAATGAAACGACAAACTTCCACAGTATAGACTAAGTTGAAATTCCGTTCACTTCAGTATCAGATAGCAAGGGAGCAAAGCAGCAGTAGAGGAAATCCAGGAGAACCCTTGAAGAAAAAAAAAAGATCTTGACAACGGCATTGAGGGAAAAACCGTATGAATAGATGCACAGAGCCTAACTTCCGTACACACAAAAGTGAAGTGCTTTGAGGCGATCTAATGAACTGCAAATCATTACCTGGATGGTGGTGGAGCAATGGCTGCCTGCCCTCCGGAACCGTGTTGGCTCAGTGCTCAGGTAATTAAGTCCAAGTGAATAAGTGACACGTGCCTTGACTGTATCATGTGCGTCGCCATTGTCTGTGCTACAAGACGGTGTCTCAGGACATGTGGATTAATTAACGTCTTTTAGGGGACGGGAACAATGGAGAATGGTGCGTAGGGCTCCAATCAGTTTATTTAGAGGCCGATGAAGGCAACACGGCGTGATTATACTATATGCCTGACGGAAGCAGTGGAAATTAAATTGCATGGCCTTGTATAATGTTCTGTTTTCTTACGCCCCGCAATCTGTCTGGCCTCCGTAATATCACGATAGTATCAGTCCTTTAATTTAGCTATAATTCTTTAAAGAAGGGCTGTTTATTTTGGAAGACGGACCAACATGTAATCCGCATTAAATGCTCAATAACTCAGTGATGCATTAACCCTAATGCAATATTATTAAATAAACAGCAAAAGTGCTGGAGTACCTGAATGTAAACCACTTACACGGCCTCCATTGGCAGTGTATAAATAACTTAAAACATAAATAAACTAATGGGTATATATCAATGAGTTTGACCTTTTTTTTTGGGGGGGGGGGTGGAATGATGAATTTAAAACATGCATAATTGAAATACAATAAACACCTGCTCTATGATAGTCCAGCCCTCTTCGATGTGAACCACCTAGAAGTCATCTGACTATGGCGGTATGGAAGAATAAAGTTATCATTATTACTAGTCTTTAAGCCCGTTACATTAACGGGTGCTGGAATATATGTCTGTCTGTCTTTATTTCTGTCTCTCTCCCTACCCAAACTGCACAGGGAAATGGAGGGGGAGGGAATGCGAATGCTGCTGCATAGGGGGCAGAGAGAGATAGATATAAAGAAAGACAGACAGCGGGAGGGAGGGAGAAAGAAAGGAAGAAATACACAGGGGCAGGGAGAGAGACAGACAGAAAGAAAGACAGCGGGAGGGAGAGAAATAAAAAGACTCAGCGCTGACATAGGAGAAGACTTCCGGTTGGCTATGTGTGCTGCTGCAGGGCAGGGCAGGCAGGAAGTAGAAGACGAGCCTTGTGGCTCCAGCTACCTCGCAGAGCTCCATTTGGATGAGAAAATTGCTTGCAGATGAGGGCGGGACACGAACGTGGAAGGCAAACGCAGTACACAGAAAGGGTCGAACGTGGGAGGCAAATGAGGGACAGAAGGAGGTCGAACATGGGAGGCAAACGTGGAACACAAAAAGGGGAATGGAGTGTGTTTTTGGACACAAGGCATGAACTTGGGAGAGAGGATGGAGGAAGGGAGGGAAAGAGATGCTGAGATGGGGGAGGGAGTGTGTTTTTGGACACAAGGCATAAACTTGGGAGAGAGGATGGAGAAAGGGAGGGAAAGAGATGCCGAGGTGGGGGAAGGAGTGCGTTTTTGGACACAAGGCATGAACTTGGGAGAGAGGATGGAGGAAGGGAGGGAAAGAGATGCTGAAGTGGGGGAGGGAGTACGTTTTTGGTCACAAGGCATGAACTTACATAGAAACATAGAAAATGACGGCAGAAAAGGGCCACGGCCCATCAAGTCTGCCCACTCTAATAACCCACCCCCTAATTTCTTCCATGAAGAGATCCCACATGCTTATCCCATTTTTTCTTAAAATCTGGCACACTGCTGGCCTCGATTACCTGCAGTGGAAGATCATTCCAATGATCAACCACCCTTTCGGTGAAGAAATACTTCCTGTTGTCGCCATGAAGTTTCCCACCCCTGATTTTCAACGGATGCCCTCTTGTTGCCTTGGGTCCTTTAAGAAAAAAGATATCTTCTTCCACCTCGATACGGCCCGTGACATATTTGAATGTCTCAATCATGTCTCACCTCACTCTGCGCTCCTCGAGTGAGTAAAGCTGCAACTTACCCAGCCGTTCCTCATACGGGAGATCCTTGAGTCCTGAGACCATCCTGGTGGACATTCGCTGAACCGACTCAACTCTCAGCACATCTTTTTGGTAATGTGGCCTCCAGAATTGTACACAATATTCCAGATGAGGTCTCACCATGGATCTGTACAACAGCATTATGACTTCGGGCTTTCGGCTGATGAAACTTCTACGGATACAACCCATCATTTGTCTAGCCTTGGATGAAGCTTTCTCCACTTGATTGACAGTCTTCATGTCTTCACTAATGATTACCCCCAAGTCTCGTTCTGCTGTAGTCCTTGCTAAGGTCTCGCCATTTAGGGTTTAGGATCTGCATGGATTTCTGCTGCCAAGGTGCATGACCTTACACTTTTTGGCATTGAAACTTAATTGCCAAGTCATGGATCAATGTTCCAGTAAGAGTAGGTCCTGCGTCATACTGTCTAGCACTTTGCTTTTGCCTACTATGTTGCATAGTTTGGCGTCATCGGCAAATAATGTAATTTTACCTCAAAGCCCCTGAGCCAGGTCCCTTACGAACATGTTAAATAGGATCGGGCCCAAGACCAAGCCCTGCGGCACTCCACTGATCACCTCCGACGTTTCGGAGAGGGTACCGTTCACCACCACCCTCTGAAGTCTACCTCCAAGCCAGTCTTTAACCCATGCAGTTAATGTTTCACCTAATCCCATCAAACTCATCTTGCTCAATAACCTGCGGTATGGGACGCTATCAAAAGCTTTACTGAAGTCCAAGTATACGATGTCCAGGGACTCCCCCCATATCCAGCTTTCTTGTTACCCAGTCAAAGAAGCTGATTAGATTGGATTGTAAATCCATGTTGATGAGGATCTCGCAGATTCTCCTCATTCAGGATGGAGGAAGGGAGGGAAAGAGATGCTGAGGTGGGGGAGGAAATAGAAAAGGGAAAATTAGGCATGGGTGTGTCAGTGAGAAGGAAAGAGATGGTTGTGTACACGGGGAATGGAAGAAAGTTGAATTTTTGGTCATAGGGAGGGAGGTATAGATGAGAGGGAGAAATATTGTGGTGGAAAGGGAACAGTGGGACAGATTGAAATGGATGCAAGAGGGAGGAATGTTGGACATAGTGGTGAAGGGAATGGAGGGAGAGATGTGGCATGGTGCTGGAGAGGGGTGACAAAAGGAGAAATGTTGGGCATGGGGCTGGTGGGCAGGGGCGAAAGATGAGAAAGGGATAAATGCTGGACCATGGTAGGAAGAACCAATGGACAGCAACAGAAGAATTTACAGAAGATGGGAAAGCGGAAAAAAGAAACTGGGACCAACTTTATGGAAAAATAAGTCTCCAGACAACAAAGGTAAAAAACAGAATTTATTGACTAAAATATGTTAGCTTTGGGAAATGTATATAGCAAATGTCTTTTTATTGTGTTCAAAAGAAAAGGAAATGCATTTCTGTTTTTATTTCTACAGTGTTGAAGTACTTGCTGACCCTTGCTGCGGCTGGTGGGGATCCCCAAGCACCGCGAGCAGAGGATCTCCTCTAGAGACGGCCAGAACTCCCCTCCACCAAGCACAGCAGTCGCTGGCAACATCCACGAGCCACTGAGGTGCCAGCATCTGTGACTCAGGGATGCTACTGCTGCCTGCCAAGCTTGGCAAAAGGGACCCGCAGCCAACTGCAAAGGAAGTCCTCAGCTGACAGCTTGGGGGTTCTCATCACCTGAGTATTTATATTTTATATTTACATTAGAGGCTCTGGTAGAAATTCGTTTACAAAGTATGTATTCTTCCCAATTAATATTTCTAAATTAATAAAGTGTCTTTGCTTATTTGTAAATGGGTCTCTACCAGAGCCTTTAATTCAGTAGCATAATTAAATGAAATAACTATTTCTGAAGTTTCTAGGGACGGGTGGGGATGGAGGGGATTCCTCACGGGGACGGTTGGGGATGGAGGGATTCCTCACGGGGACGGGTGGGATTTCTGTCCCCGTGCAACTCTCTATAACAGACTATGGACTTTTCCTCCAGGAATTTGTCCAAACCCTTCTTAAAACCAGCTACGCTATCTGCTCTTACCACAACCTCTGGCAATGCATTCCAGAGCTTAACTATTCTTTGAGTGAAAAAATATTTCCTCCTATTGGTTTTAAAAGTATTGCCCTGTAACTTCATCAAGTGTCCCCTAGTCTTTGTAATTTTTGACGGAGTGAAAAATCGATCAACTTGTCCCATTCTTCTCCACTCAGGATTTTGTAGACTTCAATCCTATCTCCCCTCAGCCATCTCTTTTCCAAGCTGAAGAACCATAACCATTTTAGCCTTTCCTCATACAAGAGGAGTTCCATCCCCTTTACCATCTTGGTCGCTCTTCTTTGAACCTTTTCTAGCACCACTATATCTTTCTTGAGATAAGGAGATCAGACTTGAACACAATATTCCAGATGAGGTCGCACCATGGAGCGATACAGAGGCATTGTAACATTCTTAGTCTCGTTAACCATCCCTTTTTAAATAATTCCTGCCGCCACACATTGAGCGAAAGGTTTCATTGTATTGTCTATGGTGATACCCAGATCCTTTTCTTGGGTGCTAACCCCCAAGGTGGACCCTAGCATTCGGTAACTGTGATTCAGGTTATTCTTCCCAATGTGCATTACTTTGCATTTGTCTACATTAAATTTCATCTGCCATTTGGACGCCCAGTCTTCCAGTTTCCTAAGGTCCGCCTGCAATTTTTCACAATCCGCATGCGTTTTAACAACTTTGAACAATTTAGTGTCATCTGCAAATTTAATCACCTCATTCGTCGTTCCAATTTCCAGATCGTTTATAAATAAGTTAAATAGCACCAGTCCCAGTACAGACCCCTGTGGCACTCCACTGTTTACTCTCCTCCATTGAGAAAAATGACTGTTTAACCCTATCCTCTGTTTTCTATCCAATAACCAATTCCTAATCCACAACTGAACTTTGCCACCTTTCCCATGACACTTTAATTTTCTCAGGAGCTTCTCGTGAGGAACTTTATCAAAAAAGCTTTCTGAAAATTGACATATACTATATCAACCGGCTCACCTTTATCCACATGTTTATTCACACCTTCAAAGAAG
The DNA here is from genome assembly GCF_902459505.1 of Geotrypetes seraphini. NCBI lineage: Eukaryota > Metazoa > Chordata > Amphibia > Gymnophiona > Dermophiidae > Geotrypetes > Geotrypetes seraphini. The sequence continues at coordinate 67,770,484 of NC_047097.1, read as the reverse complement.
TCAAGCAAATTGTTTGTTTGTTTTTTATAATTCTTTATTCATTTTCATAATTACATTAAATGTATATATATATTTAATCACATTAACAGTAAATATATCATTTAACATTCTATTATTTGTGCAGTACATCCTTTTTTCCCCCCTCCCCTTCCCATCCCTCTCTATCATATGTTCTATAATCATATAAATTCTTTATTCATATTCATAAATTACATTAAGTGTTATTTATATCTCTATTCCTCTTCCCTCCCTCCCATCCCTAAACTTCATTTTTGTATGATATATGTTAAAATAAAATATTCCCCCCTTTCTTCATAAATTAATAAACATAAGGGAAATATTTCTACTTATTGGTGAGGCTGAACCCATGCTGACTCCGTCTCATTAAATCACGTTTGTCTACGTGTTCCAGAGGACACTAAACTGTTCAAAGTTGTTAACACGCATGCGGATTGTGGAAAAATTGCAGGCGAACCTTGGGAACTTGGAAGATGCCATTTTAAGCTGCATTAAGGGCACATTAGTAGGGCCCCTCGGAGAAGGTTTTCTTGGGGACGTGTTTAGCTTAGGGAGGAAAACCGAACATGTAGACTGATTTTCAAGCCTACTCGTGTTATTTTTCTTGAAAATCGTACTCACAGAAGCAGAGCTATAAGAACTCGTAGCAAGTTACACAGGTAATTTCACTTTGAATACAGGGGAGCAAATACCATAATTAAAAAAAATCACATGCAATTTTCCCCCCATTGTCTGGACAGCCTGGAAAGTTAATTTCCAAGGTGTTTTTTTTTTTTTTCTTCATAGCTCCGTAAATTTTCCAGAGTTGTTGCCGAATGCTGTGTTTCAGAGTGAATCGAATCGGGCGGGCTATGGTCCTCTTTACCCTGGGTCAGAACTTTCCTTGCCCTGGTTTTTAAAAATGTTCTTCTGTCTTTTAAGGAAAGAGCCTATGAACTTAAAGATGCACGGAAAGGAAAGAACCGGATGGCAAGGCCGCCTGGGTGAGGAGTAGGAGGAAGGCGGCTCTAAACCATTTTGGGCTGCGGATCGCACGTGTAGCGGTACTGCCCGAGTACTGACTCCTTTTGATTTTCTCCACATTCTTAGTGTAGTCTAGGAAGCAAAGGGAGAGTTAAGAGGCCTGACAGATGTTTCAAAGTGCCTGAAGCTGCTAATTAACGAGGAGCAATGCTGGAATGATTCCTTTTAATGTTCGGTGTATCTTCTGACAGACATCAAAGAAATTCCAGCTATCGCGCAAAAATCAAGCAAAGGTTTTATTTATGATTTTAGGATTATTTTAATAAATTTGTAGCATACATTACATCACAACTCCAAATAATCTGTGCCAACTACATCTGACTTCCAAATCAATGGTATGAACATACGCTACTGTATAATTCATCAGCTCCTGAGCAAACAGGGAATATGAGGTGTAGACAAAATCTGCTTCCGAGTTCTGCTGTAATTACGAATGCATTCCTTAGCACATTTGCTGGACATTTAAAAAAAAAAAAAAACCCTAAAAAAATCAAAATTGTTCAGTTTAAATCAGTGGTTCCCAACCCTGTCCTGGAGGACCACTAGGCCAATCGGGTTTTCAGGCTAGCCCTAATGAATATGCGTGGAGCAGATTTGCATGCCTGCCACTTCCAATATATGCAAATCTTCCCTCCCTGCCACTGACACGCACCTTGCAGAGCGAGCCGATCTCTATACAGGCTTGCTTGCGGCCTTTCCTCTGCTGGGCTCCTTCTTATGACACAACTTCCTGTCCAATCTCCCTCTTCCATTTTAAACGCAGGTCTCCATCATCTCTTGCTCTTCCGCTGTTCTTTTTTCACTCTTCATTCTCCTTCCTTTTTGCCTGCCTTTCCTTCTGTAATTCTTGTCTTCTGGTCTCAGGGAAGTTGACTGGTCCAATCTGATGAGATCCAACACTCCCAATTTTCTCTCTTTGAACTTTTGAAAAAATTAACTCATTCGGAGGAATCTTCTCTCTGTTGTAGTCACAAAGTTTGTATATTGCACCAACACAGACAGCATTGCATCCCAAAGCTTGAAGAATAGTCTAAAATTTTTCAGCTAAGAAATGCAAGGTCATGCATTTGGGCTGCAAAAACCCGAAGGAATGGTACAGTTTAGGGGGTGAAGAACTTATGTGCACGACAGAAGAGCCCCCCCCCCCCCCCAAATCTACCCAACCTCTCCAACAAAATACTGGTGGTGTAGTGGGCTGGGGGGGTTCAGATCAGACTTCCCCTCAGCTCAAGAACTTTCAACCCCGACAAGGCCTGAGCCAGTCAGGACCTTATCCCCCCCCCCCACCCCACTGCATGCCGGTGATGCACTAGGAGGAGCCTAAGGCCCCGATTGGCTCAGGTGCCTAAGGCCCCTCTGTCAGTCAGGCCCTTAGGTCCCTTCCAGTGCATCCAGGATGCACCGGGAGGGGGCAAGGACCACCATTTTGAAGAGGCGGCCCTTCAAGGCAAGAGGGAGTGGGCATCCCTCCTGCCTAATTTTCGACAAAAGTTGGGGCATAGTCAGAGATGGAGGGTTCGTGAGCTGAAGTGGTATGATCTGAACTCCCCCCCCCCCAGCCCACTAGATCACCAGGATTTTGTGGGAGGGAGAGAGATGATTGTAAGGCTGGGGGCACTTGGTGTGGGAGGGAGGATGTCATGGGGTTCTAGTTTTGGTGGTGGGGGAGGGGTGCATTCGAGCAGTGGTGGGGACACAGAAGTGCGTCTCCACCCCGGGTGTCCCCTACCTTCGCCAGTGACTCCATGGTTGTTTTGAGCATATCCAGCCATCTGATTGCAGGTCGCCCTTTTCACTTGGGGTGGATTATAGGTGTGCTTTGACTTAAGCGCCGACAGGCCATGAAATCCCTGGCATAAATAGAGTTGTGCCTAAGGTTTCAGAGCCTACCAACGCCTAAGACCGCTTTAGGCAATGCCCCATTTATTTAATCAGGGCCTAAGTGCCTCCGGCTGAAAATTGGCTCTTCTGTATTTAAAGGATAAGTCCCTAAGGGAAGGCCTGAAGGTGGAAGGGGTAAAGTGATTAATTCTATGCATCAGTTAAAAAAAAATACACAAACACACAAAACCACACACGTATTGATCATAGAAACAAAACACGGACTACAGTTTGTGTTTGACAAGCAATATTAATTAGTTTCACCGCTTCATCGCATAGTCAGCCTTCATTATTAAACTCTATTAACAAATTAATGCAGCTTGGAAAAGAGACGGCTGAGGGGAAATATGATTGAAGTCTACAAAATCCTGACTGAAGTAGAACGGGTACAAGTGGATCGATTTTTCACTCCGTCAAAAATTACAAAGACTAGGGGACACTCGATGAAGGTATAGGGAAATACTTTAAAACCAATAGGATAAAATATTTTTTCACTCGGAGCATATTTAAGCTCTGGAACGCGTTGCCAGAGGTTGTGGTAAGAGCGGATAGCGTAGCTGGTGTTTAGAAGGGTTTGGAGGATTTCCTGGAGGAAAAGTCCATAGTCTTGTTATTGAGAAAGATATGGGAGAAGCCACTTTTTGCCCAGGATCGGTAGCATGGAATGTTGCTATTCCTTGGGTTTTGTCCAGGTCCTAGTGACCTGGATTGACCACCGTGAGAATTGGCTACTGGGCTTGATGGGCCGTTAGTCTGAGGCTATTTTGTTTGTTGAAATCAGTGTTAAACTGCTAACACAGAAGTTTATGTAAATGCCGCTAGGGGAAAGGGGGCGGCCAAAAATGGACGTGACCTTTCTCAGCCGTAACGTGTCATAATACTGCTGCATGATTTTACTGTATTCTTGCAACTGTACCTCCACGGGGCAGGGACATACCTAGTGTGACCATATGGCTCCAGAAAAAAAGGGTACGGATTGAGACATCCGGGTTTTACTTCCATTGAAAGCAATGGAAGTAAAACCCGGATGTCTCAATCCGTCCCTTTTTTTCTGGAGCCATATGGTCACACTACCTTAATGCTTTGGTATTCACGTTTTCCACTCCGACTTTACTCCCATTTGACAGTAAACCAAAGTGCAGATGTTCTACTTGAACGCATATAAAAATTTCCGTAACGTGAAAGAGCACGATTTAGTCGATAAGGGCCAGTGACATGTAACTTGCGATAATAATACTTACCTGAAAAGGCTGGTTAAACTTCGCTTGTCATAGTTGGGGAGCGTTTATATCATTCATAATTAACAAGAAAGGATACGCTGCTCTAGTCGGAGGGTAAACAGTCTTTTGCTTGTGCCCTTCTGTCCATTTCATTGTTCTGCCAGTTCGTATTTACCAGCTGTTCTTTTTATACTAGAGGAGAACTTTTTTTTTTTTTTTAATCTAGTTCATGGAACAGCTGCCAGAGGAGGGCTCGGCTTCCTCGCAGAAGAGATCACAGCTTAGTTGCCGGCTTTGATGTGGCATGCTTCATTTCATCAGCCAGCTCTCGTTTCTTCCTCATCCTCTACCCTTTGCCTCTTTGAGCCTTTTATGATTTTATTTGGAGGTGTTTTACCTGAAAAACAAAACAAAACCCTGTTCCCAACTTGTTGTCCAAGACCAAAGATTATGCAAGCTGCAGGTGTATGGCATATGAGATGGGGAAATAAACCTACACATGAACTGTGGGCTTATTGTACTAGTTTCAGTGAATGGCACTCAAAAAACATTCTATAAATGTTACAGCAATTAGATCCAATTTCCATGGCAAATTTCAAAGGTCCATCAAGTCCAGTATCCTGTTTACAACAGTGGCCAACCCAGATCAGAGGTACCTGGCAAGATCCCAAAGAGTAAAATATATTTTATGCTGCTTATCCTCCATCTTTATAATGGCTTATGGACTTTTGTTTTTGTAAATTAGCCTAACCTTTTTTAAACACTGCTAAGCTAACTGCTTTTATCACATTCTTCAGCAATGAATTTTAGAGTTTAATTACACGTTGACTGAAGAAGTATACCAGCTGAAACCATCATAGCATGTGTCGACAGCCTTCTAGTATCTTCAAGACATCTTCCCTAATCTGTCTGAGGCAAAGATCAAAGCTGGTGTCTTTGTCAGACCACGGATAAAGAAGATCCTGGAGTGCAAGGAGTTTCCCAAGAAGCTTACTAGGAAGGAGAAAGCGGATTGGAATAGCTTTGTCACAGTAGTTCGGGCTTCCTGGGCAATCACAAGGCCGAAAACTACGTGGAGTTGGTTGAGAATTTGGTGAAGAATTCCAGTAAAATGGGCTGTAGGATGTCTCTCAAAGTCCATGTCCTTGATACTCATCTTGAGACATTCAAGGAGAACGTCAGAGCATAGTCAGAGGAGCAAGGTGAGTACTTCCATCAGGATATACTGGACTTCAAACACTGCTATCAAGGACAATATAATGAGAACTTGATGGGAGACTACATCTGGGGGCTGATTTGTGAAAGTGACTTACAATATAATCGCAAGTCTTGAAAAACTACTCCCTTCTAAATCTTCTGTGGTCCTCGTCGTATAACTTCAATAAATACAGTGTTACAGGTTTGCGATTGTGGAATGCAATTCCTGAGCAGATTTGTGATCCTGTGTTGTTATCTTTTTGGAAGTGCTTGAAGGCTTATTTCAGGAGACCTTTGGTAGTGTATAGGGGAGATATTACAGTTTTATAGATATTTTCTTTTTAGGGGAGTGAGAATGTTCTGGAATGTTTTTTTGTTAATGCATACATGTTTGGTTGTTTGTCTTGTTATGCTTATGCATGTTGATTGTAACCCACATAGACTTGGGATAATTGGGATATAAATGTTTTAAATAAAAAAATTACTTGGAACCCATATATTCAAAAACTTTCACCTAGAGCAAGAAGTTTAATTCTTAATGAATTACATTGAAGCTATGGTTGCCTTCATTGTATTCCAAAGCCTGGTTGTCTTTGTCACCTTTCATCCTGGGAGGGAAGGGGGGAATGGGAAGGAGGGAGGGGGGAAGGGAAAGAGGGGGGACTATGGTTTGTCATATAAAATGTTTGGAGGAATGATATTTTATGATTGTATTTTATATATTATATGGATTAGAATTTTAAAATATGTGAAATAATTTGTAAGGAATATCTTTATTTATTATATAAATGTTTTTTATTCCTTCAATAAAATAGTTTGAACTGTAAAAAAAAATTACTGTAATTCATTACTGCCCAAGTAATAAATGATTGTGGGAAAGAGTTGTGGTTTAGAGAGGGTTGCTATATTTTACAAAGGAAAACCTCAGACACATAATCCCACCCTGTTTCACTCCAGCCCCTCCCAATTCCATCTCCAGCCCCTCCCAGTTCTGCCTCTAGCCCCTCCCCCCAGCAAGTCTCCTCTCTCCGATGATGGGCTCTGGTCACATCTGGAGGGCCTGGAGCATGCGCGGATGTGTGTGACATCATCCGCTCATGCTCAGAGGCCCCTCCATATGCGGCCGGAGTTCATCAGGACTTTCCAATACCCAGACAAATGCTGGGTTTTGGAAAGCCCATCCTGGAGCCGGTCTGGTAACCCTGGGTTTAGAGCTCCAAATGCATACTTTTATGCGATCGTTTTAACACTGAAAATTCTTCATCATTCTTCCAGTTCCCTTTCATTTCTTCCGTACTTCCTGGTGTGTCTGCTGTACTACAGACTTTTCTGTCATTTGCAAAGAGATGGAGGGTTTTTTTCCCCTTCAAGTGCTGACATGTTCACAGAAGGTTGCTGTAACATTCTGCAGCCTTGTATTACGAGTTGAAATATATAGCGGAAGCTTCCCAAGGGGATACAGTTCTCACCTGAATGATTGATATTTCATTTATAAACAACATGGTAAGGGCCAGTCTTGTGTGTTGCAAGCCTTGAAGAACAGACTCTCAAAATAAATACCTGAGACTTTCATAATCGCCTCTCGAAGCAATTTTACAATGGAAAAAGCATGAATTCTATTGTCCTCTTAAATCAGAAATATCAGATCCAACAAGGATGTGTCGTGTAACTATGTGGCCAGCATGCCGGTTAGAACAGGAGTAGGCAATTCCGTTCCTCGAGAGCCGGAGCCAGGTCAGGTTTTCAGGATATCCACAATAAATATGCATGAGATAGATTTGCATCTCAAGGAGGCAATGCATGCAAATCCATCTCATACATATTCATTATGGATATCCTGAAAACCTGACCTGGGTCTGGCTCTCGAGGACCGGAATTGCCTACCCCTGGGTTAGAAGGAACTGCAGAGGGCAGGCCAAAGCATTTTTCTTTTTTAAAAAAGATTTTTAACACCATTTTTAAGTATTACTGGCTATGTTTTACCTGAGGAATTTAGTTTTGGAGACAAGTTAAAGGCCAAGGAGGGCACAGTGTGCTTTCAGTCCCTTCTGTTCAGGTAAAACCACAAAAAAAGAACTATAAACTGCTTATTGAAAAGTAGTGGCTTGATAGTTAGATGAAAAAAAAAAAAAAAAATCCAAAGAATACATGAAATAATTCAAAGAACCAGGTGGAATTCAGAGTAAACCTGATCTGAGAGCGCCCTCATGTGGACAAATGCTGGTGCCAAGAGCTGTTTTATAGGGCACCAAATTACTTCATTTTGCAGAGAGCCCTGTTCTTACTAAAAATGTGATGCCAGCAGTGTTCCCTCTAAGCGGGCGGGTGTTGTGAGCAAACTTTTTTCACCGTGAGCCAAAAATATCGGGCGCCAGCAAGTTATGAGCCAACTCGCCCGATTCTCCTCTCGCCGCCCTGCCATCTGCCGTACGCCTCTTCCGATCGTGCGCTGTGACGAGAAACGTGTGCGCTGCGATGTAATATTTTGTGCGCCAGCGCACGCCAGCGCAGCTTAGCGGGAACACTGGTTCAAATGGTTTTATTTATTTCCCCAAATTTATTTTTGTTATACGCATTGAAAATATTTGATATTGCGTTTAAATCAAAATCTCAATAAACTTGAAACGAGTGCCCGTGAGATTGTGGGAGGGTTAAATACTCAAAACTTAGAAGTTTTTGCTACGCCAGCTTTCTGGTATCTTTACATACAGTGGCGTACCTAGCATATGTAACATCCGGGGCCCATCATTTTTTGGCACCCCCCCCCATCTGTAAGAAAAACATGATTTTTAGTAACAAACCACACGTCACACATGAGTACCTAGGAAAAGGCAGCATCTTACATATTGCAGTGAGCAGTACATCAATACACCCATTGTAAAACTAAACAAGCCAGACCAGCACAGATCAATCCTACACCGTCAATCCTAACAGAAAACCATGTCTTTCGAACACACAGAACACAGAAAACACCTTCGCCTAGTAAGGAATATGTAATCACAAACTAACCCCTCCCTCTTTTACAAAACTGTAGTGTGGATTTTAGCTACGGAGGTAACAGCTCTGATGCTCATAAAAATTCTGAGCATCAGAGCTGCTACCACCAAGGCTGGTGCTAAAAACGCTTCACAGTTTTGTAAAAGGGGGGATAAAATAAAAATACATAGACAAAGGTTAAATTGAACCAGCAAGAAGCTGGACTCTGCATACAATGCTTCACAGAAACAGTGACACATGTCTCCTAAAGCAATAAATAAATAGAAATTTTTTTCTACCTTTGTCTTCTGTGGTTTCTCCTTTCCTCATCTTCTTGTAACTCTCTTCCTTCCATCCACTGTCTGCCGTCTCTCTTCCCCTATATGGCATCTTCTCTCCTTCTATGCCCCTTCCAGAAACTGTATGCCTCCCCCTTCCATCTCTCCTTTCACCCCATTGGTCTGGCATCTCTCTCCTCGCCTTCCCTCTCCCACACCTCTCCTCATAGTCTGGTATCTCCCCTTCCCTGATTCTCTGGCATCTCTCTCCTTTCCTTTTCTTCCATCTTTCGCTCCCCCTCCATGCTCTCACATCTCCCCCTTCCTTTTCCCTTAGACTGGCATACCTTCCTCCTACGCTCCAAGCCCTGGCATCTCCTTTAATTCCCTCCCTCATCTTCCTTCTCCCTCCAGCTGGGTACCGCAACACTCTTCCCTGCAGCTCTGCACTTCCCCACAATTGCCATGCTTCGGTTCCTCTTCTTCCTTCCTTCCTCCCCCCCCCCCCGCGGGACCCTGCGGCACCATCAACTCTTACTCCCTCTAATGTCGGCCCTGCAGCTCCAGACTTCCTCGCACCTTCTCCCCTCCCCCTTTGGATCGCTATTATTTTAAATGTTATAGCCGCGGAGCTGTATCCATCAGTGGAGATGTCTAACCTCGGCCTGCCCCGGAACTCTTACTGCAGCAGCCGCCCGTCTAGGCAGGAACAGGAAGTCACTGTTGCAGTAAGAGTTCCGGGGCAGGCCGAGGTTAGACATCTCCACTGATGGATACAGCTCCGCGGCTATAACATTTAAAATAATAGCGATCCAAAGGGGGAGGGGAGAAGGTGCGAGGAAGTCTGGAGCTGCAGGGCCGACATTAGAGGGAGGAAGAGTTGATGGTGCCGCAGGGTCCCGCGGGGGGGGGGGGGGAGGAAGGAAGGAAGAAGAGGAACCGAAGCATGGCAATGGTGGGGAAGTGCAATCCCCCCAATGCGTCCCCTTACCTTACCGACGCGTGTGTGCGCTGTGAAGAGAAACTTTGCGCTGCGATGTAATATTTTGTGCGCGAGCGCAGGCCAACGCAGCTTAGCGGGAACACTGGATGCCAGTCCTTAGAACTAACACAAATATCGCCCCCCCCAAAAAAAAAAAAGAAGTTTGTTGTCAGAAAAGGCAGGCGATTGGTCACAGGCTAAACAGACATGCTTCCATGCCTCTCCCGCTCCAGCTTCATTTAACCATCATTTTTGCCTGATTCTGCACTGCTACGTCATGCCAGAAAAGGCAGGAGGTTAACCTACGAACTCAATGTTTGGATCACGGTTTTGCTGACCCGGAAATTCAGTGCTGGGCTGTGTGTGTTTCAAGGTGTCTGTAGAGCTGGCCAAAGTATAGCCGGTCAAGTGCGATATTCAACATTTAACTGGCTATAAAGAACCTCATTAAGGTAGGACCGCCTTTAATGCAGGCCTAATTACGCAGTTAACTTTAACTGGTTAAGTGCCGACTCCGCCCTCAGAATGCCCTCAAAGTAGCCAATTTCTGTTTGGGCATTAACCAGGTATTTTCAGTGCCAGTATCCGGTTAGGACCCACTGAAAACGTCCAGTTAGCCCCAGGCAGGCCATTTTAAATGACCAGGAGCCTCTTCTGACCATTTAAGCCATTTGACCGTCAGGCCCTAAGGGCCGGCTTCTATAAATGGCCACCAATCGTGTGTCAAACATGCAACAATACCGCTTCTTGAATCACGGCTTCGTGAAAGGCAACTGGGAATGTAGGCTCAGGGTATTAAAGGCCTACGTTGCCGGTGCCTACCTTTCAGGTGAATCGCGACTGTGGTGGCACTTTACGACACCTACCTCCACGTCCAGCGTTAGCCACGTCTGCAGTGGCGTTAGGCATCGCAATGCGCCTCCATAGCCATGATGAAGGCGCCATTTTTCTAGGCACCTATATTTTTAAAAAATCATGTTTAAATGGCGCTCTTTATAGAATATGGACCTAACTGACTACACTTACCTTTTGCTAAAGGGACATGCAGTTTGTATATCAGAAAAGCGTACTGCAAAACACATTTAAGTGGTAATTTACCTGTTACTGTATGCTAGTTTCATATTATTTTTTTTTTTCCAGGAGGGGTGTGGAAGTGTTATCCATTTAGCACGTTCAGGTTAGCGCAGGTTAACTGGATAGCACATGGGAGCCCTTAGCGGTAAGTGCTACCGCATACATTTTTTGCGCAAATCCTACACACGAATAGAAAAATTAGCATGAGACCTTCAGAAAAACCAGGTTAAAAAAAGAAAAAAAGCCCTAATTATTCTTATAGAAATCTGGGCCAATGCGCAAATTAAAATATGTTGTGTGGAGATCTTAATGTGTTTTAGTGAAAGCCCCCCATGAAGGTGGCTATATCAGAGCCTGCACAGAGTTTTTCAGTAACATATCTATAGACTGTAGTCACGAGAATTCAGTGTAGGATTCTAAAGTTTGGTTTCTTTTTTTTTTTTTTTTTTTGGGGGGGTGGGGAAGGGTGTTAGTAACAGATCGCTATATTTCTTATATCTCTACCAATAAAGTCCTTTCTGTTTTCCTGAATTCAGTTAGGGCCCGTTTCTAAATAGTCCACCTAAAAAAAAATCGGTGCCGACTAATACAGCATTAAGCCCGATTCTGTAAAACAGGCGCGCACTAAAAACAGTGTCTCACAAACTATCCGGAGCGGCAGCACATTAAACGGCAGGCCGCGGCTGGAGGGCACCCGGAAATGCCTGGACAATGGCGCGTGATGTCATCACGCCGTCCGCACATGCGCGAAGGCCCTGATCAACCGGTGGGGGGGGGAGGTGCTCAACAGGAGAGGCACGGAGAGGAGGGGAGAGGCGCTTGCACCGGCAGACTGTCTGCAGGACGCGCCTCTCTCCGCGAGAGGCACATTCCGCAGGCAGTCAGTTGATGACTTGCGGCACACCTGCAGCCTCACCGCGGCACACAGTTTGCGATTCCCTGCTTTACAATCACGCTTACCGCTGCCTGAGTTTAGGCATTGCTAGGCATCTTAATAGGCGCATCCAATTTATGCCAGGGTTTTCTTCACCTAAGTTAGGCGCCTAACGCGAAAACAGGCCCACGATCCACTCCTAATCACATCCACTTTTAGGTAGGCACTTTGGACTAGGCACCTACTTTTTATAGAATCACACTTTTTTGTTAGGCACCTGACTTGCAATTAAGTCCAATTAAAGCCAAATTAACTGTTTATTAGATAACCCAGTGGCATTATCATATGATACTGTGCAATTTGGTATGGCAAAGAGAGCAAAAAGTCAGATTTCTACAAATAATAACAAATTATTACTTATAATGACTGGGGTTGCCATTCAACAAATTACGAATAATTGGAAAAATTGGAGTAGATTAAATTATAATTTCTGGTGGAATTCCTTACGTCATGTTTATAAAATGGAAAGATTTATTGCAATCAGGAACAAACAAAAACAAACTGCAGATGTGTACAAGTTGCAGGCAGAATTTATTGTGACAAATATAAATTTATAAAAACCTTTTTACCAAACAAGGGACCCGACACGGTCCGTGTTTCGGACAAACCTTTGTCAGGGGTCCGATATGCAAAAAGGTTTGAAAAATATGCCACAAAAAATATTGAATAAAAAATCATAAACCAAAAGGTCCAATACACCGAGAATCGCCAACTGCTGTAAAGCGTCTCACAAAGTAAAAGATTTATTGCAATACAGTGCGGTTTTTTCAGGAAATTTCAGAATGTGTGGGAGCCATTTACAAAGTATTGTACCGATTAGATGACATTTTTTTTCCCCCTTAAATTTACAAGTTTGATTGTGAGGGGGGGAGGGGAGGGTAAATTTATTGTTACATATTGTATAAGGTATTGATTATATGATAAGAAAGGGTGGGAAGGGTGGGAGATAAGAGCATATTATTTGTACCATTGATGATTATGAAGTGTTATATTTATTGTTAATTTGTTTGGATATATTGTTACACTTATTGTAAATTTGAAAATGAATAAAGAATTAAAAAAATTAAAAAAAAGTCCAATTAAAGCCAATTATCAATACTGATTAAGCCTAATCGGTTGGTGCCTACATCTGTTTATGACCGCCTCGTCTCCACTTTGAGACTGTTCCACATAACCACTTGTCTTGTCCCCTCATATTCTCATGTAGAATCCACTCGTGTCTTGCATTCTAGGCAATCAGAGCTTCAAATTGGACATAACACAGAAACTCTATTAACTTCTTTGTTCAGTGAGATTCACGCTAATCTTGATAGTGTATCTGTTGCACTTATTGTCTCATTAGACTTATCAGCTGCCTTCAGTTTAGGCTGTGAAGAAAAAAAAGGCATTTTTGGGTACAGTTTTTAGCTGATTTACTTCTTTCCTCCAGGATCGTTTTTATTCTCCGTTTCAAAGTCGGATGTCTGTGTTCTCTCACTGCCCTCTGGTGTCTCTCAGTGTCTGTTCTTTCATGTCTCCTTTTCAGTATCTGTAAGTCCTCTGGTAACCCTAATCCAGTCTTTTCTCTTTCCATCTATGAGGGGCCGCTGAAAAGTTCTCAGCCCAACCAACAAATTTCGGGCATTCTCTATCAAGGGCTACTCACTTAGTCCAGTGATTTTCCATTTCTTTTATTCCGTTAGACAAATATGGAACGAAAAAGTGGAAAATCACTGGATTAAATGTATAGCTCTCAATGGAGAATGTTCCAACTTCGTTGGTTGGGCTGAGAACTAAAAACCGACACGGTCTTAGTATTCACATAGCATATACAGGTCTTAGGAAGCAAAGCCAACCAATCAAGAATAGTCATATTTATTGTCAGTTCATGACTATGAACATACTCCTCCAATTCTTCTTTGCGATTTTCAGGACTGGTCTTGCGTCTTACCTAGTAGAGTTGCTATTGAAGACCATTCCAGCCCATCCTGATCTGTCTTGCCACATACAGGACATAGACCTTAGAAATTTCCCTTACACTGGCTTTAGTTCTTCAGAGCTGGAGCTGCTGTCTGAGCACCACGCCAGCCCATCATAACAAATCAACATCCATGGGGGTCATTTAAGTTTTGTTCTGACACCATCCTCTTTCTATTTAGGGGCCCTCTCTTTATATCCCCTTCCTTTTTGAATTCTAAAACGTTCAATCAAAACCTAGAGTGAACAGACACCCACCAATCAATGATTATAAAATGGCATCCAAAAATAAAAATTAAGTATCAACCCATCCAGTCTGTTCTTCAGACCATAATGTCCTATTTTATCTAGTTTTTAAATAACTACATCTATTTACACTGAAAGATTCATTTAATTCAGATCCCCTTTGCTTACATATATTGGGAGTCAGGTTATCCAGCAGAGGTCAAGTCCTTTAATGAGTTCCCATATTATCAAAGCAAAAAAGTCATCAAAACTGCTCAAAGCTAAATAGATAAAGAAAGGAACAGAGAAGACCAGACCTTCGGATTGAAGCTTTTAATGTCACCAATAAGAAGTGGAACAAGAAAAATGGACCCGACATGGACCGTGTTTCAGCTACAAAGCCTGCATCGAGTCCTCAGGTTGTCCACTCATCAATTAGACAATAAAAATGAGCTGATGTAGCGATCAAATGTAACAAAATCTCACAATCTAATTTGGACAGGCAAGAGAGGACATATTGGGTTGGGGAGTTTCTTGCAGAGAGAATGATAGGATGGAACAAGGTCTGCTCAGTAGATATTCTGTGCTCTGAGAAACGAGATCGATAACAAGACCGAATATTGTGATCTCATATTTCTACCTTGCTGGAAGGTAAACAAAGGTGTGTTATGTGAAACAGGGCATAATTGGAGTGTGTGGCACAGTGGTTAAAGCTACAGCCTCAGTACCCCGAGGTTGGGGGTTCAAACCCATTCTGTTCCTTGTGACCCTGGGCAAGTCACTTAATCCCCCCTTTGCCCTAGGTACATTAGATAGATTGTGAGCCCACCAGGACAGATAGGGGAAAATGCTTGAGTACTTTAATAAATTAATATAAACTATTCTGAGCTCCCTGGAGAGAATGGTATTGAAAATTGAATAAATAACTTTAAAAAATGCTTTAGAAGTGTCATTGAGCTGTTTGACCCAGTAAGCCACAAGAGAAGACGGAGGAGCACAGCCATCCCTGTTGTATATTATCACATGGCTCTGAGATGGTAATGATAATAATAATAACTTTATTCTTCTATACCGCCATAATCTTGCGACTTCTAAGCGGTTTACAACTGAAGAGAGCTGGACAATCAGCGATTTACAGTATGCAGATAGAGAAATTACAGTATACAGAATCTTAGAAATGCAGCAATTATAATATACAGTTTGTTTAGAAATTCAGGGAGGCCCTTTTTGATAAAGTGGTGAATTACATAATACTGTTTGTTTAGAATTTTTTCAGGGGGGACATATTAGGTAAAAGAAAAAGGAAAAAGAGAGAGGTGTAGTTGAAGTTTAGTTGACATATTTGTCGAATAAGGCAGTTTTTTGGGTTTTCTAAAGGCGACGTAGGTCAGTTCAGCTCCATTTATGTAGTTGTCCAGCCAGTGCTGTTGGTACTTAAAAGTTCTGTCCGGGAAGGTTTTGTATTTACAGCCGGTAATGCGTGGATACGCGAATAGATTGCAATTTCTGGTCTGTCTCGTGGGACTGTATAGTACGAAGTGTGCTAATAGGTATGTGGGGGGCTAGTCCTCATACTAGCTTGAAGCCTATGCAAGTGAACTTGAATATTGTTCGTGCTTCGAATGGCAGCCAGTGTAGTAGTCTGTAGTAGGGGCTGACATGGTCACTCTTCTTTAATCCAAATATCAAACGGACTGCCTTGTTCTGAACTATTCTAAGTTTCCTCACTGTTTTTTTTGGGAATGCCCATATAAATGATGTTGCAGTAATCTAGTGTAGAGCGTACTAGTGATTGCACTAGTAGTCTAAATGATAATGGGTCAAAGTATTTTTTGATGGTCTTTAGTTTCCATAATGTCAGGAAACACTTTTTTACCACTGAGTTGGTGTGTTCAACCATTGTCAAGTGTGTGTCTAATGTGACTCCCAATATTTTTATTGTTTTGGTAATCGGGTAGTCATGATCTTTTATATGTAACGTTGTTTTGGTGATTTTGTCTGTTGGGCTTGCAAGGAAGACTTTAGTTTCAGCTTGAAATGAATTGTCCAGTGTTCTGTTTCGGTCATAATAACTCTTTGAGCCCACTAAGCTCCACTGTAAGCTTGTTTGTCCACATTCATCGACACCTTTTCCCTTTTTGAATAGTACCTCCGCTGTGTATTCACTAGCAGTAACAAGGATTTTGTGGAGTCTGTCTAATTGCTGGTGATACTCTTAGTATGACCCTCGCCGTGAGTGTTGTGCCTTTGTATGCATTGGGAGATAGAAATTGGGAGGAAAATAATTAATTAGGGCTTTTTCCTCCAGTTCAGGGAGTTTGGTACGCAAGTAGAATTTAAATGAGGCAGTAATCATTCTGGTTTGGAGGTCTGTAGTATATATAAATATAGTCCCACAATAAATTATACACTAATAGGTTTTTCTTATCACCAGAAAATGACAAAGGTGCCTCTAGCAATGTAAGTTTCCTGAAGTCATTCTTTCCAGTTCCTTCAGTAATAAATATTCCAGATTTGTATTAGACTTGACTTTTAAATGTGGTGAAACTATGAAGCATTTCCGAACAAATTAAACTATCTCCTTGGGCCGTTTCTCAAGTCTTCAGGCTGCCACATTGAAAGGGAAGCTGTAAAAGGTGTGTATTTGTATTAATTTCTTTCCACTGTTATTGTTCAATGCCTCGTTATTTCATTGTAAGTCTTTTTTTTTTTTAATTTATGCAGAATCATCAGCTGCGGTAGAAACTCTGGTTTTCCTCAGACTAGTAGCTAATTCTGCTCATCTGTAGCCTTTCTCTTGCTTTTCTGAATTTCCCAAATCAATGTCCTCCCGTCACAGATAGTTTCCTTAGTGACTGAGAACTTTTCATGACTCCAGCTGGATCATAGATAACGGTATTCTTCCTTTTGGCATGTGAGAAGAGCATGCGGCTCACCCAAATGTTCAGTTCTGGCTCCACAAGAAAGAGTTAATACTGATCACCAAAGCTTCCTCTAATTTTTTTTCCCTTCCAAGTGGATGACTTAACAACCTGAGTTGCATAAAGAAACTTCTAGTGAAGGATGCATAAGACGTCAAATAGCCTATTGACAACTAGTTGGTTGACCAAAAAAGACAGAGTTCATTGTCATCAACAGTAAATAAATCCAGAGACAAGTAGTTTAATTTAATTTATTTGATATACCACGAATATGAAAATTTTAAATCTAAATGGTTTACAATAAAATATAAGGGAAGTAACAAGTTTGCTGTCCTTCTACAATTCGACCTCTCCGCAGCTTTTGACATTGTCCACCACGACATTCTAATTTTCCAACTCTCCGAGATAGGCATTAGCTCCATAGTTCTTGATTGGTTCTCCAAATTCTTGCGCTCCCGCTCTTACATGGTTAACATGAGCGGCACCTCATCCTCCCCCTGGACCCCGACTTGTGGTGTCCCACAAGGCTCACCCCTCTCCCCAATCCTCTTTAACATTTACATGTCCTCCCTGAAACTACTCCAACTATCCCCCCTTGAAACTCTTTACACTTACGCTGATGACATCCTCGTCCTCCTTGAGACCGACTCGAACCTCACTAACCTCTCCATGAACATATCCTCATGCATAAAGAACCTCCAATCCTGGGCATTCACAATGCATATGAAACTAAACGAGTCCAAAACAAAACTCCTTTGGCTCGGCCCAAAATTAGACCATCTACCTTCCTCCATCCCATTGTCCTCCGGCCCCCCATTACAGCTCGAGTTCTCAAGCAAAGTTCTGGGTGTCACCTTAGACTCTTCTCTATCCTTCAACGAACATCTCCAATCCCTGGTGAAGAAATGCTTCTTCAGCCTTCACATGCTAAGGAAAGTCAGACCCTATTTTCACCAAAAACACTTTGCAGTCCTAGTACAATCCATCATCCTCTCCAGATTGGATTATTGCAATTCTATCTACCTCAGCCTAACCAAGAAAAGCCTCCACAGACTTCAGCGGATTCAGAACGCCGCAGCTAAGCTTGTTTTCGCGAAAAGCAAATTTGATCACGTCTCACCACTCCTGTCTAAGCTCCATTGGCTCCCAGTAATCCCCAGGATCCACTTCAAATGTGCGTGTCTGGCCTACAAGATCCTACATGGCATCCTTCCTGCCGTTATCCCTCTATCCTGGAACTCCCCAACCCCTACTTCCTCCAGATCCTCCCAAATTTTTAAACTATCCTTCCCTTCCATAAAAGGTATTTCCCATGCAGGCAAACTTGGGTCATCCCTCCCCTTTAGAATCACTGAGATCTGGAATAACCTCACCTCCCCTCTCCGAACCTCAAGCTCCCTCCAACTCTTCCGCAAACACCTAAAAACCTGGCTATTCTCCAAACTGTAACACTTCCCCCCTCTTAGGCCTCTCACCTTCCCCCTTTACACCTAACTCTTTAATCTCTCCACTGTAGTTCCTCTCTCATCCTTCTTCCTGTAAACCGTGCCGAGCTCCGCATTCGTGGAGATGGTGCGGTATATAAACCCAAGGTTTAGTTTAGTTTAGGAAGGATAGAATAATAAATAATTAAGACATATAACATTAACAGCATAGATGAACTGAAACAGAAGGGCAGAGTACAAGGATTAGTTATAGTAGTTCAAGGGGGGTGGGGGTAGTAAAAACCATAAGGAGAAGGGAATTAGTTCTGCCTTAAGTAGGTTGTGACCATTCACCAGAAGGCAGAGATAGAGAACACCCAAACTGAGTTCTGTCATATATATAAAGTAGGGTGGTAGGCTTGCTAAATTTTAGAGCTTTTCTAAAAGAGATGAGTACCTTTCTAACTTATCTATAACTAAAATATTTAAATAAGATAAATAATTTAAAAAAATATATATAAAATAAGACCGATGAAGACTTTAGTGCAAACAACTCTGTGAATGAAATGTTCTCACAGCTTGCACCGCTGAGGTCCTAAACGGGAATAATACCTCTATCTAAGGTTGTGTATGTGATACTATAGTGAAGACAGCCAGACGGTTGCTCCTGGAGGATCTGAGTGGTCTAGTAATTCAATTTAAAGTTTATAATGGGCTTATTATCGATATTATCTTCTAGGGAAGTTCTAAACCAACCCACGTTGTAATAAATGACAGCATAGGGTGCAAGAATTCACTGTTGTTTTGATGTTTAACTCTAAGTTATTACAGTGGTACCTCGGAATCCAAACTTAATCCGTTCCAGAACCCCGTTCGAGTTCCAAGACAATTTTTCCCATTGAAAATAATAGAAACTGGATTAATCCGTTCCTTGGTCCCTCAAACTCAGATTTTCAAATAAATTTAACAGTTTTGGGCTGTGCAGGAGCAATGCGCTGTGGCAGAGACAGGAAGATAGGGCCCTGCCCCCCCCCCAACCGGCAGAGACGGCAAGATTGGCAACTGCAAGCGGTGCTCAGCCCAAAGCTTCCCTCCCAGGCGGAAACAGGAAGCTGCGTCAGAGGGGAAACTTTGGGCTGAGCAACGCTTGGCAGTTCCCGTATGTTCGGATTCCAAAGCAGCGTTCGGATTCCGGGGCAAAATTTAATTAAAAAAATAGTTTGGATTCCAAGTTGTTTGAATTCTGGGGTGTTCGGATTCCGAGGTACCACTGTATGTGTATATGCGTGTGGGGGATGAGAAGAGCGGCAGAAGGGGGAGGGGGGGAAATACAGGGGAAAGAGAGGGAGAGAGCGGGAAGAGAAGTAAAAGTAGATACAAGGGTGGGTTCAAGCTCTTTACCTATTGGGAAGAAAAAGTGCATCTCATCTAAAAGGACCCCCAAATTAGAGATTTTTCTATATTTTACATAGACAAACGAGAGAACAGCAGGTGGCAGCAGAGTATTACTTTTGGATCTCCAACACACAAAAAAACAACCTTGCATTGGTTTGTTATGCTGGAATATTCTTAGCCTTTTTAGGGCTGGATGAACTATTTTATATTTTTTTTAAAAAAAATTGTTTTGATAGGTCTAAAATGAGAGAAATCCCTTTATACATATCTGACCCTTAGCATGAATGTGTGACACCATAAGGACCTATTTCTCATTTCTGAAAATGAGCTGCAGCTAATTCCAAACCCCCAGCCGTGTATACAGGGCGTGATTCTTCAAAAACGTGTTCAAGATGAATTGAAAGCAAAAAAAAAAAAGTATTTCTATGTAGTTAGACATCTTAGGGCTCTTTTTACTAAGCTGTGGGTTGGTGAGGTGAATGCTCCGACGCTCATAGGAATCCTACGAGTGTCGGAGCACTTGCCTCGTAGAAACATCTACCACAGCTTTGTAAAGGCCAGCGTAAATGATACTGACAGTAAAACAAGCTGAAACCTCAGGGGTTAGGACTGTCTTTCGCTTGGTAAGGTCTGAACATGTAACGCAGGGGTGTCAAAGTCCTTCCTCGAGGGCCGCAATCCAGTCGGGTTTTTAAGATTTCCCCAATGAATATGCATGAGATCTATTAGCATACCATGAAAGCATTGCATGCAAATAGATCTCGTGCATATGCATTGGGGAGATCCTGAAAACCAGACTGGATTGCGGCCCTCGTGGAGGGACTTTGACACCCCTGATGTAACAGAATATTACGTGAAGTTAGAAGACTGTGTATACTTTAGACTGCTTCTCATGATCTCTTTGTGTATGCATGAGATTCTCGGCGAGAGGGAGAATTAGAAGGCCTTGAGCATGTGCAGATGTATGCTCAAGGCAGGCAGGCAGGGAGAAGCGGAAGCCGGAAGATCTTCTAGGCACACGACCTGTGCCTGTGCTAGACGGGGGAGGGGGGGGGTAAGTTTAAGTTGTTCGGGCGGGGGGGGGGGGGGGGGGGCGGTTGGAGTGAGGGGGCCTTTGTGAGCGGGGGGAACGATGCCGGTTATTGGGGGGGGGGAACGTATCAAAGCGAGTTTCCATTATTTTCTATGGGGAAACTCGCTTTGATAAACGAGCATTTTGGATTACGAGCATGCTCCTGGAACGGATTATGCTCGTAATCCAAGGTACCACTGTATCTACATCACTTTTGTTTGTGAAGACTTTTATTAATAAACTTTGAGATCAAGATCATGGATCCACTGTTTTGTTTTCCCCCCTGTTTGCCTGTGGAATTATTTGATGATACATTTTGGCTCAGTCTCCTTTTCTGCCTCTTGCAGGTATCCTGTTCACGATGCTGGTATTTGGACCTGCCTGCGGCTTCATCCTGGGCTCCTTCTGTACCAAGTTCTATGTGGATGCTGTCTTCATTGACACCAGTAAGGAAACGTGTGTTGTACTGTCGTTTGGAAGCCTTTTCCTTGGAAGCTTGCATTCAGTTGTGTTTATGAACCGCAAATCACAAGGCTAGAATGGAATATGCTTGCCATAAAATCCCACTTTAGCATCTAACATAATGTTGTTTCACACAATCGCTGACTTTCAAGTTCCAGTACTTTTTAGATCTTTTGTGCGTACCTGTAATTTTATTTAAAAGTGCTAGAGTGGAATAATCTTGCAGAGAAATTTTGCAACTCTTAGCGTCTAATGTAATGGTATTTCACACATTATTAAATCTTTTTGGTGCATCTGCGATTTTATTTGTAAGCTGCAATATTGCCCGATAAGGTCTATTTTGATTTCCATTGGTTAACTTCTAATAAAGGGAAGGCATCTTGGATTTCGTTTATGCCTTTTATCAGTTGAAACTCAAGGCGAGGGCTCACAGTCTCGAGGCCCAATATTTAACCGGCGGCCGCTGGTGGCACTAAATCCCGAAATTTAATGCCGCATCTTGTCCAGGCACGGCGGGTTTTCAGAACCAGTGAAATGTAGCTGGTCCTTCCAGTAGCTCAGAATGGGTTACAAGCCAACATTCACAATGGAAAACATTTTGGACAGTTCAAAGACTATACAGCAACTTAAGTACAGGAGAGTGCAGAAAGGAGGGGGAATATAAGGGGGTCAAGAGGTAGTTTGCAGTTAGAAATTCAGTTGGTGAACTGTGTAAAGATAAGACTGACTCTATGACCGGCCAAGTGCTAACTCCATCCCTAGAATGCTCCCAAAATAGTCTGTTTTGACTTCGGCACAAACCGGCTATTATGAGCAGTGCCACTTAAAATGGAATCTTCCGTCAAGTTTCAAGTTTTATTCGACTTAGATGAATTGCTTATTTAGATACAAAAATTAATAAAATATAAACATTATATTCGCTAGATTGTGAGCCTTCGGGACTGCTAGGGAAATCCAAAGTACCATTTTTATTTATTGTATTTTAATCTATCTTTAATCTATCTTCATTATAAGCCGCTTTGAACCTCACGGTATAGCGGTATATAAGAAATCAAATCAAAATATATTTTTACACACAATTTAAAATAACGGGGTAGACAATTAGACATACAGACCAACTAATGCGGAAGGGAGGATAGAACTACAATTAAGTATTTTTAAAGTTCAGAGGAGAGACATATATGGAAAGAATAATAGGACGGGGAATGTAAAAAGAGAAAGAAAAGGAAAAAGGGGGGAGAAAAAAGGTGCATTTAGAAAAGGAATTTTGTATAAGAACCGAACGTATTTTAAAGGTTAAAAAGCAAATTTAAAAAGGAAGCTTTTTAAATTACTTTTAAAACGGGCCAAATTGTTTTCCTCTCTTAAATGTTGTGGCATAGCGTTCCAAAGCTCTGTGGCCCCATCACTGAGAATATATCGTGTCGTCGTGTCCCGATAACTTTTTGATTTATAGACCAAAGTGAACGTGAAGCACTGTAAGGGATGAGTAATTTATCAATGAATGTCCAGTTATCTTTTTGTTGTAATCCGCTTAGAACTGCAAGGTACAGGCGGAATAGAAGTCATTAATGTAATGTAATGTAATGAATTGTGGTTCATTTGTAGAGTGATTTGATGGTTAATTGGAAGCCAGTGAGATTTAACCAGAAAGGGCGTTACATGGTCATATTTTTTTTCAATGATGGATCAGTTTGACGGCAGTATTCTGAATTATCTGAAGGCGCTTTTTCTTCCTTTTGGGTGATGCCTACTAGTAGGGAATTGCAGTAATCGAGTTTTGCGATGATTAATGAGCGTATTAATATATTTAATGATTTTGGCTCCAGAAATTTAGGCAAATACTGAGTGGCATCACAGAAAGATCTCCTCTTAAGCAAAGTGGATCAAGTGAGGACTGGAAAAACAGTAAAGGCATGACCCAATTGTAGACTGTGGTAGGCGTCCTACCGCCATCTAACGGACCAATTGGTAGCCACTTTAAAAAAATAAAATAAAATTCAATGCGGTGAATGATGCCTATAATGTAGGCATCTGACTTGCTCCTATAGAAGTGTCTGTGCATGCCTACTGACGCTAAGGCAGGTATGGCTTACGTCAGAAGTGGCCCTAGGTGTCTGTAGTCATGCATAGGCGCTTCCATAGTCGTGTGTCAAATGCCTTAAATGTAGGCCTCATTTGAGGTGTCTGTGCAAAAAATAGATGCAATTCTGGATGTGGCACGTACCAGTGATTGACATACGATAGATGCCCGTTTTGCAGGCGCCTAATGTGGCAGACGCCATTTTTTTTTTTTTTTTTTATAGGGACAGATTTTGTTCCTTCCTATTTCTCCTACTGTAAACCGCGTCGAGCTCTACGAACGTGGAGATGATGCGGTATACAAACCTAAGGATTAGATTAGATTATATTAGATATTGTGTGTGTACATCTGTGGCCATTAAAGAAAAAATAGAGCAGATCTGTCGGTAACACAGTAATTTCAGGCCCTTAGCAGCCATCACTAGAAGCCTTAAGAACATAAGCAATGCCTCCGTTGGGTCAGATCTGAGGTCCATCGTGCCCAGCAGTCCAACAGGTCCAGGACCTGTGCAGTAATCCTCTATCCCCTTTTCCAGCAGGAAGTTGTCCAATCCTTTCTTGAACTCCAGTACCGTACTCTGCCCTATTACGCCCTCTGGAAGCGCATTCCAGGTGTCTTCTTTACCACAGGTTGGGTAAAGAAGAACTTCCTAGCGTTCGTTTTGAATCTGTCCCCTTTCAACTTTTCCGAATGCCCTTCTGTTCTTTTATTATTATTCTTAGCTATGTTTATGTCAGGGAATCGATTGGAGGATTTTTTTTTTTTTTTTATATTGATGACCTCGTTTTAATACTATTGAGGTCATTTGCTTGGTAGAGTCAGAGAAGGAATGAACGTACGGAAAAGCACAAAGAGGGCCATTTTGTACAGCGGGTCGGCAAATTATGTCCATTGCTAAACCAGTCAAACCAAAAACATTTCACGTGCCCTAGGTTGGTAAGCAAGTGCTTTTTCGAACTCTGTTTCTAGGTTGAAGTCAGCTTGCAGTTGCCTGTGTTGATGTGATTCATTAAAACATTCACTTAGTTTTTCCAGAGGTCACACATTTCAGTATTTCTTTTTTAGGTTAATATCCTTCTTTCAAGGAATATGGTTTGGGGGTTTTTTCCTTCTTTCCCAACACACTTACTTTTATTTTAAGAGAAGTGATTAAAAATGGATTGGCTGTCAGTTTCTTTATGAGCTCTTGAAGAAGATAATCATATAGCCCCCTCAGGCCACATCTTTCCAGTGGAAACAGTCCTAACTTTATCAATCCTTCCTTAAGTAAAGAATTAACTATGCCCAAGATCATTTTACTGGCTTGGCAATATGCTGGTTCAGCTCTGTAAATTTTGTCCATATAGCAAGGAGAGGATCAACGTCATTTTGATGAGACATCACAAACTCTTTTCACAGTGGCTGTATCGGGCCTGCCTCTCCTTAGTTCATTTATTTATTCTTTTAAGTGGACATTAGAGAGCTGCATGGGAACAGGGTTGGCAGAAATCCTGAGGTGGGGGGGATCTCCCCCAAGTCGTGGGAAACCCGCAGGGATCTCCGCGGCAATCCTGCGGGGTTCCCGCAGGAGTGTATCTGCCCAGGGACATGCAAATACCGCCTCCTTCTCCTCCCTTCGAATACGGCACAGCCACATTTGCTCTCTGCCCTTTACAGGCGGGCAGCAGTCCTGATACACTGCTGGCGGCTGAACTGGAAGCCTTCCCTCTGACGTGATGTTCCCACCCCCCCTCCCTTCTGGATCTCTACTGTGACCTATGCTCAGTAGTGACAGTCGACATGGGGTTGTGCTACCCCTGTATGGACTTACCCTTAGATTAGAATCCTATACAAAGTAGTAGGGTCTGTGAGTACACACGCTGAAACACCAGAGTCCTGCTGATACCACTGCTGTTGTCGTCATGCTTTGGATAAGGGAGGGAAGAGGAGGAAGTCAGTAAGGGAGGAAATGGGAAGTTCTGCTATTTTGTTTTGATCATGTAATGCAGGGATCTCAAAGTCCCTCCTTGAGGGCCGCAATCCAGTCGGGTTTTCAAGATTTCCCCAATGAATATGCATTGAAAGTATTGCATGCACATAGATCTTATGCCTATCCATTGGGGAAATCCTGAAACCCCGACTGGATTGTGGCCCTCAAGGAGGGACTTTGAGACCCCCTGATGTAATGTCATGTCAATTGATAAGGGTTAAAATGGTGTCACACTTGGTAAAAGTTTGGGAGGCAGATAGCTGAACTTATGAGTTTAAAAATTTGCTGACTGAACGTTTTAAATTTAAGCGCTTTTAAAGGGGTGGGGCAATAGATTGTGAGGTGACAAGGTGAGGATATTAGATGCGCAACGTTCATTTGCTTAGGCAACTAACTTTGCCAGCCAAATGTAGCCATGGTCAGAGCAGGCCTAAATATGACCATTCAGCAGCTCCACGATTTAAAAGGGGGAGCCTCCCACTCTCATATCAACAGCCATGACCTCCTGTAGGGTTAGCAAACGTCCGGATTTGCCTCTTTTTAAGAGTTCTAATTTATTTGTCTATCCCAAAATTACCGGCTGCAGATACAAGACTTTTTTGGATAGGACCCTTGCGTTCCAAGCAAGTAAGCAGCAGTTCTGGTGGGGTGATGATGTCTTAGGGTGCATTTTGAAAAGTAATCAAATCAGCGTTGTTTGATAAATTCATTTCCTAAAGTGGATATCGGGGTTAACAAAAATTTTCTACTGAATATTGTTAAGTAAGGTGTAGCATTTGTAACTATCTGTGTTTCGCTGATTGGCCAGCCTTCTTCCGTGTAAACCGCCTAGAAATTGTTTGATTATGGTGTCCTAGACCTACTCCTACTGGAGCGATGGTCTAGGACATGGCAACTCAACTTCAATGCCAAAAAATGCAAAGTTATGCACCTGGGCAGCCAGAATCCATGCAAGTCTTATACCCTTAATGGCGAGATCCTAGCAAAAACGGTAGCAGAACGAGACTTGGGGGTAATCGTCAGTGAGGACATGAAGTCTGCCAATCAAGTGGAGCAGGCTTCGTCCAAGGCAAGACAAATCATGGGCTGCATACGAAGGGGTTTCGTCAGTCGTAAGGCGGAAGTCATTATGCCATTGTATTGATCCATGGTGAGGCCCCACCTGGAATACTGTGTGCAATTCTGGAGGCCGCATTATCGCAAGGATGTGCTGAGACTGGAGTCGGTGCAAAGAATGGCCACCCGGATGGTCTCGGGACTCAAGGATCTACCATACGAAAAACGGCTTGACAAATTACAGCTATACTCGCTCGAGGAGCGCAGAGAGAGGTCGAGACGTTCAAGTATCTTACGGGCCGCATCGAGGCGGAGGAAGATATCTTCTTTTTCAAGGGTCCCACGACAACAAGAGGGCATCCGTGGAAAATCAGGGGCGGGAAACTACGAGGTGACACCAGGAAATTCTTTTTCACTGAAAGAGTGGTTGATCGCTGGAATAGTCTTCCACTACAGGTGATTGAGGCCAGCAGTGTGCCTGATTTTAAGGCCAAATGGGATCGGCACATGGGATCTCTTCACAGGGCAAAGGTAGGGGAGGGACATTAAGGTGGGCAGACTAGATGGGCCGTGGGCCCTTATCTGCCGTCTATTTCTATGTTTCTATGTTTCTATGGTATAGAAGAATAAAGTTATGTTATGTTATGTTATCCAGTGGATTTAGAAAACCCAGCACTTTGTCCGAATTTTGGATGGCCCTGGCTCTGCCAGAGCTCAGGACAGCATCTGGAGGACCTCTACCTGTGGCACGATGACATTGCACGCATGCATGTGATGTCATCGCGTCGCATCCGTGTGGCCCTGAGCTCTAGGAAGAAGAGGAGGTGAGGTTTGTGTGGGGGCGGGGCTGGGGTGAAACAGGGCGGGGCCACATATCCTCTTTTTTTTTTTCCCACTTAAAAATATGGTAACCCTAACGCCAAACTCAGAGAAGGGAAGAGGGTCTTAGCTCCTCTAGGCTTGGCAATATAAAGTTACCATTGACCGTTCATTTCTCCTCCACTCAGTGAAACAGCCAATCTCTGTTCCAAGCCTTAGTCTGGTGTTTAGCTGCCCCCTCTGATCATTCTGGCGCTCCAGCTGCCCCTCTCTGTGTTCCAAGCCTCATTCTAGTGCTCCAATTGCCTCTCTCAGTGCATTCCAAGCCTCATTGTGGAGTCACCAGAGATTTTGACTCCATTTCTGTGGGAATCCCACAGCAACTTCTTCCATCCCCGAGGAAATTCGTGGCAACTTCTATACCTGCAGGAATCCTACGGGTTCCACAGGATTCCCACAATCCCCATTTCCCATGTAGCTCTCTAGTGCCAAGTCCTACTAGTACATATCAAGGGGAATTATGTTCAGCACAATTTGAATTCTTACATTTCAAGGGACCTTTCTACAGCGCATTCAAACATTCTAGGCATAACCAAATGTTCCAAGTTTTACCTTTCAGCTTACATTGCATATTAATGCAGTTGTTTGCATATTCATGTATTTCAATTTACTTGCCAGGAAATTCAGATTAGGACAAAAGTTTCTTTCCACTATTTCACTATTTTGTTTCTTTTGCCTTCTTTATAAAAATTATTAACTCTTGATATCCCTTTATGCTCTCATGTTTTGGGTTTTTGTTTACTGCTTAAAGGAACTGAATGGTGATCTTAATGTTACAGGTAAACTGGACATTACGCCTGACGACCCCCGCTGGATCGGTGCCTGGTGGGGCGGGTTCCTGCTCTGTGGTGCTTTGCTCTTCTTTTCGTCTCTCTTGATGTTTGGATTTCCACAGTCCCTGTCACCACGGATGGACCGTTCTGAGGAGAGCGAGCAAACCATGCTTCCCGACAGAGATTATGAAAGGCCCAAACCCAGCAATGGGGTCTTAAGGCATTCCCTGGAGACAGACGACAGCCCTTCCTGCTTCCAGCAGCTCCGTGGTAATGGCATTTCGTTTTATACTTGCATAATTTTTATGCTAATCCACTCTGTTTGTTTTCCAGTCAGACATATAAAACGGGGGATCACTCCTACCTCCTGACTTGCCTGCCAGATAGAGAAAGAAATTGAGGGAGGGGCTAGGGTGAAGAAGAGACCTGGTAAAGTTTTCTCTTTTCTGTCAAAGTGGGAGTTGGTGGCCTTCAGACCCAATAACAAATCATGTACTCTTAATGCATGCTCCAGTGCATTGGTAAACAGTAATCTAGAGTAGACGGTGACACGGGAACAAATTTTTTTCCACCATCCCAGCGAGATGAATGAATTAGTGCAGAATCGGATGGTTGCATGTAACTGTGAAGGGATGGATGCTGATTATGTGGTAAAGGGATGATAACATATTCCATGGGTGGACAGAGGAAGAGAGGCTGTGAAGTCGCTTACCTTTTGAACCCAAGATGGAGATTTTCTCCTCAAAGTCAAAAAAGGAGCAGATTACTTACAAAGACTAGAGCAGGAGAGGGTAACTTTGATCTTGAGGGCCACAATCCAGTCAGGTTTTCAGAATTTCCTCAATGAATATGCATGAATCTATTTGCATGTACTGCCTCCATTGTATGCAAATGGATCTCACTGCGTACATCTAGTAGCGCTCTGGAAATAATTAACATTCCTTAGCAACAGCAGCAGATGAATCCAGAGACCAATGGGATAGCACACATCTACCAGCAGGCGGAGATAGAGAAACTGAATAACAGGTGGTCCTATTGGCTGGCACTCCTCCTGTATCTCCAGTATGCTCTATCTCCCAGCTGGATTCTGGCTGTGACTGGAACATTGTTTTCTCCTGTTGAGGTTTCCTCTTCAGTGAGACAGGGGTGTCTGGCTGAATGGTGCCGGCTTTAGGGGTTACACCTGGCCCCCCCCCCCCCCCCAGGTCCCTGCCTCACCCTCCCTCCATTGATAGAGGGTCTCCAATTTTTTTCTTCTTTCCCTTCATTGTTAAAAAAAAAAAAAAAGGGAGACCCCCAGGTACTACATTCTGTCCTATTTGTGCTGACAACCAGCATTTGCTGGCATCAACCGGCACTTTCAGACAGCTTGTGCTTCTTTTGGCTGTGGTTATATGCTAAAATGTCCAAATTGCCATTTTCAAAACACATTTTTTTAGATGGGCGTGTTTTGGACTTATGATTTAGACGTTTTTTTGCGATAACAGAACATTGCAAAAAACGTCCAGGGCAAAATTTGGACGTTTGAGGCTAGACCTGTTTCAATAATGATTAAGGGCTAGATTGACTGAGCAAACCGATCGTGTACCGATTGGTTTGCGACCCGATTCTACTCTAGCCCGATTCACTTACCTCTGTGCCGATCCGATTCCGATCCGTGCATGCAAATGAGGGGAACGGCATGCAAAGTAGGCAGGGACGCGATTCACTAAAGAAATCTTGGGAACCGACTGGGCTGGCCGATCAACACAAGAAGCGACTGCTGGGGACAGTCGCAAACGTCCTTTCCGACTGACCTCGGCCTGAAATCCCAGCCTGCAGCCCATCTCTGCCGCTCTGCCCCTTCCAGCTGAGCCCTGCTCTTGCCACCCCGACTCTCCTGCTGTCTGCCGCCCTTACCCGCAGTGTGAGCCCGTGGTTTTAAAGCAGGGCAGCACTGCAGGGAAGGGCGGCAGAGAGCAGGAGAGAATAATTGCCTGCTTTTAAAAGTCCCCAGCTGCTGTGGCTCTTCACGGCAGGGACTCGCCGGGGCAGTAAACTTGTGTCAGCGAAGGGGACACTCCTGGCCTGATCTCTGCCCCAACTCTCCTGCCCCAGACCACGCCACGGGGCTTTGGGTGATTACCAAAAGAAAGGAAAAATGGGAGAAAGGGAGGGGGAACCGAGTCTGAGCCCGAGTCGAGCAGAGCACCACAAAGGGCTGCAGCGGCGGTGCTCTGACATCTCGCCCCACTTCGCGCTGCTCTTTAAGGGGAAAGGACGGCATCGGGCTTATGCGGTTTGCGAGTGCTGCTGACTCCATGTTGCAGGGGATGGAGGAGAACCGAACTGCGGAGAAGTTTGCGGCTTGTGCCCAGCATGACGTCAGGCTCCCAAAAAGTAAATAAAAACAAAAACAAACTATGGCCATCAAACGTATGCGCAAACCATCTGCATGGAAAGCAGATGGTCTGCACATGCGTCAGGATCGCACACTAGCGAGGGCACACTGGAGGGGGGGTTCCTCCGATCGCCCTCATTTGAATTTTGTCCTGTTGTGAATTGGTCGGGCAGCGGCGGCAGCAGCAGAATTCAGGAGCGGGCTAGTCAGGAGGGGAAAAAAAGAGAAGGGAAGGGAACCCGCTCTGCGATCGACGTATTGGGCACCCCAGCACTAAAGTAACCGAAGAAGGCAGCTGATAATCTCTGGGACTCAATCAAACTGGTCTGTTTTCTTCCAGTTTCTGTATATCCAAACGCTGTACAGAAATATTCATCTGTCTCATTATAATTATGCCTCCGAGGAGCTGCAAATGTTACAATACCTGGAAATGTTTTCATGAAAGAAATTAAAATGCTCTCTACTTTACTGATACCAGATGGCTAGAACAGTAGCCGTGCCGCCTGCTGGAACCGCCTAATAATAACCTTTCATTATATCACCGGAGTAACCCAAACAGAGAGGCGACAGAGCCTCACAATCAGCACTGCACCGCAATTAAGCATTTAAAAATAGAAGTCAAACCTAGAGAGAGGAAAAACAGACTTGATTTGAAGCTATCTATAAGCTCCAAACCCTTAATATGCATGAGAAAAAAAAAGCCAATTAAAAATCTGAGCTTTACCATTTTCAAAGGTAATATTTTCACATTCAATTCTGGGAGAAATTAGTCATCGGTTATTAAGACAAAGGAGGGCCAGGCTGCATTGGGATTCCTTCTAGTTTGGGCAGCTTTATCCCTGGAATAATCTGAATGCTTACTTGGGCATAAAATTGGGAGTTCTAATGTGTTATATGCCGCCGCCCCACCTGCATCCAAACTAGAGGTCTGCACAGGAATGGGAATCCCGCGGGAATCCCCCCATAACCCACGGGACTCCCACGAGGACCCCCCTCTGGCCCATGGGACTCCCACAGGGACCCCCCTCTAGCCAACGGGACTCCCATGGGGATGGAAGGCCCGTGGGGATGGAAGGCTTTGGAAGCAGGGTTCGCCATATAATATAATGGACACATCAGCCTTAATAAAAGAAGGGGTTTATAAGTTAATTACCTGAACAGAAAACAAAAAAAGGGTTCCACCAAATAGATTTCACAAGGAAAACAGCAAAAGAAACTGTGGAATTGATGATCCTGTCAGAAATGAAGGATCCTCTTCCAAATGAAGTCGATATGAGACATCATTAACACCTCCCCCCCCTGCCTTTTTATCAAGCTGCGCTAGAGGTGTTTAGCACGGGCCGGCGAGGTAGATATTCCGACGCTCATAGGAATTCTATGAGTGTCAGACCATTTACCGCACCAGATTGTGCTAAAAACCTCTAGCGCAGCTTGATAAAAGGTACCCTAAATTTTTTTTAAAAAAGGCTTTCAATCCTTAACTTACACAATTGCTAACTGGAATATCAAGATATGAGCCTATTACTCCATATCTTCAGCAGCTGTATTGGCTGCCAGTTGTGTTTCGAATTCAGTACAAAGCAATCATGTTATGTCATCAAGTTCTATATAGTACGAGGCCTGAAATTTTTAAGAACATGATGTCTCGTTACCAACCACAAAGATCCTTATGTTCTATAGGTGCGGCATTGGTGAAGACAAAGGCCAACCCTAAACATGTAGAATGCCATGACGTTTACGTGTGCAGGAGTCAAGTTATGGAATGGCCTCGTTGGCCAGATTAGACAATGCGGAGAGAGGAATTCCTTTAGGAAAATGTTGAAGACTCAGCTATTGGTTGAAGCATTTTTCTGTTCAATTGATTTTGTTAGACTGAAGATGTCTGTTTTATCTTCTAATTTTTGTATGGATTCTTAACTTTGTATGTACGTAACTCGTAAACCGTTTTGCATAAAAACGGTATAGAAATTTTAAAAATAAATAATCAACAGAATTTGTTGTATTTTGGGAGAGGGGGGGGGAGACGTTTGTATGTTTAGAACAAAGTAAGAAAATTAAAAATGTGATCTTATTTTCTGAAGAATAATATTATCCGTGAGATGAGGCGGAACGAACCCTTTCTTCTCTCGCCTCTCACAGTGATTCCCAGCGTAACAAAGCACTTGCTCTCCAACCCTGTATTCACCTGCATAGTGCTCGCGGCCTGCATGGAGATTGCTGTAGTTGCGGGGTTTGCGGCCTTCCTGGGAAAATACCTCGAGCAGCAGTTCAACCTTACGACCTCATCTGCCAATCAACTGCTAGGTGAGAAAACTGACCTGCTTGCAGTGCCGCTAAAGGCCTCAGGGCTCCTTTGGCGAAGCCGCGTTAGCCGCTGTCTCGCACGCAACTTTTTAGCGCCCACTAACCCCCGCGCTAGCTGAAAAACTACCGCCTGCTCAAGAGGAGGCGGTAGCGGCTAGAGCGGCCGGCAAATTAGCGCCCGCTAACGCTTATTCGTAAAAGGAGCCCTAAACTTAGGTTGTCAGCTGGCTCCGTTTTCTTTCCCGAACAGGCTGATCCAGCCCTGATTTTACCTTTGTTCGACGCAGGGACTTGTAGAAATGAGGAAGTAAGCTCTGGCGTTCAGTGGGATAAAATGAACACTGAAATAATCTGTCTACAAAAAAATAGAGCCAGTTGGGAAGCTAATAGTAATGTACTGTTTCTTTAAGGCACAGGTGTCAAAGTCGGTCCTCGAGGGCCAGAATCCAGTCGGGTTTTCTGGATTTCCCCAATGAATCTGCATGAGATCTATTTGCATGCACTGCTTTCAATGCATATTCATTGGGGAAATCCTGAAAACCCGACTGGAATACGGCTCTCGAGGACTGGAGTTCCCTACCCCTGTATTATAGAAAGATCCTTTCCATGGCTCTAGCACAGGGGGTAGGGAACTCCGGTCCTCGAGAGCCGTATTCCAGTCGGGTTTTCAGGATTT
The DNA here is from genome assembly GCF_902459505.1 of Geotrypetes seraphini. Classification (NCBI taxonomy): domain Eukaryota; kingdom Metazoa; phylum Chordata; class Amphibia; order Gymnophiona; family Dermophiidae; genus Geotrypetes; species Geotrypetes seraphini. The sequence continues at coordinate 67,737,326 of NC_047097.1, read as the reverse complement.
CCCCAATGAATCTGCATGAGATCTGTTTGCATGCACTGCTTTCAATGCATATTCATTGGGGAAATCCAGAAAACCCGACTGGATTCCGGCCCTCGAGGAGGGACTTTGACACCCCTGCAAGGGATCTCTCTTTATTTCTGTACGAAAGTTCATTTCTTCAGGTTTTAAAATTGCGTAGAATATTTCGGCTGTCCACAAAATGTTTACAAATGTTTTTCAGACCTCATTTGATTGTTCTTAGAAATTCAAATTAACACAGTAATATAGGGTTCCGTAACGAAACTGCGCAGGACATTGACGCGCTGATAATCCCGCTCAGGACTTCTGCGCACCGCCTAAAAATAATAATAATAGTTTATTTTTATATACTCAAAATAAATAAATATATGGGAGAAATAAATTTAAACAATAAATTCACCAATAATATCTAATATCAAAAAATGTGAATTCAATACTATGATACTAAATTAAATAAAAATAAAATAAAATTTGAATTAGAATTAGAGTGCTCAGTGTAATATCTTATTCAAAACCAACAGGTTTGTAGAATAAAGATGTAATAATTCTACATCATTGCACTCAACCTGCCTACCAACCTATTAATCACTTGATGAATCTGAACTATGATAGTCAACTTCTGAAAGCAAAATAATTATTCAAAATGCAGAAGGTACTTAGCTGAATTTAGATGTTATCAACGTTCAAACGAGCAATGTAAAGTCCAGAATCCACAGCTATATCTTCTCCAAATGGAAAAAATGTATATATTCTTAAATGTTGGTGCAGATGTTGACAATCTTGCAATGGAAAGACCGTACTTCCAAGTTTATACCGCTGGTTTCGATCCAACATCAAAATGAAAGTGAGTCCCCAAAAAGAAAACTGCTGAAACTTAATAGTAATGAACCATGTGACAAAAACTCCTCAATGTGAAACGAACAATTATCCAAAATTGTCAGCTGTGGATTCTGGACTTTACATTGCTCGTATGAACGTTGATAACATCTAAATTCATATTATTGAATTCACTTTTTTTTATATTTTTATATACTGCCATACCCGGGAGTTCTAGGCGGTTCACATTAATCAATCATTATACATGACGGTACAAATAGATATTTAAAATTGAACTCATCTAAAATTCCTGTTACCGCTATGACCCCCCCAACATGAGCGCGAACACTTGTCAGTTTACTGGGTTGGGGGAATTCCCCCCACGCACACCCCCTCTGAGCACTAACAGTAACAGTTTTTAGGCGGCGCACAGAAGTCCTGCATGCGATTGTCAGTGCGTCAATGTCCCGCGCGGATTTAACGTATCACCGTAATATAGGGTCTCTAAGGGATAGGCAGACTGGATAGACCTTATGGCCATAAGAGTTGCTTTAATGTGTGGAAATTGACACCCCCCCCCCCCCCATGATGTCATCATCAGTTCTGAAGTAATTTTTCATGTAACTTCAGTAGACCTCAACGTTAATATTTTGATGTCAGCTTTGGATTAAATTCTTTAATAGTGACTTTTCCTTTTCATCCCCAGGGATGACGGCCATACCATGTGCGTGCCTGGGAATTTTCCTGGGGGGCCTGCTTGTGAAGAAGTTGGGCTTGTCTGCCCTGGGAGCCATTCGGATGGCCATGCTGGTGAATTTGGTGTCTACTGCTTGCTACGTCTCCTTCCTCTTCTTGGGCTGTGATACGGGGCCTGTGGCTGGGGTTACTGTTCCCTATGGAAACAAGTACGTCCGCTAGGAACTTGTGCCGTATCCTTTGTGTATTGCTAGGATTTTGACATGTCATGTAACACGTGGACAGCACTGAAAAACAGCACATATGAGAAGGTGTGACGGCATAGTAATTAGAGTAAAAAGCTGGGAAGGAGACAATCTGAGTTCATAAGTACGTAAGAATTGCCATAATTGGACAAACCGAAAGTCCATCAAGCCCAATAGTGGCCAACCCAGGTCCCAAGTACCTGGCAGAAACCCAAAGAGTAGCAACATTCCAGAACTGAGATTGTGATGTCATCATGCCTCATTCCACCAATGCCTAAGAGCCAACCTCAGCAGTGATGTCACAATGGCTTGATTGTCCTATACATGGCTCACATAAGAATATAAAAATTGCCATACTGGGACAGACTGAAGGTCCATCAAGCCCAGTATCCTGTTTCCAACAGTGGCCAACCCAGGTCCCAAGTACCTGGTAGAAACCCAAAGAGTAGCAACATTCCAGAACTGAGATTGTGATGTCATAATGCCTCATTCCACCAATGCCTAAGAGCCAACCTCAGCAGTGATGATGTCACAATGGCTTGACTGTCCTATACTTGGCTCACTTAAGAATTTCCATACTGAGACAGACCGAAGGTCCATCAAGCCCAGTATCCTGTTTCCAACAGTGGCCAACCCAGGTCCCAAGTACCTAGCTAGATCCCAAGTAGTAAAACAGATTTTATGCTGCTTATCCTAGGAAGAAGCATTAGATTACATCAAGTCATCTCAATAATGGCCTATGGACTTCTCTTTTAGGAAACGAGCCAAACCTTTTTTAAACCCTGCTATGCTAGCTGATTTCATCACATTCTCCGGCAACGGATTCCATGGTTTAATTACACGTTGAGTAAAGAACTATTTTCTCCGGTTTATTTTAAATCTACTACATAGTAGCTTCATCGTATGCCCCCTAGTCCTAGTATTTTTGGAAACAGTAAACAAGTACCCTTTCCACTCCACTCAGTATTTTATAGGCCTAGGGTTAGCAGACATCCAGATTTACCTAGACATGTCTGGACGTC